>NC_092876.1:407450426-408698641 GCF_028372415.1 Notamacropus eugenii | reverse complement strand
TATCCTTGAATTACATTCCAACTATTTGCCTCCTAGAACAGAGAAGGTGTCCTCCCCATCCCCCACTGCTCTGAGCTCAGTGCCTCATCCCAATCTGTCATATCCTCAGTATAGCTTTGATAGCAGGTGAGATGACCCTGCTTCAGATTAATCATTTGCAGTGGCAGACCTATTTTTCGCAGCAACTTGCAAGAAATGGCTATTTTCCAGCACCCCACCACCTGCCTCCTCTTTAGCTGTACCTGAACAGGATCCTGGTGTGAAGGGATGATTCAAATTCTCCTGCTTCACAGGTCTGAAGATACTTCAAAAAGCTGAATGTTCATTCAGGAGATGAGAGAATGGGGAAGGTATAAAACTATCATCTCCCTTTGGCTCCAGTGATTGAAACAGTCAGTTATCCAGACAAAAAGACTTAAACCATAGTGCTCTTCATAGCCACCACTGTCTATGATCTACTCACCCTCACATCACCTTATCTTTCCAGGAAAACAGATCCTCTTCTCCTCTCAATTCTAAGCTCCTCCTCATTTTTTTTTCTTAGGATCAGAACAGCCTAGATTTAAATCTGGAAGGGACCTTAGGGGACAATGAATCCAAACACCTTCATCTTACAGGTAAGGAAACTGAGGTATATAGACATTAAGTGACTTTTCCAGGGTCACACAGTAAGTATGGGGCAGAATTTGAACCCAGGTTCTGGGTTCTGACTGTTCCTCAAATCCTCTTAAAGTAAAGGTATATCTGGAGCACTTCATATTTGCCTGAGGACACACATAACGTTTCATATTTTGTCCTTTCAATAAAACCAGCATAGGTATAGGAGAAAGAGAGACAACTTGGTACAATGGATAAAGAATCAGCCTAGGTCTCAGAAAGGTCTCAATTCAAGTCTTGTCATAGCCATATACTGGTTATGTAACCCTGGGAAAGTCTCAATCTCTGAGTGGCCCAGGCAGCTATCTTAATATTTTGTTACAGATGAATTTTTCTTCTTCAGTGGTGGAAGGAGTTTATACATTGGGAATTTCTCTGTAGAGAGAAATAACAGGCCTGAACCCTCCCAAACCCCCAAACAAAGCAAACATGTAGTAGGAAAAAAAATGAGAGTCAAGAAACTTTGGCTTTCATTCTGGTTCTACTACTGATTAGTTGTGTGACTTTGGGAAAGTACATTCAGTTCTGCTATAACATGTGTTGGAAAAACGAGAATTTGTTCCAACATAATTGATATATTAGGGAACATTTTGAGCATAACATGAATTTCTGAATTTCAAGTTTACTTTGTGAATTTTAATTTTGCTTCTGTGAGATTTATTCTTCAAGAAACATCAAGAATGTAGAAAACGGAACCATTTTACAATAATTCACAAACTGCGACACTTCCGATGCCCACTTCCACAGTCAAATCCGTGCCATAATGTGAGTATTCTGGTACAGTAGGAGCTGAGAAGAGAGGAGAGCTGGAACTGCCCTTCCTCCCCAACCCTTCTCTCATGACCCATGGTTCTACAGGTCGGGAGCTGCAGCCTACCCAGACTTATTTAGTGACCACTATTTATTGTAGAACTTATGTATTTCTTAACCATTTAACATGTATAAAACTGTGCTACTGGTTTTTATTAGGAATTCTGTCATTTCGATTTTATGTGTCACTGAGGAAATCTATGAGGGCTGTGCCTCGAACTCCATTAGTGCATAATTTGGTGAAAGCTTATGTCCCATTTTAGTAGAACTTCCAGTACCTTGCTTATGCAGACCTTCCCTTGTAAAGTAGGGAAAGATAAAACTCAGCTCATTTACTTTATAGTATAAGGTTGGAGTCAAAACCACCCACCCCACTTTAGCCCTCCAACCTGAACTGAGTGAGAATCCATCTCAATAAATCATTTATAGACCTTTTAGACTAAGTGCTAAAAGACGCTCAAACTGGAATGATCTTGCACAAGAATATAAGAATTATATTCAGATAAGGGAAGGAAACTTGGCCACATACCTGGGATCATCTAGAAATAGTCAAATATCTGATTTTAGAAATGTGAGTGAATGTGATATTTTTACTGAATCCCCTTGAAAGGAAATTGTGAGGTTGGGATGTAGGGGAAAAGAGGAGGATATTGTGAGCTTTGAAAATTTTAGTCTCTAAACTTAAAAGGATTTGCTCTATAAAACTGGGACTCAGTCAAAAGTCTGCACCCAAGGATCTAGAAGGCCACATGTGACCTTGAGGTCTCAGGTTTCCCACCCCTGGTTTAGAGAATTTTAGACTCCCCATCTTCTTACCTGTATCCTAGCTGCATTCCTGGCTCAACTGGTGGCAGTGTCCATATCAAGAGCAAATGATACATGGACATAGATTCACTATGCTTAAGGACTGCCCCCATGAAAGAGAAAAAGACTTTTAGCAATCAGAGGCTGTGTGAGTTACCTCTTTAACATGTGTTATCTAAGCTTGAACCCAATTTTCCACATCCTCATGGGAAAGTGTCACAGACTTTTGAAGGCACATTCATGTACCAATTGTTCTTACTGTATTATTATTTTAAAAAGCAGTATTTATTAAAGTAGTAATCTTAGTATATGTAAGGAGGATTTTGTTATCCTTTTTAGAATTTAGCTTCTCAGGATCCATGGCCTTGGCAATGTCTAGTTTCCAGGTGTTAGATTATAACTCCCAGAATAGCCCCAAGGATCCTAGATAGTAATTCCTAGAATCATAGTGATAGGCAGTCCTACCGAGGATGTGCCATGAGATATGGGGGTGACAAAATTGATATTTACACCACTTGCACTGAAAGATGATAATGGTAAAGTTAACCTGTGAGGCCATTGTTGGCAATATGCCTTCTTTGTCTGTTGCCCTATAAAGAAAACGGGCATTGGTCAGTGAGTGGAGAATCTGTATGTGCCTCAAGCGGCCCTTACCAAAGCTTGAGGGGAAACCATAGGGAATACATAGGGGAACTCACAGGGGAATATGATCGTGTAATGCTGTGTGTGGGCCTCAACCAGCCCCCATTGAGGCAATTTAAGGGAGTGCATAAGTATATCAGCAAGGACCCTAGCATACACAGGACAGCCTGCTATACAAATTCTTAGATCTGCATTTCTAAAAGGAAAGCAACTTGTGAGGGGTCAACAATCACTTTAATCAAGCATATAGTCACACCGCTAATCAGTAGTAGAATCAGAATGAAAGCCAAAGTTTCTTGACTCTCATTTTTGCTTTGTTTTGTAGGAATTATCAACATCTTCCTTATGTACAGGTGCCCCATTCCTCTTGTTGATAGATCAAATTTGAATAGGTCTGACTGATGTTTAATGCCTAAAAAGCTTCTAATTTGTATAATATAATCCTGACGTTTGTTTAAGCCATCAGCTATTGAAATTCAAGTTTTCAAAAACACTGCATCTTCTTAAAGAATGTGATAACGGGGAACACAGGTAACAGTGAGGCTGAGCCTAATAAAGCGAGGATTCAGTAGATCTGCCATTAATTCAGCTTTGCTAGTTCTGCAAGTGCTCTAGGTTTCTATGTTAGTTATAGAAATGGCTGGGAGTTTCTGAAAAGTGGTGCATTCATGACCCAAATATAACTGACTCTGAGTTAACTTCTCTGAGAATGTAGTGTGTATAGGGCCATAGCAGAGAAGAATGAAATGTGGCCTGTGAGAGAATTGGTCCTTTAGTGGTACTGAATGTCTCAGGCTCCACAATGAACTGTTTCCAGGAATCTGGATGTATCAAGATAGCAGCTGAACTGATTCAGATCAATAAATTCCTCTATCTCTAGAGTTCAATCCTCTATCGCTAGAGTTCCCTGAAAAACACTGGAGCACATCAGTACTGCAACAATGGGAGCTATCAGGATGGGAAATCAGATATACCACAAAGGTGAAAGAGCTTCAATAGGTCTGTCATAGAGGCACGAATCGCCAACTATAGGATTTATATACACTCTTCACTAGCCTTTCATGTGTCTTAAGAATTCCTTCTCCTTCTCAAATGGGCATTTCAACAACTTTGCAAATATTTGACTTTGTTGCAAGTGTCAGTCTCATTCAGCAAGCTAGGTAGGGGTCCTGGAAATAAATGAAGATACTCTTCAGATAGGACCACTCTTTGGTTCAGCAGGTATTAAAATACTGACTTCACCAAACTTTGAAAAGGGCCCACTATGCAAACCAAATGGTACAACCTGGCAATCACTGAGGTCATGCCAGTGTAGTACACTGCCCAGCCAGGGCATCTCTTTGATGCTCTGTGTGGTGTTATGATGTGTGTGGGAAGGAGCCAATATCCCAACATGTCTCTTGACTCCTAGATCCTGTGCCACACAGATTTATAGGGATGGGTGAGACAGTTCTAAACAGTGTTGCAGGGCTAAGCCCAACTAGGTAGGGTGCTACACCAGGTAAGGAAGGACATCTGTTCATTGACCCTTCATATCCAGGCCAGGTAGCATGTCCTCAAAAGTCTAATTTGGTGAAATTTACTGTCCCTCCCAAATTATCCATCGGGTATTCAATGGCAATAACATTCATGGTGAAGTAATTCTCTGCTCTTGTTTTTTAAACAAACAGAAACTGTGGGACACTAGCAGGGGAAGTAGAGCATTATATGAATTCCATATTGGTATTCTTTTCTAAGAATGCCCTCATAGGGCAGATCAACAAGTAGATTCAGTCTCCTAAGACTAGGGGTTCCAGAGGTAGGTTGGTGCTACAATAACATAGTCAATTTGAGGGAAACTGCTTTGCCTTGGCCTCATTTTACACATCACGTTAGTCCAGTTATTGGTAGAAACTCTAGCTTAGAGTTGAGTTAAATAAATAATAAATAAATTGGTTAAATATGGTATATGTCTCTTCTAGGCAGTTCATCTAGCAGTCATCAGAAAGGAATGAGATCCTCCTAAAAGTCCCCCAAATTGATTGGATTATGCAATGCAATCCCTAGTGTTCCTAAAAAGCAGGGAAGTGAACATCTCACATTGAATCCCTACTTTGACCTATAGGGACTTGATCTCCTGGGCTACTGTTCCATGTTGAAATGACCATCTGTAAGTTATTTGGATTACCACCAAGGCAAAACCATATTTCTGGGATAATAACTCTCCTGGAGTCAGAATTGGAACTACAAAATTTGTGTAGATCTCCTAAGACCACCATACCTGGGGACCAAATATTATGAGTATTTGAAGGGTTGGGATTAGGCAAGTGATGAGATGGGTTATAAGGATTATTCATTGGACTTGGGATATGTGGAAAGATAGAGAGCTCTGTTGTGTGGTGGCAGTTAAACAGGTTAGCCAATCTTTCGATGGCTTCCCGTCTGAATTGAACTCTGTGCCTAGGCAACAGAAATGGACCAGACCTGGTGTACCCTGACCTGTACTGGCTCCCTCCTTCCCTACTTTCTACAAGTTTCCAATGAGTAGAAGAATTTGGGTGGGGCTATCATAAACTTAGTCACAATTGAAGGTAGAAGTAATGGTGCATACATTAGTAGAGGAGTATTAGAGGTTGGTAGTCATGTCAACCTGACCCATTGTGGTGTATACATTACTAGATGAGTGAAGGCCCACTGTGTATGCTCATGACCAAACTTGTCAAAAATTAGCCCATCATAGCAAAGAATATTCTCTGCCAAAATCTGACTTAAGGTCTAGAATATGGGTTCTTAAACTGGAATCCATAATTTAAAAAATATTTTGATAACACTATTTCGATATGATTGATTTCCTTTATAATCTTATGTCTTCTATCCTTTATGGAATTATAACCATTATTCTAAGTAGGGGTCCATAGACTTCACCAGAATGCCAAAGGAATCCATGATATGGGGAGGGGGGGAAGGTTAAGAATCCCTGGTCTAGAAAAATAAGATATTTTCCTATGGTCCTTTTTCCCAATTAGGGATAATAAACTCATTGGGTGATTACTTTAGAATTAAGGGGGATATTGAAAATCATTCCTAATGGAACCCTCTTAGTGCCTGGAAAATAGAATATGGCAAATAAACATTTGCTTGCTTGCTTGTTTGGTTAAAGGGGACTATTTGCCTCCGAAAGGTGACCCAGCAAGCATTTGGCCTTTCTAGGATGGACACAGTGAAATCTGGGAATTTGTGGTGATGAAATGAGATTCATGAACAAATTGCACCCAGGTTCATAAATAGGTTGCGCCACACTAGAAAACTTGAAAGATCCGTGATCTACCTGGCATAAGAGTCAGGGGCCTGTAGAAGCAGCCTTTGTTTAAAAGCCTTTGTGGTTCTTATCTCTAGAAAGTGGGACATAAGGACTTTAAAAAATTATGCCAGTAAGACAGTAAGTCTGAAAATTTAGAAGGCAGAGGTGTTTCTTTTCTACCCATCAAAAGGTTAATACTTTGTAACAGGGCATGAGCAATGATGCTTTACCTGGTACTGTCTATGTGTGAATCAGAGATGAAGGACTTGGGTCCTCTGGTGATGACAAAGCATTCCAATGAACAGGGAAAGCCAATGATTTAGTGCAACTTTAAGAATGACTCTGCTCCTGTCTTTTTCAGTTTTCTGGGTAGCAAGAACTCCAATGAGGGGTGGAAGGAGATGCTGCCCTTTCCTCCCATCAGAAATTTTAAACTATGAGCTCATGGTAGCCAAAACACATGTCCTGCCTAGGCAAGTAGGAGCCTGAGTTTTGGTCTGTCTCATCTATATTTGTTCTTTCATGAATATAGCTGATTGTATAACAGTTCCAACACTGGCATGTCAAGTCTTGAATACAACCCTGTGAGTTGGAGAAATTAGGAGATCTGAGGGCTTCTACCAGAGATTACTGGTGGCAGAGAGGATATATATCATCTACAAAGGAAGGAGCTCAAACCTTGATCCAACTTGTCAGGATGTGGTGCTGTAGGGAACTATTTGGACAGTGCAAAATCTAGGTGAAATGTTTGTACGCACACACACACACACACACACACACACATGAACATATATTTGTATGTAAATGTGTATATATTTATGTTTTTATATTTTAAATATCAACTTCCTAGTAGAGTAGTTATAATTCATTGTGTCCTGTTTTAAATCTTTCTAGTAACACACAAATGTGGGGGTATTTTGTGATAAGTATTTCTTTTGTGTGTAGGAAAAATTTTGTCCTATACCAGATTTACATTGTACATCGAGGACCTTTCTCTTTCTCCCTTTGGAAAGACTCTAAATCTAAACAAAGCTCAAGTTTTAAATAAATTTTTCCCTTGGGGCAGCAGGATGAAAGTGTATTGAGTCAAAGAGGCTGAAGAAAAGAATCTGACCCTTTTAGAAGGTCAGACTGTTTGAGGATTGAGCCTACTCCATGCCCACTTGAGTTCAGAGCAAAAGGATTTGTAAAGTGCTTAGCACAGCCCCTGTCAAGTGCTATACAAAGGAACAGGAGGAAGCTAGGTGGTGCAGTAGAGAGAATGCCAGACCTGGAGTCAGGAAGACCTAAGCTCAAATTTGGCCCCAGACACTTCCTAGCTATATGACCCTGGGCAAGTCACTTAAGTCTTTTCACATCAGTTTTCTCATTTGTAAAATGAGCTGGAGAAGGAAAAGGCAAACCACTACAATATCCTTTTTCAGGAAAACCCCAAATGGGGTCCCAAAGAATCAGACATAACTGAAACATCTGAACTACAAATGTAAATGGTAGCTATAATTTTTATTAGTGAAAAGAGAGATCACAGTGTCCTATTCCATTGGATTCAACAGCAATTGTTATTGTTAGAGCTTTATAAAGTCACTGAATAAACACAGATACAAACACAAATTAATTAAGGCTATAGAAACAAGAAAAACTATATTTTTCTGTTTTTTGGTTTTTTTATACTTTTTTTAAGAATGAGAATGAGAAATAAATAGTCCCACCATACTCTGGGCTGTTAAGACCACATCTAGAATAACACGCTAATTCTGGAGAGGTATATTCTAGGAAGGATATTGACAAATTGGAGTACGTCCAAAGGAGGGGGACCTGGACACTTATTAGGTTAAAAACAATGCCATGTATGAATCACTTGAAGGAACTCAGGATGTTTAGCCTGGAAAAGGAATCATATGATCATAGATGTAGAATAAGAAGGGACCTTATTGTTGTGTTAGTTGTGTTTCAGTCATTTCCAACTCTTTTTGACCCTATTTGGGGTTTTCTTGGCAAAGATACTAGAACAGTTTGCTATTTTCTTCTCCAGGTCATTTTACAGATGAGGAAACTGAGGCAAACAGGGTGAAGTGACTTGTCCAGAGTCACATTGCTAGTAAGTGTCTGAGACAGGATTTGAACTCAGGAAGATGAGACTTCCTGACTCTTGGCCCAGCACTTTGTCCACTGTGCCACCTAGCTGAATGTACCTTAGAGGTTAAAAAACCCAACTTCATTTTATTGATAAAGAGACTGAGATTGACAGAGGTTAAAAAACTTGCTCAGGATCATACAGCTAGTAGGTATCTAAGGCAGAGTTCAAACTTGTATCTTACTGATACTTAATCTGCAACACAAGATGGTGGCGGGTAGTGATGTGTGTGTATGGGGTTGGAAATTGTTTCCATGTTTTTCTTCAAGTATTTGAACGGCTTTCAAATGCAAGAAGAATTAGATTTGCTTTATTTAGCCTTAGAAGCAGAATTAGGGCCAATTGGTCCGTCTTGACATTATATCGTATTTGCATTTACTTATCATCTGTGTACATGTATCTTTTGTAGAATATAAGCTCCTTTAGAGAAGAGACTGTTATCATTTTTGTCTCTGTAGATTCAAAGGGTAGTGTAGTGGCTTACACACAATAGTTTAATTTCCTAATAAATGTTGAATTGAACCGAACTGCATTTTAGAGAGAGAAATTGAGGCTTGATGCATGCAAGAAAGCTGCATAACAGTTCAAACAATCCAAAAATCTAATGGTCTGCCTCAGGGTGTAGTAAATGCTCTCTCACTGGAAGTCTTCAAGCATAGGTATGTGTTTGTGTACATAATTGTTTCAAATTAAAAAATGGATATACATTGATAAAACATTATTTTAATGTTTTTTTCAATATATTTATTTTATCTTTAACATAACATGGGATATATGTATATGTGATATATACATATATTATATATGATACATTAAATATATTTCCAAAAATTTTACTGTATACATAAAAGTTGAAAGCATGAGCGTTCCTGAATATTTTTTTGTTCATTTCTAACAGAAAAAATACTCCAAATCCCTACTATAGAAAATGGAAAGTGTCACATCTCATCATATTTTTTGAGTAACATCTTCATCATATGGGATTTAATGGTATTCTAAATATTTTTATTGGCATATTGTAGTTTTGCAAATTTTAGCATAAGTGAGTATATAATTTCTTTGTATTTGCCTTAAGGGTTAAGTGATATAAAATTTAAATCCAGATGCAGCCCATAAGCCTAGTTTCCCCATCCCTGGCTTAGGTCTTACAATACTCATAGAAAGTGGATGTCATAATGCCTGTTTTTATTAGATTAGTGAATTTAACAGCACAGAGGTTGTGAGACTTACTCAAGACTACATAGGAAGTCCTTGACCAAGCAGAAGATAGAATCTGGGGTCATGGATACCTGAATGAGCTTCTAAGAGTTTCTCAACCCTTCTCATTTATTTAAGCAACAAATACACACACACACACACACACACACACACATGAATCTGTCTCTTTCTCTCTCTCCCTTCCTTCCTTCTTTCCTTTCTTTCTTTTGTTCTTTCTTTCTTTCTTTTACTTTTTTTCTATCTATCTATTTCTATCAATATCTTAGATTTAGGTCTCCTCCTTAATCTTTAAAATATTTAAACGCATGATAAACTACCATAGTAAGACATTCAATATCATAAAAGCATAGAATCTTAAGGGAAAAAAGGATCCTTAGATAGTATTTAGTTCAGTTCTTATCCTTTTTTGTGTATCATGAACCCCTTTGGCAGTCTGGGGCAACCTATGGGTCCTTCTCAGTTTAATAAATTTTAAGTGCAGAAAACAAAATACATGAGATTACACAGAGAAATAATTATATTAAAATAGTCATTAACATATTTTTAAAAGTTTGGGGAATCCAGGTTAAGAATCCTTCATCTAGTCCAACTCCTTACCCAATATATGAATCCTCTCTATTTTATATGTATACATATATGTATACATACATAAATACACACATGTATACATACATGTATACACATATAATGAATACATACATACATGTATATGAATCATTCCCTGCTTAAATATCTTCAGTGATGAGGAACTCATTATTTGAAAGGAAGTTTCTTGCATTATTAGACATTCATTTGTAATTGTTGCTAAGCTTCATTTTATATCTGAAATCTGACTCCCTGAAATTTCTACCCAGTGAAACTTGGTTTGATCATCAATATTTCTTCTAGTCAAAGTATATACATACATACATACATAGAGATACATATACATGCACGTGTATAAATACATACATGTATGCACATATGCATATATTTTTACATGTGTATGTATATATATATGCATACACACATCACAAAGAAAATGAGACCAAATGTTAATTGCTCCATTCATGTTTTTGGCAAAGAGATGAGATGAAGACACAGATCAACCCACATACAATTTCTACATATGTTGGATAAAATAGTGCTAAAGTTATTTATGTATTTTATGTAAATCCTTTACTCAGTATATGCGTCTCTAACTTATTTGTCAATCTTGTCACTCTCTAGAGTAACAACTCTAGGTTGAAAACTCTAAACTATACAGCATACAACCTGCCAGTCCTTTGGATTTGGGGTCTACATCTCTCATTTCATTCATATAAGAACTCCCAGGTGAGGAAATATATAACAATAATAATGTACCAATTATATCTTATACCAGTGCAGAAAGGTGTCTGCTCTGCCATAGTTAGAGGCAACTGAGGGTTGCTTAGTCCAGAGGTGTCAGAGACAAGATTTGAACATAGGTCTTTTTGACTCTTAGGTTAACTCTCTTATTGACCATGCCATCCTATCTTTTTCCCTGATCCCCTTCCACTCTACCCACCCCTTTCGGCATTTATTTAATTTTACAATTTTTAGCATTCATTTTTATGAAATTTTGATTTCCAATTTTTTCTCCCTCACTTCCTCCCTTCTCCCTTTCAAATATGGTAGGCAATTTGATGTAGGCTATCCATGTGCTACTATGTAAAACATATATCCATATTAGTCACAGTTGTGAAAGAAAGAAGAGATCACAAGGGAAAAAGCATGAAAAAGAATAAAATAAGTAATTATGCTTTGATCTGCATTCAGAGTACATCAGTTCTCTATCTCTATCTGTATGTGGATAGCATTTTCCTTTGTGAGTCTTTTGTACTTGTCTTAGATCATCATGTTGCTGAGAAGAGCTGTCATGAATAGTTGCTCATCATATAATGTTGCTGATATTGTATACAATGTTTTCCTGGTTCTGCTCATTTCACTTTGCATCAGTTTGTACAAATCTTTCCAGGTTTTTCCGAAATCTGCCTGTTTATCATTTCTTATTACACAATAGTATTCCATTATGTTCATATACCACAGTTTGTTCAGTTATTCCCCAATTAATAGGCATCCTCTCGGTTTTCACCCTTTGAGTATTTAATTAAAATTTTCTAATTCCCATTTTCCGTGACCTCTTGGGTGAATTTGCCACTGCTGATCACCATTTCCTTCAAGCCTTTGGTTCCCTTGACCTCCAAGAAACTATATTCTCTAAGTTCTCCTACAATCACATAAAGGCTTCTCCTTCAGTGTCTGCTCATCTTCTCTCATTCTCTAACTGTGGGTGGTCCTAAAGTCTCAGTCTTCTCAGGTGAAATCATGTACACTAAAAAAAAGTTTTTATGAAGAGATGTGACTTTAAAAGTTTCAAGAGACATAGTTCTGGATAACTAATCATTTTATTAATAATGCTAGTATTTTATTAATTAAAGGGTTAATGATACTCTCAAATGCCAAAAACCCTCATGGAACCCACTCAATGCTTATATGTCTTTGGAAAGGTGGGTGTTCCTGAGGATAGAAATTGACTGTAATTGGTTAACAATTAACAAGAAAATGAATATTATAATGAGATTTGGGCTCATTCTAATAAGGGTCTTAGGGGCACATGACTTGGATTACCCAAGTCCTGGTCAAAGAGACTTACCAATATACATATCAAAGAGAGAGTCCATTTCTTCCCCAAACCTGTCTGACCAAGCAAAATGAACAGACATTCACCAATTATCAGTTTAATTGTGTTTTTCCTAAGATTTCCTATAATGGTTGATTTCTGGATAAGTAGAAAACCCTTTAATCTTAATTCAATAATTGGATATTAGTATGAGAGAGGAATAATCATTTCTCTCAGAGATATTCTCAGCAAAGATATAACAAGGACAGAAATACAAACATTTGCCCTTCACATGTTCTGCTTTTGGTCAATAGCACCATGGTTTTCATAGCCTCAGAGACTTCCCCACTTGGAGTTAGCATGGATTCTTTCTTCCTCTTTGAGAAACTATATCCCACCAGAAAACTGGAGGAGCTACTGCTTCCACACCATCCAAACCAGATTTTCAGACACCACATCTTGGAGCATCTCCAAACCCTACCATGAGAGCACACGTATTCCCTTTAGTCATCTTCTGGCCTGCCTCAATGAGCACAGCCCTCACCTTCTACCTCTAGCTCAGCAATTTTTCATCAGCTTCCTTCCTTCAATCCTTTGTTCCTTCCTTCCAATAATACAGTAGTACTCACTTGCTTATGACTTGCCAGGAAATAGTTCTCATTTATTCAAATCTCATTTCAGGCACTGGATGCCTTAATACATGATAACACACTGAGGAACAGAGACCACACACCTCCCTCCTGCCCCCCCTCCCATCAGATCTGGTAAAGGCAGCCTATGTCTGCCTATAATTGTAGGAGGGAAAATGCTTCCTTGACTACCTGGAAGAGAAGTGTGGGAAAAGGAAATCACTTCTCATAAATCAGCTTTGTAGGCAACTTCAGATACTTTAGAGACTACTAATTGTAAGTAGGGGGACTGCATTAGTAGAGCTAGAGATGGCCAGAATTTGCAGTGCAAACGTGCTATAGGACGAGGAAAGAGCCTTAATATAGGAAATAAAGTCATTAGCTGGTGAAAAGCCAGAGGAATTAGCGTGTATTTGTTATAGCCTTGGCCCCCATGGAAGGAAACTGAGTGTCAGTTGAAGGAACAAGTCCTGAGACTCAGAAAGTAATGGAGGGAAGGGGTGTGTAGAACCCCTTCAACACAGGGTCCTCTCACAAGTCAAGTTGACAAGCTTTCGTTAAGCTCTTACTATGTGCCTGGCACTGTGCTGAACGCTGGGGATTAAAAGAAAGGTAAAAACAGTCCTCTTGCCTTCAAGGGGCTTATAGTTTAATGAGAGAAACAACATTCAAACAGCTACGTACATAAAAGATACATATATACTCGTGTGTGTTTGTGTATATATATATATAAATATACATATACATATATGCGTATACAAATATATGCATCATATCTCTGCCTATCCATCTATTTATCTATCTTGTCGTTGCTGTCATTGTGTTCATCCTTCGTTGCTGAAGAAGACCATGCCATCAGAGAAATGATGACATGACTTGCACTTGACTTTGTTTTGAGTGAGGGAGGGCTATGCAGGTCACCAGCCTCACTTCTCCTCCGGAGCCATCTGGATCCAGTGACCAGATATTCATCAAGATGAATGGAGATGACCCAGGATGCAATGGGAGACTTTGGCCTCTTTAGGCCAAGGTCTAGTCAGGTACTGGCTTAGGGTGAAGTAAGGCCCATTCAGTGAATAGGCCCGTTTAAGAATTAGCCAGGGGATGATCCCTTTAATGAGGCAAAAAAAAAAAAATAATAATGACATCAAGCTGGGAGGAAACGACAGCAGTTACTATTGATAATCACTCAACCCAGGAGGGTCTAGAAGTGAGCTTTAGGTAGGGCCTAGTGTTGGCCAGTGTATAATATTATATCTATCTATCTATCTATTTGTCTGTCTGTCTGTCTCTCTCTCTGTACATACATACATACACATACATACACATACACACATGGGATAGGAGCTAGTCTCCAAGTGAAGCACTAACATTGAGGAGGACCAGAAAAGGCCTCCTGGAGAAGGTGAGATTTAAACTGAGCCAACAAAGGGAGATAAGGAGGGAGAGCATTCCAGGCATAGGGGATAGCCAGTAGAAAGCTAAGAAGTGCCTTCTGTAGATACAAAATGAAATGAGAACACGATAGAGCACTACTTCCCAAGGTTCTCAACTCAGACAAATGAAAGCTGCTGAAGTAGTTTGTTTGGAAATGTTTCCCAGCATTTCAGAGTAGCAATGATAATGCATGTTACTTATTTTCTGTCAGAAAGTTGATGGACTCAGGATACAGAATGGGAAATAATATCTTTGGACAATACCAATGCTAGAATTTGTTTCACTTGACTATGCTTATGTACTATATCTACTCTAATACTACTATGTAATTTTTTTTCAACTCTGAGGTACCACATCACACCTATCAGATTGGCTAATATGACAAAAAAGGAAAATGACAAATGTTGGAGAAGATGTAGGAAAATTGGAACCCTAGTGCATTGTTGGTGGAGTTGTAAACTGATGCAACCATTCTGAAGAGCAATTTGGAACTACACCCAAAGGACTATAAAACTGTGCATGCCCTTTAATGCAGCAATCTTATTGCTAAGCCTATATTCCAAAGAGATTATTAAAAATGTACATGTACAACGATATTTATAGCACTACTTTTTATGGTGGCCAAGAATTGAAAATTGAAGCGATGCCCATCAACTGGGGAATGACTGAACAAGTTGGGTATATGAATGTAATCAAATATTACTGTTCCATGAGAAATGATGAGCAGGCAAATTTTAGGAAAGATTTCCATGAACTGATACTGTGTGAGGGGAGCAGAACCAGGAGAACATTGTACACAATAACAGCAACATTGTGGGATGACCAATTGATAGACTTAACTTCTCAGCAATGCAGTGATCTAAGACAATTTCAAAAGAGTTATGATAGAAAATGCTATCCACATCCACAGTCTGAATGCAAATCTAAGCATACTATTTTCTCTCTTTTTTCTTTCTCGTGGTTTTTCCCTTTTGTTCTGATTCTTCTTTCACAACATGACGAATGCAAAAATATGTTTAATATAATCGTACAAGTACAGCCTATATCAGATTGCATACCATCTTGGGAAAGGGGGAGGGAAGAAAGGGAGGGAGGAAAATTTAGAACTCAAAATCTTGTAAAAGTGAATGTTGAAAACTAAAAGTAAATACATAAAGGTTTTGTTTTTCTGTTCCCCCGGTGGGTGGTGGAGGAGGGGGAGGAAATCCTGAGAAGGAGAGACAACATATGTTTGCTGATGAAAAAAATTTCAATTTTATAATTAAATGAAGAAAGGCTTTCAGGAACTGACTTGTTTTCCTCTGACCGGGGACCCTAGGAAAAATGAGCAGAAGAGATACTGACTGCAGAGTGAAACCAGGAAATTTGAAGAAAAAGTGAAGCCTGAGCAACTCAAATGCCTCCTCCCAGTTCAAGCTGCTTGATAAATTTTCAACGTATCCAAGTCTTGGTAGTATGATACAAAGGGAAAATGAATCTGACTCCCTCTGCATTTTCCATAAAGGAGTAAAAAAAAAAAAAAAAAAAAAGATGAAACTGACCTCATTCTGAATCTCTTACTAAACTGCAGTAAGTGAATTTAATGCCCTCCAACACTGAATACGATGGAGAAATACCATCTAGGTGGTTTTACTATTATTTAATAATATCTATCAAAGATAATAGCTGTTCTTTTTAGCTTTGTGGTTAGATAAAAAAAGTCTTAAGAGGTTATCAACCTTTTTCTGTCTCATGTATCCCTTTGGAAGTCTATGGATCCTTTCTCAGAATGTCTTCAACTATATAAAATAAAACACATAGGATTACAAAGGAAACCAATCATGCTAAAATTTACAAATGAGGAAACTATGACAAATAGAGTTAAGTGACTTGCCCAGGGTCACAGAGATAGTAAGTATCTGAGGTCAGATTTGAACTTGGGTAGATGAATCTTCCTGGCTCCAAGTCTGGCACTTTATCCACTGCACCAGCTAGCTGCCCCAAAATTCTTTCTTTTGACCAACAAAATGTTTAATATCATAACCTGTTACTAGTATCCTGAATACATACAGTACTGGCATAGTAAGTCACATTTTCAAAGGCTTATTTAATTTTTTTTTCATAGCCCAAGTGCTAGACTGGTACACAGGGATAGACTTTTAATAGACTTACAGAATTTAGGAAGAATGGATGAGAGAGTATGAAAAAATTTTGTCTAGGATGAGAAGGCATGAATCAAGGCACCAGTGAGGGACCCACCCACATTGATGAGATCAGAGAACCAATCAACTTACATCAAGCTTTCTGTTTGCCTACACCCTGATTACTCTCATTCAAGCAACCCAAATTGCCAATTTACCATTCATTCACCATCCCTCCATGGCAAAATCTCTCTGTGTCTTTTTTGGGAGAATTTGCCTGCCTGGGGGGACACAATGGAGCTTGAAGCTGACCCATTAGGAGCCCTAAAGATGAAAATCAGAAGAGGGATAAAGTCTTGGAGTCAAAGGTGGTAATAATAATACTGATAATAATAATAATAATAGAAATAGATACTTTCTATGATCCTCCGTAAGATAATTTTATATTCAAATTCTCTTATTCAGTTACGAGAAGTGATTATTCACCTTTACAACACTCTCTCTATATATGTGTGTATACATATACATACACCCATATATGTATATGTATGTATATACATGTATGTGTATATATGTATACATGCATGTATACATGTGTGTATCTATATACACACATAGGAATCAGAGTAGAAGAGCAGTATATCTTTGGAATATTCCTTTTGAATCCCATCCACAAAGACGAGAATGAGATATTATCATGTTTTCTGAGACACCATTAAAAACAATTCTGAAAACAAGAAGAAACAGAGAAATTAAATGGTTTACCCTAATGGAGAGATAATTGGGTTTTTTTGCCACAGGGTCTGGGTTCAAATCCTGGCTCAGCTATTTGCTAACCTGTATGAACCTATAGTAATTTGTTTTTTTTTTTGTTCCTGAGTTGTTTCAGTCATGTCCAACTCTTTGTAACCCCATTTTTGGGGGTGTATTGGCAAAGATACTGGAGCAATTTGCCATTTCCTTCTCTGACTCATTTTATAGATGAGGAAACTGAGGCAAACAGGGTTAAGTGACTTGCTCAGGTTCATATTACTAGTGTCTTAGGCCAGATTTCAACTCAATAAAGAAGAGTCTTCCTGACTCGAGCACCAGCACTCTTCACTGTGGTCACCTAAAAACTCCTAAAATTCAATACAACTAGAAAGTGCTGAAACTAATTCTTCCAATTCCAAGACCAATGTTCATTCCACATTCCATGCTGGACCTATCTATGAGAAAGAAATATTTTATTATATTTACTTTTGTCTGTAACACTGTACCAGAGGGTATAATTTTTACTACTCTGAGGCTTAATTTTAATTAGTGTGAACCCTCTTGAAGGTTTGTTAAGAGCTGGAAAGAGGAGTCTTTGGGAAAATCTGTGATGTATTTGTCAGCTGAGCAGCTCCACTTGCTAAATTAAATAAGTTCTAGGGAGTTGCTAGAGGTGCCAAGAGGTTATGTGAGGATAGAGGGTTAAAGTTCACACAGCTAGGATGAATCCATTGGTGGGATTCGAATCCAATTCTTTCTAATTCTAAGTCTAGCATTGTATCACTGTGGTGCCACCAATGCCTTTGACAAGAGTTGGAGACAATGCTTAAAATCCATTTATTCCTAAAGGGTATTATTTTTTTTCTCCAGAGTTCTTTAGTGTTTCCACTATACACACATACAGAGACATATACATACACATATATACACACAGACATATACATACACACATATACATGCATATATATGTGTGTATATGTATATGTATATATATATATATTTCACAAATGAGAATTCAAATAACCCAAAAAACTGGATTTAATTAGTGGGTTGTGAAGAGGGAAGGGGAAAAGGTTGGGAAGACTTTAAGAAATAAAACGAGTGTTGATTCCAAATACAATTCCTCATTCCAATGTGAAAGGAGGCAGCCCAGTTCTCTCACAGAAGAGAAACAGAAATTTCATAGCTTTTAGTGAATGTTAAAAGCATTTCACAGCTAGTAAATTGACCTCCTAAGTTGTCTCCTGCTAGAAAAACAACAAAAATTCATGGAGAGAGCTCCCTGCTCTTGCCCCCTTTCCCACAATAGTCTGGTGGGCAGAAGATCAGATAACATTCTATCTTTTTTCAAATTTTCTTCAGCAAGTCCTTACTAGAGGCTGAAGCACTCATGCTCTTGGAACTCAAATGCTTTTGTAAAATGGTTGTTCTGGAAGGAGAGAGCTCTTCTCTTTTCAAATGGTGACCCAAGGAAATCTATGTGGGGAGTTTTCTCTTCTTCTTTCTAACCTATCGCTCCTCCTCCTTCCCTCCCACCCCCAATATGAACCCTATCCATTGACTTCGTCCTTTGTTCTTATATCCCAGACACTATAAAACATCAATAATCTTTGTCACCCTTAACTCTGGCTTAAGTTTCTTAAGCCATTCTTAAGGAATCTATGTTTCTGTCCCATAATCACTTACTTCATCCCACAGCCACCTAGCTTTCAGTGACAAGTTGGTAAGGATTTAATAAACTAATTCAAAAATGTTAATAGTCGATGAGGGTTTAAAAACTCAGAGAAGCTTGGAATCTTTCTGTCTTGAGGCATCTTAAAGGTGTCTAATGCATCTACACTCCAGTGGCGTTTAAGATCAGAATGAATCTAATTCCTTTTTAAAGAACTCAAATACTTAAATAGAGCTCTCATGTCTCTCTTCCTATTGCCCCACCCCTAGTTTTCCCTTCTTCAGGCTCAGCATTCCTTAGCTCCTTCAGCTGGTCATATGATGGGAACTCAAGGTCATTCACTATTCTCGTTTTTCTCCCATATATATTCTTCAGTTCATCACTGTCCTTCCTAGAACTGAATACAATACTCCAAATGAGATGTGGGGAGAGCAGAGTATGGTGGAACCATCACCATTCCCTATTCTTGGAAGCTTTGCCCTCCCTAATGCAGCCCAAGATTGGATTAGCTCTTTTGGTTGGCACATCGAACTGTTGACTCATATTTTAACAGAGAACTCTTAGAAAACAAAATGACTTAACTGAAAATAGTGAAGCTTGAATGGTGAAATTTCAGGCACTCTAGCAGACTATAAAGGGAGAGAATTGTGGAATTCTGGCAAGAGGAGGCAAAGGTTTGTGTCATGTCCGTAAAATGAATGATGTCACTGCCTACTCCATCATGCTACAGGTAAAGTTAACATGTTTGCCATCCTTTATATAAAGCCTTAAGGTTTGTAAAGCTCTTTTCAAATTTTAACTCTTTTTATCCATACAATCACCTAGGGAGGCAGGTGCCATTATTCCAATTTTACAGATAGAGAAACTAAGGCAGACAGAAGCTAAGTGACTTGCCCAGGGTCACACAGAGTACTAAGAGTCTGAGGCTGAATTTGAGCTCAGGTCTTCTTTACCCCAGTTCCAGTGTTCTCTCGCCTACATAGATGCCAGTAAGTGTACTCTGTGTATGTTGGGTTCCTACGAGTGGCATATACAAAAACTTATTGGAAAATCCTCAATATCACAAGATTATATGGCACTCACACGTCAGTTAAATACATCCTGCATCAATTACATATACGCACCATACATCAATTAAATACATAATACATCAATTAAAGTTGAAAGAGACCTTAGAATCCTTCTCATTCAACCCCTTCATTACATGAATGAGGATACTAAGGCTGAGAGAAGTAAGGAGAGAACCCAGAATTATGAGGCAGCTAGGTGGTCTAGTAGATATAGCACTGGGCCTGGAATCAGGAAAATCTGACTTCAAGTTCAGCCTAAGAGACTTACTAGCTCTGTGATCCTAGAGGAAAGTCACTTAACCTTAGTTTTCTCTACTGTAAAATGGGGATAATAATAGCACCTACCTCTCATGATTTCTGCTAGGATTAAATGAGATAATATTTCTAAAGCACTCAGCCCAATGCCTGGCACATAGTAGTCACTTAATAAATTGTTTCCTTCCTTCCTTCCTTCCTTCCTTCCTTCCTTCCTTCCTTCCTTCCTTCCTTCCTTCCTTCCTTCCTTCCTTCTTTCCTTCCTTCCTTCTTTCCTTCCTTCCTTCCTTCCTTCCTTCCTTCCTTCCTTCCTTCCTTCCTTCCTTCCTTCCTTCCTTCCTTCCTTCCTTCCTTCCTTCCTTCTTTTGCTTCTTTTCCTCCATTGCTTCCTTCCTTTCTCTCCAAATCTATTGCACTTTCCACTGCACAACTTTGCTTCCTTTACTCTTGCCCCATGGCTGGACCAAGAGGATAAAACTAAAGGATCCTTTATGTCAGAATTCCAGTCAGTGACCTAGATCTGGTTCCTGGGTCTATGTCAGTGAAATCACTCAGAGTAAATGCTATGGCCCTCATACATCAATTATGTGCCACCTATTTTTTGAGTGTTCTTGGAAAAATCTTTGCCTGACATCTATAACATTTAGGATTTCTGCTAGAAGCCTGTATGTTTTGAGATTCTTTCCCACTTCTCCAGACAGCAGCACTATATTCTTTCCACCCCTTCTTTTTTTCTTTAACTTACTAATTTTAAAATTTTTTTAGCTATTTGTTTTTAATGTTCAGCATTCACTTCTATAAGACTTTGAGTTCTAAATTTTCACCCCCTCTCTCCACTCTCCCTTTCCCAAGATGGCATGCAACTTGATATAGGCTATACATTTACAATCATATTAAACATATTTCCACATTAGTCATGTTGTAAAGAAGAATTAGAACCCAGGGGAAAAACCATGGGAAAGAAGATAACAATAGTATTCCTCAATCTGGATTCAGACTCTGTAGTTCTTTCTCTGGATGTGGACAGCATTTTCCATCATGAGTATTTTGGAATTTTTTTCTCATTGATTTGAATTGATCCTTGTATTTCTGAGAAGAGCTAAGTCGATTATGGTTGATCATCACACGATGTTCTCCTGGTTCTGCTCACTTCACTCAGAACTGATTCATTTAAGTCTTTCCAGGTTTTTCTGAAATCTACCTGCTCATTATTTCTTATAGCACAATAGTATTCCATTACGTTCATATACCACATCTTGTTCACTCATTCCCCACTTGATGTGCATTCCCTCAATTTCCAATTTTTTGCCACCATAAAAAGAGCTGCTATAAATAATTTTGTACACGTGGGCCCTTTTCCCATGTTTTTGGTCTCTTTGGAATACAGACCTAGTAGTGGTATAGCTGAGTAAAAGGGAATGCACACTTTTATAGCCCTTTGGGCATAGTTCCAAATTACTCTCCAGGATGTTTGGATCAGTTCACAATTCCACCAACAATGCATTAGTGTTTCAAATTTCCCACATCTTTTCCAAAATTTATCATTTTCCTGTTTTATCATGTTAGCCAATTTGATAGGTGTGATGTGGTACTTCAGAGCTGTTTTAATTTGCATTTCTTTAATCAATTGTGACTTAGAGCATTTCTTCATATGACTGTAGATGATTTCAATTTCTTCATCTGAAAATTTCCTGTTTATATCTTTTGATCATTTATCAATTTCTCCTCCCCTTCTGAAGTCAAACTCAAGACTTCCTTGATTGCTAGTTCTTAAGTATTAGTTAATAGTTTGAGTGTGTGTGTGTGTGTGTGTGTTTAAACTGCATGATTAAGCCTTGTGATCCCATGCCCCAGAAGATAGCCAAAAATGTCATCTCTTCCCCAAAGTTGCCTGACGATATATTTGCAAAGCAGATTGCAAATTTAGAAGCATAGGGAGAGATTTCCTATGGCTGTGTTGTGTGTGGGTGCCCAGGCCTGGTTACTGTGCAAGCTAATTTGCTGGGGGAGAGAAATTTGGGCATGGAGTGAAGGAGTTCTTCATTTAGAGCCTTGACATTTTATAGACTAAGAGCCAGACAAATATTTGATTGGTGGAAGGAAGGCATGTAGCCCTAACTGCTGTTGCAAAGGGGATAACTGCGAAATTCTTGATTTGTTTGATTAACCAGAGCTTACAATTTGTTTTTTGTTTCAAAAATGTTATGGATCACAGAATGTGAAGTGGGGTCTTGAAGAAAAATCTCCTATAATCCAGCTATAAACCAGCAACAAGGCTGGTTTCCTACAACTTTTGCTTTTGGCTCATTTCTGAGAATGATGCTGTTTACGGAGAGAGACGGAAATGACAAACTCTAGAGGCCATTAAAAAATATCCACAAACACCAAATCCTATGTAGTCATCTTTGTCTTGACCTCAGATACCCCTGCACACACTGCCATTTCAGAAAGCTCTTTAATGAGGAAAGACAGATTCTCACACAGACATTTGGCTAAAGTTGTCCCAGTTTTTTTTTTTCTTTGTAGACAAAAGTCATCAAGGGTACAGGAATAAGGAGAGGGGAGATGAGACTGGACAGCAGAAATGACCCCATTTCGCTCATGCATGTTAATTGTGTGGGTTGTCATATCCTGTCTGGAAAGGTCACCCCTTATTGTCTGAGCAGGAGCTGGACTTGATGGGACCCAGAGGAATTCTATTAGAGCTAAATTCACTGTCTCATTCACTCCACCCTGGCTCACCAGATTTAAGTGCAAGAAATAATTCACCGAGAAAAAGGCCCTACTGCTAAAATGGGTTGGACAGACATGTTGAATCCTCAAGCAAAAATTTTAGAAAGAGATTACAAAATAACTAAATGTCCAGCTCTCTCATAGAACAAGCTACTTGAGTGCTATCTATTCCTACAAAGAGAGAAAAAAGAAGCAGTAGGTCCAGAATCTGCCTCAGACTTGCTCCCCACTGTCTTCAGCATTTTCTTTGTCCAGACCACCATGCATAAGGAATATCCCCGCTCCATTTCCTAGGTTCAGTTATTGGTCCTCAAGTAGTAGCAGTTAACCAATAAATCAAAGAAGGAGGGAAGCAAGCACTTACTAAGTGCATACCGTGTGCCAGGCACTGTGCCAATAATTATCTAGTTTGGTCCTCACAACAACCCTGGGAGGTAGGTGTTATTAAGTTCATTTTATAGATGAGGAAACAGAGCTAAAGGACTTGTCTCCAGGGTCACACAGCTAATGAATATCAGAGGCTGGATTTGAACTCTGGTTTTCCTGACTCTAGGTCTAATTCTTTATCTATGGAGCCACCTAGCTTCCTCCAACAAGCATTTATGAAATGCCTATTATATATACATGCACACATAGATATACATAATACATACATGTACATATACATATATATATTTATATATACGTACTGGGTGCTACAGATACAAATACAGAAGTGGGACCATCCTTTCACTCAAGAAGTTGACATTGCACTTGGGCATACAAGGTGTTGTACATAAATACAGGACATGTATAAATGAATGTACTGTAATTTCTGGTTTGGGATACTAACAAGTTAGGGAACTGGGTAAGACTTCTTAAGCATTTATTTATTTATTTGACATTCATTTTAACAAAATTTTGGGTTACAAATTTTCTCCCCTTTTATCCCCTCCCCTATCACCAATCTGATCTCTCTTCTATCTTCCCTCTCTGCCCTTGTCTCCATCTTCTCTTTTGTCCTGTAGGGCCAGATAACTTTCTATACCCCTTTACCTGTATTTCTTATTTCCTAGTGGCAAGAACATTACTCGACAGTTGTTCCTAACACTTTGAGTTCCAACTTCTTTACCTCCCTCCCTCCCCACCTCTTCCCTTTGGAAGGCAAGCAATTCAATATAGGCCAAATCTGTGTAGTTTTGCAAATGACTTCCATAATAGTTGTGTTGTATAAGACTAACTATATTTCCCTCCATCCTATCCTGTCCCCCATTACTTCTATTCACTTTTGATCCTGTCCCTCCCCATGAGTATTGACCTCAAATTGCTCCCTCCTCCCCATGCCCTCCCTTCCATCATCCCCCCCCACCCTGCTTATCCCCTTATCCCCCACTTTCCTGTATTGTAAGATAGGTTTTCATACCAAAATGAGTGTGCATTTTATTCTTTCCTTTAGTGGAATATGATGAGAGTAGACTTCATGTTTTTCTCTCACCTCCCCTCTTTATCCCTCCACTAATAAGTCTTTTGCTTGCCTCTTTTATGAGAGATAATTTGCCCCATTCCATTTCCTCCTTTCTCCTCCCAATATATTTCTCTCTCACTGCTTGATTTCATTTTTTTTTTAAGATATGATCCCATCCTCTTCAATTCACTCTGTGCACTCTGTCTCTATGTGTGTGTGCGTGTGTGCATGTGTGTGTGTGTAATCCCACCCAGTACCCAGATACTGAAAAGTCTCAAGAGTTACAAATATTGTCTTTCCATGTAGGAATGTAAACAGTCCAACTTTAGTAAGTCCCTTATGACTTCTCTTTGCTGTTCACCTTTTCATGCTTCTCTTCATTCTTGTGTTTGAAAGTCAAATTTTCTTTTCAGCTCTGGTCTTTTCATCAAGAATGCTTGAAAGTCCTCTATTTCATTGAAAGACCAATTTTTCCCCTGAAGTATTATACTCAGTTTTGCTGGGTAGGTGATTCTTGGTCCCAGTCCTAGTTCCTTTGACCTCTGGAACATTCTATTCCTTGCCCTTCGATCTCTCAATGCAGAAGCTGCCAGATCCTGTGCTATCCTGATTGTATTTCCACAATACTTGAATTGTTTCTCTCTAGCTGCCTGCAACACCCTCTCCTTGACCTGGTAACTTTAGAATATGGCCACAATGTTCCTAGTAGTTTCTCTCCTTGGATCTCTTTCAGGCAGTGTTCTGTGGATTCCATGAATATCTATTTTGCCCTCTGGTTCTAGAATCCCAGGGCAGTCCTCCTCGACAACCTCATGAAAGATGATGTCCAGGCTCCCTTTTTGATCATGGCTTTCAGGCAGTCCCACAATTTCCAAATTGTCTCTCCTGGATCTATTCTCCAGGCCAGTTGCTCCTCCAATGAGATACTCCACATTATCTTCCATTTTTTCATTCTTTTGGTTTCATTTTGTGATTTCTTGGTGTCTCATAAAGTCATTAGCCTCCATCTGTTCCATTCTAATTTTGAAAGAACTATTTTCTTCAGTGAGCTTTTGAATCTCCTTTTCCATTTGGCTAATTCTGCTTTTGAAAGCATTCTTCTCCTCATTGGCTTTTTGAACCTCTTTTGCCAATTGAGTTAGCCTAGTTTTCAAGGTGTTATTTTCTTCAGCATTTTTTTGGGTCTCCTTTAGCAGGGTGCTGACCTGCTGTTCATGCTTTGACTGCATGTTTCTCATTTCTCTTCCCAGCTTTTCCTCCACCTCTCTAACTTGATTTTCAAAATTATTTTTGAGCTCTTCCATGGCCTGAGCCCATTGAGTGGGCTGGGATACAGAAGCCTTGACTTCTGTGTCTTTGCCTGATGGTAAGCATTGTTCTTCCTCATCAGAAAGGAAGGGAAGAAATGCCTGTTCACCAAGAAAGTAACCTTCTATAGTCTTATTTCTTTTCCCTTTTCTGGGCATTTTCCCAGCCAGTGACTTGACCTCTGAATATTCTCCTCACACCCACCTTGCCTCCTGATCCTCCCAGCCAGCGCTTGGGGTCTGAGATTCAAATGCTGCTTCCCAGCCTCAGGGCTTTGGGTGGGAGCAGGGCAGCTATTCAGTGTGAGGTTAAGTTCAGGTGCTCAGGTGGGAGCAGGGCTACCTCACGGGCTCAGGGGGTTTATGCAGAGACCTTCAACAATGTATCCGGGCTCCTGCCTGCTTGGGGAACCCTGGTCTGCCGCTGCTTCAGCTTCTGCCTCCCGAGGGGGCCTGAGTTATGGGGGCACCCCACTCCCCTCTTGACCCACCAAAGAGACCCTCTCACCGACTCCCATCACCTGTGGGTGGAGGGACCCACGCGGCCACTGGAGATCCCGTCCCTGAAGCCTGCTTGGATCTGTATCTCTCGGTGCCGTGGCCGCGGCAGGGCTGGGCTGGGCTCCCCATCCGCAGCACGACGGACCTTTTGCGAGAGGTTTGCAGGTCCCTCTGGAACAGAAATCTCCTTTGCTCCACTGTTCTGTGGCCTCTACAGCTCCAGAATTCACCGTGAGTTACTTTATACAGATGTTCTGTGGGTTGTGGGTTCGGAGTTATGTGTATGTGTGTCTTTCTACTCCGCCATCTTGGCTCCGCCTAGGTAAGACTTCTTAAAGGTAGTCTTTGAATGAAGCCTTGAAGGCACTTGCCAAAAGAGAGGGGTAAGAAGGCAGAATATTTCAGGCACAGGGGACAGCCTGTCCAAAGACATGCAATATACAGAGAACTGCAAGTAGGAAAATTTGACTAGAAAGTAAAATATGTGAAAGGGAAAAAATGTGTTAATCAGGCTGAAGTCAGATTGTGAAAGGCTTCAACTAATGAACAGAGAAGTTTACACTTTATTCCAAAAGGCACTAGGGACCCCCCAGAGATCCTTGAGCAGGAGAATCACATGATCAGACCTGAGTTTTATAACTAACAACAAATTTTGTTGAAATCTCATGAAGTAGTGAGTTCCCCATCACTAGAAGTCTTTAAGTAGGCTGTGTGTCCAGCTATCAGGGATGCTATGGAAGGACTTTATGCTTCAGATTCAGGTTGGATTAGATGACATGTGCTTAACATAACATGTGCTCATTGTTGTTCAATCTTTTTTCAGTTGTGTCTGACTCTTTGTTACCTTATTTGGGGTTTTCTTGGCAAAGATACTAGAGTGGATTGCAATTGCTTCTCCAGCTCATTTTATAGATACGGAAACTAAGGCAAATGGATTAAGTGACTTCCCCAGGATCATACAACCAGTAAGTGTCTGGGACTGGATTTGAACTCAGGAAGTATTCATCTCTCTGAATACTGGCCAGCACTCTATCCACTGGGATGAATTCAATTCCATCCAATAAACATTTATAAAATGTTATTGCATTCAGAGCATTGTACTTGGATATTGTTATGTTTGTTTTTCATTCTCAAAGAGGACCATGATGTCAAGATGATGACATGACTTGCATTTGACCTTGATTTGAGGGAGGGAGGGCTGTGCAAGGTCACCAATCTCACTTTCTCTTCCTGAGCCATCTGGATCCAGTGGTCAGATATTTATCAGGGCGAATGAAGATGACCCAGGATTCAATGCAGGACCTTGGCCATTTTAGGCTAAGGTCTTATCAGATTTTCACTTTGAGTGAGATACACCCATTCAAATGAATAGGTCTCTTTCAGTAGTTAATCAAGAAATGGCCTCTTTTAATAAAAGAAAAAAAATAACCAAAAAATGAAACTCAAGGGAAGACCCTCCAGGTTCCTGGGTTCCTGGTGCTCAGTAGTGAGGAATACAGAGACAAAAATGAAATAATCCATCCCTCAAGAAGAACATTCTACCCAAGTTTACATTCTACACAAGTTATAAAATGTATGCAAATAAGCAAATTTAAGGTAACTTGAAGAGTAAAAGAGCATTTGTTAGTATGTTTTGGGGGAAGGGGTTGGTGGTAGTGGTAGGGGGATTCAATTCAATTTAGTAAATAATAAATATTTAACATAAATTTAATGAACATTTATATTTAATTAACAAATTTAATGAATATTAAGTATTTATTGTGTTCAGAGCACTATATAAGCTTTGGTAGAGAGAAAGTTTAGATAAGATATAATTCTTCTCATGGACCTTATATTCTAGAAGGATATGACCTATACACAGATAGCTATAATCCCAAATCATTCATAAATTCATCATAGAGATACAAGACAAGGAAATTTACATAGTCTAAGGGGAATGTTATTGCCTAGGAGACATCAGGGAAGGTTTCCTGTAGAGGATGGCATTTGAGGTAGACTTTAAAGGCTGAATTCTGGGGCTGTCACTAGTCATCTTGACCTATGTCTTGCCCTGGACTCAGATGACTCTGGGAGAGAGTGAGGCTGATGACTTTGCATAGCTCTGCCTCACTTAAATCTAATTCATTTTCAAGATAAGACATCACCTCCTGATGTCCTTGGTTCTCTTTGAGAATGAAAAATGAACAACAAAGAATAGATAAGAATTAGAGAAGCAAAACAAAGAAGGAAAAGTATCATACATCCAGAGAATGGTATAAATAAAGACAGACTGTTTTCAGGGAAAGAAGGGTGTTCTCATTTATTTTATCTTATTTTAATTTCAGTTCCAAATTTTCCTTCTCCCTCTGTTCCCTCCCCCATCCATTGAGAAAGCAAAAAATATAATAGCCATCATACATAGGGTGTTCTAATTTAGCTAGAAAATAGAGTTATGTGTTAGAGAACTGCATGAGAAAAGTAGGATGGTGTCAGGCTGTGAAGGAAAGAGGGACAGTGGTCATCTCCCCTTTGCTTATTATGTAACCCATAACTATTTATGGAGTCCCATTGGGACAAAATTCCTGCAGAAGGCCCTGGTTGGAGTAAATGGAATTCTTTTTCTGGGATACTAGCCAGCAGGGCATCCTTGTGAGTCACTTCCCTCCCATGACCCTGGGTTTTGTAACTGCCCAAGTCCAGCTTTGCTCACTAGAGCCACTATTAAGCAGTATTAGTCTATTAGGCTGGCTAATCTCTTGCCATTTAATCTGAAAGATCTCTAGAAGGAGGTAGGGTTTACTTCTTTTCCAGAACTGAATGCAAGTATCACAGGACCTCATCAAATCCCTAATCTGAAGTCAGAAGCTTTCACAGTGCCTCTTGAAATTGAAAAGATTCAATTTAGGAGGCCTAATGTTCATACTTCCTAAAGTAAAAAAAAAAGGTTTTTCAAAACAAATAGCAGCTTTGAAAAGAGAGAAGTCACTTTATTTCTGGTATTCATTCATCCATAAGTTATTTCATTCATCCATCTATTTGTTCATTCATTCATTTTCATCCATCCATTTATTGAATGCTTACTATGTGCACAGAATAATAACCAGCTGCTGTGAAGAGGATGCTAAAAAAAAAAAAAAAGACAGAGGCATGGTTTCTGACAGACCTATACTTAAGCCAAATTGAGAAGTGGGTCTTTGGTATTACACATCCCACACTAAGGTTACAAATTCACCTCCTTTTATGCACCTATCATCCTTTTAAGGGTTCTCATGATCATAGATTTAGAATGAGAAGGGATATTAGAGTGTATCTAGTTCAACCCAATGGGCAGTTAGATGACACAGTGGCTAGAGCAAAGGACCTGGAATCAGGAAGACCTAATTTCAAGTCTAACCTCAGACACTTAGTAGTTGCATGATGCTGAGTAAATGACATAATCCTATTTGCCTCAGTTTCCTCATCTGTAAAATGAGCTGGAGAAGGGGATAATAAACTACTCAAATATCTCTGTCAAGAAAACCCCAAATCGGGTCATGAAGAGTCAGACACAATTGAAATGACTGATCAACAAAAATAACAATCCTACTTAAGGGATATAATTCTCCTCCCTTTATACACCTCCTCATCCTGTTCAGGGTCCTCACGATCATAGGATTTAGAGTGAGAAGAGATATTAGAGAACATATAGTTCAACCCTATCCCCTGCCATTTTAGATATAAGGGAACTGAGGCTGAGAGAAAACAGGTGACTTGTCTAAAGTTACACAGGTATTAAATAGGGAAGAAAAAATGGTAACATAAGGAGAATACTGGTTCTGAAGTTTGAAAACCTAAGTTCAAATTCTACTTCTGACCCTTATTAATTGTATGATCATAGGCAAATTGTGTAACTTCACTGCCCTCAATTTCTCATTGTCTTCTATTTTTTCATCTTTTGATTTTGATGTATAATTTCTTGATTTCTCAAAAAAGTCATTAGCTTCCATTTGCTCCATTCTAATTTTGAAGGAATTATTTCAGCGAGCTGTTGGACCCTCTTTTCCATCTGATCAATTCTGTTTTTTAAGGCATTCTTCTCCTCATTGGCTTTTTGGACCTCTTCTGCCATTTAGGCTAGTCTATTTTTTAAGGTATTATTTTCTTTAGCATTTTTTTGAGTCTTCTTTAGCAAGCTGTTGATTTGTTTTTCACGGTTTTCTTGCATCGCTCTCATTTCTCTTCCCAATTTTTCCTCTACTTCTCTTGCTTGAGTTTCAAAATCCTTTTTGAGCTCTTCCATGGCCTGAGACCAATTCATATTTTTCTGGGAGGCTTTGGATGTAGGAGCCTTGACCTTCTTATCTTCTTCTGGTTGGATGTTTTGATCTTCCTTGTCACCAAAATAAGATTCTGTAGTGTGATTTTTTTCTACTGTTTGCTCAGTTTCTCAGCCAATTATTTGATTTTTTAGCTCTTTGGTAAGGTAGGTTTCTGGTTCAAGTGTGGAGGGTGTACCTTCCCAAGCTTCAAGGGTTTTGTGCGGCTGTTTTCAGAGACACTTCTAGGTACCTGTAAATTTTCAGTTCTTTCAAGGTTGTGTGATCAAAAGAGAGGTGTTTACTCCTCTCCTGGCCTATGCCCTGGCCTGTGAGTGACCACAAGCACTCTTTTCTGCCTTGGAGCTGTGAGGAGGATTCTGTATTCACCACCACTACAAACTCCACCACACCAGCACTCCTCCTCATCCCAGGACTGCCACCCAGGACTGTGACCCAGATTGAAGCACAAGCAAAGCCTCTACACCAGCAAAGAGGTCCCTCTAATCACCCTCTAATCAACCACTTGATCCCCCCACATCTCCCACTGTCTGTGGGCCGAGAGCTCCTAAAGCAGCCACTGCTACTGCTGCCACCCTGCAAGTGGAGCCTGAATGTGCTCCTCTCTCACCCAAGTCTGACAAACCTTTACTACTGACTTTCTAAGTTGTTTTTGGCATTTGTGGGCTAAGAAGTCTAGAAACCACCACAGCTGCCCGTGATTCAGTTCCCCAAGTCTTGCTCTGGCCCATCTGTGCCAGCATTGGGCTGAGCTCCTCTCCCAGCCTGATGCAACAGATCTTTCTTGTTGACCTTTCAGGTTGTCTTAGATAGGAAATTTGTTTCACTCTGTCATTTTGTGGGTTCTGTTGCTCTAGAATTTGTTTAGAATCATTTTCACAGGTATTTGGAGGGCTTTTGGCAAGCAAGGTCCTACTTTTATTCTGCTGTCTTGGCTCTGCTCCTCCTCCCCAATTTCTTAATCTATAAAATGAAAGAATTAGATTAGTTGGTCTGTGAAGTCCTCTCTAGTTCTAGTTCCATGATCCTCAAAGAGTTGGATTTTGCTCCCGTGTCCTTTGACCATAAATCACATGCTGTATCTCTGTTGCTTCCTGACTACCCTATGCCCTCCTACTGTGGCACCTTATCCACTCTCACTTTCCTTCCCTCCTTGCCCCTACACAGAAAGAATCGGTCTATCCTGCTTGAACTCTTCCCCTAATAACTCATCTGGCCTGTCTCCTTTTTCCTCATCACCAGCAAATCTTACAACACGATTTAATGAACGATAATGACACAGTGTGTTATCCCTATAACTCATATGTTTTCATTTTAACAGGGGCATTCAAAACCTAAATACAAAGGAGTGATTAACAGAAGAATTTCAGCTACTATGGGCATGTTAGTAGGGTAGGGGTGACAAGAGAACAATTTTGGACAAGGAGACCTTTCATCACACCTTCAAATAACACTATAGCAAACACAGCTCATAAGACAGACTTTGAATCTGGTAATTTTTTAATCTATTTATTGATTTAGTTTCAGAATTAAGGGAATTCTTTTGACAACAAGGATTTGGGAAGAGCTTACTTTGACAACCTGTAACATCTCTCTTGCTGGAGTTTTTAAGAAAAGATTTGTCCTTCACTTGAAGAATTTAAGGCTTCTCTGATGAATTAAAAGTCTACAGTTAACCAAAGAAACACTGAAAGAAGAAGCCTTATGACTTTCATATGTGAACATCAGAAATTCTGGGAAGCACCAAGCTGCTCCGAATCTACAAGGCCCTGAATGAGAAGAGAGAGCCAAAGGAATTAGACAAAGTACGTATTAGAAACGAGCCAAATACATGAAGTCACCTAGTCCTTGGTTTGTGTCTATGTTTGAATGATTCTGACTCATTAGCTAAATATTTCTCCATTTCCTCATCTTGTTGATAAATATTAAAACATGAATGCTGTCTGGTAAACTGGTGAATTAAAGCAGAAAATATTTAATTCATATTTCACCTGGTATACTGGTGAATTGACATAAATAAATTTCATATTTTGTCCAATTTATATTCTGTTGTCCAAAAAAGATATTGTCTTCTGTCACATTCTATTGGACTGCTCCAAATTCATAAACATTTATTAAATATTATTCTAAGTCAGTGATTCTAAAGCTCTGTGTGTGTGTATGTGTGTGTGTGTGTGTGTGTGTGTGTGTGTGTGTGTGTGTGTGGTGGACTCGTTAGCCAGCCTAGACTCCTTCAATACTTACTCTACATAGTTTTTTTATTTTATTTTTTGCAAGGCAATGGGTTGAAGTGACTTGCCCAGGATCACACAGCTGGTAGTGTCAAATTTCTGAGGTCAGATTTGAACTCAGGTTCTCCTGAATCCAGAATCAGTGCTCTATCCACTGTGCCCTATGTAATATTTTTAAATGCATAAAGTAAAATACATAGAATTACAAAAGAAACCAATTATATTAAAATATAGCTATTAAGTTATATTCATACATATCTATATACCTATATGTAGGTATATCTATAGATCTAAATCTATATAGCTGTATAGGAATACAAACATATAATAATTGATCTACTGCCTACAAATCTATGTAGATATGTAGTTCTATGAATATATGGCAATAGCTATAGCTATATGCTTATAGATATATATTTATATAGAACTACAGCTATATATCCACATGTAGGTATATGCATATATAAAGTTAATGAATCCAAGATTAAGAACCTCTGAAAACAACTGTTTATGAGTAGAGCCCTACCCCTCAGGCAGATCAAGACAAAGCCACCCCTCCAGGGCCTGCTAGCAGAGAGGCCCTGCTTCCATAGCAACCCAGCAACAAGGCCCCACCCCTAGAGCAGGCCTGCAGCTGAACCCCACACCTAGGGAAGGCCCACAGGGAGGCCACACCCCCTCAGTACAAGCCAGAAGGGAAATCTACTCACGAGAGAAAGCAAGCAGCTAAGCCCCAACCCCAGCAAAAGCCAGCAGTAAGACCCAGAGCAGCAGCACAAAAAACTCAGGACAGTGTAGGACCAGAGCACAACTCTCACATAAAAAGTCACCAAAAAAGGCAGAAAAAAGAACAAAGAAAACCAAAATAGAGCTTGACTACAGAAAACTGCTATGGTAATAAGGCATAAACTTATAAGAGGACACTAGTATCAAAGTGGTTACATGTGAAGCCTCAAAGAAAAATGTAAGTTAGTGTCAGGTCCAAAAATAATTCCTGGAAAAGCTTAAAAATTATTTTAAAAAGCAAATTAGAGAAGTAGGAGAAAAACTGGGAAAAGAAATGAGAGTGATGAAAGAGAATTATGAAAAAAAGAGTCAATAGCATGGGAAAAGATATACAACAATTTACTGAGGAAAATAACTCCCTAAAAATAGAATTGGTCTAAGGGAAAAGGAAGTAAAAAAGCTGACTGAAGAAATAATTTCATAAGTTAGAATTGAATAAATGGAACCTTATGGCTCTGTGAGACATCAAGATACTATATGACACAATCAAAAAAGTTTTAAAAAATAGGAGAAAATGTGAAATTTCTCATTGGAAAAAACAACTTACCTAGAAAATAGATCCAGAAAAGACAATATAAAAATTACTGGACTACCTGAAAGCCATGATAAAAAAAAAGCCTAAGCATCTTTTAAGAAATTATCAAAGAAAACTGTCCTGATGTATTAGAATCAGAGGATAAAATAGAAATTGAAAGAATTCACTCATCACTGCCTGAAAACTCCCAGGAACAACATGACCACTCACACTCAAGGAGAATGTTTTGCAAGCAGCCAAAAGGAAACAATTCAAATGTCATTGATCTGCAGTCAGGATTACACTGGATTTGGCAGCTTCCATATTAAAGAACAAGAAGACTTGGAATACGATATACTGGAGGGTGAAGGAGTTAGGATTACAACCAAGAACCAACTACCCAACAAAAGTGAATATAACCATGCGGGGTTGGGGGGAGGAAATGGGCATTTCACAAAATAGGGGACTTTCAAACATTTCTAATTAAATGATCAGAGCTGAATAAAAAATTTGACCTCCCAATACAATACTCAAAGGAAATAAAAAAGGTAAAAAAAAAAAAAAAAAGAACAAGAAAGAGAAAACATAAGAAATTCACTAAGGTTAAGCTATTTATATTTCTATGTGGCAAGATAATATTTATAACTCTTAATAACTTTCTTACAATAAAATGACAACAATGTGACAACATACCAAAATTTATGGGGGTGTAGCCAAAGCAGCACTTAGTGGAAAATTTTTATCTTTAATTGCTTAAATCAATAACATAGAGAAAAAGCAGATCAATTATTTGGACATGCAACTAGAAAAACTAGAAAAAGAACAGATTAAAAATCCCCAACTAAAAACCAGAATTGGAAATCCTGAAAATCAAAGGAGAGATTACTAAAATTAAAAGTAAGAAAATTATTGAACTAAAAAGTAAAACTAGAAGCTGGTTTAATGGGGCAGGGGGAAATAAAAACAGATAAATCATTGGTTAATTTGATATTTTTTTAAAAAGGAGAGAAGAAAATCAAATTACTAGTATCAAAAATTAAAGGGGGTGAACTCATTACCAATGAAGAGGAAATTAGGGCAATTGTTAGGAATTTTCCCAAATATGAACCAATAAATTTAGCAATCTAAATTAAATGAATGAGTATCTACAAAATATAAACTATCCAGATTAAAAGAAGAAGAAATGGATAACTCAGATTTTAGAAAAAAGCCATGAACTTTATATGAAAAAAATCAACAGGACCAGATAGATTCACAAGTGAATTCAACCAAACATTTAAAGAAGAATTAATCCCAATACTGTATAAACTATTTGAAAAATAGGCAAAGAAGGAGTCCTACTGAATTCCTTTCATGATACAAATATGGTGCTGATACCCAAATCAGGAAGAGTCAAAACAGAGAAAGAAAATTATAGACCAATTTCCCTAATGAGTATTGATGCAAAAATTTTGAATAAAATAACAGCAAAAAGATTACAGCAATATGTTACAAGGATCATATACTATGACCAGGTAGTCATAATGACCAAAAATGTTAGGATTGGTTCAATATTAAGAAAACTAGCATAACTGGCATAACTGACAAAACCAACAAAAATCATATGATTATCTTAATAGATGCAGAAAAAGCTTTTGACAAAATATCACACCCATTCTTATTAAAAATATTAGAGAACATAGGAATAAATGGAGTTTACCTTGAAATGATAAGTAATATTTATCTAAAACCATCCACAAGCATTATTTGTAATGGGGATTAGCTAGAAACCCTCCTAATACACTGAGGGGTGAAACAAGGATGTCCATTATCAACTCTATTATTTAATATTATACTAGAAATATTAGCTATAGCAATAAAAGAAGAAAAGGAAATTAGAATAGGCAATAAGGGGAAAAAACTATAGCTCTTTGCAGATGATATGATGTTATACTTAAATCCTAGAAAATCAAGTAAAAAACTACTTTAGATGGGTAACAACTTTAGTAAAGTTGCAGGATACAAAATAAACCCACATAAATCATCGCATTTCTGTATATTACCAACAAAGTCCAGTATTAAGACACAGAAAGAGAAAATCTATTTAAAATAATTGTAGACAATATAAAATCCTTGGGAGTCTATCTACCAAGACATATAAACACAACTATAAAGCACTTTTCACACAAATAAAATCAGATCTAAACAACTGGAAAAATATTAACTGCTCTTGGGTAGACCAAATCAATATAATAAAAATGGCAATTCCATCTAAATTGATCTATGCATTCAGTGACATACTAATCAAACTTTCAAAAAATCATTTTATAGAGCTAGAAAAAATAATAACAAATTGATCTGAAGGAATAAAAACTCAAGAGTATCCAGGGAATTAATAGAAAAAAAAGTGAAAGAAAGTGGTCTAGCCATAGTCTCAAATTGTATTATAAAGTGGTAATTATCAAAATAATCTACTAGCTAAGAAACAGAGAGGTGGACCAGTGGAATAGATTAGGCACAAATTACATTATAGTAAATGATCATAGTAACCTAGTATATGTTATACCCAAAGATCCAAGTTTTTGGAACAGAAACCCATTATTTGACAAAACTGCTGGGAAAACTGGAAAACAGTAGGGAAGAAACTAGGTATAGACCAACTTCTCGTACTATATACCAAGATAAGGTCCAAATGGGTACTTGATTTACATTTAAAGGGTTATATCATAAGGAAATTAAGAGATCATGGAATAGTTTATCTGTCACATTTATCAATAAGCAAAGAATTCAGGACCAAAGAAGATATAGAGAGCATCACAAAATATAAAATAAAACATTTTCATCATATAAAATTAAAAGGCTTTCACATATATAAAATCAATGCAATCAAAATTAGGAGAAAAGCAGAAAACTAGGTGAATTTTTTTCAACAAGTATTTCTGATGGCCTCATTTCTCAAATATATAGAGAACTGATTCTAATTTAAAATAATACTAGTCATTCCCCAATAGATAAATGGTCAAAGGATATGAACAGGCAGTTTTCAGACAAATAAGTCAAAGCTACCCATAGTCGTAGTTTTAAAAATGCTCTAAATCAGTACTGATCAGAGAAATGCATATTAGAGCAACTCTAAGGTACCACCTCACACCTATCAGAGTGGCTTGTATGACAAAAAAAGGAAAATGTTGAATTTGAAGGAAATGTTGGGAAACTGGGACACTAATATGTTGTTGGTAGAGTTGTGAACTGATCCAGCCATTCTGGAGAATAATTTGGAATTATGCCCAACAACAGTCATAAGACTGTGCATACCCTTTGATTCAGCAATACCATTGCTAGGTCTATATTCCAAAGACATAAAAAAAGGACCTACTTGTGCAAAAATATTTATAGCAATTGTTTTTGTGGTGGCTAAGAATTGGAAATCAAAAGGTTGCCATCAGCTGGCGAATAGCTAAACAAGCTGTGGTATATGATTGTAACAAAATATTATTGTGATCTAAGAAATGAGCAGCAGAATGATTTCAGAAAAACCTGGAAAGACTTACATGAACTGATACATAATGAAGTGAACAGAACCAAAAGAATGCTGTACATAGTAACAGCAATATTGTTCCATGAAGAATTGTGAATGATTTAGCTATTCGCAGCAATGCAATGATCCAAGACAATTCCAAAGGACTAATGATGATTCTATCTGCCTCCAGATAAAGAACTGATACTGATTGAATGCAGAACAAAGTATCTATTTTTCACTTTCTTTCATTTTTTCCTTTTATTTAAGTTTCCTTGTACAAAATGACTATGGAAATGTTTTGCATTGTGCAAAATTACATTACATTGTAGTTGTAATGTATAACCTATATTTGATTGCTTCCTGTCTCAGGAAGGGGAGAGGAAAGGGAGGGAGAGAACTCAAAACTTTAAATGACAGTGTTAAAAAAAAAAGTGTTTATGAACCCTATACTCATTTATATCTATTTACTCTTTGTTTTTTTTTAACTCTCTCTATTTGAAGCTATGTCTGCATGAATCTAATCTAGTTCAATCTAAAAAGTATTTATCTTCATATAAAAATACTGAATTTCTTACTTTATAAACATAGATTATCTCCATTGTGTAAGAAATATTTTATAAAAAAAAATTAAACAAAACTGGCAATACAATAATATCACTGGATAGTATGAGCAGCATTCAATATCAGTAGTACTCCCCATCTATTTTTTCTTCTTTTTAAACATTTTTTAAAAGAATTTTTCTCAATTATATGTAAAAGAAACCTTTTTAATATTTGTCTTTTAAATAGTTTGAGTTCCAAATTCTCTCCCTTCCTCCTTTCCCTCCCTAGTCCTTCAGAAGGCAATCAATTTGAAATAGATTATACATGTGCAGTCATGTAAAATATTTTCATGTTAGCCCTGTTGCAAAAAAAAAAATACAGACAAAAAACCAAAAATTATAAATAAAATTTAAAAATGTTGTGCTTCAATCTGCATTCAGACTTCTTCAGTTCTTTGTCCGGAAGTTCATAGCATTTTGCATCATAGGTCCTATCATAAGTGGAATTGTCTTGGATAACGTATTGCTGAGAAAGCTAGGTCATTTACAATGGGTCATCACTGCAATATTCCTGTTAAGGTGTACAATATTCTCCTGGTTCTGATCATTTTACTGCATCAATTCATGTAAGCATTCTCAGGTGTTTCTGAAAGCATCCTGCTTGTCATTTCTTATAACATAATATTATGACATCATAATCTTATATTATTGAATTGTTCAGGCATTCCCCAATTGATGGGTATCCTCTCAATGTCTAACTCTTGACCACCAAAAACAGAGCTGCTACAAATATTTTTATATGTTTAAGTCTTTCTTTCTCCCCTGATCTCTTTGGGTACAAATCTAATAGTAGGATGACTGGGTCAAAGGGTGTGCACAGTTTTATAGCCCTTTGGGCAGAGTTCCAAATAGCTCTCCAAAATTGTTGAATCAGTTCACAATTTGACCAGTGGTGCATTAATGTTCCTATTTTTCTACATCTCCTTTAACAATTGTCATTTTTCTTTTCTGTCATATTAGCCAATCTGATGGGTATGAGGTGGTACCTCAAAGTTGTTTTAATTTGCATTTCTCCAGCCAAGAGTGATTTGTAGCATTTTTTTCATATGCCTAGTGATAGCTTTGGTTTCTTCATCTGAAAACTGCCTATTCATATCCTTTGACCATTTATCAATTGAGGATTGATTTCTGTTCTTATAAATGTTACTCAGTTCTCTATACACTTGAGAGATGAGGCCTCTGTCAGAAAGATTTACTATAAAATTTCCCCCACTTTCCAGCTTTCCTTCCAATCTTGGCTGCAAAAACTTTTGTTTGTGCAAAAACTTCTTAATTTAATAGAATTAAAATTATTCATTTTATATCTTGTAATGCTCTCTATCTCTTTTTTTGTCATAGATTCTTCCCTCATCCATAAATCTGACAGGTAAAATGTTCTATGCTCCCCTAATTTATCACCTACTTATCTTTAAAAAAAATTGGTTTAACTAAGAGACATTAATTTTCTCTCCCTCTCCCCTCCACAACCCATTAAAAAAAGTGAGAAAAGAAAAACAAATTCATCATAGCAAATATGTAGAACCAAGCAAAACAATTTCCCTCATTGGCTGAATACAAATATATGAGTATATATACATATATATGTGTATACACACACACGTAGATATCTCATTCGGTACTCTAAATCCATCACCTCTAAGTCAGGAAGGAGACAGTATGCTATATCTTTGTTCTTCTGGAATCATGAAAGGTTGTTGTATTGATCCCAATTTATATAACTTTCAAAGTTGTTTGTTTTTACAATGTTACCAAGCATTTATTAAGCTTCTGCGATGTGTAAAACTATATATATATGTGTGTGTGTGTATGTATATATATAAAAATATGTATGTGTGTATCTATATATAAATATATATATTTTTATACATATACACACACACAAAACAAAAAACAGTCCTTGCCCTCATGAGGCTCACCTTCTATTGCCTCTAGAATAACAACCCATTTTCTCTCAAAACTTCAGCCCATTTAGTAAAGAAGGCAGCCAATCCAGATACAGGCATCAGGTGGACCAGATGAGAAGAAGATTGACTGAAGTTTTGGCTGAATGACCAAACATTTTGGTGTCATGTAGACACAGTGAAAGAAATTTATTCATAGGACAACAGCTTTGCAATAGAACAAAGACATCTGGATGAGCACTAAGGAATGGTGCCATAGCCTGGAAGTCTAGATTCTACAAGGAAAGAGAGCATAATGAAGGAAACTGGTCCAGAGGTGATATAAATAGTAACTCTCAAACCAAGTGGCTGGAAAAAATATAAACACTGAAGCCATCCAAAGCCTGGATAGAAAGAAAGCTCCCTACTAGATTCTAAAACTTTTTGTAAACAACAATTCAATCATTTCTATTTTTAAAATAAGCTAATTGGTTTTTTCTCCAAGGAAGTTAAACTTATTGTTGCATCAAAGAGTAGAGAAAGCCTTTGAATTCTCACTAGTTTATACTTTTTCTAAATAATGCAGCTATGCATTAGAAAGTCCATTGGACTGGGATCAGAAGGTCATAAGATTGAGATTACACCCCCACAGCTGGAATGTTAGGGTTTTAGCCCTGGCTCTACTATTTTCTAGTAACCTAACTTTGAAGCAAATTACTTTCTAAAAGATGAGCCTCAGTATTCTCATCTGTCAAATGGGGATAATCTGTGCCCTGCCTACCTGACATACCTGGATTCACAGTAAGCCTCTGCCTCAGCCTCAATCTCAGTCTTTCCTCTCCCCTCAGCTCCCTCCTCATTGCACCTTGGTTGAAAGAGGAACATTTGAGCTAGGAAAAGTCTGGAAGATTTAGGACTTCCTCTCTTTCCATCAGCTTGGCCAACAGCAGCATCTGTACCAGAAGCCAAGGACAGCTTGGATGTTCTTCTGGAAGAAAGTAGACTAAAAGCTTTACATTGAGCCCAGCAGCAAATGACATCATACCGAAGGGAAATGTTTTGAGGACTCTAGCAAAAAACTTTCCAGCAACTGGGAGTTATCCCTTTACCACATGAGCTTAGTTTCTTAAGTTTGAACCCATTTTCTCCTTCATATATGCACTTGTATAGCGGCAAAATCTATGTCATAAATTTTTTTTTTTTAGTATATCATATATACTCATTATTCTTACTATACTTCCTTAATAAATATCCCTTTTAAAAAAACCAATTGTCTCACAGTTAAGATTGGACTAAGTGACTTAACGGTTGGGCTAATTGATTTCAGTAGTTAATTGGGGCAGAAGCCCATAGGTGGGGGCTAGTGAAGTGTAGCATTAAGACAGAAAAAACAGGCCCTCAGCCCTGAGGGCTACCCTTAGAGTTCTGAGGGGAATTAAAGGGGCCAAGCTCTAGGGATGCTATTCGTCAGTGTGACTGATTTAGGATAGTAGTTTGAAATCCTGTGCCACATTAATAAGCTCAGAAGTTAGATTTGAACCCAGTCTCCAAATCTGGCACTCCATTCACTACCCTATTATTTCTCTCTTGTATAAATAACATTTTAAAAAGTTAAAACAGTATTGTTGCTGTTTTTATTGTTTCAAATGAAGAACATTTTGTAGATCTGTCATCTCCTCAGCTGGCTTTACATTACTAGGCTGAGGTCACAGCATCCTTTTCCCTTCCCTTGACTTGCCTTCCCTTCTTGTATCTTCCCCTTTCCCTTCTCTTCCCCCTTCCCTTCTGCCCTTCCCCTTTCCTTTACCTCCTCCTTCTATTGTTCATTGCCTTACCTCTTTCCCCTTCCCTTTCCCCCTTTCTTTCCCCCTGTCTTTCCCCCTTCCCTCTTTCCCTTCCCTTTCCCCCTTTCTTTCCCCCTTCCTTTTTTTCCTGTCCCCTCCTAATCAAGTTTTTTCAAAGGATTCCTTTTAGTTTTTAATAAATGTGATCTTTTTGTCTTCTTGCATTGACTACCTTATGTGTCTCTAAAAAGTAACACACTAGTTTTGTGATTCAGTTTTCCCACTTGTAGTCTGGCGTAGTAGAGTTTTGGACTTGGGTTCAGAAAGACTTATATTTGAATCCTGCTTCTGATATATATTGGCTATGTGTCCATGAACAAATCATTTGAACTCTCTGAGCCTCAGTTTTCTTATTTGTAAAACAGAGATAATAATGTCTGTAGTACTTACCTTATGCAGTTGCTATGAGGAAAAAATGAGATAAAATACAAGTTTTATGCTATCTTTATAATGCTATAAAAGTCTTAGTTATGAATATTCATAGAACCTGTTTATGATAATGTCTGTTTCTCATTAGTTTTCTCTCCCTTGATTAGATTGCAAAGTCTCCAGGACAGGAGTCGTATCTCAAAAAAAAAAAAAAAAAAGCACCTCCTATAGTACCAGGAAACAAAGCTTTCAGATAGTAGGCGGACAATAATACTTGAGTGACCTTGAGTGATTGCTGAATCCATGCCTGTGCATGTCTCCCAACTTTATCAGAAATCAGTATGGGTGTTCCTCACTTTAAGAAAACCTGATTACTGGGAAATACTTAAACTTTCAAAACAAACAAATTAAGGGATGGAATTCACATGCTAAATGAATTCTTTGCTTTTTTAGAAAGTGATTTTGAATGGGTATATTTCATATTAACTCCATAATAAAACCAAATTGGGAACTGATTTAAAAATCACAAAATTTTAAAAGTTTTCAAATTATATCCCTCACATCAAGTTACTTTACAATGTAAAACAAGTGAACAAATAAATATGTAAAAAATTGAGGAAATACGACAAAGACAGTGAGATGAATGTGAAACATTGTTATAAAACATAAAGTAGAAGTTTCTATTTAAAATGTAATAGAAGTTCCAATTTCATACTTAGCTATCACAAGTTTAATAACATATATGAAAATATTATTTAAAACTAATCTAGGTGGCATGGTGGATACAGCAATGGGCCTTGAATAAGGAAGACCTGAGTTCAAATCTAGCCTCAGACACTTATTAGTTGTGTGACCCTGGGCTAGTTACTGAACCCTGTTTTCCTCAGTTTCCTCATCTATAAAATGAACTGGAGCAGGAAATGGCAAACCACTCCAGTATCTTTGCCAAGAAAACATCAAAGATTCAGACATGATTGGACAACAGCAAAATTGCACTTAAATTTTTTGGCACAGCTTGCCTTAAGTTTTCTATTACATTTAAAATTCATGCTCCACTCTAGCATATCAAATAAATTTAAGATATAAATTAATTTGTGATAACTCACTTTACAAATAACTATTCTACTGTGCAAAGCAGTATACATTGAAAAGGATGGTGATTATCATAACATTCAGGGACCTGTATGAGTCATGCAGGTCCTCCTCAGGGGACCTGTGCCTAGCTTCCTATTCAAGTTCTTCTAGGCATCACAATGTTTCCCCAAAACAATAAGGACTTTCTCAAGATAATTCTGTAAGAAGGAAAGAAGGAAGGAAAGAAGAAAGAAAGAAAAGAAGGAAGGAAGGAGCAAAGGAAGGAAGAAAGGAAGGAAGGAAGGAAGGAAGGAAGGAAGGAAGGAAGGAAGGAAGGAAGGAAGGAAAGGAAAGGAAAGGAAAGAAGAAGAGAAGGAAGGAAACAAGCATTTATTAATTTCTTATGATGTACCAGACACTGTGCTAAGCTCTGGGAATATAAATTCAAGCAAAAAACAAACAAAAAAAGGCAATCCCCTCCCCCAAAGCACTTACATTCAAATGAGGAGAAGGTAATATAAAAAAGGAAACCAAAGGGGATAGAAGATAGAAATGAAGGCACCTTACATTGGGACATCATTTTAAAGTTCAAAAGTCTGGAACAGGGCCAAAATTAGACTCAGACCTTGCAGCAGGCAACTCCTGGTTGAAAAGTTCTTAGGACACTGAGGGAAATACCAGGATGAGACATTAGAAAAAGTTTGATTTTAAAGTCAGCAGTTCAGAGCAGATCCTGCAAAGGAGGCTCAGATGTGTCTAACCAGAGGGCAAGCCTGTTGGTAACAGCAGAGTTCCATTAGAACAACCTTTGGTTAGTAGCTCAGACAATAGACATAAATGCTCTTGTTTGAATGGCTTTGAGTTGGCCACTATGAACAAAAGATGTGCTGCTAAAAGATGACATGGTTGTTAAGGAGAAGCTACAGAAATGGAGAGCTCCCTTGGTAGGGTGAAGGGAAAGGGCAAGATGGATTTGCTTTGTATTACTGTGTATTTACCTACTAGTGTACACACATTTCCTGATGAGAATCTAAGCTGCTTGAGGGAAGGAACCATCTATTCTGGAGACATGATCTAATTGCAGAAATCTCCAATATCTTTTAGAAATGATTAAGGTACTTCGAATAGGGTGATAATAGAAATTTCCTCCAAAAAAACTGGAATAGCCACAGGAACTTTAAAAATGAAAAAAAGGTTTTAGGAAATGGTTATTCTTAAAGTCAGACCATATCAAGAGTTAAAAAGAAAAGACTTCTTACCAAGAAGAAAGTTTTTATCAATCAAACCACCAATATACATTTATTAAGCATCTACCATGTTACCATGTACCAGACACTGGGCTAAGCATTGGGGATACAAAAAGAGGCAAAAATGAATCCCTGCCCTCAAAGACCTTACGATCTAATGAAGGAGACATTTTCTTCTTTTTTTAGGTCATTTCAGTCATGTTCCACTCTTTGTGGCTCCATGTGGGGTTTTCTTGGCAAAGATACTGTCGTGGTTTGCCATTTCCTTCTCCAGCTCATTTTACAGATGAGGAAATTGAGGCAAATAGGGGTTAAGTGACTTGCCCAGGGTCACACAGTTAGTAAGTGTCTGAGGTCAGATTTGAACTTGGGAAGATGAGTCCTCCTGATAACACATATATATGCAAAGCAAGCAACATATAGGATAAACAGGAAATAATCAACAGAGGGAAAGCAATGGAATTAAAATTTTATGATAATGTGGCCCCCTTCCAACCAACCAACCAATCGGTATACATTTTTACATGATACAGTGAAAAAAGCACTGGCCTTGGAGTTGAAGGACCCAGATTCAAATCTCACCTCTGTCGCTTGCTGCTTATATGACATTGGGAAAATCAATTAATCGCCACAGGCTACAATTTCTTCACTTATAAAATGATGGAGTTGGAATAGTTGTCTTCTCTTCTCTTTGAGCTCTAAATTATTCTTCTTTTATGTGCTAGGTACTGGATTGGGTCTAGGAACATAAAACGGAAAATCCCAAGCATTTGAAATACCTTTATTGTGCCAAGGCGCTCTGCTAGATCATGGAGATGTTAGGAGAAAATGAACCAGCTGGCACATAGTAGGCACTTAATAAATGTTTACTGGATTGGGGGAAACTTTTTTATTTTTTATTTTTTGCATTGGGAACAAAGAGAAAGCATGTATTTTATATGTTTATACTTCTTAAATGCAAGTATAACTCTTTTAGTTTTTCATTGTGGGAATAAACAGACGGCCCAGTACCATTTACTGGATGGTTGCTGTGGACAGCTGCTTGCAGGAATTTTAATAGAAGTGCTATTTTGGGTGAGCCCAACTTCATGATGCCAAAAGCCAGAGTCAATGCAATATGTCCACTTAGGAGAAAAAAAAGTTCCCATTATTCAGATATTCGTCTTAATCTTCATAGCTTAAATTTAAGAGGGACCTTACTTTTCAGAAAATTCCTTTGTGAAAGCCCTTCACAATCCTCTCCTTTCCAATTCCAATTTCAGCACTGAGATTTGTGCCTCGATATTAGATCTACCCAGCCGACCCCTGACCCCTCGCAGACGACTCCTGCTAGATTTGCTGCTTCTCAGATCTGTGAATAACCTGAGATGGCTTGATTCCATCTCAATTCTTTTGCCCTGACGAGCTAATTGAGGAGCTGGAAAGAAATGTGTGTCAATGCTGGCTGGACAGTGATTAGGTCAGCACATCTGCCTATGAGTCTGAAACAGCAGGGAGAGACTTCAGTCAAGTTCTAGTTTCAGTCTGTCCAGACGATGATTGGATAATGAACTGTAAGAGAAAATTGCAGTGGAGGATTGCCCAAGTGTGTGTCAGAATAGAGTGCTTCTTTATCCAGACCAGAAATTCAGAAATGGGAAGCCAGCATCAGGCCCTGCTATTGAAGAGGGGGTAAAAAAAAAATTAGGTCATTTGGAAAACAATTTAATACTCTTCCTGGGAAATGAAATGGTCCAAATGGAAGAATCAAGGTAAGCAGAGTGTGCCTTCAGTAGTATTTCTCACTTTCTGAAGTTTCATCTGGCTTTGAGGTACAGCCTTATTTTTAGAGTCTATTGTATGTGGCAACACGTGAGTGAGAGATAGGTGTATGTGTATAAGTTATCTTTTTTTTTCCCCCGACGTCAATTACATTTTAAATAGGGGAAAACGTAATGGAGGTAAGGGTAATAACAATTTTCAACTTTCAAAATTTAGGGGTTTTGATGCAGTGCTTTGCTAAAATACTGGCCCTGTGGTGTAACATGATAACCATTTTTCCTTTATGTCTTGCATCTAAAAGGCCTCCAAGCAGATTACATATATATTGTGCAAAAGGAGAATGCAGTATTATCATTTTTACTCCCAATTCTTTGCTTAGGAGGTAGTGATTCTGATTTATTTTGATGTTTTCTAGGGGGGCAGTGAGATGTTGTAGTTCATCCAATACCAAGCACCCTGTGGGTGCTCAGCAAATGTTAATTGAATTGAGGGAGGATTGAGTCATTTGGGAGGTCAGGGAAGACACCAGTAGGAGAGCACATGGTGGGCTGTGCATAAGCTGGCCAGCATCTGCGCCTGCTGAAAGAAAAGGACGGCTGCCAGCCCAGCTATAGGCTGAACCCCAATTAGATGGCAAAGGAAATGACTTCTTAATGTTATAGGTCAATAATTTGATCCCCGATTGGATTAGCTAAAAAGCCAGAGGCCACGCTGATGATCACTGGGAAGGCGTTTGTGAATTAGCAAGGAAAGCTAGAAGGGGAATGTCATTATTACTATTATGAGATTTTAGTGACATTAAATGAACATGTTTCATTTTTAGCCATCAAGTCCCACTCCTTTCTATGGGCATTGAGCCCATTCATGGCTGAGCTGACTTGGATTTCTCAAGAAAGCGTTGCTCTCATTTATTAATGGAGCCCTAATGGAATATACCCCTTAAGGAAAGGTGATAATAAAGGAATGAGTTGGCAATGGAATTTGCAGGCCTTAGAATCGTGTTTATTTCACCCCCATGAGGTAGCATTACCTCTGTGTTAACTCAGGCTGTGTTTACCTCCATGCTGAGCAAGCAACAGCTTTTTTTTATTGTTAAATGGGGTTCCCTAAAGGAGCTGGGCTCAATCCTGTCAGATCTCACTGTGTGAAGATAACTGTGTATTGATGTAGCAGCTCCTTCAGGTGGGCTGAGCAAAGCCCTCACACATTTCCACCAGTCTCATGGTTTATCCCTCATGTAGGCAGATACGGGTGAAAAGAAAACATGTGCAGCCTGGGCACCTTTCCATGATGAATGACGAAGGGAGTTTTTCTCTAGCCAACACTTTATGTATGCTATCAGTGGAATGATGACTGGACATTAGATAGAAATATGACCTCAAAATCTATGTGAGACGCTTGTTAGCTACAACTCTGATCAAGTCACTTTGTGGCTCTGAGCCTTAGTTTCCTCATCTGTAAAATGGATACAATCATGCTGCCTACTTAAATCCTCCAACATTCTACCCACAGTTTTTAAGTGCCTAGTGGCAACTAGGGGCAGCAGTGAACAAGGGAATCAGTCAATAAACATTTATTAAGCAACAACTGTGTGCCAGGCACTGTGCGGAGCAGCAGGATAGAACTCTGGACCTGGAAGAGGAAGACCTGAGTTCAAATCCAGCTTCAGATATTTACTATGTGACCCTGAACAGGTTACTTCAACCTCAGTCTCAGTTTCCTCATCTGTATAATAAGGATAATAATAGCACCTATCTCCCAGGGTTGTTGTGCAGATCAAATTAGATAATATTTATAAAGTGCTTTGCAAGCTTTAAAGGACTGTTTAAAAAACTAGCTATTACTATGCCACTACTACTACTGCTACTACTACTACTACTACTACTACACCACATTTATTTGGTCTTACTCTATACCAGCCACTGTGCTAAGTGCTTTACGTTATTATTTCATTTGATTTTCACTATTATCATCACTTTGGTCCTTCAGCTACTGTTATTCCCATTTTCAGATGAGGAAACTGAGGTGAGCAGAATTTAATCCACTTGCCCAAGGTCACACAACTAAGAAGGGACTGAGGCTAGATTTGATAGGTTTGATAGGTTTTCCTGACTCTAGACCCAGCACTCTATCCAAGCATGTAAGAGATATTGGATGTATGAAAACAATAATAAAAATAATTCCTATCTTCAAGGAGTTTACAGTCTACTGGGAAATGATGGGTACATAAATAGAAAATAAATGTAAATTACCTGATTTGGGGCAAGAGAGGGCACAAACAACTGGGCAAGAAATTAGGAAAGGCTTCCTGTAGGAGGTCTACCTTAGCTGAAACGTAAGGGAACAAGGCATCCAAAACGAATGACCTGAGCAAAGTCATGGAGGCAAGAATGGCGGCAAGTTCTGAATGGAGAGCAGCCAGTGGATCCGTTGGGCTGGCATACAGAGGGCCACAGGACATCAGTTTGGAAAGGGAGTTTGGGCCCATTTTGCCAAGAGCTTAGAGGGCCAGGCAGAGGAGTCTGTATTTTACCCTCCAGGAAACTGGAAATCTCTAACAGCTTTGTTGTGAGGAAAACAACACAGCTGTGTAGACAACTACAAAGGATGTCCCAAATACCTTTAGTACAGTTTTAAGCTTTGTTCTTGTTCAGTCTTTTTGATAGCATCTGACTCTTCATGACTGCATTTGGGGTTTTCTTGGCAAAGATACAGTAGTGGTTTTTGCCATTTCCTTCTTCAACTGATTTTACAGATGAGGAAAATGAGGCAAACTGGGTTAAGTGACTTACCCAGGGTCACAAATCCAGAAAGTATCTGAGGCTAACTTGAACTCAGGTTTTCCTGACTCTAGGACCAGTGCTCTATCCAAGCACAATGGGAGATATTAGACATAGGAAAACAGTAATCTAAACTACTGAAGCTTTAAACTGTACTGAGACTTTTGGGACACCATATAAATTTGATTTATAATATTCATTTCACCTCAAATTTTTTGTAAGTATATCAAACATTATAACTCACCATTGACAGGCAAAGAAATTATGACCCAGAGAGGTTAAGGGATTTACTTAAGGTCACACAGTAGAAAGTTAGCTGTATGTAGACCTAAGCTTTCTTGTTACTCTTACATATAATGTTATTTTTTCACAGTGACACTTTGAAGGGAAAGACAAAGAAGGAAGGGAAGGGAATAAGGATTTCTATAGCACCTACTATGTGCCAAGACCTGTACTTTTTATAAATATCTTTGATTCTCACAATAACCCTGCATTATTATCATTATTATCAATCATTATCAATTATCATTGAGGAAATTGAGGCAAACAATGGTTAAGTGACTAACCCAAAGTATGTTATCTATACTCCAGTTATTCTCTGGGACCTTGGTTAGAAAGATCTGTTCCATGTATAGAGGTCAGCCTCTTTGTCCTCTGGACCCTCTTTTATCTGAGCTCCAAAAGAGCCTTCTTTTTGATCAGTACTGTCAAATTTGCCACTAAACCATACAAGAGAATCCCTACAGCTGCATATTGACTTAGAAAACCACAAATTAATATTATCTATGTTCAATTTTTTTATTAATTTTTATAAATATTTCTTAATTACATTTTAATTACACTTAATTAATAATTTCATTTGTTTCTGGGGCATTCTGGAGTCCTGGGGCAGCTAGGTGGTGCAGTGGATACAGCACTATTGCAGGAGTCAGGAGGACCTGAGTTCAAATCTCACCTCAGACATCTGACACTCACTAGCTGTGTAACCTTGGGAAAGTCACTTACCCCCAATTGCCTCATCCTGGGTCATCTCCAGAAGATCTGGTCACTGGATTCAGATGGCTCTGGAGGAGAAGTGAGTTTGGTGACCTGCACAGACTTCCCTCACTCAAAACAAAGTCGAGTTCAAGTCATATCATTATTTTTTCTGATAGCATGGTCTTCTTCAGCAACGAAGGATGAATACACATTCTGGAGTCCTAGTCAGTCTGTGGGTGGTGTGTTTGATACCTCTGCCACCCAGAATGCAACTTTTCCACCAGCATCTCCTTCTAGCTCCCTGGTGGCTACACTTCAGTTTGGTATGATATTGCAGGAAGACCTCTGACTCTCAAGTGAAGGGCCTGGGATTTGAATCTTGACTCTGCCTGACCATGTGTGACTCACTTCCCTTTCAAATGAGGAGACAAAGAGTTCTCTCTAAAGTCCCTTCTAAAATGCCAGAACATTCTGTGATCAGGGCTTCAAATTATACATTGTGAAATAATCTTAACCTGCTATTGGTAGTGCCATTTATTTGGCCAGGGGGCCTGCACTGCATTTATCTGCTTTGTCTAAGTGTTGAACTGGTAGCTAGGATACTTAACTTTAAATACTCCATTCTCTGTGCTCATAAATAAAAGGGGAAAAACCTAGAGAAAGAGTTTGTGACCATTTTACAAACCTAGAAAGAGAGGTGCTAAGAGATTGTCATTGAAGAATCACCAAAAAAAAAAAAATAGGAAGAGGTATAATTAGGAAGTTGTAAGGAATCATTCTTTCCACCAAAAGCTCTTGCTGCTTGTAAATTTGAATACTTACAATGACTCTCAGATCCTATCTATGTGGGTTCTCCCTTCCAAAGGTGCAGATTGTAATTACTCCATCTCCACCTTATCATTCTATGAAACACTATTCTATGTCCTAAATCTACCATGTGATAAATCTACCACCCTCCATTTGGATGGTAGATCTCTTAACATTACTTGAGCCCCAGGACAACATCTGAATGATCCCTTTTTTATCTCTTGCTCTTAATCCGTGACTAACTTACCTTTTCTGGCCATACCTTTCTTTGATAAATGTTTTATGTCACTTCTTGTGTCCAAATTCACCATTGGTACTGTCTATATGCCGCTATATGCCAACTTATTTACCCCTTTGGGTGACCTTTAATCTTCATGTGAAATATTTTGGTGTATCATGTAGGGGGTTGTGGTGTTAGAATCTTAATATAGTGATTGTAATTGTCACTGATAGAAAAAGTAGTCTGTTATAAAAATGTTGGCAAAGATTTTCCATTTTTTGTCTGGTTCTCTTTACTCTTTCCAGTTGCAACTTTAAGTATTCTCATCCGACTTAATTAGATCTCATGACAAGTTTTCTATTAACTCATTTTCCCCTTCATTGTGTCCCACTGTTTTATGAGTCAGTAATGCTCATAACCATCTCCTATCCTGCTTGAGAATATTTTGCAAATGAATTTATATTTTAACTAGTATTGCCTTTGTGTGCCGTATCTTTTTGCTTGCACCCCAGCCAGACAATCATCAGAGCTCCAAGATCTGCTTCTGATTTTCTGAACTTTGTTATCTTACACTGAAATTTCTCTTATTGCCTGGGGCTGCCTCAGTTTGTAACATCTGTCTCCCCCTGTGGTCTTCTCATATTGGACCACCCTGGACCATTACACCGGCCTCATTCTCCCATTGATGAACTCCTTCTAGAACTTCCATTTTTGAAGAAGGGTCTATATCTGTCAACCTTCATTCCCCTCCTGGCTCTGCTTCTGACTTTCCAGACAATGTGCCCCAGCACAGGTACCTCATGCCCTCCACCTCTACCCTATAAATTTTTTCAGTTTCCTTTTATTTGCTATCTTCTCCCATTAGAATAGAATATCCTTGAAGGCAAGGTCTTTCTTTTTCATTGTATTTGTATCTTCAGTACTCAGTACAGTGCCTGGCATGTAATAAGTGCTTAATAAATGCTTGCTGCCTTGTGGTTGCCTTGGCTAGGAGAGCAAATGCTTACTGGTTAAGGTAGTCTTGGCTCTTTTCATCTCTTTGATGGATTTATTGCTTTGCATTTCTTTGATTTCCATAGGTAATAGAGACAATCTATGTTGCTATCTGTTACTTTATTTCGTGTGTGTGAATAACATTTAAGTAGGTCAGATTGGAGATATTTTACTTCTCTAAATGAATGAATGAAAAAGTGTTTATTAAGCATTTATGTGGCAGGAAGTATGTTTAGCATTGGGAATATAAAAAGAAAAAAAATGAGACAGTTCCTGCCTTCGAGGAATTTACACTCTACTAGAGACAACACATAAAAGAGATTGGTAGAGAGGGAAGGAAATTTTAGTCTAGGGAGTCAGAAGGATGGTGAGTTGATCCATAGAGCATGCTTCTTCCAGAAGTAATTATAGTATTGACTTGATTACTATGCCCAGAAGAGCAAGGGGAAAGCAGAGGTCAAGGGGTAGGGAGACAGTCATGTTTGTGGCAGCAGAACAGTTGACAAGATGACTCAGTGGATGGTTGGATGGGATGTGAAGCATAGTCTAGTCTTTGGATAGAGAGATATAACAGGCTCGGTGAATTTATTGTCACTCAGAAATCAATACAGCTCATCCCAAGGGCAAAGGAATTCCATAACCTAAGAGATCAACTTCCCCAGGGACAAGGGTCTAATCTAGAGAGTACATTGAATTCATGTGCAAGTCAAGACATCACCCTCATGATGTCCTTGATTCTCTTCAAGAGAGAAGGATGAAGAAGAAACAAATAAACAGTTCCACATTGGGGGAAATAAGGAAATAAATCCTAATGACAAGATGGCACCAGGTCCAGTTAGATGGAATGTGAACCAATGTGTAGGCCATATCTTCTCATTTTCATTTTTCCAATTTGGGGTTGATTTTGATCTTTGTTCTACCAAGTTGATGATCCGATTGCAGACAGAAGCTAATTGATAAGTAATTCCTGTGATATGAATCAGACTTTTTTAGTCCATTAAGAGTTGACTTCCCTTTTTTGTGATATGATTTTTGTGTATGTACAATTGTGATTGTCATGTTTAGTACTTCTCAAACCTTTTCTCAAAGTATTTGTGATAAAAAGTTATGAGATTTCTGTATGACTTATAAGCCTTTCACACTTTTCATTTTTTTTATCTTAAACCCCATTTTCCAACACATATTTTCCCCTTCTCTTCTTTTATGCTTACATTAGCATTGGAGGCAAAGAGTAGCAGAGCATATGTTGATATGATTTGGAGGGTCTTATAGAGTTCTTGGGAGAATTCCAACATCCTCACCTTCTGCCACAGCTATTGGTACATAAGCTTTAATTATTCTCAAGGTGACCTCATTGTTTAGACTTATCATGAACCCTGCAGGTCTAGAAAACCAAATATTCCATTGAACAAATAGCGTTTCTTGTTACCTTATCATGCATGGTAAAACCAAATCCACAAACTCTTTTATTTGTTTCTCCAAGAACCTGTGAGCTGTATTTCTGGTTTACCATGGCTTCCTTATATCTTCTGGTACAGTTTACATTTAAAATTGATCATTTAATTCCTCCATTATGTTTGCTCATTGACAAGTCAAAAATTTTACATTAAGAATTTAAGCAGATAGATTTTTCTTATATAATATTTTATTTTCCCCAATTACATGCTAAAGCAATTATTAAAATTTTTTTTAAAGTTTTGAGGTCCAAATTCTATCTCTCCCTTCCTCCCACCCTCCTTTCCCTCCCCTATTCCTGAGATGGTAAGCAATTTGATATAGTTTACGCGTGAAGTCGATAGATTTTTTTTGAAATTTAAAATGTAATTTTTTTCAATGAACAAATATTCATTTTTCTCCTTTCCATCTCTTCCTTCCCACTAAGGAAAAAGAAAAAAGAAAAAAAATCTTTGTAACAAATATGCATAGTCAAGCAAAACTAAATTCCCGTGTTAATATATCTCCACTCTGTCAGGAAGTGGGTAGCATGTATAAGCAGTTGAATTAATGTTAAAAGGTGAGGAGGCAGTGGAAATATCTTTGGTTTCAGAGTTAGAGAACATGGGAATCAGAGAATCCTGCCTTTGCATAACTTTAGGCAAGTCACTTTTTTCCTTCTCTATAAAATGAAAGGGTTGGACTCTATGACCTCTGAGACCCCTTGTAACAGTGATCCTATGATTTAAAAATTGGGTGACCCTTAGCACAATCTGACCTCTTTCCCACCATTCCACCATCATCCATTCAGAAGCAGAAGACAGCACAGGACTAGAGGTCATTTTGAATTTTTCCTTGTTCCATGAATTATCTTGGCCAAAAATGTCATCACCAGCCTATGGATGATGAGCCTCTTTTGTGATAGATAATTTATTGAATTCCTATTTTATTCCAATCAGTCAGTTTAGCATGTTTCTACAGAGATAGTGATTAGAAGTTCTGATAGTAGGCCTCAGAGCTGTGAACTGCGGGTTATAATTTCGTTTGTTTAATCATAGAAAGGTAACTAGAAGAAAACTCTTGTTTTCCTTTGGTGTGGTGACCAAACCTAGCGTGACAGAGGTGACTCAGTTACATGGAAAGTCCTCCAGCTATTTTTATTGCCCTTCTGTCTGTCCCTTGTCATCCCTCTATTGCCCAACATGGGGAAATGACCAAGAGCATGGAACCTGTGGGTGATCCTTGTTGCCAGACTGAGGTCTGCTCTTATACCGGCCCATCGACCCATATAGATGTTTTGCTATCCACTCATCAGCCCAACCCCAGGAACCTACTCATCAACTTTGGTAGTATCTCCTGGAAAATGAAGATAGGTCTGTTAAAGTCTGCTTACTAGCCTATTTGTCAACCAATGGGATTCTGTATTTTGTTTAGACCCTCCTGGAGGGTCGACAGCAAGGTCTATCTACCAATTAGACTCTGTATTTTTGGCCTATTCCACCTGTATTGTCTGAGTATCAAGCACTATAAAACTAAGGTCCTGGAGGAAGGGGGCATCTCAGATCATGAAGACCATCTGAGGTCCACTTCATTAGAGGTGACCATGGACCCTTTAATAAAATACCATTGGCTCAGAGGTCTGCCTCAGTATTGTAATTGTTTTTTTCTTGAAGATTCAACAATGTTGAAAATGCTTACATTCCGTACCTAGCTAGGCTGGTCTTTGGGCATTCTATCATTGTGACTGCAGTCAATATCCTTCTGGCACGAAGGACCAGCTAGGGCTGGAGCTCATCCAGTGCAGAATTTGGTGCCCTAAGTCATCAAAATAGGGCATTTGTGGGGGCTGCCGTTCTTTTTTTAAAACTTGCTCTTCATAGTACAAAAAAAAGAACAGGAAAGTTTAAATTTCCCTGAAGGGGGTCAAAGGATTAAGTATTTTAGGAGTACACATCTCTAGATCTTTAAGAATATATAATCAGCTATATCGTATGTGGTTAAGCGCCTGCCTACTTTAGCTAGCTCTCACTGGCCTTTCTTTTCAATTCCCTAACACAGGTCCCCCATTTTGGGTCTTATCTTTCTCTCTTATCCCTCGAGTGGTTTCGATTCTTCTTTCATTCCTCAGCAGCTCTATTATTTCTGAAGTACATTATGTACTTTTATGATTTTGCTTTCCTGCTGTGACATCAGCACTGAACTTTAATAAGAATGTAAACACCATTTTTTCTATGCCTTTTGCAGGCTTTCAGTTCTGCCATTATTCTGGGTGCATTTGTCTCTCCATGAATAAATAAATCTTGAACCAAAAAACTAGGGTGAGAAAATGCATTTCCTTTGTTGTTACTGCGTTTCTTGCTGAAAGCACTGTGACTGGTGGTGGTACTTAGAGCGCCACCCCCTCCTTGTCCCCTTCCCTCTCTTCCCTCTCTCTCTCTCTCTCTCTCTCTCTCTCTCTCTCTCTCTCTCTGTCTCTCTGTCTCTGTCTCTCTCTGTCTCTCTCTGTCTCTCTCTGTCTCTCTCTGTCTCTCTCTCTCTCTCTCTCTCTTTCTCTCTCCCTTTCTCCCTCACTCCTTCTCTCTCTCTCTCTCTCTCTCTCTCTCTCTGTTCTCTGCCCCTCCCTCTCCCTCTTCCTCTCTCCCTCTCTCCCCCCCCTCTCTTTGTCTCTTTGTCTCAATGTCTCTGTCTCAGCAATGCCTCCCCAATCATTTCTCCTTAAAGGGTAAAAAAACCCTCAAAACTAGAGTATTTCCCTCTTACCTATAATGCAACATTCTTTGATTGATACATTGGCATATGAGTAGTACACTTTACCGCTAATGCCAATTGGAATAATTTGGCATTTAGGACTGTCTGTTAATAAACAAGAAACCAACCAGGATATCTAGGATGTGAGCAGTATACCCATAGTTGGTGGTGTGTGCAAAGGAAGAGACAAGGGATGCTGAACACACTGCTGGCATTCAGCAAGTATAAAATGCAAGGTTATGAATACATCAGTTATATAACCTCGGTGCTTAGAAGTTGTGTAATATGAAATTCTGAAGGGACAAAGTATAGGTTATTTTGAAGCCTAGCTAGCAAGAGACAGAAAGAAAGAAGTTTTAAAAATTCTATCAGCATTCAGTGGTTCAGTACAAAAAGTATAATAATCTCTGGAGTCAGAGAACTTGAGTTCAAATCTCACCTCAAACATTATCTATGTGACCTTGGCCAAGTTACTTATCTTCCCTGAGGCAGCTGATGGGTACAGTGCCCTGGCCTGGAGTCAGAAAGACCTGAATTCAAATCTAGCATCTAGCAATGACTAACTATGTGACTCTGGGCAAGTCACTTAACCTCTTTTGCCTCAGTTCCTTCAGCTGTAAACTGTAAATAACAATAGCTCCCACCTTACATGGTTGTTGTAAGGATGAAAGGACGTAATACTTGTAAAATGCCTGGCACAGTGCTTCACATACAGTAAGTACTGTAGAAATGCTTATTCCCTTCCCTTGGTCTTAGTTTTCTCATCTATAAAATGAAGGGTTGAGTTGTTGTTCAGTTGTGTCCTACTCTTTGTGACACCATTTGGGGCTTTCTTGGCAAAGATCCTAGAGAAGTTTGCCATTTTCTTCTCCAGCTCATTTTACAGATGAGGAAACTGAGGCAAACATGGTTAAGTGACTTGCTCAGGGTCACACAGTGTTTGAGATGGGATTTGAACTCATGAAGATGAGTCTTTTTGACTCCTGGCCTAGCACTCCCTCTACTGTGCCACCCCTAAGTCTGTGATTATCAGTCTTGTAGTTTAGGACAAATGCTGCATCCAGCTACTGGGTGCTAATCATATCTGTTTAAATGAGTATTCTACTGGCATTTGGGGGCAGGGTGACACCTCCTCATCCTCCTGTCTGAAGAATGGACTAGAATGGAAGGAGGTGTGAGGGCCCTTCTTTTTCAGCACAGGTGTACCTAGGTAGAGCATTGGGACTTTGTCCCTGGCTGCCAGAATTTTGAAAGCAATGACAACACTTGCAGCTCATCAGCAAACAGGAGCAACAGAGTTTAACATCTAATTAGCAAGAATAATTAATTAAACGAAAAGAATGAATGCCTTTATTAAATACTGACTATGTTTTGGGCTCTATGTTAAATGCTGAAGACATACATACAAGCGTGCAGGATAGTCCCTACCATCAAGAGACTTACATCCTAAGAAGGGAAGACAATATACACAGAAAAGTAGGGGCCAAGAGGAGTATTTGCGGGAGGGAAGTCAGAAAGAAAAGAATGGGGTAGAGATAGTAAGACAGAGGAGGCAGCATGGCACAGAATTGGCCAAGACTGGGAACAGAAGGTGAAATCAGTAGCATGCTGGAGCCAGCTCTTACCGGCTCCCATGAGCCACTGTTCAATTTTCACTGTGAACAATTATTCCTCAGGACTGGCAAATGCTACAAAGCAGAACTTGATTTATTGTTTTGCTTATTTCTGGACTTAAGAAAGTGATGGGGGAAAAAAATTAATGATGCAGATTAAACTTAAAAGTGTGCTGTGTATGTCCTCCCCCATGGATCCAGTTGTTAAAGATTTAACTACACAGCCCTGAATGAAATACTCTTCAACCAGAGTGTCAGATTGTAAGAATGGGAATTTCAAATTCCTTTCTCCCCAATGGAGGCTGTCCCAGTTGAGCTCTTCCCACACATACCTCCTTCCCACTCTGTCAGTGACTTCTCTAGAGGTCCCATGTTGTCCTCTGATTTAACTTAACAAGTTGATTTGAGACTGCTTTTCATCCTGCTTGCCTGTAGTTTGTTTGGTGGTATGTTCTCTGGGTGTCAGAACTGCTAGTTATATCTCTTCTTTTAGACCAAAAGATCTAGTTACTATCACCACCCCTCTTCCTCTTCCCAATGTGTGTGTGTGTGTGTGTGTTCTTCCTTCATTGCTGAAGAAGACCATGCCATCAGAGTAATGATGACATGGCTTGCACTTGACTTTGTTTTGAGTGAGGGAGGGCTGTGCAGGTCACCAGCCTCACTTCTCCTCCAGATCCATCTGAATCCAGTGAGCAGATATTCATCAGGATGACTGGAGATGACCCAGGATGAAGCAATTAGGGTTAAGTGACTTGCCCAAGTGCCAAGCCTAGAGGCCTGTATTGGGCTACCCGAGTCTTTCTTACCTGTCCAGGTCTTCGGCTGGCCACGCCGGATGCACGTATGAGAGAAAGGACGTTCCAGAGTCAAACAGGGGTTGAGCTTTATTACAGGGTTTCGGTTACAAGTGCAGGGGGTCTTCTTTCTTAGGACGAAGAGGGGGAGATTTCCTAAGAAGGCTAAGCTTAAGGGAATGGAAGTAGAAGTACAAGCGGGGAGAGAGGGGGAGGGGAGAGAGGAAAGAAAAGAAGCGGAGCCCTACTTTTCTCTTTTGCTCCACACGTGCTAAGAGAGCTTTTAGGCTTCCTCAATCCTACTTAATCTTCAGCCACACAGTTTGCATCTCAATACCGTGCTGTTAGGTAACTAGGTGTGCTCCAATCCGGGACGACCTTGAGGGCAGGGAGACTCCACCCATCAGGTATCTCCGGGGGAGAGGCGGAAATACCCGAGCTAGCCGAGCTAGCTCGGTCTGACCTTCTCGAACCCCCGCTGTTCATGGAGGGCCTCGTAAGACTCTAAGATTTAGAAGTCCCACTTTTACCTGCCCGAGACTGTCCACACGGAATTGAGCTTCCAGTCCCAACACCCAAGGTCACACAGCTAGTGAGTGTCAAGTGTCTGAGGTGAGATTCGAACTCAGGTCCTCCTGACTCCTGCAGTGGTGCTCTATCCACTGCACCACCTAGCTGCCCCTCCTCTTCCCAATAAGGTTAAACTCAAAGAGCAGACAAATATCAAAGAAATAGAGTCTCTTGAGTCACCACTTCTTGCTTGGCAAGACTATCTCTCCCTCCTGGATAAAATATGAATGCAGACTTCCTTGACTTTTTTTTTCCACCAACACAATCAGGGTTAAATCAGATGGTAAGTGTCTGAGGACGGAGTTGAACTCAGGTCCTCCTCATTCCAGGGCCATTGTTCTCTCCCCTGTATTACCTAGCTGTCTTTCTTCTCTAACTTTTCACATAAGAGTTATGCAAGTATATGAAAATATGTTTTTAAAAGTTGAATCATGTATTAGAAGTACTGGGGAAGGTGATCCTTTTCACAGAAAAACTATGATCAATCTTTCCAGAAAGTGGGAAATCCTTTGATAACACTGTTTGGTATATTGGATTTTCTTGCAGAAGGGAAAGCAGTGCTTCATTGATGGAGCACACATAGGCAGTACCAATAGAAAAGTTCCACATTTACCTATCTAACCCTGATCTTTCTCCTGAGGCCTTGTCTTAGATTACCAATCACCCACTGGTCTTCTCCACTTGGGTATCATACTGGCACCTCAAGCTCCATATGAGTACAGCAAATTTATCACCTTTTCTCTGAAACCTCCTAACAGTACCAGAAGATTATAGATTTAAAGTTAAGAAGTAAATTCTCTCAGTGACAAAAACCATTTTCCTAGTAATTTAGTTTTCTAACCTCAGACTATTAACCATCTCATTCTGGACAGCATGTCTCCATTTTAGGCAGCCAAGAATTTTATTAACTTTTCTGGTTGCCTCCCCCAAATTTTGAGATTTCCCCCCCTCCTCCAAGAACTGTTTCTTAGCATACCTCCTCAATTTCCTCTACTTGTTGAGCTGACTTAATAAAAAATAAAACCCAAGCACAGCCAGGTTCCTATTAGTGCTAATAATGAGTCCTGTGAAATAGTCACATGTCTTCGAATTCACACTATTTGAAGTTATAATTACATAAAATATGATAATTGGTTCAGGCTAATGTAAAATATGCAGTGTGAATTTGAATAATGCAATAGCTTCAAGGGATTGATTATCCCCACTAATTTGGACCTAGCTTTTGTAGAACTTTTCATTTGTCCCCATTAAATTTCATCTAATTCAACTTCGGTTATCATTCTGCTCTTTGGGGAATATCTTGGACTCTGACTATGAAATCCAGAGGGTTAGCTATCCTTCCCAGGTTTGTATAATCTGCATGTTTGATGAGCATGCCTTCTGTGCTTTTATCCACACTGTGGGGCATCTTATTTATTTGGAGCTCTAAAATACCAAAATGACAATATTTGATGTACATATGAATAAAGGGCCCTTGCAATGACTCCTTAGTTCCCCAGGGACTCTCAGTCCACTGGCTGACAACTATTCACATAAAGCAAGTAGTTCTCGAAGTGTGTGGTCCAGGGACCTCTGGAAGTCCCCAAAACCCTTCCAGGGGGATTGAGAGATCAAAACAATTTTTATAACAATATTGAAGCATTTCAATTTCTAATAAATTGGTATAGACATAGCCCACTAAAGAAAAAGCTCATTGGGGAGGGGGTCTAAATAATTTAAAAGTCTAGAGAACAAAAAGGCCTGGGAACTCCTGGTCTAGTGCTTTCTCCAATTTAGTCAACATAACCAAAAAGAAATTCAGCTAATTTGGCATTATTTGTTTTAAGGAACACATATTTTGCAGTAATTACTGCTTGGATTTTTTAAAAAAATCAATCCCTTTATAAAAATTCGACTGGAATTTTGTAAGGAATGGAAAATCAAGTTACCAACCTATTGTTTTAAGAAACTCCCTTCTTCCCATTTTTGTAAAGCAAGACATTTGCTTGTCCCCTCCTCCTATAACTCTTTCCACAGTTTCTCAAAGAACCCCTCCCCTAATACAGGCGTAGCAATTTAATTCAATTCTACAAATGTTTTCAAAATCTACTGAATATTTTCTTGGACCAAAGTTGCAAAGTCAGAATGCCATCAAGATACATGCATTGAGGCTGGATGGGGGGAGATTGGCATTAATATATACTTAGATGAATAAATATAAAGTTATTTGAGGAAGATGAATTAAAGATAACTATAGGGATTGTGCTTATTATTTTATTGATTTAGGGAACGTCTTATGAGGATATTCCCTCTATCAGTGAAGATTGGTCTTTTCTCTGTTACTCATAGCCATAAAGATTCGGATATATACTGGGAGATTACAGAACTATAGAATTATGCCCAGGGACACACATGCGATCTTCCTGTCTCTGAGACCAGTTGTTTATTTACTAGGTCAACAGATCAAACTCAGAACAAGGTCTACTAAAGCATATATAAGTATGCTATCCCTGAAGGCTACCTATTGACTCAGAAAACCATCTATATTCTATTTTTACTTATTTTGTTAATTGTTTTGCATTTACATTTTACTCTGCTTCCCCAAGAATGTTTTGGGATTGAGGCGTGTAAGCACCATGTTTGATATTTGTGCACTAAGCCATATGTAAATAGAAATCATTGTGGAGGTACGCAATTATGGGGGCCATTGAGGGATTGATTCATGGGGTATCTCAAGGAGGGAAAATACCAAAAGCTTGGAAAGAATCTCAGACAGACTTTATTATTTACTTTTTTAAAAAAATGATCAAGAAAACATCAAAAACTACATATACGTAATTAATATATATTTGGGAAAGCAGGTATAGATAGATCAGTATGTATATATGATATGTGAATATATATACACACATATATAGGTTTATACATACACATGCATACTCACATGTATGTGTATGTATACAGTTTTAAATGAAAACAATATACACAAACGATGAACATATCTTTGAGTGAAGTATTAGCAAGGAAGATGCAGAATTTTGAAAGCAACAATTAAAGGATAGACATAACCTTTACTATCCTGCCGTTGGCTAAAAGATTTAGAGAATATAAATTTATTATTTGTTGACTACAAAAAGGCTTTTAATTCAGTAGACCAAAACACAGCCTTAAAAACTGTCTGAAAGTCTTCCATATAGCAAAATTATGCAATATTCCATGAAAGATATAATAGTAGACCAAGGCTCCACCTCACACCCATCAGATCATCAAAGCTGATAGAAAATGGAAAATAGCAAATGTTGGAAAGGATATGGGAAAAACAGATTCATTAATGCACTGTTTGTGGAGATCTGAGTTGGTTGGACCCTTCTGGAAAGTAATTTGGAACTATGATCCTAAAATTATTAAACTATGCTTTGATCTAGTGATACTTTTAGTAACTCTATATACCCAAGATTAAAGAAAGAGGACCCTTGTGTCAAAAATGTTTAAACAGCTCTTTTTTGTGGTGTCAAAGAAAATGAAAGGAGATTCCATTGTTTAGGCTGAACTAATTACAGTATAGGAATGTAATGAAATACCATTGTGCTGAAAAAAATGGTAAAGGAGACAGTTTCAGAAAAGTTTATGAAGATGTAATGGAGTTAAAAATCTTTCCCACCCATTGATAGGCCTCAGGTAGGGCTATGGAGGGAGCCTTGTTTTGTGTGGGGACCCACATCTTTTGCTGATTGCTAATGAGGCACTGGGACACTGAGGATTGTACCCTCCAGCTCTGAAAAGAGTATATATACTCTGGGGTGAGATTTGACTTTGGGGCTTAGTTTTTGAAAGCAGGTTCGTGTACCAGATGAGACTCTGGGTAGCCACTACTCAGATGTTGGAGCTTTTACTCTCTGTATGTATTGTTTATGGTCAGACAGTTGGAAGCTCTGTCTATTGGTCTTTCTCTTTGTATTTTCTCTGAAGTTCAGGGGATTGACTTTTTCCCCTGAATAAATGAATGATTTATGTGCTTGATTAAAGCAGATTGCTGACCCCTCAAAAGTTTCTTTGCTTTTAGAAAAGCAGATCTAAGAACCTATACAGCAGGAAGACTTACATGAGTGTGGTGAGCAGAACCAGGAGAACAGTCTATAAGATAACAACAAAATTGTAAAGACAGCTTCGAAAGACTAGAATTCTGAACAATTCAATGACCATTTGTAATTCCAGAGGGCCAATGATGAAACAGATGCTACACACTTCCTGACAGAGTGATGATAGACTCAGGGTTAAGATTGAGAATTTATATTTTTGGAAATGGTCAAATATCTTTTTGGACATAGTCTATGAAGGAAGTTGTTTTGTCTGATGATGCATATTTTCATGAGGGTTTTGTTTTTCCTTCTTTTTCAGAAAGGAGCTATGTGGGAAGGAGAGAAAATAGATTTTTGTTAATTGAAAACATTAAATTAAAGAGGAAAGATAGAGTAGTAGACCTTATTCAATGGCTTTCATTAATGTCAGATAAAATATTAAAAAATAAGAGATATTTTCCTCTATCTATATTTGTTGATCTCAAAAAAGCTTTTGATTTGGTGAAATCAACCTTAAAGAATATCTTACAGTGTCTTCCATACGTAAGTAAAATTTATTCAAGATTCATTGAAAGATAGAGCAACAGCAATATTTTTTTTGATGAACCCTTTAATCACAAATATCAGGTGATTTTTTTTAAAGCAGGACATTTGCTCAACAAATGTCTTTGCCACTGTCATGGAGGAGAAGCACATAGAATCCAAGTTAATGAAGGATTTTCTATGGATAGTGAGGTCCTCCAGATATTCCAGTTTGCAAATGACATTATGCTGGTAGCATCAAGGCCCAGAACACTGGAGAGATTCCTTAACAAGAACTATGGCCACTCACAAGAGTTTAGTCTAACCATTTATACAGGAAAAACCATGAAGAATGACTTTTGTCCATACCAGGGGTGGAGAACGTGCAACCTCAAAGCTACATGTGGCCTTCTAGGTCCTCAAGTGCAACCCTTTGACTGAATCCAAACTTCCTAGAACAAATCCCTTTAATAAAAGGATTTATTCTGTAAAACTTGGACTCAGTTAAAAGGCCACTCCCAAGGACCTAGAAGGTCACATGTGGCCTCAAGGCCACAGGTTCCCCACCCTTACCATAACACACAATTAGATTGATAATAGAGGGAGCTCATCAATGAGTGTATATATGCATACATAATACATACTATATGCATGTAACATCTCATTTGTGCATATATATATATTCACATACTTATAGAGAAGACACTCCAAGTATGCAATGAATTAGACTATGAATTTAATAGGAGGAGAAGAGTAGATTGACTTGCATTTAAACAATTGCAAAATTCCTTTAATAAGCTTAGAAACTTCTCCCTAAAATAAAGATCCATCTTTTTGATGCCAATATTCTCACTGTGTTGTTGAATGTCTACAAGTTATGGAATCTAAAATCCAGAAAGAATTATGGAAAAGTATACGATGGGTGTGAGGAGGCTGTAACACATAGCAAATACAGAACCATGAGGAATTACTGGAGTAAAGGAAGTCATCATATAAAGGGATGACATTTTTTTAAATTAACATTTTAAAATTTTATTTTATTTTTGATTCATAAAATGAAACAAGCATTTTCATAACACAGTATAATAAAAAAGATGATTACACATGAAACTGCCAATCTACCATGTACAACTTTTTATTTCCTCCAAATATACAACAAAGTTATCAATTGAATTTTTTCCCCCTTTTTTCTACCCCTCCTTCCCCAGAACTATGTCTAGCATTAGACATAGACAGGTATATATGTGTAAAATTATTCTATGCATACTTCTATTTATCAGTTCTTTTTCTGGATACAAATAGTATCATCATATGTCCTTTGTTTGTAATTTGTATATTTATAACAGTTAAAATGACTTAGTCACTCAGAATTGTTCTTAAACAATATTGCTGTTACTGTACACAATGTTCTCTTAGTCCTACTCACCTCACTCTTCATCAATTCATGCAAGTCTTTCCATGCATTAAAGAAAGAGATAGTAGAAAAAGACTGGCTGATCATGTGGTGAGAGCAAAGGATAACTGATGGATAGCCTGTGTGTTTCTCTACTGTTCTCACCCTCATAAGAGAAAATGAGGAGTGTCCTAAGTACATTGGGACAAACTCCTGTAGTGAATTTATTGGAAACAACAGACAAGAGTTAACAAGATGGGCAACCTTGGATGGGTTGCAGTCTGCGTAGTTGAAGGGAACATCCACATTGATAAGATCACAGGTCTTTCTGAGTATTTCTACAGCTTCATTGATTATTTGTTATTCAATTATATCACTAAGTCCCTAGGAAGTCCTTGAATTTCTTAATTAATTGAGTATAAATGGCAGGAGAGTTGCTTTTCTGAATCAAAGGTTCTTAGATAATGAATAGTCTTAGGATTGCATGATATACTGAGAGGCTATGGGTCAGAGGCAGGACTCAGATCTGGGTCTTCTTAACTCTGGGGCATGTTCTATCCATTAATCCAAGTTGCCTCCCCTTGGGAGAGATTGCATTGGGAAGCAAAAGTAATAACAGGAAAATACTAATGAACTGACCACACAGAATTAGAAATCATTTAAGCGTTTCTCCCCATTTAACACTAGGATGAAAAAAGATCTTTTTCTTATGAAAATTGATGAAACTCACTAATACTTTTGCAACAAAGGATCTCTTTATGGTCATGCTGTGAAAGGCAAATAGGAAATGAAGGATGAATGCTGTCATAAAATTTTGGTGGAAAGATTATAGTCCTAACCTCAAATTCAATTAATTCTTTGTTCTTTCTAAGATTACTCTGTTGTGGTTGTTCACCCATGTCCGATTCTTTGTGACACTGCAGACTGTACTGTCCATAGGGTTTTCTTGACAAAGATCCTAGAGTGTTTTGCCATTTCTTTCTCCAGTGAGTTAAGGCAAGTAGAGGTTAAATGACTTGCCCAGGGTCACACAGCTAGTGTCTGAGGCCAGATTTGAATTAGTGTCTGAGGCCAGATTTAAATTTGGGTCTTTGTGACTCCAGGGCCAGCTCTCTATCTCCTGAGCCATATAGCTGCCCCTAAGATTAAGTTTAGTAATAACCTGATTTTTGTTAAATATAAGATAAAATAAATTTGTCATAATTTTTAGTTTTATTTTTCAAGATAAAACCCTTATTCAAATAATTTTTTTCTCAGTACTTAATATGAAATGCTGGTAAAAGGTGATTTTTTTCCCCCTAGTATCAATTACCCTTACATAAGGAGGAACTCCTGTAGTTTGCCCCAGCCAAATCACTTGAGTTCATTAAGGGAAGTTGGCACTCTTTTACTATATCCTCACTAATCCCTTTCCCATTGATTTGGTTTTTTATTTAAGAAATATCCTCTTGGAACACTTAGGGGTAATGGTGGTAGTAATAGTATTATTCTATCCTATCCTGTCCTCTCCTCTCCTCTCCTGTCCTGTCCTGTGCTGTGCTGTGCTGCGCTATGCTATACTATACTACAGTACTCCTACTTTCATATAACATATTAAAGTTTGAGAAACACTTTTCATATGATATCTCATTGATTTGGGATGGGATAGGGTTGGGGGTGGGTAGAGACATCATAACCATAATGAGGCAACTTCCTTTATCTAATTTCCATCATTTGTTATCATTGCCCAAAACATCCCCCCCGAAGTTATGCTATTCATTCTTTATTCCAGCTTCATTTTGGCACAAACCTTCACAACCTTCCTTTACAATCTCATTATACATTAGTGAGGCTGATGACATTGCACAGCCCTGCCTCACTTAAATCCAATTCACTTTCAAGTCAAGGTATCACCCTTCGAATGTCATTGGTCTACTTCGAGAACGAAAGACAAACAGCAACAGACAATACATTAGTCAGTTCATCGTTCAATAAATATTTATTAAGCATCTAAAATTTGCCATGCTGCGCTAAGCATAATGTAGCCCACAGTCCTCCTCTGTCGATTTCCAATCCATCTTGTACATAGCTTGTTTGTACATAGTTGCTTCCATATTTCCTTCCTCCCACTAAATTGTGAGCTTCTTGGGAGCAGGGACTGCCTTTTGCCTTTCTTTGTATCCCCAGCCCTTAGAAGAGTACCTGCCTCATGGTAGGTACTTCATAAATGTTGACTAACAAGCCCAGCTAATTTGATCTCCTTGCTATTCTACACACATGCATTCCATTTCCAATCTTAATGTCTTTGTAAAGGAAGTTCCCCCTGCCTGGAATGATCTTTCTCCTTACCTCTGCTTCTTAAAAGCCCCAACTTCCTTCAAGATTCAGTCTAGTGCAACTCTCTAAACAAGACCTGATCATATGGATATCTCCCCCCTCCCTGCTTCCCCTTTCCAGTTCCTATGGTTTTTTCCTCATGGATATTATTTGTATCTATTCCTCACTTTCTTCTCTATGTTTTTATTGATCCACTTCCTCCTCCCAACAGAACGAAACTCCTTGGGGGAAGAGACAATTTTATTTTTTGTTTTTGCATCCCTAGACCCTTCCACATTGTTGGTCGCGTAACAGTCACCAAATAATTATTGAATGAATGACTGCATTCTGATATTCACTATAATTCAAGAGGTCCTCTTTGTACAGTTCTGAGCATTCTTTGCAAGCCTCAGCTTATTCTAAGACATGTCATTATTACAAGACTACCATGTTTTTGTATTTGTCATCTCTTTCTTCTGTCTTTTTGTGCACATCTTGCATTCTGGGGTTGAATTCCATGCATGAATGCAATCCCCTTTTAAAACGACTGAGCTCCTTGATAATGTTGCAGGAATCTCTATATACATTTCCCCCTTTCATTTCTCATCAGAGTCATTCATGTTTCTGTTAGAATTTTGTTCTGTTGGAATAAGGCTTTGAAAGATGGGGAGAAAGACCCAAGGTGATTTTTTTCTCTCTCCATATTTTGTCTTCTCCATTTAAAGGAGAGATCAAAGTTGAAGAAATAGCTTCCCAGCCCAGCTGGGGCTTAGAGGCTTCAGGCAGGCCAGACAAGGCTAAGAGAGATGAAAGAAGGAAATAGTGGTATGAGTGACATCTTTCTTTAAGAAGACAAGCAGCTAGGTCACTACTTCCTTCATAGGGATGTGGTGGAGAAAGTATTCCATAAACCTTAAAGTGTCATAGAAAAGTGAGTTGTGAATTGTGTAGATAATGGCACCAGACGGTTGATCAAAGGTTAACTGTGTCAAGCTCACCTGTGAGAGGCAGGCTACGCACAGCAAGTTAGGCAGTTCAGGGAGAAGAAATCAAGGTAGCAAATTTCCCATTACAACTGTTCTACATCAGAGAGATGGGAACTCTGAGCACTTAGGAGAAAGACTTCTGAACCCCCAAAACCATTCAGTAAAAGTTTGCATTTCAAGATTTAGTGGCAACTGAGAGTAAATAAGCGTTTGGAATTAGCAGGCAGGCCATTGTAATTGCACCTTTGCTCAAAGTCCATTTGCATAAGGTTCTCCCACATGGGTGGAAATTGATTATTCAAAACTCCGTATCTCTTTGAGGGACAGAACCATATTTATTCATCACTTAAAACTTCCATGCTGTCGTTTCAAAAGAGATACAGCTTTCAAGGACCTTCTGTAACTCATGACTCAGGATCTCCCAGTATTCTGGATTCATATGGATTAGATCTCCACTTTGGAGGCTGACCCCAAATGGTCATTCTCTCTTTTGACTAATTTGCATGCAACCAAAAATCTCTCCAAAAAAATATAGTCTGTAAATTTCCACAAATATGAGTCATAGGGTCCCTCAAAGTAACGTGTGTATACGTAGAGGACAAGCTTTATTTTACACATTGAGGTACACAAGCAGAAATAGAAAATTCATAAAACACCCACAGTAATTCCCCTTAGAAGGGACTAAACTTGAAGTTACCATCTTTTGTGGTTCAGTCATTTTAGTTGTGTCTGACTCTTCACAACTCCCTTTGGGCTTTTCTTGATGAAGATGTTGGAAAGGTTTGCCATTTCCTTCTCCAACTCATATTACAGATGAGGAAACTGAGGTAAGCAGGTTAAGTGACTTGCCCAGGATAGACAGCCAAGAAGCATCTAAGTCCAGATTTGAATTTAGGAAGGTGAATCTTCGCAACTCCAGACCCAGCACTCTAGGCACAATGGCGCCACCTAACTTCACTTAGTTACCATGTAGGCAACAGTTAAACATTACAAGGAATCTCTAGCTCTCCTGCAGGATCCCATACAATCTTTCCTAGACCAGTCATGCTCCCTGTTGTTTGGACTGTCCCTAGCAAGTAACTATAACGTGGAGCTGCTAGACAGACAAACCACTTCGCTTTAGAATTGTACTGTTCAAGTGATGCATGGCAATAGGAAGAAACAAAGTATGTTTTCTCTGCACTCAGAATTGTAGCTTTAATCATTTACTGCTCTCTGGCAGAAATAGTCATGTGGGCAAGCCTCTTCTTTCTCCACAAAGCATGATGCTCAGAACATCCACCTCTTTCTCTCTTTAATGTGTGTGTGTGTGTGTGTGTGTGTATGTGTAGAGAGAGACAGAGACAGAGACAGAGACTGAGAGACTGAATGTCCTGATCTTATATAGACAGATAGTGCAGGGGCTACTCTGATCCCCACATGAGCTTTGACCCACTCCTTTCCAAATTGGGTCTCATCATATTAATGCTGAGCTTAGGGCAGATCCCTTGGCTTAGTCTATTGCAGCTCAGAACTCCTGAGCTCAAGAGATCCACCAGGCTCAAACTTCCTAACAGCAGAGATTGCAGACATACAACAATACACCTGGCTCCTTCCTTTCTTTAGAAAGTCTAATCCCCAAACTTTTGGACTTGGGTTTATTCTTGAGACAATTCCTAATTGTCAAAGCTGATACAGCCAAGAAATCTCTTTTCTATTCTATAAAGTTGGAACCTAGTGTTACTCTACCTAGGAAATTCTCTTTCTTTTTCACTTAGATGTTTGTTTAGTGATAACATCCATGAACTCTTTTCTAGGGCTGTGAAGGCAAACATGTTTGTCTGACTCTTTCATGTACTTCTACAGAAGCTTTTGACATTCTACCACCCCACCAACTGCTAGCATTTCTTTGATTCCATGATCAGGAACTCTCCTCTTGAGCTGAGTGGGCAAGAAAGCTATAAGTGAACACATGTAGTCTCCATATATTTCTGCCACTGATTTGATGAATGACTCCTTTAGGGAGGGGACTATGCACATACAACAACTTCCCTCCCTACTTCAGAGCCTAGGTATATACTGGACTAGACTCTGGTATATCTTCTCAATAGGCAAAGGGTGAAAACAAAAGGACTAAAAAGGTGTGTCAGCTCATTTATTAGACCTACCCAATGGTATGGCTTCTCCCTTAAGAGTTCATTTAACAAGAGAGCCAATCATTCATCTTTGGAACAGCATCATTCACTGGAAATTAGTCAAGAATTGTCTTTGTCCTCTTAAGATATTCTACAGGAGGATCAATATGGTATAATGGCAAGCATTGTAGGATCTTTTGCTGTTTTGTTTTAGTATAATCAAATGCCTCTGATTGAATAATATGATTAAAGAAGATCTTCCCTACCCATTAATGGGCTTGGAAAGATTTGTAGGAAGGCCCATACCTTTTGTTAAGTTTCTAAGGAGGCACTGGTTCTCAAGGGTTGTGATGCCCTCTGGCCATAAAAATGTATAAATACTCTGCATGTGAGATTTTACTTTGGGGCTTACTGACTGGAAGTGTTTTGTTTGGCCAGATGAGACTCTGGGAAACTGCTACGGAACCCCTTGGCTTTGAAAACCCAGATGTTGGTGCTTCCTTCTCTGATAACTATGTATGTAATGGTAAGACAGGTGGATCTCCCCGATGATCTATGATGTATGTATTGCTTATGTCAGGCAGCTGTAAGTACTGTCTGTTGATCTGTATTTCTCTGTATTTTCTCTGAAGTTCTGACTTTTTCCCCTGAACTAAGTGAATGATAAATGTCTATGCTTGATTACAGTGATTGCTGACCCCCCAAAAGTTGCCTTTCCTTTTAGAAAAGCAGATCAAAGAATTTATGATAGCTGGCCCCCCTGTGTATGTTGGGATGCTTACTGATTGATACATGTGGTGATTAAATTGATCAGGGAACTCCCCTAATCAACTGCATTTGTACTTCTTTTGATTGCTACCTTCTAAAACAGTGCTTGTATATAATAATGCTCGATAAATAATTGCTATTTTTATTGATGATAATAATGCCCTAGCCTATAGCACATAATCTAAAGTTCTCAATGGTCTCAAGCCAATTTGAAAGCAGCGGGTCTAGGAGGAATTAACTAACTCCAAGGAGCATATCTTTCAAATTCAACTCAATTTCAGTGATGGCAAATTTCTTGGCCATCCTAGGTTAGGATAAGACTAGAATGAGACTAGAAGTTATGGCCCTGTATTTTATCTTATGCCAGAGTTGGGGGAGGGATAGCAAGTTGTTGGATCCAAAGATTAGGGAACGTCAGTGCTTTGGTTTAGGGAGCCTGAAGCTGCAGTTCCCTCAGAGTGCGTGTCTAGATAGCTAATGAGTATATCCACCAGCTCACAGAGATATTATAGTGGTTGGGCAATGCTGGAAATCTGACCAGGGATTGTAGTTTAGGGGAAAGTCAAGATTTATCTAGCTATAGCAAAAGAATCAGGTATTATTTCACCTGAATTGTGTAAGCACAGGAGATATAAAGCAAGGCACGCAATAAATCAAAGCTCAAAAAGAATAATAGTCATAGACCATAGAAGTCTATGGAAGGAGTTCCCCTGGATTGGCACAGGGGATATTATCTGTAAAGCACTTTCAGCTACTCTAGACTCTGCCAGGATAGTATGATAAATAGGGAAAGGGTATTGATGGAAAATGTTACACATTTGGGATATTCTATGGACCTTTGAGAAGTAACTCCTCTATGTGGGAGAGTGAGAATTACAGAACTGAAGCTTAACTTTTACTTTTATTTCTGTACTTGTGGAATTTTTTTTATGAGTTATGAATTCTCACAGATTGGAAGGCATATCAACTTGGAATAATAATCACCTTTATAATCTGTTAACCAGCCCAACTTTTCCTTATCCATTATCATTTGCATAAGGAAAGATCTTTATTTAGTTTGGTCAAATAACTGGTCACTTCCAAAAGGCATTAATTTTGGATCAAAGAATATGTATGTGTGTGTATGTATGTATATATATATGTATATATATATATACATATATATATATACATATATATATAATTATATATATGTGTGTGTATGTATATATAATTATGTATAAATATAATGATAATTGACATTTACATGGGAATTTAAATTTTGCAAAGCAATTTACATGGACCCCATTTGAGTGAGGGACATACTATAGGCAGTTGATTTATCATCTTCCTTTTACAGAGAAGGAAACTGGTTGGGAAACGTTAATTGTTTTGTCATGCCCACAATGAAAGCATCAGAGATGAGATTTGAATCTGGCTCATCTTTACAGGTCTAGAACTCTATCCTTATGCTGCCTCTTTTGCAATGTCTTGTGATTTAATTCAACCTGGAATTGCTTTTTGAACATGTTGCTATATTCTCTATATTTGGGTTTTATTTAAATTTTTTTGTTGAGCAAAGAATTGGAAACAAAGTGCCCACTGATTTGAGAACAGTTAAATTATTATGCCATAAAGAACAATGAATGTGAAAACTTCAAAGAAACATGAAAAGACTAACAAAATGATACAGAGTGAAGAAAGGACAACCAGGAAAACAATATGCAGCAATGCTAGTAACAAGGTAAATGAAAGTAACAACAACAAAAGACAATGTTAGGTAATTATAATGCCCATGGTTTGCCTCAGATAAAGACAAGGATTATGTAACTCCCTCCCTTCACTGAAGAGGTAGGTGGAACCATGGATATAGAACTTTGCATATACTGTCAAACTCAGTTGATGTGTTAGTTATACTGAATTGGATTTTTTCTTTCTCTTTCTTTTCTTATTTTTGTTATGGCTTTTTAGAAGGTGGAGTGGGAGAAAGCAATGTATTCAGAAAATAATGATGTAAAAACAACAGACAAGAATAACGTTTTTCAGAAAAGAATTGCATCAATATTGATTCATGAACTTGGCTTTGTAAGTTTCTTTCTCTAATTTGTCCCTCCCTGATTTGGGTATCAGGATCATATTTCTCTCACAAAAATTGGTTTCTTTCTCTATTTCTGAGAATGATTTCTATAGCTTTGCTATGAGTTTCTATTTAGGGGTTGAACTAGAAACACAGTAAATATATATTATTTGGGAAATGACTGAGCAAACTGGTATGTGAATGTGATGGAATGTATTAGTAAGGTATGAGGAATTCAAAGAAACATGAATGAAGATGACAGAACCAAGAAAAAATGGCTATAATAGGGTAAATGAAAAGAATATAAAGGGAAACTGGATTTTGAGTAATTGTAATGTCCAAACTTACTCTTCAACAACTCCCTTCTTCTTGGAAAAGGCATAGGAGGATATAGAAAATAGATTTGCATTATCAGATGTGGTTATTGTATTGATTATTTTTTTCCTTAGCTGTCTGTCTTTGTGAAAAGGGAGGGTTTAATGGTGAGGGATCATAGTGGGAGTAGAAAAGTATATTTGTTAATGACTCTGATGTAAAAACAAAAGACATGAATAGAACTTATTTTTAACAAAATAAAAATAAGCAAAAATTTAAGCTATTTCGTGGAGTGAAAGGGGAGGAACATATAGAAAGACAATGGGATTTCTAAAGAGGTTTCTATATTGCCAAATCATTGGAAGCTCCTGGGTGATCCCATGGTGATCTGAAAGCTATTTTGGTCTCCTCACCTCAGATCCCAGACTAGCTCCAGGAGTCATTAGGCTTGCCTTGTAGTCACAGGGCACAGCCAGCATGGGCTTTGGAAAAGTCATTCTTTCCAGAATATTCTTCTGTTTGGTTTGACCAGATTATTATCTGGATGTATTATAGGAGATTTAAGAGAGATCTGATCCCTCTCTTCCTCAAGTAATCATAATCAACTCCAAGGAAGTGTTTGAGATCCAGTCTGTTCCAAGAAGTAATTCTCTCCCTAAAGTTTCAGAACTAACTGAGAGGTCAGAGTCTAAAATTACTCTCCCAAGACCTCTGAAAGCCTTTTTTTTTTTTTTTTACTTCCTGATCCTCTTTTAGCTCAAACCTAAATGTCTAGTAAACTATTTCAGGATTCTTCCCATACCCCCTACTCAGTATCAAATACATTTTTGAGTTTGCCATATATATGTACATTAGAAATAAAATAGAGTAATTTTTAACAAATAAAACTTTATAGATGACATTTTAGTATCATAAAGCTGCTAGATGTCTGTTAGAATATAGCCAAATAAATTAGTCAGGCCCTTGATTCTGTTCTGACAGCCAATAGTTTCATTCTCAATATAGCTTTTAAAAGAGATACTGAATATCACATTCAGCCTCCAGTTTGTTTTCTGCTCTCTTGGATGATTGAGAACAGGACTGAGAATCCTGATTCACAGATTTAAGTTGTTATAAATAGAATGAAAGTATGAGCTCATTTAGTTAAAAGGGGGGGGGTATAATTCTTTAAACTTATACCAAATATTTGTAACTTCATTGACTGGATATCAATTTGGCATTTCTGATTGTTTTGGATACAGTTTAATTTATCTTTCATTTGGATTGTTACCAATTATTTTTTTCTAGTTAAGCATGAAAAAGGTTTTGTACCAAAACTTCATTTATTAGGTTTTGATCTGTAGGAATTATTCCAATGAACTATTTCATATTTTTCATATATAGTAATTCTCCCAGTCTTTCCTACTTTACTGTTACCTCCTCTATGTTCTCTTTCTAGTCCTTTTTTTTTTTTTACTAACACCACTACTTTTGGAATATTTCCATAAAATGATATAGCTATTTGCTAAATATTCCTTGTTTATTTTCCCAAAAAATACCCCAGATTGGAGACTCTTGCATCTATGCCCATGCTACCTCTCATTCTCCATGTTAATAGATCAAAAACCAAGGAGAGGTAAAAAAGAATGTAAATAGGATTTTAAAAGCATTTTTTACAAGCAGAAGAAAAGACAATATGGTTTCTAATAATGAGGACAATGTGTAAGAAATATCTGACACTAATTAACCAACTCTAAGACAGTGGTTTGGGAGTTTGGGTGCATCTGTCGCCTTTCATATCCTCTTTTCATTCCTTCCTTTCCCAAATACATTATGCTTCTCCCACATCTGGCTTTGATGCATCTTCCATGATGTTTCATTATTTCCTTTCCTTCATATTGCTTCTCAAGCCGAAAATGTGTTGAACCATCACAGAAGCTCAAATGTCTCCAGAACTGATCAATCTATACCCAAATTTCAGAGTCAGCAAACTATATATGTAGCAAAATATGCTACATATTTTTATAGGGAGTAGGAAGCTCAGAACATTTTTATATTTCAATATAAAGTTTTATTAAATTTAAAAATGTAAAAAAATGTATTCTTAGCTCACAGATCTGTACAAAAAGAGCCAGTGGGCAGGATTTGGCCCTCTGGCCAGTTTGCTAACTTGATTCTATTTGATGGATTGTCAAGCAACTTTACTGATGAATCTTCAAACCCTGGATTTTACTTCATCTGCCTGTTCCCTTCTACCTATCCCTTAAGCTATGTAGTTTGTATCACGCACAACAATGAATCAAAGAGTACTTCTGGAGAGTTTTATGCAATGCTAGACTCTGAGAGGGTTATTAAAAGGAATAAAATATAATTCCTGACCTCTGTCTGCGTGTTAGCTTCCTTCCAGGACATGGGAACAGTCATATCTTCACATTCTGGCTCTCACAGAAGCTACATGCTGACAGTGATTGCACTTCAGCTTCCAAGGCAGATAAAAAGAATTTGAATATAGGTGTCCCAGGAACATGTGCTATTTTTTTTGCCAACCCAAGATCCAATATGTCTCTAGATATTGTACATAACTAATAATACATCATTTAGAGATGAACTCTTTTTTGCCCATACCCATTCCAATCTGACAAAAGAGCCAAACTGATATTCTTAAAGTACAGTTATTGACCAAATTACTCCCTAGATCAAGGACCCTGTTGCCTCTAGGATAAAATTCAAACTCCTCTATTAGATATTCAAAACCCTGTATAGTCTGAGTCTAGCCTTTTTTATCCACTTATTGTACATTATTTCCCTTTATTCATTTTCCATTCCAGCAAAACTGTTGTATTTACTATTCCCCGTACACAACATTCCATCTCTTATGCATTTGTATAGGCTGTCTTCTATGTATACCTTCCTCATTTTTTATCATTCCTAATTTTCTTTAAGACTAAGTTCAAAAATCACCTCCTTCACTAGGCTTGTCATGATTCCTGCCTTTCACCCAGGACCCTCCCTTTCTGTTACTACTCTATCTCCCCTTAATTTCTTTTATAATTTCATTGCACAAATCCTCTCTCTTCTCTCTCTCTCTCTCTCTCTCTCTCTCTCTCTCTCTCTCTCTCTCTCTCTCTCTCTGTCTCTCTCTCTCTCTGTCTGTGTCTGTCTGTCTCTATCTCTCTTACGTACTCTTTCTGTCTGTGACTTCTCTCAAAAGAATGTAAGTTCCTTGAGGACAGATACTGTTTTAGTTTTGGCTTTGTATTCGCAGAGTCTAACCCATAGGAGAAGCACAATTAATGTGGTTTTTTTTTTTGTATGAATGAAGTATTTGCTCCCTGTCTTACCTATTCTCAGGACATTATTTAATAAAGCAGCCAGAAAAGAGCAGTGGCTGTGGACACCTTTCCTGGATCCCTGAAATTATGGAAAGACAAGAGGCTTTGTTTAGTCATTTCTTATTACCACTGTCTGCTTGGCCACTGACCAGGTGTCCTTGCCCATTTCTAATACTTCATCTCCCATTAGGGTGGGAGTTGTTAACTGGGGATCTGTGAATTTTTAAAAATATATATTTTTAAATATTTATAATACTAAAAATTAAAAGTTTATAATAGTTTAATGCCATATTTTAAAATAATATTTAATATCTTATGTTTATATTTCAATTTAATTTGTTTCCTTTGTAACTACATTTTATTTATTTATACCTGAACATCAATAGCAGTTTTTATTTTAGACTGTCTAGCTTGAAGTTATGAAGACTCATTTTCCTGGGTACAAATCTGTCCACAGAAACTTAATAGCTGTGTGACCTTGGGCAAGTCACTTAACCCTGTTTGCCTCACTTTCCTCATCTATAAATGATCTGGAGAAGGAAAATGGCAAACCATTCCAGTATCTTTGCCAAAAAAACCCCAAAACCCAAAGGGGTCACAGATAAAAGTCAGATACAACTGAAATTTGTCTGAACAACAACAAAATACTTTATTTTGTTCATTTAAAATATTATTCAGAGAAGGCTTCACTAAGGATGCCAAAGAGATCATGACACAGAATGGGTTAAGAACCTTTAGTTTTGGGAGAGCTGAGCACGGGAGAAACATACAGAATAGCCAAATGATGGAGCTGATACTAGACACAGAATCAGCTACATCAGCATCACTGAAAGCAAATATGTATCATGTGAATAATTTACTCAGAGCAATCCCAAGTGGTGCGGCATGAAAGAAGATGTTCCATAAGCCCTGAAGAGCCAGAGATGGCCATCCACTGGAAAAGCAGTCACAGGTACTCATTTATGCCTGTTTTTAGAGGCTCCTGGTTATTTCACAGACACTAACCAGGGAAATATCTTTGGAGGAAGGAAGAGAATGTGATTTGTATTGTCCTTGTTTTACAGGTTGAGTAAAGGAGGAAGAAGAATCCAGGCCAGTTAAGGAGAACAGGAAGAAATTCTCCTTCTTGGTCCTGTGCTCTGAGCAGTAGGCACTGGCCCCTTCACCTCTGCCATTTGGAGAAAGAAGGTGCTGCTACCAAGATGTCTAAAAGTCAATTTGGACCTTATAATTCACCATGTTTAAATCTGGATATCTGGGTGTAGAGCTCAATTGGGAATGAAGAGTTAATGAAGACATAATTGAAGTTTCCTTCACTGTATGGAGAATTAGCTCTACTTGGGAATTCACCCATTTCCCTGGGAAGGAAGAGAAGGAAAAGGAAAAAGCATTTATTTTGTTATTGTTGAGTCATTTCAGTTGTGTCTGACTCTCTACAACCCCATTTGGGGTTTTCTTGGCAGAGATACTGGAGTGGTTTGCCATTTCCTTCTCTAGCTCATTTTATAGATGAGAAAACTGAGGCAAACAGGATTAAGTGACTTGCCCAGGGTCATAAAGTAAGTGTCTGAGGGCACTGTGCTACCTAGCTGGGTCAAGTATTTATTAAATACCAGTTACTACTATTGTCACTTAACAAACATTTTTTTTCATTTGACTCTCACAGTAACCCTGTAAGGTAGATACTATTATCATCCCTATTTTACACATGAGGAAACAGGCAAACAGAGGCTAAGTGTTTTTCCCAGGGGTACACAGCTAGTAAGTGTCTGAAGTCTGATTTGAACTCAGGTCTCCCAGACTCCAGGACCAGCATAGAATCTACTCCCCCACTGTGGAGCATCATCTTGCCTTGGTAGAAAGAGAAAGACCTGAACTAGAATCCTCACTTAGACAATAGCTGTATGACTGGGGGCAATTCAGGTCACTTTTGAGGGGCTTTAGATGATGAAGTCATAATACTGCCATTTGAGACTTTAGTTTGACCTGAGTCAAAGTATTTAGCTCCAGGTAGCTAAAACTATAACCTTTTGTACCATTTTTTTTGCTTTTACTCTCCACTAAATTGGCTGCTTTGTTAAAACAAACTATTATAAACATAAAGTCATGCTGCTCTTTATATGTTTACAAACCCATGGTTTAAAAGAGGCAAGGTTTTGTCTGTCTAAACAAAGGCCTGATTCTCTGTTCCCAATAAAGAGACTTCCCATATATAGGACAAGTGACCAAAACCCAGAGGCAGCCACTATCATTCTCCCAGTCAGAAATTTTGAGGCTCCTAATGAAGGCTTTGTTTATTTAGAGAAGTTACTCATACCCAGACTACAGAGTATTTATTTATGAGAAAATTATTTAAAGACTTCTCCATTCTTATTCCATGAGGAGGTCTGGGCTGGTAAACTCAGTCAATTAGAGGATAGCACTGAGGGCCAAATTGTAGACTTCAAACATGTATGGCTCCATTAGCTGGGTTCCATTGCTAGGCCCCCTCCATCTTCAACCAAATCTCTTTTTTAAATTGTCTCTCCTGGATCTATTTTCCAAGTCAGTTGTTTTTCCAACGAGATATTTCACATTGTCTGCTATTTTTTCGTTCCTTTGGATTTGTTTTATAATTTCTTGATTTTTCATAAAGTTGTTAGCTTCCATCTGCCTCATTCTAATCTTTAAGGAATTATTTTCTTCAGTGAACTTTTGGACCTCCTTTTCCATCTGGCCAATTCTACTTTTTAGGGCATTCTTCTCCTCATTGGCTTTTTGGATCTCTTTTGTCATTTGGACTAGTCTATTTTTTACAGTGTCATTTTCTTAAGCATTTTTTGGAGGGGGTCTCCTTTAGCAAGCAGTTGGCTCGTTTTTCATAATTTTCTTGCATCATTCTTATTTTTCTCCCCAATTTTTGCTCTATTCCTCTTATTTGATTTTCAAAATCCTTTTTGAGCTGTTCCATGACCTGAGACCAATTCATATTTTTCTTGGAGACTTTGGATGCAGGAGCATTGGCTTTGTCATCTTCTGTTTGCATGTTTTGGTCTTCCTTGTCATCAAAGTAAGATTTTATAGTCTGATTCTTTTTTCGGTTTTTCCTCATTTCCCCAGTCACTTATTTGACTTTTGAGCTCTTTCTCAAGGTAAATCTCTGCTTCCAGTGGTGGTGGGGGGTGTACTGTCAGTAGCTCAATCCCCCAAGAATCTGTGGGCCTTGAGCTCCAGAAATAGTCACTCAACCAAATATCTTTTTACTATTTAGCTTTCATAAAGGGATATGTACTGAGAAGTTATAGCAAGAAATACAATAACCTCCTAACTTGTAAATACATTCTCCTCTTCTATATCAATCCCTGGAGAGAACGAATGCAAATTAAAACAGTTACTATAAAACATTCCCTCAATCTCACTTCTGGGACATAGCTCAGGGGATGAATTGTACCCTTACTTACAGGATATGGTATCTCTGGTGCCTGGTTCATTCACCTCTGAGTTGAGTGAAGCAAGTCATTCCTGAAGTCTGCATCCTCGCCAGACTTGGATACTGTGGTTATGGAGGTGTCTGTTACCAATTCTGATTGTTGAGTTTCTGAAGTAATTTTTGACCTTTCAAAGCACACAAGATTGTAAACTTGTTAGTTCATTTTTCAACAGAATTTAATTAAATTCAGGAAAGAGTAAACCCATTGAAGTAAACCATGGCCACAGAGGGCCTTCGCTCACCCAGAGTCCCATAGCAGTTCTTGACTCATTTATCATTAGAGAACTTCAGCTAAATATCTTTTATAGATGTATGTTTATGAAGGACAATGACCAACAGTATGGATTGTTCAGTGAAAACCTGTTATTATTAGTAGAAGGGAAAAAACCATCACAATTTAAGTCTTACTAACAGCAGGGCCAAGACCATTCTGAGGATCTGGAGCAAATCTGACAAAATGGTGCCCCATTCCACTCCCTAGCATTTTTTACTTTATTGAAATCAAAGTAAAATGAATAATTCTAGAAGCAATTTTGAAAGGAAATAAAGGAGAAGATACATCACAGAAGACATATACATACAACATACACACTAAGTATATGGTGTGGTGGAACTAAGAGAGCTAGTTCTCTGTATTTAGCAACCAGTTCTTCTTCCTGTTTTATTTTGCTAACCATATGTATGTTAGCCTTACATCCTTTTTTATGACTACTGCTTTGTCCTAGAAGCAGCATGGGGATCCCCAAAGCTTGGGTTCTTACTGTCCCATTTCCAGTGTCTTAGGATCAACTCTGATCAATGATACCATCTTTGTATAGGAAAATAACATATTGATTTCAATTTCCTAAAAAGTTTGGATTGCAGTTCTGTTATTTTTTAATTTCTCTAACTTTGGAGATTTCATTTAATCTCTGAGTCTCATCTATAAAATGAGGGATTTAGATTAGATGAAGTCCCTTCCAGTTCTGGAAAGAGAATTCTAGACTATCCCAATGGTCATAGATAAGGCAATTAAACTCCCTGAGCATCAGTTAGCTCATCTATAAAATGAGGTTCATATTGGAAGATCTCTAAGTATACTTTCAGCTATAGATCTAGGATCCCATGTTACTAATAGTTCTTTAGTGTTTAAATATTTCTTAATTTACAAAATATTTTCATGTGTTGTTTTTCAATCATTTCACTCATGTTCAACTCTTTGTGACCCCTTTTGGGGTTTTTTTGGCAAAGATCCTGGAATGGTTTGCCATTTCTTTCTTCAGCTCGTTTTATAGATGAGGAAACTGAGGCTAACAGAGTTAAAAGGCTTGCCCAGGATCACAGAGTTAGTAAGTGTCTGAGGTCAGATTTGAACTTAGAAAGAGGAGTCTTCCTGACTTCAGGCCTAGAGTTCTATCCACTGCACCACCTAGGTGCCCATTTTCATATACATTCTGCCACTGAATCCTTACAACAACCCTATGGGCTAATTACTAGGACATTTTATATTTAAGAATACTGAGCTTCACAAAAGGTCTTAAGTGACTTGTTCAAGGTTACACAGTTGATGAGGGACAAAACTGGGACCAGATTCTATCCCAAAGCTGTTTTCCACTACATGAGTCCCCACCTGTGCAAGGAAAGTTCTTCTCCTCCTCCTTCTCCCCAGTGTATCTGTATTTTCTGTAGTTCAAATAAACAGACAACCAAAGTGGCCGCCATTCCGTGACTTTCCAAAGACACTGGAACCTTACATGACTCGTACTTTCTTCTCCCCTCTCTCTGTTTTACGTTAGAAACAGCACAGCCGGGTGTAGGAGCCTGGTGGAAGCTTCCCTGGAAAATGTCCTTGTGGGACCCTTTAGACTGTCAGATTACATAACATAAACAGAAGAGATCATATTCAAACATTTGTCGGGCCATTTTCTTGCCTGAAAAAGCACACCAGGAGGCTGTTTAGTTAGAGTCAGAAACAATTGGAGCCCCGCTGGGGTGTCCTGCACTTGGGTCCATGTGATGACTCTCCGGAGGCGTTTCTTACGTGCAGCTTGTTAATCCTAATGCAGATACAATGATGGCCATCTCTGCTATTTGACCTATTTTGTTGGATGTAGCCCCCGAAAATAGTACTTTTCTCTTGCCATAAATTGCTTAACTAGAAATCATGAGCTGCCAGGGAAAGCTTGAAAACTTTTAATGGAACCAAGAGACTTTGGAAATGCGCTTCCATTAGCTCAGCAATACGGTATGAGCAATTTAAATGCCCTGTAGACCTAAGCTGGTACATAACTACGGAGAAGGGAGAGAACCACAAATGGGGAGCAGTGTGCAAGCAAGGCCCTTTCCTTCTCTGTTGTATACATTTAAAAGTCTGCCTCTGAAATGAAAGGATTGAGCTAGATGACCTTTATGGTCTTTTTCCAGATTTTAAATGTTAATGGTTTCATACTTACTATGTGGGGGGAAAAAATCCAGCTCGTTAAAAAAAAAGAGCCCACATTTAAGAGGGATAATTGAGATTTGGCAGTATTTCAGTTTTCTCAGTGAAGAATCACTGTCCCATAATTTCAAACTTCTCTCCCAAGAAACCTTAAAAGGAGCTGCTAATAAGAAAGAAATGTTGATTGGTTCAAATTTACCAATCTCTTCCTCACCTTCTCTCTTCTCCAATTGAGGAGAAGAAAACTGTTAAAAATAAAATGGTCAAAGACAGGCAGGATTTGGAAAATGAAAGAAAAGAGAATTAACCTAGATAAGCGTCCAAACAAAATGATTCCTCCTGAACAAAGCTCCCTTTCTACCTCATATAGTGTTTTGTAGGTCACCTCTCTAGCACTCACATTTGATTGTTAGTTGTGAATATGTCCTTTAACCTCTAAGAGACTATAAGTTCCATGAGGGTAGAGACCAAGACTTTTGAAAGCTTTAATGTCCCTTCCCCATCCTTCACTCCTGCTTCCTAAAATCTTACACCGTGTTCTGTACACAAAGGCTTCATAAGTTGAATTGGTTGATTTAAAAAATATAGATTCAGGAAAGGTCATTCAAAACAATATAACGCCATTTTCATGAACAAGCATGCTCAAGAGATCAAATGTTCTGGTTAATTGAATTCTCTGGCTACCTACGGGTTAATGAGAAATTTTTTGTTTCAAACCTGACTGTTGAAAATCTTTCTAAAATGTTTTACTTTCCTCTTCTGCCATAGGAAGTGGGATATAGGGAACATTATTCATTCAACAAACATTCAGTATTAACCAACATTTATTAAGTACTCACTTTACAATGACCACTCCATACACTGAGTATTTGATAACTGAAGACTTTTCAGTATCTGAAAGTCGCCATTCTTAATACTGATTTGCAATGAAGAGGACTGATTTGGATGAAGGTATCGATGGGGAAACAAGGAAGGGAGTGTGATTTGTATTATTCTTGCTTGTCACACAATTGTCTTTCAGATATCACAAGTAAGGAGCCCTTCCCATTATCCTACTACTGTTTCACATAAGTATATCATGCTAACACACTATTTTAAGCACTAGCTGTATACCCTCCAGTTCCCCTGGGACACATATCTGGGACCCTCTCTTTCCAATTCAGTCTGTGTTGATAGATATTCAAACCTCAAGTCTGAGTTATATGAATATTTTCTCCAAAGACTAAATAAATTTTAAGACGTAAAACCATCCATTAAAAGTATTTAGGTTTTTTTAAATGACAGTAAGAATACTGAATTCAGCGGTAATACTCTTGTCATTCATATCATGTGGTTTGCCCTATAAAATGTCCTAGTCCACCCCCCAATTAATCCTTCCTTGCATCTTAACCTAGTAGGATCAGGATGCAGCCAAGCCAAATTTAAGGCATAGGTATTACAAATCAGCATTAGTAGCTGTCTACCTGCTAAAGAAGCACCTTTCATTCTATCTTGTGACAGAAATGAATCTTGGGGTCACTTGCCTCCAGATAAACTCCCCCTTGCAGCATTTCTCAAATGAACACTCTTGGATCAGAACTGGAGAATATTGTGGAGCCATTTATGACTGCATCTGCCATTCCCCTAAACATGGGTTGTGCTGTAAACACCTCGTTCTCTTTCCATCTCTACCCTTCATGAGGAGGAGACTTCCCACCCCTGCCCACCAAACTTTCCCAAACCTACAGACGATTCAAGACTTTTAAGTTGTGGCTCTCATCGCCAAATCTCCCCAATGGAATTTTTGGCAAAGTCTTTACGTACACATAGCAACATCTTCATACTTTTACGACAAGTTTAGTCAAAAATGAGACTTTAGTGGAATAATTAATAACAATAATAGCTCCATTTGTATACTGCTTACTAGATGTCAGGTCTTCCTGACTCCGGGCCCAACATGCTCTCCACATTCCACCTAGCTGTTAAATGTAATACCTTACATTTCTAGAGGCTTTACTGTTCCTAAAGTATTTCTCTCACAATAGCCCCATGAGGTAGATTAAGTATAAAGAGTATTATCCTCATTTTACAGCATGGTTAAGTAATTTGCCCTAGCACACATCTAATAAATGTAAGGGATAGGTTCGGTGTTCAAACTTAGGTTTACTAATGTTGAGACCGAAGCATTTACACTTCACTGCTCCTCATGTAGTATAAAAATAACAGTAGTCATAATATTGGCTTTCATGTAATAATAATAAAAATAAAATAATAACATATTTATGTAGCATGTTAGAGTTTGTAATGGGTTCTACATACATTCCCTTATAGTTAGATCATTAAGACAATCTGAAAGCATTATATTAATGAACATGATGTCCTCACTGATTTTGCAGTCTTGTAGCATGTATAGCATGGGAGTAAATTAGGTGGCTTAGTGGACAGAGAACTAGACTTGGGATCAGGAAGACTCATCTTCATGAGTTCAGACCTGGCTTCAGACACTTACTAGCAGTGTGACCCTGGGCAAATCACTTAATCCTGTTTGCGTCTTTCCCAGTCTATAAAATGAGCTGAAGAAGAGAATGGCAAACTGCTCCAGAATCTTTGCCAAGAAAACCCCAAAATGGGGTCAGAAGAGTCAGATACAATTGAAACAACTCAACAATAACTAGGAAAAGCATGGTATAGGCTGGGAGTCAAGGCAGACCTGGGTTCAAATACTATCTCAAGCACTTAGGTATTTGATTAAAGGAATATCACAACCTTTCTCAATCCCAGCTTCCTCATCGGAGAAATGGGAATAGTAATAGCATCGATATCACAGGGTTATTAAGATCCTCAAATGAGATAGTGTTTAAAGTGATTCGTAAACCTTAAAGTACTAACAAGTGTGAACCACTTATTATTAACCATTAAAGTTATATCTATTCAGATTTTATAGCAAAGCATCTATAAACAGAGGAGAATGAACTCATGTGAAGGGAGCTGCACGTTCTCCCTTTGTTGCAAAGGGCAGAACCTTATTCTCACAGGACTGGGATGACAGACCCTGTAGCGACTGACAACGTGTGAAAATGCCAGAGAACGCATCGGAGAAGGATAGTGTTGGGCATTGCGTTTCTCACTACCATACGCCAAGAGAACATTTTGGCACCAAACACCAAATCCTCCTTGGCAGACTCAGCTTCAACAAGGAAAACTCAGAGCAGTTTTGGCATCTTGGCAGACAGAGCAGCCCTCACAGACCTCACTCTTCCTTTCCATCTTAAAAATAATCATTATCATTTTTATTTTAAATACAGACATTTAGAATCATTGGGTGTCCTCCCTTTTGTGCTATTCCTTCTATTCCCTAGTAAGGTAGGACTTCATGCTCTAAGCCCCTCAAAATCTGCTTATTCTGGGAGCCCATTGATTTAGTCACTTATACCTTAAGGCAAGGGTTGTGATTATAAAATAAGGACCTTTGACTTGCTCTTGTGGCCTGTAAACTCTGGGAGCAATTCACAATCTCTCCCCAAGCTTTATTTCCGCCTCGCCAGATGCTCATTGGACATTTCAAACTGAATATCCCAACTGCTGTTGCCAGTGCTTAGTTGTTTCACCAATGTCCAGCTCTTCATGACTTCATTTGCGCTTCTCTTGGCGTATATTAGAGTGGTTTGCTATTTACTTCTCCAGCTCATTTTACAGATGAGGAAATGGAGACAAAGAGAGTTAAGTGACTTACCTAGGGTCACACAGCTACTAAGTGTCTCAGGCCAGATTTGAACTCACAAAGATGAGTCTTCCTGATTCCAGGCACAGCACTCTATCTCTGCACCACTTCGTTGCCCCAGATATCTCAGACACACCTCAAATTTAGTCTGTCCCAAACTGAACTCATTATCTTTCTCTTTAAATTATCCCTTTTCCCAAAATCTCTGTTTCTGACTAGAACATAATGACTCTTCCAGGTTTTCAGGTTTATATCCTGGAGTGCTTACTCTCTACTCCAGATTATTTGTTGTCCAAATATTCAGGTCTTCCTGACTCTAGGCCCAGCATTTTATCCACTGTGTCACCTAGCTGCCTTTCATCCCCAAAATCTATCCATTTCCAAATCTTACCATCTCTATCTTTACACCTTCTCTCAAATCCAACCCATTATCACCATTCACACAGCTCCCACCTTAGTAGAGGCCTTCATCATCTCTCCTCCTTGGTCTCCCTGCCTCAAGTCTCCATCCACATAGCACTGATGTAAAAATAATTTTCCATGATCATGCTAATCCACTATACAGTCAGTGCCAGTGGCTTCATCTATTGCCACTAGGATAAAATATAGACTCCTCTGAATAGCTAATAAGGTCCAAGCATCCTGACCCAAACTTATCTTTCTCTAGCCTCACTAGACATTATCCCCCCTCCTCCACTCTGTAATCTGGTCGAACAAGCTTTCTCTCTGCTCCTCATTAAATACATTCTCTTTATTTTGTCTCTTTTCCTCCATGTCTGACATGTACTCCCTTCCTCCCCTCTACCTTACTGAGTTACTCTCCTCTTTCAAGACTCAGCTCAAGCACCATATTCTGTGTAAGGCTTTTCTAGATCCCCCAAGTGTATGTGCCCTCCTTCCCACACAACTTTATATGTCTTTAAGGACTGCATTTATTCTGTATATAGTTCTATGTGTACATATATATTCTGTATTATACTTACATATGCAATTATCACCCCACTAAAATGTAAGCTCCTAGCAAGTAGGGATTTTTTCACATTTTGTATTTGTATCCTCCCCCCTCCCACGCCCGTCGTGGAGTGCCTTACATAGTAACTGCTTAATCTATGTTTTTGATTGATTGATTATGCTACACCAATTTGCCTTCTCCACAGAATTTCTGTGCTCTCCTTTGGCTTGGCAGATACCCTATGAATCATTGCCTGATAGCTCCATTCCAAGGGAAAACTACAGACCTGGTAATAACCACAATCAATCATCAAAACCAATCAATGAAGCTTAAATCTGTATCCTAGCAAAGTGCTCAAGTGTGTATGTTTTCTGTCATTCCCCCCAAAGTGAAGATTTTTCATTTCCTGAGGACACCTTAGTATTGTAACAGTTGTAGCAAGAGCCTTCCAAAGTGATAGATGTGGGTTAGCACTTTGTGCAGACGTTATTTTAGGAGACACACTTTCATGTTTGATTTTCTCTTGAATAAAAAACTTCATTAGGAGAAAAAAGAGCTTCATTAGGATGATTATGACCTAGAAGGGCTCCACATTGCAGGGGTTTCTCCCCAAAACTCTACAGGGCAATTTCAATGAAGTACATACAGATGGGGAATAGCTGGAAATCACTACAATATGGTGGCCGGAGCAGGTTTGTTACTGATTGTCTGGTGATGAATATCAGGAACTACTAAGAATGAAGTGTTTTTCTTGTACCATGTTTGGGTCAAGAGAGACTCTAAGAAAACAAGAAGTAGAACAAATGCAATACTTCTAGCCATTTGGGTGGTGCCCTGAAGGATATCCCTATAATCACACTGCCCATGATTTACTCACTGACCCAAGATTTACTCTTGGTTGGCAGAGAGAATGACTCATCAAGATGCTACACAGAATAAGAATTACTATTAATGCAGTTGAGTCATGTCCAACTCTTTGTGACCTCATTTGGGGTTTTCTTGGCAAAGATACTAGAGCGGTTTGCCATTTTCTTCTTCAGCTCATTACAGATGAGGAAACTGAGGCAGAGAGGCAGACAGCTGGGTCATTCAGCTAGTTAAGTGTCTGAGGTTGGATTTGAACTCATGACGATGAATCTTTCTGACTCAGGCCTGGCACTCTACTGTGCCACTAAGCTGCCTATAGATCACTTAGCCTAGTGATCTCCAAAGTAGGATGTACAAGATAATCCCTTGAGGTGTGGAAAGAAAATATTGGAACAGAGGAGAGAACAGCAGAATCATCTGATGAGTTTTTTGCTACCACTTTTCTCTGCTTCACACCTTCCTCCTGCCTCTACCCAGTGGTCAGCCCAGCATTCTCTTCCTTCTAATGGGAGGCAGGCAAGCAGGTATGTATGTAGACAGTCAGGCATTGATTCTTCACTTGGCCCCTGTATCCCTGTCCTTCTTCCTCCCTACCCTCTTCAACCTCGCATTTCTCTTGGTTCTAATTTCAGAGGAAAACAGCATATGAACTTTGACTGAGTCTTCCCACCCCCTCATTTAATAGTATTTTATTTTTTCCAATTACATGTGAAAATAGTTTTCAACATTCACTTTTATAGGATTTTGAGTTCCAAATTTTTCTCCCTCCTCCCTTCCCATTTCCCTCTCTCAGACAGCAAGCAATCTGATACAGGTTACTTATGTACAATCATATTAAATAACTTTCTACATTAAGCATATTGTGAAAGAAGAATCAGAACAAAAGGAGAAAACTACGAGAGAGGAAAATAAAACAACAAACAACAACAAAGTGAAATTCGTATGCTTCAGTCTGCATTCAGACTCTTTAGTTCTTTCTCTGGATATGGATCACATTTTCCATCATGAGTCAAGGAACTGTCTTGGATCATTGCATTGCTGAGAAAAGCTAAATCTAACATAGTTGAACATTGCACAGTGTTGCTCTTAGTGTGTACAATGTTCTCTTGGGTCTGCTCATTTCACTCTGCATCAGTTCTTGTAAGTCTTTCCAGGTTTTTCTGAAGTCCACCTGCTCAACATTTCTTATAGCACAATAGTATTCCACTACATTCATACACCACTACTAGTTCAGCCATTCCCCAGCTGATGGGCATCCTCTCAATTTCCTTTTCTTTGCCATTGGCTGGATCTTAAAGAAAGAAAGGGATACTAGAAGGTAGAGTTAAGGAAAGAAAATGTCCCAGCTAGGAACAGAGATGCCAACTGGAGTCTTGTGCTTGAGAAAACAAGAGATTATCAGTTTAGCTGAATTTCAGAGCATAGGATGGGGAATAATGTCCAGTTGAAAGACAGATTGGGATCAGGTTGTGAAGGGCTCTAAAAATGAATTTCTATTTGATCCTAGAGAGCAGTGGGAGCCACTGAAGTCAATTGAGGAGGGGAGTTACATTGTCAGATGTGAGCTTGGCAGTAGTGTGGAAGATAGATTGGCATGGGGAGAGATCTGAGGTGGGGAGACCAATTAGGAAGCCAAAGTAAATTCTATTTTTTATCTTCCTATCCCCAGCCGACAGCACAGTACCTTGTCTATAATAGACTCTTGTCGAGCATGGTACCTTGCCCACAGTATACATTTGTTGAGTTGAACAGCCCAGAGCATATGAGCTTGGACAACAAAAGCCCAGAAACTCCAACCCTCCAAATAGCTGTTTTTTGTTGGCCAGCCTCTTGAAAGTACTGAAGAATTGCCATCCAGGAGAGCAACAGACTGACAAGTGAGAAGCATGGGAAGGAGCCCAATTTGGCTTTAAAGGAAATGTAAGATAAACTAAATTTATGTTTGATTCCATAAATTCCTGACAGCAAATCTTAAGAACTAAGTCCTGATTCACAGACCATAGTTCTTAGTCTCCGATTTTCCTTCCCTCCATAGCATAGGAAATCTTTGATTTACAAATCAGAAAATAAATAGGTTTACACATTCCTAGGACAGACATAGAAATCACATCAATCAATCCTTAATAAAGATTTCTCAATTCTCACCTACTTTTCCTTGCCCTTAGGCTGTGCTCACAGCAGGTGAGTACATCAGAACTCAGTGTTATACTCTGGTCAATTAGCTTTGGTCTCTTGTTTCACTTAGAAGTTCAAGGTCATGAATTTTGCTAAAAACAGGGAAAGATTGCTTCTCAGATCTGGTAGGCTAACCTAACCACATAAAGCAGTGTCTTCTCCTTGCTTTAAAAAGTCATAATCATATCTCAATTCAGTGACTGGAGATGTCTTCCCAGTCTTTTCTGGCATCTTCATCCTCCTTTAAACATCCTTCATTTGCCATTTATTCTCTAGTGGGAGGGTAGAGACTACATGAACCCGCTTTGAAGTATTCATTAGTGACCAAATGACAAGTAAAGAATCCCTGAGGATGGACCTAGAAGTGGGAGTATACAAATGTAAACTAGGGCTGGTAGAGAGAATAGGTTGCTATTTGTAAGTCACAGGAGAAGATGAGCTATTGGTGGGCTTATATGAACCCACCAGGCTAAAAAATTAAAAAAAAAAAAAACCTTGAAAAAGACTTCTTAGCAAATTGTGCTCAGCAAGCTGGTTCAGAGTGCTATCCCTATAGGACTCCAGTTGGGTCAGATATGGAGGAAAGGCTAGTCTTTATTAGATTTCCACCTTGACCTTCATCACTGTGAAGTGGTGGGAAGTGCAGGGGGAGGAGTATTCTATAAGATGTCTATCACTCTATTGACAACACAGTGCAGACCAAGATAGAGAGATGATAATGATGATGATGATGATGATGTGATGATGGTGATAATAATGTTGGTGATGATAATGATGACGGTGATGATAAGGATGATAATGATTATGGTGATGAGGATGATGGTGATAAGAATGATAATGATTATGGTAATGAGGATGATGGTGGTAGCAATGAAGAAGATGATGAATATGATGATGATAACGGTGGTAGTAATGATCATAGCTAGTATTCATGTAGAGTTTTAAGGTTTTTTAAGTGCCTTATGCATGGTGTTTCACTGATTCTCACAGCCCTGTGATGTAGGTGCTATTATTATTGCCACTTTACAATTGAGGAAACACCCTGAGAGAGTTTAACTGAATTGCCCAGGGCCTCACAGCTAGTAAGTGTCTGAGGCAAAATTTAAACACAGATCTTCCTAACATCAAGTTTAATAATCTATCCATTGTGCTACTATCTCTCCAGAAAATAAAATGCTTATTGGAAGAGGCAACCCATGAGAATTTTATTAGGATGTTTAGTTTCTGGCTGGATATGTTGGGTTACATCAGTCAAGCTACAAGTAGGATGGCTTTTCTACAATCTGTCTTTATAAACCAAGGATCATGGGGAGAGTGTTAGAGATATTGACCAAGTCTGGGAATGGCTAGTCTTTATTAGATTCCTACCTTGACCTCCACATCACTATGTAGGGGTGGAAAGTGCAGGGGGGAGGAGAATTCTATAAGTTATCTGTCACTCTGTTGACAACACAGTGCAGGCTGGTTCCTAGTACTTGGATTAGACCAAGATGGATGAATGACAATGATGATGATGATGTGATGATGGTGATGAGGATGAATTGACCAAGTATGGGTCACTTATGACTCATGAAGATATCTTCTTTTGGGTTGCAGTAGGGGTTGGGAGAAAGGATTATGCAACAATTTGTTCTTAAGTCATTTTTCAGTCATGTCTGACCCTCCATGGCCCCATTCTTGGCAGAGATACTGGAATGCTTTGCTCTTTCCTTCTCCAACTCATTTTACAGATGAGGAACTGAGGCAAACAGGGTTAAATGACTTGCCCAAAGTCATACAGCTAGTAATTGTCTGAGCCCAGACTTGAATTCAGGAAGATAAGTCTTCCTAACTCCAGGTTTGACCTATAATTGGGAGAGGATCGTTCAGCATTGTTCCCTCTTTCCTGGTGACTGCATCTGAATGGTTAAACTTTCACTGTCCTTCTTATTAAATTTCCATGTATGAGGTAAGCTTTGTCTACATTACTTCAATGTCTCCCTACATGACCCCAATGTCATGGGGTCTCTTCCCAATCTGAAATTTTCTACCTAAGTTAGACTACTGAGGGAAGGGGTTAAGTGCACACATATCCCCCTAGCTTCTTTACATTGTCATAATATGACATATTAGTCATGGGCGTATACTATTCTGAAGGCTCAGAGGATTATGGATTTAGAACTGAAAAGAGACATAGAAACCACATAAGGCAGCTGGATTGCATAGTGGGTAGTATGCTTGACTTGCAGTCAGGAAGAACTGAGTTTGAATTCTGTCTAGTTAATCACTACCTAGCTGTGTGATCTTGGGAAAGTCATTTAGGCTCTCTAGGTCTGTTTCCTCATTCATAAATAGCACCTACCTCACAGGATTATAGAAAAGGAAAATTATAGAGATTATACATAATATAAAGAAATAAGATATTGCGTATTTATTGTACATATGTAATGAGATTACATACGTAAAAAGCTTTGCAAATCTTAAGTTGCCATGAAAATTCTAGCTGTTATTATGGTTATTAGTCCAATTTCTTCATTTTATAGATGAGGAAGGGTTGCAGTGAAAGACAAGGTCATTTCCATTCTGGGGTGCAGGAATGTAGAGAGCATTTTGTAAAGTGATAGTCTGGTATACTGGGGAAGGAAGTGGTTATAGGATCTGAAACACACAGGGATGACCTAAGATCTCCTAAGTAGGACAGGCTCTTAAGTAGGAAAGTTCTTGGAAGCAGACTGGAAGAAGAAAGTCAGAAGTAAAGAAAGATGCTGAGTATGAAGGGAATATGATGAAGATGGGACATTAAGACAAATAAAGTCTACTTATGGTTAAAGCTTCTCTGTTCCAGAGTAAACCATGGAAACTTACCCAGATCTGGGCTACCCTTGGGTCAGAACACTATGTGAGAGAAGTTTTAATTTCTGGTATTCTCCTGGCAGGTTTAGAGTATCAGCTTCAGTCAAGGTCCATGGACCCTAACTTCATTTGGACCTGCAGCCCAAGACTCAAAGAGATCTCCAAGTTTTCAGTTGCGAGTTGATGAGAGTGAAAATAAGAGTTGGTTTCCCTCTACTTGTTGAGTCATTTTTCAGTTGTATCTGACTCTTGTGACCTCTTTTGGGGTTTTCTTGGCAAAGATACTGAAGTGATTTGTCATTTCCTTCTCCAGCTCATTTTACAGATGAGGAAACCAAGGCCAACAGGGTTAAGTGACTTGCCCAGGGTCACATAGCTAGTCAGTATCTAAGGCTGGATTTGAGCTCAGGAAGAGGCCTCTTCCTGACTTCAGGCTTGATGTTCTGCCCACCAAGTCACCTGACTGCCTACCTAATGGAGAAGAAATTATTTAACAAACTGCTGTCCATTCAGCACTAAGAACCTAGACCAGGCAAAATCTCAAGCTCTAAAATCTGTGAACTGTGCTTCATATAATAGACACACTATATTTTAAAGTCTTCTTACCAGCTCCACACCTCGCCTAAGACCACAGAATGAAGCTGAGCACCTAGTTCCACAGCTGGATTGATACTAAGTGGCTTTTGTATTGGGCAGTATAGGATAGAGAAGGCAGGTGGATATGCCAACTTGGTGAAGTCCCTGCCTTCCTGTCATCCTCCGGCCTCTTTGAAAATGATGAAAACAATTATCTGATGAACTCAGTCACATGTTGATATGGGGTCACCACTACCAAAGATATTAAAATCTTAGAAGAGAATCCTGGGGTGAGTAGGGAGGTTCAAACCTCAACTGGAACGTTAACTCCCTGGGTGACCTTGGGCAATCACTCTCTATGTGTCTTATGTTCTGTATGTCTCACCTGAAAACTGAGGGACTTAACCATTTCCTGGGAAGGAGGTGTTGGATTCAGGATACTGAGTGAGATATCTTTGTTTGCAGCCAATGTGGGAATTAATTTTTGCTTGATTGTGCATATTTGTTGCAAGGGTTTGTTTTACTTTTTCTCCACTGGGGGAGAGGAGAATGTAGAGAGAGAAAATAGATGGGTGCTAATTGAGATATAATTAAGTTAAAAAAAGGGGGGATCTCATGAAGTGATTTCTAAGGATCATTCTAACTCTAAATCCCATGAAATAGCTAATTTGAATAAATCACTAATTGTAGGATTTCAGGCAAACAAGAAGATGATAGCAATAGCTAAAATTTATATGAAATTTGTATTCATTATCTTACTTCCTGAATTCAAGTCTAGGCTCAAACTAGAAGGGGCTTCTGAGGACATTTAATCTAACCTTCTTATTTTATAAGTGAGGAAACTGAGGCTCAGGTCAGAAGACAGTGATCATTCAACAGATCTTCTGTCTTCAGATCCAGATCTCTTTCTGTTATACCTCAGCTATCTCCAGAGAGAACTTTGGATAGGTATCCATTCACATCACCTCTCAAATGGTGATCTCATTAGCTTCCATAGATTCAACTATCATCATCTCTATGCAGAGGATTCTCAAATGTATTTCTCTAGTCCTGACTTCTCTCCTGACCTGTAGTCTCACATTTCCAACTGTCTATTAGATATCTCAAACTAGATGTTCCATAGACATCTTAAACTCAACACATAGAAGACTGGATTCATTGTCTTTCTCCCCAGATGTTCCCTCCCCTTTCTAACTTCCCCATTATTGTCAAGTATACCATCAACTCTCAGTCATCTAGTCTTGAAATCTAGGGGTCATCTTCTATCTCTTACTCTCTCTCACTTCCACATATACAATCTGTTGCCAAGTAGTGTCAATTCTACCTTTTCAACATCTGAATCCACTCCCTTCTCTTCTCTTATATTGTCCCACTTGGGTGCAGGACCTCATCACCTTATGCCTGGAGTATTGCAATAGCCTGCTGGTTGGTTTCCCTACTTCAAGTCTCTCCCTACTCTGGTCCATTTCCCACTCTGATGTCAAACTGGTTTTCCTAAAGCACAGCTCTGACCATGTCACTCAATTAATTCAATTAAAATAAAAATCAATCAATTCCAGTGGCTTCTGTTACTTCCAGGAATGAATATAAAATCTTGTTCACCTTTGAAAGATTTTCATAAGTTATACACTTCCTACCTTTTCAATCTTATGTCTTACTATCCTCCAAGTATGGTCCAAGGATACTGATCTCCTTGCTCTTCTCATAAGGCACTCTGTCTCCCTTTCCCCTATCCCTGGAATACTCTATCTCCACCTCTTGGCTTCCTTCAAATCCCAGCCAAAATGCCATCTTCTGCAAAAGTCTTTCTTAATCCCCTTTAATGGGAGATAATTGAGGATTACCTCTAATATATCATGTACATAGCTTGTTTATTTGTGGTTATTTGCATTTTATCTCTTCATTAAACTGTGAGCTCCTTCAGGGCAGGGACCATTTTTGCCTTTCTTTGTATCCTCAGCATTTAGCACAGTGCCTGGCACTTTGTAGATCTTAATAAATGCTCATTAACTTGATTTGACTTGACTCTTTTTTCCCCCCTTCTTTATCTGATTTTTAAATAAGCATTTCTATAACATAGTATAATAAAAAAAGATGATTGCACATAACTATTTCCTCTAAATATACAACAAAGTTATCCTATAAATTTCTTTTTTTCCTTCTGTCATCCCCCTACCCATGGCTACTATTAGACACAAATAAATGTGTGTATACATGCATACATATATTATATACATATATATATAATTATTCTATACATACTTCTATTCATCAGTTCTTTCTCTGGATGCAGATAGCATCTTTCTTTATATGTCATATATATATATATATGTATGTATGTATATGTCCTTTATACTCTCATATTTAGTACCACACAGATGACTATCGATGAATAAGGCCAACAGCCTGGAGGAATGCTTTTAATGTTTCAATCTTTTTGTTTTAATTTGCTGAAACACAGTTGGGAGAGATTCAGCCTTCCTTGAGGTCATGCTACTTTGACATGCCACTAATAATAAGTGAAATTAGCCAATCATTAAGCATTCATTAACTGCTTGCTGTGTATGAGGCACTATGCTAAGAACTAGAGATACAAACAAAGACAAAAACGGTCCCTGTCCTCAAGGATCTTACATTTTAACAGAGAAGAATGTGAATAACTATGAACATACAAGATATATACAGAATAGACAGAAAGTAATCTTAGAAGAGGAAAGCATTTTACTGCAGTCTTTACTTGCAGAGGTTGGGACTTGAGCTGAGTCTTGAAAAGTCAGATCAGAACTGAGTCCTGAAAGATCATCAGTATGCGGCACTGATTGTGAAGAGTTAACCACCTCATTTACCAACATGAAAAAACACCAACAGGAAAGGAGACATAATAAAAAAAAATTATCTGACTCATAACTGGTTAGATGCTTCCAGAGACAGAAATTGAGTTCTCACTTCAGCCAGAACTTGTTCAAGGACCTCAGTTACTTAGTACCTCAGCATTTCCATCTGTGAAACAGGATAACAAGAAATGTTGCTCAACATTTTCCACGAACTTGGAAAGACTAGATGGGCTTGTTTTTTTTTTAACTACTTTGAGCCAAAGGCAATATATTCTATAAGTTCCAAGTGCTATCTGAATGATCACTCAAATTCTAAATATACTATCATCTTTCTCCTCTACCTCAAGCTGCACCAGAGATGGAAGTTATGAATTACAATTTCTTTCATGGTCCATTCTGTAATTAACGAATGGCTCTATGGAATAAGGATGGTCTGATTTGGAAAAGGAGGGGATCAAAAGGAAGCTGCTAGAGATGCCCACCATAACAATGTGGGAAAAAATAGGAAATGTTATATCATAAGTGGATAGCACTTATAAAGAACTTTAAAGTTTGCAAAGCACTTCACATATATCTCACTTGAACCTCATAATAATCAGGTGAAATAGTTACTAGTATTATCAACATTTTACAGATGGGGAAAGTGAGGTTAAAGGATTCACCCAAAGTCACACATAGTAATGCAAGATTTGAACTTGTTTCTGATCCACTCCTGGGGCAGCTAGATGGTACAATGGATAGAGTTCCAGGAATGGAGTTAGGAAGATCTGACCTAATCTCAGACACTTAACTAGCTAGGTCATTTAACCCTGTTGGCCTCAGTTTCCTCATCTGTAAACTGAACTGAAGAAGGAAATGACAAACTATTCCAATATATTTGCCAAGATGAGGTCATGAAGAGTCAGACAGGACTGAAAAATGACTAACAACTACCTGACTCCAAAGTCTATTACTGTATATACTGTGCTACATAGCTAACAAGTGGGAAAATGAGTGAAGAAGCTGATCAGTAGGAAAATGGGTTTTAGCGAGGTAGTCAGTATAAGGGAAAAACAAGTGCAACCAGATTTGGCTTTTAAAATATCAATAGCTCTCATTTCTCACAGCCCTTTGTTGCTGAAGAGCAACTTGCTTGGTTATTGCTTTTAAATCCTCACAACCATCCAGTGAGGTAAGTTGAACAAGTACTGATATCTCCATTACACAGATGAAGAAACTGGGGCTCCCTGAGGATAAGTGATCGCCCATGGGTGTGGACTTTTTAATCAACTTCTTAGCATAATTCCAAATTGCCTTCCAAAATTGTTACTCCACCAACAGACTATTACCATGCAGCCTTCCTTCATCCCTTGTACACTGACTCTATCCAAGTTCATTAACTTTTAAAGCATTATCCCATGAAGGGAAAAATAGAAAGTGCATGTCTTCTGACAAGGACATTTATTTGTCTTTCCTGTGATCTGCCAGATTGCTTCATCCCTAATAAACTGGAGTACTTGGAAAAAACAATGACCTCTCTGTGAGAACCAGTGATCATCAAAGGGAAGGTTTGGGGGTGGGTGGGGAGGGAAGGGAGAAGATTGTGGAATCTCCTCTTTCCAAGGCTTTTAAATACAGTACTGATTATCATCTCTCCCTGGGATGGTTTCTACAGACAGACCTGAAGGCAGAAAGAAGGACTAAGTTCTCCCAAGATGTCTTTTGGCTCCAGAAATTAAAAAAAAACAACAACACAAAACTGTGGTTTTTAATTGGTATTTTGGGAGGGAGAGGTTTGACTCTCATTTGAACTGTTTATATTGGCGCCAATTTTGCTGGGGGGAAAGGGGTCATTTAGGTGAGGGAAGGGACATAGAAATCTTAAGGAAATGGCAGATAGCCTAAATGTGAATAGATCCATGCTAATCAGAGGTTGACAGCACTGTGTCTCTAGACAGTCCCAAGGAGCAAATATAAAGCTTTGTCCATCAACTACTCCATCTCTGTGAATTTCCATTCTAGTCTCTCAGGCTAGAAACCTTGACCTCATCTCTGACTCTTTTTCTCTCCTTCATTCCTTCTATTAATCTATTTTTTTTTCTGCCTTCAAAGTATGTCTGGTATTTACCACTTCATTTTTCCAGTCTTCATCACCTCTGATGACCTATTCATTACTCAGCTAGACTATTACAAAAGTCTTCTAACTGGTCTCCCCGCCCAAAGTCACTCCCTATTCTAATCCATCCTCCTTTCCAATGCTAAGATAAGTTTTGTGAAGTAAAAGCCTGACCATGTCACATACCCCTGCTCAACAACCCTATTTCCTCCATGATCAAATATGAAATCCTCTTTTTGTGATTTAATGCTCTGTTATAATGTGGACCCAACCTACCTATCTAAACTTCTCCCATTTTGTTTCTATCTCTGCACTCTACAATCCAGTTATACTGGCTTATTTACAGTTCTTCAAACAGGAGATTCCACCTCTCATGCCATCAATGCTCTCCTTGACTCACCTCGAGTTCTTCTGCACGAGGTTTTCCTGGTCTCCCCAGTTGCTAATGCCTCATCTTTCAGATTATATTCCATTTGCTCTGTATATTTTTGGCATGTACCTAGTTACTTGTGTGTCCCTCTATTCCATACTGTACAATGATGCCAAATATCCTAAATCTAGAGCTAGAAAGAACCTCAGAGGTCACAGAGTCCAACATCATCATTTTTTTTCAGATGAGGAAACTGATGCCCAGGGAGGTAAAAGGATTTGCTCAAGACCACACAGCTAAAAAGTTTCAGAGGTGAGATTTGAACCCAGGGCCTCTGATGCCAAAGCCCATATTCTTTCCACCAGACCTTAAGAACAGGAATCATGTCTTACACCTCTAGTGCATCTTCCACAGTGTATTTTACTCAATAAACACTTGTCACTCAAAGGATTGATTACCTGATTAGGAAGGCCAAACATAACTTCACTGACCTGAATCAATTTGCTTGATAAACTTTTATTTTTGTTTTTTTTTTAAGCAGGAAAGAAAAAAACCTTCAGTCTAGTCCAGGTCAAATTAATAATCAGTTTCTGCTAATTGGTTAAAATAATAAGGTTTTTCTGAACAGAATTGATTAATAATGTTCAAAATCTGCAAAAAAAAGTCCAGAGGGCTTGTGAAGAAGACATGCAAAGAAGAAAGAAAAAATGCTATTAAATGATGATCTTCATTTATTTTTTTTAGTTCTACTTGATTTCTGCTACGCCTATCTTGGAACACTGTCAGAGCACTCTCCTTACATGGGGAGATACAAACACATTTCTGAAATGAAATCATTTGAAGAAGGGAATTGAGATGGATAGGTGAGGGGGCACGCTGTATAATCAACATTACACTCCCTCCCCCCACTCCCACCCATCACTTCTGCTACCAAAAGCTGGCAAACTGAAATGGAGTGCCTGCTTAGATTTTTCTGGACATTCTGTGCCAACTTATCTCTAGCCTCAGAAGCACTGATTGGCATCTTTGTGCTTTTTTATCTTTATTTCATATCATGATGTTATGTTCCTTGGAATCAGATCTTAGCATTCTCTCTGGAATAACATGTGCAGGGTCCAAGTTGTTTACCTCTCTCAGTGGTCGAAAATAAGAGAATGCCCAAGGAGAAAGTAATTTGTTGCCCAAAGCTGGAGACAAATATGAGTGATCCCCCAGAAACAGGAGACACAAGCAGTTCTATTTTTCTACCCACCTCAAAGAGGTATCATTCAAGAACGTTTCATGGTATGTGGCAAGCGGTCATGTCAGACAGCAGGACTAAGAAATCAGAAACAGAGACAGACAGGGAGACAGAGAGAGAGAGAGAAAGAGAGAGAGAGAGAGAGAGAGAGAGAGAGAGAGAGAGAGAGAGAGAGAGAGAGAGAGAAAGCATACCAAACATTCTCTTCAACTAGTTCATGAGAGGACATTGTGTACCTTCTCCCTGCCACTTGCAAAACATTTTCTTCCCTCTTGGACTAACCCTCATGAATGAACCCATAATGAGCTCCTCATGTGATGACTGATCCATGGACATTTCTACCCAAAGGTTTTGAATCCAACCCCAAATCCTCCTCTCCTAACTTATCAGAACTGTGTTATACAGGCAGAGTTATAGAGATTTCACTCAGAAGGGCTGAGCTGAGACACTAGTACTTCCAAATACAGGCACCCTGTGGAGTTTTTGATTCTGACATGATTTATGTTGTGATTATAGTCAGGTCTGATAAGTCCGCTTTTTTATACTCCCCTTGTAGGTCAAACTAGCACAATGTCATGAAATAGATTAAATTAACAGGGAAGAAGCCAGGAAGTGTAGAATAATACTTTATTGGTCTTCATTAAGTATTTTTAGGCCCTTCATTGAGTGAAGAAGCCTACGTAGGCATCAGGGTAGAAAAATTAATTATCTGGGAGTCAAAAGACCTGACTTTGACACTTACTTGTTACTTGGCTTCTTTGGGCCTCAGCTTCACCTGGGCAACTAAGTAGTGCAATGGATAGAGCATCAATGCAGGAGTCAGGAGGACCTGAGTTTGAATCTCACCTCAGACACTTGACATTCACTAGCTGTGTGACCTTGGGCAAGTCACTTAACCCCAACTGCCTCATCCTGGGTCATCTCCAGTCATCCTGATGAATATCTGGTCACTGGATTCAGATGGCTCTGGAGGAGAAGTGAGGCTGGTGATCTGCACAGTCCTCACTCAAAACAAAGTCAAGTGCAAGCCATGTCATCATTTCTGTGATGGCATGGTCTTCTTCAGCAATGAAGGACAAACACACCAGTTCTTCACCTGTTCAATAGAAATAATAATATAGATTTTTGTCAGCTTCCAATCTAAAGCACTTTGGAGTTTCCACTGAACTATTTTTTTTTCTAAACCTAACTAACACTGAATATAACAAAGATTTCTATATACAAAGTAGAACAGAAAAAGAGGCTCATAGATGAAATCACAATTGTCTATTATGAGCACTGCACTTTTCCTTTTAAGTATATAATAAATCTACCATGTGACTTTCAAGCTGAGCTAGTGTGTGTTTTTTTCTGGCCTTAGTTCTGTTTCCTTCTGCACATTTAGAAAATACTTCAATGACTCTTTTTTTCTTTCCTTCCTTCCTTCCTTCCTTCCTTCCTTCCTTCCTTCCTTCCTTCCTTCCTTCCTTCCTTCCTTCATTTCTTTATCCTTCTTTCTTTTTCTTTTTTTCTTTCTTGAAAGCCCTATCACCTTGTTCCCCATTCCAAATTTAAAAAATGAATGCCCTGAACTCTTGTAGCAAACATACATAGTCAAGTAAATTAAATTCCCACTTTGGCTATTTTCAAAGATGTACGTCTCTTTCTGTACTCTGATTCCACGATCTCCCTGTCAGGAAATAGGTAGCCTGTTTCATCATCAGTCCCATGGAACAGTGATCGGCGTTGGCACTGATCAGAATTCTTATGTTGTAAAGCATTTTGCATTTGTAAAGGGTGACAAAAATAGGAATAACTATGAACTTCTTTGGGTTTCACCTACTTCATCTGAAGAATGAGGGGTTGGCCCAGACAATCTCTAGGATTCGTTCAAGCTTTGCCATTCTAGGATTCTGAATTGCTTTTTCTAAATGAATATGAGGTAACTCACTTTTCAGAGAAAAGCCCAGAAGTGGGGGGCATAGGGCAAATAGGATGTGTAGTGCCCTTCACTGATAAGTGATGTGCCCAGAGCCCTGGGAGAAATACAGCTAGATTACCTGAGAAGCTTCCAGAAAGTGTAGATTAGGAAATCACAGTCCACTTAGTAGTTCATTGTCCTAACAACTATTTATATTCTGTACTATAAACAAAACCAAAATAAATGATAAAATTTTTAAGTATTTATTAAATGCCTATTGCGTTCTGTATTCACACAGCGTGGTGTGCTGGGTTCTGGAAATAAAAATATAAAAACGAGATAGTTCCTAACTTCAAGAAGCTTACGTTGTAATAGAGTTTCCTCATTCCTCACTCATTGTGGAGAAGTAATAGTTAAAGAAGGGAATTTTGGTCTAGGCAATCGCAGGGATTGTGAGTAGAGCCATAGGGCAGTGGACTGCCTGGAATCAGGAAGACACATCTTCTTAAGTTCAAATCTGGCCTCAGACACTTACTAGCAGTGTGACCCTGGGCAAGTCACTTGATTCTGTTTGCCCCAGTTTCCTCATTTGTAAAATGAGCTTGAGAAGAAAAGGGCAAACCATCCCAATATTCCTGTCAAGACCAAATGGAGTCACTAAAAGCCAGACACAACTGTAAAAAAGCAACTGAACAACAACCACAAAAACGTAAGAGGTGGAAAGGGGATGGGACAGTGGTGGTATGTGTGCTAAAGACTCACACACTAGGTAAGCCCTGGTGTTCTGATGGTTAGACTGGTTGTGAAGTATGGTCTGGGGCTGCCTAGATACAGTGGGTTAAGTGACTTTGTACAACATCCATTAATCAGGGCTTCTTATCATGTTTAGTTTAGTATGTATATCATGAATACTTTCTTCAAGAAGTGACTTGGAAGGTTCTGGACATAGAAAGCACCAAACCACATGACAGTGAAATTGACTATATTGTAATTGACAGGAAATGACTGATTATGTGGGTGTTATTTCCGAATCAAGTGTCTTAGTGCAACTAGGTCATGGACTAGCCAAAACAAAAGCCATCTGACAGCAGTTAGAAGGATGAAAAGATACTCTATGGAATTACAATAGCTCTAGCCTGACTTATTCAAACTAATTACTGACACTGAAAAATGAGGATTAGAGGAAGGATATTGAACCTGATTATCACTATTTCTTATAGACATTTAACTTAACGTGGACACAACAAAAAAGAGCAAAAGGGCAAAGAAACTGCATCAGTGGCCAAAAACTTGGTCTCTTCCAAAAGCACTCACAACGGCCAAAGGTAACAACAGTTCTGAACACAAACTCGCTTACAAAATATTACAGAAAAGGGAGGCTAAATAGTGTAAGCAATATTGTCTCAAAAATGCCAAAAACCAATGGAAGGGAAAATAAGTCTGCAGGAAACTTGGCATGAGACAGAACTAAACTACATCATCTCAAGGGCATCTCCAGATAAACATGCAAGGAGAGCAAAGAGTAGACAAATAGAGGAGTTTTGCCAGCATTCTCATGGCAACCTATTCTCATCATCAGTGACACCATCTTTGGAGTATTGTACTTTTGTAAAATATGGGGCAATGGAAATGTTACTTAAGAAAATGAAGTTGGGAAGAAACTTTTGTTGTTCAGTCATTTCCAACATTTCACAAGCCCATTTGGGGTTTCCTTGGATGAAGAAGGAAAAGGATTGCCATTTCCTTTTGCAGCTCATTTTACAGATAGGAAAACTGAGGCAAAGAGGGTTAAGTGAGTTGTCCAGAGTCATACAGCTAGTGTCTGAGACCCACTTTGAACTCAGGAAGATGAACTCAGGCCTGATACTCTATCTACTATGCCACTAAGTAGACATAAAATAAATTCATGCTAGAGGTGACAAAATTTCAAAAGTAATTTTGAAGTCTCTTTACCAGATTTATTTTAAAGTTTTTTAATTTTTAAATTAATAAAATTTATTTTTTCTTTCTCCAACTTTCCCCTCTATTGCAAAAGAAAAAAAAGGAAAACAAAACCTTTGTAATTATAATTCAGTAGATCTCAAAAGGGGAAGTAGCTAAACAACTAGAAAAATCATAGAAAATTATCAAAGGGATACCAATCACTATTGATTCTCATGCTAACTTCCTCCTTTGCATAAACTCTTTAGGAAGATGATCTATGCATTTATTGAGGGAATCCTTAATAGATACATAAGAAGCAAACAGACAAGCTTTCACTGATGATTTTCTACAGCCCCAATCTACATCCCCATAATTATACAGTTTGTAGGATTGTCCATTTTGAAATTTTCTTCCATCCAGACCCTCTCAATATGTTTTAGATCTGAGCCCTTAAGGACTGAAGGAAAATGAGCACAAAATTTAGTGAATCATTTTTTGTCCTTGGATCAGTAAATGTCATATTTGCTACTTAGCAAGACATAAGAGCTTAGGTGTAGAGTGCTAAGGAAACAATAAATCTGTGCTTTGTTAAAATGTCAGGGTGAAACACTAGGGTAACAAAGTTAACTAACCAACTGGGAACTTGTGTGGGGTTATTTGGGGGAAGAGGTGACTACAATATAGCTCTGAAAGTCCTATATCCCTATATCTTTATTTTTTATCAATAAGTTTTTGCTCAGAATGTTTGCTTTATGGATTTTTTCAAATGAAATTAGTGCCTTTTAGGGGAGCTTTAGAGAGTTTCCGATGGGGTTTCAGGGATAATCTAACGTTCAGTGTTCTACATAGAGTGGACGTCAGACATCATATAGACAAGACTCATCACTATTTTTTTTTTAAAGAGAGAATTGCTGAGAGATTTGGTCAACATTGAACATGCAGTAAGAGATAAGAGTCAGGATTCTAATTTAGACGAACTTATGCCTTGTTTTGTTTTTCTATTATCCTTCCCCCCTCATCCCTAGATTTTGTTTAATGTAATACGTAGTTGCTTAATGTAATCTACATTATATTCTAACATAATATGTCTACATAATGTGTATTATATTCTAATATAATAAGTCTATATATTGTTTATTTGTTAGAATAATACATGTATATGTATATATATGTGTGTACTTGTATGTATGTATATGTGTATTGATTTCCTGGAGAAAGTAAATGATTTGTCTAGTGAGAATTCCCATTCTATAGTATTTATTATATTTGTAGGCTTGTCCATTTTGAAATTTTCTTTCATCCAGACCCTCTTCATATGCTTTATTCAGTATTTAGTATTTGAGTTGGGGGTCTTCCCTGGGGCTTCCTCACAGCTGAAATCCCTCTGTTTCACTGCCTCCCCTCTGCAAAAATGAGCAGGACCCTGCCGAATAGTCCAGCATCCTTTTCTTATGTGTCCATATGGACTGGAAATGCTCTTTGGAAAGGGTGTGAGCTAAAGAATCCACAGACTGGTCCTGACAAGGAACAAGCTACATAGAAACCAGCCCTCTTGTGGCAAATAACAAGACAAGATTAAGAGGATTAGGAAGGTCTACTGGTAATACTTTTTTTTCCCCATTTAACAAGCATTCATTAAACATCTACTGGGGGCCATCTCCAGTCGTCCTGATCCATACCTTGCCACTGGACCCAGATGGCTAGAGAGAAAAAAGAAAGGCTGGTGACTTTGCACAGCCCTTCTTCAAACTTAAATCCAACTCACTCACGAGTCATGACATCATCTTCCTTCTGCCACGGTCCTTTTTGAGAACAAAGGACAAATAACAGCTTTCAATATCTGTTAGGTGGCTCAGTGAATAGAATGCTGGACCTGAGTTCAGATTTGACCTCTGACACTGACAAGCTGTGTAACCCTAGGCAAGTCATTTAACCTCTATTTGCCTTAATCCACTGAAGAAAGAAATGACAAAGCAAGACACTAGAGGTTAGGATGGAATCTTTGCCAAGAAAACCCCATGGGCAGATATTGTCATGCTGTGGTCCACAGGGCTAGGAAGTGTCAAGCATGACCAAATGACTGAACATGTGCCAAGGAAAGAGGGTACCAGCTAAAAAAAAATTAGTCTTTGCTCTCAAGAAGCTTCTATTCTGTGGGGAATAGGAGACAGAGCTGTATGTACACAGAAAAGGAAAAATATTAGAATTAGTGAGAGACAGTATGGTGCATAAAGAGCTGGCCTCTGAGTCAGGAAGGTCGGGTTTCAAGTCTTACCTTTGGCAAGTTACATGTGCTGAGCTCTTGAAGGGCATAAATTTCAAACAAGGTGCTAACCCACACTAGTAAAGTAACTTTATTATCTGGGAATTCCCTCTACCAATGATATTACAGATCCAATCACTGGCTGGCTAGGTGTGTGTGTGTGTGTGTGTGTGTGTGTGTGTGTGTGTGTGTCTGTCTGTCTGTCTATCTATCTATCTGTCTATCTATCTGTCTCTGTCTACATAGATACACACACCTATGCAATAGTTCGTATTTCCATCATGATTTACAATTGTACTACTAATGCAATACCCACAGCAGCTGCTATGGATATTGGTGTATTTCCAGGGTAAATTCGCAAAATATAAACTCTCTTCCTCAAAGACAGAACCAAGATATTTATTCAGATACCAGAAAGTCAGTTCCACCATGGTAACAACAAAGTTTGTATACATCACCAATAGAGAAAGGACCACCACCTCCAAGCCTTCCCTCCATCAGGACTCCCTACAAACAAGCTCCCATAAGCAAAATGTCCCTCTCTCTCTCATGTTAGCTGCTCTACCTGCTGCCTCTCTCTCAATTCTACCTCACTCTCTCTCCCTGCTGCACCTGTTCAGCAAGCTCCTCATGCAAAGGGCTTCATGTGACTCAAGCTGTGGGTTGGGCCAGAGCTCAAAGCAGGTCACATGGGCCTATTAAGGGGCAAGGAAGATCTTCAAACTCCCTTAACATTACAGCAGTTTATAAAGTGGTTTCCTCACAATCTTTAGAGCTAAGTAGTTTATGCATTAGTGTTGCCATTTTATAGATGTGGAAACTGGTGAATTTCAGAAAAGTGAAATGACTCACCCTCCATTTAAGCAGCTGGTGAATAGTGGAGTCCCATCTCCAAAATCCAGTTCTTACTCTCAAGTAAACCCAGTGCTCTTTTCACTGCTATAGGCACCCTCCCTGAGATAGCCCATGAGAAAAGTTTTCCAAATAGAAAATTGAAATTGTGCTGTATTATTTAATAACTAATATTTCTCTGTGATCCATTTTTTTTCTCATTTTGACAGACCCCACTTCTGAAGGGTAGGACAATTTCTGGAGGGTGTGTTCTTTTTCTTTAAGTTTTTTTAAAAAAATTTTATTTTAGATGCAAACATCAGGACCTAAATTCAGAATAGAGAAAAGAGAAAATATAATAAACTTAAATATTGGAACTTAAACACAAAGTAAAAAAAAAAAGAAAAAAAAGCATGTCATGTGCATAGCAGAATATAAGATATGTAAAAATAAATTTTCAGGAAAGCCTGTATGATAAATACTACATGTTGTGTTGAGAGCTGTCCATCTCTTCTTTGTTTCCTTGTAAGTTTTCTTTTGTTCTCTGAGGTGCATTTTTAATTTTGTTCTTTTTTTGTCTTTCCTCCCCCCACCCAAGGCTACAACTAAGTGCTGATATATTACTATATATAGATATATAGACATACAGATATACACTTTATATATGCAAATATAGACATATAATTTCTCTAACAAATTCTAATCAGAATCTTTGTTTTTACGTTTGTGCCTATCTCTGGTTTCCTAGCCCTCCTCTCCTTTACTTCTACTGTCTACCTTGACCTCCTATTACTTAGTCTACCCCCTTCCAAGGATCCCTTCCCTATCCTTCCAAAGACTGTGATCTTGATCAAGAAAGATGATCACTCCCAGCCTCAAGACGTCTGTTCTTTAACTATGTTAGGTTAGGCCCCTCCCAAATGGAGCCCTGGTTGATGTAAGAACAGAAACCAGTTGGAGCTAGGTCCTCTCTAGAGGATGGCTCTTGTGTCCTTACTTTTCCTAATCAGAGTTAGGGGTTACCTGGTCCACATGAGGCGCGCGGGGTGGGGGGGAGTGAGAGGAGGGAGGGTGGTGGAACCATATCAGAGAGAACTTGATTGAGATGGCTTATATTTTACTAGCCAAGATTGCTAGAGGAAGCTGGATCTCATAAGGTAACTAACATTCCTTAAGGTCAGAAAGGGGCATTATCAGCCATGTCAGGTCAGCCCACTTTCTTTAGTTTCAGACAAATCCTTTCACCTGAGGATTAGTTCTCCCTTTGGGCAGCTAGGTGGTATAGTGGATAGAGCATCAGTGCAGGAGTCAGGGGGACCTGAGTTCAAATCTTACCTCAGGCACTTGACACTCACCAGCTATGTGACCTTGGGCAAGTCACTTAACCCCAGCTGCCTCATCCTGGGTCATCTCCAGTCATTCTGATGAATATTTGGTCACTGGATTCAGATAGCTCTGGAGGAGAAGTGAGGTGGTGACTTGCATAGCTCTCCCTCACTCAAAACAAAGTCAAGTGCAGTCGTGTCCTCATTTCTCTGAAGGCATGGTCTTCTTTGGCAACGAAGGATGAACACATACACAGTTCTCCCTCTCCCCCACACCCCATAATGAAGTAATTATTTAGGTGTGATGCCTATTGAGTTCTCTTGCAACAATTGTTGTATGCCTGTGAAACCTGGACAGTATTCTAGGGCCATGCCAGGAAACTGAATCACTTCCATTCGAACTATCTCAGGAAGATTCTGAAGATCACCTGGCAGGATAAAGTACCAGACACTGAGGTACTTCCTTGAACTAAACTGCCAAGCTTTCAAACTATGCTTTAGAGAGCACAACTCCGATGGGCTGGCCATGTTATTCAAATGCCAATTGTAAGCTTTCCAAAAAGACTATTTTGTGGAGAATTCACACAGGACAGGTGTTCACATGGTGATCAGAAGAAGTGATACAAGGACACTCTCAAGGAATTGATTGTGTGACTTGGGAGACACTGGCACAGGACAGCTCAGTATGGTGTGCCCACATCAGAGAAGGTTCTGAGCAAAGCAGAATTGAGACAGCTCAAAGGATATGCAGGATGCCCAGATTTAGAGGATCCACCCCAAATGTTCACATGGAGTATTCGTGCCCGACCTGTGGCAAAGCATTCCATGGTCATATAGGTCTGATCAGCCACAGTGGGACACACTGAAACTTGACTCTAGCATAGTGATGTCATTTTGGTCCTCTTCCAGACAGAAGGACAACAACCAACCAACCAATGAAGTAACAGGGAGGAACTGAGTACTCAACCCACGCCTTCATTAAAATGTCTACCAATTCAGATTTCCTTGCCTTTGCATTGGAGGTCCGAATGATGCAACCTCAATCTTGAATAGCAATCAGAAGAAATTCCTATGTTGCTCAAGATTTTGCTCTGTCATCTTGCTAATTGTTATAAAAGACCCTGTCAACCCTTGTCCAGGGTCTTTGGTCATCAAGCAATGCCAAGGACCTAATCTATTGGTTACTACCAGTCTAACAGATTGATTGTGCTCAGAATTTTATCTTCCAGAAGTTCGAATGAGTCATCATCTTTTATTATTAGGTCTCATGTCCCTGTTAATAAATGATATCTTGCATGAAGAGTTGCCTGTTTACTCATTTGTTAAATTTCACTTGTGACACAAACCAGCATGTCTTCTAGAACAACAGACCAAAGAGATCCTCCCTTTCCTGACAACAATGTAATGCCCAGGAAGTCAGAATGTCTCTTAAATAATTTAATAAGCCTCTTGAGATAACAAAATTTGGAGCTTTACCAAAAATTAATGAGTTCTCTTGTTCAAAAAGATCTTGAGGGAGTTTTGGTATCTGTAACACAGGAGCCACTGCTGGAAGGTTCACATTAGATTTAGTCAAACCAGAGAAGGACAATGGGGCAACAGATGGGATTCATACCAGTTTACTGTCCTCATGGCAGCGGATGAGAAGGAGCTGAGGAAAAACATCCTCACCCCCTAGCCAGTGCCCACTTGATTTATAGAGAAACAGACAAAGAGGGCATCTTGCCAACATTAGGCTCACAAGTTTACATTAACTTTAGCAATATCATGGTGACAGCTCAGAGAAAGAGCAGTAGGCTGTTTACAACTCAAATGTTTATATTATGCACGGGTATATAACGATGTGCAAAAAAATTGTTTACAAGCCAGGAGTCTGGGAACTAATATCTAAAAAAGAAAAATAAATCCACCTTACCTGCAGTATTATGGAAAGGGCCCTGAATTTTCCGGCAAAGAACCTAGGCATGAATTTTGTTTGTTCTATTGAATCTTGGTTCTCCTAATCCTTGGTTCTCCACTACCTATGAAACCTTGGGCATGTCACTTAATGTCTCTCATATTCAATTTCCTTATCTGTAAAATTAAAGAGTCAAGATAAATTATCTCTTCAGTCTTTTCCAGATATATGATCCTCCTATGCTTTCCAGTTATTTATAATATCTTATCAAACTCCTTCAATTAGATGTTCAGGACTCTCCAACAGTCCACCTCCTCCACCGCCCAAAAACATTATCACCCTACATAAATCCTCCAATTCAGGCAGGCTAATCTTACCCCCCAATCAGTCCCACTGTTTATCTTTCCTCCTAGCAAGTCCTTCTCTTTTTTCTTTGCCTATTCATATTCAATCCATCCTTCAAGCCCCAACTCAGTGTCTTTGACTACATTAAATCTTTCCCTCCTTGCTACAAGTCACACTGGTCCCCTCCTTCTCTCGATTCCTAGCATCCTTATTGCCTGCCCTATTCACTCAGGCTCTTACCATCTATTATTATTTTATACTAGCATTTAACTTTTTCACATGTGTAGGAATCTTTTCTGCTTAACCTGGAGATCAGAGATCATTTCTGAAACTTCATTTTCATTCCTCTAGCCAGCACCTACTATAGCACTAAGCATACAGTGGGTACTCAGTAAATACCTGATAAATGAGTAAATTTAGCCTCTTAAGGTGAAAATTAAGGTTAAGGTTCTGGCTAAACTTGACCATATCCTTTTTGCTGTAACAACTTCTCTGCAGGAAGAAAAAAGAGTCCCTTTGGTAATTCTAGGAAAACTTGTAAAGAAAAGATGTCTTTCTTGCATTCTATTACACATCCATGTGTTATAATCCTTTCCTCTGTGTCTGTTATTTTTAAAAAATCCACCCACAGAATAAAAGTTTCCATTTTAAAGAGTACAAATGTGGAGAAAGTACATTCCTATCAAACTTGCCCCCTCTTCTTAATGCTTTATTTTATTTTTTGCTTCAAAGGCATCAAATCAATTTAGCTCAAGTCCTAAATATAGGTATGACTAACAATGATTTCCACACAGACTTCAGAAACTGCTCGTAAGCCAGCAGGAGGAAAATAGATTAGCAAGCAATGACACCATCTAACATTTAAAAGGACTTAAATCCAGCCATGGAACAAAACTGAAAAATAATACTGTTTTTCTCCACGAAGAAGTAAACTAGTCTAATGTCTGGGCAGGAAAAGGGGGCCCCATAAGAGATGTCTCTGAAGGCAAGCTTGCGTTGGACTCAGATTCCCCAGATAGTGACTGAGATGATGACTCTGTCTGCATGGGACTGGGCCCTCAGTTGGGAGGCAAATTTGAGACAAACTCTAAAGCCTAGAACTGAGTTTCTAGTAATTCTTCTCATTCTGATACTGTGAATAAAAACAATTATGCTCTGCCCATTGGCATTCCTCTCTATAAAGCCCTCTATAAAACGAAGTTGTGGGTACGAATCACCTTATAATAAATTAGAAGCACAGTTATTCCTAGGGACAAAGGACCTGAGGGGGTAGGAAACAGCCGGATCATCAAATAAACTCCCTCATTTTCTTGTTTGATATAGGAGAGGAAATCTTGGGCATTTACGCTACATTAAAGTCTTTGCTCAATGTGAAACTAACTGTAATAATGTCTCTGATTTTATAATGAACTTGCTAAAAGAGGGTAAAACTTTTTGAAGGAATTAGTTTGCTACATGCATGCAAAAAGTAGATCAAATGATTATGGGACAGAAGAACCACAGATTCAGAGCTAGAAGGGAGGTCATCCCCCTCATTTTACAGATGAAGAATCTGATGCCTAGGGAGAATAAATGGCTAAAGGGGACTATACTACTTCCTCATAAGAACCAAGGAACAGAGTTTTTGTGAGGTAGTAACTTGCTTTCAAGGGTTCAAATTCTATATAAATATTATAGAACCGTAGGCTTGGTAGGAACTTTAGATGTCGTTTTGTTCAGTGTCATCCTTGTTGTTCAGTAGTGTCTGACCTTTCACGACTCGGTGGACCATATATGGCACATCAATATTGTCCAAGGGCTTTGCTTGGGAAAAACACTGGAGTGGTTTGCTATTTCCTTCTCCAGTGGATTGAGGCAAGAAGAAAGTAATTGACTTGCCCAGGATCACAGAACAAGTAAGTATCTGAGGCCAGATTTGAAATTCAAGTCTTCCTTACTCCAGACCCAGCACTCTAAGCACTGAACTACCTATCTTCCTCTACTTATCTACTTACCTACTGCATAAGAACATAGGAAAACAGATTTAGAACTGAAAGGGAACTTGGATTCCATCTTTTTTCCTCTATTTTATAGACGAGGAAACTAAGGCACAAAGGGGTGGGGTGACTAGAGTACAATAAGATAGATAGTAAGTAGAAAGCCAGGATTTGAACCCAGTTTTGCCACCTCTAACTCTAGCATTCTTTCTCATATGCCATTCTGTTTCTTTGATGTGGAAATCTCCTTTATAATTTTCCTAATAAGTCTCTGTTGCTTTCTGTGTGAACACTGATGAGTGAATTCGCTACCTCACAAAAAAATTCACTCCATTTTCAGATGGGTCTTATTATTTCAAAGCTGTTCTCTTTTTTTTTTCAGCTGAAATCTTCCTCCTCATAACTTTTACCTTCTTTTCTCAATTTGTTCTCTGGAACTACTCACTTTAAGATGAATCTCTCTTCCACATGACAAAGCTTAAAACATTTCAAAGTTTTGTTCCTCCCACTACCAACCCCCATGTTTTCTCTTTACCATACTAAAGATCTGAAATGACTTCAATGGTTTCTCATATGGCCTCATTGCAAGTCCCCTCATGACTCATGTCTCTCTCTCTTCCCAGGCATCAGTTTACCAGCATCTCCACTAAACCATAATGGCAATGAGAACTCAATGCTCTATCACTATTGTGATATTTGAACCATCACCACTCTATTTCCACTGGCAGATAATTCATTATTAAGGGAAGAACCTAGTGATGAACTAAAGTCAAACTGTTTGGCCACTGCATCACCTTGAACATGTCACTTAACCTCCCTGGGCCTCAGTTTCCTTGTCTGTACAATGAATGCTTTGAACTACATAGCTTTTGAGGTATCATCTAGTTCTGGATCTATTATCCCTCAATATGGTACCTCATTAATTTATTATTTAATCTTAGCCAGTCAGTCAACATATATTTATTAAGCACTTACTATTTGCCAAATACTGTATGGGGTATACAAAGAAAAGCAAAAACATGTTTTTTTTTCCCCAAGGAGCTCACAGCTCAGTATACTGCAAACAATATACATACAAGACATATACAATTTAAATAGGAAATAATCCCAAAGAGAAGGATCTAGACAGGGGTAGGGAGAGGAAAGACTTCTACAGAAGGTGGGATTTAAACTGTCTTGAAAGAAGCCAAGGAAGTCAAGAGGTAGGGGAAAGGAAGGATAACTTTCCAGACATGGGAGACTGTGAAGGAAAAAGTCCCAGAGTCAGGAAATGGAGGATCATGTGTAAGGAAGGGCTATAAAGTAGATGGAGGGAGTAAAGTATAAGAAGACCAGAAATACAGGAAAGGATTAGCTTATGAAGACCTTTTAAAAAACCCCAAAGAGAATTTTATATATATTAGATAATATATATGCATGTATGTATGTATGTATGTATGTATATTTGATTTTGAAGGTGATTGGGAACCACTGGAGTTTATTGGGTGGGGGACTGGAGTGACATGATAAGACCTGGTCTTTAGGAAGATCACTTCTCCTTTCCTATATGTAGCTATTTTTTCAATCTTATGATCCTATTACTAGTTGTTTTTGAAGGTCCTTTTCAGCTCTAACATTCTATCACTTTCTAAGAGGGTCCTGCATATTGGCAAGTACATTGTGGATGGGATTCCTTATAAGGCACAGGCTGGATAAGATGATATCTGAAGTCTTTCCCAACTTTGAGGTTGATTCTGGGATTGATTGCTCTTGGAGAACAAGATCCCTAGAATGACTTATTGTGATGTTAACGAGAGTTGCTTGATTAGGGGAGGTATGTTTTGTAGGAAGAACCACACTTTTTGTTAATTTGTATTGAGGTACTGGGTCAAGAGGGCTGTGATGACCTCTGGCTCTGAAAAATGTATATATACTCTGAGGTGAGGTTTTTTGGGGGGCTTACTCTTCAGAAGAAGATTTGTGTGCCAGATGAGATTCTGGGTAGCCATTAAGGAGCCTCCAGGCTTTGAAAACTCAGATGTTGGAGCTTCTCTCTATGGTAACTAGGTATGTATGCAATGGTCAGACAGTTAGATCTGTCTGTTGATCTGTGATGTATGTATTTCTTATGGCCAGACAGTTAGAAGCCTGTCTGTTGGTCTTTATTTCTCTGCTTGTATTTTCTCTGTTGGTATATGTGATTAAATAAAATTGATGACCCCTCAAAAGTTGCTTTCCTTTTAGAAAAGCAAATCTAAGAACCTGTGCCTGCAGATCATCCTGTATGTGGGTCAGGGTGCTTGCTACTATACTTATTGAGACAAAGGATTGCTGGGTCATCAGTACAGCTGGTGACCACTGAACAGAGCCAAGCTAGCTGACTGACCCTTCAGATGGCTGTGACCTTGGACCTTGTGATCTTGACTTTAGCAGCTAACAAGTTGAGTTAGAGATGACATTTAGGTAATCTTTCTTACGAGGAGTACAAAGTGTTTCTCATAACTGAACTTTATAATGTTCATTGTGGTAATGTGAAAGTGGGATGAAAAGCCTTCTACTGTCACTTTTTTAAACATAGAGAAAATGAGGCTAGTTGTTGTTCAGTCATTTTCAGTTGTATCTGACTCTTCATGATCTTATTTAGAGTTTACTTGGCAAAAGTATTGGAATGGTTTGATATTTCCTTCTCCAGCTCATTTTACAAATGTGGAAACTGAGGCAAACTGAGTTAAGTAACTTGTTAAGTGACCAGGGTCACACAGCTAGGCAACATTTCGAGACAGATTTGAACTCAGTTCCTCCTGACTCCAAGGCTGGCACTCTGTCCACCTATCTCCCTCGCTGAGACTGGTAGAATAATTGATTTAGAGCTGGAAAGGACCACAGAGGTCATCTAATTCAATCCCCACATTTTAGAGACAAAGAAAATGAGATACCAAGAGAAGTCATTTCCCTAAGGTCACCCAGATTGGGTAGCAGAGCCAGGATTTGAACCCAGGGTCCCTGATTCCAAATTCACTGCTATTCCCCCACTATCAATGACTTGCCCATTTTCCTAAAAATAACTAAAAATACACAACAAAGTAGTTTTCTGTCTTGACCCCATTTGGAGTTGTCTTGGCTAAGATGCTGGAGTGGTTTATCATTTCCATCTCTAACTCATTTGACAGATGACAAAACTGAGGCAAACAGGGTTAAATGACTTGCCCATAGTCACACAGCTAATAAGTGTTTGAGGCCAGATTTGAAGTCTTCCTGACTACAGTCCTAGAGCTCTTTCCACTGTACCACCTAGCCACTCCTTCCACTCCCAAATATATATGGTGGAATATGATAGACATTAATTGGTTGAAACAATAAATGCTAGAAGAGAACAAGGAAGAAAGAGATTTTGGTGGGTTAAGATGGGGAAACCTTCAAAGAGAATATGGGCTTGTATTAGGGCTTATAGAAATGGATCTCATTTTTTTCTTTTTAAGTATGTTTTTATTTATTTCATTAAATATTTATGGGGATCATTTTGCTAAGCAAAGGAAGGGTGGGAGGGCGCTGGTGAGGAAGCAATGGCTTATGGTTGCTTAGTAAATGGAGATAAGGATACGGACTGGACTATGATTGGATACTGTGAAAAGACACAGGATTTGGAACCTCAGGACCTAAGTTCAAAGCCTGTTTCTGTCACTTACTTCTGCAACCTTGACCAAATCCCTTAAATTCCCTGGGCCTTAGTTTCCTTATCTGTATAATGAGCAAAGTGAACTAGACAACTTTTAATATCCCTTCCATCTCTAGATCTATAATTCAATGTAGACTAGGCCTGAGTCTCTGATTTCGTTACATAAGAAACTGCTAGATGGCTAATCTTCCAATGTAGGTCAGCACTTTCTCAGCAATTTTTAATCAAATAGAGATGCCTAGAGCACAAAGAGATTAAGCATCTTGCCCAGGGTCACAGAGACAGAGTATCCAGAACGGATCAGAGATGGAACTTGAACCCCAGATCTTCCTAGTTTTGAGGATGGTTCTCTGTCTATTATGGCATCCTGTCTTTTCACTCATAAATCAAGGGTTAGAGTTCAAATCTCGTGATGTAAAGTCACAAGTGCTCCGTCAACAATATTACTTGGTTTTCTCATATCACCTAATCTCAGTGTTATCTAGGATATCACAATCACTGCCCAGGCAAGAAACCAAACAGTTTGCAAATTGAGGAGATCCTGAGTGGAAAGCAAGCTGTCTTTGGAATCATGCTACCCAGAAAGAAAGAAGGGATGAGTCCCCAAAGACTATGCATAGACTTCTTTTTGCATATGTCATCAGAGATCCAGCCAAACTTTGCATATTCTTTCAATAACAACTTTCCTAAGTGAGTTACTGGGGGATTCTCATCTTAATAACTTTGTTGATGTATGCTTGAAAATACCATAATTAGCTTCTAGGTACTAGCTCTGTGACCCTGGGCTAGCTTGCCTTGGTTTCCTCATCTCTAAAATGAACCGGAGAAGGAAATGTTTGTATCTTTGCCAAGAAAACCCCAGATGGGGTCACAGAGTTGGACATGACTGAAAAACAACTGAGCAACAAAGATATTCTTTAAAATGACAAAGCAAGCACACTCAACATTTTGAGGAGTGAGGGATTCATTCCACATTGGCTTCAGTTGAGAAGGTGGTACTTTTGGCCACCTGTCACAACTTAAAAATCATAGACTGCTAGAATCAGAAGGGATCAAAAATTGTCAATGATAATAATATACTTGGTAAGGACTGTATTTGTTAAGACCAGATTAATCTAAGTAAATGTGGATAGTGACAATGGCCACTATCAAATTAATTATTAATAAATCAAATCAACAATCTTCGCATATTTGATTTTCTTTACAATGTGGGCCCATAGTGCCTGTGCATCAAGAGGTAAAAAAAATGACAATGACTAGTAATATTAATTAAATTCTATAATGACAATAGAGAGAAATCATAAGCAATGAATTTGTGCCACGTGAGAATCAGTTGAAGTGATCGGGGATGGTCAGCCCAAAGAAGACATAGGTGGATTATATCTACATTATTGCAATAGCCTTCCAATTAATCTCTCTGACTCATGCTCTCTTTATTTCTATTCATCCTCAACTCAGCTCTCAAACCAATTGTCCTAGAGCACAGATATGACTATGTCCCTCTCTTATTTAATAAATTCCAATGGCTTCCTATCTCCTCTAGGATCAATTACAAAATCCTTCTTTTGACTTTCAAAGCCCTTCATAATCTAACCTCTTCTTACCCTTTCAGTCTTCATATTCCTCACTCTCTTCCACATATTCTACAAACTAGTGACTCTTGCTTCCTTGTGGATCCTGACATAAGACATTCCACCTCCATTCTGCCTTTTCATTAGCTGGCCCCCATTCTGGGAATTCCCTCCCTTTTCATTTGGTTTCCCTGGCTTCTTTCAAGTCCCAGATCAAATCTTCCTACCTATAGGAATCTTTCCTGATTCCTCCAAATGTCTATGACTTCACTCTACATGTAACTGCAATTCATCCTGTCAATATCTTTTTTTGTACATAGTTCTTTGTACAGTGTCTCTCCTATCAGACTGGGTGTTCATTGAGAACAAGGACTGCTCTTTTTTTGTTTTTTCTTTGTATCCCCAGCACCTAGCACCAGATCTAGCACACTGTAAGCACTTAATAAGTGCTTGTTTTTGACTGAAAGCTCTCATCAAGAACAATTTTTCTACTTCTGGGCCAAGAAGCTTTGTTGCTGTTCAGTCATTTTCCATCATGTCCAACTCTTTGTGACCCTATTTAGGGTTTCCTTGGCAAAGATACTGGAATGGTTTACCATTTCCTTCTCCAGGTCATTTTTACAGATAAGGAAACTGAGGCAAATGTTAAGTGACTTGCCGAGGGTCACACAACTAGTGTCTGCGGCCAGATTTGAACTCAGGAAGTCTCATCTTCCTGACTCTAAACCTGGCACTCTATCCACTGAGTCACCTAGATGCCCCAAAGCATTAGTACTATGCTAATGATTAACAGGAGTTTCTCCCCATCAATATTTTTTTTTACCTTTTCTTCCCTTTATTTTGAACTTAACAATCACCAAACAAAATGACCATTCTATATATGTTGTAAGACAGAAGAAGGTTTCACATGAAACTAGGAATCTCTACTAAGTAAAGTTCGCCTTTCCTTCCAAATAGATATATTTCCTTACCAACCATATATTCAACACGTAATTTTCAAAGCTGTCCTTGTCTGTTGTTCCTTCTGGCCTTCTTTTTGTTTTTTTTTTTTTTCATCTTTTATTTTTTTAAGCAGAGAAGAGAACCCTATGGCTTTCCAGGATGGCCGACCATTTCACAGTTCTACCAATAGGACATTAATGGGTGTTTCTTCACCCAGCCCCTCCAATATGTGTCATTTTCCTTATTTATAATTGTTGCCAATCTGAACGTTCCTATATATCTTCTCTTGGCAATTTCTTGAGTGTCCCAGAGGAGTCACTAATAAAGCATGATTGCAAAGCCTTTGGCCAAAGTGACTTGGCATTTCTGTTTCCTCTCAGGATGTTTATTTCTTATTCGGTGAATATCATAAGAACAGTTTTTCTAATAAAGAAGCAGCAAATATTTAAATCCCCTTTGTCAGGATTGGTCTCTCCTTAGGGCCTCACACATCCTTTTGTTTCCTATCTTATAATGCACTTATGGTGTATTATTGCATAATATCCAGGTGGCACAGTGACTACCGTGCCGGGACTGGAGTCAGGAAGACCTGAGTTCAAATCTGACCTCAAAGGACTTAGCTAGCCAGCATGACCCTGGACAAGTCACTTAACCTTGTTTACCTTTGTCTGTTCATCTATAAAATGAGCTGGAGAAGGAAATGGCAAACCACTCCAGTACCTTTGCCAAGAAAACCCCAAATGGGGTCACAAAAAGTCAGACACAACTGAAAATGACACAACATTCAGCTATCAGACTATTAACTCCCCAGATTACTCTATTCTCCTGTGTTTATGCCTCATCACATTTCCAGATTATAAATTCCTTGAGGGCTTATCTAAACTTTGTATGCCCCTTCCCCTGCTCCCCTAGCACCTGGCACAGTGCTCTGAAAACAGTAGAAATCTGTGGAAACCTTTTTTCAGGTGTAGTTCTTCTACAGACAGACTATCTCTGCTCTACATATACCCTCCCCCTTCTTGTCTGGCATGAAACCACAAATCCTCATATTTGGAATTTTCCTTTCCCTTGTTATCATTACCTCCCTACTTGTGTTGGCAGAGGGGTGAGGAACCAATTAGACGTTCTTGAGGGTGACTCCCCACCATTTCCTGTAAAGTATCTGACCCTCTGTCCTCTTGTACATCATAATGTTAACCTATTTCTTGGGACAGCCCAGGTATCTAGCACCAAAGACCTGGACAAGTCACAGAGAGCCTGGTATTATCTGGGAGTTAGATACTAGAGCATCTAGGTGCTTTCTCCTAGACCATTGATTCCCCTTCCTCCAGCTGCTGACCTTGGTGATCATTGCTAAGCCCACAATCCTGTGTTTCTTGGCCTCTCTGGAGATTCATCTATGTCTTTTTCTCCGAGGTAATGACGAGCCAGGATTGAGTTGGTAAATGTTTTACATTCAGATCTCTGTGGGAGAGAAGGAAACACGGGTGCAATCTATTTTTAAGTTTAATCTGTATTCTTAACATTTTCTCTACCTCTGTCTTAAGTCCAAACATAAATAAAACAATACATCAAGCCTTGATTTCTAGCTTTCTTGATTTCTGAGGTATAAAGGCTAACACTTAGCATTTAACAGTCAATTCTTGAGAGCCAGTTGCAGGTAGTTCATCACACCCCTACTGCATCCTCAGTGAATTTTTGTCCTTTCTTTCCTCAACCCCTTCCTTAAGCTACTGTACCTCTCTGTCTACCCCCAAGTCTAAAGTTAAGCATTTTCCCTCATGCAAGGTAACTAAGTGACAGATTAGGTAATCAAACACTGGACTAGGAGTCAGGAAGACCAATCTTGCCTCAAACATTTACTGGCTGAGTAGCTTGGGACAAATTGTTTACTGGCCTTAGCTTTAGTTTCCTCCTGTGCAAAATGGGTATATTTGTACCACCTAGCTCACAGGGTTATTTTGAAGTCCAATGAAGTAATACATGTAAAATGTCTAGCAAACCCTAAAACAGTACACATAAAAGTACTATTATTATCATACTTCCCCAAGAAAAGGCTTATTGATTTTTAGCATTACTGGTTAGCTTTATTTTGTAAAATTTTCTACAAATCAAAAAAGCAGTTGCCAAGGACCAAGACAGAGTTTCATGAATACATCTGCTTCATAAATAAATAGAGGAACTCCATGCGTTAATTCATGGTGTGGGGCAAGGGGTAGGGGAAGAACAAGAAAAACTTATTCCAACTCTGTCTTTGAATGACCTCTGCATGGAGGCCAGCTAGAATACATAAAATATATTTCACATCATTGTTCTCTCTCCCTAATCTCTTTCACAGAATCACAGAATTTGAGATTTGCATGGGATCCCAATAGCCATCTAGTTCACCTAAGGCAGCGAGATGGCATAACGCACAGAACGTCACGTCAGAGTCAGGAAGACTTGAGTTCAAATCTAACCTCAGAAACTTACTGGCTGTGTGATCCTGGACAAGTCACGTAACCCTGTTGGCCTCAGTTTCCTCATCTGTAAAATGAGCTAGAGAGGGAAATGACAAGCCAGTCCAGTATCTTTACCAAAAACCCCCCAAAGGGGATCACAAAGAGTTGGAGATGACTGAATGACATCAACAAAGTCCAACCTATAAATGAAGGCATGCCCTTTTAACATACCAGGCAAGTAATTATTTGATCTCTTCTTGAAGACTTCTAAAGAGGGGGATCCCCCCACCTCTGGAGGCAGTCCATTTCACTTTGGGGCAGCCCTAACTGTTAGGAACTTTTTCATGATATAGAGCCTCACTTGACCTCTTGGCAACTTTCCTCCTTTTCCCTCCAAATGCTTTCCTTTAAAAGATGACTTTCTGGAAAGTCATGAGCTGATTGGCAAGGAGACATCTGTATAAACTGAGCTCTGGTGTGCGCTCTGGTATGTGTGATAGATTTATCTTCCAGGGACCCAGAACTGTGATGTGCTATTTTATGAAATCAGTCAAGATGAAACTATGCATGCTTCGTAATTCTGGCATCCGAGGGAATTGGTCTTTAGCCCCATTCGCTGAATGTGTAACAGTAGCATCTTGGCTATATTATTCATTGTAAGGAATGTTCCCTTTATTCCTATGATCTCTAGTGTTTTTAATAGGAATGGGTTTGGGCTATATTAGTCAAACTTAATAACATCCTTAGAACTCATAATGACAGCAGATATTTATATTACGCTTTGAAAACCATTTTTCTTAAAACAAACTCAGGAGATAAGTAGTACAAATATTAGTATCTCCCTTTTGTAGATGAGGAAACTGAGGCTCTCAGAGGCATAGTGACTTACTCACAGTCCTCCATCTGTGACCAAGCCAGTTCTCAGGATTTGCTTTAGGCTCAGGTCTTCTAGCCCCAAGACCAGTGTTCTTTCTTTCTAGCCATTCTGATTCTCAGCAAAGCTCTTCTCTCAAGACACAACTTTATGACTTTCTCCTGGATCCAGTTGCCAACCTTCTTATTTCTTTAGCTGTGTGATATTGGGTAAGTCACTTAATGTATCTAAGTCTGTTTCCTCATGTATAAAATGACTGCTAAGGTCTCTTCTAGCTCTGAAGTTCTAGGATTCTTAAAGGTTTCTTGACTTAAACCATGAACTGTGTTAGGGTGGGAAAAAAAGTAGAAAGACTGCTTGTTTCCTATCCTCACATCTTTGAACAGACAATTGAGTTTTCACTATTTGTATCTGACACTTCAACTTGGAGCACTTAGAGCTTGGTCAGACTTCAAAGATGCCAAGGTCATCCACAACATCCCAGGTCATTGCCAGCCATCCTCACTTTTGTTTTGCCGCCGGGTTTCTATTACTCTTGAAGAGAGAGTATGACTGATGACTTTGGGAAACTCTGCTTCAATTAAATCCAATCCACATACAAGTCAAGACATTACTTGTGATATCATTGACCCTCTTCCAGAACAAAGGACGAATGACAACACGGGGCAAAGGAAACTTCTTCCTCAAGTTTTGAGAAGTCATTTTGTTAACCACAAGGCATTTCCTCCAGTATTAAAATACCCTGAATCTTTCAACAAGTACTCATTCATTCAACAAATATTTAATGAGTGCTTGTGCACTGCCTAATAATAACAGCTAGCATTCATAGAATGCTTTCAAGTTTGCAAGGCACTTGACATATCATACTTGGTCCTCACATCAACACTATGAGGTTGGTGTTATTATCATCCTTATTTTACAAATTAAGAAAACTGAGATAGAGAGAGGGTAGTGACTTGTCCAGGCTCATACAGCTAGTAAGTGCCAAAGGTAGAATTCTGAACTCATGTCTTCCTAACTCCAATGTCATCAAGCTGCCTCATGTGGCACTTTGGGATCAGTGGAGAGCTCACTGAGCGAAGGGACCATGGCTCCTATTTCTTTGAATAACCCGTAATGGCCAGCAAAGTGCTGGGCACATGGTAAATGCTTGGTTAGTATGTGTTGAGTGACTCTAAAGGACATTTGTAGTCTAATCATAAAATCACAGGACCAAGAATGAGCAGCTAAAACTTCTTTTCAGCACTGTCATTACCTAGCCTTGTGGTTTTCCCTGAGCCCAATTTCCTCATTTCCCAAATGAGGATAGTTATACCCATTCTATAAACTCATGTAGTTATTCTAAGGATCTAATGGGATAATATATGAGAAAGCACATTAAAATGCATAAAATCGTTCATGATACTGACTGCTGGATACCTTTTTCAACTATTTCAAAAACTTCCCCTCCTTTTCCCCTCCTCAGCTCAGTAATCATTTCTTGTAGCAAAAGCTTAAAAAGAAAGAGAAAAAAGCAGTTCCGTGAAATTGACTGGCTAATTGAGCCTCATAGGATATGTATACAATATTACATACCCATTATCTTCCACTGCAGCAAATATGGATGTACAGTTATCCCTCCCACATCATAGAAGTTAGGGGCAAGTTGCCTCACCCACCTCCCATTGTAAAATCTTTTGGTCCTCTCTTTGTAATGTAAATGATACAAGATACTGGAGATCCAAATATCACTGCAGGATCACTGATCACAGCAAGATGTCACATGAGAGATTGCCATAGACACGCTTGATATCCTCAAGTCAATGAGTACAACTGAAGTTCTTTTACTACAAATTTAATTTTAAGAAAAAAATGTGTAACTGTTCATTTGTTATTAAACAGTAAAATACATACTGAACAGGTAATATGACACATAACAGTACATATGTTTTATGCATTTATGAGTTACTAATCTTTTTAAGCTATCGATACATTCCTGACTTTTGCATTCTTTTCACAAACTTTAACTTTTTACTTATTTTAACTTTTTAAAAAATTACATACATTTATGATATGAAAAGATACAATATGTTGATATTATACAATACTGTACATATATCTTAGGCATTTCTGAGTTTCTAAGCTTTTTCTGCGTCATCTGCTGGCCTTTGCATATTATCTGCAGCTTCTGCAAAACTCCGATAAATTTCCCATTTAATTTCTTATACCAATCCATGATATATCAAGATTGGGATGGGGAAGGGATAACTGTAGTGTATTTTCTCAACTCTTCACCAAAGTTAAGCTCTCATCCTGCTCCAATCCATTCTTCACATAGGTAACAAAGTGATTTTTCTAAAATAGGGGTCTGATTGTGCTACTGTACTCAGTAAACTCCAATAGCTTCCTATTACCAGATATTAAATAGATTATAAATGTTAGATAAATTAAGATCACACTAAACATTAACTACTCTATTTGTCATTTCAAATTCCTTATGGCTTGATCACAACCTACTTTTCCATGCTTAATATTCATTATTCCCCTTCCTACACAGTATGTTCCCATCAAAGTGACCTTATTGTTCTTTGTACATGGCATGGTATGCCCAGCATCTCCTGTCTATGGACCTTTGCCTGGGTTGCCTCCCTTCGTGGACTACTTTCCTTCCTTGTCTTTGTATCTTAAAACCCCTCGTATCTTTTATGATTGCACCCTGACATACACAGGGAGGCCTGCTATCACAGGTTCTTAGATTTACATTCAGAAAAGGAAAGGTAACATTTGAGGGGTTAACAATCTCCTTTAATCAGGCACATGTATTATTCACTTAGTTCAGGGGAAAAAGTCAGCACCATGAACTTCAGAGAAAATACAGAGAAATCTAAGTCAACAGACAGTGCTTCCAAACCGTCTGACATACATCACAGATGGACAGATAGCTGTCTGACTACACGTACACAGTTACCAGAGAGGGAAGCACCAACATCTGGGTTTTCAAAGCCTGGGGGCTTCTTAGCAGCTGCCCAGACTCTCATCTGGCCAAACAAACACTTCCAGTCAGTAAGCCCCAAAGTAAAACCTCACCTCAGACTATTTATACATTTTTTATAGCCAGAGGGCATCACAACCCTTGAGTGCCTCATTAGAAAATTAACAAAAGTAAGGGACTTCCTACAAATCTTCCCAAGCAAACTCCCACTAATGGGCAGCCCGTTAAGGGGTGGGGAAGATCTTTCCATTAAGGAGCAAAATTATATTAACAATAGGCAAAAATACATTTCCAATACAGTGGCTCAGGTTAAACTTCAGCTTCTACAGAAGCCTTTTTTGATCTCCCCTAGCTCCTGGTGTATTCATCCAAAAATAACTTTTTCTTTATTTTGTATGTAAATTTGCATATACTTGTCTATATAAAGATTTCCACCTTTGGTTAGACTGCAAAGAGCTTGAGGATAGGCACTGTTTCACATACATTAATCTTGCTGTCTCTAGCATCCAACACATTGCTTAGCACGTGATATCATCTGATCAATTGTGTACAATATTCTTTTACACTTAGGTACTCTGTCTGGATGATGAAGCATTGGGAGTACTTAAATAAGCACAACTCAGAGGGTTAGCTCTAGGCTGTATCTGTCCCAGTTCTGGTATTCGCTGTATAAGAGCTCTGGAACAGCACGAACCAGGACCCTGCATTGACACAGACACCTGTGAGCATCAAATGAGATACAGCGCTTTAATGAACCTTGCAGTGCCATATAAAAAAATCACTTCACCTCTATTTGCCTCAGTCTCTTTGTGTGTAAAATGCCAGGATAAAGAGAAAATGACATAATATTTATAAAACACTTTGCAAATCCTAAAGTGCTACAAAATGCTATTATTACTAATTATCTGCACTCATCACAATAAAAACTGGGGAAGACCAAAATTCAGGACCAGATACCTTATGTGTTAAAGCTGTCACCTTCAAATAATTTCTCTCCTGCACCCTTCTCTTACCACCCTCTCTCTTACTACCAGCTATCAGTTGGTTTGACTTAAGATATCCCCACCATCTTCTAATTATCTAGTTCACTTAAATACCTTGGTACCTTGGTGGAAGTACTATTACCAGATCAGCTTTTTGCCACACAATCTGGTAAATATCTCTCCTGTATAAGCCTAGGTGCTATCTATAGCCTCTTCTATCTCTGCATTTCACAGTACCTGCTGCTTCTTGCCTAGTTTTCCTCATCTATAGATGGGGATAATAATAGCACCTATTTCATGGGGATGCAGCTAGGGGGTGCTGTGGATAGAGCACTGAGCTTGGAATCAGGAAGATTCATCTTCATGAATTCAAAACTGACCTCAGACACTTACTAGCTGTGTCACTTCACCTTGTTTGCCTCAGTTTCTCATTTGTAAAATCAGCCAGAGAAGGAAATGGTGAACCATTCTGATAACCTTGCCAAAAAAATCCCAAATGAGGTCACAGAGAATGGGACATGATTGGAAACAGGATTTAACAACAACAAAAATTTCATACAGATGTTGCAAATTAGATGACGTCTGTAAAATTCTTTGCAAACCTTAAAAGGCTATATAAGTGTACACTATTATTATATTATTACTATAATATAGACATAGGTCATTCTGCAAATATAAACTGCAATATTGTTTATCATAATCATATCATTATCATTTAATTCAGAAAGTCTATAAAAAACTATATACCCAAATGCTCACATGAATACAGAGCCAGTGTATAGATCCGCAATTCGGCAAAGATTTATTAATCAACTAGGCATTGTACTAGATCATGAGAAACATAAAAGAGCCCCTCAAGGAGTTTATATATTTCTGGAAGAGAGATGGTACAGGCATGGCCGAACTCTTATTACTTAGACTGCCCCTAAAAGTAGTATAAAAGCCTTCTCTTGGCAGTAGTCTAAGATGTCCCTGGCTTCAAGGTGTTATCCCAGCCTTAGCTGGGGAGGTCAGATCATCTTCTGGGGCATGGAGATTATACATCTGTTCCCTTAAAGTGCAGAAGATAACTCAATGCAGCTTTAATGTGCCTCCACCTTTTTCTTCCTGAGCTGAGCACCCCCATGCTTCCTCTTGGGGAGTGTAATTTATAAGGCTCTATGGGATATTCTAAGGATAGATTTCTGCAGGCCAGCTTTAATCAGATTTAATCCACATCACTCTCTTGTCTCGCTTCAGTTAAAGATGAGCCTCATGCCTTGGCCCACAACTCATCCCACTGACATTAAGCTCTGTGCCCCGAAGGGCTGTTCTCATCAAGGGTCACATTTTCTTTCATTCCAATTAACCTATTTGTCATATTCTGTGACTTTCTGGACTCAACACATTGCCTTGAAGTGTTTCCCATGATCTTTTGGTCATGCTAAGTTGGGAGGAAAAAGTTCCCAGAGTATTATTTGTCATACCCTTGGTATTTTATCTTGTGAGGAATCTCTGAAGGGCAAAAGCTCTTAAAGATTTTAGAAGAAACTTTCCCTGCTCAAGGAAAACAAAAACTTTTATTTTTACAAGGAGAGCTGCACTGACAAGAAGCGAACTTTGGAAGTCAGGCATTGAGATTGGAAGGCACTCACTGTACCTAGTACTGTCCTCTGGGAACAAATAGATCAAATCTGATCCCTTTCCCATGTAATAGCCTATAAGATACTTAAAAAACAACTGTAATATCTCCCTTCTCTCTCTTCTCCAGTCTAAACATCCTCAAAACTTTCACTTGACTCTCCAGGGAGCATGATTTCCAGTTCCCTCATCATCTGATTGTATTCTTTTCCAGTTTGTAAATATTGTTCCAAAAACATAATACTCAGAACTGAACCTGCTATGCCAGATAGATCTTGTGTTGTGACTAGGAAAGAATAAAGTGGAACTTTCACCTCCCTTGCATATATTATTACTAAAGTCGTAACTAGTCATTCTCATCCTCAAAGCAAGCACCATAAAATATGGGCAGGAGAGGTACCGTAAAATATACCCTTAAATCAGTTGTTTACAACAAAGAGAGCTGAGAGACTTCAGAGATAGAGACCTTCAAATATAAGACCTTGTGGAGTGTGAGATCCAGGAAACTCAGAGGCCATTGTTGGGGAGGCTGTGTATAGGGAAGGGAGAAGGGCAAGGCCAGATCAAGGAAGTGGTCACTTGGAGTGTGGATATAGGTAGGGAATATATCAACTATTAAAAAATTTATAATATATTAATATAATTATGTGTGAAATATATATAATATATAAATCAAGTAATAAAATAAAAGGTTATATCAACTTTTATTTTAGTATTCTTGCTATGTGCTAAAAATCAGTTGTTTGTACTTATTAAAGGAACATGAGTGCTGTCACCACCCTCCTAAAGTTAGTATTCTAGGACAAAGCCCTAGTCATCCTACCCTAGTTATAGCTCTGATTCATTCAAACAACCTCATTTTGCCATCCACTAAAATCTCTTATTCTTTTTCATATTGACTTGTATAGCCATGGCTTCTCTTCACTGAATTTGTGGAATTGATTTTTTAAGCTCTTGATCTTCTACTCTCTCAATCCTTACCTAGCCCTTGATCACTGAATGGGGATTGCCTCAGGCAACTGAGACCTGGGAAAGCCTTAGTTTAAAAAGGCCAAGGCCTCTCCCTGAATCCTGACCAATATCTTACCACTGGATTCTGATGACTCTAGAGGAGATAGTGAAGCTGATGACTTTGCATAACTCTGCCTCACTTAACTCCAATTCACTTACAAGTCAGGACATCACTGTCATTGGCCCTCTTCGAGATGAAGGATCAGCAACGAACAAGCTCGATATGTGTTCCTGTTTATAGTGAGCTTGTTTTGACACATAGCAAGTTTATTGAAAGGTGAGATAGCCTAGTGCAGGGGTGAGGAACTTGTGGCCTCAAGAGCACATGTGGCCTTCTAGGTCCTCAACTGTGACCCTTTGACTGAATCCAACCTTCACAGAACTTCACAAACTTCGCAAATCACAAATGACTTGTTCAGTGAAGTTTGGATTCAGTCAAAGGGTCACACTTGAGGACCTAGAGAGCCACATGTGGCCTGGGGGGGGGCCACAGGATCCCCACCCCTCCTCAGTGCCTAGTATATTTAAAGTGTTCAATAAATGCCAATTGATTTACCCAAGCAAAAATACCCAATATGTAATTGCCCACACAGGGATAGAATTTAGGTGAGAAATCAAGATTGGACATCTGTAAATTTGAGAATCATCTACATAGAGAAAACATGAGTTCTTTTAGGTAGATAGTATCCAGAAAAAGAATAGGGGCTCAAAACCTGACATCCATGTTAGCAGCTTACAACCTCTGCAGCTGATTTTCTGCGCTAAAGTGTGCTACCCCAAGGATATTGCTCCATATAAATCTGTAGGTGTAAATTAGGGGAAGATCCAAGGAAGGCTGATCAGGTTAGAGGCAACTACATGAAAGAGTGCTGGCTTTGGGATTAGGAAGACCTGAATTCAACCGTGAGCTAAAACTCTTACTGGCTGATTAAGCCAGGACAAGTCACTTAACTGCTGACTGCTTCCATTTCCTCATCTGTAAAATGGGGGTAATGATATCTACCTCCCAGGGTTGTTTCTGAGTATACAAAATTTGTAAAGTGATTTGCAAACCTCAAAGAAATATATGAATACTGGTTGTTGCCATTGTATTATTTTATTAATAATCTTTTTGTTATCATCATCAAGTTACTGGGGTGGAAGCTACAGAGGAAAACTAGCTGGCTAGTTCCTTGTATAAAACAATATTTTTAATCACCTGTCCCCCAAGCTCCCTCTGCAATCTAATCTCTAATACTGAGTAAAAGACACTGGAAAAGAATTATCATTCTCTCAACTAGTTTGTCACTCTCAATTTGAGAAACCAGAACAGTAATTTCTTAATATTGCCAAAGAGTGTAGAATCTATTTCATCAACACTTTTAAGGTACCTTTTCCTCTCACAGATAGCATCAAGGCTGATATCAGACCTGTGAAAGCCAGAATCTGTGGTTTCATATTGCCTTGTAGAATGATTACCTTTCCATTCCAACACAAAGTCTTTTTGAGGAATATTTAACAGTCCTTTTGAGAAAATTTTCACAAATTACATTTCCCCCCCAGTGACATTGTATCTCCAACCTCCCAGAATTTCAGAAGAGACTCATCAACTCCCGATATGGCCTCTGTCCTTTGCTGAAATTGGTGTTGAGTCCTGGGAGTGCATTCTTGAAAATGCATGTTTTCATTCACTTGGCATCAATCAGATGTCCAACCACCCTAATATATTCACATTAGCATATTATATTATTCTTAATACATGCAAACTCCATGCTCTCAAAGGACTTGCATACAGTAAAATCAATTAAGCCTTCAAGCAAGAGCTTGCCAGAGTGGTTAGACACAGAATAACCTTATTCTATCAAGATGCTTTTTTTTGTATAAGGTCTCACATTTGAGCTTGTTTGGGCTGAGATGGATATTTATATAACTGACTGTCTCTGCTAGAGTGGCACTTATATAACATATATCTTTCTCTGCAATGAAGTCCACCAAAAAACTAAACCATATGCGACCACACAGGAATAAATACAGTCTTTTTCTAGGGCAAAGATGGCCAGTGGGAAGTGGCCTTAATTTTGCATGGTATGACTTGATAGGTAGACTCTAAAAGGTCTCCAAATTGTAAAAGTAATTATGACCAGTTATGTAGACAGCTCACATGCCCTGCTGGTATCCATGCAATGTCAAGAGATTTTGAGGGAGGGATAGCCTCTTCATGTGGGTGAACCCTCTGTAGAGGATTTTACCACAGGACAGGAATAGTACCTGCATAGAATGAAAGAACCCAGGTAGGTTGCCGTCTGTTCTAAGAGAGACAGTGGCCACATAGAGGAGGTCCCAGATACATAAGGCACAAGTTGTTCTTTATTAGAGCACTCGACTGTCAGTCAGGAGCCTGATTCTGCCATTGACAAGTTATGTGACCTTGGACAAAGTGAGTGACCACTTAGACCTTCAGTTTCTTCATCTATGAGGAGAATTGTCAGAATATCATCAAGAGTCTCTTTCAGCCCCAAAATTCTAGCGCTATAGTATCACAGACCTAGAGTTGGATTGGATATCACGTGCCATTTGGTTTAATCTTCTCATTTTCAGATAAAAAAAATATGAAATTTATTAATACTTCTAAAGTATATTAGTATGAATACTCCTTCCACCAATGCAAGTTGCAACCTGGCTTAGCCTCTTAGTTGCTTCTGTGAATTGTTCATGAGTTGATATAAATTAAATAGATTGCATTCAAGCTGGTGATGACACTATGCGTATTGTCTCTCCCTTAGAGTATGAGCTCTTTGAGAGCAGGGACAGTCTTGATCTTCTGTTTGCATACATGGTGTTAATCACTATGTTCTGCACATAAGAAGCAGTGAGTAAATGGTTTTTTTTTTTTCTCTTTTCTTTCCTCCTTTCTTTTCTTTCATTCATTCATTCTTATTGCTGTCATCAGGTGACTTGGATGGAGGTTTAGATCTCTGACCTTAAGATTGTTCCTTAAATGAAATTCTAAGAGCCAGATACTCATGAGATCATAAAGCAGTTTGCAAGACTGTTATTTAGGCATATTACAGCTCATCTCAATACTGCATTGTCCCACCACCCTAATTTCTATCTGATGATAAAAACAGGCCAGGTTTGCACCAAATATTTTACTGATGGTCCTCCTCCCATCTGCAGAAACTTCATCTACCACCAGCTACCACAACTGGTAGAGATGGGTGTGACACTCATTTTAGTGGACACAACCACCGCAACACGCACAAATGTCTGACCACTTTGAATTCCTTAGGTCACCTCATGGGCTCATCCATCTAACCTGCTGCTCAGACACCTAGTCACAAAAGCAAACAGAAAGCAGGGAAAAGCTGCCAGGTGCCAGGTACAATCTTGCCTTGTTGAGTTCACATTCCCTATGGAGATGATGGCAGTGTGAGGCAATGAATTCTCCCTGGGATCAAACCCCACTCTTCCAGCTCCCAAACAGGAGGGTCAAAGCAGAGAGATGCATCACTGCTCTTGGTTCCAGAGATGCAAAGAGAAAAAACGCAACAATACTAATGCTCAAGAAGTTTACATTCCACTGGGATAATAAAGTACACTTACACAGATGAGTAAATATAAAGTAGGGACACTCAGTAGGACTGAGTCACCTGAGTTGACCCTTGAAGAGATCTAAGGATTCCATGAGATGAGGGCAATGGGGGTGAGCAGGCCAGGCATGGGAGACAGCCTATATAAAGTCATGGAGATGGGAAATGGAAGTTTGGAGAAAAGCAAACAAATTCCTTTGGCTGTAATGTACAGCCAGTGAGAAGGAATGGTGTGAAATAAGCCTGGAAAGATAGACTAGAGCCAAGTTGTGAAGGGCTTTAAAAGAGTTTATATTCTATCCCAGTGGCCAGGCAGAACCACAGAAGATTATGGAGTCCTAAAGTAGTCTGATGTGCTTTAGACTCTTCTGGCAGCCGTGTGGAGGATCGATTAGGGAAAAGGAGAGTAGAAGCACAGTAGCAAATTAGCAGACTATTTCCAAAGTCCATACAGAACTGTAAAGTGGCTATTATAATAGGTGATAATGAGCACTGGTATATCTGTTGTTACTACTAATGGTGACTTTTATATGCTTCGCAAAGCACGTCACATACATCACCTCATTAGCTCAGATTAGTTCTCCAGATTATCTGGCCAAATACTTAGGGCTCTAGAGAAGTGGGACAAGAGGAAAACTGCAACCAAGCTGGGTTATTTGAGGACACTGCTCCATTTGGAAATGCCTAAGCCTCATCTAGAAGAGCCTCTCCCTTTCCTTTTTTGTTATGGGCTGATGAAAAAGACCAACAGCCTGAGAATGGTCATTGCTCCGTTGTTTCGGAGCAAGGGAAGCTTTGCATCTTCAACCTGGGGGATGGAGGTGTGTGTGTGTGTGTGTGTGTGTGTGTGTGTGTGTGTGTGTGTGAACTGAATCATTGGAGAGGAGAGAAGCAGAAGAATTTCAGCTTCCTCTGTCTTTGGTTGGCTAAGCAACAGCCAGTCATGAGTAATGACCAGTTTCAATGGTTGTCTAGGGTCCTAAAGCTGATAGGCAATTCAGCTGTCCAGTAACATTGATGAAAAGAGGGAGAGGGTGGAGTCTTCCCTCATGTCTCTGTGTTCCATTAGTGCAAAATTCCTGCACACCATCCTGGGGGACCAACATTTTTAGAAACCTGTGTCTGATGTACACTTTCCTCTCTGACATACTACAAAATTCCTGCATATAGCCCTGAACAGGAGACAAGAGTTGTGATGACTGGGGTCATCACAAGGGTAAACAGGGAAAGACCTGGAATACGGGGGATTACTCAGAAGGTAAGGGTGGAATAGAATTCCTGAGTCCAGATGCTGAGTGGTCAACCTGATCTGAAGGGATAAGAGGAGAAGGATATGATAAGGCTGATAGAAGAATCCAAAAAGATGCTTCCTCTGCTTCCTAACTTGGCCTTAGATTTGAATCTCTTTTCCCTCATATTTATGTACCATGCAACCTATCTTTATATACAACATCCACTTATTATTTCTTTCATTTGAAGTATTTCTTTTCCTCTCTCTCTCTCTCTCTCTCTCTCTCTCTCTCTCTCTCTCTCTCTCTCTCTCTCTCTCTCTCTCTCTCTCTCTCTGTTTCCCTTTCTTTCTTTTGCCTCCTCTCCCCTCCTTTCCCATCTTTTTTCACTTCTCCTCTCCCCACCCTTTCTCCCCTCCTCTTCTCTTCTTTTGCCTTCTTTTCTCTTTTTTTTTTTTACATTTTCTTTTCTCATCTCAGATGAGAATAAAATTTTGAATCCTCCCTTCTGCCATGTCCAATACCTCTATACACTCATAAACTTGAGAACATGCATTTGTGGTACCCTTTCCAAGAAATGTTCATTTATATAATCCCCATCCTTATTCCTTTTTCTCTCCAAGTTTTTGTGGAATCTAATATTCCATTCATTGGCAATATGTTTGTATTTTCTTTCTTAATTCTTTTCTATCTCTTGTTCAAGGCAGGGTACCTGGAAAACAAAAATCTTGCTCTCTCTCCTCTATATTTCTTCTTTTAGAGATTGAATATCTGAACCACTCCCTCCTTCATCTCTTTTTTTTTTTTTGAAACAAAGAAGATATATTCTTGGACTATATTTCCCAGAATGGAGAGGGCCAAGAAAACTTCATTCATTGGGGAAAATTAAAACTCAGAAGAGTGTGTGAGTTTGTGTCCTGGAAATGCCACCTTGTATTGGATGAGGATGTTCCTAGCATAGGAAGTTAAAAAATGCTGAGGGGAGTGTCACGAAGGTCAGAGACTTGAATGATCTTAAAACTGAGTGACTGGAAGATGGAATGATAGCACAGATGGAAATGAAAGCTATATGTAAAGAACACTAATGCTCCAATGCCAGGCCTAGAGGCCTGTGTGGGCTACCTGAGTCTTCTTACCTCACCTCCGAGGTCTTTGGTTGGCCAAAACCGGATGCTCATATGAGAAAAAGGACGTTCCAGAGTCGAACAAGGGTTGAGCTTTATTTCAGGGTCTCGGTTACAAGTGCAGGGAGGTCTTCCTTAGGAGGAAGAGGGGGAGATTTCCTAAGGAGGCTAAGATCTTAAGGGATTGGAAGTAGAAGTACAAGCGGGGAGAGAGGGGGAGGGGAGAGAGGAAAGAAGAGAAGCGGAGCCTACTGTCCTCTTGGCTCCTCACGTGCTAAGAGAGCTTTCAGGCCTCCTCAATCCTACTCAACCTTCAGCCGCACAGTTTGCATCTGAATACCGTGCTGTTAGATAACAATAGTGTGCCCAGATCCGGGACAATCTCGAGGGTGGGGAGATCTCTCTCCCATCACGTTTCTCACGGGAAGAGGCGGAATTACTCGAGATAGCTCGGTTCACCTCGATTCCCAGCCATTTCCTGGGGGAGTCTCATGAGAGCTCTAAGATTTAGAAGCTCCCACCTTTACCCACCCGAGACTGTCCACACGGAATTGAGCTTCCAATCCCAACACTCCAAGACTTGACAATAATATTCCTGAGCCCCAGGTTCCATTCTGGATGTTCATTATGTTTGGCCTTAGGTCAGCCCTGCTTTTTATCTTATCAGACCAAGAGAAATGAGGAAATTGATTAGAAAGAGAAATTTTAGACTCTTTTCTTCAATATCATTGTCATGAATATTATCTAAATCTGCTCTTTTTCATTTCATTAGGGACGTATTGGGGCTATATTAAGATATGGGCTCCTACTCCTCTTGAGGTATGGAAGAGCAAACATTCAGTATGGGTGCAGAAAATGTTTTCTACCTGATTTAATTTCTTGTTATTTACCTTGCTTACATGTCTTTTGCTCTGCGTTTGTTATATCTGATGATTTGGCCAAGAGATACACTGATGGGGGCTCAGAGTTATGGATGTGAGGAGATGACAAGCTAAACCATAACATAAATCTGGATGTAGCTGAGATTGGTCCTACATTTACTTTTGAAAAAGTATTTTTGAAAGCTCTTAATTACCAGAAATATTAATTCCTGAAGATAGTTTGGTATATTGGAAGTCACTTCGTATCCCATGTCATAGGACCTGGTCCTACTTCATGTTCTTACAGTTTCAACTTGTTTATCATGAGACAAATACATGCCAACTCTGTAGCTATGTGTCTCAGTCTGCCCTTCATTCTGGGCACCCTCAGAGGCTCAGATAGCCTGGAGTCAGATATGGTCATAGAAGGAATGACCCTTGGTTTCCTGAAGTGCCTACTACCCTAAACACAACTGATTATAAGATCCTCATCCTACCATCCCCCTACACCTTAAGAAATGTTTCTCAATATCCCCTTTACTAGGTAGGATCAAGCTCTTGCTTTCTCCCAACTCTCCCCATTTTCCCCCCTTCAGATCCTCTTTCACTGTTGTTTCATATTCCCAAGATATGGCAAGAGATTGATAAAAAACCATACCCCTTTCTACTCTTGAGCTCAGAAAGCCAAGTAGGAGTGTCTTCCCATCCCTGTCTCTCTCCAGTCATCTTCCTCCCCTCTTCCAGCCCTTTTTCTTTCCTTCCCAACAAAAGAATTTATTTGTTCATGAAGAAATGTCCATTTTATTATATGAAATATTAATCAAAATCTTCTACCTCCCCTCCTTATTTTTCTTTTAGCCCCATCCAGATTCTCCCACTATTCTCCTCAACAAGTGTGAGAGGTTGCTGTTGTGGGGTTTTTTAGTTAAAGTAATAGTGTTTTGTTGCACTAAAAGCATGAAAACACTGATTTTGTTGCTTATCTACCTTTATTATGGTTTTTTAAATTACCTGAAGTGTTTGCACATTGAATAGCCTATTATTCACTCACTATTTTTTTAAAGAATGAATCAAAATCCCCCTATGGTAGGAGCAATAGCCTAGCTCTTATCCCCATACAAATTAGCTTATTATTTTTACTTAAAACTTATTGAAACTATAATTAAATCTTAGTTCAAAGAATTAGGGGATAACTAGGCGGCACAGTGGTTAGAGCACTGGGCCTGGAGTTAGAAAAATCTGAGTTCAAATTTGACCTTAGAAACTTACTAGCTATGTGATCCTGGACAAGTCTGTTGTCTCACTTTCCTCCTCTGTAAAATGAGTTAAAGAATGAAATGGCAAAGTGCTCCAGTACTCTGCCAAAAAAACCCCAAATGGGGTCATGAAGTCATGAAAACTGGAAACTATTGAACCACAGCAAGGAAATAAAAGCTAGGGCTATTGGCATCACTCTTGGTTGCCTTACTACAAAATCGCCATGAGGCACTCCAAGTGCATTCTATAGTACATGGCTGGCAGACCACCAGAGGCAACTTGGAAGCAAGGAAGCATGACTCAGTCAAATTTACTGAATATGTACTTGATGTATATTTTTGTTGAATTTTCTTCTGTTGGTATGGCTTAAGTAACTCTCCTTTTCTTAACTGTTAAATAACCTACAAGGTCTCATTTAATTCCGCTATCAAACTTAAGCTAAATTAGAAACAGCTAAGAACACCTCCCTTTTGCTCAGAGTTCACACGTTTTAGATTTACCAGCCTCAATTGTAGAGGAGAGATTGCTTGGATTGCAACCCAATATTCTTTGTTTTTTGGGATATCCTATTTTGACATCTTCTTTTATTTCTTTTAGACAAGGAGTAGTCTTGAACTATTAAAATGTCCTTCCTTGATAAGATTTATTTTGGCTTCCTGCCATTTTTGTTGTTTGATGTTTTCATTTAGAAGTGTGATTACTGCATTTCTTAGTGAATGAAACTTGGGCTTTCCTCTGTGGATTCATCTTTACATTGTCCCTTCTTTGCAACATTTCTGGGCAATATTTTTGTATTATTTTCTAAAGTTTAATATTTGGTGTTTTTTTGTCATGTCAGTGTAGGAGATCTAAGATCCTTAATTGTCTCTGTTAACTCTCTTTAAGGTCAACTTTTTTGGCTTATATAAAACTTGTACCTTTTTCCAATGTTGTTTTTGAGTGTGTCCTGACAAAGTTTCTATTTTCTTCTACTTCTGTGTTTTTGAGTTCCAAATCTGTTGACATTCTTTTTTTTAAAACTGTAAAAACTGTTTGGAGAGAGTCTATTTAGTGTACTAAATGGTGTGCGTGCGTGTATGTGTGTGTGTGCGTGTGTGTGCGCGTGTGTGTAATATATCTTTTAATCTATAGTATTTGCTCATTGTGGCATATCCTTTTCTAAATTTTCTACTTTTTTATTATATGTGTCTATGGTTTCTCTGATTAGGGACTGTGTTTATACTCAGACTTTTTCTTTTACCCTCCTTCCAATCTGCCATTTCCCTTCTATTCTAGATAGTGTTATATTAGGTACCATTCAACTGGTGCCCTTCTCCATCCACTGGCTTTCATTTGTTCTGTTTAGACTAACAGGACTGGTTAACTTTAATGACCTCTTCTGATTAAGGTTGGGACCCAGATGATGCCATGTGATATGAAATTCCTTGGCAGAAAGGTGATTATAGCTAGATTTATACCCATTCTCTTTCCTTAAAGAGGAAATTCCTTCTTGGGGCAGAATTTCCTTCCTCTTCCACTCCCCCACCCCCACCAATTAGATAGCATTATAACTAGCTCAGTTCTGCTGGGCTTTTCACCATCCATAGTTACCCATTTTTTCTGCCACTGGAGCTTGATGAATTCAATACTCTTCCTTTATTAAAGGGGTATGGATGGAAATCATATTGGATCAGTTCTAGAAGAGAACCTCAAAGAGACAGGAAAATAGTGTCACAGCTCAAAATGTTCTTTGAGGATGGTCATTTTGGGAGCAGGATGTTCTAAGAATTATGGGGAAATAGGTCAACAATGTCAACTTCTCTTTTTAGTTCACTGTCGCATTTTAGTTTTGGGTAGGAACGACTACAGAAAAGTATTTCCTTTCTTCCTTTCTCCTTATAATTTTCCTGATTTCTCAATATAATTTTCACTGATTTTTCATAGTATTTTGAGATGATGAGGGTGAGTGTAAAGCCTATATACAGCCTTTCACTTTGCCACCTTTTTGGAAATCTATAGCTTTCACGTATAGTAGTACAACACCATGTTGCTGGGGCTGCTTTAGCCATGTTTTACAAGCAGAAAACATAAATAGTTGGCTGAAAATAAGAAAGATTTGAAGACTGCAGGTCTGGCTCACAGTCTCAGTTTCCTCATCTGTAAAATGGAGACAATAATATTTGTTACCATAGGATTATGATGAGGATTAAGTCAGATAGTATATGTAAAGTGACTATAAGCCTAAATTATGACATATGTGCTAGTCATTTATGATAAGGATGATGTCTTCCTCATAAACCTAAAATTACTCATCCTAGAGATTGTTTTCCCTTTGAATCTCAAAACTTTTTCAGGACCCTCCTGAATGTTAGTCAGGAAAAGTGCTTTAGAGATCATCTGGTTAGTGTCATTTATTCAATCAGTCAACAAGCATTGATTAAGCACCTACTGTGTCCCAGGTATTGTGCCAATGGAAGGAATACAAGGAGCTAAAACACACACACACACACACACACACACACACACACACACACCCCAAAAACAGATGAGGTCATGAAGAATCGGACACAACTGAAACAACAGAACAATCTAAAAATAAGCGTTAGAGGGAAGATTTTAACTTAGTGTTTTAATAACAGATTTCAAACTTGTAGGTACCTTTGAGGTCTTCTAGTTCTAAGTCCCCATTCTGCAGATCAGTAAACTTAGTTCCAGAGAGATTAGTAAATTGTCTAAGCTCATATAATCAATCAACAAGTACTTACTAAGTCTTACTAGGTATTGGAAATACAAAGGAAGAAAACATCTCTGCTCTCAGGGATCACACATTCTAGCAGGGAAGATGAGATACAAAAAACTGACAACAACAGAAAAAACTACACATATACCAAATATATACAGAATGCTGTTGTTTGGTTACTTTTCAGTCATGTCTTACTCTTGTCCATTTGGAATTTTTTGGCAGAGATACTGAAGTGGCTTGCCATTTCCCTCTCTAGCTCATTTTATAGATGGGAAACTGAGGCAAACAGGGTTAAGTGACTTGCCCAAGGTCTAATTTGAACTCAGGTCTTCCTGACTCCTGGCCAGGCACTCCATCCACTGAACCATCTAGCTGCCTCTCGGAGGGAAAACACCAAACTGGGGAGTGAGAATGGGGAGGAGAGGGAAAGGGAGAAATAATTGTATTTGAACCCAGGTCCTCTAACTCCAAATCCACCATTCTTGTCATTGCATTGTTAGCACCACTGTATACTCATATACCTGCCTGTCTCACAGGTATGGTGAGAAAATAAATGCACCGATTTAAAATTATTTCGAAAGCCATCTATAGAAGATATTACATAAACAATAAACACTAGGTGATGAATGTTAGTGTCATACATTCCTCCCTTAGGCCATGTACAATAATCGAGTTCTAAAAACCTCCAGTTTTTCACCCTCTTTCTCCTTTTCATCAGAGAAAAGTCCTAATCATTGTGACATAATTGCTAGCCAACTGCAGTTTGGCGCTTGCTGTATAAGTGAGAGCTACTAAGTACATATGTGAATATGTGCCCCTAGAGTGTCTTTTCGTCTTAGTAAAGGTGTAGATATTTATTCCAAGAAACTACTAGACCCTCTATCCCATTTCCTGTATGTGTTTTTGTCTGTTGCCAGGAACGCCGCTCATTTCTCCCTCTTTCTCTAATAGCCTTCTCCACTTGACACATTTAACGTTAATGAGGAATTTGTGCTCATCCAACTACCTAGTTAGGGCAATATGCCTATTTTTTTTCTCCCCAATCCAATGGATCTTGAAGGTAAAATACTCAGAAGAAAAGGAAAACATTTTGTCTCTCTTTTTTAATGTTTTTTGGCAGCAACTGAACAGAGCCAATCTGCAAAAATCAGACATATTATTGCTAAGTAATTAGTACAAGCTAGCCAAGACACACAAAGGAGAAAATGTAGTGAGAAGGAGGGAAACAAGCACAGGTAATGAAAGGGTTCCCTGAAATATGACAGCTGTTTTTGTTCAAAATATTAAAATAAATATCAGTGTGCGATTGGTTTCCATGGTCAAATCTTGCCCCTGAGTAAGTCATATGAAGTTGTCTCCCAAAAGTATGATCTTTCAAAAAAAAATTTTAATTTTTAGATTTTCTAGGAAGTGCAGTAGATAAGGCATCAGCCCTACAGTCAGGAGTTCAAATCCAGTCTCAGACATTTGACACTTATTAGCTGGGTGACCCTGAGCAAGTCACTTAACCCTCGATTGCCTCACCAAAAAAGCAAAACAAAATAAATTTTCAAGAGATTATTCTCTCAGTCCTATAAAATTTGAAATGTAATTTTTCCTAGTAGGGTCCATGACATTAAATGTGAATGTTAGACGTTAGTCAAACTCTCTGTGAAAATCATGGGGATCAGAATTTATCATTCCCTAATCCCATTTTGTTGTCCTGTAAGTAAGCCTTTCAAAAAAAAATTGTACTTAAGACTTGAAATGTCATCGAAACCTTTAATTTGGGGCTTAACAACTAGTGTATCTGAGCTGTGACACTTCTGTAAAAAGAAAGCCTTTTTGGATCAATAGCTGCTCTGTAATAAGTAGTTCTGAACTTGCTTCCTTAACTCTTTGTGGTGGTGATTGTGCGGTCATGCCCAAATCTTCATTACCCCATTTGGGGTATTCTTGACAAAGATAGTGGAGTAGTTTGCCATTTCCTTCTCTAGCTCATTTTATGGAAGAGGAAGCAGAGGAAAACAGTATCAAGGGACTTGCCCAGGGTTACATAACTAGTGCCTGAGGCCAGATTTGAACTCGCGAAGTCAGACTCCAGGCCCAGAATTCTATCCCACTGTGCCACCTAACTTCTCCTTAACAAACATTAATTAAGGAATTGTGTGTGTGTGTGTGTGTTTCTCCTTTGTTGCTGAAGCAGACCATGCCATCAGAGAAATAATGACACGACTTGCACCTGACTTTGTTTTGAGTGAGGGTCACCAGCCTCACTTCTCCTCCAGAGCCATCTGAATCCAGTGACCAGATATTCATCAGGATGACTGGAGATGACCCAGGATGAGGCAATTGGTGTTAAGTGACTTGCCCAAAGTCACACAGCTAGTGAGTGTCAAGTGTCTGAGGTGAGATTTGAACTCAGGTCCTCCTGACTCCTGCACTGGTGCTCTATGCACTATACCACCTAGCTGCCCCAATTAGGGAACTGATATAAGACTGAATGTCTTGAGGATGGGGCCACTATCTCAAGTTTATATCTATAACCCCAGTGCTTGGCACATAATAGGTCATAATATGATAGTGTGATAGGTTAGGAGCTAAGAGGTCCTTGTGATATTGGTCCCTTTTTACAGGTCAAGAAACTTAGGCTAAGTCAGTTTAAATGACTTGCATTGTAAGTGTCTGAGGTAGGAGTCAAGCCTATATCTTTCTGACCCCAAACCCAGTGTTCAATTTACTACATTATCCTGCCTCTCATTTATCAAAGTGCTTAATAAATGTTAATTGTTTGACTGATTGATTAGGGATAAGAGGTGAGAATGGGGAAGGCATAAACATAATAGAAAACATAGACTACATGGTTCTTCCGTCATGGAGTCTAAAGTAATAGGTAGACAAGGAGACTCTAGCTATGTCTATATGACGCTCAACTTCCAGGTAGTTTGGACTCTGCCAGATTATATAATTCCTGCCCCTCTTCCCACCAGTTATAAACTATATGAAGTTAAAGCTCATATCTTGTTCATCATCATATCCTCCCTAAGAGCTAGCTCAGTTTGTTGCACATAGAAAGCATTCAATACATATTTGTCAAATGAACAAATGAATGAATGAATGACTTGGACTGTATTTTAAACATTCACCATCTGGATATTTTGGTATCATGTAGACAGAGCCAAAGTGAAATGTATGATGGTGTGCACATGCATGTTCTGTTCTAAGCATTTCTGCACCCTTTGGTTAAACATATACACACAGACTAGATAAGCATAGTAACACAGAATGTGTATGTAAGTGTATGGGTGTCTGTCCCTATGTGTGTCTATATGTGTATGTGGGGGGATGTCTTCTGACCACATAAAGAACTCTCTTCTTTAGGCTTACAATAGCCCAGAATGCAGAATTGGTGTCATTATTTGTGATTGTCACCAAGGTCATATGCAGGAATTTTGAATTAATGGGATGCCAGGAAAAGTTACTCTAAGATTCACACAAAGCAAGATAGTTGAGGAAGGGGGAAATATTCAAGTTCTCTCCTGAACACAGCTCCACATCCTTGACATCTCTCTAACTGGAGCAATATCTCCATTTATCTCCTTATTACGAGGGCCCCATAGATACTTATCCTAGTTTCTTTGGTCTTTATCATCTGGTCTTTAGAAACTGCATGTTCTCAATTTGGAACTACATGAGAAGGTCTATAAAACTGTGCATACTTTTGGACTCAGAAATACCACTACTAAGTCTGTATCCCAAAGAGATCAAAGAAAAGGAAAAAAAGGAACCATTTGTACAAAAAATTTTTATAGTAGCTCTATTTGTGTTGTCAAAGAATTAGAAATTGAGGGGATGCCCATAAGTAGGGAAATAGCTGAACAAGTTAAGGTATATAATTGTGATGGAACAGTATTATGCTATAAGAAATGACAAGCAAGATGGTTTCTGAAAAACCTGGGAGGTTTATATGAACTGATGCAAAGTGAAGTAAGCAAAACCAGATCACTGAACACAGTTACAGCAATATTGCAAGGATGGCAACTGTGAAAGACTTAGTTACCCTGATCAATAAAGTGATTCAAAAGATCCATAATGAAAAGTGCTATCCATCTTTAGAAAAAGAGGATAGTGAATTCTGAGTGCAGATTAAAACATACTTTTCTCACTTTATTTTCATGGGCTTTTGCATGTGTTTTCTTTCGCAACATAGCTAATATGGAAATACGTTTTGCATAACTTCACATGTATAATCAATAGCATATGTCTTGCCTTCTCAAGGGGTCAGGAACTAGTAGGGGGAAGAGAGAAAATTTGAAACACAAAATTTTTTAGAACTGTTCAAAATTTTTAAAAAGTAATTGGGAAATATATCATGAAATAAGTAAATATTTTTTAAAAAGAAAGAAACTGTCTGTTCTCTGTGAATGTCATTTTGAGAAGGAATGGCCTTAGCCAGAGCTAGACAACCTTCACAAGGTGGGTCAGGCCAGTTTCCCAACCTTCCAGACTATTAGGTAGAATTTTCAGAAGTAATTGTTTATTTCTGGTCTATTGTTCTTGTCCGATTCTAACCTTCTCCATTCCAAAGTGCCTGGAACTCCATAAGAACTGGGAGAAATGCCTGACTTCCCCCTGAGTTAGGCTAGCCTTTAGTTCATCTTATAAAAGCTGTTAAGCTCTGTGACCTTATTCCAGGGGCACAGTAACAGAACAAGATCTCTCAAGGACAGTCAGACGGAAAGCTGTAGATCAAGGGATAGGGTCAAGTGTACAAGAGAGACACATGAATTAAGAAGAAGAATTCTACAGATCAAAGAAAATGAGCTTGATGGTAAAGCCAAGGACATGAATCATTTAAATCCTTGGCATCTCTCTCCAAAAAAATAAAAAAACAACCCTCCCCAAGAAAAAGTAGAGCTTGCCTTCTTGCCAGAAAGTTAATTGTGTAACTAGTTAAAAACCACATTAAAAAAAAAAAGTTGCTTCTCCAAGAAAAAAGCTCCTATCTCCAGCTGCATTTTGTCAGAGGATGATGATGATGATATAAGATAGAGGGAGGACCTGGGCATCCTGGATTGAAAGAGTACAAAAGTAGAACAAAAACTTAAACTTGTTTGACCTTAGCAGAGGGGGAAAAGGATTCTTCCTGATAAAAGTTAACCACCTCAAGCTAAGGGAGTTACTAAGATGTCTTCTTTGGCAAAGAGAATAAAAGTAATTCCCTCCAACCTGTCTCTGGGCACCTCAAGATTCATTAGAATAACCATCTAATCATTCTTCATGATGGAGGATGGAGGAAGCTGCCCTATTGTCCTGCCACCAGGCACGCGTTAAATGTGTTAAACTGTCTCTCTGGAGACAGTTCAGGAGGACTAGCACCTCTGATGTGAGGGTTTACTGTGCTCTTTTCAGGGCTGCTTATCCATCTTTGGTGTCCACCCAACCCTCACCTATGGCTCCAAGGAGCTGTAGTATACACAGCAGCCACATGCTGGTAAAGTAGTCAGCAGATACATTAAACCAGGATGAGGGTAACCAGCAGGCTTTAAACCCATCAGTGAGTTAGAGGGATGTCTATCCCAAACTTGTGAAGACTTTCCCCAGTGGAAAGGGCAGATGAGAACAATTTGTTCCAATGTCCCTGGAGGTGCCTGAAGCAAGTACTTTAAAGTGCTTAGAGCTTGGTCAGGCACTGAAGATGCCAAGGTCACCCACTGCATTTTGGGCCATCACCATTTGTTTTGACTTGTGTTCTGCCACTGGATTTCAATCTGGAAGAAAGGGTGACAACTTGGTACAACTCTGCCTCACTGAAATTCAATTCATGCACAAGTCAAGACATCACCCAAGATGCCACTGGTCCTCCTCAAACACAAAGGACAACAATTGTCTGGGGGGTGCGGGAGTATGCTCTATAATCCGTAAGATTAACACGTTCTTAAGCATAGACAATCAACAAACCAATACATCAGATACTGATTTGTAGTGTTTAACAGCATCCAAGGTGCAAATGCTTGCACAAAACATTACCAATGGGTTCTCTCAGAGCCTGTTCCAGTAGATCAAGCACATTCTTTCCTGTCACCATGGAGTTATGTTGCCTTCACCGTTTTCTGCAACTTCTATTCTCTCCACTCTATGGTCTATTTTTTCCTCCTTTTCAAATCTTGATACTTAGTTAATCCCTTCAAATTTATAGTAATCTCAAATCCTACGTCCCCTTAGCTTTGCCCAGATTGCCTAGATTTCCCCCATCCTTGAAAAACCCCCAAACCTTACTTAACCCTACTATCTCCTCAAGCCTTTTTTAAGTCAAATTTCTAGAGAAAGCAATCTATATTCATTGCCTCCCCCTTTTTACATCACATCACATTTACAACATCCTACTTCTGATCTCACTACTGTATGAAAACTGTTCCTTCTAAAATCGTTAATGCTCTCTTTGCTGACAAATCCAGACTTCTTCCTCAGTATTTCTCCATACTTTCTCCTGGATAGTTCCCCCTATTCACCAGTCTGGTTTCTGAGCCCCCAGTAATGTACTTGTATTTATACAACCAGTGATTTTCAATACTGCCACTTTAGATTTTAAACATAATCATTTGGTTGACAATAAAGTAAAAGAAATAATATAGTAGACACTGATATATTAAAACAGATTCATGAAAAATAACTTTCACCAAAATCCACACATAGATCTAGGTCGCACTCTCCCAACAATACGCTCACTATCTGTGGGGTAAAAGAAATGGGAACATACACGCAGAAACCTGCCAAGGAGGCACATGAGAATGAAAACCCATCTGCTCAGGGTAGCTTACAACAATAGAACTATAAATTGAAACATTCTCTTTTTGTCTCAGGAGCTGTCCATAAAAGTTTCTTGATGAATTCTGAGTTGAATAGATGTTTCCACTGCTAAACTTAGCTGATTCATCTCACTAGGCAAAGTATCTCAGCCAAACTAGTTGATATGATGGGTAACTTAAATCATTCTTTGCTTCCAGTCAGTCAACAAGCATTTATTAAGTGTGTATTATTTTCCAGGCACTGTGATACTAACTATGAACACAAAGGAAAAAAAAGTGAACAATTTCTTATAGGGTAGATCTGAGGGAACCTCTCAAAGAAGGCACCAACATTAAGGGGCACCAGAAAAATTATACCAGAAGGTATAATTTTAACTGATACTTAAAAGATTCCAGGAAGCAGAGGTGAAGAGGGAGAGAATTCCAGGCATGGGGAACAGCTAACAAAAAGACAAGGAACTGGCAAATTTATGTTCGAACTTGGAAGTGATAGGAGACTCTTAGCGTTTCTTAAGGTTGGTGGAATCAGGGAGAATGACCTACACAGAGTGCGACCTGGTCAAAGAGCGGAGGCTTTAGAAAGATCATTTTGATCCCTGAGTGGAGGATGAACTAGAGTGGAGAGACACCTGAGGCATGGATGCTAGCCAGAAAGCTATTGAAATAGTGAATGAAATAAGAAGGCTTGCTTCTCAACAGCAACACCAGTTTTCATCACCTCCAGATTTGAACTTATGGATGCAGTTTTGAAATCTGCTCTTTCATCTCTCATACTTTTCTGAGTCAGACCTGGATCCTTCCTCTCTGCAAATGACCCACCTTAGAATGTAATTAATAATCAAATTCTCATCTTCTTCCTGTAATCAAATAGATAACATTTGTCCCCAAACCATACAACAGCTCTGGTTTCCATAATCCCTTTAGCATATAACTGCTTATCATATTCCAACCTCAAAAGCAACTTACTTGAATCAAAACTCTGAATCATAATCCACCTTTAGTAAATAGCTCTCAGAGTAAATGCTTGTCTCAGAATCCTGGCTAGGCTGGAGTCAGCACCAAACCATTAAGGAACAGTATTTTAAATAAGTATTATTGCACATGGGACAAATGCATTTGGAGGACAGTCCATTGAGAGATTGCCAGTGTAGTTGTGCCAAAATAGGAAGAAGCTTGTCTAGACCTGAAGAGTCTAGTCCTTACCACAGTTAGGGTTGTAAGGGATAGCAGGCCTCAAGAGAGGGGCAAGACAGGGACAGAACCCTGCACAAAAGGAATAGTTGTGCAATATGATAGCATCTGCTGGCAGAGGCAGAGGAAGGGAACTCCATGATAGCACCCTTGAGAGGGAACAATAAAGTTCTAGACCTGGAATAAGGAAGATCTGAGGTCAAATCCAGTCTCAGACACTTACCAGCTATATGCACAAGTCACAACCACCATCTGCCTCAGGTTCCTCATCTGTAAAATAGCATCTAACTCCTAAGGATAGTATTTTTAAATTACTTTGCAAACCTTAAAGTGATATAAATGCTAGCTATCATGATTATTTGTGTCCTATGTTAGCTACAGCTATGCTCCCCCACTACCCATCACACTGCCTGAAATTCAGCCATTTGAGATACATACACACATCCATCATAAATCCTTTGAGAGAAGGGACTCTTTCATTTTTGTCTTTTTTCCCAGGACATACAAGAATATCTGGCACATAGGTGGACTTCAAAACATGCTTGGTGATTAACTGATTGAGATGAATTACTCTGATCTTAAAGGTGTTTTTTTGTTTCTGTGATTTTCTTATTAAAATTTAAATATAATTGAAAAGGAAGGGTAACATATTAAGCCTCTTGTATCTCAGTACAGTTGACAGTAGAATCCAAAGCCCTGAAGGAATAGGGCATTGGAGAGATAGAGGATGTGGGTAGGGATAGGGTGACTGGAACATCAGAAAGCTTAGAAGGGGTAAAGAAAGAGGAGGTGGGAGGGTACCAAACACACTGCTGCTTTTATGATTTTTCCTCCGAGGTGGGGCCTGGTTGTGGAAGAGCAGGTACAAATTAAATAATGATCTAACACATTCTGACTTTCTCTCTGAGATGCTTCATGGATTCCATAGCTTTGTGGGACACAGTCTGAAAATCATTTTACAAAAGCACATAGCTCTGGGGAATTTTTTTTCTTTTTAAAACAGGATGAACTCATATCTTTGGGGCTAGGAAGCCACTGGATAAAATGATAATGATTGTGAATGTCATTGAGACAGTGATACTGGGTCCAATGGGCAAATGCAATGTTTCCTCATCTGTTCCTTTGATTACTGTTGAATAAAAATTTAAAGAACATGGCATCCTCTGGCTGAGGCGCTTGCCATGAGACCATCAAATCTGAGTAATGCTCACTTCAATTGATTGCATCTCGGGCAATTCTCTCTTTTTTTCTGACTTTAATATGCTGTGTTAAAACATCAGGGTCATAGAAATGGATAGTTCAGACTGAATTTGTCTATGATCCTAGTCTCCAAAGAGATCTAAGGAGAGGATATATGAAATTTCTAAGGGTATATTCATCCCATTAACTTTCAGACCAAATAAATCTTTATCTTAATGGATAGTATCCTAGACAAAGCAAAGAAGACCTGAGTTCAAATCTTCTCTCCAACATTACTGAGTCACTTAACTTCTGTCAATCTCAGTTTTCTCACCTGTAAAATGGGGGAAATAACCAGGTTCCCAGGATTGTGGTGAGGACTAAATAAGAGAACATTTGCAAAAGGTTGCAAACCTCAGAACTTCACATAAAAACTATTATTATTATCATTGCTACTATCATCACTCCACAATTATTACTATTATTAGTACTTCTTATACTCCAGCATTCTACTGGATCAAGATTCTCATTGATGTGGATGTTCTTTCTAATCATGTTGATTGCAACCCAATCATGCCAGCTCATTCTCTGCATCTCTTGACCATGTCTTCTCATAAATTCACTAGCCAACAGGCTAGGGGACTTCTTGGTGCTCTCTCAATATCTTAGAATGTCAGTAGAACAAGTAAGCGGTCCATCAGTTAGCTCTAGCTTTCTCTATGTGACCAGACCCCCTCCCCATTTTCCTCTGAAATGTCTCTTGGATGCCATCTTTTTACATTGCTTATGCATAGCGAGGTGCCCCACCATGGACTTTCCCACTGTCCTTTAGGTGATCCTCAAATTCACTTCTGCAGAGACTATAGTGTTTCATGTCTTCAAGATATCAACAGAATATCAGTACTATAAAGATAGGCCTTTGTTTCAAGGAGAAGATTAGGCTTATTAAAAGAATCTGATTTCCCAAAGGTAACCTCGACTGGTCTCATCACTCTTTAATTCCAGACCCAGTTCACCAGTTCATTGTTGATTTGCAATGTCTGACTGTCTCTGTCTCTTCCTCTCACTATATAATATTATATTATATAGCATATCAGTTATTATATATTATTATATTGTATATAATATATTATCTAATATATGGCATATCATATATTAGAAATTATCTCATATTATCTGTCATATATACACATATATGTATAGATATGCACACATACACACAATATATACTTACATACACATAGTATATATGCACAATATACGTATATAATATAAATGTATATGTACATACACATATACACCTGTATACGTAAATATATAATACAGAGTTCTATAGGTTGTTCATCCAGCTACATGTACATAGAACTACATCAGATAGCCTGGACCTGTATTCCTCAAATGGAGCCCTGAGGATCTCTGAGACCCCTTCAGGGGTTTCCTAAGGCCAAAACTATTTTAATAATAATACTAAACTATTTCCATTTCTAATAGGCTAAATATCAATAGATAGAGCACATACAAGCACAAACTCTTTGGGATCCAGAAACCAAAAATTTACGACCTTCTGATCAGAGAGATAGGTATTCTTTCTTCACCAGGTTCTTCCTATGTGGACGATTAGGCCAAACCCATTATGGACCTCATGGCTCAATCATGGATCTCATGGCTCAGTCATGGAGACTTTACAACGATTGTGGCTTGATGCAGTCAGTACCAGGAATTGTACAGACTGAAACATCTGAAACCCCTTTTCAACGTAACTCAACCCTCAAAACTCCTCTATCCTTGCCATTCCCAAGTGACAAGCATGTTTCAGAGCCTAATTTTTCTTCTTATTGCTGCAATTGAAATCAATAATCACAAGGTTGTTAAGTTTATCACTGTTGCTCTCTTTTGAGGAATCACATTTAATTTCTGTATGTTGGAGGAGAACCTTTTAGGCAACATTTTTCTCTGCCAAATCCCACATTCTTTTATAATCGACAAACAATAAGCATGGTGATATATTGTATTTTCATTCTCTCTCTCTCTCTCTCTCTCTCTCTCTCTCTCTCTCTCTCTCTCTCTCTCTCTCTCTCTCTCTCTTTCCTCTCTCAATACACACACACAATCACTCTCTCATAAACACTGAAACAGAGGGGGAAATAGGAACATAGTTTGAGTAATGTGCTGTTTTTGTTTAGGTCTTTTTCTTTTTTAAGCAATAATAAGATCCCCAATTTTTTCCCATGCCTTTTCTATTTCTCCTCCTCCAAACATCTTGAGAATCAGTCCTTCAGTGCCCTCAGAATTGTGTTGCCTCCAATACCACCCATCTTTCAGATAGTTGTTTTAATTCAATTGCTTTTCCTGTTTTTCATGGTGATCTCTTTGCACATATTATGAGCATTACAATATAAGATAACTCATTTCTCATGAAACAGTGTTTCTTGATGCCTTTGGATGCTTTTTGTTTGAGTTTCTAAGGAGAACGTATGAGTCATCTTTCCATTTAGCTGCAACTTCAATTTTCTTTTTACATGAAAATTATTGATTGATACAACTCAGTTTCTCCAATAACATAACAATTTATTGATCATAGAACAAGGATCTTACACTCAAAGTATCAAGAGTTAAATTTACAGTTATAGGTAGTCTGTAATTTGTGTGATTTTCCGTGCTATCTATAGTGTGTGTGTGTTTGTCCTTCGTTGCTGAAGAAGACCATGCCATCGGAGAAATGATGACATGACTTGCACTTGACTTTATTTTGAGTGAGAACTGTGCAAGGTCACCAGCCTCACTTTCTCCTCCAGAGCCATCTGAATCCAGTGACCAGATATTCATCAGGATGACTAGAGATGAGCCAGCATGAGGCAGTTGGGGTTAAGTGACTTGCTCAAGGTCACACAGCTAGTGAGTGTCAAGTTTCTGAGGTGAGATTTGAACTCAGGTCCTCCTGACTCCTGTGCTGGTGCTCTCTCCACTGCACCACCTACCTGCCCCTTCAGTGCTATCTGCATCTTTTCTGACACTATGCCATTATGATTGTAGAAGGAAAAGGGTATCACATAGGATTGGGAGCCATTTTCCATTTTTTGTTGTTTTATGAGTTGCCAAGGTCAATGAATTTGTCACCTGGTCTTCATCCTACTGGTGATAAGCCTCTTCATAATTAGTTAGGCTGATCCTCAAAGAGCAAACCTGGTCCATTGCCAAGACCACATTCAAAGCAAGCTATCACCTATCAAGCTTGTCCTCCTCTGACATAGCTTTTGGGAACCCAGGACTCCCGAATGTCATGATGAGGCCTTAGAGAAGGAGTAAATGGACTTAATTTTAGAGACTGGATCTGCCTATCTCACCAGGGCTACAAGTACAGATGCTAGGCTCAGTCCAAATGCTGGCCATCATGAAAGCTTTGACTCACTCCATTTTCAACCTGGGTCAGTTTCCTCATCTTTAAGCAGGTTTAACCTCTATTCCTGGGCACTCACCATATTGGCGTTGAACTTAGTGCAGATATCCAATCAGTCTTAGGCCTACTACAGTTCAGGACTCCCAAGATCAAGGGATCTGCCAGCCAGAGCCTCCTGGTGGCAGGAATTACACATATGTGCCACCATGTCCAGCTGTTTCCTTCCAATTTCCCAGAAAAATATGAATAGCCCAGAGGCATAACCATAATTGACCAAATTAGTGCCAGACATAGTACTCCTAAAGATTATTGACTGCGTTTCTTTTCAGAAAACTCCTTGTTCATTGCAACTTTATGTGATGAAGACCCCAATAATTCTCAATATCTTGAGAATATTATATAAAGAACTTAAGCAAGCCATTTAAAATCCTCTGCAATCTGTCTCTGACATCTCTTGTCTAGTATCATTCCATATTATTTCTTTTCACAGGTTCTGAATTTGAGCCAACGTGAGTAACAGAAGCTGGAATTCTTGGAATCCATATAAGGCTGTAGGGTATTGTGAAGGGACCTACAAAAGCTGGGGCATCGGGGGCATCTTCAATATCCAAGTACCTACAGTCATTTCTTGAAGCTTTGGTTAACTGCTACTGCTTAATATTATGTTATTTTGATCCCACTGTTACTACCCAGACACCCAAAAATGTTTTAATCATCTACTATAGAAACTGCTTTTTGGAAATTAAAATAATAATTTACCACTACCTCAATGCTGACATGTCCAGACTCTTGGAAGCCTTTCATGGCAGAAACAGACACCTCTAATGTGTCCTTGGGGAATCTCCTATTCCAAGCCAGAACTGCCCTGAGGTAGTTTAGCCCTGTGAGTATTTTTCCCAGAAGCTATCAGTAGCCAAATGGAATTATATGATCTAAAGGAAAGAGCTGCTAGTAGTTAAGGCAGTATTTGAGACTTGGCATCATCACTTGGAGGAGGCCCAGAATTCCATCATGGTCCAGTTGGACCATAACAACTTGTAGACTTTTAATATACCAGAAAATTTAACTAGCAACAGATAAGTTTGATGCTTCTTAAAAATTACAGCCAGTTCAACTTTTCTATTACATATGTTCCAGGCTATAGCCATGAATGAGCACATGCCTTGCCTCAGAAACTGGAATCTATGCCTCACTCATCCCTCAACTACCATGTGGGTAATGCTGAGACTGAGAATTCTGCATCCAATCATGATTACTTATCCATTTAGATCTAGGAGTCTTGAGAGGTTATTTAATCCAATCCTCTTATTTTTTTGGAGAAATGAAGTGAGTTGTCCAGTCTCATAGACGTATAAGCAGCAAGGTCAAGATTTGAACTCAAATCCTCTGATGCTGAATCCAGGGTTTCTTCTGCAGTATTACACTGAATCAGCACTGACTAGCTCTCAAGAGATCTGACAGATAGAACAAGTATAGGATCCAGGAAGAGCTATCTAAACAGCCCCTCACATCAATGGTGTATATTTTAACTTAAAGTATACATCATCCACCCTGAGGAAGCCTGACTGGCAATACTATTGTTGTCCTACAGCAGTCAAACAGCAGACAACTAGAACTCCTTAGACACTTAAAGATGGTGGTTCCGTCTTTAGTATGCTCTCAGTAGAGGTTTTGTAATCATGTCTGAGCAAAAGACCCAAAGGAGAAACTGGAATATCACCTAATCCAAATCATACCTAAATAAAATCTGTCTCTACAAGGAGAGGAGAAACCCACTATTTTCCAAACAACTCATTACACTTATAGATAAAATTATTAGGAAGTTTGTGTTATCTCAAGTCCAAATCTTCAACTTCTACATATCACTCCTAGTTCTTTACTCTAGTCATAAACAGAATAGGTCTGGTTTCCTTTCAGACTTTTTACCATTGTGCTCCTTTTGGGAATGCCCTTCCAATTTATATTCTTAGTTTTGGTTACTTTGGTTACTCAGGGTTAAGATAGTTGATAAGTCTAAACTTTGGCTCATGAGCCCCCATTGGTGCATTTTTAATAGTTGGCTGAAGGATTCAGTTAGCTTGAGTTGGGATAGCATGAATAGTAACAAGAAAATATTCCCCCCATCAACCTGGTGTATACTCTCTTAAGAATATATAGTGTCAGTGAAAAGAATAAGAACCCACTAAGAATAAATTATCAGAGAGGCACACAGATTGGATAGTCACATTACCCTCACAACTCATACCTCTAGCACTGAGAAGATCCAATGTCTTTTCTGTTATCATGGTGTCCTCATGCTTCTCTCCTTGAGCAACACATTTCTTCTAGAGAGGTCACTCACTGGGGTTCTTCTTGGTCTTCTACATTGCTCTACTTCTGATGGTCTAGGCTTGCTGTCTCCTGAATCACAGAGGTTCTCTAGGAAGAATGAGATGTGTTTCCAGATGGGGACAATGTTTCCTGTAGATGAGTAGCTCTATTGCAATGTGCCATGCTTGATAGGGAAGATAGGAAGAGAGAAAGCCATTCACTACATTAAAGAGAAGAAACAATTCCCTGTTAAAAGCTGAGTTCTCCTTTAATGGCTAGCTCTCTTCTCAACTGCCAGGGTTCACACTGACTCCTATTTTGACTCATTCCCTAGAGAATGCATCTTGTTTTTTTGTTTGGTTTTGTTTAGTATTGTCATTTTTGTTGTATTTGCATGGCATAGACATAAGCACTGAACATTCCCCTAGCTATTTAAGTGCTTTATTTCATTTTTTAGTGTATTTCATTTTAATAGTATTTTGTTTTTTCCCAATTACACATCAAGACAATTTTTAGCATTCAGTTTTACAAGATTTTGAGTATGCAATTTTTCTCCCTCCCTTCTTCCTAAAATGGTAGTCAATTTGATATAGGTTATACATGAGCTATCAAGTAAAACATATTTCCATATTAGTCACAGTTGTGAAAGAAGAAACAGATTTACATGATTGCACATATATAACTTTTATCAAATTGCTTACTATCTTAGGAAGGAAGGGGATGAGGGTGGGAAGAAGAAAATTTGGAACTCAAAATAAATTTTTAAACAAATGCTAACATTTGTCTTTACATGTAATTGGAAAAAATACAATACTATTTTTAAAAAGAAAAACTGATCAAATGGAAAAAAACTATAAAAAAGAATAAAGTAAGTGAAAAAAAGTATGCTTCAATCTACATTCAGAGTACTTCAGTTCTTTATCTAGTTGTGGAGAACATTTCCTTCATGAGTCCTTTGTACTTGTCTTGGATCACTGTGTTTCTGAAAAGAGCTGAGTCATTCATAGTTGATTGTCACAAAATGTTGCTGATACTGTGTGCAATACTTTCCTGGTTCTGCTCATTTCACTTTGCATCAGTTTGTACAAGTCTTTCCAGGTTTTCCTGAAATCTGCCTGTTTATTATTTCTTATTGTACAATAGTATTCTATTGCATTCATATAGCACAGCTTGTTCAGCCATTCCTAAATTGATAGGCATCCCCTCAATTTCCAGTATTTTGCCACCAAGAAAAAGACTGCTATGAATATTTTTCACATGTAAATCTTTTTTCCTTTTTAATGATCCCTTTGAAATATAGACTTAGTAGTGGCATTGCTGGGTCAAAGGGAATAGTTCATAGTTCATCATAGTTCCAAATTGCTCTCCAGAACTGTTGGATCAGTTCACAACTCCACTAACTGCATTAGTGTTCCAGTTTTCCCACATCCTCCCCAACATTTGTCATTATCCTTTTTTGTCAAGTTAGTCAATCTGTTAGGTATGAGGTGATATCTCAAAGTTGTTTTAATTTGCATTTCTCTAATCAAAAGTGCTTTAGAGTGCTTCTTCATATGCCTATAGAAAGCTTTGATTTCTTCATCTGAAAACTGCCTGTTCATATCCTTTGACCGTATATCAATTGGGGAATGGCTTATTTTCTTACAAATTTGACTAATTCTCCATATATTTGAAAAATGAGGCCTCTATCAGAGATCCTTGCTGTAGATTGTTTCCTAGCTTTCTGTTTTCCTTCTAATCTTGGTTGCATTGGTTTTGTTTATGCAAAAGCTTGTTAATTTATTATAATCAAAATTATCTATTTCACATTTTCTAATGCTGTCCATCTCTTGTTTGGTCATGAACCTATGACTCGCTTAATTTCCCCTTTAAGAATTTGGATGCTATACCACTTGGTGCATATATGTTCAGTATTGCTATTACTTCATTGTCTATGGTACCTTTTAGCAAGATGTAGTTTCCTTCCTTATCTCTTTTAATTAGAACTATTTTTGCTTTTGCTTTGTCTGATGTCAGGATTGCTGCCCCTGCTTTTTTTTTTTTTTTTACTTTGACTGGAGCAAAACAGATTTTGTTCCAGCCCCTCACCTTTATTCTGTGTGTGTCTCTCTACTTCATGTGTGTTTCTTGTAAACAACATATTGTAGGATTCTGGTTTTTGATCCACTCTGCTATCCACTTCCATTTTATGAGAGAGTTAATCCCATTCACAGTCATTATTAACTGTGTATTTCCCTTCATCCTATTTTTCCTCCTATTTGTCCTCTCTCCTTTCACCCTTTCCCTACTCAGTGTTTTGCTTCTGTCTACCACCTCCCCTGGTCTGCCCTCTCTTCTCTCAGTCCCCTTCCCCCTTTACTTAATCTTCTCCCCTCTTACTTTCCTATTAGATAAAAGAGATTTCTATATTCAACTAATTATGTAGATTGTTTCCTCTCTGAGCCAATATTGATGAGAGTAAGATTCAAGTCCCATCTTTCCCACTATTGTAATAGGTTGTTTTTGCTTGTTCATATGAAATAGTTTACCCCATTCTACCTCTTCCTTCCTTCTGTACCCAGTGTACTCTTTTTCATCCCCAAATTATTTTTATGTCATCCCTCAAATTCACCTTATACCCATCCTCTCTGTCTATATATATTCCTTCTAGCTGTGGTTAGCAGTACAACTTTTAAGAATTACAAATATCATCTTCCCATGTAGGAATTTAAACATTTCAGCTTCATTGAATCCTTTTATGTTTTCTTTTCCCTTTTACCTTTTTGGCTTCTCTTAGGTCTTGATATTGAAGATCAAATTTTGTTTTCAATTCTGGTCTTCTCCTTATGAAAGCTTGAAATCCTTCTCTTTCATTGAATGATCATTTTTTTCCCTTGAAGAATTATGCTTAATTTTACTGGGTAGATGATTCTTGGTTGTAATCCTAGATCCTTTGCCCTCCAGAATATCATGTTCCTTGACCTCCAATCCTTTAATGTTGTAGCTGCTAAGTCCTGTATAATTCTTATTGTGGATCCCCAGTATTGTAACTATTTCATTCTGCCCCCTTGCAGTAATTTTTCCTTGACCTGATAATTCTGAAATTTAGCTATAATGTTTCTTGGAGTTTGTTTTGGAGTCTCTTTCTTGATGTGATCAGTGGATTCTTTCAAAGCCTGTGGTTCCAGGATATTAGGGCAATTTTCCTTGGTAATTTCTTGAAAGATATTGTCCAGGTCCTCCTTTAGATTATGGCTTTCAGGAAGTCAATGATTCTGACATTGTCTCTCCTAGATCTATTTTCCAGGTCAGTTGTTTTTCTGTGAGGTATTTTACATTTTCTTCCATTTTTTCATCCTTTTGAATTTGTTTGATTGATTCTTGATGTCACATAGAGTCATTAGCTTTTGCATGCCCAATTCTACTGTTCAAGGAGTTGTTTTTCTTAGTTAGCTTTTGTACTTCCTTTTCCATTTTCCAGCTGTTTTCTTTATCCAAATCATTGACTCTTTTTTCATAATTCTCTTGCATCACTCTCATTTCTTTTCCCAATTTTTCTTCTACTTCTCTTATATGATTTTTAAGCTCCTTTTTGAGCTCTTCCATGAGTTCTTTCTGGACTTGAGACCACTTCCCATTTTTCTTTGGGGCTTTGCCATTGGTGTCCTCTTGGGAGTTTGTTTCCTAATCTTCCTTGTCACCATAATAATTCTCTATGGTCAGATTTTTTTGTTGTTGTTGTTCTTTTTGCTAATTTTTTTTTGGCCTCTTTACTTTCTTTTAAATTTGAGCTGTGCTCCAGGGGTGAAGGGGGCATTGTCTCAGGCTTATAGTGCCAGGGACTACAGTCCCAGGTGGTTTACCTAGTGTTACACTAATGTGTCCTAAGGCCAAAGAGGACCCTAGTGTCTGGTGCTGTACTGAGGGGGTGGTATGGGCAATGGCTGGTGCTCCTGGAGGCTGTAGAAGGTCTGGCAAGTTATCTGATGCTGAGCCAGCATCCTAGTGCTGGTGTTTGTCCTCAGCCAGGGTGGAGGTATTTCTGTGGTCCCCTGAGGGCTACACTGAACCTCGTCATAGTCTGGCCACTGGAGATTGCCTCTTTGCCTGGGGTGATGCAGTTCTCAAAACTGTAGTCAGCCAGTTCCCATGGCTATCCTGAGACAAGTGAGGGCTCATGGTGTTGGTATTTGCCTGCTCCACTGTACTGGGGCTCAGGATCTCCTGTTGACTTGCTGGAATGCTTCCTGTCCTGGACCTGGTTCCCCTTTTACCTGAGTGAAACAGACCTTTCTTACCAATCTTTCAAGGCTTCTTGGGCTAAAAGATTATTTCACCTAATCTTTTTGCTGATTCTACTGTTCCAGAATCTCTTTGGGGTGCTATTTTATTAAGACAAAAAACATTGGCTTTTAGGGTTTGTTTACTGTTTTTTTCCTGGCAAACTGCTAGCAAAAATCAAAACCCCTATTCTTCTCCCTGGAAACAGAGCTGAGTGAGGCCAAATCATATTAAAATGGTTGTTGATTAAAAAGCAAGCGAAGAAATTCTTAGAAAATGTGAACATATATGTGAAAAAGTGAACATATACAAATGAATAGTCTGGGACTTTTACATGTATAAAGCATATAGGGTTAGTATAAAGCAGAAAGGGTTGGTCCCTTATGGAGGGAATCCTAGCTAATGGACTACGGTAAAAGGACGAATGCAAGAAATTTTGAGGAGGAAGAACCGACAAGATTTGGCAAGTGAATGAACATGAAAGGTGAAGAAGAGTTAAAAATGATTCCTAGGTTGTAAACTTGAAGGACAGGAAGAATGGTGGTACCCTAAACAAAATTAAGTCCTTAGTCTATCTCTTTATAGAGATGGGAGGTCCATATATACATATAATTCTCGTATACATGTAACTCCACCCATAATTCTTGTGAATTGACTTATCTAATCATTTCTAATTGGGCAACTAGTTGAAAGTAATTTTGTTGGGGGTGTTAAGATGGTAGTGAAAAGAGGAAGTAAAGAACCTTTGGAGAGCACCATGAAGTGGACAAAAGGAAACTAAGATTGGAGGGAGAAGGATGCTAAAGCCAGCCTTAGACTATCTAGAATTCTAGAATTAGAATTGGAAAGGACTTTAAAGGCCATAAAGGTCAATCTCCTCATTTTTATAGGTGAGAAAACTAAGTTCCAAAGAGGTCAAATGACTTCATCAAAGTAATTTTGTCTTCTTTATAGATTTGCGTTAAGTATTCTATGTCTTCCAAGACTGACAGCGGAGATTGGTTATGGGATTATCTTAAAATATTAATGTTCTTAAAAAAAAACCATATTCTTGAAGAGGCTTGAAGATTCTTAACTAAATGGCCTCTTGATTTATATTTTAATATTTCACACTCTAAATAAATGTATGTATGAATGGTCCTGGAATGAAATAGAATAGAAGGGAATGGAAAAGCATTTATTAAGAACTTACAATATACCAAGCACTGTTTAAATAAAGTATAAAAAGTATCTATACTTTATTTTAGCTTTATAAGGTATGAAGTTCTTCATCAAAGTTTGATGGAATTAAAGGCTGTTCATCAAGGGAACTAATGAAAAGAAATGCTAGGGAAGGTGACCTAACTCTACCAGATCTCAAACTGTATTATAAAACAGCAATTATCAAAACCACTTGGTACTGGCTAAGAAAAAGAAGGGTAGACCAGTGTAACAGGTTAGGTACTCAAGACACAGTAGTCAATGAATATAGCAATCTACTGTTTGATAAACCCAAGGACTCCAGCTTCTGGGATGAGAACTTACTGTTCGACAAAAATTGCTGGGAAAACTGGATAAAAGTGTGGTGGAAACTAAGCATAGACCAATGCCTGACCCTGTCCACAAGAATAAAGTCCAAATGGATACATGATTTAGGTATAAAGATTGATACTATAAACAAATCAGTGGAGCAAGAAATAGTGTATTTATAAGATTTATGGAGAATGGAAGAATTTTTGACTAAACAAGAGATAGAACACATTATGAAGTGCAAAATGGCTAATTTTGATTACATTAAATTGAAAAGTTTTTGCACAACCAAACTCAATGCAACCAAGATTAGGAGGGAAGCAGAAAACTGGGAAAGAATTTTTGCAACTAGTATCTGTGATAAAGGCCTCATTTCTAAAATATATATAGAACTAAATCAAATGTCCAAAAATATGTCATTCCCCGATTGATAAATGGTCAAAAGATATGAACAGGTAGTTTTCAGAGGAAGAAATTAAAGCTATGTATAGTCATATGAAAAAATGCTCTAAATCACTATTGATTACAGAGATGCAAATCAAAACAACTCTGAGATACCACATCACACCTATCAGATTGGTTAGCATGACAAAACAGAAAGATGATAAATGTTGGAGAAGATGTGGGAGAGTTAGAACACTAATTCATTGTTGGTGGAGCGGTGAGCTGATCCAACCATTCTGGAGAGCAATTTGGAACTATGCCCAAAGGACTACAAAAATGTACATACCTTTTGACCTTCCAGTGCTGTATCCCAAAGAGATCATAAAAGTGGGTAAAAGTTCCACATGTACAAAAATATTTATAACAGCTCTCTTTGTGGTAACCGAAAACTAGAAATCAAGGGGATGCCCATTGATTGGGAAATGACTGAACAAATTGTGGCATACGAATGTAATGGAATACTATTGTGCTATAAGAAATGATGAACAAGAAGATTTCAGAGAGGCTTGAAAAGACTTATATGAACTGAGGCTGAGTGAAAGGAGCAGAACCAGGAGAACTTTGTACACATCAACAACCACAATATGTGAAGAATTTTTCTGATAGACTTAGTACCTCATTGCAACGCAAGGATTTAAATAATTCCCAATGGTCTCAAGGCAAAATGCCTTCCACATCCAGAGGAAAAAAATGTGGAATTTGATCACAGAATGAAACAGATCATTTTCTTTTGTTAAAAAAAAAAAAAAAGCCATTCAACCATTTGCTGACTGAAGGGAACACCACTCTCCTAACGGGCATTTAAAAACCAAAATGCGACTTCCAAGAGGCACTAGGCAGCTATATGGGCATGGACAAGAAATTTAACTTCTTCAAATCTTAGTTTTCTCATTTATTAAATTGATAAAATAATGTTGCAAAGATCGACCAAGATAATGTATGTGAAAGCACTCTGAAAAGCATAAAGCCCTATGCCAATAAAGTGGAAAGAAAAGTGTATTTGGAGGCAGTGGATCTGGGTTCAAATCCTATCTCTTCCCTCTCCTACCTCTCTGACCTTAGGCAAATCATTCAGCATCTCTAGACTTCAATTTCCTCATATGTAAAATCAGATTCTTATTATAGATATCCTGCTCCAAATCTGTGACACTATAAGTATTAAATGGCTGTGATAGCATATCATGGATAAAATGGAATTCAGAAAGAAGGAATCATGATTAGACTAATAAAGAGATGGAGAAAAAGAGCAAAATGCACATGGCAGGAGCCAGCCAAGAGTCATTCTATAACCACTGAATTGGAATGCAGTGTGGTAAGTGACAACCCCTACGTTCCACAAGGGTGAAATCAACAGTGAGGGAGAAATGGTTAGGTGGATACATTGTGGCCTACCACTAAGGCACCAAGAGACAGGAAGTGGTGAATAATTGAAAATTCTGGGAGATTTCATAGACTGTAGAATAAGGGCCCCAGGGATATAGTAGATAAGATGTTGATAACTGGGCTAGAGAAATCAGTAAAAGAAAATTCACAGCCAGAACAGTCTTGCATGGGTTTCTGGAATATGGCCTACTTGGGTACCAACCCTTCCTTTTCAAGTAGATTTTTTAAAATTATGATTCATTCTCTCCCTCTTTTTCTGATGCTTGTCATAATAGTATTCTGTGTCAAACCCAGAAGGTATAGCTCAGAGCTGTTTAATGAGACTTACATTCCTTTCTCTAAGGAGAAGAAAGAAACATATTTAAACCTGAGTATGTCAGGGGCCCACTCAGCATCCACATTTTCTCATTGTGAAAGTGCCCAGTTGAAAGCTTGCCTAGAATCACTCACCCTTTCTAAGTTGTGATTTTTTTTCCCATGTGTCAATTATTTTTTTTAAATTTTTCTCTGGCTTGCTGCTATGCAAATAAGAAGAAAGGTCCCTAGTAGAAGCCTGGGAGTTCTCAGTCCCTCACTCTCCACCTCCCCTTCCCTCCCTAGTTGCCCAGTGAGACCTTGTGACTTATAATGATGTCAGCTCTGCAGAATCAGCCGGGAAGAGAACACAATTAAAGGTTGTGTTGACCTGAAAACATCATACAGAGCCACCTCCTTAGAAATTAAAAGTAGAGAAATAGGAAATAAAAAAGGGAGGTAGGGAGTGGGAAGAGAAGAAATGAACGGATGTGTTGCATTTAGGGATCAAAAGACAGATGCCAGATTTGTCTTTGATTTTTCAGATCGCTGAACCCTAGGGCTCTGTTATCCTGGAACCAGATGTAGCAGAGCTCTGACTCATTGGATAATAGATTTAAACAGCAAGGGATTATAGAAGTCATTTCGTCATACCCTCTCTTTGTACAGATGAGGAAACTGAGGCACAGAAAGAATTTGCCCAAGTCATATAATGAATAGAAGGAGCACAAATAAAATCCAAATTATATAGAGAAGCATTAATTTATTAAAGTTCTAGGCCAGTCTGCCTTCTACCTACTTGACATACACCGTTCATAGAATCATGGATTTAGGACTGGAAAGGTGTACAAAGGCCACCAAATCCTCAACGAGGTAAAATGAGTTCCACTGAAACTCAGAGCTGGCAGGTCCTCTTGTCTCCAGAGCCTTAGAGCTTCTTACCCAGGCCACATGGTGCTTAATCTTGTCAACAGGCTATTTGTTAAGACCAAATACAATACAGGTAGGGAGTGCATAAAAGAGAAATGGAAGTTAGACTTTGGAAAGATCTCAAAATCCATCTCTTCTGAGAAGCTCATTTAAAGACAAGAAAGTTTGGTTTGGTTTCTTTTTAGACTCAAGATCTCTTTTAAACACTAGGATCCAAGGTTCAGTTGTAATATATCATCATGAATAAGCACTTGCTTTTGATTAGGTGCCATTATTTGGCTTATTGAGAGATGAAACAATATATTATTATGATTATTAAAGCACAGTAGTATAATAATAGAATAGTTTTGCAAAGTGCATTTACATATATTATCTTCTTTGATCCTCACAACAACTCTAGGAATCATGTGCTGTTATTATCTTCATTTTACAGATGAGGAAACTGAGGCAGACAGGCTAAGTGACTTACCCCAGGGTCACATAGCTTGGAGTGTCTAGGTCAAGATTAGGAACTCAGGTTATCCTGACTCCAGGTCCAACACTATTTACTGTGCCACCTCAGTGCCAAATTAAGGAGGCCCACCAGTGCATGGTGATGACCAAATAGAAAAAAGAAAGGCCATCCCTCTGCAAATGGACAAACAGGGAGAGAGGTGGGAGGCTGTAATGGTAACTATGAGAGTTTAAGGATCTTCCCCACCTATTAATGGGCCTGCCCATTCAGGAAAACTTGATTAGAGGAGGCCCACATTTTTTGTTAATTTTCTAATGAGGGCAGTGGTGTTCAAGGGTTATGATCCCTCTGGCTCTGAAAAGTATATAAATACTCTGATTTGAGGTTTTACTTTGGGGCACTCATTGGAAGTATTTGTTTGGCCAGCTGAGTCTCTGGGCAGCCACTCAGAGGCACTAGATGCTGGCTCTTCTCTCTTTGGTAACTATGCATGCATGGTCAGACAGTTATCTGTCTGTTGATCTGTGATGAATGTATTGCCTATGTCAGGCAACTGGAAGCCCTGTCTGTTGATCTTTATTTCTCTGTAGTTCAGGGTGCTGACTTTTTCCCTTGAACTAAGTGAATGATATATGTGCTTGATTAAAGTGATTTTTGACCCCCCAACAGTTTCTTTTCTTTTAGAAAAGTAGATCAAAGAACCTGTAATGACAGGCCCTCCTGTGCAAGTCGGGGTGCTTGCTTTTACAGAGAGGCAAGAGGGAAGTGGTGATGGGGGAATGGGAGGCAGGAAGAAAAGGTCAGAAGGAGACAGAGAGCCAGACCCACAAATGGAGAGGACAAAGAGAAAAGAAATACAGACGAGACTTTGAGCACAGGCAGTCCAACAGTAGTTGGGAAAATGTTTTTTTGAAATAGACTTGTGACGTTATTATGCTTCTATCCATGCAGATCAGCACCTGCTCTACAATTTATAATCTTAGAGCACTGTCAGTGATTTGCCCAGGGTTGTGTGTGTTCGTCCTTTGTTTCCAAAGAAGACCATGCCATCAGAGAAATGATGACATGACTTGCACTTGACTTTGTTTTGAGTGAGGGAGGGCTGTGCAGATCACCAGTCTCACTTCTCCTCCAGAGCCATCTGAATCCAGTGACCAGATATTCATCAGGATGACTGGAAATGACCAGGATGAGGCAATTGGGGTTAAGTGACTTGCCCAAGGTTACACAGCTAGTGAGTGTCAAGTGTCTGAGATGAGATTTAAACTCAGGTCCTCCAAATTCTTGCACTGGTGCTCTATCCACTGCACCACCTAGTTGCCCTGATTTGCCCAGGGTTATATAGAATATGGAGGCTGACTTTGAACTCAGGTCTTACCTCTCTATCTATTATCCCAGGTTGAAACTCTAATGTTACCCCTCCCTCTGTGCAACCCAAGTGAGCTCATCTCTATCCCACTCTGACCCTGAGTCTCCTTCCACCTGGGGTCCTTTCCCCAACCACAACTTTTGCTCTTTGTCTTGGTGGAAAAACTGCTCTGTGTGATGTGACTAATGCACCGTTGCTACAAGAACTATAGCTTAGAACTTCTAACCTGACCACAGTTGTAATGCAATCTTCACAGATGTTAGAATATAAGCCCCTCACGGGCAGAAATAGTCTTGCTTATTTGTAATTATATCTCCCGATCTTTAGCACAATGTAATATTAGGCACAGAATAAGTGTCTAGTAAATGGTTTTCAATTCCATCCATGTAACACAGGTAACTTGTTTGTGTGATATATCTAAATCTATGTCTGTCTGTCTGCATGTCTATACCCACATATATGTATTTTTATACATACAGTGTATACAAACATACATGGAGAAGGAAGGGGAGAGAGGATTACATTATGTAGAAATGCTCTGTTTAAATTATGTATACGTATATACATATATAAAACAGAAATTAATAAATATATAATTACAATATATATTATTTAAACAGAGCATGGTCTACAAAGTTTTCTATCTGTTGATACATCGTACAGGACAAACCAGTGATTTTTCAAATATAAAATTAGCCAAAAGCAATGCCACATAACTTCTCAACATTTTACTTGAGGGATTTATTATGAGCCCTTTGGCTTTTTTCATTCCTGTCATGTCAAATGAGCAGATCCCTATTTATCATTTAGGAACAGTGGTTCAATGAATCAATCAGCACAGAGACCCTGTGTTAGGGTTGTTGGTGAGACACAAAAGAAACTGAAGACATTTTTCCTCCCCCTCTACCTCCCACCCACCCCCACTCCCCCACTGAGGAGTTTATAATCTAGTTGGGGAACTAGAACACCTACCCAGAAAACAACAGTCAGTATCTTTTATGAAGCATCATGAGAAAATACATTCTGAAATATTACAGGAGGGAGATGTGGAAAAAACCAGGGAAGATGACTGTGTGCAGCAGGAGGCAGATTTGGAGCTAGGCTTTAAAGAAGCTGAGAGACATGGATGTGTTGTTACCGTCCTTGAGGTGATAGTTTACAATCACACGCATTCAGAACACTAAATTTACATTTTATCTGTAAAAGTACTGCTTCCTCTAAGAAGTCTTCCCTTACTACTACTATTACTACTACTACTACTACTACCACTACTACTACTACTACTACTACTACCACTATTACCACCACCACCACCACCACCACTACTACTACTACTACTATTACTGCTACTACTACTGCTACTACTACTACTACTGCTACTACTGCTACTACTACCACTACTACTACTACTACTACTACTACTACTACTACCATGGATTTTTTCCTGCTCTGCTCTTCCATAGCACTAGTCATAGCAATATGAGGCCACTGATTTTGATATTTAATGTCTCTTGCATTATTCTTCTATTTAACTTTTGTCTTTGAATTGCAAGGAAATTCTCAAAGTGGGGTCTTCAGGACCCCGGGGTTTTTTTATAAAACTATTTTATATTCCTTCCCTTTCCTTTTGCTTCCTTCTGTTCCCTTTCCTTTCTCAAAACCTTAAACCTACTGTACCTCCGGAGCTCTTAGATTGGAGAACACTGGGCCCCTGCCTAAGGGTTCTTCTGGACCCTCCTGGCTTCAGAGTGATTATCAGTAGTAACTGGTGCTGTTTTCCTCCCAGCCTGATGTCTTTCTTATTGTTGCCTCATTAAAGGGGCCATGCCCTGACTGCTTCTTAAATAGGCCAGTTCAATGAAAGGGCATTACCTCACCCTAAGTGAATACCTGAATAGACCTTGGCCTAAAGGGGCCACGGTCTCCCAGTGCATCTTGAGTCATCTCCAGTCATTCTAAGGAATATCAGATCACTGGATTCAGATGACTCTGGAGGAGAAGTGAGGCTGGTGACCTGCACAGCCCTCCCTCACTCAAAACAAAGTCAAGTGCAAGTTGTATCATCATTTCTCTGATGGTATGGTCTTTATTGACAATGAAGGACAAACACAACAACATTTTATATTAATATTTTGTAAAATTATTATAAATATTATTATATATAAATATTATAAATAAATAATATTTTATTAAAATATTTTATAATAGTACTGAGGCATCATTTGGCTATTAAAATACTTTTTCTTTTTCCTGTATAATCTGTGTGAGACCAGATTTTGTTCATATACTTCAATTAAAACAATATAGTTGCAACAGATTGAATGCCGAAGCATCTACAAGATTCCAACTTTTATCAAGCCAGATATTAAAGAGATTTGTGAAAATCTGTAAACCAATGACATCTCTTTCAATTTTTTTTGTTTGGGAAAATATAGTTATTTTCATAAAATAGTCTTATCTTTTTAAAGATTCATAAATATTTTAAAATTTCATCAGTTTTAACTTATAATATGATAACTATGGATAGATATAATCCACATAAATAAAAGCTCTTTTGGGTCCTCAATATTTTTTTCATGCAAAACATATTTTTACATTAGCCATGTTGCTGAAAAGAAAGCAAGAAAAAATAAAGAAAGTAAAAAACGGTATGCTTCAATCTTCATTCAGAGTTCATCAGTTCCCTCTTTGGAGGCAGACAGCAATTTTCATCATGAGTCCTTTGGATTGTCTTGGATCTTTGTCTTGACAGAGTAGCTGTCTTTCACAACTAATTATCATACAATTTTGCTGTTACTGTATACAACATGGTTCTGGTTCTGCTTACTTCACTTTGCATTAATTCATGCAAGTTTTCCCAGGTTTTCCTGAAGTCATCCTACTTGTCATTTCTTCTAGCTCAGTAACATTCCATTACAATCAATTCATGGCATCTCCATTGGATGGCATCTCCTCAATTTCTAATTCTTCATCACCACAAAAAGAACTGCTATAAATATTGTTGTATATTTTTGTCTTTGTCTTTGTTGTGTCTTTTCCTTTTACATAGATACAGCTATATCATTTACCTTGCTGGGAAAAAAGCAACAACCTAATGTCCCCCTCCCCCATGGCAAATAGAAATTATGTCTGATCTGTAACACACATGTATAATAAGATTTAATTCATTTCAGAAATAGTGTTTTCTGATCATATAAATAACTTTCTTTTTCTTTTTCCCTATTTCCTACCTTGAATGAGGATGAAAACAGAAAGCTTCCTTCTGATGCTTGTTACCTACATGACCTGGGGCAAGTCACTGGGTCCCCTAGGTCTCAGTCTCTTCATGAGGTTTCTTCATGATCTATAACACTTTGATCAAGGAAACATACAAAAAGATGTCAAGAATGGTTCCCTTTCTCTTATTAAAAAGGGAGATTTTTAGAAAGAGGATTAAGGCAAAACACAGCAAGCTAAATACTTGGCCAATCTTAAAGGAACACTTAGGATAAAAGGGCAGCTAGGTGGTGCAGTGGATGGAGCACCAGTGCAAGAGTCAGGAGGACCTGAGTTCAAATCTCACCTCAGACACTTGGCACTCATTAGCTGCGTGACCTTGGGCAAGTCACTTATCCCCAATTGCCTCATCCTGGGTCATCTCCAGTCATTCTGATGAATATCTGGTCACTGGATTCAGATGGCTCTGGAGGAGAACTGAGGCTGGTGACCTGCACAGCCCTCCCACACTCAAAACAAAGTCAAGTGCAAGTCACGTCATCATTTCTCTGATGGCAATGAAGGACAAACACATGATCCCCTGTTTGCTAATGGCCTTCCTCAGAAATAGCTTTGTACTTCATTTGTATATGTTTTGTATAGAATTTTCTCCCCTGTGGCTTTCCCTCAAAAGAATATAATCTCCTAGAAATGAAGGACTTTTTTTCTTTGATATTTAATATTGATTTTCATACAGCATAGGTTTGACCAAATTTTTGTGGCTTTTTATTTGTTTCTATTATTATTCTTTATAAAGAATAATTTATTTATATTTTGTGTTCGTCTTTTTCTTTGTATTCTCAATATGTAGCGCAATGTCTGGCACACAAAGGGTGTTGAATAAATGATTTTGCATGAATGTCTTTAAATACTGAGATGCTGTAATAGTTATTTGTGGAAAAAAATTATCCACAGAATGATTTTAAATGCTTATGCTTGCAACATATAAATTTACTGAGAGAAAAAGAAGGTATCATTCCCATCTTCTTGAGATAATGTTTTTTAAGAGAATTGGGGGAAAATGTGAAACTAAGCAACTTGCAAAGTGCTTTCCTATTATCTGATTTGATCCTCACAACAGTTGGATGAGAAAGATGGAGAAGTTATCTCCATTTTACAGATTAAGAAACTGAGGCTTATGAAATATGGATTAGGTATCTTATTTGTCTCCAAAGGACAGAATTAAGACTGAAGGGTAGAAGCTGCGAAAGGATAGAATAGGTTGGATGTATGAAAAACTTCCTAACTAATCAGAGCCAAAAGCAGGCTGCCTCAGAAAGCAATGGGGTTCCCTATTCACTAGAGGTCTTCAAATGAATACTGATTGATAGCATGGTAGGTATGTTTTTCAGATACAGGAGCCTTATGTGGCCTCTGAGAAACCTTCCCACTCTGAGCATTGGCGTCTTAGAAGTCAACCCTTCATTTTGGAATTGAAGTAACTAAATCCCAAGATTTACAACATGACTTCACGAGGTTATTCAACGATCGACTGTCTTGTTGGGGCTGAGATCCCAGGTCCCCTGTCCTCTAGCTCAGTGCATCTTCTTCTGTACCATGATGTTTCTCTGGTTTCCAGGAATGTAGAAAACTAGAACAATTTCCATTCCTCACAGTGGCTAGCCTTGAGTTAGATATACAGTTGGATCTTTGTAACTACCCACTGATTGGTTGCCACTGGGGCTTCACATCACAGTCTTCTAATAGGCAGGAGTATGGAATTAAGAGGGACAGGTAACAGTAATGACAAACTAATGGAGCAGGAAGGGATTATTTGCATTTTTGAACAAAGGCAATGTGCCACCTAGGAAGAAGAGAATGAAAGTGATACAAAGAAAAGCTAGAGCCCAGAAATAAACTTTATGAGACAAGGAACTGTAGTGAAGAGCTCTGAATTTGGAATTAACTGTTCAGTCCCGTCTAACTCTTTGTGACTCCGTTTGGGGTTTTCTTGGCAAAGATATTGGAGTGGTTTGTCATTTCCTTCTCCAGTTCATTTTATTGATGAGGAAACTGAGGCAAGCAGGGTGAAGTGACTTGCCCAGGGTCACACAGTAAGTACCTGAGGCCAGATTTGAACTCAGATCTTCCTGACTCCAGGCCAAGTACTTTATGGAACAACAACAAGGATAATTCACTGTGCCACCTAGCTAGCTAGGTAGTAGTAGTCGTAGTTGTAGTTTTAGTAGTAGTAATATTGTGCTATTTTAAAATTTTCAAAGTTCTTTACCTATGCTATTTCGTATCTGTGAGGTAGGTACTATTATCATCTCCATTTTATAGATGAGGAAACTGAGAGTGAGAGAGATTAAGAGATTTGTCCAGGGTCTGGAAGCTACCAAGTGTGCAAGGTAGGATTCAAATTCAAGTCTTCCTGGCTCCAAGTCCAAATTCATTATTCACAGTGCAACCTAGCTTCTTCTCTTGGTAAAAATCAAACACACAAAGATGTTGGAAGGGGAGAAAAGAGGGACCCAGTACGTATAAAGAAACATGGTCTGGAGATGACTGGGAAGTGATGTAAGGACTAGGACAGCTAGGTGGCACAGTGAATAGAGGATTTGTCCTGAAGTCAGGAGGACCTGAGTTCAAATCTGGGAAAGTCACTTAGCCCTCTTTGCCTCAGTTTCTTCATCTGTAAAAATGAGCTGGAGAAGGAAACAGCAAACCACTCCAGTATCTCTGTCAAGAAACTTCCAAATGGGGTCACAAAGACTTAGACGCAACTAAAATGACATAACAGCAACAATTCATACCTCTGTGATATTCCAGTAGAACATAAGCTTCTTGAGGGCAAGGATTATTTTCCTATTTATGTTTGTATCCCTAGAATGGTGCTGGCACATAATAAATAGGTGCTTAATTAATGTGTGTTGAAGCCCCTCCATTCCTCAATAGATGATTCAATGAATTACTTTGAAAAAGAAAAATAACCAAAACATGGTAACATCTGAGAATTGGAAGTGTTCGTGTAGTCCAACCTGCATACAAAAGGAATTGCCATTATAATATTCCTGATAAGTCCAGTCTCTACCTGAATATTTCCAGGGAAGGAGAACCCACCATCTCTCTAAGATAGCTAATTCTACTTTGGGACAGCTCTAATTGTTGTTTTTCTAGACATTAAGCCTAAATTTGACTTTTTGCATCTTGTATTCATTGCTCTTGTTTGGCCCTGTAAGGTCAAATGGAGCAAACCTAATCCTTCTTCCTCAGGACAGCCTTATTATACTTGAAAACAGCTCATGTCTCCACCTCCAGTCCTCCCCTACTCCTGGAATCTTCTCCAGAACTGGTAAGCTTCTAAAACATGCTCATTGACTTCAACTCAATTTCACGTGACATGATCTCAAGGGCTCTTTATCATCCCAGTTGTTCTCTTTTAGAAGTTCTCCCGCTTATTAATGCCCTTCTTACATGGTAGCCCCCCAGGACTGAATAAAGTACTCTAGATGAGGTCTGAGTAGGGTAAGGCATAGTGGGAGTATCAACCAGTAGCTGGTTCCTAATGCTGATCCTTTCCAGACTCAGCTAGTCTAGGCCTTGACTGGCCTAGCCATAGCCTGTACTTTCTGCCTCTCTAGCTTGGTAGGATCTGCCAGTACTTGTACCCTGCTGGTAGAGCCTTCAAGAGCCCAGGGTGACCTTCTCACCATGATGAGACATCAGAGGCAACTAAAAATATCTCCATATTCAATAACTCTACCAAATAATCCCTACTTATATCGAGAGGAAAAATTGACATTCATATTTCCAGCAAAACCTCTGAACCCCAGACGGTAGTTCATGCTAGAGCAATTTGAACTGGGCTCCTTTCAGAGCTGTGAGACTGATGCCATTCTGACCGCAAGCCACAAAATCAGCAGAGACTATCTGGCACAGAGTCCTTGTCTGGGAGGGAAGAGTGAGGAGGGAGCTGGAGATAATCAAGTCAAAAATTGCATCTCTCCTTCTTCCTCATCAGCCTTTCATTTTGGCTGGACCCAGAGGGTTCTCAGTGGCTCTCCACTCTTTTTTTTTTTTTTTTGGCTGAAAGGCTCTTGGATTGACCTATATTGTGCGGTTGGGTGGTGTATATTCAACCTGCAGAATTCTCCTTTGAAATGGCATTATGAATAATGCGTTTAACATATGAAAGGCTCAAGGACTGAGCAAGTTTCTCAGTGCTTAGCTTTCATTTGTAAGTCAGCAGTGACAGCAGTCAACCCACACAAAACATTTTCTCCACCAACCCTCCCCTCCTCCCCCCTTGAAAATCTCCCACAAGTTGAAAATAGCTTTATCCGATACTTGCGTTTCTTACTCAGATGGATTTTTCATCCTTGGCCTAGTTCTGATTTAAGCACAATATGCCTAATGAGTAATAATGACTTCAAACAGGAGAGAGCTAGTTGAAGCTGAAGTAATGCCTGAAGATAATTCTTTGAAACTATCAAACAGAATGTGTTGTATTTGCAGAGCCGAAATCGGAGCATCGGCCAAAATAAACTGCAGGGTTTCTTGCCATTCAGACAGTAGTATGATGAGCTTGTGGAAACTGGGTCTTGTTACACAGCCGTTATAGGACAGGGCTGGTGATGGAGGAATTTTATTTTGTAGGTTCAAGGATGGTGGTTATGACAGACAAGTACATCTAAAGGGACACTGGGGCTAGAAGCATCTGGGGCAGTGACACAGAGAGGTCCCAAAGGAACAGGATGTGAACTGATGTCCAGAGTCATTCTTCTTTGAGGAGGGTTTCATGAACAATGTGATCCATAGGGAAAGGCCTTCCAATGACTTGTCCCATGATGTTCTCATGGGAATCCTAAAAAAAGATGGGGAGAGACTTTCTGAGAATGGCAGATTGCAAGAGTTACTGGGGATTCTGCTGAATTTTTCATTCTGAGTACATTTTGGGTTCCTCTTAAAGAGAAAAATGAGTGTCCTTGAAGATACTTTAAAGCTTATGCTACTGCAATTATTTTTCTTTGTGAATGCAGCACGGTATAGTAATAGCTAACATTTGCATAGGACTTTAAGGCTTTGCAAAGTGCTTTACCTAAATAATGATAATCGTAGCTAGCATTTATAGAGCACTTAGCATGTCTGGCACTGTGCTAAGTACTGGATGATTGTTATCTCATTAGATCCTCACAACAACTCTGGAAGGCAGGTGCTATTATTATCCCAATTTTACAGAAGCGGGAACTGAGGCAGAAAGAGGTTAAGTGACTTGCCCAGGGTCACACAGGTAATAAGTGACTGAGGCTAGATTTGAACTCAGGTCCTCCTGAGTCTAGCCCTCTGGGTTCAAGTCCACCTCTAACATATACTAGCATGTGACCCTCAGTAACTTCTCAGTGCTTTAGACAATACTCTAAGACTCTTAAGTTCCACAGAAAGTGCTGACCCAAAGAGTTTCCTCATCTAGAAGCTCCCTCTATTAATAAAATCACAGGTACAGTCCAAGTTTCTGACAACTCTGGAAGGGAGGGACTCTTATTATACCCATTTTATAGACAAAAGAACTGAGACAGACAGAAGTGACTTGCCCAGGGCTATGGAGTTTGTAAGTATCCGAGACTATCTTTGAACGCAGGTCTTCCTGTCCAGGTTTAGTCATGTACTATGCCACCCTGTGAGTTCCTTGAGAGCAGGGCCTGGTGTTTTGCTTTGTTTCAAGATTATTTTTTGCATCCCCAAGTGCCTGACACAAAGTAGGCACTTAATAAACTGCTAATTCACTCTCTGATTGACCTTGACTTGTATTGTAGAAATAGTTATAGCAAACATCTACACTGATGCAAAGTCCTTGATATGTGCTAGCTTATTTGATCCTTTCCACAGACCTGAATGGTAAGTACTTGAGGTATTTATCATCATCATCATCATTATTCCTATTTTATAGACAGGGAAATTGGGGATCAGGAAGATTAACTGACATTCTGCTTATCACATAATCCAATGGCCTTCCTTGGATACTGAATTTCATCTTCCTTCCTATCTTCCATATCTGGAATGCTGTCCTCACTGTCCTCCTCCTGGCTTCCCTGGTTTCCTTCAAGATTCACCTCAAATCCCTCCTTGCAGAAGCTTCCTCCTAACTCTACCCTACTGGTAGTGCCTTCCATTTATAAACTGTACATCTTGCTTGTACATGGTTATTTGCATGACAACTCCCCCATCATAATTTAAGTTTTTTAAAGGTAGAGACTGTTATTTTTACTCCCTTTTTGTATCCTGGGCACTTAGCACAGTGCCTGATGCATAATCATCATTTAATAGATGCTGCCTGAGTGCCTGACTGAATGACGATGTCAGCTCTAGAGCTATGAGGGACCTTAGAAGCCAACTGACCAACCCCTTCATCTTACAGATGAGTAAACTGAGCCTCAGAGAGGTTAAGCGAATTTGCCCAAACTCATGCAATTAGTAGATGGTAGTAGAGGCAGAATTTCATACTCAGGTCCTATGATTCCAATTCAATGCTCTTTTCCCCAAAATCTTCCTGCCTCTAGGCCTAGCAGCTTCTATATTTACCACTTAGTTCCTCCAAAAAGTCCTGGATTTGAAGTCAGATAACATGTATCTTTTTTGGAGAAGGAAATGGCAAACCTCTCTAGTATCTTTGATCCAGATGGGGTCATAAATAGTCAAACATGACTGAAATGACTGAACAACAGTGAGGATAGGTATTTGTTCTTCATTCTGTCCTGGGGCTGCCCAAAGAGGAAAGATGAAGAGTAGGGAGGGGAGAAGAGATGAATTTACTCCAAGATCAAGTCAAACCTTACCTTACCCAATAAAATCATGCATGTAAAACATTTTGCACACTTCTTAAACCCTATAAAAATGTCAGCTATCATTATCATCATTATTATGAGATATAAAAGAAATAGTAATCATATGTTCTCTGATTAAACCATGGTCTCTAAAGACCATGTGAGTGATAATTATTCCATGTCTTCTCCCATATCCCTTCCTTCATGCATTTCATGGGAAAGCAGCATAATCCAAAGGAAAGATCACTGAAGTGGCAGTCAGAAAACCTGGGTTCACTTTCCATAGGAGTGACTTCAGTCAAGGCACAACATCTCAGAACTTCATTCTCCTTATCTATAAAAGGAGTGAGTCAAAACCATTAAGCTTCCAGGTCTAAATCTATGATCCTGTGACTCATAAAGTTGCATGCAGATGGCCCACTTTACCATAGATGGTCTTCATGAGATACTTTTTGCTTCACATTTTCCCTGTCACCAATATGGCCAGTTATTTGTTTATAGAAATGTCCTATTAAATGAGGATTACTTTTCCCAAATCGTTTTCATACTATGTTTCTCTCTGTCCCTGCTGCCCTTAGCTTGAGTATCAGTGAATATACTTTTCAGTTTATGGACATGTTTTTGTTTTTTTCACATATCTGAACTCAGTTGTCATATCTTCGCTATAGTCATGTCTCTAAGAAGCAAACATATTGTGCCATTCAGCCCCAGATATCTTTTCCGAGGGGCAGTAGGGGGTACAGTACATAAAGGATCAGTCTTAGAGTCAGGAAGGTCTGAGTCAAATCTGGCCTCAGACACTTACTATGTGACCCTAGGTAAGTCACTTAATCCTGTTTGCCACTGTTTCTTCATCTGTAAAGTGAGCAGGAGATGGAAATAGTAAATCAATTCAGTGTCTTAGTCAAGAAAACCCCAAATGGGGTCACAAAGAGTCAGATATGACTAAACAGCCCCAACAATCATCCTAACAGTCCTTATACCAGGGCCTACAACACTGTAGGTGAGCTTTGCTTGTCTTCAAGGGCATATGGAAGGAAGCTCAATGCTCGCTTGTCAATAGTAATGTGTAGAAACATTGTCTTACCCGATGAAATCATGCATGTAAAACATTTTGCAGACTTCTCAAGCTCCATGAAAATGTCAGCTATCATTATTATAAGATATAAAAGGAATAGTCATCAGAAATCTGTGATAAAAACAGTTTATAACTACCCTGAAAAATCCTTGTTAGGTTCCATGGATGATTGGCTTTCTGTTTTGTTTTGTTTTGGTCCAGATCTATGATTTCATAGGCATTGTCAAGCTTTGGAGAACTAATACAGATGGACAAGTGTTTTATAATTTACAGTTTAAAAGGGTTGCCTGGGACTCTCTGTGACTTGCCCAAGGTCACAAAGCCAGTATGAGTAAGAGGAAGAACTTGAGCCGAGTCTAATTCTAAGGACAATTCTCTCTCCATCATACTATGTTACCTCACTTATGTTCTATTTTAATCGAGTACTATTTTTGGGAAAGAAGGATAAATGAGCAGAAAATCAAGATATTCTTTCTCAGTTACCCATGCCTCAGGAAGCTTTGTAGTTTGGAAGACTACATAAGACCATAACCAGAGCATCACCACTCAACTGGTAGTCATATATTCTAATTATAAAATATAATTGACCAATGGATAGATAAATTTATTTACATATATGTATATATGTGCTTATATGTGATAATATATTAATATATAGTATTTAATGTAATACAACATATATAAGACAGACAGACAGAGGTGGACCTAGCACTGGAACTAGAATTAGGAAGTTTAAATCTGGCCTCAGATACTTACTAGCTCCATGACCCTGGGCAAGTCACTTAACCTCAGTTAAATTGTCTCAGTTTCCCCGTTGTAAAATGGAGATAATAATAAGAGTTGTTGTGAGGATCAAACTAAATAATATTTTTAAAAGGCTTAGCATCATGCCTGGATAATAATAGTTGCTTAATAGATGCTTTTTTTTTTTCATCCAAGCAAAGTACCTAAGAGAAATTGTGCAACTTCTTACGTGTTATTAGTCAACCCAAAATCTAATGTGGAAAATGGGAGGACAAAAGGACACAGGCGACAGAGATTACTTAACTAAGAAATTGATAATCAAGTGCAAAAAGTTCATAGCAAAAAAATCCTATTTTAGAATTCTATTCCAGGTTTTTTGAAAGACAGCTACCACTTGGGCATGCAGCTGAAAAAACTAGAAAAAGAACATATTGAAAATCCTCAAGTAAATATCAAATTAGAAATACTAAAAACCAAAGGAGAGATTAATAAAACTGAAATTAAGAAAACTATTGAATTAATAAATAAAACCAATAGTTGGTTTTATGAAAAAATTAATAAAATTGATAAACCTTTGGTCAATTTGATTAAAAAAAAGAAGGAAGAAAATCAAATTACTAATATCAAAAATGAAAGGGGTGAACTCACCTCCAATGAGGAGGAAATTAAAACAATAATTAGAAATTATTTTGCCCAACTTTATGCCCATAAATTGAACAATCTAAATGAGATGGATGAGTATTTTAAAAAATACAAATTGCCCAGATTAACAGAAGAGGAAGTTGAATACTTAAACAACCCCATCTCAGAAAAAGAAATTGAACAAGCTATCAATGATCTCTCTAGGAAAAAATCTCCAGGGCCGGATGGATTTACAAGTGAATTCTATCAAACATTTAAAGAACAGCTAATTCCAATACCATATAGACTATTTCTGAAAATTGGGGAAGAAGGAGTCCTCCCAAATTCTTTTTATGATACAAATATGGTTTTGATTCCTAAACCAGGAAGAGACAAAACAGAGAAAGAAAACTACAGACCAATTTCTCCAATGAATATGCAAAAATTTTAAATAAGATTTTAGCAAAATGAATACAGCATCTTAACATGAGAATCATACATTATGATCAGGTAGGATTCATACCAGGAATGCAGGGCTAGTTCAATATTAGGAAAACTATTAGCATTATTGATTATAGTAACAACAAAACTAACAAAATCCACGTGATTATCTGAATTGATGCAGAAAAAGCTTTCGACAAAATACAACACCCATTCCTATTCAAAATCCTAGAGAACATAGAAATAAAGAGAACTTTCCATAAAATAATAAGCAGTACCTACCTTAAACCTTCAGCAAACATTATATGCAATGGAGATAAGCTAGATGCATTTCCAATAAGATCAGGGGTAAAACAAGGATGTCCATTATCACCACTATTATTCAATATGATACTAGAAATGTTAGCTGTAGCAATTAAACAAGATAAAGAAATTGAAGGAACAAGAATAGCCAAAGAATAAACTAAGTTATCACTCTTTGCAGATGATATGATGATATACTTAGAGAATCCCAGAGATTCAAGTAAAAAACTACTTGAAATAATAAACAACTTTGGCAAATTTGCAGGTTACAAAATAAACCTGCACAAATCTTCTGCATTCCTATATATTAGTAACAAAGTCCAACAGCAAGAGATAGAAAGAGAATTCCCATTTAAAACGAGGGTAGACACTATAAAATATTTGAGAGTTTACCTGCCAAAACAAACCCAGAGACTATATGAACACAGTTACAAGACACTTTTTGCACAAATAAAGTCAGATCTAAGTAAGTGGAAAAACATCAGTTGCTCATGTAACTCATGGTAGGCTGAGCCAATATAATAAAAATGACAATTCTACCTAAATTAATTTACTTATTTAGTGCCATACCAATTAAACTATCAGATAATTATTTTCTAGAGCTGGACAAAATAATATCAAAATTCATGTGGAAGAACAAAAGGTTCAGAATATCAAAGGGATTAATGAAAAGAAATGCTAGGGAAGGTGACCTAGCTCTACCAGATCTCAAATTGTATTATAAAGCAGTAATTGTGAAAATCACTTGGTACTGGCTAAGAAACAGAAGGGTAGTCCAGTAGAATAGGTTAGGTACTCAAGACACAGTAGTCAATGAATACAGCAATCTACCGCTTGATAAACTTAAGGATCCCAGCTTTTGACCCAAAAACTCACTGTTTGACAAAAATTGCTGGGAAAACTGGATAACAGTGTGGCAGAAACTAGGCATAGACCCATTCCTGACACCCTACACAAGAATAAAGTCTAAATGAGTACATGATCTGGGTATAAAGATTGATACCATGGACAAACTGCAGAAGCAAGGAATAGTGTATTTATCAGATTTATGGCGAAGGGAAGATTTTTTGACTAAAGAAGAGATAGAAAGCATTATGAAGTGCAAGATGGATGATTTTGATTACATTAAATTGAAAAGTTTTTGCACAACCAAACTCAATGCAACCAAAATTCGAAGGGATGTAGTATATTGGGAAAGAATTTTTACAGCTAATCTTGGGGATAAAGGCCTCATTTCTAGAATATATAGAGAACTGAGTCAAACATACAACAATACAAGTCATTCCCCAATTGATAAATAGTCAAAGGATATGAACAGGCAGTTTTCAGAGGAAGAAATTAAAGCTATCTATAATCATATGAAAAAATGCTCTAAATCACTTTTGATTAGAAAGATGCAAATCAAAACAACCCTGAGGTACCACATCATACCTATCAGACTGGCAAACATGACAGAACAGGGAAATGATAAATGTTGGAGAGGATGTGGGAGAGTTGGAACACTAATTCATTGTTGGTGGAGCTGTGAGGTCATCCAACCATTCTGGAGAGCAATTTGGAACTATGCCCAAAGGGCTACAAAAATGTGCATATCCTTTGACCCAGCAATAGCACTTTTAGGACTATATCCCCAAGAGATCATAAAAATGGGAAAGAATCCCACATGTACAAAAATATTTATAGCAGCACTCTTCATAGTGGCCAAAAACTGGAAATCAAGGGGATACCCATCAACTGGGGAATGGCTGAATAAATTATGGTATATGAATGTAATCGAAAACTATTGTGCTATAAGAAATGATGAACAAGAAGACTTCAGAGAGGCCTGAAAAGACTTATATGATCTGATGCTGAGCAAAAGGAGCAGAACCAGGAGAACTTTGTGCATAGCAACGACCACAGTGTGCGAGAGTTTTTTCTGGTAGACTTGGATCTTCATAGCAAAGCAAGGACTTAAAAAAAAAAATTCTCAATGGTCTTCTAAGACAAAATGCCTTCTACATTCAGAGAAAAAACTATGGAATTCAGTCACAGAATGCAGAAGAGCATTTGTGTGTGTGTGTGTGTGTGTGTGTGTGTGTGTGTGTTATGTTTTGGTTTGTTATATGATTTCTCCTATTTATTTTAGTTCTTCTACACAGCATGACTATAGTGAAAATGTATTCAATAGGAACGTATGTGTAGATCCTATATAGAATTTTATGCTGTCTCAGGGAGGGAGAGGGGTGGTGGGGAGTAGATAGGGGGGAAAATCTAAGGTTTATGGTACTGATTTTAGAGCACTAAAAATAAATAAAATTAGTATAAAAAAAAAAGAAAGATAGCTACCTCTTTATGCAGTTCATTTTGAAGACAGAAAGATGTGGCAACTGATGACTGGGGTCCTGTCCTGCCCTGCTTCGTGGATCTAAAGAACCTATTCAGAAGGATTCTACTTTAATAATTATGTCTACACATCTCTTGAAGACAGAGAAGACCCTCTCACATCTACTCTTTAATTTGATCTTATACTGAATGTAAAGGAAAAACATCTTTTTTTTATCTCTAGCAATCACAAGCACTAGTTCTAATAAAAAGGAACTAAGTTCTCCTTGGTTAGCCCATTTCACTTTGTTTTTGTGCCTCTTTCTCATCTCACTATAAATGTCAGAAATCCAATCTTGGAGATGTATGTGTATATACAGACCATGAAGAGCTATTTCCTGGTGGAGTATTGTGATTGGCCCTTCATCATAATGCTTCCCAGGACCTGGCCTGCCCACCCTCCATGAAAATCTATATTTGGAGAGACCTTGGAGCAGAGATGTGACTCATTGCCAATCTTCTGCTTTCTTTATCCACTCTTAAAAAGTCATTGAGGTTATATTGAATCAGTCCAGTTTTCCTTCTGGAGTCCTAAACTCCTTCAGATTTATCATAATTTTAAATTCTTATGAAACAGAAATATAGTGTTTAGGACCAGTTAGATGGGTTCTGGTACCAGAGTACTCTATAATTAGTGAGATGATAGCTAGAATATAGGAGTATTATTTAGTTCTCAGTTCTGGGAGTCACATTGTCAGAGGAATGGGCAAAGGACCAGGATCATGAAGGGGGTCTAGAAATGATATGTTAAGAATATGAAAAGTTTAGCAAAGGAAGAAAGATGACATAGGAAAGACATTATAGCCAATTTCAAATATCTCTCTCATTCCTTTTGACCTGAACTATGCTTACACTGAAACTTCATACCTCTCTATTTCATCAAATTTTCTTCAAGAAAAGCATTGGTGGGCACTGGATACAGCAAACACCAAATAGCATCTCAAAAAATAGATTATATTTTTATAGATAGGAAAAGATATGTTGATATTATCCTTAAATTCACTGCCTGTGTGTGGTCAGATCATCAATTTATCAGCACTTAAACCAGAATTAGTAAAAAGAAAGGAGAAAGAATTTTAATGAGAAAAATATATTTGAACTGAACAACTAGAATGACTCAGTCCTGAACTATTTAAACAAATAATCAGGAATGAGAAATGGGAATTGGATATCAACAAAAGACACTGATACTGACTACAATAATTTTATACCTCTATAACTTCTACAAATGTTTTACCACATAAGACCAAAAGAGCGTAGAAAACATTTTAATCAGCAAACATTCAACTCACTTACAAAATGAAGTGGTTTGCCAAACTCAGTCTAGATGGAAGCCAAAGGTAATGCCAGTTATAAACTCAATGGTAAGACCTCATGAAGAAAATGATGGGCATTTATGACTAGTATTGTCTCATAAAGCAATGAGAAGCAGTAGAGGAACCAGCTTAAAGAAAGCTTGGAAAGAGATCCAACCAAGCAAAGTCACTGTCATCCTAAAAGCATTTAAGGACAAAAATGGAAGGCATCAAATAGAAGAAGAATAGAACAGATTTGTAAACATTTCCATTTTGTATTGTTTTCATCATCAAGGCTGATAGAGCCACCACATCTGGACCCTAAAACCACAATAACAAATGTGCGTCACAAAAAGGAAAAGCAATAGAATTAGACCAAGTTTGTATAGTATATAACCCCACTGAAGGTGATACAATTGTGAGGACCATGAACAATCAGTATGCAAAATTTTCTGCATCTCTATAGCACTTTAATATTTGCAAAGAGATTTACACATATTCTCTCATTTTATCTCTACAGCAATGCTGGGAGATAGATGTTGTTACTATTATTCCATTTAAAATAGCATGAGTAATTCCATTTTGCTTTTATCCGCCATTTTGTGAAGTTAAGGTCCACTTCTTGCAAATCACCTGAACACAGGATAAGTCACAAGACAGGAAAGTCATAAGATCAACTCCACCTCTCACTTTAGTGTCTCCCAGTTCCCTCCACCAATAAGAAACCAGGTGTCTCAATTCCTATAATTCTATTTTTCCACTCCCTTCAACTATAGAATTATTGCAGAGACCAATGGTCAGGGTCCTTGTGCCACCAACAGCCTGGAAACCCAATTTGTTTCTTCAATGGCATGCCTTGCTAAATAAATCATTTATCCAGATGTAACAACTTGGTATCTTTATTCCACCATACACTCTCCGCGTTCTACAGATGAAGAAACTGAGGCAGACAGAGACTAAGTGATTTACCCATAGTCAGACAGCTAGGAAGTATCAGAACATATATTTGAACTCAATCTTCCTGAGTCTGGGTCCAGTTGTTCAACCACTGTGTTACCTAGCTACAAAAATCTCAGACCCTATTAAAATGAAACAAACAAAAAATAACAGAGAAAACATCAACTTACCTATTTATCTTTTTCCCTACTTCTTTAGAATCTGCATTAGGGTCATATATATATATGCAAAATTATCCCTAATGAGAGTATTAGAAGCCATTAAGCAGCTTTTGCAAGTGGTATTCAACAATAGTCCAAGTCTCTACAATTTCACAATTGATTGAAATATGTCAGATCATGACTCTGATTACCTTATGTGGCCTCTGGCAAATCACTTAACCTTTCTGGATCTCAGTTTCCTCATCTGTAAAATAAGTGGCTTGGATTAAATATATGGGACAAAGTCCCTTCAAAGTCCAGGATCTATGATTATATAGAGAGAATATAAAATTCCATTGTGCTTGGGTTTTGTTTTGTTTTGTTTTTTATGAAAAAAAATTATTTTTGATTCAGCAGAACAAAAGTTTCCTTCCTTGGTTGTGTTCCAAACAGTTCTCTTCCCATTCATATAACATAATCATTTAAGAGTCCTTGAAGGATATAACACAAGAAATTGCCATGTTCAAGATCATTTACACAGAACTTTTATCATTTGAGTCTCCTGACAATCCTGGGAAGTAGGTCATACAGTTATTTTTCTTCCTATTTTACAGATAAGAAAATTGAGGTTTGGAACAGTTGTGTCATGCCCATATAGTTTGGGTCTAAAGCAGAAACTGAACTGAGGTTTTCCAGACTTTATAGTCAGGTATTGAAACTTGACTATAAAAACCTCCCCAGAGTTTTTTAAGTAAGGAGTAGGTGACTATCTATTAGAGATAACGTGGAGGGACTTCCCAAATTGGGTGAGAGTTCAGACTAGATGATCTCTATGGCTCCTTCCAAATTAATTCTGATCTTCTTATTAACTCACTTTTCTGGTATAAACTGAAAGTGAAGAAGGGCAGTGTGGTGTAGTAGGTGGTGATCTAGCTATCAGCAAGTCAGGACAAACTGGGTTCAACTCCCATCTCTGACACATAATGGCTGTGGGACAATGGGCATACCATCTAAATTCTCAATGACCCCTTCTCTTCTTACCCCAACAACTCTCTAAGACCAGTTGGAAGTGGCTAAAAGGTTCAGTGAGTAGAGCCCTGGGCCTGGAGTCAGGAAAATCTGAGTTCAAATCTGACCTCAGACACTCCCTAGCTATGTGACCCTGGGCAAGTCACTTCACCCAATTTGACTCAGTTTCCTTATCTGTCCAATTAGCTGGAGAAGGAAATGGCAAACCACTCCAGTTTCTCTGCCAAGAAAACCCCAAATGAGGTCACAAAGGGTTAGACACCATTAAAAAAATAACATTTAGAATGGAGTTTCTCCACAGAGAGTTCACTAAGCCAATGAAATCACAGATCTGGAAAACACACACAGGCACACATGTACACCATCCTGTTCTCTTTTTTTCCAGGCCATAAATATTTCCAGCTGTATTCTTCAGCAGGGATGTCCAAGCCACATCCTTCACTCTTCTGACAGCATTTACTGCTTGGCTGAATAGCTACCTTTTTGATTCCATCCCTCTTTATCTAGAGCAGATTCCCTGTGATTTTCCACTCCCTGGGACTGATGTGATCTTGTGTCTATGGTCTTCACACAGTTTCCAGGAGACATTGCCCACAATCTCTGAGCTCCGAGACCTACAGCAGGTCGGACAAACTTCCTTTCTTTTTAGCTTTGCACGAGTGACCCACTGACCTACTTTTCTGTCTCTGCCTGGCATAACTCAGCATCCTTGTAACTTGAAACTTCCCCTCCTCCACGGATTTGTAATGTTTAGCTTCTGTGACAGGAAACATGAGGTTAACAGCACTGCAGATAAAAATATAATGGGCCAAGGTGTTTAATGCTGCCAGACTGGCCCTATTTAATTGTGCAAGCTTCATTTGTCATGATAGATTTGAGTATTTTCTTATTTTTTTAGTGGCCCTGTGTACATTGATGCATGTATTAGCTATTGCTTCTCCCACTTTCATATTTAAATGAAAAACAAATTCTGATCATTTACCCTGAGATTCTCACTCATGCTGTTTCTCAGTCAGACTGAAAATGCGTGTGTGTGTGTGTGTGTGTGTGTGTGTGGTGAACACAGAGGCGGGGGGTTAGGATGTCTGGATAAAATGGATCAAAGAAAAAAAAATGGATCTTCAGAATATCCCAAACCATGTGCATGTAACAAACAGAGCCTGAAATTGCCAGGAAGAAAACTCCTTGACATAACAACAATTGCACATGAAACCAAATAAATTTGGCAGTCAGTTACAAATGTCACAGTGTCACATAGTATTTATACCTTCGCAGAAAACAGCAGCCAATTGCAGAATTAATTTTTCCTGGTTGTGTTAAGTGGAGGGGAGGGAGGCAGTTGCTGACAGCTGAGCAAGGCAAGATGGTAGATCAGAACAATGATAGCCTGACGGGTGCAGATCATGAGTCAAAATTCAGAAAAACAGCCAGCGTTATCTACAGAGAAGGAAGAGGTAGGGACCGGGAGAATTTGAGAAACAAATCTGACCCAATCCTTACAGTCACTGGAGGCCCCATAGTCAGACCTTTGCATTCCACTTTGAATAAATATAAAGGCATTATGGCATAGTAGTGGATCCATAAACATTTAGTAAGTATCTATTATGTGCCAAGCACATAGGGTCAGTTAGGTGGTATAGCAGACAGAGCAAGCACCAGGCCTGGATTCAGGAAGATCTGAGTTCAAATCTGGCTTTAGACATTTGCCAGCTATGTGACCTTATGGACATGTCACTTAATCCCTACTTGCCTCATTTGTAAATTGGGGGCACATTGGAGAAGAAAATGGCAAACCACTCTAATCTCTTTGCAAAAACAAAACAAAACAAAACACCTAAATTGGATCATGGGTAGTTTGAAACAGCTGAACAACAACTATGTGCCAGGAACTGTGTAAAGTAAGGTCTAGGGGTTAAAAATAAAAAGGAAGTCAGTTCCTGCTCTTAAGGGGCTCACAATCTCTAGAGGGCTGACTTTGGCAGCAAAAAGACCTGAGTTCAAGTCCTCTGGCACATCCTGGCTGTGTGACCCTGGGCAAATCTCAACCTCTAGCAACTCTCTAAAACTATAGATTGCAGAGCAGGTATTGATAGAGAGAAAGTTTGTCTAGAGGTTCCTTATGTCGATGAAATCACAGGTTCAATCCCTGGACTAAAATTATGAATACCATAGACCTAGAGTTAAAAGGACTAAGAAGCTATCTCATCACACTCCCCTCACTCTACAGTTAAGGAAACCAAGGAAAGGGCTATGAATCACTAGGGGAAAGACACAAAGCCGTACAGGTGGTAAGCATCAGAGGTAAGATCTGAATCAGGTGTTCTGATCACTGAGTCAGTGACCTTTCCATTGTATCATGTTGCCTCAGAACAGTTCTAGACTATGAGGGAGGGAGTCCCAGACATGGAGGGATCCTAGGTAAGAAGAGGGCCCTTCTCTATGGCTTTGTGACTAATGAAAGGAACATTTTGCTTGGCCTGGACATTTAAATGTCAGAGCCAGCCCTTGGACAGAAAAATCTCTCATCAGCAATAATTTCCATTCATACAGCATTATATATATATATATATTTACATATGTATATTATATATGTCACATACACGTATATCACATATATATTTCATATATATAGCATCTCACATGATTCTTAAAACAGTCTTGTCATCACAAGCCTTTCGTAGTTGTCATTCAGTCATGTCCAACTCTTCACGACCGCATTTGGGGTTTTCTGGGCAAAGATACCGGAGTGGTTTGCCATTTCCTTCTTCAGCTCATTTTACAGGTGATCAAACTGAGGCAGACAGGATTAAGTGACTCGCCCAGGGTCACACAGCTAGTAAGTATCTGAGGCCAGATTTGAACTCAGAAAGATGAGACTTTCTGACTCCAAGCGCAGCACACTATCCTCTATCCACTTTACCACCTAGAAGCTCAAAATCACAAGCCTATCCACACATTATCTAATCTAATCAGGTAGATTATAAAATCCAATGTTAAATTGAGGCAATTGAGGTGCAAAGACTTACTTAAGGTTATACAACCAGTTAGCAAAAAAAAAAAAAAAATCTCACCCCCAAACCACAGATGTAGGAGGGCAAAGGGAGGATTTATTCCAGCTGTTAGAACATTTCAGTTAACTCTCCTTTGCCTTCCCAGAGCTCCTAAACACCCAGTCTGGAGGTCTCTGAATACAATGGACATGGAGACCAGGAGTCGTTGCAGAAGAACATAAAAATGTGTTGGTTTTCCTCTCACTCTTCAGTTTACAGAAGTGTGAAGTCACAGAGAAGCAGGGTCCTTGCCCAGATACTCAAGAATAAAGAAACCCACAGTCTACATTCAGGTAAAACATTTATCCCAGTTGACTGTTCATACCTTTCTCAAAGGTAGATGGGAGAACTGAATTCTACATTCCAGATGGAACCTCGCACGCATTTTCCCATCCACTGGTCCTTAGCTTCACCTCCACACAGTCTGGGCAGCATCCTCACCGTCCAAAGTCTGTCAGCAGTGATGGCAGCTGGATCCTGCCTTTCACCTGGACTATAGAACATCAGGGATAATTTCAGACTCTGCCTTCAAGCTCTGGCACTGATCCAAATGACCCAGGATAAGAAGAAATGTAAACAAACTTCGCAGGCATAAACAAGCAATGCCAGAGAGGAGCTAGCAGCAGCTCTGCCAAAAGTAGAAAAGGAAGAAAAAGATCACCAAGGAAATATTTGTTCAAATGCACAGAAGGAAGTTCAGGGAGCAAGACAACAAGATAGCAAGACTTCGAGAATTTGTGTAATGGAAATTCATGAGTTTCTTTAGAGTGTTTGTTTTTTATCTCTTGCAGAGCTTAGGTATATCTCATGGGACATAGAGTGACTGTAAATAAATTTTTTTGAAAAATATGTTTATAAAAAAGGTTAAATAAATAATCATAGTAACTTGGAAAACTAGATTGTATGGAGTCAAATTCTGATGGCATATATATGGAATATTTACTAATTTTAATCAGATCATAACAGGAAAGTAAAGTTTCTGTTTAAAAGGCATATGATATAGTTCAGAGTCAAATAAAAATGATTTTTGCCTCATAGGATATCCAGAAAAGGCTATAAATATCTAAGATCTTTAAAATGTTCAATTTTTTAAAAAAAAATTGCAATGTTCTTTATTTCAATATGTTAACAAATCATGATTTCATTGGGTTGGGTACTCCGTCTTTCTAATGCAAAGCTGATATAATCCTCTGCACTTAGTAGATGGCTTTCATGAGTTGTTATAGTGGGAAATAGCATTGCAATAGTGCATGTACCTGGCCTTCCTTATTTTAGTCATTTGACTTCCCACCTGATCAAGGACAGGCAAAACTATAAAGAATTGTATCACTGTCAACCATTGTGTGAATCTTAGACTCCAGGCACTTGATCCTGTATGAAGACCAGAGAACATCTTTCCCCTCTCTGACCTTTAAAAATCCCTCCCCTTTTCTCCCTGGACCCCAGTGTCTCCCTCACATGTCTATTAAATGTTTCCTTTGGTGTCTGTCACCTGCTCTTGAAATAATTTGCATCCTGTTCTTGAGTCTAAGTGAAAACCAGGGTCCAGCTGCTGTCACTTCTGCCACAGACTTTAGAGAAGATACGTGGTAGCAGATGGATGGTGAGGGTGCTGCCCAGAGTGTGTGAAGGGGAAGTCAAGGACCAGTGGATGGGAAAATGTGTGCGAGGTTCCATGTGGAATGTAGAATTCACTTTTCCCCTTTACCTTAAGGAAAAGCACCAGCAATCATTGGAATGAATGTTTTACCTGAGGGAAGTTTCACTACCCAGTCTTTCAGGGATAGGCCAGTGTTAAGCTAGGCTGGTGCTTGTCCAATAGATACCCCACTTATCAATTAACACATTTATAACTTTTCTTGCCTGATATCACTTGTCAGAGATTGTATTTTTAAAGAACTTTGGTGGAGGGAATGTTTCTTATGTTGATTAAAATTGAGCTCTTTATCCAAAATTCCCAAAGTGGAGTGATTGGGAACGTGTGCTCAGAGGAAAATGAGAGTAAGTAACAAAGAAATTAAGTGAATCCATTATGAGTTGCACAAGTTACTGGACCTCTGGGACTCAGCTTCCCTCTTGGTAGAAGGATGAGGTTGGATCAGATGAACTCTCAGGTCCCTTCTGGTTCTAAAGCTGTGATCCTATAATCCTGTAACTATTTTGGACCTTTTTGACATTGCCTAGAAATATAAATGCTGAAGGAAACAGAGAGTCCAGCCATTTTCTAAATCACCTTTCTAGAGTTGGGGTTGTTTGTTTTTTCATTCTTCCCTGTTTCTTTTACCAAACTATCATCTTGGTTAAGTGCATTTCCAGAAAATCCAGGTGCCTTCTGCCCATTATGCACAGAACATTCCCTACTCACTAGTCATTACCCTCTTAGAATGCAAATGCACTTATGGTTACCTGGTTACTGTTGTTAAGAGGTAGAGAACAGAAGTGCCAAGTGTGACTTAGAGGCACAATAGGTCTTCCACTGAGAGCCGAAGTTGCCAAAAACCTCTTTGTTTAGACAAGCTCAGACAAGACTCCAGCTCTGTTTGTGGGGTGGAATAGGTAATGGCAGGCAATGCTGCTGCTCAGGGTCAGCAGTTATACAGAACCTGTAGAGTGTTGGAGGCAAGAAAACAGGTCTCCGTTTCTAACCCACACTTTGGCCAGTACCTTCCTTCAAAAAGCATCTTAGTTTGCCTACCCACTGAACTGGGGTGATGAATTGACAGGTATTACAGTGGACTAGTTTGTTAGAACCATAATTAGGGTGAGGTCACTGGGTCTTTGCTCCAAGTAGGAAATATTTAGAGGGTGGTTAACAGCACCATCTGCCGGAGCTGCTTCCCCACTAGGTACACTCCCTTGTCTACTCATCTCGACTTCCTCCTCCTGAAAGTCAAACTCCACCCCTACCTCAAACCAACAAACTTCTTCCATGATCAGCTAGTCCTTCACCAGCATAATCAGTCAGCTAGGATTTATTAAGGTCCTACTATGTGTCAATCCACAAATAAACATTTATTAAGCACCAACTATGTGTCAGCAACAAGTATGTGTAGCAAAGGCTGTCCCCTATCCCCACCCCAAGTAGCATAAGGGGGGTCATTGTGTGGCTCAAAGGAATACAAAAGAAACATCTCTAGTCTCTTCTCTCCCCACCCATCTCCAAGGGAGACCTTAATTCCAAGCAGGAAATTGGGACCAGAAGCTTGGGCACTTTGTTCTCCTCAGAGAGCAGGAGTACTAGGTTAGAATTATACCTATCTGTTCCCTTAAATATTATTTAGTCTAGGGGATGTGATATGGGTATACAACTCTGAAGAAGGAAGCAATCCCTACTCACAATGAACTCATAAAAAATTATGGTCTTCAGGGTTTACTTCCTCTTCCAAGAGGATACTACCCTCTCCTTATTCCTATGAGTTTCCAGACCCTTGACAGAATGGAAACCTCCCACTCTAAGGATGAACTCACCCCACAGACCAGCTAAGAAATACATCAGTGTAGACTGGCCAGAAAGGAATCCTTGAATTAGGTATGGACAGAGACATTATTACCAAGCTAGGGATGAGTATGTGTCCCTAAATGAATCCATATCATTCTGAGTAAGATCAAATGACTCCCTAGCCTTTGAATCATTTATATAAATGGCACGTGATGAGAACTCCATTTGGTTCAACAAAATTTAAATTCTTACTGCATTGTGGAAGGATGCAAAAGTGGCATTCACGTCATTACTAAGGGGCCAAGACAAAAATACAGAGAATGATTACAGTGGATGACTAAACAAGAGAGCATATAATTGAGAACCAAAGTTAGTGGCATAAACAATAAAAACTGGGGGTGGGGGAAGGGGAAGAAAGTTAGGGAAAAAATCAAAATGGAATTATAAAAACAGAACAACCTTTCAGAGGCTTCCCATGGCCTACCAAATTAAGAATGAATTCCTAATATTCAAAACCATTCACAATCTGAATCCATCCCACCTTTTCAATCTAAGAATGGCTGTTTGGTTGAAGGTTTTTTCCCTTTTCTCCTTTTTTCCCAAATTTATTAATTTATTTGTTTTCAGTTTTCAACAATCACTTCCATAAGTTCCAAATTTTCTCCCGCTCCTTCTCTAAGATGGCATGCAATCTTATATGGGTTCTACACATATATTCCTGATTTAAAGAATGACTTTTTACTACCTTATTTTTCTCCTTTTCTTTCCTGTCTCTGTGCTTTGCACAGTCTGTCCCTCATGGCTGGAATGGAATGCTTCTCCTTTTGAAATTCTTTCCTTTTTCAAGCCTCATCTCAAGCCTCTAGGAAGGCTTCCCTGATTTCCCCAAGCTGAAAATGTTCTCTCTCTTCTCAACTATGTCATTGATTTGGGACTCTTCAGTTAGTCAACAAACATTTTTTTAAGCTCTTACCATTTGCCAGGCACTGTGTTAAGTACTGGGGATACAAAGATAGGCAAAAATAAAGTCTCTGCCTCAAAGGGGTGAAGAGAGCATCAGCGGCCTAGAATAGGAAGGAGTGGGTGATGTTACTGTAATGAATGAATGAATAGAAAAAAATATTTATGAAGCACATATAATGTGTCAGGCACTGTGCTAGTCATTTCACTTAATCAGATACAAAAACAAGCAAGTAAGCCAGCTTACATTCTAATAGGGCAAAAGTTTTTAACTTGGGGTCTATGAAAGCCTCCGTTGTTTAAAAATATAGATAGATTAGATAGCCCGATAGATATAGAGATATATTGATAATGTAATTGGTTTCCTTGGAAATCCTATGTATTTGCATTTAAAAATATTATTCTGAATTGGAAATTGAGGGGATGCTCATTAATTGGGGAATTACTGAGCAAGTTGTGGTATATGATTGTGGTAGAGGATTATTGTGCTATAAGAAATGATGAGGGAGTGGTTTCAGAAAAACATGGCAAGATATATATGAACTGAAGCAAGGTGAAGTGAGAAGAACATTGAAAAGGGAGAGATCATTGTACACAGTAACAGCGACATTGTAATGATGATCAACTATGAAAGACTTGGCTACTCTGATCAATACAATGAGCAGAGATAATTCCAAAGGACTCATGAGTAAAAAATGCTATCTACCTCCAAAGGGAGAACTGATGAACTCAACTGAACTGATGAGTGCAAAATTAAGTATAATTTTCTCATTTCATTTTTCTTGCATTTTTTGTAATACAGTGAACATGAAAATATGCTTTGCATGATTTCACATGATTGATATCACATGATTTCACAATATTGATATCATATTGTTTGCCTTCTCAGTGGGTGCAGGAGGGGGTGAGAGGGAAAGAGAGAATTTGGAAATGAAAATTTTTAAAAAGAAAAGAATGTTAAAAATAAAATCAAATAATTTTTCATAAAAAATTATTTATTTATTTATTGTTACTTTCTTTTTTAGATGTCTATTTATTTTTAGTTTTCAACATTCATTTCCACAAAATTTTGAGTTCCAAATTTTCTGCCCATCTCTCCCCTCCCCCCACCCCATAACACCTTGCATTCTGCTTACGTCTCCTTCAATATGCCCTCCCTTCTATCACAGCCCTCTCTTTCCTTATCCCCATCTTCTCTCTTTTCTTGGAGGGCAAGATTGATTTCTATACCCCATTACCTGTATTTCTTATTTCTCAGATTTATGAAAAAACAATTCTCAACATTCATTCCTAAAACTTTGAGTTCCAACTTAACTCCCTTCCTCCCTCCCCACCCATCCCCACTGAGAAGGCAAGCAATTCAATACAGGCTATACATGTATAGTTTTGCAAAAGACTTCCATGATAGTCATGTTGTGAAAGGCTAACTATATTTCCATCCATCCTATCCTGCCCCTCCACTTATTCTATTCACTCTTTTGACCTTGTCCCTCCCCAAAAGTGTTTACTTTTAATTACTCCGTCCTTCCATTTGCCTTCCCTTCTATCATTCTCCTACCCCACTTGTCCCCTTCTCTACTACTTTCCTGTAGTATAAGATATATTTTCATACCAAATTGAGGGATCATGTTACTCCCTCCTTAATCCAAATGTGAAGAAAGTAAGTTTCGCTTTTTCCCCTCTCACCTCCTCCCTTTTCTCCTCCATTGAAAAAGCTTTTTCATACCTGTTTTATAAGAGATAGTTTGCCCCATTCCATTTCCCTCTTTCTCTTCCCAATATTTTCCTCTCTCACCCTTTAATTTTTTTAGATATTATCCCTTCTTATTCAACTCACCATGTGTCTCTGTCTCTCCCTCTATATATAAATATATGTATGTGATATGATATGTGTGTGTGTGTAATCATTCCAACTACCCAAACACTGAGAAAAGTTTCAAGAGTGACAAATATTATCTTTTCATACAAGAATGTAAGCAGTTCAACTTTAGAAAGTCCCTTATGATTTCTCTTTCCTGTTTACCTTTTCATGCTTCTCTTGATTCTTATGTTTGAAAATCAAATTTTCTATTCAGTTCTGATCTTCTCATCAAGAATGCTTGACAGTCCTCTATTTCATTGAATGACTATTTTTTCCCCTGAAGTATTATACGCAGTTTTGCTGGGTAGGTGATTCTTGGTTGTAATTCTACTTCCTTTGATGTCTGGAATATCATATTTCAAACCTTTCAGCCCCTTAATGTAGAAGCTGTGGAATCTTGTGTTATCCTGATTGTATTTCCACAATACTTGAATTGTTTCTTTCCAGCAGCTTGCAATATTTTCTCCTTGACCAGGGAACTGTGTAATTTGACTACAATATTCCTAGGAGTTTCTCTTTTCGGATCTCTTTCAGGAGGTGATCAGTGGATTCTTTCAATATTTATTTTGCCCTCTGTTTCTAGAATATCAGGGCAGTTTTCCTTGATAATTTCTTGAAAGATGATGTCTAAGCTGTTGTTTTGATAATGGCTTTCAGGTAGTCCTACAATTTTTAAGTTGTCTCTCCTGGATCTATTTTCCAAGGAAATTGTTTTTCCAATTAGATATTTTATATTATTTTTTATTTTTTCATTCTTTGGGGGTTTTTTTGTAATTTCTTGGTTTCTCATAAAATCATTAGCTTCCATCTGTTCCATTCTAACTTTTAAAGAACTATTTTCTTCAGTGAGATTTTGAATCTCCTTTTCCATTTGACTAATTCTACTTTTTAAAGCATTCTTCTCCTCATTAGTTTTTTGTATCTCTTTTGACAATTGAGTTAGCTTCTTTTTAAAGGTGTTATTTTCTTCAGCTTTCTTGGGGGGGGGGTCTCCTTTAATCCTTTTTTTAGAGGACTCGCTTTTCATGATTTTCTTGCATCTCTCTCATTTCTCTTCCCAATTTTTCCTCCACCTCTCTTACTTGATCTTCAAAATCCTTTTCAATCTCTTCCATTGCCTGAGACCTCTGCAATCCATTTTGGAGGCTTTGGATGCAGAGACTCCTACCCTAGGTCTTCCTCTGATGGCATGCATTGCTCCTCCTCATCCAAAAGGATGGGAGAAAATACCTGCTCACCAAGAAAGTAACCTTCTAGTGTCTTATTCTTTTTCCCTTTTTTGAGCATTTTCCCAGTCAGTTAGTTGACTTTTGAGTCCTTTGTCAAGTGAAGAGCATATTCTGGGGACCTGTAAGTTCTCAGTTCCTCCAAGGTGGCACAATCAAGGGAGAGGAGTTTACTTCTCTCCTGGCCTGTGCACAGGTGTGGGAGCAACCAAAAACTTTTCTGCCCAGAATCTGTAAGTAGTAGAATTCCCTCTCCATAGGTGCCTCCAGCTCTGCCAGTGCTCCTCCTCCTCCTCACTCCAGGGCCCATCTCAGGGCTGAGATTTAGATCAGCTCCTCAGTTCCCTCAGGGGCTTTAGGCCAAGGGCTCCAAAAACAGATGCTGCCACTGCAGTGGCTGCTGCAGGTGGGGCCAGACCACATTCCCATCTCTTACAAATAAAAAAGTTTTCTCACTGACCTTTGAAGCTTTCTTTGGTGTTTGTGGGTTGAGGGATCTGCGAACCACCACTGCTGCTGGGAATTCTGCCCCTAAGGCCTGTTCTAGTCCTGCTGCACCATGTGGCCAAATCTGGACTGGGCTCCATGGGCTGCACTCCACTCCATGCCCCATGTGATAGACCTTTCCTGTCAGCTTTCCAGGCTACCTTGGGATGGAAATCTCTTTCACTCTGTCGTTTTGTGGCTTCTGATGCTCTAAAATTTGTTTAAAGTCATTTTTACAGGTATTTTATGGACTGTGGGGGAAGAGCTAGAGTATGTGCATCTTTCTACTCCACCATCTTGACTCCACCCCCCCAAAGTAAAATAGTTTTTCAAGATTTTGTGTATGTATGTATGTATATATGTGTATACATACACATATATACATACTTACACATGTAAACATACTTACACACATATATATAATAGGTGGCAATGGGTAGAGTGCAGAGTCTAGAGTCAGGAAAACTCCTCTTCTTCAGTTCAAATCTGCTCTCAGACACTTATTAGCCATGTGATCCTGGGCAAGTCACTTAACCATGTTTACCTCAGTTTCCTCATCTGTAAAATTATCTAGAGAAGGAAATGGCAAACAATTCCAGTATCTTCGCCAAAAAAACCCCAAATGGGATCTTGAAGAGTTGGATACAACTGAAAACAACTGAACGCTATATGTACATATGTATTTCTGAGAAGGGGTCCATAGGTTTTACCAGATTGCTGAAGGAATTTGTGACATAAAAAAGGTTAAAGAATCCCCACTTTAAAAAGACCCTGAATTCAGGGACACTGTGGTCCTTTCCATCTCTCAAATTCTTAACCTTGCATGTCTGACTATTCACAAGTAAGCAGGATTCTCCTAGCCTAACATTCTTCTCTTTTGTGAGACTTGATTTTCAGAATGTTACATGGAAAAGGAGAGATCAATGTTTCTCTAACTCTGCTCAGCAATGGAACTCCTCTGAAGCGTAAAAAATAATTTCTTTTCATTCTCTCTGAACTTTATTCTCTGATGCCCCATCATGGTATAAATGTATCTTTGGGCTCTTCAAAGGCTATTGAGAGCAAATTCTATTGGGTCTTACACCAACATGAAATAGATGATAATGGATGATGTGTGTGCCACTTTTGGTCCAGCCTCAGTGTGGAGAGTCTCAATATCAGAGTGTTGTCTGCTAGGTTGGGGCTGATTTGTTTTACATCTTTGTCTTGTGAAACTCTATCTAAGGACTGATGGGAAGAGGGAGTAACACCCACCCCAAATAAATACTTGATACCTGAAGCACTGAAATACACAATAAGACAAATTCTCATCTATGGACCACCCCAGCTGTGAAGTAAATTCTCTTTCCCTGTCTGTGTCTGAAAAAGGATGCACTTTCCTGGACCCCGCCTTTCCTCTAGTATCACATGCAGTGTGAATATTCATTCTTAACAAGGAAATCACAAAATGTGAAAATTACTTCTTTTCCATGGGACAGGGTGGCACATTTTGTTAAATGTGAGAAAAGTGGGATAATATTAGTATTAAGGGCCTCTAGGTGGCATAGTAGTTAGGGACCTGGATCTGGAGTCATGAAGATCTGAATTCAAATTCTGCCTTAGTCCCTTACTATGTGACCTTGGGCAAGTGATGACCTCTCTAACCTTTGATTTCCTAATCTGTAAAATGAGGATATTAATAACATCTTTCTCTCAAGATTATTGTAAGGCTCAAATGAGAATATGGATATATATACATACATATATATAGATATGTATATCTATGTATGTGTATATATATAGAGAGAGGGAGAGTATATGTATATATGTGTATATGTATACATATATAGAGTTCTTTGCAAATTTTAGCTATATAAACATTAGTGATTAGTATGATAGCCTGCTTGCTTTTGTGCCTGTATCTTCTCATGGTAGAGATAAGAAAACTGAGGCTTAAGATCTTAGAGTGATAAAAAGTGACCCTTAGCAATTCGATACCTGTTGGCTTAACTTTTATTCCTGGAGAAACAGATAAATAAATCACTGAAAAATCACTTTGCAAACAGTGAGTAAAAGACACTGTATAGGGGAGATAACCAGCAATTGTTTGGATGTCACTAGATTTCTTTCAGACTGAGCTTAGATGAGTTATTTCATGCCTCTGGGCCTCAGTTTTTCATCTATAAAATGAGAGAGCTGGATTGGGTGACTTCTAAGGACTCTTTCAGCTCCAAATATATATCCTTATGAAGGAAGATGATAGTGTTGAAAGTTGAAAGTTATTTCAAAGAACATTTTGTTGATTAAGAACATTAAGTCATTCTGTTGATTAAGAAACTGACGGTCTGAGAGATTAAATAGCTATTCAAAATTCAATAACATTTATAAAGCATATAGTATGCACTAGGTACCATGCAAAGTGCTAGAGATACAAAAAGAGGTAAAAGACAATGCCCACCCTCAGGAGCTTACAAGATCATGAGAAAACAACATGCAAACAAATATAGAGGAAACAAGCTATATACAAGATAAATAGGAAATGTATATATGTATATGTGTTCTTCCTTTGTTGCCAAAGACCATGCCATCAGAGACATAATGACATGACTTGCACCTGACTTTGTTTTAAGTGAGGGAAGGCTGTGCAGGTCATCAGCCTCACTTCTCCTCCAGAGCCATCTGAATCCAGTGACCAGATATTCATCAGGATGACTGGAGATGACCCAGGATGAGGCAGTTGGGGTTAAGTGACTTGCCTGAGGTCACACAGCTAGCGAGTGTCAAGTGTCTGAGGTGAGATTTGAACTCAGGTCCTCCTGACTCCTGCACTGGTACTCTATCCGCTGCACCACCTAGCTGCCCCAAATAGGAAATGATTAAAAGAGGGAAGGCACTGAAATTAAGAGCAGCTAGGAAAGGGTTCCTGTAGTAGGTGGGGTTTTAGGTGAGATTTCAAGGAAAGAGGTAGGTCAGTAAGCAGAGGAGGGAGAGCTTTCTAGGCTTGGAGGATAGCCAGAGAGAATGTCTGGAGATGAGAGATGGAGTGCCTTATTCATGGAACAGCCAAGAGATCAATGTCACTCAACAGAAGACTGTGGTAGGGAGTAAGGTATAAGAAGGTGGGAAGGAGTTAGGTTATAAAGGGCTTTTAATGTGTCAAAATGTTTTGGAGATACCTTGTTTCCCAGAGTTAAGACCCAGGAAGCAGGCTGTGCCCTGAGCTTGGCAAAGCAATAATTTTTTGTACTCAGGACAATATCACCCTCTGGCAATGTGTATTTCTTGGACCAGCACTGGGTGTTTGCTGAGGTATTTAGCTCCCTCACTTTCCCAGGGCTATCCATCACATGTTCACAATCCTTGTTCCTTGTACTGAACTCCTGCTGCCATCACAGAACTCTAGCTCTGGATCCTGCAGGGTGATCACAGCCCCCCAAGACTTGAGATAATGACTATTCCCACAGGAAACAAGAATGCCTGTGTTATCCCAAGAAATGCTAATCATGAGAACAGTAACTCAAGACTTAAAAATAATTATGTCACAGTCCAGCCCAGTATGTATTTAAGCACTGCCTGTACCCCAATATGTTAAGCCCTCCTACTCAGGAGAACTTCCACTTGCAAGTGTTTTCCTCACTCTGAAACTAATTAAACTGCTGGTCAATTTCTGACACACCTGCCTCTGGTCCATTCTGTTTCCACTCCAGCCATTCCCAGATTGGAGATGGATCCAGTCTGGAGTGCATTCAAAAGTCTGCTGACAAATGTCAAATAGAACATTTATATTTGCTCCTAAAGGCAATAAAAAGCCCCTGGAGTTATGTGAGTAGGTGGGGTGATAAAAAAAATCACTTCAGTGGTTGAAGGGAGACTTGAATGGGGTGGGGAGAGACCTGCTAATATGCTATTGTAATAATGAAGGCATAAGTTTCACTCAGAAAGTTATTAAGAATAGAATCTAAACTCAGATCTTCTGATTTCAGATCCACCATTTTTCCCACTATATCCCATTGTGGTCATAATCAAGAAGTTTAAAAAAAAAATTGCTATAGCCATGGCTAGTCCCTAAGACTTAGGTTTGGCAATCTTGAGTTCATCCAAGCAAATTTCAGCAAATAGTCTCTCTAGGGTTAGAAAGTCATAACTTCCTGAATTTATTTCTGGTGTTGGATTCATAACATTCAGCAACTAAGCTACACCAGTCCATTGTGCCACATAGTGGCCATGTTGGAGAACTGTCTAATGCAGTAACTCGCAAGGCTTTCTTCTTTTCCCTCTAAGGAAAATCTTGGGATTGCCGTGAAGAAAGTGTTGTGTTAAATATAACATTCTATAGAAAGATGAGTCATTATTATTGTTGTACACATAGCAGAGAGAGTATGAGGATAGAGACATGGTCAGCCTATTTAGAGTCAGAAGTCATAGGATTTCATGAAAGTCCTGTGTACCAGGAACACAGATGGTATCTTCTTTTTACATTTGAAGAAACTGAGACACAGGAAAACTTGCTCAAGATCACATAGGTTGTGTCAGAGGAGAGATGTGAATCTGAGTTAATTAATTCCAAAGTCAGTGCTCCAGTTAGAGGACCCTAGACATGTCCTTTGTGTGTACTTTATATTTATAAGCAGAGCTCAAATCTTGCTCATGACACTTACTAGCTGGGTAAGCTGCTTTTGCCTTGTCTGCACCTCAGATTTCCCATCTGCAAAGTGGAGGAAATAACAATATTGGCTAGCATTTGCATAGTGCCCATTATGTGCCCTGTGGTGGATGGATTTGAGAGGTACAATGGACTGGGAATTGGACTGGGAATCAGGATGTCCAGAGTTCAAATTCTGACATTAGTTGGATGGCCCTGGAGAAGCCAACAAATACCTCTGTGCCTCAGTTTCTTCACATGTAAAAGGAAGTGATTAGACTCAGTATCTGTTAGGAGCTCTTCCACTTCAAAAATCTAACATCCTACAAGGAGACCGAGACTGATATGGACCAACTGGGTCACTGCAGTGATACAATGCAGACACTCAGATAGGGTAGAGGCCGTAAGAATGAAAAGAAGGAAATAGAAAATAAAAGAATATAATAAAAATAAAATCTTTTTTCTGTCCTAATTAAATCCACTTTTCCTCAAATATCAGCATTCAAGATAAGCCCCAGACTATTGCATATTCAATTTTGCTTTCCTGTTTAGTTTAATAATTAATTGCAACAAGATTTGGTTTCTACTATTTTCTATCCTAAATGTTTAGTATTTCAGTCACACTATGGGTTAAACAGACTTTTGTGGGGTTAACCTTCCCCACCACATGTAACCCTGTTTCCATGGGAATATGTGTCCCAAGTTCCAAACAACCAACTCATAAGCATGTTTTTGGAAGACAGGCTAATTAGGGACTGCATATAACCGCCCCACACGAGGCCTGACCTTGAACTGAGTAGCTTCCACGTAGGCCCAGGTGGTGTCCATGACTCCTCCTGGTGTCCAGTCCAGCTGGATCCTTCTTCCTCCAATTCATCCGATTCATCTCTCCAAGGGGGAGGGGAATCCTCACCTCACCTCAAGAGCACATTGGATGAATGCTTCTGAGGCTGTTTTCACATTTCTGCTGGAGACAAGAACTGATTGCCACAAAGTAGGTCAAGAACTCCTCAGAGACATATTGACTTTGCCTTTGATTTTTCTGTCTTGAAGTTCAAAGAGCATGAGTAAGTTCATTGGGAAAAAAAGAAGTATTGATTTTTTTTCTCTCTCTCAAGAAATTGGGAACATGCTTGGCATGAACAGAAATTAAGAAGCTGGCAAGGAAGGGATGTAGTGCTGAGAAAACTCGAGTCATTAATTTCATCTCATAATTCCACCTCAAAGTCTGATTGTCAGGGTTTGGGGTTGGTACAGGGAGGAGGCTACAAGTGTCCTACCTCTGTACCCCACAATCTATGGGTACAGTAGTGGCACAGAATCAGGGAGCCCATGTCACGATTATGAGGCAAGGCAGGCAGATGCCATCATGTTCCGATGTTCCAGCCTACACCCTCCCATAATAATGACGATAATTAGCATTCACTTACTTAGCACCTGCCATTCAGAGCACTTCACAAAGACAATTCACTTACCTCTGTGTTTCAAAAACCTCCTCTAAGAAGAGGCAGGCTTTATTATCCCTATTTGGTAGAGAGAGAAAAATGAGTGAGCTCCAGGGAGGGTTAAGCTATTTTTTTTCCCTAAAAGTCACATTATACAAGTGGCAGAGCTGGAAACAGGCCCTCTATCTACCAACTCTGATGTACAGGGAAACACACAGGATTTATCTTCTGGGCTTTACCCAGATTCCAAGGCTTGGTGCTCATTCCCTGGAACAATTTGCTTTGCTAAAATTTGAGATGACAGAGAAACAAGGAAAGAATGAGAACATGACTCTCTGGCAAATGAGGAACGATGCTCTGACAGTGGCATTAGATGTACTGTCAGCAAATCATGTTGTCAGCAGATTCAAAGATGATGAAAATACCTCAATGAATGAACAGATAACTAACATTTATATAGAGCCTACTATGTGCCAGGCACTATGGCAAGCACTTTAAAATTCTTATCTCATTTGATCCTCATCACCAACTTAGGAGTTAGGTAATATTATTATCCTCATTTTACAGATGAGAAAACTAAGGCAGACAGAGGCTAAGTGACTTGCCCAGGGTCACACAGTTAGTAAATATCTGAGACTGGGTCTGAACTCAGATCTTTCCAAGACCAGGCCCAGCTGGTTCCCTATTCATTGTACCACCTCGCTGCCCCTATCAAGGCTATGTTTTGAAACAACTCTATGTGAGGGATATCCCATGTTTAATTTGCTAAATTGATATCCAAATAACACAGATGTGACTGGGTCATTCCCCTGCTTAAGAGGCATCAGTGGCTTTCTATGATCTCTAAGATAGAAAATAAACTCATAAGTAGCATCTAAAGTCTTTCACAATTTGGCTTCCACCTGTCTTTCTAGACGTAACCTTTTACTCCCCCTCACATGCTCTACTTTCCCTTTGCTTCTTATGTCTCCATCTATGACATTCCATCTCCCACTTACAAAGTCTATTCCTATCCTCAACCCTAATACTACCCTCTTTCTTCTCCCACACCTCAAAAAATCCTTAGCTGTAGTCAAGGCTCAGATCAAATGCCATCTCCTGATTTTTGTTGTTCAGTCTTTTCAGTCATTTCTAACTTTTCTTGACCCTTTTGGGGTTTTCATGGCAAAGATACTGGAGTGGTTTACCATTTCCTTTTCCATATCAGAAAACTGAGGCAAACAGGGTTAAGTGACCTGCCCAGGGTCACATAGCTCAAAAGTGTCCGAGACCAGATTTGAACTCGGGAATACCAGTTTTCCTGACCCCAGGCCCAGCACTTTCAGTACTGTGCCACTTAGCTGTCACAATTACATCTATTGATTACTCCCGATATTCACTCTCCCCATTGACTTGAAATTGCCTTTTGTTCACTGTGTGTATTTTGTAATCTGTGTACATTTTGTTTACCTCAGAAGAATGTAAGTTCCATTGAGACAGGGACTATTTTCATTAACACTTGGTACATGCTGAAAGTCAAGTTGGCTTCATGTATAAGGATCAACATTTCCTCTTTAGATGTTTTAGTGAATGACTTTATTCAAATGTGTCCAGATACTAATACTAATGATATTTTGACTTCTGAGTATAATCTTTTTCACCCACAGCCTGAAAATGGAGATATTCTTTGTGCAAATTCTGTATCAGGATAGGAAAATAAATGTTAAGATGGATAAATGGAAAACAAATCACTAACAATCTCATATCGATAAAAGATTATAGTCACTCACCTGCCTAAGAAGCTAGCTTAATATAACTGAGCCTGGGCATACATGAAGAATTTTCTGAGCCATTGACATCAAAAGTTTTTCAAGTTTATGAATTTCATCACTCAAACACCTAAAAAAAACACCCACACAAAATTTCATCATCTTCCTAACCATGGAATACATTTTTCTTAAATTATTCTCTGTTTCTATGGATAAGGTTTATCTTTATAAGACAAGGTATATTGCTATTAAACATGTGTGTGTGTGTGCGTGTGTGTGTGTGTGTGTGAGATATGTGAAGGGGAAGGAAGACCTATACATTTATGACAGATCTGAAATCAATCACATCGTTTCTGCTAAACTACTTATGGCAGTAGGAGGTATCCTACAAAATGCTGAATACTCTTGTTGAATTGTTTCAGTCATGTCCAACTCTTCATGGCTCTATTGGGGGTTTCCTTGACAAAGATACTGGAATGGTTTGCCATTTCCTTCTCCAGTTCATTTTACAGATGAGGAAACTGAGGCAAACAGGGTGAAGTGACTTACCCAAGTTCACACAGTTGCTAAGTATCTGAGGCCAAATTTGAACTGAGGAAGAGAAGTCTTCCTGACTCCAGGCCTGGAGCTCTATCTACTACCTAGCTGGCAATATAAAGGTAAATTATTGTTATTACTGTTATCTCTGCCTGAAGTCTCCCCTCATTTCAATGAATCCTCCATACAGAAGCCAAAATAATTTTTCTAAAACATGGGTATGACCAGGTTTCATTTATGATCTCTTAAAGTACAGAGCTGAAAAACCAAGCTTTGATAAAGTCCATTGGGATTCACATAGAGCTATTTGGCTATATCTTAAAACCAAATCACTCTGGCTCTCACAGATTAGCCAATAATAGGTCCCAGCCCAAGTCTCACTTGGTCATTGTTTGGGTTTTGTTGGCTCTGAGTGAATGTAAACAGTAATTGTTTCTGTTTTGGTCAGAAATCCTGAGGGTCTTCCGCTCCTAGGTTATTTTTTTTCAGAGGGGAAACCAGGCCATCTTCTGCCTTACTTCTTACCTAGCCTTAAATCATTGAATGGGTGTTGTCTTAGAGAAACTGAGATCTAGGAAAGACCTTAGCTTAAAAAGGCAAGGTTCTCCACTGTATCTGGGGCTATTTCCAGTCCTCCTGACCTATATCTTGTCATTGGATTTAGATGACTATGGAGGAGAGAGTGAGGTATGACCAGGTCAAGCCTCCCCTCCTGAATTCAGTCTAGTAATTCCCTATTATGTCTAGAACCAATCAGAAGCTCCTCTTTGTGCCATTTAAAACTCTTCACAATCTGACCCATCCTGCCTTTTCAACCTCATTTCATCTCTCTTCCTTTCCTGCACTTTGTTGTTGTTCTTCCTTTGTTCTCAAAGAGGACCAATGACTTCAGGAAGAGGATGTCTCAACTTGCAAGTGAGCTGGAGAGGGAAACGCGCTGGGGAATTTGTGTTATTCCCCTCAGTTTGAGATATCTATCAATAACACTTCTTTGATGAATACTACTCTGAGAGCCTTAGCTGGGGGGGGAAATTAACTCCCTTCCTTCCTTTGATACAATAAAGAACGTGTCATTGGAAATAAATATGGTGGTAGTTTTAGGTTACTGCATATTCTGTGGAAAAGGCACTTCTTTGAATTTACAGAACTAGTCATTGAGAGGTTAAAGGTTTAGCCAGTTTGGGATACCACACTAATTCATTATATTTCCAAGGGAAGAAAATATTCATTGAAACCACAGTGAATGATGCAGTTTCCTAAGCACTCCAGTAGCCCTTTGCTTTAGTTCTCTGCCCCCTTCTTCCCCTGGCAGAAGCCCTGCACACATTCCCAGATGAGTACACTTTGAAGTAGTGCTTGGAAAAATCAGTGTTTGACAAGCTTTCGGAAAGAGTACGTATTACCTAAGCACGCTATCATCTTGCTTGGTGATATATACAGAGCTGTTTGGGAGAAAAATCTAAAATGTCCAGAAGAGTAACCACAAAAATGATGAACATGAAGTACACAAAGAAACATGCAATAGCCTACATGAAATATTGCAAAATGAAACCAATGAGCACTGGATTTCCATTAACCATGATTGAGGGTGGAAGAAAGGAAAGGAATATGAGAGGTAGGGGAACCTAAGGGAGAGTTGGAAGGATAGAAACGTTTTGGGCTTGTTTATTCATTTGGTTTCCACTTGTTAAATTCTAATGTTTTTACAATAGATTTTATTCCCTCTTTTATATCTTTGTTTTTGTTGATTCAGTCAGGCAACAAACATTTATTAGGTGATTAATATGTGCCAGACATTATACTAAATTCTGGGGATGTAAAATAAACAAAAAAATATAGCATCTGATCTCAAGAAGCTCACATGCAAAAAAGTCTTGAAATCCTCTCCTGAGAGGAACTCACTATCTTCAAAGCGATCCATTCCACTTTTGACTAGGTCTAATTGTTAGGAAGTTTTTCCTGACCTCAAGCCTAAATTTCTCTCTCTATAACTTTTACCATTACTCCTGGTTCTGGTCTCTGGAGCTAAAGAGAACAAGACTGTTCTTTCCTCCACATGATGGTGTTCAGTTGTGTCCAACTCTTCATGACCCTATTGGGATTTTCTTGGCAAAGATACTAGAGTGGTGTGCCATTTTCTTTTCTAGCTCATTTTATAGAAGAGGAAACTGAGGCAAATGAAGCTAAGTGATTTGCCCAGGGTCACAAAGTTAAGAAGTGTCTGAGGTCAGATTTGAACTTAGGAATATGAGGTTTCCTGATTCTGGCCCCACACTTTATCCACTGTGCCCCCAGCTGCTTTTGCATGAACATGCTTAAAATACTTGAAGAGAGATATCATTCTTCTCTAGATAAAACATTTTTAGTTCTTTCAACTGATATTCATATACCACGGACTGCAGGTACTTTACCATCCTCTTTGCTCTCTTCTGTAAATTTCTGAGCTTATCAACGTCCTTTCTGAATTGTGACATCTGGAACTCAATAGTCCAGATGGTCTGACTAGGTAAGTACAGTTGGACTCTCACCTCCTTTTTTACTAGAAACCATGTGTCTCTTAATGCAACCCACTGTTGTATTAGATTATGAGCTGCCATATCATGTTGTTAGGGTAGGTAGATGGCTCAGCGTATAAAGTACCAGGCCTGAAATCAGGAAGACCTGAGTTCAAATCTGACCTCAGACACTTACTAGCTCTGTGTGTTTGAGCAAGTCACTTAACCTTGTTTACCTTAATTTTCTCATCTGTAAAATGAGCTAGAGAAAGAAATGGCAAAACACTCCAGTATCTTTGCCAAGAGAACCCCCAAAAAGGTCACAAAGACTCAGACATGACTGAAAAACAACTGAACAGCAATAGGTCACATTATTGACTCATATTGACCTGGCATTCCACAAAATCTTGCTGGTCATTTTAATACAAACTGCTTTCTAACAATGCCTCCCCTATCATGGACTTGTAAAGCTGAATTTTTGGACCCAAATGTAACACTTTACATTTATCCCTATTAAATTTAAACTTGTTAGATTAAGCCTAATGTTCTAGCCTGTAAAGATATTTTTGGATCCTGACTATCATCCAATGTGTCATATATTCCTGCTTTTTGTCATTTGCAAATTTGATGAGCCTGCCTCCTCTGCTTTACTTAAATCATTGATAAAAATGGTAAATAGCTCAGGTTCCTTGGGCGTTCCACTGAGACTTCCCACCACCAAGTTGACATCAAACCATTCACAACTATTCTTTGAGTTTAGCTTTTCATCCAGTTCTGAATCTTTCTAGTAATAATATCATATAGTTCATATCTTCCCCATAAAACTAGTATAACAACCTTTATCAAACACTTTGCTAAAATCTAAGTAAACAATATTTACAGTATTTCCCTGATCTACCAATTAGTAACCTTATCAAAAAAAAAAAAAAGAAATAAGTTTAGCCAGTCTTAACATGCTCCTGATGAAGCTAGGTTGACTTTTTGTAACTACTATTTCATTTTTTAGATTTTTACCAACAGTATTTTTTTCATGATCTACTCTAGAATTTTGCCAGAAATTGAAGCAAAGCTTCCTGAACTAGAGTATTGACAGTGAAGTGTGTCCAAACTTCTTGGAAGAAGAGACTATGGCTGAGTCTTCCTGACTCCAGGCGTAGCACTCTATCCATTGTGCCATCTAGCTCCCCTCATGGATGCAGAATGGGTATGCTTAATCTGAAATGTCCATGTTGATTTCTTCTGCTTATTTCTAATACAGAAGGGTTCTCCTGGATAGTGGTAGGAGAATATCACTAGGAAGTAGCAACAATGTAAAAAGAAAAAAAGAGCATAAATAAAACATTTATTTAAAATGTTTAAAAATAGTGGACCTCATTATTATCAAAGTCAATGGAGAAAACATCAGTAACTAACAATTTATATAATTAATTTCCAATCTATGCAAAATCTTTGAGAATAAACTATACACACATTGAGAATGTCTTTGATAATGCAATGAAAAGAGACTAGGCAGGCTTTTAAAAATAATATTCTATAGTAGGCTACATCTTTGTAACTAGCTGATTGGCTGAAAGGTTCAAAAATTACAAGATCCCACTGTGGTCATTGTTATGTCTTAAAAAGCGTTTGACTTGGTAGAACAAAATGCTTTCTTAAAGGCTCTCCTTCCACAAACTGTCTCCCAAATCATTTGCCAAAGTCATACAGGCTGACTTGAAAGATGTAACAACAGGATAATTTTATTCAGTGGCCCTTTGATTAATACCCAACAAGGTATAAAGCAAAGAGTGTGTTCACCAAAAGTGTTGGCCATCATCATAGGAACATCTAGTACAGAGTCCAAACAGAACAAAGATCTATAGATAATGAGATACTTCAGATGATCCTGTTTACAGATGATATTTGTGATTGCACTGAAATCATGTAGAGAGCCTCCTAAATTAGATGCATGATCAATGAAGACTTTAGCCTAACAACTTGCACATGAAAAAAACCAAACAGATCAAAAGTGCCTCTAATCTCTTCTCAAACAAGAGCTGAATTAGCCTAGTGTTGTGCCAGCATTCATGAGCAGTGTCTACTTCATCATCTGACCAGATGAACCAGCTACAGAGTTCCTTTCTGCTATTTATGGAGACCAATAGGTAAGGTTAGGATTAGAAATTAGGGTTAGGACTTCGCATTTTCCTAGAAATGCAAACAAGCCCCCACATCAGACAATTAATTAACATTTATAAAAAGCCTACTATATTGCCTGGAGAGGCAGCTAGATGGTTAATTGGATACAGCACTGTGCCTGAGGTCAGGAAGATGTGATCCAGCTTCAAACACTTACTAGCTGTGTGACCCTGGGCAAGTCACTTAACTTATTTGCCTGGAGAAGAAAATGGCAAATCACTCCAGTATCTTTGCCAAGAAAACCCATGAACAGTATGGTCGGTAGAATCACAAAGAATGAGTCAGATCTGAGCAACTGAGCCACAAGAACTATGTGCCAGGAACTATGCTAAGGACTGAGGTTCAAAGAAAGGCAAGATAGTCCTATTTCAAGAAACTTACAATCAAATGAGAGAATCAACATGCAAGCTATTTACAAACAAGGATATATTGAATAATCAACAGGGGTAAGGCACTAATATTAACAGGGAATGCTAATGATAAGGCATCTTGCAGAAAGTGAGACCAGAAGGAAGTCATAGAAGCTAGGGAGTAAAGAAAAGGAGGGGAGTTCTATTGGGGGATTGTATCAGCAAACACCCCAACATACATAGGAGGGCTGCTATCACAGGTTCTTAGATCTATGCCTCTAAAAGAAAAGGCAACTTTTGAGGGGTTATCAATCACTTTAATTAAACACATGTATCATTCCTGTAACCAAGCACATATACCATTCACTTATTTCAAAGGAGTCAGTACCCTGAACTTCAAAGAAAACACAGAGAAATCAGAGAAATCAGATATCAAGATATCAAGATATTCCTCTTCCAGACCACCAACAGACAGGTACAACTGTCTGACCATAGTTATCAGAGAGGGAAGCACCATCTCTGGGTTTTCCAAGCAGGGTAGGAGGGGTTGGGGGGGAGTTCCTTAGCTGCTTCCCAGAATCCTCATCTGGACAAACAAATACTTCCAATAAGTCCCAAAGTAAAACCTCACCCTCAGAGTATTTGTATCTTTTTTAGAGTCAGAGGTCATCCCAACCCTTGAGAACCTGTGCCTCATTAACAAAAGGTGTGGACCCTCCTACAAATCTTCCCTAATCAAACTTCCCTTAATGGGCAGACCCATTAGTGGGTGGGGAAGATCTTTAATGCATTAACAATTCAAATACATATACTGTTTCTAGTTAAAGAAACTCTTGTTTCTGTACTTTACTCCTAGTAAAGGCTCTTGATTGATAAAGGCAAGATTCAATCAGAGGCATTTGATTATACTAAAACAAAAACAGCAAAAGATCCCACTTTACTTGCTAGCACAGGCATGACCAGTGAAAAGTCAGAGTTGGGAAAGAGACTGAGTGACCTGAACAGGCAGATTCCAAAAGATATCTTCTAAACTACATAGCTGTATAACAGATAACATCTCAATAACGCAAGTGAGTTAGTTAGAAGCCCAATAATGATCATGTACTTCCATGAGGATCAGCAAACAACCAGATTTTCTCACCAGAGTGAATGATCGCTACAGGTGTTTTATTTTAACTAGGTTGTTGTTGTTGTTGTTTAGTTGTGTCCAATGCTCCATGATCCCATTTGGGGTTTTCTTGGCAAAGAAACTGGAATGGTTTTTCATTTCCTTCTCCAGCTCATTTTACAGATGAGGAAACTGAGGCAAATGAGGTTAAGTGACTTGTCCAGGGTCACATAGATAGGAAGCATCAGAGGCCAGATTTGAACTCAGGAAGATGAGTCATCCTGACTCCGGGATCAGTGCTCTATCCATTGTGCCACCTTGTTGCCCTAGGTTGACTCTTATCAATACAAAAAAGGCAACTTTTGATGGGTATGGGGACCCACATAAGTTGAAACAGCTGCTATCCAACTTCTGGTGCAGATCTATGTGTTTAGCATCAATTCCAGAATCCTTAGGATTCTTCTCTGTAGGTTCATACATTGAGAGTTAAAACGGACCACTCAGGTCATTGGATTCAACATCCTAATTTTATGGTTAATGAAACTGAGACCAGAGGGGTTGAACGAATTGCCCAAAATCACACGACTATTAAATGTCTGAGGTAGGCTTCAAACTCAGGTCTTCCAGATCTCAAGCCCAGTGTTCTATCTAGTACACCACATTTCTCCTTCTGCCATTTACATTTCTGGAGTTATTCTTTGTTGAGAGACAGTGAGAGTTGTGCCACCCTCTTATACCTTCTGCATGACATACAAGGATGGGGAACCTGTAGCCTCAAGGTCACATGTGGCCCACTGGGTCCTCAAGTGCAGCCCTTTGACTCAAATCCTTTTATTAAGGGGATTTGTTCTGTGAAGTTTGGATTGAGTCAAAGGGCTGCACTTGAGGACCTACAGGGCCATATGTGGCCTCAAGGCTGCAGGTTCCCCACCTCCAAATTCTGTTTTCCTCATCTTCAAAATGGATGTGAAAGTGAAGAATCATTAGTTAACCTGAAGCTGTTTCCTGAGATGAGCATTAGCAACCCGCCCACAGGACTGTTGAGTTGATATCTTTGGTGGTTATTTTTCACAATGGTGGAAAAGTTTATAGAAATGTGATAAATAAGTTGGGATGGTTCCTGGGTACTCTCATTGATCATACTTGTTTTTGTGTTTTTAGATTTACATCAGTTTGTCTCACAAATTTCTCAAAGTCTATCTTTGATTTCTCTGAATCTGTGTTAAAAATATCAGGCTTTTCTGCTGTGTTCTTCGCCTTTCAGACATCTCTGAAGGTGAGAGCTTTCCCAAGGAAGAGTTTGTATTTCTTTGAAAGGTATTTTAACATTCCTTTGATCCAGGACCTGGAGCCTTCAGTGATTAAAGGAAGCAGACTGAGTGCACAAAATCCACAGAATCTAAATGTCTTTCATTTTTAATGCGCCCAAGGAAGAAATATGCATTTGAAATTCAGTCATTATTATATCCTGACCTATCAATAGATCCTTTGTACTGGGTGGAGGGAGGAGAGAAAGGAAGAAGGAGAAGAACCAATGAATCCTGGGTGAACAGACTAGTGAAACCAGGCTATATAATAAATTAAACATCGGAAGCTAACTAGGATGAAGCACTTAGCATACTGCTTTGTGTTGCTGAGTCTACTGTATTCTGAATCAATCCAGTCGACATGATTCATTTGCCCCTACTTTCCTGACTAGAGTCGAGTGAAGGTGAATTATTCTGCCCCCTCCGCATTTCAAATGACTAGAAGAATGACTTGTCTAATTCATAATGCTGGCAGAGATAGCCAAAGCAGACAGGCTTCTTACCTTACCCCACTGGGGACATCAGTAAGCATTCACCACTGGAGAACTTACACAGGGTAAGCATTTACATGATCATCAGAAGAAGCAATACAAGGACACTGTAAAAGGTCCTTGGAACCTTGGAGCTGATTGTGTGATAAGGAAGGCACTGGCACAGGATGGCCCAGCATGGTGGGCCCACATCAGAGAAGGTTCTGTGCTCTATGAGCAAAGCAGAATTGAAGTAGCTCAAAAGAAATGTGAGATGTGTGAAATTAGAGAATCCACTCCAAATGTTCACATGAAGTATTTTGCCCAACCTGTGGTAGAACATTCCGAGCTTGTGCTGGTCTGAACAGTCACAGTCAAATGCATTGTAACTTGACTCTAACACGGTGATGTTATTTTGGTCCTCTTAGAGAGCAAAGGATAACAACCAACTAATCATTGTTCTAAACTTTCCAGTGACTGTGACCAGGAAAAAGTAAATACAGGGACTCTCTGTACACAGTATCTGACCCTGAATTGCATGAGTGGGTGGACTAGCTGGCACTCATTCAACTGTAAGAGTCTGAGTTAAGTGGGATACTGGGAGTTGATAGTGGGGATACTGAGGCTGATACTGGGGAAACTAGCCATGAAAAGTAAACTTCCATCCCAAGAGGCATTCCTAGGATACTATCCTATTATAGTTTCCATGAGGACATGCCCCAGAATCTTATCTGTCTTTCTCTACCCTAAATTTAATGACTTGGAATCAAGTTCCTTGAGGTTACCTCCTGCTAGTCACTTTGCTCCTCAGGCAACCAATGAGAAGAACAGATATTGATGTGGTCCTTGAATATGATGGAAGATGTGAATATGATGGAGATGAAGAGTGGGACAAAAAGAGGTTTGGAGTCTCCAAAGGGTCTCCAAGGAGTCCATTGTTGTCTTTTACCCTCTGTTCTAAAACCGTATTCTGTAGCCTGTGTCCTCTAAGCCATCTTAACCAAATATTTTGTAATATGGACATTTCCTAATTGCCATATGTCATCTATCTCCACTCAATTCACCTCAACTATCCTTAAATACAGAACTATCTTCTATCCTTTCAGACTTCCCCCCACCCAGCAATCTAGTCCAAAGGAAAATGTGCCTCAATCAAATCTTGAGTTGGGCTAAATCCAAGGTGTAAAGTGGCTTTCATCAAGAGCAAAGCATGTTTCTGAATAAAGTAACATGAAACTTCTGTTGAATCATAGACCCTCTTTCCTTACCCTAGCCCTCATAGAAGCAATAAGTTGGCATGTGGAAGAATATCCTTCCTTGTTTGTTTGCCCTTAGAGTCCTCTTGTATGATGACAGCAATCCTCCACTGTCCCTTGAGATTGGGTCAGCAATCTCTGGTATTTCTAGCAGATAAACTCCATTCCCAAATATCCCTTCAAAAATTAGTAATTGCTAATGCTTTAAGGTTTACAAAGTGATTTACCAGCATTATCTATCCCTTTGCCTTCACGACAAGACTTTAAAGTAGCTGCTATTAATAACCTCACTTAGATGAGGAAACAGATTTAAATAAGTTGGGTGATTTTCCCTGTGTCATACAACTAGTCAGAATCTGAGGGTAGATTCAAACCTAAATTCATTTATTTTACATATAACACATGGCCCAAGGTCATTAGTAGTCATTATTTTCCCCAGAAGTATTCTTAAACTTTCGGTTTCAAAATTTCTCAGAAGTTACCAGCTTGGATTCACCAACCCCAATACCTCCAGCACCTTTGGGGTTGATTATCATCCCTATATTATGAGAATCATTTGTTTCCATTATATCTAAGTCAGGGGGCTCTTAACATGTAGTACATAGACCCCCAAGGGATCCATTGATAGGTTTCAAGGGATCTGGGAACTTGGACAGAAAAAAATTACATCTTTATTGTCATTAACTGCTCACTGAAATTAGCATTTCATTATGACTGTATTTTTTTTCTAAGAAGGGATCCACAGGCTTCATAAACAAAGGGGTCCATGATATACACCAAAAAAAGGTCATAAGAACTCTTGACCTAGGGCAAGGCTTAATATGAAAATGAGTATGAGTTATGACCTCTCTATTCTCCTCCTACTCTGCACAGGTAATGAGATATTTCCATTTTGGTTAAGATAAACAAGCTTTCCTCATCTAGTAATCACCACAGTGAGGTTGCCATGGTAAAGGGTGGAAATGGTTCAGTCCATCAGAAATGACTGTAAGCTGACAAAATGACTAATGCTAATGCCAGAATGAGACACAGAGAAAATTATTTTGTCCTAATAGCATAATATAAGAATGGTTCACTTTATACCTACAATTATTTAACTTTTAAAATCTACTGAGTTAATGAAAACTGGTTGAGATTTGTTTCCTACCTATAGGAGAATAGAAAGTATCACAGACTCGAAGAAAGGAAATAGTGTTATTTCATCAACTAACAAAATCATTCAGTATGTGAGTGTCTACCATGTACAATTGGGCTGAAACTCTTGGAATAAAAATAGGTGTGAAGATAACATGTAGTTGTCCTATAAGATCTTACAATTGATTCAGTGGTGAATAGGGATTACACATTACATAAAGGGTATGTAATGCTGAACAGAGAGAGATCACTTTGAACTTTAATGGAAGCCTTCCCTGAGGTAGTAAAATTTAAACTAAGTCTTAAAGGTTGGGCAGGATTTAGATAGAAGAGAGAGGAAAAGGCTTTTCCATTAGGAAGAACAAAGTGAGAAAATGTTTAACAACTTAAAGCAGTTCTTTTTTCTAGTTCTGGTTCTAGAACAAAACATGCTACAAGACCTCAGTCAAGTTACCTTAAATTGTTCATACTGCGTTTCCTCATCGGAAAATGAGAGTTAATGTTTCCTCTTGCGTTTCAGGGAAGCTATGAGAAAAGAAGCAAAAATCCTTGCAAAAAATAAAAATGTATTTCTAAAACAATTAATTTTTGTGCATGACTAAGCAGTTCATGGGAGACTTGGAGATCTTAGTGACCTTGTTCAATGTGAGACAACAGTATAATTCAGTTACTTAAAAAAGTAATGCACTCTAAAGCTATCGCAATTTTTTTGAAGGTGGAGTATGGATCTGTAATTATTCAGAACTCCCACTGAAGGTACTGTCTCTACCAATACAGATCGGCCCAGCTCTGCTACTGGACTCAGAGAGTTACCTGGAACATGACCAGTTAAGTGACTTATATGGGTCAAAAGCAGCTACAAACTGAGGTCCTTTAGGCTCTGAGGGTAGTTCTCACTCAATTTCATCCCTCTGTCTCTCCAAATTATTAATAAAAATGTAATATCCAGGTACAGAGAAGCAATAGCTTATACTCCATATCAAAATAATCACATCTGTAAATAATGTGCCTACTTCTGAATACTATGTGAAGTTGACAAATTAGACCAAATCCAGGTAGTTGAGGAGTTTGGAAACAGAATCACATATTAAATTGCTGAGGATCTATAGCCTAGAGAAGGTGATAGGGCAAAATACTATTTCAATTATTTTCAATCGGCTCTTCTATGAAATCATGACTCACATTTACATGGTACTTTTCAGTTTATTGAAGTTCATTCCTCCCCTGATGGAAACTGCAAAAATTATACTGCTTCTTATCTTGTATGCTCCTCATCCATATCCTCCATCCAGAATCTAGCCATTATTATATTAAAGTTCTTTCTGGGATGCTTTAATATTAATATTTTAATTAATTAAAACAAATATTTTATAATACAACACTCTGGCAGAGCATCAGCCATGGAGTCAAAGTACCCGGGTTCAAATCCTGCCTCTGGTGCTAATTACCTCTGTGACCTTTAGAAAGCCACATAAGTTCCTTGGGCCTTGGTGTTCTAATCTGTAAAAAGATGGGAATCGTTAAACTGGATGGCTCCTAAGGTCTTTGCTGCTCTAGATCTATGATATATTAATGATCTCTCTTGCTACATGTAACTACCTTAACCAGTCATACATAGCCTGAAAATCTTTTACCTACTCTAGGGTACAAAACATCACTGGCAATATGTTTATTTACACTCATCACACATCCTTCTTTTTCTTTTCTTTCTTTCTTTTTTAGAGGCAATCAGGGTTAAGTGACTTGCCCCAGGTCACATAGGTTCACAATCTGAACTCAGGTCCTCCTGACCACAGGACCAGTGCTCTATCCAGTGCACCATCTAGCTACCTCTCCTATATATCTTTCAATTGCTATTTGAGTGACTTGCAATTTTGATTATAATGTTCCATGATTCCTAGCCATGTATCATCTCCAGAATATTAATGTCAGTGTCTTTTAAAACTGCTTTGGCAAAACTAATCAGTTTGCAATCATTTTAAGTGCTATTTAATTTCCTAAATATGATCCAGGCCACTCTCTTCCTATTTAATTCTAGGCCCAGCTCATTTCCCATGACCACTGCAATGTTTGTCCAAGACTTATGTACTAATGCACTAAATCAATAGACTGCCCATCCAATTACACATCATAATCTATACAATATACATTTTTAATCTATTTATATTTTCTTATATGGGCTGCTAAGCCAGTTTCTTGAGTGGTCCAGGTTTTCATTAAGAAGGTGCAATATTGTTCTAAGGAATGCTAGGAGGTAAAATGGATAGAGAATCAGGAAGACCAATCTCCCTGAGTTCAAATCTGGCCTCAGACACTTACTAGCTATATGACCCTGGGCAAGTCACTTTGACCTTGTTTGCCTCAGTTTCCTCATCTAAATGAGCTGGAGAAGGAAATGGCAAGCCATCCAGTATTTTTGCCAAGAGAACACCAAAACTGGGTCACCAAAGTTGGATACAACTTAAATGAATGAATTACAACAATAAAATATTATTCTAAAGCATGGATTTGTGATTTTTTTTTTTTAGTGTGTGTCATAGACCCCTCCTCTGGCAATCTGCAAACCTATGGATCGTTTTCTGAATGATGTTCTTAAATGAACAAAATAAAATGGATATTATTGTAAGGGAAACCAATTATAGTGAAATAGCTATCAAAACATTAAAAACGAAAAGTCAGTGGATCCCAGGTTAAAAACCTCAAGGATGATAACATCTCCAAACAAGAACAGCTGGAGGATTTCACCATGATCATGTGTTATCCTTATTCACTTTGGACTTTGCACAGGCCATTCATCCTCCATAGCAATGGCAAACACCTTTATTTTTTTTTCTCTTTAATTATAGCATTTTATTTGGTATTTTATTTTCCCCTAGTTACACAAAAAAACCATTTTTAACATTCATTTTTAAAACTTTTAGTTCCAAATTCTCTCCCTTCCTCTCTTTCTACCCTCCTCATTGAGAAGGCAAGCAATTCAATATAGGTTATACATGTGTAGTCATGCAAAACATCATGTGAAAACAACATAAAGCAAAACTCAAGAAAAATAAAGTTAAAAAGCCATGTTTCAATCTGTATTCAGACACCATCAGTTCTTTGTCTGGAGATGGATAGCATTTTTCATCAGAAGTCCTTCAGAGTTGTCTCAGGTCATTGAATCGGTGCGATAGCTAAGTCATTCACAGCTGGTCATCTTACAATATTGCTGTTACTGTGTACATGGTACATTTCACTTTGGATCAGCTCATGTAAGTCTTTCCAGGTTTTTCTGAGAGCACTCTGCTTCATTATTTCTTATAGGACAATAGTATTCCATCATAATCACACAGCACAATTTGTTCAGGCATTCCCTGATTGATGGGCATCCCCTCAATTTCCAGTTCTTTTCCACTAGAAAAGAGTTCCTATAAATATTTTTGTTCATGTAGTTCCTTTTCCTTTCTGTTTTTTATACAGACTTAGTGGTGGTATTGCTAAGTCAAAGGGTTATGCATGGTTTTTATACGCCTTTGAGCATAGTTCCAAATTGCTCTACAAAATGGTTGAATCAGTTCACAGCTCTACCAACAGGACATTAATGTCTCATTTTCCCCATTCCCCTCCAACACTGGTCATTTTCCTGTTCTGTCCTATTAATCGATCTAATAGGTATGAGATAGTACCTCAGAATTATTTTAATTTACATTTCTCCAAAAAATAAAGAGTTAGAGCATTTTTTTCTTATGGCTACAGACAGCTTTGGTTACTTTATCTGAAAACTGTTCATATCTTTTAATCATTTATCAGTTGGAGAATGGCTCTTAATTTTATAAGTTGATAAACATTTTTAATAGGATGATCATCTGCATCAATGAAGTCACAGATCCATTTGAGTATTGACTGTAACTTCAAATGGGGTCACAAGAAGTCATTAATGACTGAAACAATTGAACAAACAAATGACTATAACCAGCAAGTTATAAATATGGTGGGAAATTTATATTCCCTACACCTCTCAGTTCAGTTGTGGAGAGATGGTTGGTGGTAGAGAAGAGCTTATGAATGCCTGCCTGTTTTCTTCTTGTATTTTTGTCAAGGATACCCTCAACATGTACAAAGACCAGATCATTCTCTTTAAGAGGGTATAAAGATGAGAAAGTGGGTGTGTGGGTTTGGTAGTTTAAATGGATGTCTTCTTGATGGTTTTTTGTTGGTAATAAGTGCTCTTATATTGAAAGTCTGCATTGTCCTTGGCTGCCCTGTCCCTATTCAGCATGAAATCCAAGAGTTTGTCTACTGAGGCAATTTCTGGACTCTTATTTGGATGATTATATCAGATAAACTTCTCTGAGAACATTCATAATCTGAGTAAACACCTTTATTTTGATCAATTCATATGTTTCTGATTTTATTTTTTAAAATTCATTTATTTATTTTGAGTTTTCAACATTCGTTTCCACAAGATTTTGAGTTCCAAATTTTCTCCCCACCTCTCCCCTCCCCCCACTCCAAAACACCATGCATTCTGATTACTCCTTCCCCCAATCTGCCCTCCCTTCTACCATATCCCTCCCTTCCCTTATCCCCATTTTCTCTCTTTCCTTGTAAGGCAAGATAGATTTCTATATCCCATTACCTGTATTTCTTATTTCCCACTTGCATGTAAAAGCAATTCTCAATATTTGTTCCTAAAACTATGAGTTCCAACTTCTCTCCCTTCCTCTAGCCCCACCCATCCCCACCGAGAAGGCAAGGAATTCAATATAGGCTATACATGTGTAGTTTTGCAAAAGACTTCCATAATAGTCATGTTGTGAAAGAGTAACTATATTTCCCTCCATCTTATCCTGTCCCCATTTATTCTATTCTCTCTTTTGACCTTGTCCCTCCCCTAGAGTGTTTACTTCTAATTACTCCCTTCTCTTATTTGCCCTCCCTTCTATCATCCCTCCACCCCACTTATCCCTTTCTCCCCTAATTTCCTGTAGTGTAAGAAAGATTTTCATACCAAATTGAGTGTGCATGTTGTTCCCTCCTTAAGCCAAATGTGATGAGAGTAAGCTTCACCTTTTCCCTCTTACCACCCTCCTTTTCCCCTCCATTGAAAAAACTTTTTCTTGCCTCTTTTGTGAAAGATAATTTGCCCCATTCCACTTCTCCCTTTCTCCTCCCAATATATTCCTTTCTCACCCTTTAATTTTTAGATATTATCCATCCCTATTCAACTCATCCTCTGCTCTCTGTCTATATGTATGTTTATAAACCTTCCAACTACCCAAATACTGAAAAAAGTTTCAAGAGTTACAAATATTATCTTTCCATGTAGAAATGTAAACAGTTCAACTTTAGTAAGTCTCTTATGATTTCTTTTTCCTGTTTACCTTGTCATGCTTCTCTTGATTCTTGTGTTTGAAAGTCAAATTTTCTATTCAGCTTTGGTCTTTTCATCAAGAATGCTTGACAGTCCTCTATTTCATTGAATGACTATTTTTTTCCCCTGAAGTATTAGCCTCAGTTTTTCTTGGGTAGGTGATTCTTGGTTGTAATCTTAGTTCCTTTGACTTCTGGAATATCATATTCCAAACCTTTCAATCCCTTAACGTAGAAGCTGTGAGATCTTGTGTTATCCTGACTGTATTTCCACAATACTTGAATTGTTTCTGTCCAGTAGGTTCCAATATTTTCTCCTTGACCTGGGAACTCTGGAATTTGGCTACAATATTCCTAGGAGTTTTTCTTTCCAGATCTCTTTCAGGAGGTGATCAGTGGATTCTTTCAATATTTATTTTACTCTCTGGTTCTGGAATAACAGGCAGTTTTCCTTGATAATTTCATGAAAGATGATATCTATGCTTTTATTTTGATCATCTGCTTTCAGGTGATCCCATAATTTTTAAATTGTCTCTCCTGGATCTATTTTCTAGGTTAGTTGTTTTTCCAATGAGATATTTCACATTGTCTTCTATTTTTTCATTCTTTTGGTTTTGTTTCATAATTTCTTAGTTTGTCATAAAGTCATTAGCTTCCATCTACTTCATTCTAATTTTTAAAGTACTATTTTCCTCAGTGAGCTTTTGAACTTCTTTTTTCATTTGGCTAATTCTGCTTTTTTAAAGCATTCTTCTCTTCACTGGCTTTTTGGACCTCTTTTGCCATTTGAGTTAGTCTGTTTTTAAAGGTATTATTTTCTTCAGCATTTTTGGGGGGTCTCCTTTAGCAAATTGTTGACTCGCTTTTCATGATTTTCTTGCATCTCTCTCATTTCTCTTCCCAATTTCTCCTCCACCTCTCTTACTTGATTTTCAAAATCCTTTTGGAGCTCTTCCATGACCTGAGACCATTGCATATTTATTTTGGAGATTTTGAATGCAGAAGCCTTGACTTTTATGTCTTCCTCTGATGGTAAGCATTGTTCTTCCTCATCTGAAAAGATGGAAAAAAATACTTGTTCACCAAGAAAATAACCTTCTATAGTCTTATTTTTCCCCCTTTTTTGGGCATTTTCCCAGCCAGTTACTTGACTTTTGCATCCTTTGTCAAGAGGAGGGTATACTTTGGGGATCTGTAAGTTCTCAGTTCCTCCAAGGTGGCACAATAAAGGGAAATGAGTGTACTCCTCTCCTGGCCTGCACTCTGGTCTGGGAGCATCCACAAGCTTTTCTGCCCAGGCTCTACAAGTAGAATTCCCTCTCTAGGATCTCTACTAGTTCCACCAGCCAGTGCTCCTCCTCATCCCAGAACTGCCACTCAGGGCTGAGGGCCAAATCAGCAGTTCAATTCCCCCAGGGTCTTTAGGCCAAGGGCTCCACAAATAGATGCTGCTACCTGCTTGAGGCCACCTGGGTCTGGGACTAGGGTAGGACTCTGCTCCCTTCTCACCCAGGTGAAAAGGCTTTCTCACTGACTTTTGAAGCTGTATTTGGCATTTGTGGGTTGAGTAATCTGGAAATTACAGCTGCTACCTGGGATTCTGTGCCCTGAAACCTGCTCCAGTCCTGTCTGAACCAAGTCACTCGGGTCAAGGCTGAGCCACACTCCACCCTGAGCCTGGTGTGATAGACCTTTCCTGTCAGCTTTCCAGGCTGTCTTGGGCTGAAAATCTCTTTCACTCTGTAGTTTTGTGGTTTCTGCTGCTCTAGAATTTGTTTAGAGTCATTTTTTATAGGTATTTTATGGGCTATGAGGGGGAGAGCTTCTATAGGTCCATCCTTCTACTCCACATCTTGGCTCTGCCCCCCAATTCATAATTTTGAAGAGTTAGTATGACTCCAACACAGTAGTTCAGACTTGGACTGTGTTTTGTGCCTTCTAATCACTGTTTATGGATTGATGTTGACTTTGAACTAGTGCACACAATTGAACTTGACATGACTTCTACATCTGTTGTAAGTTATTTCCTCTCCAACAATAGTCAATTTCATTTTTAGTGGTATTGTTTGGTACTCACAATCACACAGTTAATATAGGTTGAAGCCAAGAGCCCTTGCAATTATCAGACCTTGGCAGGTATCATTAAGGGGACAAATTTTTATGAAGAAGAGTCTTCAGATTCCTAGTCTTCTCTTTCAGCTCAGTCAGTAGACTCCCTCTTTGTTACCTACACAGGGACCCATTATATTTCTTATGTAATGGATCCCTTTGGCAGTCTGATGAAGCTCTCTCAGAAGAACAGTTTTAAATGTTTACAGTAAAATATATAGGGATACAAAGGAAACCAAAAGTTAGTGAAAATATATAAATTTCTCCCCATCTAGGTTCATAGGCTCCTGGAAAACAGTCTGTAGATCCTAATTTAAGGACTCTTGCTATAGAAACAGAAATAGGACCAAAGGTTGGAAATTAAAAAGATACATTTTTTCAGATCAATAGAAGGAAGAATTCCCTGACTACTTAAACTGTCTCAGGAAATGGATTGTTCCACAGATCAAGGTTTAGAATCCTGAGCCCCAGAAATAATAGTGTTCCCCAGACTGCCAGTCAATCAATAAATACTTATTTTTTATTCTGCATCATTTTCAATCATGCCTTACTCTTCATGACCCCATTTGGGGTTTTCTTAGCAAAGATACTGGAGTGGTTTGACATTTCCTTTTCCAGCTCATTTTACAGATGAGGGAACTAAGGCAAACAGGGTTAAGTCATTTGCCCCAGGTCATACAGTTAGTAAATATCTGAGGCCAAATTTGAACTCAGGAAGAGGAGTCTTCCTGACTCCAAGACTGGTACTCTATCCACTTGGAAGATCAAGCAAAGTGAAATCTTTTGGTGTTTTTGTTTTACTAAAAGTGCCTCTGATTGAATAATGTGATTAAAAAAAAATCTTCCCCACACATTGATGGGCCTGCTCATTGAGGGAAGCTTGATTAGGGGATTTGTTTTGTAGGAGGGTCCCAAGTACTTTTCATTTTTTCTATCGAGGCTCTGGGTCAGAGGGTCATGCCCTCTGGCTCTGAAAAGTGTATAAATACTCTGCGAGTGAGGTTTTACTTTGGGGCTTGATTTTTGGAAGAAGGTTTGTGTGCCAGATGAGAAACTCTGGGAAGCCATTAAGCAGCCCCACAGCTTAGAAGCACCAAATGTTGGTGCTTCCCTTTGTGGTTACTATGGTCAGAGAGTTGAACCTCTCCGTTGATTTGTGATATACATATTGATTATGGTTAGGCAGAGGAAGCCATGTCTATTGATGTTTGATTTCTCTGTATTTTCTCTGAAGTTCAGGGTGCTGATATTTTTCCCCTGAACTAACTGAATGATATATGCACTTGGTTAAAGGAATGATTCATGTGCTTGATTAAAGTGATTGTTAACCCCTCAAAAGTTTAGAGAAGCAGATCAAAGAACCCATGGTAGCAGGCCCTCCTGTGTATGTTGGGGTGCCTACTGTTATACCATTGTACCACTTAGCTGTTCCAGGCATTGTGACTTAGTTCTACAGATCCCAAAAGAGCAAAAGACAGTCCCTGCCCTCAAGGAGCATACAATCTAAAGCCCTGCTTCCATCTCAGTCCTTGCTGGAATCATCATGGGGACAAACCTATGTGAATAAGAGACCCACACTAATGCCAGCTGCTAACCAACTGCCACTGATGGATACATTCATCCAAGCATCCTAGGAACAGCAACACCCTCTATTGCTTCTGCTTTCAGTCAGGTCTCCTCATCCATAGTCCTGGAAAGCAATTCTTAAGGAGGTACAACCTTGACATTTCTTCTATGGATACTGAAGATCCTACCTTTTCAGTTACTAAAGATCCAGATAAGAAAGTTCTTGCCACAAAAGTTCTTGGCACTGCCAAACAGATAAACATCAGAAACCAATATGTTTTTATTAATGGAAATGACATTTAGAAAAATGTATTACCACCTGCCTTACTGGTGCGCCCTAAGAACCATCAAGCCTTGCCAACTGAGTTGGAGCTGCATTTTTCTTATAAATTGTTTTTATTAGAATGTGAGTTGCTTGAGAGTAGGAACAGTCTTGCTTTCTTCACCCTAGCCCCAGTGCTCAGCACAATATTTTGTCCATAGGAATTACTGCACAAATGTTTTTTCAATCATTTATTGAAAAGCAGTGAGCTTCCTACCACAAATGTTCAAGCAGAAACTGGTATGAGGCCATCTGAGTAACTAAAAGTCTTTGGTCTCTTTCATTTCTCAGTCTGGAACTATGTTTTCCAGGCTCTTTTTTCCCTTCTGTCAGCAACGTTGAAGCAATTCTCAAGCTGGGTGGGAGGCTGAGTTTGATAACCTTTAAAATCTCTTCCAACTCTAAGATTCTCATTCTGCCATAAGTCAGTGTTAAATTAAGACACAAATTGTATCAGTTACCAAAATAACATTTCTGGTAGAACATGAACAAATAGGGGAGTGACTGGTGGAGGTCTTTGTCAATTGATGTGATGGTCCAGAAAATTTCCAAGAAGACCCTTTAATCTTCTCCTCTGCTGCCCCTACTTCTGGTCCATTCCTCCCCCTCCCTCACCCCATTACCTCAGGAAGCAGTGACTCAGGAAAATATCACTTCCTCTTGCCAACTACTCTTGGTTTTGAGACAGAAAGTACAAGCTCTGTCTCCTGTAAATACTCCTGAGGACATCAAGCTTGCAGAATGAGCTGCAATTAACTTCTCTAGATGTACAAGCATTGATATTTTCTGTTGAACTTATAGAAAAAAATAAAGCTTGAGATAATTAACATTAGGAAATTGAAGGTCCAAGAAGTCAATTGATTTTCCCTGAAGTCACACAGCTCAGTAAGTGATTAGGGGTGAATTTGAATTCAAGTTTTTGTATCAGGATATGATCTTAACCTTTTTCTCTCATTGTCTTTCTAAAATGGAAGAGGCACTTGGTAATTCAATTCTCATTAGAATACAGGGATGCTAAGATGCTTCATGGATTTCCGAAATGAACTGCAATTTATCTTATGTTTAAGTGATGTCTCCCCCATCACAGTGTAAGCTCCTTTTGGGAAGGGGCTCTTTTTGTCTTTATCTCCCCAGTGCTTAGCACAGTAGAGCACTTGTAGACCCTTTATAAATTCTTGTTGACTTGACTTCTTGATTTGCAAAGAAAGGAAATGTAAATCCTCAGGAACAACAAAATCTTACTTGTATGACTATCCAACTCATTTTTGATCCCACAGTAAACTATACAAAACTATTAAAAACCTTTTTATTAAGCCTAATACATAGTAAGCACTTAATAAATGCTAGTTTATTGATTCAACAAAATGCCAAACTCATGAAATATGTGGAAGTTTTGCTATTATACTGAGGAGATTTTTAAAAAAAATTGCAACAATGAAAAATAGTCCTCTGATGCCATGAGAGAAGCCAATAGTGTCTCTCAAGATTTCTGCTAATTCATAGGTTCATAGACTTGTAGCAGAAATGGACTTTAATAGCCGTCCAGTCCTTTCCCCACCCTAATGTTGTTCATTTGTGTCTGACTCTTCATGACCCTATTTGGGGTTTTCTTGGCAAAGATACTAGAGTGGTTTGCCTTCTCCAGCTCATTTTACAGATAAGGAAACTGAGGCCAAAAGGGTTAATTCACTTGCCCAGCATCACACAACTAAGAAGTATCTGAAACTGGATTTGAACTCAGGTCTTTCAGACTCCAGATCCAGTGGTCTCTCCACTGTGCCACTTAGCTACTCAACCCCATTTTACAGATGAGGAAACTGAGGCCCAAAGAAGTTCTGTGTCATGCCCAAGGTTGTTCAGGTAATAAATGGCTGATCTAGAATTTGAACTTGGGTTCTCTGACCCAGTGAAGGATCTGGAGATCCTTCACTTTTCCCACAGTGCCCCTCATTTATGGTGAAGGGGATTTGTTTGTTTGTTTTTTCTTTTCTAAACAGATTTCTGAATAGTCAACTTGCTTTAATTTGAATTTAATTTGAAAATGCTGTCTTGTGAAGCGGGCTTGCAATTATCTAGTGCCCTTAAAACAGCCTAATCTTTTCTGAGATTTCCAAAATGAAAGTGCCATGTAATTTTCCATATTTGTATCAAATTGTAGTCAGGTTCCCACTAGTTTATGATGCAGCAGCTTCATTCTCATAAACTTAAAAGTCACAAATCACAGGAGTTCCTGTCACAATGGAATCTACAGCTGTATTCAGTCAGAGGCCTCCAGCGAATTTTGTCACCACCTCAGTACTGTGTTCTTGCCCCCAAGGATAAAACAAAACCCTATTACATACAGTATGGGGACTTTGTCATGGGGAACAGTGCCCTCTTGTGCCAGCCCCAGAGAGTTCATTAAGTCAATATGATAATGATTTTTCTATAAGGCACCTAAGAAAGTATGATCTCTACTAACAAGAGGGTGGTATTTCAATAATGTTTCATGGATGTAAATTTTACTCCCAGAATTAGACATGACAGAGGATGAGTAGAGATACCTACCTGCTCATAGAGAGTCATTGATTCCTTCTCTTCTACTATGTGGCAACCAGGTGGTACAGGTGGGTAGAATATTGGATCTGGAATGAGGAGGACCTGAATTCAAATCTAGCCTCAGAAACTTATTAGCTTTGTGTACCTGGGCAAGACACTTAATTTCTGTCTGCCTTAGTTTTGTGATCTGGAAAATGAAGGTAATAATAGAACCTGCCCCCCAGAGTTGTTTTTAGGATATAATATTTGTAAAGTACTTTATAAATCTTCAAGTGCTATATAAATGTTGCCTATTCTTATGATGATGAGGATGATGATGATAATGATAATTAAGCAAAGAAAAAAAGAACCTAAACATAGACAGCTTCTTTGATGTAAAAGAAAATCTGAGTTTATATTCAGAGGAAGATAGTGAAGTTAAAAAAAAAAAAGCCACTCCTACCCCATAGAATAACAGCAAATGGTCACAGACCCAAAAAAAGTTCTTGGAAGAAATTAAAAAGGAATGAAAAATCAAGATTCAAATAAGCTCATTTAGAGAAAGAATTGATAAATAGAAATATGTACATATATAGAAAAATTTTACATGTATGTATGTGTATATGTGTGTATGTACATATATAGATATAGATATATACCTGTTTTTGTCATGGTAGCCATGGGGGGAGAAGAAAACAAAATTTGCATGATAATTTTGTTGCATATTTAATAGTAGATTTACAGTTTCATCAATAATCATCTTTTTATTGTACTGTCATGGAAATGCCTGTTTTATTCCATAAATTAAAAATAAATTTTTTTAAAAATCAGACAAGAGATAGAGAAAAAATTAGGGAAAAATGAGCATAATCCAAGAAAATTATGAAACCAATTAGAAAAAGAGATGGCAACTACTATTACTACTCCAATGGCTGCCCCTTCAGTGCCTGATGTTGTATCTTCAGTATCAACCCCTTCATTTTCCCACTTCTACCACAAAAATCTTACCGCTGAAAAATGTGGCACCTTGACCCCAGATCATCATTAAGTGCAGGTTGCCTGACTTCCACAAAGAACCTCACAACACACTTCAGATAAAAATACTTATCAAGGTATATCTGTATTGCAAATTACAGTAAAATTCAGTTTCTGTGAATCAATCAACAAATATCCCCTCACTGAGCACCTACTCAGCACCCTACTAGGAGGGGTGGGGTTGTCTACAGAACATGGAAGTCTAAGGCATAGGTCTCGTCTTCACAGAGATTACCACGCAGTTGGGGTTTGCAAGACAAAAGCACCTTTGAAATAGGGACTAACAGTGAAGTAAGAATACAGTAAATGCCAAATTTTACAGCAGATTATAAGCGCTATTAGTTCAGAAGAGATCAATGGGGACTTTTGTGGTCAGAGAAGATTCCATAGAGGAGTTGGGACATGAGCTAGCTCTTGAAGTATTTGGATCTAGACAGAAGCGAGACGAAGGTTGGGAGAGAAAAACACCTAATTTCTTCACAGTGCCTAATATATAATGGGAGCTCAATAAACATGAACTGATTTCCCCTGTTTCCCTATTAAGCATTTCAAGACTCTCATCTCCCCTATCCTTAGTCTCACGCTGCACCTCCTTATTTTAAGCTATCCCATGAATTAATCTCTCTGAATTCAGTTGGTTCTCACTCATCAGGGAACTGATTATTTCATTTGTGTATTATTTAGGTACTTGACTTCTCCTCCCACTGCTGGCTAACTTTTAACCCTTCCTCTATCTGTCTGCAAATAAGGGGAAAAAAAGAGATAGAAATCAATCCATTCCAACTTACTCATTTTCATAAAGATGACAAAGGCTACAGCTAATTGCTGAAATGAGATTTTTAAAAATTTTTTCCATGTTTCTTTTTAGGTGGTTACTTCAGAGACATGGATGAGTTGCTTAATCTTTGTAAAACATCAATTTAATGAGTCCATCTCTGATTTTAGGAAAGGAAACTAGGTATTACAGTATTTTATTATTGAATTTAAACTGAACCTAGAAGTATTTATGTAATTTTGTGGAGGGGGGAGAGTGGTATTATTTTTTGGACAACCACAAATGCAAACATGGCAAATTTAGTGTTGATCACAACACTTTGAGGTTTCTAAGTATTCTTTAAAGTAAGAAACTAATTTGCCTAAAATGACTTGGAAGGATCAATGAAAAGAGCATTGAAAGAAAATGGAGAGAGTACTGGTTTGGAATCAGGAAGACTCATCTTCTGAGTTCAAATCTGGCTTTAGACACTTACTGTGTGACCCTGGGCAAGTCACTTAACCCTATTTGCCTCAATTTCCTCATCTGTAAAATGAGCTAGAGAAGGAAATGGCAAACCACTCTATTATCTTTGCCAAGAAAACCCCAAATAGAGTGACTGAGTCAGACACAACTGTAAAATGACTACCAAACAACAACAAAGATATTTAATGTGTAAAGGACAACTAATGAGCATCTGGTATACTTCTTAGCTCCACCATCACAAGAAAAAGAACAAATGTTTTTGTCTCTAGAATAAATGAATTTTTAAAAAGTATTTATTAAACAGCATTTATTAAAATGCATTTATTCTATGAGAAGCAGCATCACTAAGTGATGGTACAAACAGAAAAAACAAAACAGTCCCTGCCTTCAAAGAGTTGTCTGATTGGAGAAGACAACACATGACAGACAAACATACAGACAGACAGACAAGCAGGCAGGCAGGCAGATAGACAGATATATAGAAAGATAGATAGATGGAAAGATAGATAGATAAATAGATAGATAGATAGATAGATAGATAGAAAGTTAGATAGATAGAAAGATAGATAGATGATAGATAGATAGATAGATAGATAGAAAGTTAGATAGATAGAAAGATAGATAGATGATAGATAGATAGATAGAAAGTTAGATAGATAGATGATAGATAGATAGATAGAGTTAGATAGATATAGATAGATGATAAGTAGACATAGATATAGCATGTATTAAGCATGGACTCTGTAGTGCTAGGTAATATAATAAGTAATGGAGACACAGATACAAGACAAGCAAGACAGTCCTAGCTAGCCCATAGGATGTTTCAGTTTTAATGGAAGATGACAATGCATTCAGGGGAGAAAGAAGGGAGTAGGGGATGGAGAAGAAAGGTACCCAAGCTAAGGCCAGGTGACTGGTGAGAAGGAAGAAGTCTGCAGCAGGAGGTGAAACTTTGTTGGGGCTTCTCCTGAAACAGTGGCTTGGGAAGGCAGCAAATCAATCAGGATTGAGTGGGGCTGGGAGAAGGGGGGACAAGGAAGTTGGTAAGGAAAAGGAGGCAAAAAAGAAATCCTCTAAAGAATGTTCAACTGTAGGGACAATGCAAAGGCATGAGTCAGTTGGAAGGGTCCAGGGACAATGCCTGTCCTCTTAGGAAACCTCTATGAGTATACTCTCATGGCAGACAATTGGACCTAAAATAAGACTATTTAACACCAGCCAACTATTTTTTTAGTTTGTCTAGAACCCAAACGATATTAATTATTCAGTGCCTGCATAATAATCACACTATTAATGAGCGATTTTAAACATTCTGAATTTTTTAACTGAGATTTTATCAGATATATACAAAATGTTTTAAAAGGCTTAGAAAATTTGAAATTATCACAGTACTCAAGGAATTACTTATATATTGCTGCAATTACTAATTGTTGTGATTGGGCAGCTAGGTGGTACAATGGATAGAGCACCATGCCTGGATTCCAGGACAACTCATCTTCCTCAGTTCAAATCTAGCCTCAGACACTTCCTAGCTATGTGACCCTGGACAGGTGACTTAATTCTGTTTGCCTCAGTTTCCTCATCTGTAAAATGAACTGGAGAATGAAATGGCAAAACCACTCCAGAATCTTTGCCAAGAAAACCCCAAATGGAGTCATGATTGAAAAATGACTGAGCAGCAACTGTGATTAGTGAGTGTGAATGAAAGCAGCTCTGTTGGAAGCACTTGGAGAAAAGAATACCTCACAACAAACTAGTCCCTGCTGATTCTCATGCTTCAGTAGTGGATAACATCACTGACTAAGGCCAACCTCTGGCATTTGCCATATTTGTCACTACAGGAAAGTCGTTTAAACTCTCAGATGTTTAGTTCTTCATCTGTAAAATGGGAATAACACAATTTGCTATGAGGATCAAAATAGATTGTGCCTATAAAAACACTTTGGAAAATTATAAAGCATGATGTGAAATAAGTTACTATCATTCCCCCCAGAATAGACAGCTGGTTTTCGCCTTTCTTTGAATGTCAATGTTTATCATAGCATCTGGCTTGCCTTCAGTTGTGTCCAACAGTTCCTGACCCCAGTTGGAGTTTTCCTCGGAAAAATACTAGAGTGGTCCATCATTTGTTCTTCCAGAACATTTTACATATGAGGAAATCAAGGCAGACAGTGTGAGTTGCCCAGGGTCACACCTGTCTGAGGCCAGATTTGAACTGAGGTCTTCCTGACTCCAAGGCTAGAGCCCTATCCACAGAGCCACTTAGCTACCTACCTGGCACAGAGCATGTGCTTAATAAATGCCTGTCAACTGGCTCGTAGTTCAATCAATTGCACAGAAGAGCAATATTTTTTCTGCCAAGAGGATGAAAGGAAATTCACTGTTAATTCATTTTTTCCAAAAGTAGTTCACTAAAAGATATCTGACAGAATTTGTCATGCTCAGTAGACTACAAAGGTAATCAAAGGCTTAAGACTGAGCCATAGGGAACATGAAAAGGAAAAGGAGGGAACAGGGAGGCAAAGAAAGATTAGTCAAGAAGAGAAAAGAATGAGGATGGCTCAATTTTACATGGGCCAAGGGACACAGCCCTTAGAAGTCAGAGGTGTTCAGTGGTGTTGAACACACCACAGAAATCAAAGAGAATGAACTTACAGAGGAATACTGCATTTGAGGATCACATCATTGAGATAGCTAGAGCATTGGACTTGGAGTCAGAAAGACCTGAGTTCAAATCCTGCCCCAGATACTTACTAGCAATGTGACCCTGGACAAATCACGAAGCCTCAGTTTTCTCAACTGTAACATGGGAAGAATAATAGCACCTACTCCTCAGGTTTGTTGTGAGAATAAAATGAGATAATGCATGTGAAGTGCTTTACAAACCTTAAATCATAACATAAAAATGGTTTTTAATTATTATTATTTAGAGACTAACCCCCAAAACATTAATATTATATGCTACTGAGCCCTAATTTTATTTAATAAATCACCAAATATTTCATAGGTTGCCAGTGTTTATATTTGAATTTATAATTAAAATAGAGATTTTAAACATTCTCCCCATTTGATATAACTTACAAAGTCACTTATTATGTCCACACACATTTCCTCTGGGTTCATGAGTAACCTTGGGCAGCAACTACAGGTTTTTTAAATTAAAAATTAGAAGGGCTTTTCAAAAAAATGACCTAATGTATGCAGGCATCTTTTTATTCCATACTTCCCTATTTACAGAATTTTCTTTCAATGTCGTTTTATGGCTATTGTGAAAATTCAGAAACTAATATATGTTTAATTATTCAAAATTTTTGTTTTCTCTCTGTTGCCTTGCTGTTACCTTTGAGTCACTGAGAAGAGGTAAAACTCAACCAGTATATTTGGCTTCTTGCTGGTGATAATAATAGTAAATCTAAAATTAAAAAGAAAAACTAGACATTCCTAGAAGCAGAACTTTGCCATGGTTCCCTAACATAATGAAATGGAAAGAAGGAAGGAAAGAAGGAAGGAAGGAAGGAAGGAAGGAAGGAAGGAAGGAAGGAAGGAAGGAAGGAAGGAAGGAAGGAAGGAAGGAAATGACATATTATATATAAAGGAAGGAAAGAAGGGAAGGAGGGAGGGAGGAAGAGAGAGAAAAGGGAAGGGAAAGGAAGAAAATGGTGAAGGAAAAGAACAAGGAAAAGGTGAAGGAAAAGGAAAGGAAGGGATTTTATTTGACTTGTCTGCACCACCTAGTGGCTAAACTCTAGAGCGTTAGCATACGGTAGCACAACCCCTGACTACTTGCTTTAAAACCATCAATTCCTGTATTCCAAGGTCAAGTCAAGATGCTGTCCTTGGCTTTCAAGTAAATTTCTGGGAAACTGAATCCTCACAATAATATCTCTGGAGGGACTGATGAATAAATAATTGCTTCCTTTACTACAACTTGAATTTTGAGACTACATTGTAACACTGGGGAGAAACAGAAGTCTATCTCTGAGTATTTGAGGAGCTATCACATGGAAGATAGCTTTAAAAACTTCCAGAAGAGGGAAGGAGGACATAAATATAAGCTTAAAGAATTAGGGGTCCCATCCCAGTCTCAGCGTCTTTGTTTTCTATCTTTTCAAATCCTGACTTTAACAATGCTTTGTGAGGGCAGCATAATTTTGAATTCAATCACAGTATATTATACAAACACCACCAATTTATGTAAACAAACAAATCAGAGTACCAACAAGTAATGAAAAACACTGAATTAAAATTCTATTTCCTAGATGAATTGTGTGGATATTATCTTTGTCTGGTATTTACATAAAGCCAAAGAATATTGGGTGGTTTTTTTTGTGATAGTATATTTTCAAATCCCAAGACAACTGGAAATTGACAATAATGTATTATGATAAAAATTCATTAAAAGTCAGAGCAAGAATAAATTGAAGATTTCTTTAAAGGCATAAAACAAACCATGGTATTATAGCACTTTATAATAAAATTGCCTGAAGGTACACACTTGAAATAAATTTAATTACATTTTAATTACATTCATTTTATTCTATCAATTTTTTTCCCATTGCTTCTATTTTTAACCAGTAGAAGAACATTTGTCCTCTAAATCATTGATGAGTTTTTAGGCTATGAGTCTGGTTTTTAATATAAAGTCTGCTAAATCATAGTTGCTTAAAATAAGAATGGACCTCCAAAAAGAAGCTAGCCCAGAGCTGAGAAAGGATTTCTGCTTTAATAACTCCCAACAATTAGTCATTTTGATGGGGATTTTATTATCTACCAACACAACCACTCTTCTTGCCCTCTCCCCCACTCCCCAAGCTTTTCTTGAAGAATCAATCAAAGTATCTTCAGTGGATATTTATTTTCACTCATTCCTATGCTAGGTACTGTGGGGAGATGGAAATAGGGTCCCTGACCTACAAGAAACTCATAGTCCAGCTGAGACAAACTAACAGAAATAGAATCATTAGAAAAATATAGGGTCACATGGTACCTAGTAGGCAACTAAAAATGCTTATTGATTGATTAGTAACATATGAGAGAGTAATAAACTGTCATCCATATTTATTAAGCTTTTACAGTGTGCAAAGCATTATTCTAGGTGCTGGTATTATAGTAAGATAGCATCTTAGCTCTCCTACAATGAAAGAACTGGAAGAGAAAGAGGACAGCATTACTATATACTGAAATCAGAGCCTGTACTTAAAACATTAGTGCACATATAGCCTCACTGTAACCAGGAACAGCAAATATAATTAATTTGTGTCAGTATGATAGAGGAAAAAGACAATTGGACTTAAACTAAAATCTTCTAGCATCAAGTCCTGGCTTCTAAACTTCCTAAAGAAATTAGTTTGTCAATTAACCTTTGATATTCAGTTTTCTCATCTAAAATTAGGATACTAATACTGATTATGATAGCTCACAGGGATTTGGCAAGAAAAGTACTCTGAACCTTCTACTGAAACAAATCACAAACTTTCTTCTCATTCTGTATGTACAATCCATGACAAAAATAAAAAAGGTGGCAGCTAGGTGATGCAGTAAATAGAGCACTGGTCCTGGAGTCAGAAGGATACGAGTTCAACTGCAGCTTCAGAGAATTACTAGCTGTGTGATCCTGGGCAAGTCACTTAACCCCAAATACCTCCAAAATAAAAAATAATAATTTAAAATATAAAAGAGTCCATAGTAAAACTCTTGTCTTTCAATACCTATACACAGATACCCACAGTTTAGGCAGCAAAACAAGAGGAACTAGATGTCCTAATGTAATTTGACCTCGTAGGTGTCTTTGAGTCTTGAAGGGATGATGATATTCTGGATGCATATATCTTACTCAAAAGAAACAGAGTAGGTAAAGGGGGAGGAAAATAGCCTAGTATATTAAGGCATTATACCTATGTGATGACAAACAAGAACCAGAGAAGGAAAACATGACAGAGAATATTTGAATAAAGGGAGAAGCTCAAATGATTTGGTTATTGGAGAATACTACAGATTACCCGGTAGATAAAAAAAAACAAACCCGATGAGGAATTTGAAAAATAGAGACTGGCACAGAGGCAAGATATAACAATAGCAGTGGGAGACTTCAATTTACCAGGCTTCTCACACTGCCACAAGCAGAGCAGCTAATAACTTCCTGATTTGCCTTAGTGATCATCTCATCCTTCAAAATGTGGAGCAGCCACAAGGGGAAATTACCTCTAGATATGATTCTCATTTACAGGGAGGAATTTGTATAATGGTTAAAGTGCTGGACACAGAATCAGGAAGACAACATTTTCAGTCCTGCCTTTGATACTTACTGTATGATCACTCTATCCTAGAATTTTTGATAGAGGAGGGGAAAGCAGAGCATAGTCGGACATGCACCCTAGATTTTGGGAAAGCAGATTTCAGAAGATTCAAAGGAATAAGATTCCATGAAGTAAAATGCCTCATGAAAAGTGAGCCCAGGAGGGATTGGAGATACAAAGAAATTCTAAAAACACAAAGGGTTTAAAAAATCTAGAGCGTGTCTAAAGTGGGGTCAACCAAGATATTGAAGAACCGTGGGTCCAATGTTGAAGGACCTGGGTATGTTTAACCTGAAAAAGACTCAGGAGAGATGTCAGGGAGGGACTAGACTCATTTTCCTTGGCCCTAAAGAGAAGAATTTAGAGTACTGGGTAGGCTCAATGTCAGGAAAAATTTCTGAACAATTAGAGCTATCTCCAAGTGGAACGAGCTGGCTTGGAGATCTTTCTGCAGAGGCTGGACAACGACTTGTCAAGTGTATTACAGCAAGGCTTCCTTCCAGTTACAGATTCGACTAGGTGATCACTGAGATCCCTTCCAACTGTGATTAATCATGTCTTTCCAAAAACTTTCATAGAAGACAGAGAAAGTATGGCATCAAACTTGGAATCAGGAAGATGATCTAGGTTCAGATCTTACCTCTGACACTTACTAGTGTGACCATTAGCAAGTTACTTAACCTCTCTAGGATGGAAAATTTCAGCTTCCTCCTCTCTAAAATGAAAGATTTGGATGAGATAGATTCTAAAGTCCCTTCTAGTTCTAAAGCTATACTACTATGATCTCCCTGATGCATTGAAGGTCTCTAACTCTTTGTGTTGTTTGCTGTTCATCCTTTGTTCTCAAACAGGACCAATGACATCAAGGGGGTGATGTCTTGACTTGTAAGTGAATTGGATTTAAGTGAGGCAGGGCTGTGCAAAGTCATCAGCCTCACTATCTCTTCTAGAGTCATCGGAGTGACATAGGTCAGAATGATGGGTAATAAACTCAGGATACAGTGGGGGACCCTGATCTTTTTAAGCTAAGGTCTTTCCCAGGTTTCAGTTTATCTGAGGCAATACCCATTCAATGATTAAGACTAAGTAAGAAATGAGGAAAGAAAATGACTTAATTTTCCTTTGCAAAAGAATCAGTCTAGGAGGGGAAGACTCTCAGAGTTTCTGGCCAGAACAGAATCAATTGCTATTTACACTCACTCTGAGCCATCAAAACCCAAACAATGAGAAAATGAGGCTTGGGCTATGAATATTAGCAAAACACTCTGGTTGTCCATCTGTATCCCTTGTTATTTTTTTTAGTTATCTCTTAATCTTGCTACCTGACTGACCTTCCTCCTTTTCCAAACATACATATCCAAGATTCTCTTTCTTGTCTGTAAGTCATCACTGATAATATACCACAGGCCACCCACTATGCATCTCTTCATTCCCCCATAATTTTGATTCCTTGGAGATTGTGACATTTCATCATTTCCAGGTATTATGATGGCCTTGTGTATTAGGGAGCATCTTAGGATCACTGAAAGTGTTGCACAATTTGTTCAATTCAATCCAACCTGCTCTTTGCCTGTTAGATTTGAGGCCCCGCTCATAATCTCTTTTCTGTCTCTATCCAATATAAGTATCATACGATCACAAGACTTAGATTGGGAAGAGAGTATAAAGAATCAAGACCAGTCTCTTCATTTTACAAATTAGAAAACAGACCTAGAGTGCTTGTGATTTGCTCAGGGTTACAGTTATTAAGTAGAAGAACCAAGAGTTGAACTGGAGTCCACTAAAATCAGTGTTCTTTTCATTAAACCCTATTGACTTTCATATACATGTTCATAGGCAAAGTCAATAGGTTGCTCATCACATTCCATGTCATAACCTAGGCAAAATGCATTCATCATGCACTTAGATTTTCCAATGTGAACTGCTAAGCTGATCCTTTTGGAATGGCCATGGATTTCAAAATTTTGCAGAATCTCAAGAGTTGGAGCAGGCCTTGGAAGTCATCTAGTCCAACATAAACATCTTTATGATGTCCTCTCTAAATTTTTAAGAAGTAATCACTCATACCCAGCTTTAAATTTTCTGAAGAAGATGAACCCATTGTGCTGACCCCTTCCAAAACCACCTCAAACTTCCGTGGTCTTCCATTCCATTGTTGTAAAGTACTAGTTGTTATAATGAGAGATTTTCCCTCTATCAATACTAAATCTGTCTGTGACTTCTACCCATTGTTCTAGATCTGTTCTATGAAGCGAAGCAGAATAAATGTAATCCTTCTTTGGTAAGAAAGCATTGCAAATGTTGTTCAGTCGTGTTCAGTCATATCTGACTCTTCACAACCCCATCTGGAATTTTGTTGGCAGAGATACTGGAGTAGTTTACCATTTCCTTCTCCAGTCTATTTCACAGATGAGGAAACTGAAGCAAAAAGGGTTAAGTGTCTAGGCCAGATTGGAACTCAAGAAGATGAGTCTTTCTGGCTCCAGGCCCAGCACTCTATCCACTACACCACCTAGATGCGCTGCACTTCAAATACCTGAAGACAACAATTACATCCCCGTTCTGCCTCTCCCCACCCCACCATACACAATCCTTCCCTAAACTAAACATTCTCAGTTTCTTCAACCTATCCTGATGTAATAGTATGATTTCAAGTTCCCTACCATCTTGGTCATCCTGCTCTAGTTATGATCTGGCTTGTCAATGTTGACACTAAAACATGGCACCCAGAACTTCATTGAAGAGTCTCTATGATGTTCTAGGGCTTGGTACAAGCCCTCTTTCATATGGACTCTATACAGGTTGTTGCTTACTATTTGTCCTTCATTCTCAAAGAGGACCATGACATCAGTAGGGTGATTACCGCTATGAGACACCCTTCATGACACTGGTAAACATCTTTGGTGAGCAAATGTTTTCATTTTATCCCTTGCTTGATACTGTTAGAATAGATTATTAAAACAATGTAATTTTATAGTTGCAACTATCAAGCTTTCTTACATAAACTTAACATATACTTGGGAAATACGATACCTTGTGAAAGAACATTTAAGACTACATTTGCTTTGCTAAGCCAAATTCCTTTGGATTCAACACTGTTTTTGTATGCTCTATGCCTCAGTTAATTGTGTGGTTACAAAGATAGCTGTGAAAATAGTCTATGAAAGGCTCTTTCCTATTCACATTTTTATCAAGAGGATCCTCAGTATGTGCTCTCAAAGATTTTAATGATTCATTCATTAATAAATAAATAAATTAAATTAATTAATAAATAAATTCATTCATTGATAAATGTAATCATCCCCCCATCCACCTTCTTTTTGGGACATTTAAGAGTAGATACTAATATATCCACTGTGATCTGTGATCTCCTTGAGAGCAGGGATTGACCTTTGCCTTTTCTCCAGGGTTTAGCACAGTACCTAGTATATGGTAGGTATTTAATCAGTGCTGATTGATGACTTAGATCTGTAGTCATTGATCTTCTCAGTCATCTTTTCTTCTTTTTGTTTGGGAATGCCATTCATAATCTTTACCATTCTTTGGGATTTTTTCCTTTTGACTCTTTAAATTTGCCATCTCTATCACAGACTTCTTCCAATCATGGATTAGATCAGATACAATTGCTCTTCTCTTCTGGGGTATCAGTTTCAATTACTCTTTTGGTATACTGGCTGCTGAAGTAATAATGCAATTATTGATGAGAGATTTGGGTTCTTTTAATAATGACATTACAGTACTAAAAAATGTTGGCACATCCACTTCATGTCATGTCTGACTGTTGTCCTGCTTTCATCTCTAATGTTCTTGAAAATGAACTGGCTTAGTTGGATCTTAGTACAAACTCTCTGCAGGCTTGTTTTTGGTCAACTGCCTTTTGGTGTTTTTTGTAATTACGTTATTCATTATCTTCCATCATCTTCACCCATGAGATCTGAGAAATGTGCTGTAAACTCATTATTCTTGACCGCTACTTTTTTTAAAATTTTATTTTATTTTTAATTTGTGGAATAAAAAAAATTTCCATAACATGTATAATTTTTAAAATATGATTGCACATGATACTGTATTTCTACTATAGATAATTGCTATTCCTTTTAAATATACAACAAAGTTATCATGTAAATTTCTGTTTTTTTCCTTCCACATCTCTCCCCAACCTAGAGATGCCCACCATTAGCACAAATAGGAACATATATGTAAAATTATTCTATACATACTTCTATTTATCAGATCTTTCTCTGGATTCAGATAATGTCTTTCTTCATATGTCCTTTATAATGAACTTGGGTATTTATAATCACTCTAAGCCATCCATTAAGTGGAACTTGGACATTAAAAATGAAAAGCATTTTCACTAGAGGCCCCTCCATGGACTCTGCCTGAAACTGAGGCTAAAAGTATCTGCTGAACATTGTACGTGCATCCACAAATGTCCAAGGACAAAAAGTGAGAAGTCCTTCAGAGACCTTAGAGTCCAAACCCTTTATGTGGTTCAAACGTGAAATGGACGGACTGAGACAAGCACAGGCAAGAGACAATTGAGAATTTGGGAGCATCTTTATAAGCCGGCAGCTGTCCTCAGAGGAGGCAGCCCCGAACAAAGGTGTTTGTGCCTTTTAAGCATCTTAGCACTTCCTGGTACAGCCTTGCGGTTCCAATAGCACACATTTTTCACAGAACAGTTTTGACGGGGATTCCTAGGTGCTGCTAGGCAAGGGGGCACAAAAGAGAGTGGTTACTAGGCCCAAAACTGCCTAGAAACTCAACAGACATTTCTCAACCCAGGGGCTGGGGGGGGGGGGGGGGGGCACGGAAATAATGTCCACTTCACTCCTTCCTTTTCATGTAACTAATTTAAATGAGGGACTCATCAGAGTCCAAAGGGGTATAACTGGCTTGATGTGTGAATGATGTATCCATGCCTTGCATCTTGCGACCTTAACCGCTGATGAATTTGACAGGATCACTTGAAAAGGTCTGGTCCACTGAGGTTCAAGCGAGGATCCCCGGAGTAGTTGTTTCTTGATATAAAGGTTTGAGAGCACTCTGGACCTCACGCAGAGCCTGTAAGGACTTAAGGAGGGCAACATTAGAAAAGTCGGGAAGCCAACACCCAGAATTAACAACTCAAGGAACAACCGGGGGGCTACTCTGAATATGATTTCAAAGGGGGACAGAGAGAGAGAGAGAGCCACAGGATTGGGGGTACACCTAGCCTGAAGCAGGGCAAAAGGAAGGAGACTCACCCAGGTCTCATCAGTTTCAACCTTAAGCTTAGCAATATGCTCCTTCAGGGTCCTATTCATCCTTTCTACCTGGCCTGAACTCTGGGTCCCAAGTATATGAACTCAAGCACCCCACCCTGTCCCCTTTTAAGCAGATGGGACCCAACATATTTTGAGATAAGGGATGAAGGTCTCGGCTTCTGAAACTGCTTCCTGCTGAGACTGGACGTAGAGCTGACCCTGCCTCACAGGGTCCCAACATTGGAGAGGTTGGGTCTTTAACAAGTAGGAGGAACTTGACGATTCAGAGGGTGATAGGTGATATTACAATTCTCGAGAAAGGGACATCTCTCCACCTGGTGGAGGGAGGCAACTTACAAAAACTGAAGCACAATTTTTATACCCTAACGCAGAGAATCTAACTTAATTGCTTATGTGGCTTTAGAAAAGAGGGGAGGGGGAGAAGCAAGACAACAGTACAACAAACAATGGGGAGATTTGAGTAACTTCCAAGTTTCAGCTACAGCCCACAGAACTTTCACAAAGAAAGCTAGTAGCTGGTAAGGGGAGTGGGGGGAACCAACCAACCGTCCACAAGCCCTGGATACCTGAAACTCAGGTATCCAAGGAAAAAGGCCTTATGGAAAATTAAATACAATCCTCACATTCTTTCCTCTATACATTCTTTCCTTCATCTACCCCCTTTATTTACAAGGGGACTATCCCATGTTATAAGTACAGATACAGAGATTTAAGATACAAAGGTAGATCAATGAATTATCCATTCAGAGGTTCTATCTCATCTGGGAAGGGACATCATCTGATGCAGTTTTCTGATCTGCTCCTTCAGTCCATCTTCAGCACAGCACCTCTGCACATTCTTTATCTTCTTGTAGAAATTTGGATGTCCACTCTCCTACAATACTGACCTTAATACCATTTCAGATGACCATTCTTAAGCTTTATACCTTTATCACTCTACAAAATCAAAATTGGGACTTTGGCCAATTGTCATATTTAAGAAATCCACATTAGAACCCAGTATTTACATCTTACACTCAGATCTAAAGTCCTAAACCTGATAGCTTTATTTTAGACTTAACCTCAGATGTTCCCCTACCAACAATCTATTATTTCATAAATCTGATATTAAACTTACAAACCTTTTGACTATAGGAAATTGCTACTAAGAATAGGGACATTGCAGGGAAACAACATCTCCCTAACTTCATGTCAGTTCCAGGCAGGAGCAGATTGTCAGCTGGCATTCAGTCAGGCTTAAAGTCTGCCAGGTATCAGTGGGGAAATTGAGTCAGGAGAATCCTACCTCAGCCCAGGCTGAACAGCTGCTCTCCCAACTTTACCATCACAGGCTTACTGACATCATGGATCAGAGGCTCAGACCACCTTTCTTGCTATCCACACCTGGAGTTAGACTCAGAAGAACAGTCAGTTAATAGTCCCATAGAATCTTAAAATAGCAAGTTCCAATAATCAGGTTTCAGATATGACTATAATTTCACATTGGATAAGGAATATCTTTGACTGTTTGAATTCAGATAGGAGTGAAATTTTCCAATCATGCAGTATCTGTATTATAGCCAGACTCAGGAACCATCAGGTGGGAGACATTCCTTTATAAAAGGACACAGTGGGGAAACTAACCAGGAGGATCCCATCCTAGATGGAGTCTAGAATTGTCCCCTCAGTGTTTCCTCTCCAGATACAAATTTCACCTGATAACAGTACAGGATGCAGGATTACAGTCCCTCTGAGTAACCTGTGGCATATTCTTTCAGATACTGATTTAATGCAGACAACTATACCCAAATTCAAACTTAAACAAAAATATTTATGGTCCCAAATGCTTTTACCTTAAACAGTAAATTTCACTAATCCCAATTTAAAGCCAAATACAGTTATTTGTATTCCCATGGTGTTGAAATAAGCAATGAAGATTAACAGGACTCACATACGTAAGAGATTTCATTTCAGAGCCTTCCTTCTCAAATTTAAACTTGTCCTGATATAAAAGCCAATAGTTAAAAATCCTTTCTATATAAGCCAAACAATTTTCTTAGGACTGATGACCGTGTCCACATGAAAGGGGCCTTGGCAGGGGGGCCCAGGCAGCTGCTAGGCGAAGGGGCACAACAGAGAGTGGCTACTAGGCCCAACCCTGCCTAGAAACTCAACAGACTTTTCTCAACCCAGGGGCTCCCGGGCTGGGGGGGAGGGAGGGGGGGCGGGGAATAATGTCTACTTCAAAAAGGAATCTGAATCCTAGAAAGCTGGATAGCTCAGTGTAAGATCATTAATCTTAAGTGAGATCTGAGGATTAAAAATGTCAAAGATTCCAAGAACTTTTGAGCCAGATCCCCTACTATGAACATAGGAGAAACAGAGGCCTAGGGAGCTTCAGGGACCTGTGATTATCAATAGTAACAGTTTTTCTTTCCCTCCCAGCTTCATTTAGTTATTTATTTTTTATTTTTTGCTCATGAAAAGGGCCATTCCCTCACTACTTCTTAAAGAGGTCTGTTCATTCTTTGGATGTTACCTCCCTCTAAGTGAATACCTGAAAAGATCAAGGTCACCCACTGCAACCTGGGTGGTCTCCAGTCATCCTGATGAATATCTGGCCACTGGATTCAGATGGCTTAGGAGGAGAAAGTGAGGCTGGTGACCTTGCACAGCTCTCCCCCACTCAAAACAAAGTCCAGTGTAAGTCATGCTATCGTTTCGCTCATGTCATGGTCTACTTTGAAAGTGAAGGACAACCACAACAACAGGGTATTTATAATAGTCAAAATAACTTTTTCACTCAAAATCCTTCTTAAAACAATATCGTTGTTACTGCATACAATATTCTCTTGGTTCTACTAATTTCATTCTCCATTATTTCATGCAAGTCTATCCACATTTTTCTAAAATCATTGAGCTCACCATTTCTTATAGCATAGTAGTATTTCATCACAATCATGGTATACCATAACTTGTTCATCTATTTCCCAATTGATGGACATCCCTGAAATTTCCAGTTCTTTGCCACCACAGAGAGATCCTATAAATATTTTAGAACATATAGGTTCTTTCCCTTTTTCTCTAATCATTTCTGGAAATAGTCCTAGTAGAGGTATTGCTGGGTCAATAGGTATAGGCAGTTTAATAACTCTTTGGGCATAATTCCAGCTTTCTCTCCAAAATGATTGGATCAGTTCACAATGCCAACGAATTAGTGTCCCAATTTTTCCATATCACTTAAAATGCTTTTTCACTTTTGTCTTCAATCATTTTACCCAGTCTGGCAGGTGTAAAATGATATTTTAAGTTGTTTTAATCTGTGTTTTTCTAATCAATAATGATTTAAAGCATTTTTTTCCACAAGATTATAAATTATTTTGATTTCTTCACTGCAAAACTGCCTGTTCGTATCTGTTGGCCATTTTTTTCAATTGGGGAATGACTTGTATTCTTACAAATTTGACAAAGTTCTTTATATATTTTAGATATGAAACCTTTACCTGAGAAACTATAACTTTTTCCCTCAGTTTTCTACTTATTTTGTCTTTTCTTTTCCTTCTTATAACAATATGTTGTTCACAAGAAACACATTTAAGAAGGAGAGATACACACAGAGTTAAAAAGGAGTAGAATTTATTATGCTTCAGCTGATGCAAAAAAAGGCAGGGGCAGGAATTATGATCTTAAACAAAGTAATGACTAAAATAGATTTAATTAAAAGAGATAAACAGGGTAACTATATTTTGATAAAAGGTACCATAGACAATGAAACAATATCAATACTGAAGCTACATGCACAAAATGCCATAGTTTCTAAATTTTTAAAAGGAAAGTTAAATGAATCACAGGTGGACATAGATAATAATACTATAACAGTAGGGGACTTTAATATTCCCTTCTCAGAACTAGATAAATCTAACCAAAAAAAAGAAAAAGAAAAAGAAAGAAGTTAAGAAAGAAAACAGATTTTTCGATAAACTAGATATGATAGCTATCTGGAGAGAATTGAATGGAAATAGAAATGAATACACTTTTTCCTCAGCAGTTCATGGTACTTTTACAAAGACTGAACACATATTGTACATAAATTTTATATAGTTAAAAGCAGAAAAGCAGAAATATTCAAAATATTCTTTTCAGATCACAATGCAATAAAAAATATTTTAACAAAAGACCATGGAAACATAGATTTTAAAAATTTTGGCTATTAAACCTAATTTTAAAGAATGAGTGAAAGAACAAATCAGAAAAAAACAATAATTTCATTAAAGAGAATGACAATAATGAGACAACATATCAAAACCTATGTGATACAGCAAAAGCAATGATTACAAAAAATATATATGTCTAAATGCTTACATCAACAAAACAGAGAAAGAGCAGACTAATGAATTAGGTATGCAACTTCAAAAAAAAAACTAGAAAGAGAACAAATTAAAAATCCCCAATTAAACACTAAATTGGAAATCCTAAAAACTAAAGATGAGGTTAGTAAAATTGAAAGTAAACATTGAATTAATAAACAAAACTAGAAGTTGGTTTTATGAAAAAAATAAACAATTGGTTAATTTGATTTTTTAAAAAGAGAAGGAAACCAAATGAAAAGGGGGACTAAAGAAAATGAAATTAAGGCAATTATAAGAAGCTATTTTACCCAATTATATGCCAAGAAGTTTAACAGTTTAAATGAAATGGAAGAAATATTTACAAGTTATAAATTTCCTAGATTAGCAGAAGAGGAAATAAAATATCTAAATAAGTCTATTTTAGAAAAAGAAATTGAACAGTCCATAAATGAGCTTCCTAAGAGAAAAGCATCAGGACCAGATGGATTTACAAGTGAATTCCATCAAACATTTAAAGATCAACTAGTTCCAATAGTAAATAAATTATTTGGAATTAAATAGGTAAGGAAGGGAACCTACCAAGCTCCTTTTATGAAACAAATATGATACTAACATCTAAACAAGGAAGAGTAAAAACAGAGAAAGAACATTATAGACCAATTTCATTAGTGAATATGGATGGAAAAATCCTTAATGAAATACTAATTAAAAGATTACAACAAAATATTACAAAAAGTGTATATTATGATGAAGTGGGATTTATACCAGGAATGCAGGAATGGTTTTAACATATGGAAAACTATTAACGTAACTGGCTACATCAATAATAAAAGTTTAAAAAATCATATTATTATATCACTAGATGCAGAAAAAGCTTTTGATATAGTTCAACACTCATTTCTATTAAAAAGACTTGAAGCATTAGCATACATGGATTTTTTCCTTAAATTGATAACAAGCATTTATCTAAAACCATCAGCAAGCATTATTTAAATGGAGATAAACTAGAAATGCTCCCAGTAAGATCAAGTGTGAAACAAGGATGCCTGCTGTCACCAATGTTACTCAATATTTTACTGGAAATCCTAGTAATAGCAATAAGAGAAGAAAAAGAAATAGAGAGAAGCAAAATAGGAAATGAGGTAATAAGACAGCTAAAAAGAAATTTTAATTTGGTAATGAGAACAAGGGTTTTTGCTGACTAAGGTCATTTTGTGCAGAGAAATATCAAGCTGTAGCAAGACTCCACAAAATTACTTGACCCTAATTCATTTCTTGCTTCATCTAAGCCATCTATGTTTGACTTTGTCACTGTTAACTCAAACTTAACATTTCCAAAACTGAATTTACATATCAGCCTATAAAATCTGCTCCTTCTTACAAATTTGCCATTTGCCACCATTCTCCCAGTCAATCAGGTTCAGTGCCTTGGAATCTATTTCGGTTCCCTTTACCCACTATCATGATGCTGTACTAATACCTCAAAATGAATCTTATGCCATTACTTCCTCACTATTCCTGTTTCTAGTACTTTAGTCTATGTCTCTGCCACATCACATATGGATTATTATGGTACCTTCCAGACTAGTTTCCTTGACTTTCATCTCTCCCCACTTCTAATTTATCCTAAGTGTTTTATGACTCAAAATTTTCCTAAAACATTTTTATTCATGTCTCCTAATTAGCTGTCCACTGTCTGTGCATCGAGTCTTTCCTTCTCTGGCCAAATCACTCTTTCCCCATACTTTCCCCACTTCCCTATCATCACCATGCCTTACATATAATAAGTATTCATTAATGCCTCCAGATGACCAGTTTTGTGCTTTTACTTACCCTGTTTTACTCTGCTCAAATTTCTCCAAGTAATTACTATTAGATTCAAAATCTTTATTTTTATTCATTTCCCATTTGGTTCAGAATTAACCTATTTTAATTGACTGGGTTAGAACTATTGCAACTATATGCAACATCTTTGTCTTTTCTTCTAATTTGTTGTACATTTTAACCCTTCCTCTAACCAAGTGATTTTACTGCACAGTCAATTCATGATTCCAACATTTATTACCAATTATTTCATGCCTTAAAATATAGCTAATCTAATTTCTATGACATTGATTGTACTGGTCTCATTCAACAACTTTCAACTTTCTTTTAGAAAGTAGTAGTCATGATGTACAGATTTAGCCTTCTGAGTCATGTACAAACTTCAACTCATTTTTTAATCATATTTTCCAACCCATTTTTCACTATCTTACCCCGTACTCATCTTTGCACTGAAGTAACCAAGTATAACCAAGTAACCAAGTACATGTTTGACTAGGCAGGAGTTCTTAACCTGGGGTCTACAAATAGATTTCAAGGGCTCCTGGATGGGGGAAAAAATACCTCTAACTAAAATTTAGCATTTCCTTTAAAATTAAAAAAAAATATTCTGAGAGGAGGTCCATGGGCCTACTGCCAAAGAGGCCTGTGACACAAAAAAAAACTGTTAAGAGTCTGTGGTTTACAGCATTTTGTCAAGATTTATGCTTCATCTCTGGGCAGAAATTGGCTCAGCTTCCAAGTATTTTTATGGTGGTCATTTATTTTAAACACTGCAAGACAAGATGACTAAGTGCTCAGGAAATGATGGCGCTCGTTTCCTTCTGGCACAAATAAAACCAATTTCGTGTACTTCTTTATTTGCTTCTCTGAGCACAGACTGAGAGCCATTTTTCCATTTGACTACAACTTCAGCCTTCATCTATTAACAACTATGTTGTCTGTAAAATGAGCTGGAGAAGGAAATGGCAAACCATTCCAGTATCTCTGCCAAGAAAACCCCAAATGGGGTCATGAAGAGTCAGACACAACTGAACAACAATATTAAGGTATTTTAGATCAGTTGCATGATTTTCCTTTAGCTCTAACCTGGTTTCTATCAGGACCTCGGAAAGTGATAGCATTCATAAAACATCAAACAATATTTTTAGTCATTACTACAAGAAAGGAACTTAGAAAACATTTAGTCCAATCTTCTGTTTTGATACAAGTTGTATCCTAGATAAATGACTTGCCAAGGTCCCATAGCCTGTAAACAATGGAACCCAAATTAAAACCCAAGTCTCCTGACTCTTAAGCTAATGTCCTTTCCATGTATATCACATTGCCAATTACAAATTCTTATCTATCAGCTGTCTATTTTAGGTACACACTGAGTTTTCTGTGAATTTATTCAGTTGGTCTTAACATAGGGCACTATGATGTTTTAGGACAGGAGAGGACCTGAAAATTCCTTTGATTCTCCTTGGTAGCTTTAGTTGGTGTCTCTAAATAGAATATATAAGCATGAAAAATACATACACACACACACACACACACACACACACACACACACACACACACACACACACACACATGATGAGGTTCCGACTCTGGGAACTTCCTTGAGCTCCCCTGGAATCTCCTCACTTAACCTGGCTTTTCATACTCAAATTGAGCTCTCCCTGTATCTCCCCACTTAATCTGGCCTTTCTTACTCAAATCTAATCTTCCCATTTGTTCCAGTCTCAGGAAGCCCATGGGCTTTTCATTATCATTTCAGGTCTCTTGCACTCCCCACCCTGGATCCCATCAAAACCCCATGCCCCAGGCTGCTGACCACTCCCATCAAGATCTGTATCCATTTCCATACTGCCCCTATCAAGATCTCTGGATTGCCCCACCTGCTTCCCACCTAGGCACCCCCTAGTCTGCCTCCTACTCTTGTCTCCTGATAGCCTCCAGGTGTTTCCAGCCTTTGACCCTCCTTGGACTTCTCCTTAAGACCCTTCCTAAACCCCTCCTCCCATCACCCTGGACTACCAGATCACCCCACCCCCCAGACCCCTCTCACACGCTTTTCTGTATTTAAGTCCCACCTTGCCTCCATGAAGGTGCTCACATTCAATCCAGCTCAGACTCTGTCTAGCTGGGATTCTATCTGGCCTGCTTGTGAATACAAGCGTTATAAATGCTTAGGTTCCTTAAGAGGCAACCCAATTTGGCGAATCTTTAATAAACTTTGTTTTCTTTGGCTTTAAGAAGGCTTGAGTTGAATTCATTCGAGCATGACCCGGACTATCGGTATTTTGGGGTTCCCCATCACCCTTAACCTCTTCATACACACACAAACAACATTCTACCAACAAACCCTGGTCTAAAAACTGATTTTGTAGAAAGATAATGCAGTGAATAGAGCACTGGACCTGCAGTCAGAAAGACTTGAGTTCAAATCCAGCCTCAAACACTTCTTAAGTCTGTGACCGTGGGCAAATGACTTAACCTTGTTTGCCTCAGTTTCCCCATCTGTAAAATAAACTGAAGAAGGAAATGGCAAACCACTCTAGTACTTTTGCCAAGAAACCCCCAAATGAAGGGTTGGATAGGACTAAAACAAACAAAAATATTACAAGCTTACCTTCAACAAACTCCCTCTTTATGTTTAGTCTCAGAAAAGTGAAACATAATCCCCTAAAAATCCCCAAACTAATTGTATGTGATTGATCTGGGCACCATTGTGTTAAGCATTTCACCCAGAAGAATCTCCTACTAACTTGGGTAAGGAAATAAAAACAATTTAGTGTTAACCAAATTTTTTCCATTGTCATTATAATACAAACAAAAACCTTAAATGAAACAAGCCTAATTTAAAATTCACTTCCTGTATCAACCATCAAAGGCCATTCAACTAGCTTTCTAGAAAATGACAAATGGTCAGAACTGTTACACTCTTGTTGATTTCATTAAAATACATATTCATAGACATACATATGCATGTATGTATGCATGTATGTATGTATTAGACAATGGGGAGTACATAAATATGGAAGCTGGTGAATAGAAGCCAATACTGGGAAAACTATAGGAGGAATTAGGCTGGTCTGGTATAAGCTAAATAACTCTAAAATCATTAGGAGCAGATTGTACATGAGTCAGAACTCACTTTCAATGCAGATTTTCCCCTGAGTCATTTGTTTACTGTTTCGAGAACATAAAAATGTATTCACCAATTCCAAAAGTTCATTCTCATAAGGTTTTTAGTTGCCAAGAATATAACTCAGAAGAATATAACCAGGCTGTGCTGAGACAAATTAAGAAAATATTCAAAAGGAAATCCAAAAGGGCACCATTCTCTCAAGTTCAGAAGACTTAATCTACTGTTTTCCTTTTACCATCTGATAGCATTTTTTTCTCTCTCATGATCATCCAAACATAACAATAGGCAGAACATATTTTGTACCTGATGATATGTGTCTTCCTGTTCCTGACTGTGAATATTTTCATCTCATCCCTTGAGCCTTCTAAAAAGTAGATTTTAAAAAAAAATTTGAACTCTCAATGCTGTTAGACAATCCAACTGACTATTCCATGTTGGTACATCTTTTTTTTATTTCCTAATGTAATCTATTGTTTGTAATTTAGATTATGGACCAATAAATTAAGACTTGTAGTGAAATTTGATCTTATAGCACCGAAACACTGAATATTCACTATTAACTTTGCAATTATTAGGGGGATAGAGACTGGGATTGAACCTGTGATTTCACTGGAATAGGAACTCCCAAGTCTTTGAGAATTGCCTAGAGGACAGGCTGCCAAGTTAAATGATGGTAGGAATTCAATCCCTCTTTTCTGGTTTCAAGACTGGCTCATTATCCACTATCCCACATAGCCTGTATGGTCTAGTGAGTAGAACACTGGACTCAGAAACATCAATTAATATGAGTTATTTAATTAATCAGGAAAACTTAATATAAAATTATACATAACTTTTTGTGGAAGTTAGAAAAGAGATTGACAATAAATCTATGAGAACATCCAATTCACAAGTAGGACTTTTTGAAAGGTTTCCATGATAAGTAACTAGTAAAGTACAAGACAATGAGCTAGACAATGAAATACTTCTTTTTTTAAAATTTATTAATCTTTATTTATTTATTCTTTATTCTTTATTTATTTATTAATCTTTAACATTCTTTAATTTTTCAATTTTGAGTTCTAGCTTCTCTCCCTCCCTTTATCCTATCCCTTCCCCACCCATTATGATATCAATTATACATATGAAAAATGCTATATTTCTTAATGTCTTTAAGTGTGAAGCAACTAAGAAAGGATAAAGGAGAAAAAGTATATATCAGAATGTAAATATGAAAATCCTAATTTCATGAACTTATTCAAAATAATAAGCTTAATAATTTTAATATAAAAATCAGTACTTTTAATGTTACACACATCAAATCATAATAAAGGCAATTATAAACAGGCTGCTATTCTTCTGTTTCATTAGCAACATATTTCTTCTCACTTACTTTTTTTTGATGCTATTTTGAAGATATTCTTCCTGGTTGTTGGTTTTTTTAAGTGATGCAACACTTCCCAAAAATCTGACAAGATTCACTTACCAAAATCTTACCTTTTCAATCCTGGACCAGGTAGGTGAATAGAACACAGGATCCTCAGAGGACGTCTGGTCTAACCTGTTTCATTTCAAGATGGAGAAACTGAGGTCCACAAGGATTTAAGTGACTTGTTTGAAATCAAGCAGATCTTACTCTAATCTGTGAATGGATCTGAGTTCAGGGTTTTCTGACTCTGGAAACTTCTTCCATTGTATCAAGTTTCAAGAATTTGTACCATGCAATTTATTACAAACGGAAGTATATAGCAGAATGCCAGAGGTCCATTCCTTCCCAATTAGGGTGTTGAAACTCAAGAGTACTAACAAAATCCACATTCAGATTAAAAACTTCTCTAGTCACAGGATTGTAGAGTTGGAAGGGATTCCAAAAGGCATCTAGGAAAAAGACCAGAAGAAAAAGACCCTATAACATCCCTCACAAATAGTCATACAAATTTCATTTGAAGATCTCCAGTAATGGGAGACTCACCACCACTCTTTAAGAAGTAGGCTCCCTAGAGGAGACAGTCAATAAGATTTGGGTTTTTTAAGGAGAATGCAAGCTCATTATAAGTCAACAATGGGACTCAGCAGACAGGAAAGATGCTATCTACCTGACTTAAGAAACAGAAGGTCACATTAAAAGTAAATTATATGAGCAAGAAATGACCTTTATAATCTATGGAGAGGAGAGGAGTTTGTAACCCAACAAGGGACAGAGAATCAAAGGAGATAAAATAAACAATTTTGATCATATGAAATTTAAAAGGATTTGTGCAAACAAAACCTAGGGGGGGAAACACAGTCAGTTTATTGTACAGAGCTGGAGGAAAGTATAGGAACAGAATGATGGAAAAGTACTGAATTCTAGTTAGACGTGTGGAAAAGGCAGGGTATATCTGGAGCTTCCAAGACCAGGGCAAAAATCCAGATACATTCTAAAGGGAATGAGGTAATGAGGGAATCATTTTGAAAATAGTGAGTGTTCTATTGTCTCCTTTCCATCAAATAGATAGAAAATACCAGTTGCCAACTATAATATTGCCAAGGGTAAGGGGTAGTGAAGGAAAAGAACTGAGAGGTTTCATCGCATTGCCTTTATAAATATATATCTACTCTTATATATAGACACAGAGGCTGTACAGTGGACCTGGAGTCCGGAAGATCTGAGTTCAAATCTAGTTTCAGATACTTACTAGCTATGTGACCCTGGTCAAGTCACTTAACCTCTCTGTCTACCTCAGGTTCCGCATCTATTATATAAAGATAATAATAGCACCTACCTCTCAGGATTGTTGCAAAGATTAAATGAGATATGTGCAAAATACTTAGAACATGCCTGACACGTAGTAGGTGCTTAATGTTTGTTTCCTTGTCATATATATATATATGTATATGTATATTTATGTGTATGTATATATGTATATAATGTTTGTTTCCTTCTGTCATTTTATATATATATATACATACACACACACACTCACACACACATATGGAGGGAGACAGAGACAGAGAGAGACAAACAGAGGGGGAGACACGGAGACATACACACGCAGAGACAGAGAGAGAGATTGAGAATGTACCCCTATACAAGAAGTAGGGGTCTTGTTTTTCAGACCTCTTCTCTTGCTCACCAGGAAATGGGATGTCTAATTGCCTCATGTTCAAATATGTCCAACCAGGCCTAGGAGGGGTGATGTGGAGCCATCTTCTTTCCTGGAATAATAGGGGGCTTTATATATTTAGGATTATGGTTAAGACTCCTGTTTTCATTATAGGAGTAATTTTTGAAAGATTTTTTTATTTAATGCTTTATATCTCTAATATTTAACCCCCTAAGTGAAGCACAAAGCCTCAAACTAGGCACCAAGGCTGAGTAGTACTGTTCTCTGGGGGTTGGTTTAAGGATGTCATAAAAGAAACCCCAACTTCAGGGTATAGCATGGTTTAAATAAAATATTTAATGAAGGTGAGGAAGGGAAAAAACATTTATTAAGCTCCTACTACATGCCAGGAACTCTTCTAAGTGCCTTATACACATTATCTCATTTGATCCTCATAAAAAAACCCTGGGAAGGAGGTGTTATTATTCCCATTTTACTGTTGAGAAAACTGAGGCAGAGGCAACCTTATATGGGGGTAGGTCTGTAGTCACATTGGGTACCACATATTTATTTTTAAAAATGCTGGTATTGTCCAAAACATCTGCAGATCTAGATTTGCCTTTAGACTCAGTTAATGAATTGCATAAGAAACCTAGTCTTATTCCTTCATATACATCTTTTTTTTGATAAAAATGGAATTGTTCAGCTTGATCATCCAATCTTGTTCACCTTACTTGGGGACTTCAAGTTGTTTCCAAAAATCAAATATATCCTGAAAGGATGAAGATTTTCTACCATTTAGAATATTCAAAACAATGCGCTACAAAGCCCAAAGACAATGTTCATAGAAAAATTCTTAAACTATTCTAAGCAAGGGCAGTACCAGCAGAAAAAATGTGCTATACCAAAGCAAAGACCAACATGAAATATTGGACGGGGGACTGGTCTTGGGCAAGAAGACCATCCTCCCCCTGACCCACACTGGCTGTGTGACCCTGGGCATGGCATAAACTCTCAGTGCCTCAGGCAGCTATATGTAGATCTCTCAGTCCTGGTATAACATCCACAATTTCAGTCATATACTATACACTAAAAGCTCATAATACATGTTTCAGGGCCCACCACCTGGCGCTATTTGCTTTAACAGGTGGTCCTTTTGATGCTTTAGTAATAAAGCTCTCTTTGATCTACTTTTTTTCCATTAATTTTACTAAATTTCATTGCATAAGGAGGGTTTACTGAAGAAGTAATTTGTGACTTTTTAAAAGAACAAAATATATAATTAGACATGTCTTAAAACCACCTCCACTAGAGTATGTGCTTAAGGGACAATCTGCCATAGATTGTAAATCAAGAACTCATGTTGATGGTCAGAAAGGTCATTACTTTTCTGTGTAACAGATAATCCTCTTTAGCAGTCCAAAACTACTTTGCAAGAAAAATATTTCCAAAGTAAGGCCTACAATTCACATATAATTAGACTGGTTTACTTACAAAGTACTTTAAAAAAAATGAGATTATGTAAGTGAATTAGAGATAGAGACTGGCCCTGTGATTTCACAGATAGAGATCATTTCATCATGAGGGAACTCACTCTATGTAGGTTGACACCTTCTCTGAAACTTATGTAGTCTTAAAGAACACTACCTAGATTGCTTAGAGGTTAAATGACTTGCCCAGAGCCACGCTGCCAGTATATGTCAGAAGCAGTCCTTGAACTCAGGTATTCCTGGTTCTGCGGGCAGTTCTCTATCTGCTATGAATGAAGAAATGTTCATTTAAAGTTGTTAAATTATAAGTTCAACCACTTATTAAAAACCATGACTTGTTTTTAGAAATAACCTTTCTTCCTTTACTTTTTCCATGACCTTTTATGTCTAGAACTACTGCTCTAAAATTCTTCCTGCTGGGACAGTTCTGTTTGCATTGCATCCTCTGTGGCTAGTAGCAGAACTGGGATTTGAAGGACAGTGAATTCTAATTTAGTTGCAACTCTGTTGGAATTTAGAAACTTTTTAATGGCTCCTCTATAAAATAAGAAGGTCAAAACTGAGTCTCATAGGATTGTTGTAAGAAATTCAGGATAAAAGTAAATTTCAAATATAAAAAGATTTAAAATCTTTCCCACTTATCTCCATTTCCAATGGTTTGAACCAAACCTTCCTATTAACTTCATAATCATCTCCCTCACCTTTTCTATTAAACCCTTTCCACAGACCACCAGAAGACAGCCTAAAAGTAATACTGAACGTTACTATGTACTTCCCTGTCACTTCAAAATAACTTCTGACAGGCATTTGTTGAGTTAGATGGTGGGCTTAATGGGTAGGAATCAATTCTCTGAGCATTATGAGGGTATAATATGCTATAATGTTAAACAGAAATAATGTAAATGGTAAAGAATATTAAAGAGCGATGCTCTTGGTAGAGGATGAAGCTACAGGAAGTGATCTAAAGCATGTATTTTTATAAGACAGAAACGTGACATCTGAATGAGCTATTTTAAGTTTAAAAGTAGTATCAGTAAGTGGCTGAATTACTCAATCCCCTTAATGAAACAATGCATGAATTCCAATATTCTATTTGGTCAAACTGATCTTACTGATCAAAGACCTATTGGGACCTGATTTTTTACTAGAGCCTTCAGATATTCAGGGTAATTGGCAAGAAAGGCAATAGAAGGGAGACTGAGATGCAGTTTTCACACTTATCTAAATTCTAAGGAGCATAGCAAGCAGTAAGAATTATACTCTGTGGGTTCCAAGAGCACAATGCAGCCAATCGTTTCTATCCCTGTGGATGCCGTTCCCCCTTCAGACTGCAGCCCACTCTTTTCTTTGAAGTAAAATTTAATTATAGCACTCAAACAAAATAGGATTCAAACTTTTCACCTTCCTTCTTCCCACAGCGTTCCTTTTAAATGTCATCTACTAAAAGACAAACCAAAAAAAGAAACCCTTTATCTCAGCTGATAAGCTAGGAATATAAGAAATAATACAATGTTCATTTTAATCCATGATTAAGATCTCATGGGAAAAAAAAGCCTTTAAAAGGTACTTCAATACTTCAAGGACTTTCTGATCTTCTGAATAGGTCACTACTCTCCTCAAAGATAAAAATCACAACCCCATCCATGTCTTGTCTTGTCCACACCCTCCTAGAAATTTTTCAGAGAGTCTATTCAACATGCAAAGTTTTTCCTCCAATTCAGCTGACAATACTCAGAGAAAGACAGCAAGTAGACGGTCCACTAGTTCTCCAGCTGTCACATTAACTGCCCTAATTTCTTTTCCAAATATATTCTCTGATAACATCCCTGATGCTTCTTCTCTTGCACAGTTCTTAACTGCTAATGTGTCCTTGCACAAAAGTATAGTGATACAGAAGAATGAGCTCTAGATTTGAAGTCAGGTGACTTGAGCTTGAATCTTGGCTTGGCCACCCACCCCACCCATGTGGTGACTTTCCCCTCTCTGTACCTATGTTATCTGTAAAAAAAGGGGTGGCATGAAAGGTGTGATGGGTCGGGATCTTCTAGTTTTAAATCTATTATGCTATAAAAACGTATACATTTGTGAAATGTGTATTTGTTCATATAAAAATATACGAATACTTCTCTCGCTGACATATAATCTTACAAAGAAAATGAGTCATAACTGCTTGTAACACTTCTAATGAAATATTACTCATTTAAGTGAAAATAAAGTCAACTTTTTGATGTAAACAGGAAAAACTTCAGGCCCATTACTTGATTTCATTCATATTTTAAGGTTCAAACTAGTAATAAGAGTAATACTTTCAAGGGCTGAATGAAAAAGGAATTGTTTTTCTAATCTTTAGTTACCAAGGGTATACCATATACTGTAAAAACCCCCTTGTTCAATTTCCTGTTTCCATTTAATTCTGTTAAATGCTGAGGAGAGCATCAGTTCAGTGAGTATCTAGAGATTAAAACAAAAAATCCCAACAATATTGTTCTGAGCACATATAAGTGAGAGCACGGACGGCCATGCAGACAGAAAACCATATTTAACCAATGTCTGGAAACAATACTGCCACAAGAAGCTGCAAATATAAAGTTTTTAGATCAAAGACCTCAATCTGGAAGAACCATATATTCTTACAGAGGTTAAATCTTTGAGGTAACTTGCTACAAATAATAAAAGTAATAACTAGGAGGCAGAGCCAAGTTGGCAAAGTAGAAGCAGGGATTTCAAGAGCTCTCCCCCCAAACCCAGCCAAATGCCTGTAAAAAATGACTCTAAACAAATTCTGGAGCTGCTGGAACTGCAGAACCCACAGAATGAAGGACTGGAGCAAATCTCTAGCCCAAGACAGACTGGAAGGTCAATGGGAGCAGAGCACAACAGTCCAGCATAGGTCACACCAGCACAGACAGGACCTGAGCAGGCCTCGGTTTCCAGATTTCACAACTCCCAAAATGCCAAGGACAAATTGGAAGTTCAGTGGGAAAAAACTGTGGGACCTGTGTGAGAGAGTAGAGTGGTCTGGGCCCTGACCCCAAACCAGCCCCTGGGAGGCAGAGGGCGTGGAGGAGACTGCAACAGCTGCAGTAGCAGCTGGGGCAGAGGCAGTAGCTGGGGCAGAGGCAGTAGCAGCAGCTGAGGCAGAGGCAGCAGCTAGGGCAGAGGCAGTAGCAGCAGCTGAGGCAGAGGCAGCAGCAGCAGCTGTTTCTGGAGCTCCAGACCAACAGATTGTGGGGAGATCAAGCAGCTGACAGTATATTCCCCCACCATCACTGGATGCAGAGAACTACCTTGACAAAAAGCTCAAAAGTGAAGTAATTGGCTGGGGAAAGGAGCAAAAACCAGAAAAAGAATCAGATTACAGAATCTTAATTTGGTGACAAGGAAGATCAAAATACACAAACAGAAGACAACAAAGTCAAAGCTCCTCGATCCAAAGCCTCCAAGAAAAATAGGAATTCGTATCAGGCCATGGCAGAGCTCAAAAAGAACTTTGAAAATCAAGTAAGAGAAATACATCAAAAATTGGGAAGAGAAATGAGAATGATGCAAGAAAATCATGAAAAATGAGTCAAATGCTTGTTAAAGGGGACTCAAAAAATGCTGAAGAAATAGCACCTTAAAAAATAAACTAACTCAAATGGCAAAAGAGATCCAAAACGCCAATAAAAAGAATGCCCTAAAAAGCAGAATTGGCCAGATGGAAAAGGAGGTCCAAAAGCTCACTGAAGAAAATAAGTCCTTAAAGACTAGAATGGAGCAGATGGAAGCCAATGACTTTATGAGAAATCAAGAAACTATTAAAAAAACCCCAAAGGAATGAAACAATAGCAGACTGTGAAATACCTCATTGGAAAAACAACTGACCTGGAAAATAAATTCAGGAGAGATAATTTAAAAATCACTGGGACTACTTGAAAGTCATAATCAAAAAAAGAGCTTAGAAATCATCTTTCAAGAAATTATCAAGGAAAACTGAAGTAATATTATAGAACCAGATGGTAAAATGGATACTGTAAGAATTGATGATTGCCTCCTGAAAGAGATCCCAAAAAGGAAAACTCCTAGGAATATTGTAGTCAAATTCCAGAGCTCCCAAGTCAAGGAGAAAATATTGCAAGCTGTCAGAAAGAAACAATTTGAGTATTGTGGAAACATAATCAGGGTAATACAAGATTTAACAGCTTCTACATTAAGAGATTGAAGGGCTTGGAATATGATATCCCAAAGGTCAAAGAAACTAGGATTAAAACCAAGAATCACCTACGCAGCAAAACTGAGTATAATACTTCAGGGGGAAAAAGGTAATTCAATAAAATAGAGGACTTTCAAGCATTCTTTATGAAAAAACAAGAGCTCAACAGAAAATTTCACTTTCAAACACAAGAATCAAAAGAATGAAAAGGTAAACAGGAAAGAGAAATCATAAGGAACATACTATAGTTGAACAGTTTACACTCCTACAGGCAAGATATTTGTAACTCTTGAGACTTTTCTCAGTATTAGGGTATTTGGAGGGATTATATACATACAGACAGAGAGCAAAGGGTGAGTTGAATATGAAAGGATAATATCTAAAAACATAATATTAAGGGGTGAGGGAGGAATATATTGGGAGGAGAAAGGAAGAAATAGTATGGGGTAAATTATCTCTCACATAAAAGAGGTCAGAAAAAGCTTTTTCAATGGAGGGGAAGAACGGGGAGGTGAGAGGGAAAGAGTGAACCATACTCTCAACAGATGTGGCTTAAGGAGGGAACAACATGCACACTCAACTTGGTATGAAAAATCTATCTTACACTACAGGATGGTAGGGGAGAAGGGGATAAGCAGGGGGTTGTGGGGGAAGGAATGATAGAAGGGAAGGCAAATGGGAGGAAGGGATAATTAGAAGTAAATACTTTTGAGGTAGGACAGGGTCAAAAGAGAGAGTAGAATAAATGGGGGACAGGATAGGATGGAGGGAAATATAATTAGTCTTTTACACCATGACTGTTATAAAAGTGTTTTTCATGGCTATGTATGTATAACCTACATGAGATTACATGCTTTCTCAGTGGGGATGGGTGGGGAGGGAAGAAGGGAGAGAAGTTGGAACTCAGTTTTAAAAACGAATGTTAAAAATTGTTTTTAAATGCAACTGGAAAATCTGAGGAACAGAATTCTATCTTGCCTACAGGAAAAAAGAGGGGCAGGGGATGAGAGAAGGGAGAGGTGTGATAGAAGGGAGACTGAGGAAAGGAGTAATTGGAATGCATAATGTCTTGGAGTGGGTGGAGGGGAGGGAAGGGGAAAAATTTGCAACCCAAAATCTTGTGGAAGAGAACGTTGAAAACTAAAAATAAATAAATAAATGATTTTTAAAAAAAAATCCCACAATGTGTTCACAAAATCCAGTTGAAAAAATGTTCTGTGTATTTTACTCACAAAGAGAAAAAGAACTCTCCAAATTAATTTTATAGCATAGTTACATGGAAATAAATGCATACTTAGTTATACTTGCTATAAAATATGAGAAATAAACTGAAATTATTTGCCATGATATATTAATTTGTCATTTATTTTTTAAAAACCTCCGGTACTATGTGTCATTGTTCTTAAAGATATAATAAGATATCCAGCATCCATTATTTCTAAGGCATGATAAATTTTGAGTTTAATTTTTAAAAGGTTAAAAAACATTTTTTTCTAATAAAAAGATTTTATTTCTGTTTTTCAAGTTTAAAAAATTCTAGAGAAGTTCACCATTCCAAGAATGTTCGGTAAAGGAATAAAAAAATAAGGAAATTAGTCATCTTCTGAATCACTTTCTTCCTTTGTTGGAAGAGAGCACCTGACTGAGGACATCAATTTATCTTCAATCTGTTTCTTGGGATTTTCCTCTAGATCAGTTTTGATGGCTCCAGATTCAGAAAGTTTCCACTCCAGTTCTGTAAGATAAAAGGGGGGAAAAGCAAATGAATTTATTTTCTTGCTGAGATAGTTCATTCAAATTTGTAAAACATTTCCCACATGGAAACCACAGCTAGCTTAAGCTGAAAAGCACTATTAAAAAAAAATCACAACTGTTAATAAGGAAAAGATAATAATACCAAATCTACATGAAAATAAGAAGATAAAATTATTTTTCTCTAGGCTCAACAGTTTCTTAGATTGAACAACTAACTTCTCAGAGAAAAACAGACAGTAATTCTACACAACAAAAGAATGTTTCCTCTATCTTGCTGGCAATGTTTAAATCTAATTCCAGTTAGAAAAAAATTATCAAACTTGCTATTTTCTTGTTTTCAAGTAATTCACTGAACTTAGCATCAAAGGGAAACAGAAAAATTTGTCATAAAGATGACTGAATTTCACGATTACCAGCCTGAATCAATACATACGTCCTAGTGACTGAAAAACTCAATTAAGAAATGGAAAAACTGGTTGCTGAAGCTATCGTTACTATTTTCTCTCTGAGATTTACAATCAGAGTGAGCTCTCCATGCGGTGGTGGGCCCTCCTGAAGCAAAACTAAATGATTTATTTCTGTACTGTAGAAGGAAAAATTCAGAGAGAATCTATTCTGTGTTTCTGCATGTATAATTGGAACAAAATAGTGTTGTTAGTCTTTAAATTGAATTCATACGGTGATGCACTAATAAAGCACCATGAATGAAATCTGACACTGTATAACTGAATTCATTTTTCAATCTCTACAGAATGCTTTAGTCAATATTTTCAGTTGTAGGTACCTAGGTGATTATGGAAGTTCAACTCAGATCCCTGAGAATAAAATGGTGTCATACTACACAAAGCTTCATTTAAAATCTGTGACTCTTTAACCACTAGTTTTTATGAAAGATTTCATAAAAGGCTACTACAGGTATTAATTTTGTATGTAGCTGAAAGATCTGCACTGGACTCAACAGTTTTTTGGCAGAACAGATGCCTTGCTACGTCATACCTATTTTAATTAGAAACAGTAGGAAAGGTTAACCATGTCTATAAAATGCCAAAGAAGTCTTCTCCCATTCAAGAAATCTCACCTACTAAAATTGAGCAACTCCCACATTCTACCACATTTGAGACCTTAAATACTATCACAATTCTGCTCTTCATGCTAAAAACTTAGGAAAAATAAAAAGCATATGTAGTCTTCAATCTTTATAAATAAATAATAGTCTGTAAAAAGCCAGTCTACCATAGTGGATAGAGAACTGACTTCAAAGCCAGGGGTCCTGGGTTCAAACCCTGCCTCTAATATATACCAGCTGTGTGACGTGGCACAAGAAACACTTTCAGTATTCAAGGCAACTCTTTAAGACTGTAAGTTGCAAAGAAGCAGCTAACTTTATTAAAGTAGGGGTAGAGGGAATTTTCCTCAAGGAAGTATTCTCCATACCAATGAAATCATAGGTCCAATACCTATCTCAGTCTGTATATATGTAAAAATATAATGTGTTCAGTAAAATTTCATATGATTGTTAGCATTAAGAATAACATCTAGCAGGATTTTGTCAGGAATTACAATGTGACAAAAGTTTAGTATGCCTATCTCAGTCTCTCCTCACTTCTCTCAACTTCCTTTTTTTCTTTCTTTGGTCTCCCCAAAAAGTGAACTTATCATCTATGACACAGCCTCAAGGCCACATGTGGCCCTCTAGGTCCTCCAGTACAGCCCTTGGAATCCAAGCTATGAAGTTTTGGTCAAAGGGCCCACATTTGAGGACCTAGAGAGCTATGTGTGGTCTCGAGGTCACAGGTTCCCCACCCGTGCTCTATGCCGATGACACCCACACTGATATATCCAGCCCTAGCCTCTCCTGAGCATCAGTTCTGTAATTAACTTCCTACTGGAATTTGAAACCAGTTGTCCTACTGGCATGTCAAACTCAACAAATCCAAACCAGAACTCATTTTTCCCCATGCCCTTCCCCAATCCTCTTCTTAATTTCTCTATTTCTATTAAAGGAACCACCATTCTTTTAGTCATTCACTCCACATAGCTTATCAGTGGCCAAATCTCATTTCTAATTTCCTAACCTCTTTCATCTCTATCCCCTTCTTTCCATTCACAGTCACCATCTCAGCATCAGTACTTGTTTCTTCCAGCCTGAACTATTACAATAATTGAGGGACAGCTAGGTGGTGCAGTGGATAGAGCACCACTGCAGCAGTCAGGAGGACCTGAGTTCAAATCTCACCTCAGACACTTGACATTCACTAGCTGTGTGACCTTGGGCAAGTCACTTAACCCCAACTGCCTCATCCTGGCTCATCTCCAGTCATCCTGATGAATATGGTCACTGGATTCAGATGGCTCTGGAGGAGAAGTGAGCCTGGTGACCTGCACAGCTCTCCCTCACTCAAAACAAAGTCAAGTGCAAATCAAGTCATCATTTCTCTGATGGCATGGTCTTCTTCAGCAACGAAGGACGAACACACACACACACACACACACACACACACACACACACACACACACACACACACTAGTCTAACTGGTCTCCTTGCCTCAATCCTCTCCACACTATATCCCATTCTCCAGACAGCCACCAAGGTGATTTTTCTAAAGCAAAGGTCTGAGCCAAGTCATTTCCCTGATCAAGCAACTCTAGTGCCTTCCTATTGTCTAAAGAATCAAACATAAGCTCCTCTCTTTCACAATTAAAGCCAAAGAGCTAGGTGGTAGTTAGGTGGCAAATGAGCTGTGGGACCCTGAGGAAATCATCTAACTTCTTTCTACCTCAGTTTCCTCATTTGTAAAATGGACATAATAATAGCAACTACCTCCCATGATTGTTATGAAGACCAAATGAAATAACTTGTGTAATAATACTTTGCAAACCTTAAAGTACTAAAATGCTAACTATTATCACTTATCACTTCACAATCTGGCCTCATCCTACCTTTCTAGCCTTATTATACATTATTCTCCCCCATAGACTCTGTGGTCTAACCACACTAGTGTCCTTGCTGTCCACACATGACACTCCACCTCCCATCTCTATGCCTAGAATGCTCACCCTCATCATCTCTGCCTCTTAGAATTCCCAATTTCCTTCAAAGCTCAGACAGCACAAGCCCCTTCTGTATATGAGTCCTTTCCTGATTCTCCCAGTTTATGGTGTCTACTTCTCCAAAATTACACTGCATCTCTTTATGTGTGTGTATGTGTATGTATGTATATGTATGTGTGTGTATGTGTGTGTGTGTATGTATGTGTGTATGTGTGTGTGTGTGTGTATGTGTGTGTGTGTGTGTGTGTGTGTGTGTGTTTATTTATGTGCACTGTCTCCCCTGACAGAACTGCAAGCTCCTTGAACGCAGGAACAGTTTCCCTCTGTCTCTATAGCTAGGCAATTTTCTGAGATTCTAAGTTGCAGATAAGGTTCAACCATCAACGGCGGACAGAGATTCCTCACCTGTGAAGTCCCTCTACCAATGAAATCACAGGTCTAGGCCCTATCGCTAATATAGCGCCTAGCTCAGCAGGCCCTTAATAAATTCTTGTTGATTATCTATCACTAAAAATTCTTATGTAAACAAATAAAAAAAAGCAATGGCTTGATGGTGGCATTTTTTAGCAATGTAGCCTTTAAAAAACCACAACTACCGTAGGTTAATGGCTGACCAAAGACAAACAAAATACATCACCCATTAATGGGAAAGTATTTTTTTTCTCATCACTGATCGAAACACTACATGTGTTTCTTGCCTCTCAAAAATGTGTTAAAACAAATATGAACTGAGCTACACTACTGTATCATAACTGTGGGACCCAAAATCTTGAAGGTTTTGTGTGGAATTTCTCTCCTTTCAGATTATAACTACTTACCATCCCTTGTCAGGTTCATGCCACCAAATACTAGAGGACCAATAAACTGGGCCTTGATATCACCCTCAAGGTAGACAAATATTGTGGGTAGATTCCTATCAGGATAGTTGGGTATGCAAGTTGTTGAAATAGACTTGATAAATTTCATATCAGGAAACTTTCTTGCAAGTCCACTAAAGTGCTGGTTTATAAGTGTACATAGAGGGATTCTGTAAAATAGAAAATCAACAAAAGAAACCAATACTATGATGTGAACAAAGTGAATAAAGTATTTTCATTCTCCCAATTCAGTAGCTTGAGTTCTATGTTGGCTAAGGTCAATTTAAAATTATTTTACTTCTCACAATTCAGTTTTTAAGATTGCTTCTCCTACCTGCTACATATTTTCCAAGAAGCAGATTTAATAGATTAATACAGAAAAGTAAAAAGAAGCTCTTGCAAAAAAAAAAACCCGCATACTGAAATACTATGCTAGGAAAGGAGTTTATACACAAGATCCAATTTTATTTTATGTGATAAATAACATAATTAACATAATTTTAATGTAAAAGGTACTTATCCTTTCCTTTTTAAATGAAACCTGCTAAAATCTTCAGAATCTAGAATTTATGTGGTCGGACCATCTAGAGGTATAGAAAATGGCAAAAATAGTTGAAAATTACTATGTCAGTTACTACATAACTACAGCAGGAGCCAAGGGATTCACAAAAATGACTAATTAGCTGATTCTTGAATTCTATCGGATCTCTCAGTTTCTCAACATAAGCAAATATATCAGGAATCAAATTTTTCAATAAAAGGAAAGTTCTTGATTTTAGAGAGTAGGAGAAAAATTGCTAAGCCATAAATATAATAAATATGAAATCTATTCTAAAGTAAACATGTAGTTCAAAAAGAACTTCATATTTTTCATAACCTAATGGTTCACAAAATTCACATGGGTAGTAAAACAGGAGTGAATAGGATAGCACAGGCCTGCACAAGCTGTGCTAAAATATTCTCTACATTTTTTTTGTGGGCTGCCCAAAATCCTTTGGCATGCCACAAGCAGTCCATGGACTGCAGGTTGCGTAGGCCTGGGTTAGTATTAATAAGTCTTAAAATCTCAAGACTATTTACAAAAAAAAAAAAAAAATCTTAGCTAAGCTACTGATCAATGAAATCTAAAATGCCTACTCAAAGCCTCAAAAGCAAAGAAATACCTTTAAGAAAGCATAAGATTGACTTACCCTGGTTTGTAAAGGTGCAAGATTACCCACAAGCCTTTGCCAGCTTTGGTAACTTCCTCAACATAATCTTTCCCTGATATCTCCAAAACTTCTCCAAATTTGTTCTTTAGTTGAGTTGCTTTCCATTCTGCAAGTCTTTGTTGCCTGTAACATAGAAGGGTAGAGACAAAAACATGTGAAATTCACCAAACTCAAATTTTTAACTTACTCAAATTCAATTATATATGCTCAGTAAAAAAAACAAAAAACTCCAATGATTTGAACAGTACAAATGTCCACCATTCAAGGTGGCAAGAGTCCATCTTAAATAGGGCAGAGTACCCCCCACTCCACTCGTTGAGCAGGCACTCCACAGTGACTAAGATGGGAGACATAACTCTATCCAAAGTCAAGACCCTCCAGTGGACCCCAGTGTCCCTTTCTACCATTCCTAAGGTAGAACAAGAGAAATCCCCTCCAGCCCTGCCTTAGGCCCATCTCCCTTAACCCAGGCCTCCTGCAATTCTTATCTTGAAGACATGGCTCCAGATTGCCAACTTCCCTTAGCTACTGTACTTCACAGTCAATTTCAGGGATTCTATGCTCAGGGTAATTCTGACTACACAAAATTTTCACTACTGGTAATTTCTTAACCTGCAGCCTCGAGGCCACATATAGTCTTCTATATCCTGAAGTATGGCCCTTTGGTTGAATCCAAACTTCACAGAACAAATCCTTTTGTTCTGTTTGGGTTCAAAGGGCTGCCCTTAAGAACCTAGAGGGCCACATGTGGCCACGAGGCTGCAGGTTCTCCACCCTTTTTAGACCTGGCTTCCATGTAAGACGTGACTCTACTGTATGTATAACAAAATAATCTTATTTTGGAACTGGTTTTGTACGTACACTTTCATTAATTATGTTCAAGGAGTATGGTTTTATTTGTCTCACAAAAAAGAGAGCAAACTGTAGAGTAATTTATAATTCCTTCCAAATGTTATCTCATCTGGCAAATTACTTTCTCTAAGGACATATGCTTCATCATTATACAAAAGACCAAATAGTTCCCACAGATCTAACCTGTACATTTCAATAGCACGCTCATCTTCTTCATTAAATTCATCTTCGTTTTCTTCTAGTTCTTCCAACGTCATGTCTTCATATGTCTTCACTGAAATGAATCATATTAGCAATAGATAAAATTATCTGCAGCAAAGAATGGAAAACCAGTGTTACTTTGCAATATACTTTTATTTTCCCCTTCTTCCTCAAAGCAATGCACTCGCTCACTTTTATCAACCTCTGACTATTCCCCTTCTCCCCTAAAAAGCCAAAAATTAAATTAAATAATTGTGAACTTGAAAACACCGAGCAGAGCTGAAATGATTTATTCCCAAAGACACTGATGATCCTGTCTTACCAAATGCTTGCAGAACATCTCCACCTGGATGTTCCACGGGCATCCTGAATATCTAAAAACAGAAATCCTATCCCACTCCACTTGCCTGACCCAAATTTCCTATTTCTGTTGTGGGCACCAATCACTCAGATTCATAACCTTAAAGGTATCTTTGAGTATTCCCTCTCTCTCAACCCCCAATCAGTTGCCAGGTATTGCCAATAATCACTCAATCACATCTCCTGCATCTACCCATGCCTTTTCTCCCCTTAAGCAGCTTCTATTAGAGTTCAGGTCAGGACCTAAGTACATTTGGCCAAGACGACTGCAAAAGCTTTCTATCTGGTCTGCATGTCTCCACTTTCTCCCTTCCCATGCCCTCCACGTAGCTGCCAAACTGATATTCCTAAAACACAGACTTGACCTGGCTATGCCCCACCCTAAGCTTCTTCAATGTGTCCCTGCTTAAATAACCTGTACTTTTGACACTGCTGTCATTTAGGGATACAGACTTCATCACCCACCTACCCCCGTCATTATCAAATGAGCCTTCTCTTCTAATAAAGAAAAACAATTAAGCAAAACCAACTGACCCTATCAAACAGGATAAGTCCCATTCCATATCCACTCATTCACCCAGGGAATGTACTTTTTCATCTTTTCTCTGAGGCTATGATGGGTAATTATGACTGCTCACTATTAAACTCTTTAATGGCTCCCTATAGTTTCTAGAATAAAATTCCAAATCCCTAGTCTGATATTTAGACCATTCCATCCATCCACTTCTATAATGATATTTCGTCTATTCAGGTCAAACTGGTCTGCCAGATATTCCCCATACGTGAATTCTATATGAACTCCTTTGAATAGGTACCCCCACATCAGCAATGTATTGCTTCTTCAACTATACTTGACAGAATCTCTAGTTTCCTTCAAATACAGCCCAGGTTCCTTCTCTTACACCATGCTCTCCCTCATCCCTCCAGTTATGAGAACTGTCTTCTTCCTGAAATTACTTACTTTACGGTATTTGTATTTACTTATTCATGTAGATGTTTGCTTTTCGATCCCCAGGGCCTTACCCTGAGCCTTGAACATAAGAGACACTCTATATGTTTGGTGAATTAGACTTAATAAAGCTTCAAGACATTAGTAAGGAGTGCCCAGAATGAAATTTAGTCTTCCTGATTCAATTTCAAAAAAATCTAGGAATAAGGAGCCTCAAATTAAAAGTTACATATCTATAAGGAGTCTAAGAAATCATCTGGTGATTTACACAAGAGTGGGCAACCAATTTTCAAAAGTATAGTTATCTTAAAAGAGGAAGCATGACACAGTGGTCAGAGGGTTGGACTTGGGTTTCATTCTTGACTGTGATACTTACTAGCTTTGGGACCTTGTTCATGGCATTTATCTTTCTGAGCTTCAATCGAGACTGATCAACAATCAAATGGCTGATAAACACCAAAAGCAAATGCATTAGAAGTTCTTCCATCAAAAAATGCCAATGAAACACTTAAGTAAAAGCAAACAAACTTAGACTGACTGTTTTTAAAATCACCATCTAAAGTCATAGGATCCATCAACATCTCCATCTTCATAAGGAGCCAAGGAATCAAAGATGTGAGGGAGTTAAGGGGGTGTGGAAAGAGAATGTACTGTTGGCTGCACTGGTCCAACATTCTGGAAAGCAATTTGAAACTGTGCTCAAAAAGTCACTAAATGGTACATTCCTATGCCCAGCAATATTTCTACAACAATAACTAGCATTTATATATTTCACTAAGATTTGCAAAATGCATTACAAAAATTATAAAATATAAATATAAAATTAATTTTATCCTAATAATAACCCTGGGAAGCAGGTGATACTATCTGCATTTTATAGATGAGGAAACTGAGGCAGGCAGATTGTATATAGGACTGTGCATAGGATTACACAGCTAGTTAATATCTGAGGCTGCATTTAAACATGGGTCTTTCTGACCCCAAGGCAGCATTCCATCCACTGCTCTTTTCACCTTTTCACCTGCTACCTACCACTGCCAGGCCTATCCCCAAGAGAGAAAAGAAAGAAAGGAAAAGGGCTCACATATGTAAAAAATATTCTTAGTAACACCTTTTGTTATAGCATCAACTGGGAAATGGTTTACAAATTATACTATATGAATATAACAGAGTATCACTAAACCATAAGAAATGACAAAAGGGATGGAGTCAAAGAAACCAGAGGAGACTTTTGTGAAATGAAAGAGAGAAATGAATAGAAGCTGGAGAATAATGTATATGATGATTACAATATTATGAAGAAAAACAACTCTGAAAAACCCCAGAACTCTTGCCAATGTAATGATCAATAATGATTCCAAAGCAGGAACAATATTCACCTCCTGAAAGAACAGTAATGGACCAGAGATGCAGAATGGGACATGCGTGTCTGGACATGGACAAAAATGGGTCTGTTTTCTTGACTGCGGCTTAGTTGTATGAGGGAGGGTGTTTTTTTTGATGTTGTTTTTTTAACTGGGAGTACTGGGTTAGTGATAGTGAGGTCAAAATGTAAAATAATAAAAAGAAGAATGTCATTGATTTTCTTTTTAATGCACAGAAGAAAAGGAAGTTCAGAAAGAAATATGAAAGCAGGATAATTTACAAGAACTTACTATAGACTTTAAAAATGTACAAGTCATCTATAATAAAAATTCAGAGTTCTATGTAGAATCTTTTTTCTCTCCTTCTTGGTATACAGAAATGTTTGTCAAGTTCATAATAATAATTTTTTTCAACGTAAGTGGTATTAGAAATTACTTAGTGCAACCAATTCCCATCCCCACAAGTTTACAAATGAGCAAACCAAGGTCCAGAGAGGTCAATATGAACCATTCATAGCCACAGAGCTGATCTGAGGCAGAACCAGTACTAGAACCAAAGCCTCATGTCTACTTTAATCTAAGACTTTTTCCACCATAACAAGTGCTTGAATTTAAAAAAAAAACAAACCAACCTAGATAAATAAAGAATAATCAAGGTAATGAGCTGAACCCACCTATTGATTGCTGAAGGATGTGTTCCTCTTCTTCTTCTTCCCTCTTCTTTTCCAGATCTTTCAAACTTTCCTTTGGGGGCAATATGCCCTTCTTGCGCAGGATGTCATTCCACTCGGTGTCTGCATTGGGGTCCTAAAACAGTAAGATCAAGGATGACTTTAGGGACATCAGGTTTAACAATAGTCCAGTGATGTAATTGCCAAAGTAGGGGCCAGGAGGCAGAAGTGGCTTACAACAGGGGGTATAGACAGACAACCGATTTTTCTTGGTTCAGCTTTCATTCTACTTTCCATACTCCTGGGCGAGTATGTATGTAACTCCTCTCAGGAATTCTGCTCCCAAGCCTTCTCTTGTTTTGCTGTCACTCTCTTTTCCTCTCCAAACATCTCCTAACATTTACTTAGTAAATGGTAAATAGTAGCTAGTCATGGAAGAGCATGATCTAGCCTGGTGGGACTGTGGAAGAATCACTTCATATGATTCTCTAACTCAATTCTGATCTTCAGTTTAAGATTAAAGAATCAAAATTTTAATTCAAGTATATACACATGGAAGCCTCGAAGTGATATGAGAGTAAAGACGTACCAATAGCCAGAAAATCTAGGTTTTAAAGAGATCCCCAATCATGAGACGCAAGCAGGTATGATTCTCTCAGGAAGTCCAAAGGATACCATGTCAAGGTATGTCAAAGATGCCCGAGGACAGGTACTGATTTACAATCTAACTCTACGCTCTTTGTAAAAATGCTTATAAGGTTGCATCTTTAGGAAGATCATGTAAAATTGTCTCAATTTATAGGGTGCCTTTTAATACCTTTGAATTTTGGTTAGAAATTTAGCTAGAAATGTCTCTGGAAGTTCATGTAATTTTTAAAAATTCTTTTTAACATTATTCTGACAAACATTCTAAACTTCTCTCTGCTCCCCCTGTGCATTTTTTAAATGTTCCATTAGTTTTTTTCTCTCTTCTTTCTTTCTTTTTGGGGGGGTCATCAGGAATATTAAGTAATCATGAATAATACCTCTCTTCACACAAAAACCCATCCTCAAATTCAAAGTCAGTACTCAAAATTCAGAAAAATGCCCAAAGTGACCTCAAGATAGAAAAAGTCTGAGGGTAATCAGCAAAGAGCTATGCACATTTATTCAATCAATCGACCAGCATTTATTAAGTATAAACTATGTGCTAAGCACTGTGCTAAGTGCTAGGGATAAAGATACAAAGACAGAAAAAGAACAGTCCCTCCTCTCAAGGATCTTACAAGGTACTGTAAACATAAAAACATGATGGAACATGTGAATAAATGAGTATACAAAATAAAAATACTAAAAAATTCCTTAAAGGAGAAGGCATTCAGGTCACTGGTGGAGGAGGGGGACACAGTAAAAAAGATGGCACTTGAGCTGAGTTTTAAAGGAAAGTAGAGATTCTAAGAGGCTGAGGTGAACAGGGAACACATTCCACTAGGGGGACCACCCAGGAAAAGGCACAGAGAGAGGTGATATGATATTGTGTATAAGAGGAACTATGTATAAAAGGCTATAAAAGTGAGCTAGAAGGGCTTTAAATGCCCAGTTTGTGAACGACTACAAAGGCTAAACAGAAATTTATTTCTGACCCTAAAAAGGAGGCAACAGAGTTTACCGTATAGGGGTATGATCTGATCTTGAGGAATATCACTTGGGTACCTGGCAGCTGGGTGGCTCAGTAGATAGAGCACTGGGCTTGGACTCAGGAAGGCTCATCTTTCTGATTTCAAATCCTACCTCAAACACTTACTAGCTGTGTGAACCTGGGCAAATCACTTATCCCTGTTTGCCTGAGTTTCCTCATCTCTAAAATAAGCTGGAGAAGGAAATGGCGAACCACTCCAGTAACTATGACAAGAAAACCTCAAATGCAGTCGTGAAAATGATTGAACTGACCTGAATCTCCTGAATATCAGTCCAAACTTACCAACTGCCCACAGGACATCTACACCTGGATGCCTCATAGTGAACACAAACTCACTTCCCCACTCCCATCCTCCAAAACCTGTACACTCCTCCTCCAAAATTCTCCATTTCTGTTAAGGTATCACCTTACTTCCAAAGCCCAGGTTCACAATCTTGGAATCATCCTTGACTTTTCCCTCTTCCTCAACCCCCATATCCAGTCCTTCCTATCCCAACAATTTTCCACATGTATGTTTTTCTTTACAATTACATAACCCCTAACTTAGTCATCACATCTGGCCCAAACTATTGTAATAGCTTCCTAATTGGTCTGTAATAGCTATTGTAATAGCTTCCTAACTGATCTGCCTCCCTACCTTCCCTCCAAGTTATCTCCTACAGAACAGCTAAATTTATATTTCTAAAACAGAGCTGATTATGACACCCCATGCCCTACACACTCAAAAAAAAAATCCCTGTCTGCTGAGATAAAATAAAAACTCCTCAACCTGGCATTAAAAGCTCTCCACAATCAAGTTTCCACCTCTTTTTTCCCACACTCATTTTCTCTCCCTTTCAGTGTAAATAGCCTCCTAGATGTTCCCACTCCCATCTCTGGGCCACATAGAATGCACTCCCGCATCACATCATTTCTTAGAATCCCGATTCTTTCGAAGTATAGCACATGGGCCGTTGCATGACAGCCCCAGTTATTGGCAGTCTTTCCCTTTTACTACTATGTATTTACTTGAGTAATCTCCTTAAAAATAGAAATTGTCTGTTTTTTATATCCACATCCTTAGACCAATGGGACATAGGGGACTCTTAAATGCTTGCTCATTATGTATCCCTTCCAGTTCCTAGAACAGTTAACACTTGTGGAGTGTTTAACAAGTGTGAATCCTCCAGTAACAATAAAACAACAAAATCCCATAAAAGTTATGAGCGTGCTGTTTCTCAAGTGTGAGATAAGCTTTAAGCTAGGGAAAATTCAGCCTTATATACTCCCTTCAGTTAATAAACTGCAAGAAAAAATGGATCCTGTGGCAACCCAGGATTTGTGACTGGAGAACCTCGGTTCAAAACCTACTTCTGTCACTTTTCTCTGGGACCCCACGCAAAATCACTTAACCTCTCTAAGTATCTTTTTGGTCAGATGTAAAAAGATGATGATTAGATCTCCTCTAAAGAAATATAAGACAGGGACAGGATCTGACATGTGATTTCATGAATATCAGTAACTCCCAGAGGAGTAAACTCCTTCTACCCAGGCAGGTCAGTCTATTTTCTGCATTTTTTTAAGAGTTGGGGGGTGGGGTGGGGGGCATACTGAGAAGTAACACCCTTCAGTTGCAGAGATGGGACTTGAACCCAAGTCTCTCTGGCTCTGAGAATAGCTCTCTGTGTATGCTACCCTCTCATGATTTAAAATGATCCACTACAATTAATCTAGTTTTGCGTTTGTTTGTTTTTTCCAAATGGACAGAATAATCTCTAAGACAACCAGAGCAGCAGCTAGGTGGTGCAATAGAGTTGGCCTCAGACACTAGTATAGTAGTAAGACACTGGGCAAGTCACTTAACCACAGCCTGCCTCCATTTCCTCATCTGTAAAATGGAGATAATAAAAGAACCTATCTCCCAGGGTGGCTGTGAGAATGAGACATCTGTAAAGTGCTTTGCAAACCTTAAGGCTTCTTTCAAAGCGCAGCTCAGGGGCTATTTCTTACAAGAAGCTTTTCTGGATGGCCCCAGTTATTGGCGTTCTACCTGTCTTATTACTTCATATTTACTTGAATAACCTCCACTAGAACAGGGGTTGTTTGCAAAGCTACTCTGCAAGCTTTGCAATTGTTGCAAATGCTAGCTGCTATTATTACTAATATTATCATTAACTGCTCTTTATTGTTTCCAACTTTCGATTTGTTTATGGTCAACAGCGTTACAGTTTCTCCAAATGGGGAACAGATAATAAAATGTATGACATTTGGGGTGGGGAATCTGCAGCCTCAAAGTCACAGGTGGCCTTTTGATGGAGTCCAAGTTTTACAGAACAAATCCTTTCATGAAGAGGATTTGTTCTGGGAAGTGTAGGGCTGGGAGGGCCACATGTGGTTTCCAGGTCACAGGTGACCCACCTCTGGTTTGAGGGGAAAAATTTTTAAATCCAAATGATACGTTTTTGTGATTTCAATCTTATAAGTGAGAAAATTACCTCTGCTAATTCTGGTCAGCACCTTCGCTGCGACTTAAAAGGTTTTTTTCACCTTTTTATATGTCATGGACCCTTTAATCAGTATGGCAAATCTCAGAATATTTTAAAATATTTTATTATAAATTATATATTTTAAAATATTCAGAGAAATACAAATAAAATCAATTCTTTTGAAATAAAACGTTACAAGCTAATAGGTTTTTTAAATGAAACCAATTATAATGAAATGATTATAAAAAAATTTTTTTAACTTCTTGAACCTCAAATAGAGAACCAGACTTTGAGGTTAAATGACTCGGTCAGGGTCACACACACAAAAAACTGGAACTCAGCTTTTTTTTTTTTTTTTTTAAATCATCGTTGGATAATGACTAGCGAACACTTCCACTGCGCTTTAAAGCTTTGCTTTACAATTATCCGCATCTTATTTTTTCATGTAATTCAGGAAAAAGTTAATTTTAAAACATGATCCCCATTTTACAGATGGGGAGCCTGAGGCGGAGATGAAGTGATTTACCCAGGATCTAATAAGTACTGGAGGCTGGATTTGAATTGCCGTATCCCTGGCCCTAGGTCTAGCGGTCCACACCTCCAGAAAGCGACAAATAATAGCGCTGATAATAACAGTATTAAAAGCCGAGTTGCCAGCAGTAGCAGCGGCCACACACTCCCCCACTGCGCCTGCGCCACGCCCCGCGGCGGTCTCGAGGCCGCACCCACAGCCGCGTGTCCCGCGGGCATCCGGGCCAAACCTCGGCCCCGGGGGAATCCGGGGTCGGGGGTCGTCTGCTCCTCTTCCTCCCTTCCTCCCTCCCTCCCCTCACCTGCATGTCGTCGCCAAAGCCCTCAGGTAGGCCAGAGCGCTCTGTTCCTCAATCCCAGTTTGCCCTCAGCCCTCAGTTGTCACCGCGCAGGCGCAAGGCCAACCCATCCCATTCCCGGCCTAGGACCACGCCCCCAACAGCTGCACTCCCTAAACTAGGCAGCCTCGGTTTGGCCAGTCCGGGAAGGACCTCGGGAGTATGCGCACAGGGCGCCGGAGAGGCGCTTTTTTTTTTTTTTTTAGGTCATGCGCAGAATATCCTGTACGTCTGAGTCAGCATCTGTGTCATGCGCAGAATTCCTAGAGGGCGTGGTTTCGTATTTAGGTTATGCGCACAACGCCCCGGTTTCCGCTTAGACTTCGCGAGTTGGTTGCCCTGCCCCCAAGCTGCGAGATTTCCTTATAAGGGCCGAAGCGCCCGCCGAAGAACCCTGGGGTCACCTGAGTAGGCGGGGAGGCCCTTATGCCCTCCTCCCTCCTCACCCAGCTCGTTGTGTAACCTATCCAATTCTTAATGATTCAAGTATAAAAATCAGGATCCCCAAGAATCGCGCCGCTCCTTGGAGAGTCCAGCAGGGGGCACCATGTCTGCGCATTTCTGTGCCAGACTCCACCCTCCATGCGGGCAGCCGCGTGGTCCTCCCGGCGTCTGGGTGAAGCCTGGTGTTCTGCGCAGAGCGGGGTGCGCAGTACGTGTTGGCTAAATGAATGAAGCGCAGTGCCCCGCTGGGAAAAGCGCTGGCTTTGGAGTTAGGAGACGTGGGTTTGAATACAGACCTTAACTAGCACATAACTAGTGTTTTTCTTTCTTTAAGCTTGAGGTTTCCTCGTGTGTAAAATAAAGGAGTTGTAAGAAATTATTTGTAGGATCCTTGCTAGCTTTAAATTCTCCAAAAGCGCCAGGTACCCAAAGGCTCCTGCATTCATTTGTAAAAGAAATATTTACTAAGGTGCTACCTTTGGCTATGGATACAAAGATGATAATGACAGTCTACAAGCTAGGGAGGTGATACTTGCACATACAGATAATGCAGTTAAGGATACAATGTATCGTTGCATACATAATTTATACTTGTGTAGCAGATTGTGCAATTCAGAGAAGCCCTACCCTAGAGGGGTTTTCAATGAAATGAGGAAGGTTAGAGGGAAAGGTGACCACTTGACACTGGTAAAAGATAATACTGTTACCCACTTTCTACGATTTGGTAAGGTCAGTATTTATAGCTAGCATTTATATAGTGTTTTAAGGTTTGTAAAGTGCTTTACAACTATCTCATTTAATCATAACAACCCTAGAATCTAGGTTCTATTATTATTCTCCGTTTTACAGAAGAAGAAATTGAGATTGAAAGTTTAAGTGGCTTGCTCAGGAACACACAATAAGCCTCTGAATTTCTGACTCCAAGTTCAGCACTTTATCCACTGCACCACCTAACTGCCAGGTATTTTGAGTGCTTTTTCCATTCTCTTCCGTGGAGGACTTCTTTGTGGCTAGTTGGTTTAGTGGGAAAAACAAAATGAAACAAAATTAAGGGAAGGGACTCTATGCTGGGGCTTAGTGCCACTAACTCAATTTAACAAATATATATTGACCCTACTATTTGTAAGGCACCCTGCTAGATGGCAGAGATAAAAGGAATTTGTGATTTTAAGTAACTTGCATTTTACTGGGGTGATACACTATACAAAGCATATTCATATCTAAGGATCTGTGATGCCATAGCTTTAGTTCACTGGCAACAGTACAGTTTGCAGCCCAGCCATGGCTGCCATCCTCTTGTCCTCTTATAGAATCTCTGCAACGGGTCCACCTCTATAGGAATCATTCTTCCTTAATTTCTCCTAACATCTCTAAGATACAACTGGAACGCACATAGATAGATAGATAGATAGATAGATAGATAGATAGATAGATAGATAGATAGATAGATAGATAGATAGATGATAGATAATTTTCAAGTTTGAGTTGCAAGTTCTCTCCTTGTCTCCCTTCCCCTATTCCTGAACTGGTAAGCAATCTGATATAGGTTATACATGTGCTATCATGTACCACACAACCAGGTCTTTCTGACTCCAGACCTAGTGCTCTATCCACTAAGTCATCTTTAGCTGCTGGTACCTTGTAGGAAAAGAGCCTTTAATGTAACATTTTGATCTACTAAATCACATGCTATTTCATAATCAACAATCTTTAAACACAATGAGATTGTATATTCTCTACATCTTTCAGTTAATTATAAAGTGATAAAGGAGAGGTCCGTTGCTGAATATAACTTGTAAAAATCTACTTGCTCTCTACTAATACCCTCAATATGGATACTTTTGATTTCTGTAATATATATACAATATATATATGTTTGTGTATGTATGTATGTGTGTATGCATATGTGTAAGTATATATGTATGTATGTGTGTATATGTATATGGAGAAAGAGAGAGATAGAGAGAGAAAGAGCATAGCAGTTTGTTTTTTAATTTCTCTCAGTGATCTTTTTTTTCAGTGTTAATAAGGAATTTTTGGCATGCTTTCGATATCTTCCCCTCTTTCAGATTCTTTATATTGAGAATCCCTCAATTATTCCCACACTTGTGTCCCCTCCAGCACCACTTGGTCCAATATGTCAGCTTTCCCAGTGTTTGTCCACTTTAGGGCCACTTCTCCTTCCCCTATAAACACATCTAGGACTGTAGGTTTAGGGTTGAAGTATAGTGGGTCTGTTGTTCTTGATGAAAAAAAAACCAATTGATTGCTATAAATTTTGCAAATCTTTTTAATTTTAGCCCTTAGGATGGCTTTGCTAAGTTGAACGACTTACCAAGTTTTCTTTGAATTCTTTTCTCCAGTTCTTTTCTCATCCCATGCTTTCCTGCAAATAATCATCCATCATCCTTCTTTGTAAGATTTTACAGACATTAGTCTTCTAATCTGATGTTGCCTTTGGCAGCCATCTCTCTCCATCTGGCAAGTTAAGTCAGATGTTTGCTGACTGTGATGCTTTGTGGGTTTTTTGGGTCTTCATGTGGTGACAATTCATTTATATTCGTTAAACTTCTTTATAAAAGTACTACAATGAGTCATAATAATTATTATGTTATATATGTCGTCCATTTTCCATTTCTGACTATCAGTTTCCTGTTTAAATGGTTCACAATTGATACAATGTCGTTTCTTTCTTTACCATTCTTTCTCTCTCTTTTACTACTTCCAATTTTCGTCCTGACTAGTTTGGTGGTTTGACTCTACACAGATTGCAGTTTAGAAATAACTCCCACACCAATGACAAGTTTAGTCTGTCCAGACAGAATCTATTTTAGTTATTTTGATGTTATTTGGTGTTCACCATGTGCAGGACCTAACAATTCTTTTCTTAAAGAAAATGACCATGGTGTAAAGGCATGAGGCTTTGTTTTAATCTACAAATCTTTGTTCTATCTTATTTTGTCTTCTTGAACTATGTTTTGTAAGTAAAAAATATGTGCAAAGTCATTTCAGAAAGGAGATAATTAGAGGGTTGATCAAGAAAGGCTTTATGTAAGAGATGGCCCCTGAATTTTGTTTTAAAAGAAGCTAGGGATTCTGGTAAAAGGAGATGAAAAGGGGGTAGCTTTTTGGTTTGTTTGTTTTTTGCCTTTCTTTGTATCCCTATAACTTAGCAAATTACTGGAACACAGTAGGGGCTTAATAAGTGCTTATTATTTATCAATAGTATTATTAACTAATATTAATAATATAACAACACAGTAACTATTTAACTGCTACGAAATGCCCCATTTGATCTTACTTTAGTCTTACCCATTTGGTTTATACCCCCAATTGTAAGATTATATGATTGCACTGGCAGTTATTTAGCCTGGGCATGTGGTCTCTGATACTAGAACAGAAGAAAGTTACCTTTACCCATAGGGATAAAACTGAAGACCTTGGCTTCTAACGCCCTAAAATAACTCTAGCTCTCACCACATTGATAATTCCTTCCCAATATCTAGTTTTGGCCGTCGAGGCAGCCTAATCAAGAAACCCTCACATTTTGTGAGGGTGACCCTGGAGAGTCCTTTAATAAGAAAACCCACCTTTTAGAACTTTCTGTAGTGATACTGCAACTCAATATCAGTGTTGCAGCCACATTGTATAGTGTGAGCACTGATGGAGCCCTGGTCAAGGGCAAGTAGAAGGAAGCAAGAATGCTAGGATATGCTTCATAATGAGGAAGTCCAAGATACTTAGAACAAAATCATTTATTTGCAGCATCTATGTGTGTTCATCCTTCGCTGCTGAAGAAGACCATGCCATCAGAGAAATAATGACATGACTTGCACTTGACTTTGTTTTGAGTGAGGTAGGGCTGTGCAGGTCACCAGCCTCACTTCTCCTCCAGAGCCATCTGAATCCAGTGACAAGATCTTCATCAGGATGACTGGAGATGACCCAGGATGAGGCAATTGGGGTTGTGACTTGCCCAAGGTCACACAGCTAGTGAGTGTCAAATGTCTGAGGTGAGATTTGAACTCAGCTCCTCCTGACTCTCGAACTGGTGCTCTATCCACTGCACCACTTAGCTGCCCATTTGCAGCATCTATACCTTTAAAGACTCACCCTCTCCCCAACCAGACTCTCTCCCTTCTGCAGCTACTTTTTTCTATACTAACCAAATAATTACTACTTACTATCTGATATGACCTTGGGCAAGTCACTTAACCCTATCCCCTTGCAGCTCCGAATCCGAGATTCTCAAGTCTTATTGGTAAGATTGCATTATCTCATTTCTCACCAGTGTTTGCTCTATCTACATGTGTATGTGGGTATCTTATTATTATTAGTTATTCTCACGTCCTCTTCTCCATTAGCACAGTGCCTGATACCTAGTAACAACTTCAATGTTTGCTGCCTGTCTTGGGGTCACCCCCAATGGTTTATCTGAGGACCCATTTAGCCCTGATTGGCCAAGCCACTATAACTGCTAGTTCCTGTTCTAACACCTGCCTCTGAGAGCGTGCTTGAAAGGAGATGGGGAAACATTTACCTCACTCTATCCCTGCCAGAAGAGGAGGGATACTTTTCTTATTCCCTCATAAATGTTCTTTTTAGCACTTTTTGCCCATCCACAATATCAAGAAGTATAAGATATTGCATAAGTCAAAACATTCCCACTCTTTGATTCTCTCTCACAATTTACATTATTTTGTGTTTTAAGTAAATGCTATGCCTTAGGATTTGTACCTCCTTCATGATTTGTGAGTAGAGCCGACTGTTAGGAGTGTGAGCCATGATTTGCATAAGTGCGTACCCAAAACACCCCACACTGAATCTGGACAGAATGTAAAGGGATTTCAGAGACAGTATAAGAAGAAAACTAGCAACCCCAAATTTTGATGTAATGGTTCGTTTCTATTTAAAGATCCATCATATGTTATCTTGGGACTGATTTTAAGAGAAACTAGATTTTCCTAGACTGTAATCTAAAAGAATTACTAGGAACTGATATCTAATAGGAAAGGACATCAAAAAATAAAAAAGAAGAGATGATCATGGCTCATTTTTCCATAATGCTTTAAGGTTTTAAGCACTTTCTTCACAACAACCCCATGAGGAAAGCACTGAAAATATTATCTAAATGTTAAAGGTGAAGGACATTGAGCCCCAGAGTGGTTAGTGACTTGGTAATGGTCATAATAGGCCTTGCAGTGAGATTCATACCCAGATCTCAGCTCCAGAGAGGTTAAATGAAAATGTTTTCTCCATGCAGCTATTAAGTAGAATCAGAATTTGAATGCAAGACTTCTGACTCTGAATCCAGTACTCTGTAGTACACAGTAAGGAAAGTAATTTGGCAAGTTTTTCATATTCACAAGAAAAAAAATCCCCAGTGAATCTAAATTTTTAAATATTGATATAAATAGTTTAATCTACTCATCCTTAAGAGCATTTCAAAAAACCAACAACAAAAAAGGAAACTTCAAGAATCCAATTAAAAAGCATAAGTTCTTTTAACTTTTGGAAATTTAGCAGCAGGTCTTGGCCTGGCTGTTTCTCTCATTTACCTTCATAAAAGATGATGTAGAACTATGTGAAAGAATAGTAATGTGGTTTTTCTGAGAAGCTAAGAATATTTTGTTAACATAACTTTAATAAACTCTTTTCTTGCAAAGCCTTAAGGCATCTTTATGCTAGACTTGGGCTGTTACTATTTATCGCCTGGCTGTTACTGCAGCAAAATTAACCTTCCTGGATAATTGATAAATTAGTATATTTGTGGCAAAGGCTAGAAGATTTTGGATGGTGCCTTCCTACTGTGTCCCTATTTTTTCTCCTTACCTTTCCAGAGTAGTCATTTATGACCCAAAGTTGTTGATAGATTGATTTAATAAAACATAACAGACAGTGAAAGGCAACATGTGAATACAAAAGCAAATATAAACTTTTTTATGATCAAGTCCAAGAAACCCTATCTCTAATAGTGATAGAAATTTGACTTTTGGCTAGTCACACTGCAAGAACATTCTGCAGCAGCTGGCCACCTGGAAAGCAGCTCTCATGTCTATACCTTCTCTAAAATCAGCTGTCAAAAGTTTTATTAAAGCAGTTGATGTGATATGGTAAACCTTTTATGGTAAAACTTTTAATGCATACTTTCCAAAACAAGGTAACATGGGGATTTAATTATTGGAAACTATCTTTGTATGAAATGTTGTTGGTGGGAATTCCATGCCCTATAGTATCATGAGCTTACTATGGATATTGCTGAACCATTATACATGTCTTCACAGTGTAAAAACAGTCAAATTCATTCCCTAATCAGCTGGCCCAAGAATGACATTTTTGAAGGCAAAAGATTTTAAGACATTGTCTTAAAAGAAGAATTAATGTTTAAGGTAGAATTTTAAAAGGGAGTTGCAAGCTGGGACTCTACCGTCACTGCCCAATTTAGTTGAAATCATACAAGGTAGAAGGAATTTATGTGTTTGCCTAAATTCTAAATAAATTTCTTAAAGGATCCCCAATTACTCTGTAATTCCCAGATAATTCCTAAATTGTTTAGAAGCATAGATTTAGAAGTAGAAGGGACCTCAGAGATAATTTAAACCAAACCCCTAATTTTATAGATAAGAAATTTAGTAAAATTCATATAGGGATTAAGTGATAGAGCCAGGATTTGAAACCAGGTTTTCTGACTCCAAAACCAATGGACTTTTCACACACGATTGTTTGTTTCCTATTCTCTAAAGTCTGTAGATTCAGATCAGATTAAGTAGTCTTCTAAATAAGTTACTTGTTGAGTACTCTTCTAGCACAGACTGATTTCAGGCTTACAAAAATTACTAAGATGATCAAACAGCAGAAGTGGAAGGTATGAAAATGCTGTGATAGTGTCTGAAGTAAAAAGTACATTGGAGAATTCTGCTGTCTTGAACGCTCTTATGAAGTCATATTATTAAGGCATATCTAATCAATTACTAAGAAGAAAACTTTCTAGGCCAGATAACCCAGACCCTCCTGAGCAGTTTACTGTTTTCTAAAGTTTAAAGCAACTGTTAGATTTGGGTGTCTATTTTCAGTTTAAACTAATTCTCCATTTCTAAATTCCCTGAGTCTTTATCATTCTTGCATCTGTCTCTGTGAAGAAATATTGAATTTTAACATGTGGTGCTCCTAAGACTAGAATCAGACAATATCCGCAAAACTGATTATGGCCTAATTCCCATAATGCCATCCCTGTAGGCATAGTTTCAATCAATCAGCCAACCAATTTTTTATTGAGTGCCTACTTGAGTTATTTTCTTTGTTGCATTGTAGGTAACCTAAAAATAAGTATAATACTGCATCCCTGCTTCCAAAGAGATTCAGGGAGTTAGCTGGCAACTGCTAACTATTTTTTTCTTCCCTAGGGGGAAAAAGGACAAATTATCCTATGAGGCTTTAGGTCAGATCCTTAGGCCCTTCAGTACAGATAGAAGATACCGAATTCTCACTTATGTTGTTTTCTATTTAGGCTGTACAAAGCAAAATTTAAGCATATACTAAGAAGTACTTGAGGTTTTTAAAGGTTATCAGAGATTTCAAATAAATAATACATTATTTTCTTTAATAGTAGAGTAAGATGACTGGGCAAACCTGAAAAATAGGCCCTTTTGCCATTTAAAATCATATTTTGAGTTTCTTTTTTATATGACATACTAATTCTTTTTTCTTCCTCTCATTTACTTCAAATGAATGAAAATAAAACATAACTCTAATAGGGAAGATAATCAACAGATGGACTGTACCCCTTAAGAGGTCCAAGTTCCAAAGGACTCACTTGCAGTTTCCCATAAACCTCATCCATCAATAGCTGCAGAGAGGCCTGTATGCTGACAGAATGGGGGTAGGGGCTTACATTTACCTGGGGAATGTGCTGGAGTACTTCACTTCGGAGCTCTTGGGACTGACTCTATTGAAATTAAAAGGAAAAATGTGAAGGTGTTTAAGATGAAGCCCAGCCACAACAGATGGCAGTGGGCAGTGATGAATATCTGAGGACATCAAGCGCAACTGTCACCACTGCAGAGGGAGGGGTCATACCTAACCTTCTCCCTCAGCTGGTGTCCAAGGCAAGCAAGAATCTTAACTACTGCTTCTTCCTGACACTTACAGATGGCCCCCATGCAGGAGGACTGGAAGGTTGGAAGGAACACAGAAGGTTTCATGGGGGGAGAGAAAGGAGTAATTTTATATCATAATATATTTTATCTTGGATTTCTAGTTTGTATCTGATGTCCATGTTCTCTGGAATTAAAAGGTCATGTAGAGAAGAGAAATAATTTGGCTTTTTTCTTTTATTTCAGAAAGAAGGAACTTGGACTAGGTGATTACTTAAAATAGGGGCAGAGCTCCCTTTTTAGTCTTCCTCTTCCAGTAGAATAGTTCTACTGAACATATATCTATATCCATATCCATATTTATACATTAATTTTTGTTGATACCTTTCAAATATCATTTTCATGCTCATATGCCAGCAATAAATAGGTAGAAAAAACAAATCTAATTGATAATGAAAATAAAATATAACCACCAAGGTACACATAAACTATTTAAAAGTCCACAACTTTAAAGATATAAACAAAGAAAGGTTTCCTAATCAATTATATCACAATGATTTAATCATAAAAGCCAATCAAGGTGGAACTTAACGCCCCCCCCCCCAAAAAAACCATAGGAACAAAAATACAAGTAGAGACACAAGTATAAGAGAGCCAAATATACTCAAAATGGAAAAAAATAAATAAACCTCTTGCTGTTAACACTAGGGAAAGGATTCATTCAATTATACTGGATGCTATTGTCTTAGCTAGATAATCATGTGGGCAAAATATTTTCAAATACATATTTTGATCACATGTTAAACCAAACTCCAGTTGAATCAGAAATGTGTGTATATGCAACTGTGTAATGTGTGTAGATGCATATGTATAGACATAGAAGTTAGAAGGAATTAGAATTGACAAGTGCACAGTCTTCAGATTTTGGGATAAGAATTTGTCATTTGGTAAAAATTGTTGGGAAAACTGGAAAGCGCTATGGCAAAAATTGGGCAATATACCACTTGTCAAGATAAAAAAATGGATACATGACCTGGATATAAAGAGTGATATTACAAGAAAATTGGAAAAACATGGAGCATAATACTTATTGGACTTATAGATGGGCAAATAATGTATGAATAAACAAGAAATAGAGAGCAAGTGAGGCATAAAATGGTAATTTTGATTACATTAAATTAAAAAGGTTTTGTACATGTAAAATGGATATAGCTAAGATCAGAAGGAAAGTAGAAAATTTGGAAAAAAATGTTTATAGACAGTTTCTCAGTTAAAGGTCTCATATGTCAAATATATAAAGAACTCTGTAAAATCTAAGAATCATTCCCCAATTGGTAAATGTTCAAAGGATATGAACAGTCAATTTTTAATAAAGAAAAACAATTTATAGTCATATGAAAAACTACTCTAAATCATTATTGATTAGAGAGCTATCTTTCCTCCATGACTATGAATTCCTCAAGTGGTTGTTGATCTGAAGGAGATGATGAATCACTGGATTTACAAAAAGAGTTAAACCACCATTCTTACTCTTTTTTTCCATTCCAGTTATGAAACATGAATCAAGTTTAGGGCTGAATCTTGAGAATTAGGTTTGGGAAAGGGGCATTTGCATATGTCTCCAATAGACCCTATATATTGTTTTGAACATGTGTCCTGCCTAAGGAAGCCTGAGCTTGGATTTGGGCTGTTTATTTGATGTTACCCTTCTTGAGCAGGTAACCACCTTGAGATGGGCATGTGTAGGAGGCAGCCTTCAAATTCAGCAAGCTGTATCCATGGGAATGGTAGTAGTAGTATCCAAAGGAACAGTTGATTTTACAGGCTGCTGAAGAAGATGCTGACAGTGGAAAATAGTTGAAAGTGAAGTTTAGAGGTTTGGATTTGGAGAGCAGTGATAGTGTAGAGCTAATATAAAATGTCAACGTCTGATGAACAAAGCTGTTTTATGTACTGGAGAGGTTTAAATATTAACTTCCTGGCAGGTTATAACCATAGTTTTAAATGGTTCCCAAAACCTGTTAAATGAATGCGTTCGATGCTGTTAATGTGTTCTTATGAGTGTTTTTTAATGTCACGTTTAGTTTTTCTTATGGGTATACGAATAAATTACCTATCCTATGTCCATTTAATATTGTACACCAAGGGTCTTTTATTACTTTTCCCTTTTGGGGGGAACCCCTAAGACTTCTGAGCCATAATCTAATTTACTTTAATTAAAATTGTATGAGAAAAGGAAGCACCCTACCGTCAGAGGCCAGGCTCTGTAGGACTGAATCCAGACCAAACCTAATAGTTCAGCTTTAAACAGGGAAGGATAAGTTCTCCGTCCCCTACTGGCTCAGCCAAGTGAGCTCTAGAGGCTAGATAATAGAAAAAGAAAAAGAGATTGTGAAAGACTTATCATGCATGCTAAACATGTCATATTAAAGTCTGACGTCTCTCTTGGGCCTATCACTTCCTCTCTCTGGGCTTCAGAGGTGTCAAACATCTTTTTCAAACCCCTTTGTAAAACAGAGGTTGAAATGGATACTTTCTATAGTAATTTCATATCTAAATCTTATGATCTCAGAATTTGCAGAGAGTAGGTGCAAATCTACAAGGGCAATACATGACTAAGGCTGAAAGATGGTCCAGGGATAATATGGGCAGACGTTTCATAAAAGATAGAAGAGAAATGTTAAACAAATACAGAGAAAGATGCCCAACCTCAGTAATAAATGCCTATTAAAAAACAACCATGAAGTATCACTTTATCTGTGAAATTAATAAAAAAATAAAAATGATAAAACAGGGAAATTGTGGAGAAACAGGAACATTTCTATGTTGCAGATAGCACTGAAAATTGGGGCAATATTTCTAAAAGCAATCTAGCAAGAATCATAAAAGTGACAAAAATGGCCATGTTTTTTGATCCAGCAAACTTGCTAGATGGGAATAAGAACTGGATCCATGATCTTTTGGCATGAAGAACTAACTCCCAGACAAGGAAACTTCCTCTACCAGGGAAGGTCAGCATCTTCTATACAGTTCTTTATTGTCTTAGAGAGCTACCTGAGAAGTTAAATGATTTATCCCAATTCACATTGTATGTCTCAGAAGTGATACTCAAATACAGTTTTTTCTTGCCCAGAGGCTAGGAAGTTAGGTGGAGAAGGGGATAAAAAGTGCTTGGCCTAGTGTCAGGGCCTGGGTTCAGATTTAACCTCTGACAGCTCCTGGTAGTGTGACCCTGGGCATGTTGCTTGGTCTCTGTCTGTCTCAGCTTCTTCAAATGTAAAACGGGGATAATAATGCTACCTCCCTCCCAGGGTCTTGTACCGATCCAGTCAGATAAAAATTGTAAAGCACCTAGCACAGTGCCTGTCACGTAGTGGGGGCTATATAAATATTAGATATTATTACTATTGTTGTTAACCTCTTCACCACGTGGTCTCTTTATATGATAGACTCTCAATGAAATAATTCAAAATTTTAAAAAAAACTGTACATGGAAGTATTTATAGTAATACACTATGTAATTGTAAACTAGAAACAACCTAAAAATCCAGTGACTGGGGAACAACTGAAAAACCATGTTATATCGATGTACCATATTATAAACAATGATTATATTTTTAAATGAAAAGGTTTATTTGAAGTAATGCAATATTCAAAAGCAGAACTGTGAGTCCAGTATGCAAATGTACTATACTTATGCAAAATATGCATTATACATACACACATACACTCATCAGTAAGTTGGCACTGATATTTGTATGTTTAAGTATATTTTAGTTGTAAAGAATTCATAATTCAGTTTTCATCATGTTATTTTTATTTCTGTAAATTAATTGAAACAGTTGAAAATTAATACATGTTTAAAACTAGATACTAAAATTTTAAAATTCAAAGACCACTTACATTTCCTTATGTGCTAAGAGGAATCTGTGATATAAGAGAAGGTTCACTACAACCGGATTTAGGAGAGTTGGGTTTGCATCCCAGTTCTACTCGTTAGTTTGGGAACCTTTGGTAAGTGACTGACTTCTCTGTGCCTCAATTTTTCCATCTATAAAATGGGAGAAATATATCTGTATACTCTGTCTACCTTATAGGGTTGTTGGGAGGATCAAATGAAATACTGCATATAAAGTTATTTGTTAATCTTAAAGTACTATTATTTAACTGTCAGTATCATTATTATCATAGTGTGTCTATTAACAGAGGATATATTCCATTAATATACTGTTGTTGTTAGAAGCGTGACTACCAAAAGCAGAAATGATGGAGGAGGTCCAAAGAAGCATCCAAAGATGTGAATTCACTCCCTGTTATTTATCTGTAGGGATGATACCTTTTTCTCCCACCTAGCTGAGGCAGGCTTACACTCATCAGGCATCACAGCCCACACTGGCGGGGGAATTCTGCCAGTTAATATGGTAAATTTTTTTTTTATTTTAATGGCAAGTATTTGATTGTAATGGCAAGCAACTGGAAGTGACGTGCAAAGGAAAGAGATTTGCTACCAGAGAATCTACATTCAAATCCAGATTCTGCCATTTACTAGCTGTGTGATTTCTGTATCTTACTTTGCTCATCTACAAGGATTAGGAATTAAACTAAATGACCATGGAGGTCTTTTCTGGCTGTATGTGATCTACGATCATGTATTATTTCTGTAAAGCATTCTTTGAAACCTGCTACCCAGTGATAGAGAAGCTTCATATGGTCGTGCACATATCCATGGACATCACCCTCACTCCCAGGATAGTAAGACATATGAGTGCTGGGAATGTGAGCCTAGATGCCAACTCAGGGCTAAGGAGACCAAAGCCTCCAACTTTGTCACTGCTGTGGCCAACTTTGTTAAAAGCCCAACTTTGTTTCCTGAGAATATAATAATCAGGATATTACAGTACTGTAGTCCAGTTATTTAGGAGAAGCAGTTTGTTGTAGTAGAAACCAAGTGCTGGAGTTAGGGTTTAGGAAGACCTGAATTTGAATCTGGTCTCTCATGTTTGCTGTCTGTATGCCCCTGACTCTGTGAGCCTGTTTCTCCATAAAATGCACATGATAATAGCATCCTCCTCACAGGGCTTCTGGGAGGGTCAACTGAGATTATATATATAAAGTAATTTGCAAAGCTAAAATCAGTATATGAAAGATAGCTTTGCATGCTGTTATTTAGTATACAAGTTTATTGTTGCCCCCAACTAAAAAACAAAGCTATGTCATTTATTTTCTATTCCCTATAGTATTAGGGCAGCCAAGTATCACAGAGGATTAAAGCAGTAGACTTGGAGTGAGGAAGACCTGAGTTCAAATCTAGCCTCAGACACTTACTAGCTGTGTGACCTTGGCAAATTACTTAAATCCTGTTTGCCTCAATTTCCTCACCTGTAAAATGAACAGGAGAAGGAAATAGCAAACCAGTCCAATATCTTTGCCAAGAAAACCCCAAATAGGGTCATGAAGAGTCAGACATGACTGAATTGACTGACCGACAACAATAAAATAGTGCTAAGGCACACCGTAGATGTCCAATAAATGCCAAATGAATGGATTAAAGCAAATAAAACCTTAATGAAATTATGATTAAGGAACACCATAGCAAACCATATGTATCTAATAAATGCTGAGTAAATGAAAAAAATGAAATTAAGTAAATGAAACAAAAAACTGAAAAGAAAACAAAATTAATGAAATTAAGTCTCTTTGGGATATCTGGTGAGATAATCATAGAAATATTCTGGATTTTTAAAAGTCCAGAATTGGGAACCACAGTGAATACTTAAAATAAAACCAAAAATGTTTGTTGATGTTTTCCCCTCCCAATATCATTGTCATTCCCAATACTGCCTCCTTCCAGTATAGAACCTTCCCTTGTGGCAAAGAAGTACATTTAAGGAAAAGAGAACAACAAACTAACAATCTCTGGGAGTATAAAACTTCCCTTTATTGTCTACCACTTCTCTACTGAATATAGAGAAATGTATTTCATAATCAGTCCCCTGAAATCAAGACTGGCCGCTACATTGTCCTGAGTTCTCATATCTTTTGATAATCTTTCCCTTTACATTTTTGTGGTCATTTTGTATGCTGTTCTGTTGGTTCTGCTTGGTTTACTGTATTATTTCACACAATTCTTCCCAAGTTTTTCAGGATTCTTAATGTTCATCATTTCTTACAGTAGTATAATATTCCATCATTTTTGTGTACTACAATTTTTTTTCCAGTCATTTCCCAACAAATTGCAATCCATTTTGTTTCTAGATTTTGGGGGTGTTTCTTTTTTTAACATCACAAAGTGCTGTTACAGATACTTTGGTATATGAGCTTCTTCCTTCAACCATCGTTAATCTTAGTTTTCCTACGTATAATCATCAGGTGCCAGCAAGGCAGGCGATATATTACCCCTTAATTACCCCTTGGTCTGGGGACATTTCTATACATATCTGAGGAACTCCCTCCCCTGTCCCATTCACATGGGCAGTGCTTCCCAAGAAACTCACCCCTTTTGTGGGTTATGACTTTTCTTCAAAAATTGTATACTTGGCCTTCTGGGAGCAGAATAAAAATGGTACTTTGTTTCTGGTCACTTGCTTCTGGGGTTACACTAGCTTTCGTTTACCAGCAGAATCTTCCTAATGTGGCTATATCTCTTTCAGGGTACTGCTAAAATAGCCCAATAAACTCTCCTTTCTATTAAATGTACAGCTTTGAACTCTCAGGTTCATCCCTTTTCTCTTACTCAACTATGTTTTTTATCTTTGAGACAGGAAAATTCCCTCTCTTTTTTTAAACACCTATATACATGAATCTCACATAAAATGCAATCAATAGTCTGGATTTGTGTGAATCAATAGTTTATCACATTAAATGTATTAGAAGGCTAAGTGAACATAGAGGCCACAGAGTCCTGAATGAAGCTAGGAATCTAGGGTGACTAGATAACTCCAAAATATATTTGGTTTTCTCCCTGAGAGAAGAAAGGGAAAAGGGAAGAATACACCACGTGTTTCTCTTTCCGCTAAGCAGGACTTAATCAGCCTCTGAAAGTAATTAAAGTCATAGTAAACTCTTTCCAAATCCTCCTTTTAAAAACTTTCTCAACTAAGAAAAGGCAGGCAGGTGTCTTGACCATTGTGTTCTAAAAGATAGCAGGTGCAGCTATTGACTGAATTGAGGAATGGAAAAAGCAGCTTTTAGCCCTAGGGAATCTTGAAAGAAAATCACACTCCAAAAGAGCAGAGTGAATATTTTGAGTTTCTTAGAAAAATATCAATATGATAACACTTTAAAACAAAACTGTATTCCTGTATTAAGCTTAGGGCTATAAATATTTGAGAGGGCGGAATCCAAAGACAGAAAATGTAGGGGAAGAAACATCCTAAACATTTGGGGGTCCGAGGGGTCTGAAGATAGAAAATGTGAGGGCAAGAGAAGAAACCTAAGAAGGTAAATTTGGGTTGACCTGTTTCATTTATATCCATCGCCTATATTTTTGTAGGCAGAACTCTGCCAAACCTTGATCTGGAAAAATACTTTTTTTATTGGGACAGCCAATGAAATTGATCTTGGAATAGGCATTCCACTTATTTTAGGTTTTTATGGTTCAGAAATACTTCCTCATAACTGAGATCAATCTTTGTGGAATTGAACAACCCAGGTGTCTTCAATCTTCTCATTGTAGGAGAAGAGTGGTCCTCATGTCCTCACTAGAGCAAAGCAGTTAAAATGGGGAAACATCAAGTACAGGTTCGGGACTTCTTACATTGGAGGTTAGAATTATTCCTTAATTTGTTTATTTTTATTGTAGGACTAGATTATTACAGGTAAGGACCGCTTCTTTGTTGATATGAGAACAATTTTCCCTGTGTATGAGTCACTGAAAATATTTAGATTAATATTTATACTGTTTCTAAATGAATAGCATTTTTATAGTTATAGTGACAACTGGAATTTTTCAAACCCCCAAAGTAATACTTTTGGGAATCCGTTGGAAGAAAAGTCTTTTGCTATCTTCATAGGGAAAGTTAATATCAGGACTCAGAAAAGTCTTAATCGACCATGGGCAAACTCATTGTGTGAACCATACTTTCTCCCCTTGGGTTCAATAGCTGCAGCTCTAATGAATTGTGCTAAAAATTAATTTTACTGTTAAACTTCCTAGCTAAGACTTTAGGGTCAAGAGGTAATGAAGCCTTTTTTGGTGGTTCTGCCTGGCTTTTTATAATAAGGAAGTTATATAATATATCGGTGGGAGGGAGGTTTTTCTGTCTCAGTCAATCATTAAATCTTTATTAAATGGCTACTATATGCCAGCCTCCATGCTAGTAATTAGAGATATAAAGACAAATATGATAAAGTTCCTGCCCTTGTAGCCTTTTCTGCCACAATCAGTAGAAATATCTTTAATGAAAGGTGATGGTAGGCTAACTGATAGACAATATAGTATTTGGAGAAGACAAAAAATTCTTTTGGAGAAACTTGGAAGAATTGGTATTCCAGGGTAAGATGGAGTTGGTAATTAAGGAGAGAAATTATCTTTAGCCTTCAAAAGAAAGGGTAGTTAGGGGGCATCTAAATAATTTCAGCTAGCATCTTTCAGGAAGGCTTTTTCTCCATTCAGTTTGTCAGCATTCTCCCCAAACTTAGTTTGTTCATTTTTCTTTCTAAAATTTAGTTATTTAACTAACAATTTATCACCTCTCTTCACCCCAACCTTGCCCTAAAATTGAAAAAGAAAAACTCAACCCTTATAATTAATGTGGGTAGTCAAGCAAAACAAATTTGCAAATTGAGCACAATCCAAAATTTGTGTTTCATTCTGCATTTTGAGTCTAACCTCTCTGTCAGGAAGTGGGTAACATGCTTCATCATGGAACCCTCTGGTATCATGGTTGGTCATTATATATGAATTATAGTTCCTAAGTCTTTGGAAGTTGTATGTCTTTACAATGCACAAAATGTTCTAGTTTTGCTCACTTCAGTTTGCATCAGTTCTTACGTCTTCCCAGCTTTCTCCAAAACTATTCTTTTTATCTCTTCTCATCATACTTGTGCATGTCATTATTTTCTTATAATTTGTGTAACCATTTTCTAATTGATAGGTACTCCCTTAATTTCTAGTTTTTTGCTACTCTAAAGAGAGGAGCTCTAAATGTGGTTTTTTTTTTTTCATACGTTGGGTCGTATTTCTCTTTCTTTGATCTATCTGGCATGTAGACCTTAGGTTCAAAGGTATACACAGTTTGGTGACTAGGGGCATAGTTCCAAATTGCTTTCTAGAATTGATTTTTCCATCTCTTCTAGATAAACAGCAAGAATTTTGAAGGCAGAAGCTATTTCTGCCCTCCTTATACCTTCATACCCCTTTGATACCTCTTTCTGGAGGGGGAGGTATTAGATAACTCTAAGTATCTAATAAAGTGTTGTGTGTCTTTGATGGCTTAAAAGTGAAAAGAGGTGAGGTTTTTCAGAATGCTTTCAACTGTACAAAGGGCTGTTTTGAGGAAAAAAGATTGTTTCCTCCATTTGTAAGGAGCAAAAGGAGCATTGAATGGAAGTTGTAGAGAGATTTCCAAATGCTTCCTAGTGACTAGTTGTTCAGTCATTTTTAGTCATGTCTGACTCTTTATGACCACATTTAGGGTTTTCTTGGCAAAGATACTGGAGAGGCTTGCCATTTCCTTCTTCAGCCCATTTTATAGATGAGGAAACTGAGTAAAATAGGACCAAGCGTCTTGCCAGAATCATATAGCTAGTTAGTGTCTGAGGCCAGATATGAACTCCTGAAAATGAGTCTTCCTGACTCCAGGGCTTGCAGTTTGCTGCAGCACCATTTAGCTTCTTAATGATTAGAGCTGCCTTTCAGGAGAATATTCCACTCTAGGAATATTCTTCCTTGAAAATCTTTAAACACAGTAATTTTAAATCTTTTGTTATATCTCATACCTCTTTTGAAGTCTGGTGGAGCTTAATGTATCCTTCTCCAAATGATGTTTTCAGTTGCATAAAATAAATTGCATAAGATTACCAAGAAACACAACTATATTGAAATAATTATCAAGTTACATATTACAAAATTTCATGGGCTTCAAGGTTAGGAACCTCTATTCTAGTGCCACATGTATGGCCATTTTTCAGGGATACTGTAATAAAGTTCTCTTTCAGAGATGGCCTAGAAAGGAAATATAATATAGTGGATAAGTCACTGGCATTGAAGTCAGGAAGACCTGGGTTCAAATCCTACTTCAGACACTAGATAAATGACCCTGGTCAAGTTATTTAACCTCTATATGCCTCAGTTTCCCTCATCTGCAGAATGAGAGCATTGCACTTGGTGACCTTCTCTAGCTCTGTGATCCTATGTTCTGATGATATATCACAAAACTCTGTGATTCTCTATGTAGAGAAATACTGGGGTAATATTTATAAAGCCACAAGAATAAGTGAAGTGTTTGTATTTTTCCCCAGCTGAATGAGCATGTCTACACCAAGAAAAAAAAATATCAAGAAAAATTCATCTTCTAAGATATCTCAGTCTTACAGGGCTGGTTTGCAGTTCCCAGTAGGTCGAATCCATAAGTATTTAAAGACTGGAAACTATGCTAAAAGGATCAGTCCTAAAGCCCCTATCTTTCTGGCTGCTGTGATGGAATATTTGACAACAGAGATACTAGAGCTGTCTGGTAATGTTGCCCAGGAAAACAAGAAGATCCAGATCACCCCTTGGCATATCCAGCTAGCCCTTCAAAACGATGAGGAACTTCACAAGCTCTTGGCTGCTGCAATGATCCCTCAAGGTGGGGTGATGCCCTAATTTCATTTCTAGCTACTTTCCCAGAAGATTCATTAAGATCTACTACATGGGAAACCCTCATCTATCCAAAAGGTCTAGCTATCTTCCAGAGAAAAAGGAGGAGACCTTGGAACTTTCGTCTTCAGACATATATTGCTTGCTCTAAAATAGATTCAGTTTGCTTGGTGGAATGGTTGATAAAAGTGTATATTAGGTGATAATTTGGGTTTTTAATTATTTAATTAATCATATTTATAGAAATGCACCATAATAAAAATGTTTGCTGCTTCAAATTGGTCTGTAGAATTTGCTGCTGAAGGTAAAATGTTCCTTTAGCTTTCAAATAAACATCAAGCTGCCATTCTGGTTACTCTGGCTATGTTTAAAAGGAAGAAAACACTTCTTCTCAGTCTTCCATTTTAGAATAGGAAGGAAATTTTATTTCTTCTGTTGGTACAAGCTCTGTCTTGCTTAGAGTTAAAGGGGAATTCACTCATGTGGAGAAACAGGTCTGATTGAGTCAGGTGAGTTCTTTTTAATAGCCTAAATTCTCCTGCTAGTCAGAAGAGGAAAGACATAACTATTATAGCCCAGTTCTACTGAGAAAATGACCAAATAAAACTTGTGAGATAATTACTGTCTAAATTTTTATCATACAGGAGTTCTAAGCACTGGAATCGTGTTGGATCTAGGAGCTCATGTGTCCCACAACAGAGGGGCAGGTAGATAGACATAGGTCTTTGGGTGTTTAGGGTTAGTTTAGTGTTAATTTAGTTTTTGGTCCAGATCTGTGACTTCATCAAGTCAAAGTGGTCAACGGTAAAAACCTTTGACTACCAAAGTGGAACATTTAATCTCCCTAGGCAAATTGGCAACTCTAAGTCTTTTCACTTTAGAGAAATGATTGGGGACTCTCAAAGGTCTAGTGACTTGTTTAAGATCACAAAACCAGTCCAGATCAGCAGAAGGATTTGAACCCAGGTTTCTTGGCCTTATAGCCACTAAGTTATATTGTCTTTCTTCCGCTAGTTTTTTTTTTATATAACATATAACATACATTTATATAACACATAACATACATTGATTAGGATGACTTATAGAAGGATGTACAATCTATAGTTTGGCCACTTCCATCTTTGAGATTAATTAACCTTATGGTGAAAGATAATGTTCATGAAAATGAATATTATGATCTTGAAAAAGCCTCGACAGTTCTTATACGCTGTTCAGTATGCATTTCTGGAAAATGTTACTGTTTTAGTTCATTTACATTTTAACTCTTTGGCTTTAATTTCAGATTCAGGCAATTAGTACAACTTATTTTGGCTCCAGTTTCATCACCAGTCCCTAATTCTAATTTCGCTCGTCTGCCAAAAGTACGTCTAGTATTTTGGTTTTGTTTTTTGTTTTTTTTTTTTTTTTTAAGTGGGGTGGACCATGAAAGAGGTGCTTTTAGGAAGAGAGAATCTGTTGATGAAGGTTAGAATGACAGTAGGCAGAACACAGAGACTGGTTTTGTTGTTTTTATTTTTATTTGGTTTTTTCCACTTCCAGAAGAAAGTAGACCCTGGTATCTTGATGGTACAAGTCTGCTGTAATCTTATGTCCTGCTGTTTTTACAAGCCATATTTAGTCATTAACATTTCTAGGCAACACAAACAAAAATGGGCCTTCTCTATGGGATCAAAAAAGGTTGAACTCAAACTGGGTTGTTAATGAATTAGAATATGTCCTGTGCTACCCTCCACATTTTTCAGCCATTAACCCTTCTCTCCCCTCATTGTGAATTCTCTACACCAAGCCAGTATTGTCTTGTCTTGCAGACTCATGTGGCTTACTCTCATTCGCCTGCTTTTGTCCTTGTTCTTTCCACTTCTGAGAAAACCATTTCCCCCAGCCATCGCATTGGCAAATGTCACAAAGGTGAGAGAGAGACAGACAGACAGACAGAGATAACACACTGCATGACAGTATCCCACAAGATCTCTACAGCCTAGCTCATGGAGCAGAATCTAATACGACGAAATTCAACAGGGTTAAGTGTAAAGTCTTACCCTTGGGGTAAAAACATGAGCATAAATTGGGGGAAGCATGGGCAGACAGAAGTTCTTCTGAAATACAATCTTGCCTTTTAAGGTGGATTATAAGTTCAATCAATTTGTATAGCCCCATACAAACCATACAATCGTAGGTTGCACTAAAAGAGTTACAACTTCTATAAATGAAGAAGAGATAGAGCTATTGAGTTCTAGCCCTCATCAAACCTCATCTATAATATTGGAATCAGTTCTAGGTATCAGATTAAGAAGCAAATAGATGAGCAAAGTCCCCAAAGGAGGACAATCAGGCTATGAAGGGCCTGTCATATAAGTAGTGATTGGAAGAAATGGGAATATGTAATCTGGAGAAAAGTGAGAAAGGAGGGGTGAAGAAGGAAAGGAGAGATGTTTCCAAGTATTTGAAAGACTGTCCAGTGGGAGAAAAATTATAGTTACTCTTTTTGGTTCCAGGGGATAGAACCAGGAGCAGGGATGCAGGATGCAAAGTGGTGCATTTAAACTTTATGTCATGAAAATATGCCTATTAAAACTGAGTAAAAGTGCAATTGCCTACCCCTCCGTGAAAGTCATCTGGAAAAACCTAGATGACCATTTACTGAGGATGTTACAGTGGGGATTCTTTTCATGTATGGGTTAGACTACATTACTGAGGTTCCCTCCTACTTTTGAAATTGAGAGATCCTGCTATTTCTTTTAGGATTCACTCTAAAACTGGATTTTAACCTATGCTGGATTCTGAGCTCCTCTGTATTATTTGCACCACGAATTTGGCTACTTCAGTGACACCAGTCATTATGTGATTAACGTGTATATATCTTATCTCCTTAATTGTAACATCTTTGAGAGTAGCGTATACATACACATAATGATATATAATATATAATATGTATATTATGTATGTGTATATGTATATGCATACATATACATAAAATAACATCATAGGATTAGATATCAGAGCAGAAAGGCACTTGATAGTTTAATCTAATCCCCTCATTTTAGGGAGAAGGAAAATGAGGCCTAGAGAAATGACCCAGAATTTATAAGCAGTTAAGTAGCAAAGGATGGACCAACCTAGGTCATCTTCTGACATCAACTTCAGCATCTTTTCTACTGTACCATGTATAACCAAGCTCATTATGACTATTTTGAATAATCATTTATGCAAATTACATTGAGCCCCCACCAATGTAACACTCTATTACAATGCCATTCAAGAACCACTGATCCGGTTGTAAAAGCATTCAGTTTGTACAAAAAAGCAATGCAAATGAGAGAATCAAGCATTAAATCAATTCCCCACCCTCTTCATACTCCACACACAAGTAGGTTCAATTCTTTACATTCTCAAAATGATGAATGGGAAAGAAACTTCCTGAGGAAACTTCCTAGCAACCATCCTTCAGTTTATGAGTGGATGAGAAGAAACTCTCAATTATTCCCCCATCTCCTCTAAATACACTCAGTATCCAGTGTGGAGATGCAGGAAAACTCTCAGTTTGGCCCTTTTATCACTGGGATTCTACTAGGTCTCTTGGATTTGAGGATACTATGACTATATCAGTCCACACATTCGTGGTATTTTTCTACATTGACCATAGCACAAAGTTTATGTCTCCCTTTCAAGGCAGTTCAGGAATATCACAAAGCTCTCTGGATACTAAGCACAATTACCTCTTCATTCTAATTCCTGTTTCTTCCTTCCTTTTCTTTTCTTCTCTTCATATTCTTCCAAGTTCATCTGACATGCATTCAGGTCATTCTCCAGGCCACCAGAAGGTGATCACTGGTGCATTCTAGCTCTATTTCTAACCCACTAAAGCCTTTGTTGTCTTGCCAGGTCATAATGATGACTCTGGGTTCTCAAAGGTTCTATCAGAGAAGTACAAGTTAAAATAGGTATGAAACCTGAAAGGCTTTCTGTACTGGACCAGCATGTGTATTTATCACTCAGAAAGTTACATTTGAAGAGGCTCACCTCCAGGGAACTGGCCGTCAGGTGAAAATATTTTTGACCTCAGCAACTCATCAGACTGTTAAGGTATGAAGAGAGCAGTAATTTGAAAATTACATCTAGCTTGTAGATGTGACAGGCTGACATCATTTTTTTTTTGAGAAAATGTACAAAACTTTGTAGAGTGGCTATTGCCAAAGTTTTTGATCCTTAAACCCTTTCACACTCTCAAAAATTTCTGAGAACCCCAAAAAGCCCTTGTTTATGTGGGGTGAATGTATCAATATCTACTTTATTAGAAATTTAAAATGAAATTTAAAAAAATTATCAATTCATTTAAAATCACAATAAGCCATTACATATTAATATAAATAACTTTTTTAATGAAAAGAGACCATATTTTCCAAACAAAATCTAGTGAGAAGAGTGGCATTGTTTTACATTTTTACAAATTTCTTTACTATCTTGTTTAAAAAGAGAAAGTAAGATTCTCATATTTCTTTTGCATTCAATTTGTTTCAATATGTTGTGCTTGTTGAAATATATGAAGAAAATCCAACCTCATGCATAGGTATCTAATTGGAAAAGAGGGAAGATTATTTTAATTATGTCAGATAACCATGGATATTCTTTGATACCACGTCAAAAACTTGACAAATGGCAATTTCTTAACCGTTATTTGCAATAACCTCTTTAAAAGCTGTTATAAAATCCACTCACTGATCTGTCTTGTGCTTTGAATGCATCATTTCCCCAAGCACATTTAATATCTTTTATTGATCATTTGGAAAATATTGGTTCACTGAATTTTCCAAATATCATTATATAATATCAAAAAAATCACATGCATTGATACCACCGATCTTGTCAGAAAAATCTTTAAGTCTTAGGAAACTGTCAAGCTCATGGCAGCAGATAAAAATTTTCCAAAATTCAAAATTTTTGCATGAAAGCTCAAATTTTATAATTGGCAACAAACCCTGTCAGTTGTTTTCCTTGAAGTGACAGGATCACATCATTTATATTTTTCTGAGAAAATGTCTGCCAGATACCGAGATCTGAATAATCGTAGTTGTCAGTTCTTTCAAGTAAAAATGATGCTCAATTAAATCAAGTAGTTTGACTCACAACTCAAACAATTGCACAAGTGCTTGTTTTCAAGGCAACCATCATACTTTACTAGGCAGCAAAAGTGCTTTGTGTACTTCCCATTTTGTCATATGGAATATTAAAAAGAAATGGATTGAGGTTTCCTAAAATCAATCATTTTTATTGCTTCAAGTACATTGTTCTCCCTCAGCCTCCTTTCCCATCTCACTGGAAGACTGGAGAGTGGCATACCAAACTTCTTCCAATGCCTTCCATTTTAGAGGAAGAAGCTAGACGCTCAGTCTTCTCCCCTTTGCATCTGTTGCTCTGTCTGGTTTCAAATCCACAGAACAATACGCCCCCATGCCCTGTGCCCCTTGGTGGTTTCTTCCCCCACTCTCCCAAATTGGATTGCATTTTATTTTTTACAGCAAGTACATAATAATAAGGAATTTGCCTACTGGTAAAGTTTGGTCACTGCCTTGATTTGTGCTAAGGAACCAAGAATTTTATCCCTCGCTGCTTTTGAACAGTCTGTGCAAGTGTTAACACAGTTGTTCCAGGATAAACCATGAGATTCAAAAAAATTATCTAACACTTTAAATATTTCAGCACCACTTTGTTGCCAAGCGTCCACATAAAAAAGATCATCTTCAATTATTAGTTGGTACTTGAACAGGACAAATATAAGCAAAACAGCAAGAATGGCTATAGATTTGTCCATTTGGAAAGCAAAAGTACAATTTCACAGATGATAAATCAATTCAGTTTTCATGTTTGCAGCTAAATCTTTAATTTGCATATCACGTAGCTTCTGGAAAACTCCATTCTATAATCGAGAGAGAATGAGCAAAATGGGCAAGTAATGTCTTAGTATTATTATGAAATTAATTTTGACCTCACAGACCACCTAAAAATGTTTTGGGTCCTACTGGTTTAGAGTATGTCCATGTGGATGAAATGCTGGTTGCCTGACATATATGTGTGTGTAAGCTTATATTTTATATTATATATACAAATATATTTATTCATAAATGTATATTTTATATGTATGTGTACATACATACATATATACATATTTGTATGCTGTGTATAAAGGTACACATATACCTAAGTGTATATATGCACATACACACATGCATGTGGAAAGGTCAATGACCTCTGTGTAAGCTTTCAGGACTCCAGCCTGGTTACCCTTCAAAAATTAGCCATTGGTTTTGATGCCTGTTTTATTTTGGCCATTACAAAAAGTTCACAGAGGTATTGCTCCTCCTGGTGACAGATGATACATTTTTCACTATCCAGACCTTCCCAGTAGAGTCTTTGATATTACAGTGACAACATTCTCTCTCTTTCTCTCTCTCTTTCACACACAAACACACATACACACAAGCATGCACACAAACTGTGTATATATTTGCCCATTTGTAAGCCAAAAGTACAATTTTGAAGATTTTGCCCGTGTATGTGTAGTGTTGTATTTGTGTGGTTTTTGTGTGTGCATGCTTGTGAGTGTGTGTGCATGCTACGAACCAGACAACACATGCCTCTTGCAGATTTCAACTTGGGTTCCTATTGAGAGGAAAGAGGTATTTTCTGTATGTCATGTGGTTCAACCCCCCACCCACCTCTGTCTAGGCATGAATAGACCTTCAGCTATTACTATGATGAAACAACTAGGCTAAAAAAATAAAGCATAGACTCAGCAAAGATATTCAATAGATACAGAAAAGAAAATGAAAGAAAGAGAAACATTGTAACAAGTATTCCTTCTTGTGTAGTTTCCTTCCCACAGACTGAGGAAATAAAGCTAACAGCTTATCCTACAAACAATAGGAAAATCTTTAGTGCAGTTATTTGCATATGATTAACACTTGATAATTATTACTTTATCAATTTCTTAAAACTGTAATGCAGGAAAATTTCAGGGTAAGAGGGAACCGTCTTTTTAAGAAGGGATCTTAGATTATATACAGGCCTACCATATGTAACTAAGAATCCCTAAGAATCAATAATTGGTAATCCTGACCCTGCTCAAAAATCTCCAGTGAGAAGAAAAGTCCAGGTCTGTGGGCAAAGGAAAGGAACAACCCTTTGTTAAATGTCCACTATGTGCCAGGCTTTTTGCTAAGTACTTTACAAATATTATATATTAGTGAAAATAGCTAGCATTTATACAATACCTACTATGTGCCAGGTACTTTGCAAGTATTATTTGACTTGATTCTCTGAACGACTTTGTGATATAGGTGCTATTATTATCCTTCGTATGCTTTTGAGGAAACTGAAGGAGTGAAAGGCTGAATGACTTGCCCAGGGTCACATAGCTAGTAAGCGTATCAGGCCAGATTTAAATTCAGGTCTTTCTGATTCCACGTCTAGTGTTGTATCCACTGCACCACCAAGCTGCCAGACAGATCTCTGGTTTTTTGTCCTAACCCTCCTTAGTACTCAGAGTAATAATCACTCCAGGAAGTGCCAGAAGTAGGTACCAGGAAAGTAGACTCTGCTTCTTGACTTCTATGGGTCAGGCTACTTAGAGAAGGTTAAAAACAAATGAATGAAGTAAGTGAAGTTAGAGAAAGAAAAGAAGGTAGAAGTTATCATTATAAATTAGGATGATATAAATTTTGGTCAATGAAAGAATCACACAGTCTCAGAACAGTGTAGTATAAGTGATGTCAAAATATTTTGGAGGTACCCTGTTTTAAACCTTTGCACTCTGGATGATATCACCCTCTGGCAAAGTGTGTTGCTTGGACCAGCACCAGATTTAGCTCCCCATACTTCCCAGGGCCATCCATCAAATGTTCACAATTCCTGTTCCTTGTCACTGACAGGTACTATACTCCTGTTCCTGTCACAGAGCTCTGGTTCTATACCTGACAGGGTAGTCATGACCCTCAAGACATGAGACAATGACTGTTCCCACAGGACCCAAGAATACCTGTATTGTCCCAAGAAATGCTAACTATGAGAACCATCTCAAGATCTAATAATGATTGTGCTGTGGCCCACCTCTTTCATGTATAAGTGGCCCCAGCTTTGGCAGCCTTGAGCCCTCCTTCTTAGGAGAGGGGGCTTCCATATGCACACATAATTTTCCTCACTCTAATATTAATTGAACTGCTGTTTGTGCCCTGCATCTCCTGTCTCTAGCCTGATCTGTTTGTTCGGCTCCAGTCACCCACAAGTTAGAGGCTGGTTCCAGTCCAGTTGCCAGTGAAAAGATCACTGGATTTGGATGCAAGGCTCATCTACACCACGTAATAGCTGTGTGACTTTGGTTAGGTCATTTACATTCTTTTTGTCTCAGTTTCTTCACCTTTAAAATAAGGATGATAATACCTATATTACCTACTTCATAAAGTAGTAGTGAAGATTAAAAGAAAATTATGTAAAGTGAATCATAAATCTTAAAATGTTGAATAAGTGGGCCATTAATGGATAACTGTAATTTGTTTAATCTAATCTCCTGCCTAATGAATAACTCTCTGTTATATCACTGGTAAGGGGATACATGCTTTCTATTTGAATACTTTTGCTGATAAGGAACTCACTACCTTGTCAGGCAGGGCAAAAACTTAGGTGGAGAAGATATGAAAAAAATTAGTGGAAAAAATAATTTTTAAAAAAAGTTTATATGTCAATACATGGATCATTATATACTGAATCTACACTTGGGTTTAAAAAAAGTCATTTTTTTTTCAAAATACAGAATGGGCAAAATATGATAGAATAATATTTCCCATAAAAAAACTGAGGGTTTTAGTGGATCGACAAGCTTATGATGGGTCATAAAACCTAAATGTAATAGACAGAAAAAGTTAATGATACCCTAGTAATACACTGAGAGATATATTGTTAAGATTAAAGAATGTGATAATTGTGTGACTGTATACTGTGGGGTTCAGACTTCATCCAACATATTGTATTTAATTATGGGTACCCCATTTTAGGAAACATGTAGAAAAAAAGGAACACATCTGGAAGCAAACAACCAGGTTGCCAAGAGTATTAGAGTTTATTCTATACAAGTATCCGCTGAAAGAACTAAATATGTTTAGCATGGAGGAGGAATGTCATGACTGATTTCCAGTTTCTGAAGTCTTTCATATGGGAAAGAAATTAGGTTTCCTTTGCTGGGACTGAAAGGGCAGGACTATTAGCAGTTAGTGGAAGTTGGCAAGGCAAATTTAGACTTTATGAGCTAAGGAAAAGCTTTCTAAGAATTAGAACACTCTAAAAGTGGAATGGCTGCTCAGAAGGCAATGGCCGTCCCCTTAACTGGAAATCTTAGAAGGAAGAGAAGGAGGAGGAAATGGAGGAGGAAGAGAATTATCTTATTTTCTTGGTTAGATATGGGTTGGATTAGATGGTTTCTAACATCTCTTGCAACTCTATAATTCTATGAATCATATTTTAAATAAGAGTAGGAACTCAGTCAACAGGCATTTTGCCCCACTATGTGCCAGGCATTGTGTTAACTCCAAGGAAATAAAGCCAAAAAACACAACAACCCCAATATAGTCCCTGTCCTCAAGGAGTTTATATTCCATACAAATTAAATACAAGATAATGGGGAGGGGGAGAGGGGAGGTACTAGCAGCTGAGTGGAACCAGTGGAACACAATACCCATACATTCTGCTACACTTGTCACATAACTGCTCATGGTCCTTTTTTGAGCAGACATTTCTTTGATGAAATTCTTCACACAATTTTCTAGTTTTTGTAGTATTGCAATCTGCTCCTAACTCTTGTGTGACTCACCATTGCCCTTGAGACAATCCCTCAGTTTCAGCTCTTTGGGGGCTCTAGCGTTCCATGACTCACAGCCATATGTCACCAGAAGAACAATGACATGAGTATTTGTTTCAGGAAGAAGGTCAATAACATAATTTTGCTGTTTCTCAGAAGCCACCATGTCTCCTCTCCTGTTCAATTCTTAACCCAGCCTGTTGTCTAGTTGGAGTGGGTCCCTCTAAGAGATCTATACTGATGAATTAGCTCTATAAGGTGTCCATCAAATTACTTAGCATAATTTGGACAGGAGCAATTTACCATCCATTTAGTTTTTCCTGTGTGAATAATTCAAATCATTTTGAATCGTTATTGATCTCATTTAAGAAGCTCTGCAGTGTTCCAGAACTTGGTGGAATCAATACATCATTCACAAATAAGAGCACTGGGAAGGCCTGATCATATAGGGAATCTCTTCTGTGGCAGTGACTAAGGGTTCTACCAAACATATCTCTATATTGTATACCTTGTTAGATATTAATAATCAGAAGGTCATCAAAGAAGGTAATCTCTGTGGGTACATATTTCAAGGAATCTTGTATAATTTTGAAATATACATGGAGATGATAGGGTGCTTGGTTACCTGTGCTTGGACTCCAATTCTAAATCATATTTCTCCCTAACCTCAAAACACTGCCCTTGCCAGTTTCTCCTCAGCTCTAGGAGAGCATGCTGTAGCAAAGCATTTATCTCTCTTCCTGATAGAGTGGCTAGCTGCACCTATGGTATTTATTAGTTTGAACTGGCTATGTACTGACTGAACTGGCTATGTACTGGCTCAAAAAGATATTTAGTACTCACTAGACTATCTATACCATCTCCCTACCTTATTATATGCATCCTGGACTCCTCATTATGTACATCCTAGACTTAGACATATGTATACTCCCTACGTTATCTTGTCAAAATAAGACATTGATGTGGGCAGCCTGAGTATTTCCCAATCAGCCCTGACCATTAGTTGACTTAGTAACATTTCAGGCCTAAAACCACACCTCCATGTGTCTCCTCCCCATGTGTCTCCTTCCCACTCCCTCCACCCTTGGGCTATTTTCCAATGAACTCTGGGTAAAAAAAATGCCTTTGAAGTAGATACTAAAGGTACATATTCCTTTAAGAACTAGCTACTCCCCAGTCCTGTCGTGAATCACCTAGTTAACATACTTGGCACATGCTTTACTACAGTTTAACCTGTATATCCTTTCAAATCCCAGGTTCCCTAAGAATTCTTACCCACTGAAAAGCAGAACAGTAAATCTTTACCACTTTGACTTCAAGAATGCTTGAGTCCTCAAATTCTTTCCAGATGACTCTTCCCTGTACTCTTTGGAGGTCTTTGGAGGGTCCCTGAATGCCCCCACCTTTCCAACCCTCATCGTAAACATGCTTCATTTTTTTTGAATCAGTGAACAATGATCACAGTGAGTCTTGCATTCTCTATAACAAGTATTCTTAAATTATGGTGTGTGAACTTGTTTTATTTTTATTTCGTTGTTTGATAACTATTTAAATATAATTGGTTTCCTTGGGGTTTTGTTGTTTTTAATGTTGACTTTGGAGATTGTGTCTCCCTAACTCACCATTTAGCAGCCACTCACAGGCCCAAGTCCACCACTGATCAGCACAGAAGGTTTAAACAGCTCTATTTCTGACCTGAGCTGGCTCAGTCCCTCTGTAAGTGACTGGTGAGACCCAGTAAGAGTGAGGTCAGGGAGATAGTAGCTTATCATATTGATGCTGGACTTAGTATAGACAAACCTAATCTTCTTTAGCCCTAATGCAGCCCTGAACTCACAAACTCAAGCTCAGTTTTCACAGTAGCAGGAATTAAAGGTTTGCACCACCATGACTGGCTTTCTGTTGTATTTTGTTTTATAGATTATTGTGAGAGTTCAGACTTCAGACAAAAATTGTGGGTACCCCATTTTACGAAACACATAGGAAAAAAGGAGCACATCTGGAAGAAAACAGCCAGGTTGCTAAGAGTACTACAGTTTATTCCATACAATATCAACTGAAAGAACTAAGTATAGTTAGCCTGGAGAAGAAAAGAGTTACTGGGAATATCATGGTGGATTTCCAGTATCTGAATCCTTTCATTTGGAAAAGAAATCAGGTTTCTTTGCTTGGATTGAAAGGACAGGACTATTAACAATGAGTGGAAATTGATGAGGCAAATTTAGGCTTTATGACCTAAGGAAAAGCTTTCTAAGAATTAGAATTTATCAACATATTATTGTGAAAAATGGAGCATAGGTTTTATCAGACTTCAAAGGAATCTGTGACACAAATAAACTCATGAATGCCTTTCAGTCAATCATATGATTGTAAATACATAGTCTTGTAGAATATTACCTGGGAAAACCTAACCATTTCTCCTAATACCTCCTATTAAAGATGATCTTGGTGAATTTCTATGCGTACACTCATAATAATTTGACATTGATGGGAAAGCAGGCATATGAGTTGGTAGTTACTGATGTTCTCTCAGTCATCTTGTTTTTTCATAATAATAAATTCCAATAATTTTTTCCATATTTTTGATGTCTTCCTTCAGTCATTTTAACAAACAATTCTTCAAGACCTTCATAACTGTATTGCCTCTAGCACTTATCTATGCATATCTTCAGTACAGTCTAGCTATCTTTTCTCATCTTTGTTTTCTTCAGTGCCCTTTGACTTCCTCAAGAAGTACTTGTACAGAAATATTTAAAGCAGCTCTTTTTGTGGTGGCCAAGAACTGGAAATCGAGGGGACGCCCATCAACTGGGGAAGGGCTGAACAAGTTGTGGTATATGAATGTAATGGAATACTATTGTGCCATAAGAAATGATGATCCGACAGACTTCAGAAAAACCTGGAAAGACTTATATGAACTGATATTAAGTGAAAAGAGCAAAACCTGGAGACTGTTGTGTACTGTAACAGTCACAGTGTGCAATGACTGGCTTTTACAGACTTAGCCCTTCTCAGCAGTACAAGGTCCTAAAACAATTCCAAAGAACTTATGATGGAAAATATCATCCACATCCAGAGAAAGAACTATGGAGTCTGAATGCAGAGCAAAGCAGACTATTTTCTTTTTTTTGTTTGTTTTATTTTTCATGGTTACTCCCATTTGTTCTAATTCTTCTATACAACATGAGTAATGTGAAAATATGTTTAATAGGAACATATATGTGAACCTATATCAGATTGTATAACATCTTGGGGAAGAGAGGGGGAAAAATTTCAAACTTATGGAAGTGAATATTGAAAACTAAAAATGAATAAATTAACTTTAAAAAAAGAAGCATTTCCAAGACTGTGATGTTGGAATCCAAATATGGCCTCTCCACAGGGTTTGACTTTGAAAAGAATTTGTTATTTAAAAAATCTCTGTGATTTTTTTTCCATCTTTTTTTCTGTTTTCTTTTTCCCCACTTCATCCTTAAATACTTTACTCAGGGGTGGTTTTACTTAAGTGAGTCTCTCTCCAAGTTTTATTTGCAACTGTTTTTTCCTTTCATTACCTTTTCAGTTTTATGAGGTGAAACAGCTTCTTAACCACTCTTCCCCTTAAGATTTTTCAAACAGGTTCAGGTTCTGAACCTCTGTGACTCTTCCCTGCCACTCTCTGCTTGACAGGTTGATCAAGTATTAACTATGGTCTCTTTTGGCCTTCTCATTATAGCATTATAGCTGGAATGAGTCCTATCCTCGGTAAACTTCCTTTTAAGAAGGATACCATAATATGTCCGAAAAAGGGGGACCCATATCGTAAAGGGTCCAAAGTCCAAGATATATGACTGAAAGGATGGCTGAGGTTAGAAGTGTTTATCTTATAAAGAGAAGTATCTTTTTTCTTTCTACAGTCACCAGTATCATGTGGATAGAGGCACTCTTTCCCAAGTCTTCCCTTCAGAATTAATTCTAATCACTACCTAGTTACTGTGTGGGCACTCAGTATTGAGAATGTGCTTGGGCTGTTAGAATACCCTCAGAATGGTGGCACTTGAACTAACAAGTAATTGCTTAAAACATTATCTGTGAAGTAGTTTAACATTTCCACAAATAGAAATTCAGGAGCTTGGCAGCCGCTGTATAAGATTATGTTTTCTTCCCAGTTTTCCTTTTCTTACATTTTTTTGAATGTTGAGGGTGGAAGAGATTGCAGAAACCACCAAGTTCTGCAAATATCTAATTTTTACCTGTACTTTATATGAGCTGCTGAGGATTACAATAAAGACTTGTATTCTTTGATGGATTCATGTGCATGTGCCTCAGTTGATTCGGAATATAATCCACCCATGCCCTCCAATCTCTTCCATGTTTTCCCATAAATCCTCTTTAGGGATCCACTCAATATATCAGACATGCTTCTAGATTCCTCACTATTTCATGGATATTGCTGCAATGAACGTCATGATGATGGCAGGAGAAGGGTCCATTTCCCAGAATGCTGTAGTCTTAAGGAGCCTGGCATAAAGCACTCACCTGGAATGGAGAATAGGGGGAAAAGAGAGAATCAAGAAATAAAAACTGGCAGGGAGACTTTTTTCCCCTGGGAAATGATGAGCACCCTGAAATATTAGATCAGTGCCTAAGGACTCTTGAACTAGGGGTGAGGATGAGGGATAAAGGCTGAAGCTCTGTGGAGGAAGATGATAGGACCTCTTAGGCCAGAAATAGGAATGAAAGTTGGCAGCTGCAGAACAACAGAGGAGCTCCTGGGTCAATCTTTATTTCTGTAAAGAATATTTTGTACTTGTACAAAATGAATCTTGCATGTGTCATTATGGCAGGTTAACTGCTAGATATTTTCTACATTTGTAATTATTATGAATGGAAGTTCATTTATGATTTTTCCTGGTTATTTTTAGCATGGTATAGAAATCCTGATGTTTCTCATGGATTTATCATATTCTACTGTGTTATTATGTTTTACTACTTCAGCACAGAGGACAGAGCTTTGAACATGAAATCAGGAGGACCTAAATTCACCTGACCTCAGACAATTATGAGGGATGACCTTAGGCAAGTCACTTAACCCTGTGTGCCTCAGTTTTCTCATCTGTAAAATGAGCTGGAGAAGGAAATGGCAAACCACTCCAGTATCTTTGCCAAGAAAACCCCAATGAGGTCATGAAGAGTTAGATATGACTGAAACAACTGAAAAGCAACCACCTTGATGAAGCTATCATCTCAGTTTCTTTTGCTGATTCTCTGGGGTTTTCTGAGCACAGCATCATGTCATCTATAAGTTGAGATCAATTCACTCACAGTATTTATTAAGCACCTACTGTGTGTCAGACACTGTGTTAGTCACCTGGGATTGTTGTGTTTGTCCTTCATTCTCAAAGAGGACTATGATATCAAGATGATGACATGACTTACAGTTGACTTTGATTTAAGTGAGGGAGGGCTGTGCAAGGTCACCAACCACACTTTCTTCTCCTGGACCATCTGGATCCAGTGGCATGATATTAATCAGGAAATGGCCCAGGGGGCAATATGAGACTCTGGCCCTTTCAAACTTAGGTCTTATCGTAATCTTACTTTGAGTGAGACATACCCACTCAATTAATAGGCTTCTTTAAGTTACTCAAAGATGACCCTTTTAATAAAAAAAAATCAAACTGGGAGGGGAAGACCCTGAGGGTTCCTGGGTAAAAGAGAAACAATTACTATTTAGTTATTACATCCACTCTATGCTGGGATACAAGTAAAAAGAATGACATAACCCCCATTCACAAAGAGCCTGCGTTCTACTTCCTAAAGAAAAATATATCAAGTTCATATGAATATGCATACAGCATAAATATAAAATAAATAATGCATTATATATGTGTACACATATACATACAAATGCAACATAGTTTGGGAAGGCAGGTACTAGTACTAGCAGGGATCAGGAAGTTTTATTCAGAAGATGGTACTTTAGCTGTGCCTTAAAAGAAAAAAAGGACACTGAGGTGGGGTAAGAAAGGAATATATTCAAAATATGGGAAACATAATACAAAGACATAGAGATGAAAAATGAAATGACATGACTGAGGAACAGAGTAAATTTTAGATTCTCTGGAATCTTCAAGAGGGGAAGTCTTGTCCAATAAAACTGGAAAGGTAAGTTGGGGCTAGGTTGAATGGAGCTTTAAAAGCTGAACATATTTTATATTTTATTCTAAAAGCAATAGGAAGCCATTAAAATTAAATAGGGGAGTCAGATGGTCAGAATTGCTCTTAAGAAAAATCACTTTAGCACCAGGGCATAAAATGGACTGGGGCAATAAAAGGAAGGGAAGGAATTAAGAAAGGAAAATTAATTAGGAGGCTGTTTCAACAATATAGGCATGAGGTAGTGAGGGCCTGAATTGAGGTGGTAACTGTGTAAGTGGAGAGAAACGGTCACTTGCAAGAGAGGTTGTGAAGATAAAAAAAATCACAAGATTTGGCAACTGATTAGATATGTGGAGTGAGGGAGAGGGAGGAATCGAAAATAATATTGAGAATAAAATTCTGAAACAGTGTAAAGATGGTGGTGCCTCCAATAAAAAGTTTTAGATCCAAGAATTTCAGTTTAGTATTAGACATGTATAAAATATCTTTGGGACATCCAGTTTGACAAGTAATTTGTGATACTGGACTGAACCTGTGGGAGAGACTCAAGACAGAAATGTATATCTGGGAGTCATTTTTATGGCAATTATAGTTTTTAAGCCCCTGAGAGCTTATGAAGTTACAGAGAATGTAGAATGAGAAGAGAAGAGGGCCCAGGAAAGAACCTTGAGGAAACCAGCAAAGACTGAGAAGGAGTAGCCAGAAGCAGAATCAGGAGAGACTAGTATCATAAAAATCCAAGGAGGAAAGAATATTCATCAGGAGAGGGTGGTCAATAGTCAAATGCTGTAGATAAATCAAGAAAGATCAGAGTGAAAAAAAAGGCCATCAAACTTGGAAGCTAAAAGATCACTAGTGAAAAGATTCAGTTGAATTATATGGCCAGAAGCCAGACTGCAAAGTGTTAAGGAGTGAGTAGATGAGAGGAAATTGAGGGAGGAAGTGTTCACAGAAAGATAAGATTGAGGTGATACTAGAATCTAGTGAACTTTTTAAAAGGATGGGTAAAAGAGAAATATTTGAAGGTAGATTTTTTTCTCATTTTTGCTGATTCTTTTTGCAAAACCTTTAATTTTATTCTTTTTTTTAACTGCTGTAGCAATAAATAGATGTTAGAGAAGATACAGAAATATATCATATATCAGGGGAGAAAGAGACTGTACTTGTTTTACCTTCTTTAGACTAGAAAAGCTTCTATTATTTCTCAGTTACAAAAAAATATACTATCTCTTGGTTTTAAATATATACTTTTGATCATATTAAAAGACATTTCCATATCTATTAAGTATTTTTTTGTAAATTATTTCATCAAAAGCTTTTTCTGCATTTTTAAAATAATCATGTGGTTTTGTTGATTTCTTGATTCTTTCATATAATGCTTTTTTCTCCCCTTAAAGATGAAGCTTAAGTGTCATGTCCTCAAAACCTTTGCTGGACCCATCAAATGGGGTTGTATAATTTACTATCTCTTTCCACTATTTCTGGATAATTTTTAGCAAAATTTTTTTAAAAACATTCTGTGGAAAGTAAAAAATAGGAAATAACAGAAATTACATTGACAAGAACTGTAATAATTTCACCCAGAAGTTAAATCAATATAAATAAATTGCTAAGACAAGGAGTTCAAAAGAACCCAGAAAGTGCCTTAGCACTCATTTGCCAAATGAAGATACCTGCTGAAAGCAGGGTAAAAGATAAGCCACTGATTATCAATATTCTCATTTCATAAAACAGAAAGAAGTAGTAGAGTGTAAAGTTAATCTAAAGAAAACTTAGCAAAATATCTAACTAAAACAGGATCATCCTAAGGACATTCAAAGATGAAAATGAAATAAAGACTATAAATGGAATAAAAATGGAAATTATGTTAAAAAAACAAAACTATTACAGCAAATTGTTTTCTCCATCCAAGGATAGTGGAACCATCCCTTTGGACCATATTATCACGGTTCCTGAGGTGCTTACAAAGGGAGGAGAACAATCACTAAAGAAAACAAAAACAGGAAAAGCAGCTGATTGGATTAGATATCTATTGAGGAGATTTCTGTTGGAGGTAATACAATTGTGAAGGTATTGAGGAACTAATTTACAAGATTTCAGAAAAAAGAGAAGATCACTAAAACATGGATTCCAAAAAACAAAAACAAAAAACCAGAGGAAACATCAGCAACTATCACCCATACCTAATCTCCTACCTATATAAGGTATCTATGAAAGTCATCTATACGCAAGGTGACAGCATCTTCATGAGAGTATTGGTAAAGAACAAGCAGGATTTCACAAGTGACATTCAGTAATGAAACACATCCTTATTATCTCATTTCTGACTGAAAGACATAGAAAATATAATATTCCATTGAGTTTATCGTTACTGATTATGAAAAGGTATTCTGCTTGTCAGAACAAAATGCCACCTTATAAGCTCTTTTACAAGGTGTCTACCATCCATATAATCAATAAGGATTCATCAGAAAATATTACAACAAATAAATAACCCTACGCAATGAACCTCTGATGATAAATATTAGATGAGGCATAAAGTGATGAGATGTATGTTGTATTCACCACTGTGATAGAGATCTAGTAAAAAGGCCAGGAAGAATTTCTTGTGTAGGGTGAAGATGCATTGTTTTGATTGCAACAAGTCTCAAGATATTATAGAACTTCCTTTCAGGGATCTGTAAATACTCCAAGTAGTTTGTCCTGGCCATCCACACAGGATGAAGAACTGGGGTGGCTAATACAGACAGGCAATGAGCTTGGCCCAGAGCTGAAAAGGAGCAAGAATGGTCTGGATTGTTTTCAGGAAATTGCAAAGTATTTTGATTGACCCTAAGTTTCCCATAACACCAAAGACCCACCTTTTCAATAAAAAGCATTTTACCAGTGCTGCTGTGTTGCAAGACTAGGAACACCGGTGTCTCTGAAAATAAATATTACACAGCAGATAAAGACAAGGTTCATGGTAGAAAAGGATACAGTACAATACGTAATCAATAAGGAGACCAGAAGAAGAGAAGGAATAAAGGATATCACCAAGGAATGATGTGACAGAAAGAGAAGATGAGTTGCTCATGTTGCAAGAGTGAGGGATGACAGACTGACAGCCAGAGGGCTTATGATGTCCGGACAAATTGACAAAGGCCTCAAGTCCATTGGGTAGATTCCCTTGGTGAACTGTTGGGAGGATGTGGACAGCAGTCATACAAGATGGGCAGGCATGAATGATTTGTAATTTCCGTTATTGAAGGGAAATACTGAATTTATGAAAATATAGCTCTTTTGAGTAGGTAGCATTTCTTAAAATATGGTATTGAGATTTCCCTTTTTTGTGATCTTCTTTTTTAGTAAGGCAATCAGAGTTAAGTGACTTGCTCAAGGTTACAGAGATAGTAAGTGTCGTGTTCCTGAGGCTGAATTTGAACTCAGGACCTCCTGATTCCAGGGCTGATGCTCTATCCACTGGGCCACCTAACTTCTCCTTTTTTGTGATTTTTTCAAGAAGACATATAGTCATTAGATTCTACATTCATATCCTATTTTTGACTTTACTATTGTCACAATTGAAATTAAGGTAAATTGAGGCACAAAGTTCTGAGCACATTCAGCTTTTTGGTAAGGTTAGCAATTGCCAATAAAAGAGGATGTTAGCTCCTCAGCAAGCCATAAAGACCCTGAATGAATGCTGACAGATCATTTTTACGAACAACAAAAACAACCAAAATAAACTGGAAGGCAGCATCATAGATGGGGGAAACAATAGAACTGGTTACAAAGTCAGAAGCGTCATAGATGTGGGGAAGAATATGATTGGTTGGAAATCAGGAAAGTGGGGCTAGCAACTGTCCCTCCTTCCATCTTACTGGTGATTGATTGCATCCACCTGCAAGGTTAGTTAGCAGTCCATGGGAAAAAAAGCAGACTTCCATGAAGGGCAGCTAGTGGGACAGAGAGAAGTTTCTTTTAATTAAAGTGATTTATAGGGAAACTGAACTTTTAAACAACTCAGAAAGGAAGACTGAATTTCTGAATCTATGAACTTCTGAACTTAACTCAAAGACAAAAAAATTGCTTAAGCAGTTATAGGAAATGTGTCTAGTTGGTGCACAATAGAATCTATTACAAAATAGAATTAATTTGATTTTCTCAGTAATTTTATTCTGTAAACACATGTACTTTCATTGTTGGCATTTTTTTTATTACTTTTCCTTGTGTTTCTATTTGTTTTCATCCTAGTTCTACCATTTTCTTTTTGGGAGAATGTATCAATATTGCTTATATCATTAGTAGAGTAGTGATTGGTCAGTCTCCAAGAGGCCCATCTTTCCATCCATCACCCCCTCATGCTAACTCCTTATCAAGCCTATGTCCAGCATAGGCAATGCTGGACAAAGAGGACGAGTGAGATTTTCTCCTCTTGGGACATATAAATAAATTGTTAGATTGTATACAATGATGAAAGAACTTGGTGATGATATAGTTGAAGATATTGATGGAGAGAGGAAAAGAGATGAATATAGATGCTAAGTACAAAAGAGAATTGTATGTGCATATTACATATGGATATATATGTGTGTGCATATGTGTATATATACACACATACTCATATGTGTATGTATATGTATGTGTGTATTCCCCCCTAAAAAAATTATTGGCCACTCCTTAATTAGTCATGGATATCAAAAATTCTGTTCTTATTCTAAGTACATGACTTAGTGAATCCTCACCACCAATAGTCTCTAACCTGTAAAGATATATGTGTGTGTATGTGTGTACACAGAAATTATGTATATATATATATACATACATATATATGCATATGTATATTATATATATATAGACAGAGAGAGAGAGAGAGAGAGAGAAATAGAGAAATAGAGAAATTGACCATTATATTTCACTATCTGTAATGAAGGAAGCAGAAGAATTGTTTCTCTTATATAAGTTGTAGGCTTCTCTAAGCATGTTCATAGAAAAAAAAAGTGTCAAAGGTATCAACTCTTAAAATGAAAACTCACTTTCTACCTACTAATTCTCTATGTGAGGGGACAAGCAGATTTTCTTTTTTTTTTCATGTAAATTTATTTATTTTCAGTTTTGAACATTCACTTCACAAAACTTTGAATTTCAAATTTTCTCCCAATCTTCCCTCTCCCCCCACTCCAGGACAGCATGTATTCTGATTATCCTTTCCTCGGATCTGCTCTACCTTCTATCACCCTCCCCCCCATTCTCTTCCCTTCTACTTTCCCATAGGGTAAGATAGATTTCTAAACCCATTGCTTATATACCTTATTTCTTAGTTGCATGCAAAAACAACCTCTAACATTCATTTTTAAAGCTTTGAGTTCCACATTCTCTCCCTTCCTCCCTCCCCACTAACTTTCACTGAGAAGGCAAGCAATTTGATCAAGGTTATACATGTGTGGTCAAGCAAAACATTCCATAACAGTGATGCTGTGAAACACTATATTTCCCTTTATCCTGTCCTGCCCCCCATTTATTCTGTTCTCTCCTTTGACCCTTCCCTCTACCAAGGTGCTTGCTTCTTATTACCCCTTTCCCCAATCTGCTGCCCCTTCTCTTATCCCCCTTCTCTTATCCCCTTCCCCTCCGCTTTCCTGTAGTGTAAGATAAACTTCCATACCCAATTGAATGTGTACATTATTCCCTCCTGAAGTCAAATCTGATGAAAGGAAGGCTCACGCATTCCCTCTCACCTTGCCCTTCTCTCCCTTCATCGTAGAAGCTTTTTCTTGCCTCTTTTATGTGAGACAATTTACTACATTCTACCTCTCCTTTCTCTTTCTCCTAGTACATTCCTCTCAACCCTTTTCTTTTTTAGATAACATTCCTTCATGTTCAGGTCACCCTGAGCCCCCTCCTCCCTCCCTCCCCCCCCCCCTCTCTCTTTCTCTCTCTCTCTCTCCCTCTCCCTTTCCCTCTCCTTCTCCCTCTCTCTCCCCCCCTCTGTATACACACACACACATACACACAGACACATATACATATACATACCCATAAATATACATATATACATTCCTTCCAACTATCCTAATACTGAGAAAGGTCTTGTGAGTTACAAATATCATCTTTGCATGTAGGAATGTTAACAGTTCAACTTTAACAAGCCCCTTATGGTTTGTCTTTCCTGTTTACCTTTCCATTCTTCTCTTGATTCTTGTATTTGAAAGTCAAATTTTCTGTTCGCCTCAGGGCTTTTCAACAAGAATGCTTGGAAGACTTCTATTTCATTTAATATCAATTTTTTCTCCTGAAGTATTATACTCAGTTTTGCTGGATAGATGATTATTGGTTTCAATCCTAGCTCCTCTGACCTCCAGAATATCCTATTCCAAGCCTTTCAGTCCCTTAAAGTAGAAGCTGCTAGATCTTGTGTTACCCTGATTGTGTTTCCAAAATACTTGAATTCTTTGTTTTTGGCAGTTTGTAATATTTCCTCCTAGACTTGGGAATGCTGGAATTTGGCTACAATATTCCTAGGAGTTTTCCTTTGGGGATCTCTTTCAGGAGTTGATTGGTGGATTCTTTCCATTTCTATTTTACCCTCTGGTTCTAGAATAGCAGGGCAGTTTTCCTTGATAATTTCTTAAAAGATGATGCCTGGGCTCTTTTTTTTTATCATGGCTTTCAGGTAGTCCAATAATTTTTAAATTATCTCTCCTGGATCCATTTTTTTCAAGTTAGTTGCTTTTCCAATGAGATACTTCACATTGTCATTTATTTTTTCATTCATTTGGTTTTGTTTTATAATTTCTTGATTTCTCATAAATTCATTAGTTTCCATTTGCTCCATTCTAATTTTTAAAGAATTATTTTCTTCAGTGAGCTTTTGACCTTTTTTTCCATTTGGTTCATTCTGCTTTTTAGGACATTCTTCTCCTCATTGATTTTTTGAACCTCTTTTGCCTTTTGGATTAGCCTAATTTTAAAGGTGTTATTTTCTTCAGAATAGTTTTGGGTTTCCTTTAACAAGCCGTTGACTTGTTTTTCATTATTTTCTTGCATCACTCTCATTTCTCTTCCCAATTTGTCCTCTACTTCTCTAACTTGATTTTCAAAATTCTTTTTGAGCTCTTCCATGGCCTGAGACCAATTCATATTTTTCTTAGAGGCTTTGGATGCAGGAGCTTTGGCATTGTTGTCTTCTTCTGATTGCATGTTTTGATCTTCCTCATCACAAATGACTTAAGAAAATGCCCCTTCACCAAGAAAGTAAGAATCTATCCTCTATTTCTTTTTTCCATTTGCTCATTTTCCCAGTCAATTACTTGACTTTTGAGCTTTGTTAAGTGAAGGCTGCAGAAGCAGCCTCCACTTCAGCAGTGGCTGTAGCCATCCTGTGGCTGGGACAAGGGCCTGGGTTGGGGCAGGACCACACTCCCCTCTCATCCAGGAGAAAGACCCTTCCCATTGACCTTTGAAGTTATCTTTAGAGTTTATAGGTTGTGAAGTCTGGAATCCACAGCAGCCTCCAATGATTCAGTTTTCTAAAACCTGCTCCTGCTTAGTCCATACCTGTGTGACCCAAGCCAAACTGTGCTCTGCTCTCTGCCTGGTGCAATAGACCCTTCCTGTCTACCTTACAATTGTCTTGAGCTGGAAATTTGCTTCGATCTGTCATTTTGTGGCTTCTGCTGCTGTAGAATTTATTTAAAGCCACTTTTTACAGGTTTTTTGAGGGGTTCTGAGGGGAGAGCTGTAACAGGTCTCTGCTTCTACTCCACCATCTTGGCTCCACCCCACCTTTCAGACTTTCTAATGGGGGATAATCCTGGCATCTTAATCTTTGTCTTTTTATTTAAATGTGGAGAAATTAGATGTTACCTCAGTGGTAAGCACTCTTGAATTTCATTCTCATTAAATCCACGTCAGACTGCGTTCACACATTGCCGAAGAGACATTTTCACTGCTGAACAAAAGTCATCTTATGTTAACCTTATCAAAAAAAAATTTAACCTTATTTAAAAACTTTCTTAAATTAGGGTTTTACAATGTCAGAGTGGGATTGAGCTTAGTGTTGTGACCTTTTTAAAAATAAAAGTATATTGAAATAATTGGGTATGAGGTAATTCTCATGATCATTCAAAACTGTGTTGCATATAATGACATTAAGACAAATAGCCACAAATTGAATTGAATTTCTTTGATTGAGAATTTCAGTCAAGGGTTGCTTCATGTGTGTGCCTGTGTGTGTGTATTTTTGAATACTTATTATAATGTCCCCATCAAGATCCACAGCATTTCAACTTATTATTTTGAAGTCCTGTACTTATGAAGCAAAAGAAGCAGAAGGTGAATGAGTTCAACTTTATTCTGCCTTTTTGTAAGTAATGGCTAAGAAAGAAGGTTATAAGGTATAAAGTTAAAGAACTGAGGTATAGACAATTGAGATGCTAACGTTTCAAGTATTTCCTCCTGCCCAAGAGACGTTACTTATGACTTTAAAGATCAGGATGATTTCCTAAGCCAATTAATTATTTTCTAACAAATGTGTAATATCCTTGTATTCATATATTTTTTAAATAGGATATTTTTGCTTTAGCTAACAAAGGTTTTCTAACAAAGCCTATGAATCCCCTGGCCTGTCGAAAAAACTCAAAATACCATGCTGTCCCTTGTCTATTATGATTCTGACTGGTGAAATCATCTCCAGGGCCTTTGCTCCTCCAGGATCATTCCATGAATAGGAATAAAAAGGAGCCATAGTTTCTGTAAGTTCCAAAGTAGCAATTCTGTAGGACTGGCCATTTTTTAAAAATCACATTCCATTCCTTTAGCCAACGCTATCCTTTTTTCAGGAAACTTAGTTCTCTAAATGACTACTCTGGAATCATAAAGGTCTCCTTTTCTTTATTAGAGGGAATGAGACCAAACTAGAAGTCCAACCAAGCAGTGATGGCAGCCATTTGTACAGCCAAAGGCAATATTTCCAATATGAGCTTGGCTCCTGTCTTAGAAAGGAATCCAATATTCAGTCCCCAAAGTCTGAGGAGTAACCACAGCCAAGGACCTCTTTAGTAGCTCTTTTATGAAATGGCCCCAAATCTTGGCCAAGCATAAGAGAGTGACTTGAGACACAGTTTGAACACACCATTAATGATTCATAGGCAGAGAGAAGCTTCTCAATGGAAGGAAAGCTAGCATGTTTCAGATGCCAGGCTTCCAAGTCACCCACTGCTGATTTTGGCTTTATTTAAGAAGAGCAGAGGGAAAAGAAGGGAGTCATTCACTAAGTCATTAAGCAACATTTGAGTTCATAACTCTTGAGGCCTGAAAACATTGTGTTTGGTTTTATTTTGCCAATCAAAATTAAATGAAATATGTGTCACATATTCTAGTTTTTATACCCATTTTCTACCTATAAGGAAAGGGCAGGTAGGTGGTGCAGTGGATAGAGTGCTGGGCCTAGAGTCAGAAAGATTCTTCTTCATGAGTTCAAATCTGGCCTCAGACACTAGCTGTATGACCCTGAGCAAATCACTTAAACTTATTTGCCTCAGTTTCCTCATCTGTAAAATGAACTGGAGAAGGAAATGGCAAATCACTCTACTATCTTTGCCAAGAAAACCCTAAATGGAGTCATGAAGAGCCAGACACAATTAAGATGGCAATAAAAATTATGTGCCAGGCATTGGGGATAATAAATGAAACAATCTTTACTCTCAAAGAGTTTATATTCTAATGGAGAAGATGTGTGTGTGTGTCTGTATCTGTGTGTATACACACACACATATGTATATGTATATATATATATATATTATACATAAAGAGAGAAAAAGATGGATAGATATATACTACACAAAATAAATATAAAATGAATAAATTCCGAGCTGTTAAATACAGGGTATTTTACAAGGTAGAGAACTAGCAGTTGTGGGGATCAAAAAAAAACCCATCATACAGAAGATGGTGCCTGAATGGCATTTTATAGGAAAAAAGAGAAAGATTCTAGGAAACAGCAATAGGGAGGGAGTGCATTCATGACATGGGGATAGCCGGGTAAGGCACAGAGATGGAAAATGGAATGTCCTATGTGAGGAACAAAGGAAAGGATTGTTTGGCTGCATTGTAGAGCAGGGGATATGGAGTGATGTCCAGTGAGACTGAAAAGATATATTGGATCCCAGTTGCATAGGGTTTAAAAACTAAACAAAAGAGTTTATACATGCAAGGGTAGTGAATCTCTCTCTCTCTCTCTCCCTCTCTCTCTCTCTCCCTCTCTCTCTCTCTCTCTCTCTCTCACTCTCTCTCTCTCTCTCACTCTCTCTCTGTCTCTGTCTCTCTCTCTGTCTCTGTCTCTCTCTCTTTCTCTGTGTGTGTGTGTGTGTGTGTATGTATGTATGTATGTTGGACTCCTTTGATACTTTGGTGACACCTGTGGACCCCTTCTCAGAATAATCCTTCTGACTACATTAAAGAAAACACATAGAATTAGAAAGGAAACCAATTACATTGAAATAGTTATGAAAATACTAAAACAATGACAGCAACAAATTCACAGAACCCAAGGTGAGGTTCTCTGTAGCCATTTTAGCAACAGGAAGCCCCTAGAGTTGACTGAATGGGGGAGTCACATGGTCAGATCTACAATTAAAGAAGATTATTTTGGCAGCAATATGTAGGATGATTTAGAGTGGTTGGAGACCTAAGGCAGGAAGAACAATTATAAGGTTGTTTTAATAATCAAGGTAACAAATGATAAGGGCATGAACTCAGGTAGTAGCTCTGTAAGTGAAAAAGAAGTCAAATGTGAGAGAGATGGGAAGGTAGACATAGCAGGGTCTGGCAACGATTACAAATGTAGGTTGAAGGAGAGTAAGAAGTCAGAGATAATCTTGGGGCTACAGGCTTAGGAGACTTGAAGTAATGGTGGTAACTTCAACAGAACAAGGGAAATGTGGAAGAGGAGAGAATTTGGGGCAGGGAGCATAGAACATATTGAATATGAGATGTCTAGTAGATATCCATTTTGCACTTGGTGTTGCAGGACAGAAACACATATACACATGCACATATACATGTATAGAGATATATGTTTATATATGTATATCTAATATAGGTGTATATACCTACACATATACATAGATATGCACATACATACATGTATGTCTGTATGTATGTCGTCTGCATAGAAATGATAGTCAAACTCAAAGGAGATGATTAGGGCCTGGAAGTGTAGAAAGAGACAAAGGTCTATGACAAACCTTAAGAAATATCCACAGTTTAGGGTCATGGTATGAATGAAGAGCTATCAAAACCAGACTGAGGGCTGGTTAGACAAATAGGAGAAGAACCAAGAAAAAAGACAGCAATGAAAGCCCAAAGAGCAAAGAACATCCAGGAAGAGAGGGGGGCCAACTGCATCAAATACCACTAATAGGTGAAAAATGCTTTGGACTGAGAAAAGGGGATCAGATTTAGCAATTAAAAGATCATTGGTAACTTTGGAGAGACTAGTTTTGGTTGAATGATGAAACAGAAAGCCAGATTGCCAAGGGTTGAGGAGTGAATGAGAACAGAGGAAATGAATGTAGCCATTTAAAGAGTTTTTCTTTTTTTCAATTCCCTTCTACTTTTTACAAAAATGTTTTAGCAATTCCTCCCACTGCACCTCCCACAGCTGAACAATGAAATAAACAAAATATAAACCTCTCAAAACAATCATGCATAGTTCAGAAAAACAAATTCCTATATTGACAATGTCCAAAATTGCATGTCTCTCTGTATTTTAACTCCAACAGTTTCCTAAATGGTCTCCCTGCTTCAAATGTCTCACCACTCCAGTCCATCCTCCCACTACTGCCAAAATAATTTTCCTTAATTGTTGATCCGACCATGTTTCTACCCTATGCCATCAATTCTAGTGCTTCCCATTGTCAATACATCCACAGGAGATCTTAACTTGGATGCGTGTGTGTGTGTGCTAAACATACTTTAATCACTATATTTCAGTGATATTGGTTTCCTTTGTAATCCTACACATTTGATTTTATGCATTCAGAAGCATTATATGAAGAACTGTAGGATTCACCAGAATGGCAATGTAGTCCGTCGTACGCATTTTCAAAATCCCTGTATGTATAAATCATTCTGTGTAGTTTTTAAATCCTGCCCAACCAAAAACCAATATGCCTTTACAGACTCACTGAGCATTATTCTCTGCAATTCAGTCAAATCCTCTTTCTCTCTTTTCTTCACTCAAGACCCTCCATCTCAATAAAGCAAGGCAACGAGGAAACAAAGCTATCTGTAGATGATATAATAGTTTGCTTAAAACACTCTAGAGGGTTAACTAAAAAAGTTGTTGTAAAATTAAACAACTTCAGCAAAGTTGCAAGATATAAAATAAATACACACAATTCATTAGCATTTCTATATATTACCAATAAAACCCAGAAATAGAGACATCCCATTAAAAATAACTGCAGACAATACAGAATACTTATGAGTCTGTCTGCCAAGTCACACACAGGAATTATGTGAACACGATTACAAAACACTCCACACAAATCAAATCAAATCTAAACAACTGGAGAAATATCAATTAATTATTCATGGGTGGTCAGAGCCAATATAATAAAAATAATAATTCTAATAATACCTAAATTAATTACTTATTTGGTGCTATACAAATCAAAATTCCAAAGAATTACTTTATAGTGCTAGAAAAACATTACAAAATTCATCTAAAGGAACAAAATTTCAAGACTTTAAAGGGATCAATGAAAAAAATTGCAAAGGAAAGGGACCTAGAAGTACCAGATCTCAAACTATACTGTAAAGCAATATTCATCAAAACAATCTGGTACCAGATAAGAAACAGAGCAAGCAGTTGATCAATGAAATAGATTAGGTATGCAAAATGCAAAAGAAAATAGCCACAATGACTTAGTATCAGATATACCCAAAGATCCCAGATACCAGGGCAAGAAATGACTCTTTAACAAAAACTTCTCAGAACACTGGAAAACAGTATGGCAGAAACTAGGCACAGACCAATAGCTCACACTGTATACCAAGATAAGCTGAGAATGAGTATATAACTGAGATTTTTAAAAGTGATATCATAAGCATGGAACATGGAACATGGAAGATATCACCAGTTAAATTCATGGATGAGGTCAGAGTTCACAACCAAAAAACAGATAGAAGGATTCATAGGAGGTAAAATGAATCACTTTGATTATATAAAATTTTAAAGGTTTTGAAAAACAAAACTAATGCAACTAAAATTAGAAGAAAAGCAAGAAACTGGGAAAAATTTTTGCAGCAAGTTTCTCTGATAAAAGTCAAATATATAGGTAGTTGATTCAAATTTATCAGAATAAGAGTCGTTCCTGATTGATATCATATCAAATGGGATGAAGAGATAGTTTTCAGAGGAAATCAAAATTATCCACAGTCATATCAAAAAATACTCTAAATCACTAATAGAGACATGCAAATTAGAAAATCTGTTAGATGCCACTTCACACTTGTCAAGTTGGCTAAGATGACAGAAAAGGAAAATGACAAACTCTAGAGGAAATGTGGGAAAACAGGTACATTAATGTCCTGTTGGTTGAACTAGTGCAGCTATTTTGGAAAATAATTTGGAACTATATCAAAAAAGTTATTAATTTGTGCATATTCATTGACCCAGAAGCATTTCTACTATTTCTACCTTCAGAAATATTTCTAGCATCTCTTTTTGTGGTAGCAAAGAATTGGAAATTGAAGGGATGCCAATCAAATGGGGGAAAGGTTGGTATATGAATACAATGGAATACTATAGTGCTATAAGAAATGATGAAGGAGGGGGCAGAGCCAAGATGGTGGAACAAAAAGATATACATACACCAGCTCTTCCCCCACAGCCCATAAAATACCTGTAAAGAAAGACTCTCAACAAATTCTAAAGCAGCAGAAGCCACAGAACAACAGAGTGGAGGAGATTTCCAGCCCAGGGTGACCTGAAAGGCTGACAGGAAAGGTCTGTCGCACTGGACCTGGAGTGGAGCCTAGCCCAGCCTTGGTCACGAGGCACAGCACCCAGAGAAGGACCAGAGCAGGCCTTGGAAGCAGAATCCCCAGTTGGAGTAGCCATGATTTGCAGATCCCTCAATTCACAAGCACCAAAGGTCAGTGAGAAGGTTTCTTCAGATGGCTGAGAAGGGAGCAAGGTCTTCCCATAGCTCCAGCCTCAGGAAGTGGCAGAGGTCTCATTAGTTGACAGCAGCTCCCACAGCAGCCCACATACACTGTTGGATTGTAAAGCCCCTGGAGGATCTGAGCAGATAATCTTTATCTCCCACTGAATGGCAGCCCTGCCCCCACCTAAAACCCCTGGGGGAATTGAGCAACTTATTTGAATCTCAGCACACACACACATACACACACACGCGCACACACACACATGCACACACACACACACACGCACGCACACACACACACACACACACACACACACACACACACACACACACACACACACCTTGCTGGTTTGGTGGAATTGGAGGCCAGTTGGTGGTGGAGAGGAAACTACTACTCACAGATTCTGGGCACAAAAGTTTCTTGTTGCTCCCAGACCAGTGTACATACTTGACTGTGCCGTCTTGGAGGAACTGAGATCTTATAGATCCCCAGAGTAAACACTACTCTTGACAAAGGACCCAAAAGTCAAGTAACTGGCTGGGAAAATGCCCAAAAAAGGGAAAAAGATAAGACTATAGAAGGTCACTTTCTTGGTGAACAGATATCTTCTCCCATCCTTTCAGATGAGGAAGAACAATGCTTACCATCAGGGAAAGACATAAAAGTCAAGGCTTCTGTATCCCAAACATCCAAAATAAATATTCAGTGGGCTCAGGCCATGGAAGAACTCAAAAAGGATTTTGAAAATCAAGTAAGAGACATGGAAGAAAAATTGGGAAGAGAAATGAGAGGCAAGAAAATCATGATGAGAGTCAACAACTTGCTAAAGGAGACTCAAAAAATGCTGAAGAAAATAACACCTTTAAAAATAGGCTAACTCAATTGGCAAAAAAGGTTTAAGAAGCCAATGAGGAGAAGAATGTTTTAAAACGCAGAATTAGCCAAATGGAAAAGGAGGCTCAAAAGCTCACTGAAGAAAATAGTTCTTTAAAAATTATAATGGAACAGATAGAGGCTAATGACTTTATGAGAAACCAAGAAATCACAAAACAAAATCAAAAGAATGAAAAAATGGAAGATAATGTGAAATGTCTCGTTGAAAAAACAACTGACCTGGAAAATAGATCCAGGAGAGACAATTTAAAAATTATGGGACTACCTGAAAGCCATGACCAAAAAAAAGAGCCTAGACTTCATCTTTCATGAAATTATAAAGGAAAACTGCCCTGATATTCTGGAACCAGAGGGCAAAATAAATATTGAAAGAATCCACCAATCACTTCCTGAAAGAGATCCAAGAAACTCCTAGGAACATTGTAGCCAAATTCCAGAATTCCTATATCAAGGAGAAAATATTGCAAGCAGCTAGAAAGAAACAATTTGAGTGTTGTGGAAATACAGTCAGATAACATGAGATCTAGCAGCCTCTACATTAAGGGATCGAAGGACATGGAATATGATATTCCAAAAGTCACAGGAACTAGGACTAAAACCAAGAATCACCTACCCAGCAAAACTGAGTATAATACTTCAGGGGAAAAAATGGTTATTCAATGAAATAGAGGACTTTCAAGCATTCTTGATGAAAAGACCAGAGCTGAAAAGAAAATTTGACCTTCGAACACAAGAATGAAGAGAAGGATGAAAAAGTAAACAGCAAAGAAAAATCATAAGGGACTTACTAAAGTTGAACTGTTTACATTCCTACATGGAAAGACAATATTTGTAATTCTTGAAACTTTTTTTCAATATCTGAGTAGTTGGTGGGATTATACACACACACACACACACACACACACACACACATACACACATAGAGAGAGAGAGAGACAGAGAACACAGGTGAGTTGAATAGGAAGGGATCATATCTTTAAAAAAATAAAATTAAGGGATGAGAGAGGAGAAGGAGGAGAAAGGGAGAAATGGAATGGAGCAAATTATCTTTCATAAAAGAGGCAAGAAAAAGGCTTTCCAATGGAGCGAAAAAGGGGAGAGGTGAGAAGGAAAATGTGAAACTTCCTCTCATCACATCTGACTCAAGGAAGGAATAAAATACACACTCATTTTGGTATGAAAACCTATGCTACAATACAGGAAAGTGTGGGAGAAGGGAGCAGGGCGGGGGGATGATGGAAGGGAGAGCAATGGAAGGAGGGAGCAATTAGAAGTCAACACTCTTGGGGAGGGACAAGGTCAAAAGAGAGAATAGAAGAAATGAGGGGCAGGATAGGATGGAGGGAAATATAGTTAGTCTTACACAAGATGACTATTATGGAAGTCATTTGTAAAACTACACAGATATGGCCTATATTGAATTGCTTACCTTCCCAAAGGGAATGGGAGGGGAGGGAGGGATGAAGAGAAGTTGGAAGTCAAAGTTTTAGGAACAACTGTGGAGTATTGTTCTTGCATACAACTGGGAAATAAGAAATACAGTTAAAGGGGTATGGAAATTTAAATTGCCCTACAGGACAAAAGAGAAGATGGGGATAAGGGAAGAGAGGGAAGTTAGAAGGGAGGGCAGATTGAGGGTAGGGGTAATTAGAATGCTTGGTGTTTTGGGGTGTGGAAAGGGGAGAGATGGGGTGAAAATTTGGAACTCAAAATTTTGTGGAAATGATTGTTGAAAATTTAAAATGAATAAGTAATTTTAAAAAAAAAGAAATGATGAAGGAAATGGTTTCAGGAAAACCTTGGAAGACTTATATGAATTGATGCAAAATGAAGTGAGCAGAACCAGGGGAACAATTTACATAGTAACACCAATATTGTAAAGTTAATCAACTATGAAAGATTTAGTAATTCCGAGCAATAAAATGACCCCTGAAGTTCTGAAGGACTCATGATGAAAAATGTCCAGATAGAGAACTGATAGACTCAGAGTACTGATTGAAGCATACTTTTTCTCTTTCTTTTCCTTGTTTCTTTTTGGTGGAATTTAGCTAATGTGGAAATATGTTTTGCATGACTTTACATGTATAATGAATATTGTATTTCTTGTCTTTTCAATAGGTGGGAGAGGGGGTAGACAGAGAGAAAATTTGGAACTTACGTAAAAATAAAATTGAATTTAAAAAAAATGCTATCCACCTTCAGATAGAGAACTGATGACAAAATACAAATTATTTTCATTTCTTTTTCTCATTTTTTGGGGGGGCATAACATTGCCAATGAAGAAATTTATTTTGCATGACTTCATATTTGTAACAGGTTTTATATTCCTTGACTTCTCAATAGGTGGGGTTCACAGTAAGGCAAAGAGGAGAGAATAAAATAAAATTGAATTTTTTTTAACAAGATCCTCCATCTGCTTTCTACTAGTTATTCCCGCATGCCATGAATATACTTCCTCTTGGAAGCCACTTTATAGATTCCCTGTCTCAAGTATTGTCTTCTATATAAAGCCTTTCCTGATTCTCCATACTGTTCTATATTCCACTAATATTAAATTTTGATGCCTTTTTATTCCATAGGAGTGACTCTGGGAGGACTGGGGCTCACATCCTACTTCCGATGATTATTGCTATGTGAATTTGGGCAAATAACTTACCTTCCCTAGGCCTCAGTTTCCTCATATGAAAAATGAGAAGATTGAAACAGCTACTCTCTTAGGTCCTTTCTACCTCTAGGTCCTTGATCCTATGACCATGGGTTCTCAAAAGCCATGTCGAGGCAGCTCTGACAAATACTTCCATGAAGGAAATGTGCTAAGCATAGGCTTGTTGATGGATAGTGTGCCCACTGGCAAAGGTAAAAAAGGCTCAGGTTGTTAGCATCAAAATAAAAATTTTAGCAACAGAAACACTCAAAGTCCATATTTCAAGTTTCAGAGGAATTTTCTTCAGTATCAGTGAAACCAGATGAAACCAAAATGCCTTGAAATATTAAAATAAATGTCACCCTCCAGATCCAACACTTTTGTCTAAATGGGATTCCAAATCTTTTTTTTTCTCCAATGGAGTAATTTTCTGGATTTGTTTTTTTTTTTCCTTCCAAAATAATCCTGTTTTTCCATGTATATTTCTAGACTTCCAAACTAGATTGATTTACCCATCCCTAGAAAGACTAATAACTTTCTAAGGAGCTTCCAGGTACTCATCTTATTAGTGCCTCACTTAGTATGGAGAAATAGAAATTATCCACAAGATCAGATTTAGTCCTACTGCATGCAGCTCAGAACTCCTCAGCTCAAGCGATCCACAAGCCTCAGCATCCTCAGGAGCAGGGATTATAGCTCCACTACACTGCACATTGTAGAAACATTTTTAGGACCTATCTTAACTTATAATTCTGCCAACTATGTTGCTCTGTACTGGTCCCTATTTTAGTCATAGTAGAGACTTATTAAAGTGTTGAAAGTAAAACGAGTTCTTGTCTCTGGACACTAATGTGATGAGGAAATGTGACAAAACAAACTTACAGCCACTATTAGGCTTCAGAAGACAACTAGAACCTGCAATTAAAACAGTTCAGTCTGAGTGGAAGGACATAGAGCAATGTATTCTGACAAGACTGAGGCATGGGTTCAAAATAATATCAAGCAGTCAAAATCCAAATTGATATGGAGGACATGCTTCTCAGTAAGAGGAAATTCTTACTGATACCTGGAGAGAAAACTACAAAGCACTTAGCCCAACAGTAGTACCCTTGTCCATAGGAAGATAAAAGCAGGGATGTGCCTAAGCCACCTTGAAAGAGCTGATTTTTAAAATTTTCAGTGTGAACTCTTACACATTAGAAAACAGCAAATGCTGGTAAATTTAAAAGGTAGCAGACTGGGAGTCAGAAAGACTCATTTTCCTGAGTTCAAATCCGGCCTCAGATGCTTACTAGCTGCGTGACTCTGAGTAAGTAATTTCACCCTTTTTGCCTCAGTTTCCTCATCTGTAAAAATGACCTGAAGAAGGAAATGGCAAACCACTCCAGTATCTTTGCCATGAACACTCCAGATGAAGTCACAAGGAGAGTCTGAAACAACTGAACAACAGTGACCTCTTTACTCCAAGTCTAGTGTTCAAGCCACTATTACCTCTTGTGCAATTTCCTTCCTCATCAAAAACCAGGAGCCCAGCTCACCTGACCACAATTTAGATAAGTTAAAATAGATAACACCAGATCTTTCAGCCTATTCTCTTTGCTCCCTTTTTCACTAGTATATCCTGCATAGGGTAAGGTTAGGGACTGAGAGCCACACCACTGCTCTACTCCATGTGCTGACACTACAATGCCACTTTAGGAAAGGGAGTTCCCATATAAGCCTTGTACAACTGAGGGATCCTCATTTGTGCCCTCACCAACTTTCATCTTCTTTACACATCATCCTTCTCCTAAGTAGACAAGGCTAATTTTAAACTCTGTACTCAACAGTTTTCACTCATGTAGCCATAATAGGATCAGCATAACCATGGCTTCTTCCATTCTACTATGCTGTGCTCCAAATAAGCCTCCAAGTCACATACATGACCATTCTGGCTACTTTTAAACATCTTTAAATTCAGGAAATTACTACCATGTACCACTTCTTGCAGTGACAGGAGATGACAAGGAAATCTTTCTGTAGTTGCAAGGTCACCTATATCCCCTTCCCTCCTCAGCCTTCAGATATTCCAAAGCTCCTGACCAATGGAAGTTATATTGTGATATTAGCATATTATAGATGGTGGGACAAAAGGAGGAAGTAGATGATGAGTCCTGGAAGTAGTTGAGAAAATTTTCAATAGTCAGGGTATCTGCTGAAGGTCTCAGCTAAAAGCAGAGTAGTTGAGAAATTCTTGAATTGTCTTGCTATTAATTTCCTTCTTTGGAAAAAAGAGTAAGGAATATTGTTTGCGTTTCTTAACCAAGGGACCATGAACTTGATTTTTAAATATTTACATAATTATTACATAATTACAATATGATTGGTTTCATTTCTAACCTGGTGTATTTTATCTTATTTATTTAAAAAACATTGCTCTAAGAAGGTCTCTGTACGCTTCACCAGACTGCCCAAATGGTCCATGATACACAAGAAAAGATTAAACAGAGTCACAAAGAGTTGAACATGACTGAAAAACAACTGAAAAAACAAGAATATTAATAATTGTACATCCCCACTCACGTTCTCTCTGTTGCTTCACTGTATATGAGAACTATGTATTGTCAGTGAATTCAGAGCTAGTTGATCCATCAATCTCAAGCAATAGTGGTTAATGAAGTTAAATCAGTTTCACAATAGGTTGTTTGGCAGAACCAACAGAAGAGTCATTCTACTGGCATTGCCTTCATAGTTCTCATACATAGTGAAGCAATAGAGGAGAACAGAATTAAGGATGTGCTATTGTTATTATTCCTGTTTTGTCTATTTTTTTCAGTTGCTTTCAACTTTTTGTGACTCCATTTGGAGTTTTCTTGGCAAAGATACTGAAGTGATTTGCCATTTCCTTCTCCAGGTCATTTTACAGATGAGAAAACTGAGGCAAAGAGGATGAAGTGTCAGAGTGAAGTGACAAACAGAGTCACATAGCTAGAAAGTGTCTGAGGCTAGATTTGAACTCAGCAAGATGAGTCTTCCTGACTCTGGCCCCAGCACTCTTTTGCACTATGGTAGATGAGGAAGGTGACAGAGATAATAAGTGGAAGAACTAGAAGCTGACCCCAGCTTAAAATGGATTAAAAAATCCATTCTCTTTCTCTTATACCATGCCATGTTATTACCCTTTATGCCAACCATTGTTTCTATGGGAATGTGCATTGGATTATTTTTTTTCATTTTTCAACTTTTTTTTTTTTTTATTAAGTTGGGTGCATAAAAGACATACATATCTCACATGGACAATTCTTGTCTTTAATAAAGGCAACAAAAATGTGGCAAAAGTGAGTTGTGTGTCACAAAGTAAATCAATTTGGAAGAAAAAAATCTGAATTTCTGTACAATGCAACTATAAAGATCAGCAGATAATGTCAATGACTTGTGCATACTGAGATACAACCAAATATGTGTGCAAAGAAATAAGGCACCCATTAAGTAGCTAGTTCACTTGTGTTCCTTTGTTTACCACACATACATAATTTTAAAAATCATCCATTTATGTCATAAGAATGAGAACATTCAAAAAATGAAATTTGGATTTCATTTCTTATTTTCATAATATCAATGCTGAGCTTCCAATAGTAACTTCATTGATACTAAACATTTAAATGCATTTCAAAAGTAAAAAACAAACTTAATTTCTTCTCTCCTCTGAATGGGTTTAAAAATAAAAAGGAAAAAACAAATTTTTTTCTGTACTTGTAGGATTATCCCATCCTGAAACCAAGAAGCATGAGTAACAGAGGACAAATATTCATAAGGCTATTCTTGCGTTTTTTCCAAAGTGCCTAGGTGAACCATGTTTTAGAGTATACTTAGTCTAAGAAACCAACCAGCATAATGTAAACACCTTGAATGTAGAATTACAGTATTAACTGTATCAAATTTTCAATCTCCATCCTCAAAACAATTTTTGTACAACTATTCAGTATTTTAAGGTTATTTATTTTAAAACCCATCTCTCCATTCAGGAATTTTTGTTTAACATGAACCATATTTAGATTTGTTATGAACACTTTTTTTGCTATGCTATATTTATAATGCAATAAGCCTTTTTCAAGGAGTATGAACTGTACAAACTTACAGTAGTGTGTAATTCAAAAGCAGTTTCTTCCTTTTTTAAAATAGGCTAACACATCCCCTTCCTGAATAAAGATACATGTGTTAAAGCCTAAGGGGTAAACACTTTTGCTATGCAAAATTTAGTGAAGAAACTGCATATGCATTCTTATGTATAAAACCTCATAATAGATCGATAGATCTTCGAGTCTACAAATTGAAACATTTACATCCAGAATTTGTATCTAAGGCACATATTTCATGTAAAAACTAGCAAATTTTCAATCCATCAATTTATTGCAAACACCATTACTTTTATTAGAAACAAACTGCATTGCCTCTAAAGATGCTGACAATATGTTGTAGAATATATTCTAATTTCACACAGGGTAGTTCTCTCCTTTAATTACGTTCCTGTAGGAGGTGCAACTGTTCCTGTGCCATGGGTAGAAACATTTGACTGACCGTGCAAGCTGGTCTCCTTATATACAAACCAAGCATTTCCTCTCCAAAGTATCATGTTCAGAAAACCAAAGATCACAGATAGATTCAGAGATCCCATACTGGTTACAGAGTCAAAGGAGCAGTTTACCATCTTATTATCGCAAGAGACAATCTGACCAGAAGATTTTCACCTGTGGTCATCTTAAGGCTGTCAGAGCTTTAGCCCAAGCTGAAATGCTCACCAACTATAAGAAAGTAGCAGTAAGAGTAATAAGGAAGGAAATAAAGGGAATTTTTCGACTCTCCCGATATGTATATTCATGTAACCAATAAAGTACAAGTGCAGCAATGCCATGTAGGAAGACCAAGGCTACAAACAGAAATGGGCAGAAGAAGAGATCTCCTATAAGAAAATAAACGCTCCAGTTTAGACCACACAGAGGCTCCTGTGTTGCATGAAGTGAAACTTGATTCAACCTGAAGGGATAAGCAAAGGCAGCTTCTTCAACTGTACCATTGGGAGGAGCTGGAGTTGGGCAGAAAACTTGGAAACTTGTCTTGCCCTGAAAACCTCCACACGTGGCGAAAGAAAAAAATGGAAGCTCCCCACTGGAGAATCTTGATGACACCCAGGGGCTCCTTAAGCTAGCTGAAGTTAATCTGGAGGTCCAGGGAAGGAAGGAAAGAGGGCCAGAGTCAGGGCGGCTGGGCTGCGGAGGAGGGAGCCAGATCAGGGCGCGCATTGGATTATTTTTAAAAGTTTTATTTACATTTCCACTGAATTTCCAAAGAAAACTGACATAAGCATTTCTTTAAAAATAAGTTTTATTGATGGCCTTTATTTTTACGTGACTAACCCCTCCTTCTTGTTCCTTTCTCTGCGGAATTGAACCTTCCCCTGTCAAGGAAGAAAGACAATTGACGAAGTGACTATATATCAGTGTACAATATGTACAACATCCAGCCCTCATATTCCCCCACATCTCTGCTGAGAATGAGGAATGCCTCATTATCTGTTCTCCAGAACAGTAACGCTTTTTCTCCTGCTCTGAGTTCAATTTCCCATAAAGGATCTTTTCAAATATTTGTTATCTTATTAGCAAACTTTTGTAAAGGTTTTAAAACTTGTTTCAGTTGGGGGTCTTAAATATGATTTGCTGGTTTATACTCTATCCTCTTTCAGCATTGAGAAATAATTCCATGGTTTTTTTGGTACAGTCACAGGCAAACTCCTCAGTGTTCTCAGCTATTGCATCAAGAACAACAATTTTTCACTTAAATTAGTCAAGTACATTTAGTATCATTCATAATGCTGTGCTCTGTCAAACACAGAATTCTTCATCGGAGGAATTCAACTTCTCGCCCCACATATTTCTCAATTAACTCTTTCAACATATGTGCAAAATGGTCAGGACAAGAGTGAATTTCTCTCCCCAGATTCAGGGTGTCTGTAACAAGAAGCTAAGAGACTTCAATGGTTTTCCACCCTTGAACACTCTTTGGACTTGGACCCCCCTGGCTTGGCATGATTCATCTTCCCTCACTCCCCTCCCTGTTGATCAAGTCCTAAACCACATTGTGACTCATCCCACTGTTTCTTAACTTGATTCATTCCCTGCTTAGCAGGAGGACACTTGGTTCTGAGTTCACCCCCTGATGGTAAATGAGGGGAACATGAGCCCCAGCTCAGCCACTTCACTGAGACTTTGATGTTAGCAGGATTGGTTTCCTGTGTATTTTCGTGACTGAATTTAGTAGGAGTACACAGCTAAAAAGGATTCACTTGTGAATCTCCTTCCCCAGCCCTTCCCTTTGTTCCTTTTGATTTATTCCTCATCAATTAATGAGCTTGTTTTTCATACAATAGTGACAAGGGGCCATGCTACCTTTGATTTCCAGGACAAGCTAATCTGCTCACCATCCATTTAGATGATTTATCACATTGTCACAATAGCTACCCAGAATCCTCATAGCTGCCATAAATGAAAAGCATTTTCTTCTGAAATATTGCTCTATTAAGATCAATTCCCAGTTCTCCATCACATTGACATCTAGAAGGCAAAGAAATAAAAGCATAAATAAAATAAGACCTTTTTTTCCCTCTTTGAAGTTTTCTATTGATTGTATCTTATTCTCTTGAGGCACATAGATGTGTCTGTGTTGTTGTTATGGTTTAATATAGTTAACTTCCCCACCAGGAGTCAACAAAGCAAGTGGAGAATTGTACAAAATTAAAATAGCTGGCAAATGGAATTGTGCTGTCTCCCTGGAGGGACTGGTTAGTGGCCAGACACAACTTGGTCTGTGTGCTCACTGTTCTTCATTCTTTGCCAGAGACTGGAAACAACCATATTAACAACTGCAATATTTAGCAAGACAGAGGAAGCTAAAGCCTCCAAAAATCTTAGATTAAAAAAAAGTCAGACCCGGCGGCCACCCACCCATGATGGTGGTCATAGAGTGAGGATCATTCTCTGTTCAGAGATTATATTCATGACAGGTGCATGAACCAAGGAGCACAGCTGGGGCTGTTCACTGCTGGCAGTATTCAAGGGCTCATCTTCCTTTGGCTTATGGAAGAGGAGGTATTTGAGCCAGTTCCACTCTGCATAATCAACGCTGTTCTACAGTTGTCAAACCAGCCTGTTTTTGGTGATGAACATGGTGTAGTTGTGAGAGAGTGTAGAAACTGAACAGCCCTGTGAGGCTCTGGGATACGTGAAGTGGTTTAGCAGTGATGGTCTGGAGTTCCCTCCTGCTTAGCCTCCAAGTTTTGGTGGTCCTGGATGTTGACTTGCTGCAAAAGGCAAACATGAGCTTGAAGAATATATATATCTGTATGTGATCCACAGTTAGGTCCTGTGTTCTTTCAATCAGAGCCAGAACACAGGAGACATAAAGGGGGACTCTGAAGAGTGTTCTGTAGATTGGGTCTAAGAACTATCATATAGCTTATCTTCCATGAATGAACTTGAGCCCCCATCACCTAGAAAGAAGACCTAGCACTGGGACATTTTATTTGACAATCTATTAGTCCACAGTGATCTTTCTTGCTTTTCAGGATTCCCATAACATTTGTTTACTGAAGCATTTACAACTTGTCAGATACTGCCTTGTGTGGTTCACTAAATTTTCATGTGTTTAGCTATAGTGCTAACTCCTTGGGTGCAAGGGATGAATATTAAACTTCTTTGAATCTTTCATAGCACCTGCCATATGAAGTTCTGGTCATACAGCTAGATACCAATTAGTGTGATAATTATGTAAAATGTGGTTAGTGGTTGTAGTCCAGTGGAAATACGCAGTGTGAATTTGACTAATGAAACCATTTCAGAGGATTCATTATTTGAACTAACCAATGCTTTGTTGTCTGTCAGATGTGATATAGCACAATGAGAAATGGATTCCTGGGTTTAAATCCCTCTCTGATGTGTGACTTTGGGTAATTCACTTAACTACTCTGGGGTCCTAGTTTCCTCATCTATAAAATGAGAAGATCACACTAGATTAGCTTCAAGGTGACTTTTAGCTTCAAATCTACACTCTAATGAAATATCTGTTGAAAGAAAGACAAGATAAAACATTCAGACTAAGGTGCTGATAATTCAACTACTCTGTCCCAGGGGTGTTTGTTCTGGCGACAAGGGATTATCCTGTCATTCCTAAAATCTCACTACATATACCTCCCTGATATCATGGTCCCTTTCAAGGATGAAGGATCGAGCTCTGTGAGTAGAATAGGAGCTGTTCGCTAGAGACCAACTTCCAGTTGGGCAACATGTCTTTCTTTCTTTCGCTTTCTTTCCTTCCTTTCCTTTCTTTTCTCCCAGTGTAGGCTCTCACGCCCTTACCAACTGGTACTCTGCCCGAAGGGAAGGGAATGTACATTTTAGTCTCTAAGTGCCTTTTTTTGGTTTTGGTTTTTTTTTCTCTTAAAGACCCAAATCTTAGCCCCAAATCACTCTGGTCCCAGATCAAGCCCTACTTGGTCAACGTTTGGGCCCTAATTGGCTTAGAATGAAGGTAAATAACAATTGTTTCTATTTTGGCCAGAAACCCTGAGGGTTCTCCCCTCCCAGACCTATTTTTTTAGAGGCCATTCTTTGCCTCATTTTAAAAAATTAAGCCATAATTATTGAATGGGCACTGTCTCAGTCAAACTGAGACCTGTTAAAGCCCTTAGCTTCCTTCCAGGATAAAGATTGTTAGGGCAAAGATGAAAGGAAGATGTGGAGACTGGGCGGTGCTTCTATTCCCAAGGCTCTTGGGTTCTGGGATTTCTCACTTGGGGTCTGAGGGCAGATAAAAGTCATAACAACAGGGGTAGTTTGCTTTGCCTGGCGTATGCTGACTCCTGTCTCTATCAGCATGCCTTATTGATTTAGCTAGGTAGGAATGTCTAACCCAATGGGTACCAGCTGATCCATGACTGGTAGGAATAGCTGGCCCTTTCTCCACAACAAGGAATTGTTTCTTCTTGCCGGTAGCTACAGAGGGTGAGTTGGAAGTAGGACTGGTCATCCGGGGTTCACTGCCACTTCTAGAGATCTTGAGCTCACTGGGTCTTTGGTAGTAATTTATCAGTAGTTGTTATTAGTTACTAGAAAATGAGCCCATTCCCTACAGTGATGATTTCCTTCATTGATAGCAATGGAACCCAGGCTATCAGGAGAGACAATCTCCTTGGAGGAGGGTCCTGAGATATAACTATTATGATCTGGGAGATAGTGGAGGTAGTTTGAGTTGACTGGTATATCTCTGGAGATAACATAGAGGGGATGGCATCAGATTTGGAATTAGGAAGTCCTGAGTTCAAATCCTGCCCCAGAGACTTAATGAGATATGTGATGCTGGAGAAGTCACTTAACCTTTCTCGGCCTGAGTTTACTCATCTGTAAAATGGGGACAGTAAGATCCCCTACCCCATGTTGTCGGTATCAAATGAGATAATATAAATAAAATGCTTAACGTGGCATACAAATGTTAGCTATTATTATGTATAGTTCTGAAAGTCATCTGCAGGGAACATAATAGATTCCATTGGATCTTTTGGAATCATTGAGAAAGAGGGTAAAGAAAGAGAAAAGCATCCAGAACAGAGCCTTGTGGAACTCTCATAATCAGAGGTTTGGATGTGGGTGATGATCCAGCAAAACTAATGGAGAAAAAACTAATGGCCAGAGGTGGCCAGAAAACAAGGAGAGAGGACTGTGTGAAAAAACACATAGAAGAGGGAATCCAGTGGGACGAAGCTGGCAAAAACATAAAAGTTACCAAGAGGTCAGAAAGAATAAGAACTGACAAAAGGCCATGGGATTTGGCAAAGAGATCGCTGATTGCCAGGCCTAGAGGCCTGAGGGCTACCCGAGTCTTCCCTTACCTCTATCGGAGGTCTTCGGTTGGCCAAACCGGATGCTCGTATGAGAGAAAGGACGTTCCAGAGTCGAACAAGGGTTGAGCTTTATTTCAGGGTCTAGTTACAAGTGCAGGGGAATTCTTCCTTAGGAGGGAGTGAAGAATCTCCCAAGGAGGCAAAGATCTTACAATAAGAGATTGGAAGTAGAAGTACAAGCGGGGAGAGAGGGGGAGGGGAGAGAGGAGAGAGGAAAAGCGGAGCCTTGTTGTCCTGTCCGCTCCGCGCCCCTCCGCCCAAGAGAGCTTTCAGGCTTTCCTGATCCTACTTAAGTTCTCCAGTCGCATAGTTTGCATCTGAATACCGTGCTGTTAGGTGTGCCCAGATCCGGGACAATCTCGAGGGTGGGGAGAGCTCTCTCCCATCACGTCTCTCACGGGAAGAGGCAGAAATACACGAGATAGCTCGGTTCACCTCGATTCCCAGTCGTTTCCTGGGGGGTCTCGTGAGAACTCTAAGATTTAGAAGTTCCCACCTTTACCCGCCCGAGACTGTCCACATGGAATTGAGCTTCCAACCCTAGCAGCTGATAACCATGGGAATATGAAAGTGAACAATCATCCTAGAAATTCAGCACGAAACCAGACAAAATAATTATGTTTGAAGACCAAAAGTTCAGTGGAAATAATGAGGAAAAGTATAAGTGAAGGAGGCCTAGCATTACCTGATCTCAAACTATATTACATAAATCAATAGTCATCAGAACTATTTCGTAATGGTTGGAGGAAAAAAAAAAACCCCAGAAAAGTAGACTAGCTCTGCAAGAAACAGGAAGAAAGTAATGAAAGTAATCAACAACAGTATTTCAGCGTCTAGGAAAATCTCAAAACATAAATTACTGGTACGGGCAGGGAGGGAGAACTACCTTTTTGATAAGAACACTGTACAGCAGCTTGTCTGAAATTGGATTTATACAGAAATACAATAAACCCAATATGAGGATGCAACCTGAATATAAAAGATTGCAACATAAATTAGAAGAAGGAGATCAAGTGTTTTTCACAACTATGGCTAGAAAATGAATTTTAAATGGAGAACAAAGAATATTGGAAAAGATACGATAGGCAGCTTTGACTATATAAAATAAAAAAGTTTAACATGAATAAAATCAGGAAAGATAGAAGGGAAAATGTAGAGTAAAAACATATTAGTGAAAGTCTGATAGTCAAAGCATATTGAGAACTGACACTAATCTACAGCACTAAAAGGTTTTCACCAAAAAATAAGTGGCCAAAAAAGATGCATAAGTATTTTCAAAATGAGAATCACACACTGTAAATGACCACATAAAAACATGCTCCAGACCATTAACGGTAAGAAATTGTTGCTGTGTCTGTCATTGTAGTCATGCTCAACTCTTCATGATCCCATTTGGGGCTTTTTTGGCAAACTGGAATGATTTGCCATTTCCTTCTCTAGCTCATTTTAAAGATAAGGAAACCAAGGCACACAGGGTTCAGTGACTTGTCCAGGGCCACTTAGCTAGTAATTGTCTGACACGGCATTTGAACTCATGAAGAAAAGTCTTCCTAATTCCAAGTCCAGTGCTCTATCCACTGTACCATGTAGCTGCCCAGTAGTTAGAGAAGCATAAATTAAAAGTGCAGTTGTGGGGTTCCCCTCATACTATGAAAACTGGCAAAGATGACAGAAAAGAAATGGGAACAGTCAATAATGGACAGACCATAGGAGGTCAAGTATGTTAATGAATTGTTGCTAATACTGTGAAGTAGTCCAGTCGTTCTGGATATTAACTTGGACTTAAGAAAAATGACTAAACTGTAGCTGTGATCATAGAGGTACACACACACACATACATAAAACATATATATATAATAACATATATAATGACATATGTATGCATATATAAAACAAGGAAGCCAAAGTCAGAAAAGCCATTTAATATATCAAAATATTCGTAATGTAACTCTTTGTTACAACAAAGAACTGGAAACAAAGTATGTGTCCATTCATTGTGGAATGGCTGAAAAAATAGTGGAATGTGATAGAATATCATTATACTGTAAGAAACAATAAATTTGAAGAATTCAGAGAAACACAGCAAGATTTGCACAAAGAACAGAATAAACAGGACCAAAAGAAGAACAATGACTACAAAAATTCTAAAAGGAATATAAACTCTGAGTAAATGGGGAAACCAGTGGGAAAATCAATGGGAAAAATGATGACAAACTATGCCTCTCCTCTCATCTACAGAAAAACAGAGAGACAGGGACAGTATATTGTGTACATAGTCAAATGCAGTCTATTAGATGCTTTTGCTTATTAGTTTTTCTTTTTTCTTTTAAATTTAAATTTAAATATACAATAAGAAAAAGAAACATATTGGAAACCTAAATATTAACTTAAATACTTTTTGCTTTTCTTAATCATGGGGGAGGGATACACAGAGGAGGGTGTGTAATGACTGTGATATAAATACAACAGGCAGCAATAAAACATAATTTCTTTTAAGAGAAAAGAAAGAAATTCAAGCTGAAGGGTTTATAATTTAGTAGTTACTTATAAGAATAGTTTTCCTCTCTAGTGTCCTCAACTGCAAAATGAAGGGGCTGAATTAGGAGACTTGTAAGGCCCCTTCCATCCTTAAATCCTACAATTCTAGGATTTCATGACTGTGTCAATATTAATGAATCACTGTATTCTCATAGTCACCAGAATTACTAAGCAGCCAGGGAGCAACCTTAACCCCCACATAGCAGACTCGGTTGTCTCAAAGGCTATTGTCACTTGGCTGTGTATTGTGTAATCAAATTTCATATCCTGTTGTTGTCACTGCTTGCTGGGTACTTTTGCTGTCAACTGAAAAATGGCAAATTGCCCCTGGAGCTCGACGTGGTCCAGGCTGAAAGGGAAACCAGCATCTACGTGCAACCAATTCAGAGACACAGGCTGGAAGGTTTTTCTCATTTATGCTTTGAAAAAGAAATCTAGTGCTTATTAAGTAACTGAACTCAGAATAAAAATTACTTTCCCGTTCAATGCAAGCATTGTCTGACGTCCGACTAGGAAATCTGAGTAGCACCTATGGGTCTAGCTGATAGCAGCCCTCTAACACTGCCCGCTCTTACATATATAGCTTTCTTTTCTCTCTTCTATCGAATCCTTCCTTCCTTCCATAAGTATTATTAACCTCATTTTGCCTGTGTGGGAAGCCAAACTCAGAGAAATAAAATCACCTCCCCACATTCATGTAGCTAGCAAGTAGCAGAACTGCACCTCATCTCAGCTCTTTGTGACTCTGGCTGTCTTGTTCTTAATGCCAAGCACAGAGTCCATGGCTATCACTGCTCAGAGGTGACTATTTCCTTGGAGAAAAATGCTGCAGATATTTTCTCCATCATTTCACACTACTGAGCCATTCAGCATGCCTCTTGGTCCACTCCTGGGACTCCATCTGATGTTATAGCTGAGGCGGGGGGAAGCCTGTGTCCTCATCACATGTGATCCTTTAGGGCCAAACTTCACTTGGATTCACTCAAAGGAACACCATTGAGGACCTAGAGGGCCACATGTAGCCTTGAGGCCACAGGTTCCCCACCCCGCTATAGCTAATTTCTATATCTGATATGAATATTACCTTATGCCTCTGGCCCCTTGGCTTATCGTTCCATATTTGCAGCAAACATGGACAACATAGAGAAGTTTGAGTTAGAAGAAAACCAATTGGTCCATAAACTTATATAAAGTGCCTACTATGTGCTAGCACTCTGCTAAAAAGAGGTCAATGACAGTTCCAGACCTTCAGGAGCTCATGATCTTAAAGTACAGCTAGATAGATTGAGAACTGGTTGAATGAACAAATCCAAAGAGTAATCACTAATTAATAGATCTCAATATGGAGGGAGGTCTCTGGATGAGGCACCAATCTGTCCCTAGCCCTATTCTCTTAGAAGCTTTTATCAATGGCTTGGATAAATCAAAGGCATAGATAACATGCAAATGATATAAAGCTAGGAGGAATAAGAAAGAATACTAACCTAAAGATATCTCAATAGTGGGCTAACTTCAATAAGACTGATTTTAATAAAGGGAAATAGAAAGTACCAAACTTAAGCTTACGTATTTGTTTTTTAATCTACTGTCTAAATAAAGACCGGAGAAGATAAAAAAGTATCTAGGGTTAGTGCACTGAAAAGTCATTATGAGTCAATTAATGAGCAAGCATTTAATTACTTTCAGGCACTATGCTAAGCACTAGGGTTACAAAGGTTAAAGTGAAATTGTTTCTGTTCAGTTGTTTTCAGTCATATCTGACTCTTTGTGACCCCATTTGGGGTTTTCTTGGCAAAGATAATGGAGTGGTTTCCCCATTTCCTTCTCCAGTTTATTTTACAGATGAGGAAAAACTCAGGTCACACAGTTAATAAGTGTCTGAGGTCAGATTTGAACTCGGGAAGATGAGTCCTCCAGACTTCAGACTCAGTGTTCTATCCACTCAACCCAGCTGTCCTCCAAAGTGAAAGAGCCCCTGTCCTCAAGGTGCTTACATTTTAATGGGAGAAACATCACAGAGAGAGAGAGAGAGAGAGAGAGAGAGAGAGAGAGAGAGAGAGAGAGAGAGACAGACAGACAGACAGACAGACAGACAGACAGGCAGGCAGGCAGGCAGGCAGGCAGGCAGATCTATCAATAGATATTTTTGTAAATTGAATCCTAGTGCTATTTCAAAAGAACAGAGTATTAGTCTTTTCAAAATCCCTCCGGGTTAGAGGAGGAAGTTACCTGAGCAACATTTTCTTCAAACAAGAAACTGGCTAATAATCTGTATCTATATACATAGGAAGACAGACTGGCCCCTGTGATTTCACTGGTGTAGGGAGCTTCCACGTGAGGAAACTGCCTTTATCAATTCAGGGCATCACTTTCTCCACTACTTGTGGTCTGAGTTTCCTAGGGTAGTGAAAGGTTAAGTAATTTGCTGAGGGTCACACTGACAATATGCATCAGAAGTTAGAGCAAGGGTAGGGAACCTGCAGACTTGGGGCCACATGTGGCTCTCTAGGGCCACATATGGCCTCGAAACTGCCGGTTCCCATGCCTGGGTTAGAGTGACTTGGATCCAGGACAGCAAATAACTACTTCCAAAAGATGTTTATCTTAGAGAATAGGAAAGCTGTTGATAACAACTGAAAATTTAATGTGAAAAAAGAACAAAAGGGAAAAAAAGCCATAATATCTGACTGCCTCTAGTGCTCATAAGAAGGAAAGTTATTACAATAGGTAAGGGTCTAATATTGCAATGAGGTCTGTAACTTCAAGAGAGATCTAGTCACCTATAGGGGGAAGAAAAGGAGATGGTTTGGAGGAGGCTTCTCTTTACTTAATACATCGGGGTCCAGCTTTGAGATCTTAAACACAGGCCTCCATCTCACTCTAGAGCTGACTGTTTAAGGTCATAAAGAATCAATTTCAGAGTTTCATGCATTAGGATGTCTTGCATCTAGGAGATGAAGCCAAAGAAAGGTGAGCAACACAATACTGTCATTCGTAAACCGGACTAGAAAAACTGAGTTTCCTTCCAACACTGATATCACCTTGAGGTCAAGCCTGGGTGTTTCCATAAGAATCTCCCCATTGGTGAAGAGAATGATCACTTCATCCTCCCTCTGTGTCTTCATGAGGAATGAAGTTGGCAAGAGCTTAGGAGGGCCCTTCTCTCCCTCCAGGGACCTCTTCTGGACAAGAGACTAGAATAGCTGGGAAACAAGAAAAGACAAAAGCCTCCCCTCCTAGCTGTCATCATCTCTATCCCTCATGCAGATGAGAAGGGCTGAATAACAATTCTCTCCACCAACGAGGAGAGTCTTATGTAAATGATCAGGCATAAGCCAAGTGAGATTTTGCCATTCTAACTCTAGTTCCTCCAATCAATCTATTTTTGTTGTAGTTCAATCATTTTTCAGTTGTGTCTGACTCTTCATGACGCCATTTGGGGTTTTCTTGGCAAAGATACTACAGTAGTCTGCCATTTCCTTTTTCAGTTCTTTTTACAGATGAAGAAACTGAGGCAAACAGGGTGAAGTGACTTGTCCAGGGTCACACAGCTAGTAAGTGTCTAAGGCTAGATTTGAGCCCAGGAAGACTAATCTTTCTGACTCCAGGTCTGGCATTCTACCACAATACCTAGACACCCCTCAGATCAGCTTACCACTTGTGCATTCTCCCTTGTTCAGGAATATTCTAAGAACAATCCTCCCTCCCTATCTGAGGATGCTTCAGTCAGAGCCACAGAAGGCACTCAGTGATAACAACTTTCACTCCTTGCTTCTTATTGTCCAGCCTGGAAAACCTAGCCCCTGGCATAGGTTCTGAGAACCCATTCTCCCCTCCAGGCTACAATGAGTCATCAGAGTAAAACTTGAGTGGAGACCTGAATTGTCATGCTCCCAAAGAGCTGAATATCTATTGAATTTTTGTAAATTGAGTCCTAGTGCTGTTTCAAAAGAATAGTCTTTTCAAAATCACTCCTGAATTAGAGAAGGAAATTACCTGAGAGACCCTTTCCCCAAACACACAAATGACTAATAATCTGTCTCTGATACTGTTTCTGGGATCAGTCTATGTAGTGTTATGATAAGGGAATTTGCAGGCCTTTATGCCCCCAAATATCTTCCTCATCATCTCCTCATAGGGCTCTAAATTCACTGTACTAGACATTCATTCCCTTGAATTAGCAAAGGTCTTGTGTCTCCAGCACAACTCAGTTAAAATGAAAATATAAAAACAGATTTTAAACAGATCTTTTGTGAGCACTTAGAGACACCATGCAGCCATTACCAGAAACCAGGAGGTCACTCTAAATTAACCACAATTACTTCTTTCTAAAAAAAAATAAATTGGATTAGGCTAATATATCAGGGGAATGCTGTAGACCCACCATATCTTGATTCCAACAGTACACTGTGAAAATTCTCTCATTGAGTAACAGCTTTGCAGATATGTTGGAAATGTGTGGACTAAATGGCTGTACACAGGTAGATTCATTGCATATCAAAATAATGTATATTAATGGAAACCTGTCAACCTGGAAAGGGATCTATAGGGATGTGCCTCAGGGCTCTATATTTAGTTTTGCTCTATTTGCCACTTTTTATCAGTGACTTAAGACATAGATGTAATTCTTATCAAATCTGAGGATGAGACAAAATTGGAAGGATCCATTAATGTGATAGATGAAAATAATTTCAATTCAAAATTATTTTGACAGGCTAGAAATATAATTTAAAGCCAAGAGGAGTAAATTTAATAGGTGTAAATGTCAAGGCCAACATTAAGATTAAAAGATATTTATTCTGGAAAAATCTGACTTAATAGTAGTTAGTATAAAAAGATATGGGAATTTTCCTCGTCTACAAACTCCATATGAACCATAAATGTGATAGCGTTGCCAACATGCCCTAAAGTTTCATGAATAGAAGTATTGTCTCCAGCTTTCCCAAGGGAGTGCGTATGTCAGACAAGTTAAACCACCACCACCTTGACCACCATCTGTTTTCAATGATGAGAACAATCCAGGATCCTGAGCTCAGGAGCCATGGGAATAGCAATGCTTCTAGCCCCGTGTCTTCAGCCCTCATCCTGGGAAGCATCCTCAGTAAAGATGCCCCCTTGCAACTGCTCCTACAGATGCTATAGACTGAGGAAAGAAAATTCTTACTCTCAAAGTCCAGAGTCCTTGGTGCTCCCGAATGATTCAACATTAGAAATTTATATGATTTTTATCTGTGGAAATGACAATAAAAAAGAAATATGAACACCTACTTGGTTGCTGTACCCTAAGGATCATAGGACCTTTCCATCTGACTTGTAGGGGTCATCTTCCATATGTATTATCTGTCCAACTAGAATGTGAACCCCCTGAGAGCAGGCACTGTCTTTTTTTTCTATTTATATCCCCAGATCTTAGCACAGTGTTTTACACACAGTAATAAATGCTTTATTCATTCCTTCAACCTTTGAGAATGAATAGTCCTATATTACTTTGTTTAAATCAGAATATGTCTTGAATATTATGTTGAGTTATGAATGCTACCTTTTAAGAAAGATATTGACAAATCAAAAGGTAACCAGAATAGTGAGGGGATTTGGGAACCAGGTTATATAAGGGACTAATGAAGGAACTAGAGATATTTAGTCTGGAAAAAAAAGTAAAGGGGAATATTGTAGCCACATTCAAATATTTGAATAGGTCTCATATGGATGGAGCATTCTAGTTCTTTGGATAGAAGTTATAAGGCAGTTAAGTACATTTTGGCTTAATATAAGGAACTTTCCAGCCATTAGAGCCATTCAAAAATGTAATGGGTTGACTTATGAGGTAGTAAGTGGTCATTTAGGGACTTGAGGAGATGATGTGGTACAAGTATGAGGAGGCAGTATAGTATCATGGAGAGAGTACTGAATTTGGAGTCAGACAACATTCATTATGAAGTAGAAAAAGTGCCGGGCCTGGAGTCAGGAAGAATCATCCTGCTGAATTCAAATCTGACTTCAGACACTCACTAGCTGTGTGACCCTGTGCAAGTCACTTCGCCCTGTTTGCCTCAGTTTCCTCACCCATAAAATAAGTTGGAGAAGGAAATGGCAAATCACTCCAGTAGCTTTGCCATGAAAACTCTAAATGGGATCACAGAGCTGGATGTGGCTGAAATGACAGAAAACAACAAATGTTCATTAAAGTCTTGTCTCTCCTACTTAGTAGATTTATGACTTTGAAGAATTCACTTGACTTTTTTAAACCTCAGTTTCTTCCCCTGTAAAATGGGGATAAAAATACTTTAACTCCTTATTCCATAGATTAGGAAAATACTTTGTCAACCTGAAAGCACTATGGAAATGTATTTGCTATCAAAATATTGTAAAGGAGACTCCTGTATGGAGCTAGAGGTTATACAGAATTACCTGATAGAAGGTTAGAATTTTAGAGCTGGAGAGATCTTAGGAATCATCTAATTCTTCTTTGATAAATAAAGAAATTAAAACTCAAAGAAATAAAACGCCTTGTCCAAAATCACACAGCTAGTAGAAGAACTGGGACTAAAAATTATTTTTCCCACCTTCTGGTCCTGGGATTGCTTTTTTTTTTTTTATTTCACCATGCTGCCGCTCCCATGCTCTGGTCTCTTCAAAGTCTAAGAATCTAGACTCTGATTCTAAGAACACTTGGAAGAGATCGTATATTAAGCTTATATTAGCTTTTAGAAGCATAATTAAAATTAGTTTATCAGTCCAACAGTTGGGGGCACCCCCAACTCAACTGTAGGACCCATCAGACAAAGTACTCCAAGTTGAAGGTGCTATATGGGTCCAAATAGACTTAAGAAAATATAGCTCAGAAGCTCCAATGAATGTGTTTACTTTTACCAATAAATTAGAGGACACCATCATTCAAAGCAAAAGCATTTAGTTAAATCATAGCATAATAAACTGAAATATAACATTCCCCCCATGAGCAAGAGGCACATTCTCTCACAAGCACAGATATCATCAGTGGGAAGAGGGGACCTACCTTGGTTACCCATGTGTAGGAGCACAAGTGAATGGAACATCTCTTGCCAAATGACACACAGGGAAGATCCAACTCACACTTTTAATTTCACAGGGTCACCCAATGTCTCTGGTGATATGATCACACAGCTCCCAATGAAGCAACTATCGATTGCATTCAGGTAATACGAAGGCTCCCTGAAGTAGTGTTCATCTTGTCTCATGGTTGATTCTGAGTGATAATCCATTGATGTCATGCTTGCTGCTAGGAAATTTTCCTAGTGTCCTTGGCACTGCTAGGCATGACTCCACTTGGTTCAGAGTTAGGTAACTTCTCTTCTTCCAGCTTCTGATATCCGCTGGAGTCTTCTTCTGAAGTGACTACTTCTTCCCTATCTCTCTCTCTCTATCTCTCTGTCTGTCTATCTCTTTCTCTCTCTCTCTCCCCCATTTTCTAATCCAGAGGATTAAGCTTTAACTCTTTAGCTTCTTTTGTCCCAATAAAGAAGGAGAGATTTATCTATTTTTACAGTCTCAGATATGGTCAGTTTTGCTTTCCAGGAGCAAGTCTTTGCCTCCAGGGACCAAAATGACTAAGTGACTAATGACTAAAAGACCACAGGCATTTAATCTGACCTTGAACCTACTATATCTGTGGCTGAAACCATTATGCAAGACAAATACATGATTTAGAGATTCTTGTAACTCTGGTGTAATTCTTTTCTAGACATCCTAGACTTAAAAACATATAGGGTAAGGGAGAATTGGTTAAATGAAGAATCACGATAGCTATGTGGATCACACCTTGGTTGTCTTTGGTTCTCCTAGACCAGGAATGGGGAACTAGCAGTCTCAAGGCCACATGTGGCCCTGTAGGTCCTCAAGCACAGACCTTTAACTGAATGCAAACTTCACAGAACAAATCTTGTTTGGATTCAGTCAAAGGCCTGCACTTGAGGACCTACAGGGCCACATGTAGCTGCATATTTCCCACGCCTGTCCTAGACAAAGTAAGGGCAGGTACTCTCACTGTGCAGTGAGTACTGGACCTGTAGTCAGGAAGCCCTGATTTCAAAACTGGCTTCAGACACTTACTAGCTATGTAGCCATTAGCAAGTCATTGAAACCTGCTTCCCTCAGTTTCCTCATTTGGCAAACCAGTCCAATATCTTTGCCAAGAAAACCCCAAATGAAGTCATGAAAAGTTGGACTCAACCGCAGCGTCCAAACAATAAAATTATAAAGGAAAGGGAAGGGAAGGAGAAAGGCAGGAACAAAACTCTCTTGGCAAAGTCATGTGGTGGCAACATAGTAAATCTCAATCCTTTGTTCTAACTTCTGACTTTTGCATCCCTGCAGTTGGCAGCAAGCCTCCAGGGCTTTGACCTCTACTTCATCTGACAACTGGCTGTGACTTTGCATAGCAAAGGACAGGGACTAGAGGAAGTGGAACAAAGGAGCTATTTGGAACAGGAAAGGGATCAGTAACAATCACAGGAGTCTTCCAGGTAAGAGCATATGAGTGACACAGTAAGGAGCCAATGGCAGCCAGGGAATAATAGGAGAATTCTGGACACTGGGGTGGAGCATCAAAATAGAGGCAATGTCAGAAGAGACTCTGAAAGGAAAAGTGGTATAGCTGATGGACTCCCAGAAATCGTGTGTCCTGTCACTCCCTGGGTGACCTTGAGTAAGTTGCTTAACTTCTGAGGACTTGTAACACCAATGCGATACCCACAGCAGCCTCTATGGTATTTCCAGGGTAAATTCACAAAATATGAGCTTTCTTCCTCAAAGACAAAACCAAGATATTTATTTAGATACCAAAAAGCCAATTCCACCATGGTAACAATGAAGTTTGTATATATTACCAATAAAGGGAGCACGGTCATCCCCAAGACTTCTCTTCATCAGGCCTCCATACAAACAAGCTCCCTTAAGCAAAAATCCCTCTCTTTCTCACTCATGCTAGGTGCTCTGCTCTGCCTGTCTCTCTCAGCTCTACCTCACTCTCTCTTCCTGCTGCATTCTTCCTACTCCACCCATTCAGCAGGCTTCTCCCACCGTTGGCTCCATGTGACTCAGGCTGTGGGCTGGGTCAAAGCTCAAAGCAGGTCACATAGGCCTATTAAGGGGCAGGAAAGATTTTCAAATTCCCTTACCATTACAGGATCTCAGTTATATGATGTGCAAAATTTATGAGACTGGACCACATAATGCCTATGTCCTCTTCATACTCTTAAATTCTACTCTACCTTTTTTTCCTAGGGCTGCCCTTGAATGGGATTATCAAATACAATGGTTTTGCTGACTGTAGGCTATAAATCAGCCTCTCTCAAAGAAAAGGCCACAGCCTTCAAAGACCTTCTCCACCTCTTCAGCCAACTGGGTCATGGTTCCAGAGGCAGTAGGACTTGTATTATCTAGGGCAGAGTGCCTCTGTTTATTTGAAAGAAATTGGCTATTGACATCAAGTGTATTCCAAGAGACACTTAGACAGTGATTTCATAGGTCTTCTTTCCATAGGAAATTCGTCTAAATTTTAAAAATACACACCAGTATACATAATAAGAAATAGTTTGTATGCCAAGGATGCTGTAAATGGTAGCTGAATTGTAGCTTTGGTTTTATTGACAGTAGTGGTTTGGCATTCAGTCTCCACTGTTGGGCATCTTAGTGGGAAAAAGTAGTGAGATGATGTCTCAGTGGTGAGGCTGTCTCCACCATTTGCAGAAGAGACTGGCTCAGCAAATGGAAAACTTTTATGCTCAAGTTAGACTTTTTGAAAGCCATGAGAGTCTGGGCTTGGTACATAATCTTTCCCCAATAAATATTTCTGGATGGAAGGATTAATCTGCCTGAAGGATCAATAGCTTATGTTTTTTGAAGATAGCTCCTCTATCCAAAAAGCAAATATCTCTTTGTATTCCTCTACTGAGCTCTTTGTTGTATGTCCCTTTCAAGGAATATATCCATTAGTGTACGTTATAACCAGGGCAGGATTTGCATGGCTTTGTCCCAGGAGCACTGACTTTAAAGGATGCCACTCTGGCATTGACAGATTCCTTCCCAAGTGGCTGAGGTGACTAGGCTGCCTGCTAAGTGTCTAGGCATGGAAGAATAATGATGGAAGGGATAGGGCCACCAATACTCCCACTTTCTCCTATTAATATGATTTTCCTTTATTTTTTTTTTTTACAATATGTACTTCTATGTATTTATTAGATGTAATATGTATATCATATGTAATATAATTACATATTACCATGTACTATTATTACTACATACAATATATACTTCTATGTTCTTCTATACACATCTGTGTATATCAGAGAGAGGATGAGAATTGGCCTGAGGGCTGATGACCAGCTCTCCTACCCTCCTACATTTCTGGAGGCCTAGACAGAAACTGTATTCTGATATTCCCAGAGGAGAGTCTAGGTGGGAACAAAATATTCATATTCTGAGGTTCCCAGGGGACAATCCTGGGGGATGATGATGAGATCAAACCTGGTCCTTGCAAATCCAGTCAGGTGTCCTGGCCCATGAGTTACCCACGGCCTCTATGAGAGGGAATGCCAAGGTCAGGGAGCAGCGAATGGTCTTGTGTAAACAGAAAGCACATGGGAAAGGGAGGGTGCAGTCAGACTGGAGAGGGCCTTCCTTGAATGACAGGCCATGGGGCTCAGATCTGATCTTAGACAGCTTAGGTAGCCTCTGCAGGTCATGCACAGTCATCCCTCCTCGGGAACATCACCACAGCAGCTTCCAGAGACTGGATTGGAGAAAGGTGAGGGGATTCCTAGAATCATCGAGAGGGAAGGGGTCTCAGCAGCACTCTGGGCTGCTCTGTACCTATCGCAGGTCTTCGGCTGGCCAAACCGGATAAACGTATGAGAGAAGAGACTTTCCAGAGTCGAACAAGGGTTAGGCTTTATTCAGGGTCTTGGTTACATGTGCAGGGGGATTTCTTCCTTAGGAGAGAGAAATCCTCTTCCCAAGGAGGCAAAGATCTTACAGTAAGAGAATGGAAGGGGAAGTGGAAGTGGGGAGGGAGAGAGGGGAGAGGGGAGAGCGAAGAGAGGAGAGAGGGAAGAGGGGCCTTCTGTCCTCTAAGGGCCCCTCAGCGCTAAGCGATTTTCCTTTATTCTTAAAGGCCTGTTGGGACCCCAACATCCTGGATACCTCTTACTCAAACTATGGTCAGGAGTCAAAAGTGATAATAGTAACAGCAGGCTTAGATTTTTAAACTTCTGCCAAACAAATATTGGATATCTGAGTATATAGAAGTTGGCAAAGCAAAGGACTGCCATGCTGCTAACTACAAACTTCAGGAAGACCTAGGCCATCTAGTGCCTCGCTGGCATGAGACCTCTCTTCCTGTCCCAAAGGGAGGCTCCAAAGGGAATGGCCTGGGAGTAGAGGAACAGGCTCCTCAGTTCTGATAGCTGTGTATAGAGAAGGAAGGACATTCTATTGGTATCGGAGATGCCACATCTAAAGATCCAACCCTCCTTCCATTTCAGAAGTGTCCTAGTCCTTTTTACCTGCAGCCAGGACTTCAAGAAGAATGGCGGGAGAGAGGAGGAAGCCAATACCTAGGGTCATGTGCAAGGTGGGAAGGAGGAACAGGTGTCATGGGCAAAGACCTAAGTCCAAAGTCCTTGAACAAGTGTTTATTTCTGTCACCCTTCCTCCTCCCTCACCCAAATATACCTTACCTCATCAGCAAGAAGGCGGGCCAGTGCCCAGGGTTATAACCTTATGCAGATAGAGTTAGTGATTGTTGTGAAAAGAGACAGGTGAGTGTAGATGATTAGGCCCCATGCCCACCCCCATTCTAGTCCCTGAATTTGCCTTGCCAGCTTAGCTACCACCAGGTCTGCAAGAATAATTGTTTAAAATAGTAAGCTATCAGCCCAGAACTCTGTTCACAGTGCCACACTGGCTCCTTGACAGCAAGCACTGATTATTTTTTTTTTTTTGCCTTTCTTTGACTTGACTTGATATGATGCTAGCTCATTTGCAAACATCCCTGGGACCACTTCAAAATCCTGGAGAACTAATACTAGGAACCTATTAAAGGACAAGGCCCTTTCTTTGACTCAAATTTTCCGTCAGCAAAATTACAGTAGAAAACAAGGTCTGCCAACCTCACCAAGATACTGCAAAGAATGATTCATGCGTGGAATGTGCTGATTCCGAGTACCATGCTTGAAAGAACAGAAATGAATTTTTTTTGCCAAGAAGGTACATTAATTTTTTTTAGCAGACTTGTGATTTCATAAACACATAGAATATCTCTAGTGAGAAAATCTCCTGTATCAAATAAGATTGGCACCTGTTCTGCAGCATAAAGAGGCTTACATGGGGCACTGTGGCATTAAAGGACATGCTTAGCTAGGGTCACACAGCCAACATGTGTCATGTCAACAAGGAGACTTGAACCTAGGTATTCCTTTTGGAGGTCAACTTGCTCTCCATTACAACATCCCATCTCTCATAACTGTCCATCTTATATAGCTATGTGGAAAGGCAATGTAGCAACATAATTAGAAAGCTGGTCTCTCAGCTAAGAGTCCATGGATCACATCCCACTTCGGGCAGTTGGGTCGTACAAGTGGACAGATAACTAGACCTGAAGCTGGGAAACCTGAACTCAAATTGTGCCTCAGACACTTACTAGAAACATTCTGGGCAAGTCACTTAACCTCTCTCAGACTTAGTTTCTTCATCTATAAAATGAGGTTAATAATAGCACCTACCTCATAGAGTTGTCATGAAAACCAAACCAAATGGCATATCTAAAGTGCTTTGCAAGCCATAAAACACTATATTAACACTATCATCATTGTCATCATCATTATTGTCATTGCTTATTCTGGTACTGACCCATGCTGGCTCCCTTAACATGTCAGTACTTTAGTCCAGTAGTGTCAAACTCAAATAGAAACTGATTTCTGCTGCCACACATTGACTTAGAAAACCACAAATTAGGGGCAGCGAGGTGGCACAGTGGAAAGATCATCAACCTTGCAGTCAGGAGGACCTGAGTTCAGATCTAGCCTCAGATACTAGCTATGTGACCCTGGGCAAGTCAATTAACCCTGTTTGCCTCAAAAAACTTCAAAATTAACTTTCCCTATGTTATATTATATTTTTCATTATTTTGATAAACATTTCCCACTCACATTTTAATCTGGTTCTGGTTGCAGAAGTTTTTCAGAGGCAGGTGAGCTTGACACCCCTTCTCTAGCTAGCTGTCTTAGACTATAAACTTTTGAGAAGGTCCCAATCTTAACTTGTACCTGGGAGTTCCCTTTACCAATGAAATCACAGGTCTGGAACCTATCCCTATCAAAAAATATTATTGTTGTTGAGTTGTGTCTGATTTTTCATGACCCTATTTGGATTTTCTTGACAAAGATATTGGGCCAGTTTGCCATTTCCTTCTCCAGCTCATTTTACAGATAAGGAAACTGAGGCAAACAGGGTGAAGTGACTTGTCCAGGTTACATAGCTAGTAAGCATCTGAGGCCAGATTTGAACTCATGAAGATGAGTCTTCTTAACTGCAGCCCTGGCACTCTATCTACTGTACCACCTAGTTGCCCTATCAAAAAAAAATTACAAGCCAGCATTAAAAGGGGAGAATTTCAATGGAGAAACCTGAGACATTGGCAAAGGAAAACACAGATATATTTTTGTTTACCAAATGAAGATACTGTCACTTAATATATGACCTTCTTAAGTAATCGATATATTACCTTCATGTAGTTCATTATACATCTCAAAAGGGCTCTGGCCTCTCCTATCATCCTTATGACAATGCTGTGAAATAGTTAAGACATGACATCTCCAAGCATCACAGTGTTCAGAGATAGAAGGGGCCTTAGCCATCCTCTGGTTCTCTTCATTTGATAGATTAGGTAATTAAGGCCCAAGGGTATCTCCTCTTTGGTTATAAACCAGTTCACTACAAAGTTAGAGCAAAAAACTTTGGTCTCTGGCTATCAGTCCTTGGATTAGCTCCTGGGATTGCAATTTCACAGATCATATTCAGTAACATTGTACCAGAGAACTTAACATCAATGGCTTACATGCAGACCGTGGGCTCTTAGAGCTCCTTTTTATAAAAAAAGTGTTTGCTTGCCAGAACAACAAAAAGCATTTCTATTTAAAAGAAAAAGCCATCCTCCTATGCAATTATGAGAGCCCCTTCCAACAGAGACAACAGAAAGGCATGAGCCCGCTTAACAATTCCACGTATTCTGAATAACCACTCTCCACAAGTTGCCCCTGTACAGCATGAATGTCTTCCCTGACTTCAGGCTGCCATCACTGCCCCCTTCCTCCTCCTTCTTTCTTTTCTTCAACTTCCTACTTATTAGGAATTAGGCCTCCTTGCTACATAACTCCTATCCCTCTTGACACCACAATGGCCTTGGTTCCTTCTTTAATAATTTGGAGAAAAGAAAAAATAACTCAAAGTTTAAGCCATTACAATTTTATTTTATTATACAATGCCAAATATTCTAAGCTGTCTCATTGGAAGTTAAAGGTCTTCAGCAAGATTCATATAAAGTAGTTCAACAGTGGCTCTGCCCAATCATTAAATTGGTCTGTCAGTTCATGCTTTTGCTTGCCATGAAATTCTGAAAAGAGAAAAACATGAAATCTGGGTCATAATTCTCTCAGGAATGAGTCAGCTCAAGAAAGGAGACAATATTACATGATAGTGTGAACAAATTTTAAAATGTGATGTGATGTAAATATCCAGAGTTTCTCTGTCTGCTAATGGGATATTGCTCCTGCATTACATCTCTTTCTGAGTCTTTCTGGCATTATATAGAAGGAGAAGAAGAAGAAGAAGAAGAAGAAGAAGAAGAAGAAGAAGAAGAAGAAGAAGAAGAAGAAGAAGCAGAAGAAGAAGAAGAAGAAGAAGAAGAAGAAGAAGAAGAAGAAGAAGGAGAAGAAGAAGGAGAAGGAGAAGGAGAAGAAGGAGAAGAAAGAAGAAGGAGAAGGAGAAGAAGAAGAAGAAGAAGAAGAAGAAGAAGAAGAAGAAGAAGAAGAAGGAGAAGGAGAAAGAAGAAGGAGAAGAAGGAGAAGGAGAAGGAGGAGGAGGAGAAGGAGAAGGAGGAGGAGGAGAAGGAGGAGAAGAAAGAAGAAGGAGAAGAAAGAAGAAGAAGGAAGAGAAGAAGAAAAAAGAAGAAGGAGGGAAAGAAGAAGGAGGGGGAAGAAGAGGATAAGGAGAGGAAAGGAGAAAAAGAAGATGATGGAGATAATGATGAAGATGATGACAAGGGAAAATAAAGAAAAAGGAGAAGAAAGAAGGTAATGATGAAGCAGATGATGATGAAGAAGATAATGATAGAGGGGAAGGAGAAAAAGAAGAAAGAAGATAATGATGATGGTGTAGAAGATGGAGGAGGAAGGAAACAACTGTCATTCCTATGGTGCCTTACAGTTTGCAAAGTGCTTTACAACTATTAACTCATAAAAAAACCTCATGACTTATCAGGGTAACTCACACAACAACCCTGGAAGGTAGGTGTTAATTCTCTCCATTTTAGAAATGGGGAGATTTAGGTAGACAGGTTAAGTGACTTGTCAAAGATCACACAGCTAACAGGTGTCAGAAACCAGATCTGAACTCAGTTCTTCCTGACTCTGGGTGTTCTATCCACTGTATTCCTCAGTTGCCTTGTTCCCTTATTCAAAGGAACAAGTTTATTTTCCTTGTAGTAGCTCTTATTTCCTAGTCCCTTCTCCATTCTACCTCAGATATATTTTAACAGATTCTCAGTTGGAATGAAGGGCTGGAAGGATCCTTAGTTCACTCATCTGATTTTTTCAGATGAGATAACTGAGGCTCAGAGGGATTAAGTGACTTTCTCAATCTTATCAAGGACAGTAAGAAAAGATCTAGGATTTGAACCCATGTTCTTTACCCCTAAATTCAGGTCTCATTTCATTTTACTGCAGTGCTTCCCTTTCTTGATACTTAGTGTTTAAAATATGCTCCGTCATTTCTGCTTTTTTGAGCACAGTGCGATGTCATCAACCTGAGTGGGCCATACCTCCAATCTTCTTCTGGGGACCCCAGGGGCCTTTCACATAAATATGTAATTGCATGATTATCAGTGGGGGATATCGGTACCTGTTGTCTGAGCCATTTTAATAGCCTCCCTCCTAGGACGTTGATTTCCTGCCTCTTGTCTTTCCCTCTTTTAAACCATCCTTTTTGCTTTCACCATAGCTTCTTAATGCCCCCATTCTGATCCCCTTCCTTCTCTAGAAAAGGGGGAAATTTGTGGTTCTGCCATTCAAAGTCCTTCACAATCTGTCTCTGACATACCTGTCCAGCCTCATTTCATACTATTCCCCATCGCACACTCTACATCCTTTCCAAACTGGATCATTTCCTTATTGCTCTCTATTTTTATCCCATTTACTCTCATCTCTGTGACTTTTGGGGGATAATCATTCCTTTCCTTTATGGTCCATCTCAGGTGCTACATCTTGAGAGAAGCCTTTCCTGAGGCACTCTCCCATCCACAGTCAAAAGTGAGATCTCCCTCCTCACATTTCTTCTAGCAAGAGAAAGCTATAGAACTTCTCTCTCTTTTGCATGGATTGCATTGTGTTATGTCTCATAGCTATGGCATAACAGTCATATTTCTCCAAAGGGATTATCAGTTCCTGAAGATCAAGGACAGTATCTCACTTCATCCTTCTATTCCCAGTACCTAACACAATGTCTTTATATGTGGTAAGTACTTAATCAATTATTGAAATAAATTAGATTAAATTGAATTGTAGTTCATGACACTTTGTTAATAACAATGAGACAGTCCAATCACCTTTTGATTGTTGTAATGACCATTATTTTCAATATTCCTTCCATTTCTAGGCTGGAAAAAAAAACCAACAACATGCCAATATAAAAATCTTGCACACACAATAATGGAAATACATTAATACTCTATGAATATTTGAAAGTCTGATCTCCTATTGGTTCATGATTTATCTACCTTGAGTGACAGCAGCCCTACTACAGGCCATTGGTTTACATGATAGGCCCTGTCTTACTGCTTGGTTGAATGCCTCACCTGAGAATCCCTAGTGCCCTCCCTATTGTAAGAAGCTTTGTAAGACACATGAGGATGAGGATGGCGTTGTGTTTAATCTCTGTGTTTGCCCTAATAGCAAGCACAGGAGGAGGAACATGAGTTTAAACTCTAATTCACTATGATTTCTACTCATCAGTAGAATTTTCCTTCTAGTCTATTTTTAATCCAAGTTGACAAAGACCCATGAAAAAGTAGAAACCTCCTGGGGATTTACTGAATGATTTTAAGTTAAAAAGGTTCAATACTTAGCATTCTATAAGACCTAAAAGTCATTGTTCTCCTCTTTTATGGGACATTTTACTTTTCAGATCTTAAATTAGTAGCAGAAAACATTGATCCAAAATCATCTCTTAGGTAAATGATTCCTAGAATTAGCTCCTCATTAGTAACATGCCATTCAATGCCTGTATTAGCTCCATTCTGCCTCTAGAGTAGTTCCATCAGTGATATGGCAGGGTTGTTTTAGGATTTGAAGACAGAGAAGAGGAAAACATACTATACCCTGAAAAGGAAAAAAGGCCATCCCAAGGTACCAGCATTACTCTGCAAAATGAAAACACAAACATTATGTAGATTGGTTGAAATATAATCCTTCAAAACTTCAGATAGGGCCTGGGGTTATTTCCAATAACCGTTCACATCTGTATACCAATGACTTGTGCTATTTCCTGACTGAAGCAAATTGCTAAAGGCCAATGGCCCCCAATGCCTCATTATCTGGACTTATAATTAAATATTAATAGTTCAATGAATGATCCCTATGCACGAGAAAATTGTAATTAAATGCACTCAAGCTCAAGCTTTAGAAAATACTTTCAAGACCACATTAGAGCAGATCAATTCCTTCCTTCCCAGAAAGAGTCTGAGGTCTGCTTGAAGGTGCCTAGCAACAAACACTTCCTTTCTCTTAATACTTTTGCTTTTGTTGGTAATTTTTATCCAATGGATATAGATCATAGGGGATAAGGAGATTTCATTGCCATGGGGAACTCTCAGATGAGAAAACGCCTTTTACCAATGCAAGTTAGCACATTCTTTGCAACTAATAAATTTAGTTACCTAGAGTTGTTCAGTCATTTTCAATCATATCTGATTCTTTTTGATCCCTTTTGGGGTTTTCTTGACAAAGAGACTGGAATGATTTGCCATTTCTTTCTCCTGCTCATTTTACAGATGAGGAAACTGAGGCAAGCAGGGTAAAGTGACTTGCTCAGAGTCACACAGCTATTAAATGTCTAAGGCTAGGTTTGAACTCGGGAAGATGAGTCTTCCTGACTTCAGGTCCCGCATTCTATCCAATACACCATCTTGCTGCCCCATGTTAAATGACTTGCCCAGGGTCATTCACATACCAGAGGCCAGACTTAAACCAATGTCCTGCTCTTACATGATGAATATATGTTAAATGTAATCATCCATCTTAGAATCTAATTAGACATTTCCACCAATTCATGTGTTTATATCTAGTAGTTAGAAATGTTCTGACAGTGAGTGTTTTATAAAATTAATTAAGTTTTAGATAAGACCTTAATAGCTGGAACCTTTAGAATAGTGTAGCAGATGCTGGGCAGTTAAGTGACTCAGTGGATAGAGGGCTAGCCCTGGAGTCAGGAAGACCTGAGTCCAAATACAGCCTTAGATATTTAATAGCTGTGTGGCCCTGGGCAAGTCACTTGACCCTCTTTGCCTCAGTTTCCTCCTCTGTAAAATGGGCTGGAGAATGAAATGGCAAATCATTCCAGTATATTTGCCAAGAAAACCCCAAATGGGGTCACAAAGAGTCAGACATGATTGAAATGATGCTACCCCCAAGAGTACTTCTTAAAAATAGATGGTCCAAGTTAAATCTGGGTTGTCTTTAGAGCTTAGTTTGAGTAACTTTAAGATTATTACCCCTAGGATAAATACTGGAAGAAATCACCAATCAAGTTATATGTAGAAAATCATTTTGCAAAGGTTTAAAAACACAAAACAAATTTAATAAATACTGTTAGTGCTTTCCCTACTGCTCCTGCAATTATTTTACTTTTTAGACATTTTATATATTCAAAGAGGCAATACAAAAAGCCAGAGTGGATAGAGGGCTATCATTAGAGGTAGAAAGACCTGAGTTTCAGTTCTGATTCTGATGTATACTAGTTATACAACCATGGTCAAATCAGCTAATCTCTCAGTGCCCCAGGCAATTCTCAGTCTCAGACTTTAAATTTCAGAACAGACCCAGATCTGCATCTCAGAGGGAGTTTCCTCTTTGGGAATGTCTTATACCAAAGAAATCAGAGTATCTATTAACAACAATAACTAGTTTGTGCTGACTTCTCTGTGTCTGTTTTATTGCTCCAATGGAATTTATAAAGACAAAGGTTCTTCCTTCCTTCCTTCCTTCCTTCCTTCCTTCCTTCCTTCCTTCCTTCCTTCCTTCCTTCCTTCCTTCCTTCCTTCCTTCCTTCCTTCCCTATATCACAAGTACCTAACACAGTGACATATATATAATAAACATCTGTTCATCTTATTTTTTCTTTGTATCCTCAACACCTAGTGCAGTTTAATAGTGTTTTGTTGAATTACAATGAATATTGCCTACACACCTACTTTACAAACTCAGCCTCAGTGGCCTCTGTTTGCTTTTGTTGCTGTTTAGTTGGTTCAGTTGAGTCCAACTCTTTATGGCTCCTTGTGGGGTTTTCTTGACAAAGATATTGGAGTGATTTTCCATTTCCTTCTCCAGCTTCATTTTACAGATGAGGAAACTGAGGTCAACAAGGTTAAGTGCTTGCTCAGGATCACACAGCTCATGAGTGAGGCTGGATTTGAACTCAGCAAGATGAGTCTTCCTGACTCCAGGTCCAGCGCTCCATCCACTGTACCACCCTGCTGCTATGCTTGCTAGAAGTTGATAATAATATAGATTGGTTTAACAGACACAAGTTTCCAATGAAGCATGGTGTCATGTGATCATAAATTTAGAACTGCAAGAAACATCAGAGGTCATTTATTCCAACCTCATCATTTTAAACATGAAGAAACTCAAAGCCAATGAAAGCAAGTGACTTGCCTAGGGTCATACAGATGATAAATTTCAGTAGGGAGTTTTGAACTCACTTTCTCAATTTCCATTTAACATTCTTTCCACTGTACTACACATTCTCCCTAGGAATTCCCTGACTATTCCAATTAGCTAGAGATTCCATTCTATTTTATTAAAGACAAATACTAAATCCACAATCAGACATAGTTCAAAGGAATTGGATTCTGAGGCATAATATGATTTTTAAATGAGTGAAGTAACTAAACTTTATATGACTTTGCTTCAGTAATACATTCATGTTGTTGAAGGAGTGCACTTTGCCTCCATATTGACACAAGCCACAGTGTTCCCTTGATTAAACTTGAAACATCTGTTTTAAGCCCCCTCCCCATTAATAGCCCAACTTTTAAACTGCCCAATGATTATTCCAAATTACCAGAGGTGGGAAGGGGATCTGTGATTTCCCTTGTATGGAGAATTCCCTTCCACTGATGCAAGTCAGTACCTTCTCTTCAACTTACAGTCATAAAGAGATGTTTGGGGTAGGATTGGGGGTGAGGGGGGGAGAGGGGCATCCTAAGAGGCTACTCGACTTGCCCAGAGTCACCCAGTCAATATATGTCACAGCAGGATTTGAACCTGTCTTTTTGTGTCCAAGTCCTGCTCCTTATCCATTACACCTCCTGGTTCAATCACAATCAGCAAAGACAAGTCTTTGCCAGAAGACATGGAAGAATTCACGAGAAAGTTTCAAGGATGCTATTGTGAGGATCTAAGGGTTCCCCATGAAAAGGAGAGAGAACATATAGGAGGCAAATACATATGAAAAGAAAACAGAATGTAAAATATTTACATTCAGAAGAAGCTAAGTGGTTCAGTAAGCAGAGCATGGGACCTAGATTCAGAAAACCAGAGTTCAAATCCAACCTCAGACACTTACTATCTCTAAGATCATGGGCAAATCATTTAACCTCTGACTGCTTCAATTTCCTCACCTCTAAAATGGAAATGATAACAACCCCTACCTTGCAGAGTCCTTGGGAAGATAATATTTGTAAAGTGCTTTGCAAACCTTAAAATGCTATGTGAATGATAGTACTATTGTGACAAGAATGCTGAAGGAAGAGTGGACAATTAAAAACAAAAGAAGAAAACTAAGAGAAGACAGCAAATGGTCCCAACATGTAAGAGAAGCTGAATTTCTCCTTGCAGAGTCTGAAATTTGAGCCCCGAAACAGTGCCATAAAGATGTGGTAGAATAAATAAGATCATATTCAACTGAGGAATCTTTCATTCTTTTCTGTAAGAGTTTTGAAGCAAGATGCATCAAAGGGTGCGCCCGTTAAAGCTCCAACAAAGAGAAATTCAAGAGTTCTTGTTTGCCTTCAAACGATCAGGTATAATACTCAGACAAATGAATTACTTTTTTTGAGTGCAGCATTATCTACATTCCCTCTAGCAAGTTTCACAATATAAATTGCTTTAATTTTCAGAGAAAAATCTATTGCTGAGCCTGAACTTTACCTTTTTTCCCCCATTCACCAATAATAGCACCACTTGCAAGGACAGCAAGAAGTTTCAGTTCTTTTTGATTGCTGCACTAAATAATGAACGCATCCTTCAAACATACACCATCCCTAGTAAATCAAATTTATTGCAGATGCCCAAAGATCCCATGCACTTAGTTTAGGTGGGAGGAGGGAGAGGCGGGGTTGTACAGGACACTTCTCATCACCCTGAATACTTTCCCTTTTCCCTATGATGCTTGTTTAAGTGACAGGTAGAAGGTCCCTTGTGGCTAGTGACATCCTTTCAGCTTTCTTTTAATTTGCTTTTCAAAATTTACATGCTGTGCAAATTTCAGAACTCCATATTTTGAAATTATAACAGGGCAGCTCTTTAGTAGCATTGAAAAATAGACCTTATCTTTGACATTCCTCTCACCTGCCCATTCCATGGCCTTTCTCCTCCCTCCCTTTTACCTTGAGTGACTGCCAATTCCCTCAGTTCCTGAAGCGTCTTGTTCACTTAGCTATCTTTCTTTGAAAAAAGCCAAGATTTCTAGCTGAAATGACTCTTTCAGGGCATCTCCTTTTGGCTAGGGATCTTTGAACACAGAAAGTCTTCAAAGCTCAAAGGCATGAATTTTTTTTTTTTTGGAGGGGGAAGACAAGGCAATTGGGGTTAAGTGACTTGCCCATGGTCACACAACTAGTAAGTGTCAAGTGTCAGGTCCTGTGCTTTATTCACCTAGCTGTCCCATAGCTTTCTTATAGTGGAAATGCAGGCACAGGACAGGGTGGAAATTTGAGGCTGGGTGGGAATTATAAGGTATAGAGGAGAAACCAAGATCAGAGAATTTAGATTCAATGCTCAGAGGGATCTCTGATAAAGATCATTTAATACAATTTCATTTTAAAGGTGAGGAAACTGAGGTTCAGTATGTTAGATGGCTTGACTAGGGTCACTCAGATTAGAAAGTAGCCATCAGAACCTGAACCCAGGTCCTTTCTTCTGTTGTTTGGTCAGTCATATTTGACTCTTCATAACACCATTTGGCCTTTTCTTGGCAAAGTTACTGGAGTAATTTCTCATTTCCTTCTCCAGCTCATTTTACAGATGAGGGAATGGAGGCAAGCAGGGTGAAGTGACTTGCCAAGGTCACACAACTACTAAGTGTCAGACCACATTTGCATTCAGGTCTTCCTGCCTCCCAATCCAGCACTCCAGCTCCTGTGCCACCTAGCTGCATACACACACATACACATACGCACACATGCATGCACGTATGTGTATATAAATATATGTATGTGGATATATAATGTATATACACATAATGTATATATGTGTGCATGTACACACACATATACACATACACACACACACATATATGTTTTATAGCTGATAGAATTTAGAGCTTGAAGGAATTTGGTATTTGCTAGTCCAGAGGTGAGGAACCTGCCAACCTTGAGACCACACGTGGCCGTCTAGTTCCTTGGGTGTGACCTTTTGACTGAGTCCAAGTTTTACAGAACAAATCCTTTTATTAAGCATAAAGGGTCTTTGATGTTGGGATTCAGTGAAAGGGCTGAACTTGAGGACCTAGAGGGCCACAAGTGACCTTGAGGCCACAGGTTCTCCACCTCTGGTTATAGTCAAACTCTTTTATACTAAAGATAAGGAAACTAAAGTCCAGGAAATTCATAGGATTTGTCTAGAATTAAACAGGTAACAAGTACCGAGCTAAGATTCAAACCCAGACTGCTGTTAGGACAAATAATTAGGAAGCCTGTGAAACTGTCCTGTGGCATTTCTGGTTTCCCATTTCTACATCCTCCCCAAGCTATCTCCTTGGACTATAGTACCCTTGCCTCCTCTGCTCTCCTTGATCTTAAGAATCAGTTTTTGATCATTTACATTTTAATGTAAATGAATCTAAAGACATGTAACTTCTAACAGGGGAACTTGCATTTTCCAGTTAATTTTTAATTGCAGTAAGAATTACTGCAATTACTCTATACCCTGCTAAAGGTATTTAGGCTTCAGAGAGTATGGGAATGGGTGATTAAAATGAGAGAAAATAAGAGCCCTCCCTATCCACCCCCTGCCCTGTTTGCTTCTGAAATCAAACGATGTAGACCATTTGTTGCCTGCTCTGCTTGTGGCTGAGCCTGACTCCTTCTGCATGAGCAGTGTGCTGCAGTGGAAAGGAAGCTAGATTTAGAGTCAGAATAGTCGGATTAGGAAATAAAAAAGCTCTGCCATTCCCCAATAGCTACATGGTCAAAGGATATGTCCAAAAGTTCTCAAAAGAATTACAAACCAATAACCCACCAAATCAGATTGATCCACCTCACTAATAAGAGAAATGCAAATCAAAACAATCCTGAGCGTTCACCTCACTTCCTCCAAATTGCCACAAAAGATTGGGGTTGTTTAGGCATTTCCTGTCACATCCTACTCTTTGGGGTTTTCTTGGCAAAGATACTGGAGTGGTTTGCGATTTCCTTCTCAAACTCATTTTACAGATGAGGAAACTGAGGTAAACAGGGGTAAGTGATTTGCCCAAGGTCACACAGCTAGTAAGTGTCTGAGACTGGATTTGAACTCAGGTCTTCCTGACTCTAGGCCCAGCAGTCTATCTACTACACCATCTAGCTGCAGCTGCCACAAAAAATGGCAATGGTCAACACTGGAAGATAGGTATACACAATGCATTATTGATAGAGCTATAAATCAGTTCAAACACTTGGAAAGAAATTTGGAATTATGTAAATAAGGTGACCAAAATGTCCATACCTTTTGATCCAAGGCTAGGCTTATATTTTAAGAATGCCATTGATAAGAAAAAAGACCCTACATACACCAAAATAGTTGTGGTGACACTTTTTGTGATATCCAAGAACTGGAAACAAAGTACATACCTATCCACTGGGAAATTGCTAGATGGGTTTGGGTTCATAAATACAATGGAATGTTACTGCACTGTAAGAATGTGATGAATACACAAAAACATGTAAAATGTTCTACAGCAAAGGATTCAAAGTAAAGAAAGCAGAGCTAAGAAAAATATACAAAATCAAAAGTGAATATTGCAAAATTATACAAAACAAGCATGGCTAGAAATAAGAGATATGAGAAAACACTCTCACCTTGACCCTTTGAAGAGAGGGAGAAGTTACCAAGTGTGGTACATTGCACATATTTTCAAAAAATTTTTTAATGTATTGACCGGTCTTGCTGATTTTTACCCATTCTTTTTCTTTTTGTCTTAAAAAATACTGTTAAATGGAATAGATTTGCTATGTGAGGTGGTTCTCTGGGAAGGGTAGTAGAAGGGATACTGGAGGAAACTATATGGATAGAAAAAATAAAAATATATCTAATAAAAACTTATTTAAAAAATATAAGTGATAGATAAGTGATAAGATTCAAAGTGACTAGGTCACTTTGAATAAGATTTAAACTTCTCTGGGCCAAAGTTTCCTCATTTATAAAATGAGAATGTTGAATTAAATGATCACTATACTCCCTTTCAGCTCTAAATTTTGTGATCCTGAGTAGCATCACTCTACATATTTTTGTTAAGTTGTGTCTAACTCTTCATGACCCCATTTGGGGTTTTCTTGGCAAAAGTACCAGAGTGGTTTGCTATTTCTTTCTCCAGCTCATTTTAAAGATGGGGAAACTGAGGCACACAGGGTTAAGCGATTTGCCCAGAGTCACACAGCTCATGTGAGTATGAGGTCAGATTTGACCTCATGAAGAGGAGTCTTCCTGACTACAATCTGGGTACTCTGTCCATTGTATCACCTAGTTACCTCACAGTCATGCTACCCAAACTAATTTAGACACAGAACACATTAGAGGTTTGAATTACATTTATAGGATCTAAAAATGTTGAGGGGGAAGGAGAGTAGGGGGACATCTGAGTAAAGGGTCATAGGTTGCATTTATCAGGCTTATTTTTAGGGAAATCATGTATTATTGATCACGTTAGCTTGTGTTTATGGAAAGAATAAAACTCAGATGAGCTGGCTTGAGAGGGGAATATCTTTCATAACTTTTTCTATGTGATGAGCTATAGCTTACAGCCAGCTTTGCTTTGGGAGGGGCCTCCCTGCAATTAACCTATGAATATTTGTGGGCAATATAACTCGGAGATGGAGAGATGTCCCTTCCCATTCCTCAGGTCCTCAATAAAGTTTAAAATGAAGGGACTAGATTGGATGGCCCCTGTTATCTTCCAGTTCTAAATATGAAATTCTGTGACACTATTCTAACATGTCTGAGTACCTTGACAAGTTCTCACCCAAAACTTTTTTTCAAGTACTCTGTAGCTGATATTTTTTTTCTGACAAAAGGCATAGTCTGAGCAGATAAATATTGAATATGAATTGAGGGGAGCAGGTAAAATTTAGAAATTAAATGAACAAAAAGATGATTATTAAATACTGATCCCAGATTTAACTGGAAATGTTGCCTCCTGAGCTCTGGAGTAGTGAAATAAAAACTGAATAAAAAAAAGTTTAGTCTTAAGTTTCACTAATACTAAGAGAAGAAGATAGATGTAGTGTTAGTATTAGAAGTTGCTTACCCTTTTGTATGCTTCTTGGTTAGCCTAGGAAAGATGAGCAAGGGGTTAGTTGGTTATTTCATTAGAGGAGGAAGCAAAAAGCATAGAGTTGTTGAGTACAAGAAAGACAATAGATCTTACCTTGTTTGCCTGCACATTTTGAAATATGCTGGTACAGACCTCCATAACTAAGTCTGCAACCTAAACGGCAAACAGATTTGTTGGTATAAACAAGCCAGAAAAGCAAGTGAGAATGGAAAGGCCCTGCTCAGCATGGCCTGCACATGCACAAAGACTATGCAATTGGTGCATGGTGCTACAGAAAAAAAGGGTGATAGAATAGTAGCAGTTCACATTTCTCTATCACTGAGTAGTTTACAGAGAACATTCCTCGCATGATCTCTAACTGTCCCCCATTCCTTGAATGATCTCCTTCCTCTGTTCTAGCTGCTGACCTCCTTGGCTTCCTTTAAATCCCAAGTAAAACCCCACCTTCTACAGGACACCTTAATTCCAGTGCTTTCCCTCTGTTAATTATCTCCTATTTGTTCTGTATAAAAGTTTGTTCTGTATATATTTGTTTATATCTTATCTCCTCCATTAGATTATTAGCTCCATGAGGCCAGGAATTGTCTTTTGCCTCTTTTGGTATGCCCAGCACATAGTAGGTGCTTAATAAATGCTTATTGATTGATCGATCCTTTGAAGTAGCCTAGTGCAACTATTATGACAAGTTTATAAGTGAAGGAACCAAAGCTTAGAAAAGATAGGGGACTTGTCCAAGGCAACATGACCTAAGAAGTGGCAGAGCCTAGATTCACGTTTCAGGTTTTTAATTTCCTCTCCATTGCTCCGCACACCAACCAGAATTGCCTTTCTTTCAGATGTTGATTTTACAAATAAGATCGTCTTATGTCTTCTCAGTCTTTGGTGGGAAAACATTTACTTTGTTCTTACTATTTATAGCCTAATAGTTCTTTCTACTGAGATTCATTTGACTAGGGTAAAAATAAATCAGCATTTAAATGAGGTCTTATATTTGAAGTTTGGTGTACCCTAGTATTTAATTTTGTTAGGTTTGATCATGATTAGTGGCTGAAACTTTCTGCTTTTGGAAGCTTTCCCATATGAAATTTCAATATTTTCTCAAGAAACTATGTTTTTTTTTTTAATCTATAACTAGACCTTCCAAGAACATTTGAATTAAGCACTCTACTGCATACATTTGTCGAATTAGTTGGCTTTTAAATATGTGCACAGCACATTAAAGGGTATAAATACCGATGTGATCAAATGCATGAGATATTTCTCCCTGAAGAACTGGTTCAGCCCATGTGTCCTGCTGTCTGTGCTTCATGTCTGGCGTTTCATTTCCTATTACCATGCCTTTGCAGGGTCCATCCCCATGGCTGAAATGCACTCCCTTTCTTACCTCTGTCTCATAAATCCCTCGCTTTCTTCAAGACTGAGCTCAAGAACCATTTTCTACATGAAACCTTCCTTGATTCCTGTTCCCCAAAGTACTCATGAACCTCCCTCTCTTATCATGTAAACATCTGTCAAATATTGATGTGAATTTTTGAAGTATCCATCTTGTAAATTATCCTACAGAACTCAATGTCTTTCAGTTCCTGCGATTTACCTTTTGTCATATTCTTATCTCATAAAACTAATTACTAGAGAATGATTTTGAACCATCTTTGAAATATGTTTATGTGCTAATATTTCTAATCTGCTTCTCATTTACATTTATTCATTCTTCAATTATTTCAAGTTTCAGTCAAAACAGAAATTAAAGTAACTAATAATACTTCTCATGTTCCACTGCAAATACAATTTTATCTTCAAATGATTTTGGATCCTGTTCATTTTTAGAGAGATTCTCAAGCCTGTGTAATGGTAGAGATAGAAATAAGTACTTTAAAAGTTGAATTGAATTGAATTGTGCATACCTGCTTACAAACATATACGTACAAATTACAATTTGTTGGTATTAATTGTAAGTATTTGTCAGTATTATTGTTATTTATACTCTGAGTTGATGTTAGAAGCCTTATGAAATGACAGGGAACTGTTAACTTTGAGCAAGCCACTTAACCTCAATTTTCCCATCTGTAAAATGGAAGATTTCTAAATCTTGTGATTCTTTGAATCAGCCTTTCTAACCCAGAAGAGAGAATTTTTTATTATGACAGTCCTTCTCTTGGCAACCTCATTTCAAAGTTTGTTTGTTGGGAAGGATCGATGTGTGGACCTACATGTGTGTGTGTACTTAGTGGTCACAAAGCAGTCTTTTCTGCCACATTCATATACACAGAAAATAATGTTGTCCTTACTTTTATTTTTCCTGTACTCAGAATAATAATAAATATGAAGATATCCTTCACAGGTAATTAATATTTCTTAAAATCCAGAGTTAGCATGAGATGGACAGCTTTATTGTTGTGGTTTTAGATATTTCAGTCGTGTCCAACTCTCTGTGACCCCTTTTGGAGGGTTTTCTTGGCAAAGATACTAGAGTGGTTTGTCATTTCTTTCTCTAGATCATTTTACTGATGAGGAAACTGATTAAATAACTTATCCAAGGTCACACAACTAGTAAGTGGCTGAGGCTAGATTTGAACTCAGGTCTTCCTAACTCCAGAACCAGTACTTTATCCACTGTGCCACTTATCTGAGCACACACATATTTTATACATATATAATGTATGCATGTATGCATACATTATATATGTATAATGTATGCATGTATGCATGAGTTTTATAGCTGAAGGAATATATGTATATATGTGCATATATATATACATGTATGAGTTATGTATACGAATTTTATTTCCACTCTGTTACCTAGTTGCTCCCCAGAATAGCATCATTACTGACAAATTTTCTCCTGTTTCATGTGGTAATTTGAGGAGGCAGATGTAGGAAGGAAAGAGGTTTCTTTTATTCTGAAAAGTACAGTGTTGTTGGCTTTTTTCCAGAAGTCATCACTGACTAATCTAGGGGTATGTTGGTAAGTGTTTAATAACCATCTCTCAAAAGAAAATTATGCTCTACAAAGTTTTAAGTTTAATCTGCATAATCAGTATTTTCTCCATCACTATCTCAAGTCTAAATGATTAACAAAATAATAAGTCAAGTCCTGATTTGTAGCATTTTCCAGTTTCCAACATGTAAATGATCCCATTGAAAATGTAACACTAGGTCTCCATGAGTCTATTCTATTTAGCTCCAGAACACCCTTGCAAAAGTATCTAAGTGCTTTCTCAATTTCTTCAATGTGGAATCCACTAGTTACATCTGTTCCTAAACTATTATACTGTTTTGATGGATTGTTTTCCACTGAGTTCAAGTATACCCATATGGGATGGAAAGAATGAAAGGAAGAAAGAAAGAAAGAAAGAAAGAAAGAAAGAAAGAAAGAAGGAAGGAAGGAAGGAAGGAAGGAAGGAAGGAAGGAAGGAAGGAAGGAAGGAAGGAAGGAAGGAAGGAAGGAAGGAAAGAAAGAAAAAAGGAAAGAAGAAAGGAAGGAAAGAAAGAAAGAAGGAAGGAAGGAAAGAAAGAAGGAAGGAAAAAAGAAAGGAAGGAAGGGAGGAAAGGAGGGAAGAAAGCAAAAAGAATGGAAGTAAAAAGAAAAAATAATTATTCTAAGCCCTATATGTCATGTAAGACCTGCCATAGGACATCATACTACCGAGAGCATAAAAATAAATCTCCTGCCTTCTGTTACGTGTGCAGCATCAGCCTCCATCCCTATACTCATATTCCCAGGGGGAATGTCAAAAGGAACAACCATGCCTTTCAGATTCTGCTCCAATGTAGGCTATAAGTGGTAGTGGGTGAGGAGTTGGACCTTTATGACATCTGACCCTAATCTTTTTTGGGGGGCACCATGTTAGAAATGGCTACTTCCAAGAATGAGAGGTGACAAAATATTCTTCACAAATTTGAAAGATAGTGAAGTTAGGAAAAGAAAGCACGGAAGATTTTGACTAACTGGAAGTTTCCTGCCAGTAAGAACTGCTAATTTTGCAGTGTAAATTATGAAGGTTCTCCTTCTTTGGACTTTACAATGAATAGAATGCCATCTAGCCTAGAAGACCTCTCAAGGTCTCTCTTATCAGTCTATACTCTTCTTTCATGTCACATGTGGCTATGTGATTGTTTACAACTGTGTATCTTGGCTAGAGTCACACCTTCTATAGCTCCAAGCTGTAAACATAGCATTGATCCAGAAATGAGGTGATCTCTGCTCTTGAACTCTTGACTGATAGAAATATATTTTAACTTTACTGCCTGATTTTTAGAAAACCTGCCCTGATTTATTTTAGCTTTATGAATGCATTCCAAGCTGCTTTATCAGATAAATTAAATGAATTAGATTATTTAACAGTAAAGCATACTATCCAAATTCTTGATTTGCCCATATTTTGATGATTATTTATGATATTTGACTATAATGTGGCTATACTTGGTATGAACTAGTCATGCAGTGAATAAGGGAGTGAACTAATGAATAGACAAGGTACAAAAAAGGATAAGAAGAAATTTTCATGCATAGGACATCTGTTTTCTAGGGAGTGAGGTCAGTGTAATGAGAAAACATGGACAAGAATGACATAGGCTAAGAGAGTGCTGAAGGGTTATAATCTCTGCAAGAATGGTTGGTGTGTATACACTAACAAAATAATTAATCACAGAGAAAAAAGAAGAAAAAACACATTCTTCTTATGTATTAAATGTTAAATAGTTAAAGAATGTGTAACAGACAATGATTCTAAAGGAAATAGATAAATTAATGTCTCTGACAGAATTAAAAATAACATTTTTAAAGTCTTTTTTTACCTGGGGTTGTTTAGATACAGCTGTCCACCGATTTAAACAAAATGCCAGCTTCTATTAAAAAATAATATATTGTATCAAGACCTTGTATATTCATGCACACAGTTGGTTTTCTTTACTTAACAATATTTTAATACAGCACATTTACAGTTCTAAAAATAATCTACTCAAGAACATTTGTGTTATGTTCTTACACACTGAACAGTGATTTTTTTATCAGGATTCTTAGGATTAATTAATTAATTGAATTCATGATGAATGAATCTGCTCCTAGACCATAAGTTTATTATAAATAATCTGAAAGATAAAATATTAAAAAATTTTAAATTACAAGTAAGGAAAAGGAACATACCTCAAGCTGCCCAACGTCCAAACCAGTGGGAGAATGAGACAAAGGCTTAGGAATTTCTATTGTAATAAATCATAAATAAATATCAATCAGAAATGAGATCACAACAATTATTTTGAAGGAAAAAATAAGAAATTTCTCGTTTAAAATTGAAGTAGACATGATAACCTGATTTGGAGCTCAAAAAATAAACTGCAGGTACAGTCAAGATGGTGGAGAAAAGGAATCAACTTGCCTGAGCTCTCCCCAAAACCCCTTTGAACACCTTTAAATAATGCCATAAAATGGTTCCTGGAGCAGTAGAACCCACAAAAGGAAGGGTGAAATAATTTTCCAGCCAAAGACAACTTAGAAGGTTGGTAGGTAATGTCTGTCACACTAAGATAAGAGGACTGGAGCACAGTCTAGCACAGGCTGCACCAGCATAGACTGGGCCCCAGCAAACCAGGAGCAGGCCTTGGGAACCACTGAATCATGAGCAGCAATGGTTGCTTCTGGAGCTGTCAGCCCACAAAGAATAAGAGGGTCAAACTCTTGATCAGGAGATTGCAGGGTTCTCTTTGCTAACAATGAAGCAGGACTCAATTGCTTTTCCCATACTTTGATCATGGTGGAAGTCCTGCATGGCAGTCCCTGGGCAAGGAGGAGCACTAGCACAGCAGAATTTGTGGGTCACAATGGAGCAGGGATCCTCATCACAGTTCCATGGCTGAAAAGAATGCTTGTAGTCACTCACAGACCAGAGCACAGGCCAGGAGGGTAGTAAACACATCTCTCCTTAGATCACACCACCTTGGAAGAACTGAAAACTTACAGATTCCTAGAAGAATCTCTGAAAATAGCTGCATAAACCCCCTGAAATTTGGACAGTGTTCTCCACACCCTGCAAGCAGAAACCTACTTTAACAAAGGGTTAAAAGTCAAGAAATAAACTGAAAAAATGATCAAACAACAGAAAAAATTCTGATCATATAAAGTTACTATGGTGACAGGAAGATCAAAACACAAACTCAGAAGAAGACAATGAGATAAAAGCTGTTACATGTAAAACCTCAAAGAAAGATGTGGATTGGTCTCAGGCCATGGAAGAGCTCAAAAAGGATTTTGAAAATCAAATAAGAGAGGTAGAAGAAAAATTAAGAAGAGAAATGAGAGTGATGCAAGAAAATCATGAAAAAATAAATGAATACCTTGGTAAAGGAGATACAAAGAATACTGAAGAAAATTATACCTTAAAAAACAGACTAGGCCAAATGATAAAAGAAGTACAAATAGTCAATGAGAAGAATGCCTTAAACAACAGAATTGACCAAATAGTAAAAGAGGCATGATAATTCACTGAAGGAAAAAACTCCTCAAAAAGTAGAATTGATCAAGTGGAAAAGGAGGTACAAAAACTCACTGAAGAAAATAATTCCTTAAAAACTAGAGCTTAGCAAGAGAAAGCTAATGACTTTATATGGAATCAAGAAACAATAAAATAAAGCCAAAAGAATGAAAAAATAGAACACGACATGAAGTATCTCATTGGAAAAATAACTGACCTGGAAAATAGATTCAGAGAGATAATTTTAAGATTATTGGACTACCTGAAAGCCATGATAAAAAAGTGTCTAGACATCATCTTTCAAGAAATTATTAAAGAAAAATGCCCTGATATTCTAAAACCAGAGGGTAAAATAGAAATTTTAAAAATCCACTGATCACCTCCTGAAAGAAATCCCGAGATAAAAACTGCCAGGAATATTATAGCCAAATTCCAGAGCTTCCAGGTCATGGAGAAAATGTTGCTAGCAGCCATAAAGAAACAATTCAATTATCATGGAACCACAGTCAGGATAACACAAGATTTAGCAGCTTCTACATTAAAGGATCTGTGGACTTGGAATATGACATTCCAGAGGGGAAAAGAGTTAGAATTACATTCAAGAATCATCTACTCAGCAAAACTGAGTATATTCCTTCAGAGGGAAAATGGATATTCAATGAAATAGAGGACTTTCAAGCACTCTTGATGAAAATACCAGAGCTGAATGGAAAATTTGACTTTCAAATACAAGATTCAAGAAAAGCATAAAAAAGAAAACAGGAAACACAAATCAAAAGTGATTTATAAGGTTAAACTACTTACATTCCTACACTGGAAGGTGATACTTGTAAATGATAAGAATTATTAGGGCATGTATTCTCATTATTGGAGCAGTTAGAAGGAGTAAAAATAGACAGAGGACACAGGTATAAATTGAATATGAAGGGATGGTATTTACCAAAATAAAATTAAGTGGTGGAAAGAGGAATGTACTGGGACAAAGGGAAATGGAAAGGTAGAATGGGGTAAATTTTCACATATAAAAGTGGCAAGAAAAAGATTTTACAGTGGAAGGGGGAGGAGAGGAGGAGTGGGTGACCATTACTGTCATCAGAATTGATTCAAAGAGGGAATAACATACACACTCACTTGGGTATAGAAATCTATCTTACCCTACAGGAAAGTAGGGGGGGAAGGGAATAAGAGAAGAGGGGGGTGTGATAGAAGGGAGGGCAAGGGTAGTCAGAAGCAAAACACTTTTGAGGATGGGCAGGGTGAAAGGAGAGAGAGAATAGAATAAACAGGGTGGGGGAGATAGGATGAGGGGAAATGCATTTAGCAATAGTAACTGTGAAAAAAATTTTGATAAAGACCTCATTTCTCAAACATATAGAGAACTGAGTCAAGTTTATAAAAATAAGAGCCTTCCTCAATTGATAAATGATCAAAAGATATAACCAGTTTTCAGATGAAGTAATCAAAGTTATTATAACTAAATTGAAAAATTCTCTAATTCACCATTGATTAGAGAAATGCAAATTAGAACAATTCTGAGGTACTATCTCATACCTATGATATTGGCTAATAGGATAGAAAAGGAAAATGACAAATGTTGGAGGGGTTATGGAAAAAATGAGACATTAATGCCCTGTTGGTGAAGTTGTGAACTGATTGAGCCATTCTGTAAAGCAATTTAGAATTATACCCAAAGGACTATAAAACCATGCATAATGCCCTTTGACCCAGAAATACCATTATTAGCTCTGTATCCCAAAAGATAAAAAGCAAATAGAAATATATACAAACATATTTATAGCAACTCTTTTCTGGTGCCTAAGAATTGGAAATTGAGGGGATGCCCATCAACTGGGGAGTGGCTGAACAGATTGTGATATGTGATTATGAGAGAAAACTGATGTACTCTAAAGAATGATGAGCAAGATGCTCTCAGAATAACCTACAAAGATTTAGATGAGCTGATGCAGAGTGAAATGTAATGTGTACAAAGTAACAGCAATATTATAAGATGATTAGCTGTGAATGATTTAGCTATTCTCAACAATACAATGATCCAAAACAACTCAGGAGGACTTATGATGAAAAATTCTATCCATCCCCAGAAAAAGAACTAATGATGTCTGACTACAGATTGAAGCATACTTCTTTCATTATATTTTCTTGAGTTATTTTGTCTGTTTTCTTTCACAACATAACTAATGTGGAAATGTTTTCCATGACTACACATGTATAACCCATATCAAATTGCTTGTCTTCTCAACAAGTGGGAGGAGGAGAAGGGGTAGAAGCAAGAGAATTTGGAACTCACAGTTTTAAAAATGAATGTGAAAAATTGTTTTTACATCTAACTGGAGAAAAATAAAATACTAAATAAACTCAAAAACCAACTGCAAAACATAAATGGGGGAGGTGTGGCTATACAGTAGTCCAAGTGAAAAAGATCTTGAGGTTTCAGTGATTCTCAGTTCAATACAAGTTATCAGTATGATGTAGCATCCAAAAAAAGCTAATTATAGCAAATTGCATTAAATATAGGGTCCAGAATGAGGCAAGAGTTCTAGCGTCCACATCAAAATACTAGCACATTATGTCCATTTCTGAGTTGCACAGAAGGAATATTGATATACTGGAGTGCACCCATCACCAGGAGTTCTGGAGACTGACTGGAGAGATTGGAGAGAATAATCATTCATAAGATAACAGTTGGAATGGATAGAGATAGCTATCAAATATTAGAGGAGAAATCATACTTTTCTCTGATGAGCCTCTGAATGTAGAAGTAGAAAAATGGGTCAAAAGATGCAGGGAAGGAGAGTTGGAGTTGGCATAAGGAAATATTTCCTAATAATTAAAGCTGTCCAAAGAAGAGAGTGGATGGCATGTCTAAAGGATAATGTTACTATTAGTGGAGGTAAAAGCACTTACTTCTCAGTTTTAGCTGAGCTAGTGATTGAACTAGATCCCTTCTAAAGTTTCTTAAAACTATGCAGTTTTTTGATTCTATGTTTTAGATATCTTCTACTTTCCAACAGCAAAATTTGGGAATACCTAAAACTTCTCATTGATACAGCTAACACATCCACCCTCTGGATTCTGGTGAACTTTGTTTTATCTGTAACAAAAACTCCGTCAGCACTGAGCATTATTCCCTCTCATATTCTTGACCAAAAAGAAGTTATCTGAAGAATATAGAAAGATTTTTATTGATTGGTTGTGTCTGTGTCTTGCATTCTTTTTCCTCAAAAAAAGCTTTGCTTATCTAACAGATTTCAAAGCATTCTCTAAGCACCCTGGACAGCTCCTTGAGGATCACTTAAGAACAGGCTTTCTTCTTCCTTACTATTCAGTGGTTCTTCATCCTTACATTCTAAAACCTCCTCCTTTTCTCCTTTCCACCATTCATCCCAGAGACAGTATTCTATCATAAGGTCTTTTATAAAAATGACAGTCACACAAATGTTTTCAAAGGCTACTGTTACAAAATGTGTGTCAGCTTCCATTCCTATGCAAGAGTGTCTAAAGTTTGTGTCCAAGAAGTAAATTCTATAACATTCTTCAGCCTTTTTAAGTTTCTGAGAGTCTATCTCAATTTTTAAAAAACCTAGACCTTCCCCCAAGGCTTTCATATTTCATTGCTGTAAAGAAGGAAGGTAGAACTCTCTGAAACATCATTCACACTTTGCTTAGACAGCACTGGGAGAAAAAGTTCACAGAAAATCCTGTTACAAAAAGAACAAAAAGTAAGAGTTGTGGGCTTTCCATCCTTTTCTCAAATGTCTCAAAATAAAGAAAAAATAGAACACCTTGAGGCAGAACTCAGGAAAGTGAGCAAAGGATGGAAATAAGACAATAAAAGTCTGTCTGTTGTCCCTGGACTGCAATATGCATGCAAGCATGCTTGTCCACACACACCCCTCCCAGAGGAAACAAGGGACTGGAACATTGGTCTGCTCCTATTAATCAATGAGTGAGTCTTACCTGAGCAGGAAATCTGTAGAACACAGGAACAGTAGATGAAGAAGAGTGAAGGGAAGTGGAAAGAAAGTTGCTTCATTTTCACAGTCTAGCTTTTCTTAGCTGGTTACAAATTTACAATTTGGGGTAGGATTTGGGCATTTCTCTGTTTAGTTCAGAAGGCTGAAGAAATCGTCCACTGGAACAAATTAGAAAGGTGCCTTTATTTGCAGAGTACTCTGGACCATTGGCTGCACAACCAATCAGTACTCAGTAGAAGAATCCCCATTTTCTCATAAATGTCTCCCTGAGTTTTTATTTGTAGAACAATGTTCTTCAGTAATCCTTTTCAAGCCAATGACAGTAGAGGATAGAGTCAGACTTATTTTCCAACAGCCACTTAAAAACCATTCCTGCTTCAAGAAAGCTTTTTCTTTTTTAATGTAAGAACTGACTATAAATCTCTCACAGCATGGCATCTACTTGCCAAGAAATTGTTTTCCACACACAACTAATATATTGTAGACATAGAAGCATTCTGAGAACAAAACTAGAAGTCGGAGAAGTAAGTACCATACTACATGAAATTAAATCTAGAAATTCAATTTATTTTTTAAAAGAAAACTTTTTAGCCTTTTCCATATTCATTTTTGATGAAGGAATTTGTTACTGGGGCATAACTAACAAAAAATAAACCAGGGTATGTCATTGAATTTAGTGGGAAATAAAGGAAACTAAATTCTCTCCTGAAATTAGAGTGATTGTCTACAACTCGAGACCTAATCCTTTCCCAAAAATATTTTTGGGAAAGCATAGGAACTCATGAATGGATGCAAAGGAAAAATAATTTACTCCCTGTAAAGATGTGACACAGCTCATAACAACTTTCCCCTCATTTTAGAGTTAATTTTTTCACTTTTTAAAATCTCTTAAAAATAAGTGAGAAGTGACTGAGAAGGAAAAACTCTGGGGATTTGAAATGTTTTCCTCCATTATAAAATGCTTTAATAACAGAATGGCTATTACTAACTGTTTGTAAAGAGTACATTTTGATATACTCATATATGCCACATTTAGAGAGTCAGGTGGGGAGAGGCAGTAATCTACCAAGTACTAGGATTAAAGTCAGCGTCCCCTGGGTTTACAGCCTAGCTTATCCATTTACTTGCTGTGGGCCTCTGGGAAAATCATTTTTTCTCTCTGAGCCTCAGGTACCTCACTAATAATATAAGTTATAGGTAAGCTGAGAGCTACAAATCCTAGATATAATGTTCTATTTATGTGAAATTTCTGTCTCTGGTATATGTATATTTGGTTCAATTCAGGGGCAGCTAGGTGGTACAGTGGATAGAGCACCACTGCAGCAGTCAGGAGGACCTGAGTTCAAATCTCACCTCAGACACTTGACACTCACTAGCTGTGTGACCTTGGGCAAGTCTCTTAACCCCAACTGCCTCATCCTGGGTCATCTCTAGTCATCTTCATGAATATCTGGTCACTAGATTCAGATGGCTCTGGAGGAGAAGTGAGTCTGCACAGCCCTCCCTCACTCAAAACAAAGTTGTCATGTCATTATTTCTCTGATGGCATGGTCTTCTTTGGCAATGAAGGAAAAACACACATTTGGTTCAAGTAGAAATGCAATATTAAGTCTTCCAATTTTCAACAGAGACCATGTTCAATACAGCCTGGTATCACACACAATGACCATCCTAGTACCTTAAGCATAGTTCATATAAAATTCATATTTATAGACTGAATAATAATGCATATAATGGAAATTGTGCATGTATCACTTCTATTACTATAAAGGCATTATACAAACCACACACACACATATATAAACAAACGTATGTATATTATGTATTTAACATGATATATAAATATATATTTATCTCCATAGATATACATATAAAGTACTTTTATATAATATATGCATGCATGAGTTTCTATATATTTGTATACACAAACATATATGAGTGTGTTTGTGTATATTTATATCTATATAGATATATACATAAATGTGTTTATATACACAGACGTGTTTGTCTAACAAGTGCCTCATACTTCAGCAAATAGTCATTAAGTGTCTAGAGTATGCAAGGCAATATACAACAAAAATGTAACAATCCCTGCCTTCAAGGAGCATACATTCTCCTGGAAGGATACGTTATATAGGCAAGTAAGTAAATACAAAGTAAAACAAATATATTTCAAGGCATAAAGCATACTAAGAACTAGGAAAAGGTTGGGAATCCCTTGTGAAAGAGACCAGAAAGATGCTTTGAAGAATGCTAGGACATCAGGGGGTGACTGTGGGGAAATTGTCATAAGGAAATCATTTGTTCAAAGCAAGGAGTCTGGAGATGAAAAGTTGTTTGATTAAGACAGAGAGTGCTTGAAAGGAAGGGATCCCTAATAACACTAGGGAAGTAAGTGGGAGCCTGACTATGGAGAGCTTCAAATGCCAAGATGAGAAATTTGCATCAATAGAAGTTGTAGAAAGCCATCAAGGGTTTTGAGTGAAGGAGGAGAAAAGAGGGTGACTAGATCAGAGATGTGTTGGGGAACACAAGTTTGGGGGAGTATGGACTGTGAATGGAAATGGGAGGAACTAGGGACAAAAAGACTATTGCAATAGAGTAGGTAAGTGATGTCAGAGTGAACCATGGTAGGAGATATGGAAGTAGAGAGAAGAGAATGAATACAAAAGATAATATGGAAGTGGGATGATGGGATTTAGCAACTGATTGGATATGGGAGGTCTGAAGGACAACAAGAATCCAACATTGTAACTCCAACATTGTAAACCTTAGTAAGTGGAAGAATGGTGGGGCAAGTCTGAAAGAGGGATAGATTTTGAGAAAAATATGTGTTCTAATAGTTTTATTAATTGTATAATTTATAAGTATTTGTTGAGCTTCTAGCGCATATACATCATTGTATGTAACATTATATGTGTTCATTAAACCATTCCTAGAATATATTTGATAACTTTCTCATTTGCCTCTGGTATATTTTATATTGGAATGGCCTTGTTTTTTGTCCAGATACTAGCTTAATACTTTTCAGAAATAGTTAATTAAGTTTGGTAATACCTGGATACATTCAGAAAAGGAATATACTCTGAAAGTGTTATTAAAACCAAAAAATAGCTATGTGTTCAAAACTTATCATAGCAATATTATTTGAAAAGGCAAAAAATGGAATCAACATAAATGTATACAATAGAGAAATATTGGATACCTTGTGGGGCATTAATTCAATATAATATGATAAAGCAATTAATATCAACAAGTATGAGTTATTAATTAATACAAAAAGGTCTTTATGAAATATTACAAAGAAAAAAGGCAATAATTGAGTCCAAACTGATTACGATTATATGTTATTCATCCTTTATTTTCACAGAGAATCAATACCGTCACAAGGGTGGTCTTGACTTGCTTGTGAACTGGATTTAAGTGAGGCCGAGTTGCACAAAACAGTCAGCCTCGCTCTCCTCATCATTGAAGTCTCATGGCAAGTCAAAAGTCAAGATGACTAGTGATGGTCCAGGATGAATGACCTTGGCATCTTCCATGTGTGACCAAGCTCCACAGAACCTGCTTCAGTTGCCTTCATGGGTATTGTAACAAATTGTTCTCATTTACCCATTCCTTCAAAAAGAAGTCTTCCCACACTCGGGTTAGACATTCCCCTAATTCACTGACAGACTTGAGGCCTGTTGGTTTAGTCCATCTGCCAAGATGGTTTTACTGGGCTGTGCATGCTACAGTTTCTTGGAGCCACAGGTGAGAGTTAGGTGACAGGTGAATACCAAAGGTAGATGAGCACCTGAGAAGGTTTGGCAACAGAGATGCTAGTCCTCCCTGAACACCCCGTACGCATCCAAAAAAGTTGTCACTTTATGTGTTGAAATTAATTTATGTTTATGTTAATTATTTCAAAGAATCCTAATTGGGTATGTTGATATTTGATATTAAGTTCACAATCATTTGTGAAAAGGTTCGGATTTCTGGAACTTCATTTATTGCATTAATAATAATGGAATTTTCCTCCTTCCTTAAAGTGTTTCATTTCATAAGTGGTTTTTGTCTTATTGTTATAACCAATGGATTTGCTAGTGTCAAGCCAATTTAATGTGTGATAATTTCATTTTACAAATGAATTCATCATTTGGATCTCCCACATTACTTAAAATAGAAGCAAATGGTAGGGAATTAGACTAGAAATCCCTCCTCATCCCCTATTAAATTAACTTCTACCATACAAATGGTTGTCACAATTAAAATCAGAATGCCAGGAAATTATCTTTAATCTGTAGGATAGGAAGAGCAGAATTCTAAAGTATATTGTGATGTACTCATCTTTCAGTTTTCTTATGTTCTGTGATGCTTCCCAAACTCCCTTAAATTCTTTCTACTTCCATTCCTCCTTAGGATATAGGAAGACCAAAAATTGTGGAGAACTGATGCTGTAGCAGCATCATTCTAATGAGCAGTATGTCTTAAAGGAGGTGAGTGAAAGAAGTCCAGTTGAAATTTTAGAAACTAGAATTCTCACAAGTCATAATAAATAGAGAATAACCTCAGAATCAGAACGATCTGAGTTCAAATTCTGCCTGTGATATACGCTGGCTATGTGACTCTTGGGCAAGTCATTTAACCTCTCACTACCTCAACCAGCTCTCTAAGTTGCACAACAGTTGCTGATCTACATCGGTAGGGGAGTTCCTTTGCAGAAGTTCTGTATGTCACTGAAATTTAAGGTCCACATCAAAAACATCACCCATGTTGAATGATGAATATCATCTAGACCAACTCTTTCATTTTACAGACAGAAAATAGGCTCAGAAATGTTCATTTGTCCACAGTTACATGTACAGCTTAGGGGCAGAGCCAGGATTAGAACCCAGTTCTCTTGGTGATATTCTATTACATTCATGTAAAAAGATTTTTTGAAGTCATTTTCCCAGTTGATGGGCATCTACTTTGCTTCTGGTTCTTTGCTATCTCCAAAAGGGCTGTTATAAATATTTTGGTGCATAGGTAGTCTTTCTTTTTTCTCAATGACTAAGAGACTCCTGTTTTCAGCCTTGGACCTTCTCTGTTCAAAACTGACCAATCTCTTTAAAAAGGAACTATGTGCCAAACAGTTTTCAAATCTCGCAGAGTTTGAAATGCAGAACATGTGATATTACTTCCCCCTGTCTACCTCTCTGTCTCTCATGTTCTCTGTGTCTCTGTTTCTCTGTGTCTGTGTGTCTCTCTCTCTGTGTCTGACTCTATCTCTGTCTGTCTGTCTCTGTCTTTCTGTCTCTGTCTCTCTGTGTCTCTGTCTCGGTGTCTCTGTCTTTGCCTCTGTCTCTCTATCTCTGTCTTTATCTCTCTCTCTCTGTCTCTCTCCTTCTCTCTCTCTCTCACGCTCTTTCTCTGTCTCTTTCTCTCTCTCCCTCCCTTTCTCCTTCCTTCTTTCCCACCTTCCCTATCTCACTCCCTTTCCCTGCTCCCCCAAACCATCTCCTTTAGAGCTGATATTCTGTATGAACTTCTCTCAGGTAAACCAAGCAACAACATCCTAGGAGAGTTATTCATTTCTAACAAGCAGCAAGGGATGCAGTGGATAGAGCACTGGTCCTGGAATTAGACCTGAGTTCAAATCCAGCCTTAAATATTCACTAGCTGTGTGACCCCAGTCAAATCACTTAACCTCTGTCTGCTTTAGCTTCCTATAAAACTAAGATAATAACGGCACCTACCTCACAGAGTTATTGGGAGACTCAATTGATATGTAAAGCACTTCGCAGACCTGAAAGTTATATCAATGCTAGCTTTTGTTATTCTTTATCATGAGCATGAATGATTCTGCTCATACATTTTAGGGCTTTGTTTAACATTATGTTTTCAATTTTTATTGTGACTTTTGAATAGACCTACATGATTGAATTAAACTAAAAGTCCATGGGCTTGCAATCATCATTAAATAGCCCTATCTTTATTAAAAGGTGGCTTCCTATTGCCTCCAGAAGCAAATACAAAATGCTCTGTTTGACCTTCAAAGCTTTTCATTACCTAACCCACTCCTACATTTCCAGCCTTCTTACACCTTACTTCCTGATACGTGCTCTGTGATCCAGTGGTCCTGACCGCCTGGCTGTTCCACAAACCATCTCTCATTCCAAGTTTTTTCTCTGGTTGTCCCCTACACCTAGAATGCTGTGCCACCTACACTGAATACTGACCTCTCTGGCTTCTTTTAAGTTCCAACTAAAATCCCACCTTCTACAGAAAGCCTTCCCTAACTACCTCTTCATTCCAGTGCTTGCCCTCTCTTACTTTTTTTTAATTTATCCTCCATATAGCCTACTTTGTATATATTTGCTTGCCCGTTGTCTCCCCCATTAGACCATATGCTCCTTAGGGACAGACACTATTAGCATAGTATCTGATACATAGTAGGTGCTAATAAATGTTCATTGAACTGAATGGAATTAAAAGATTGATGAACACTTACATCTTGCTTCATTAAGTGAGAGTCAATCATCCCACCACCCTACAATCTATTGGCTAAAATTTCTCCCATGAGTTGAGCCCAAAACCCTTCCCAGAGCAGCACTGCCACCTGGTTGCATCTTATTAATAACTCCCACTTCATGTCTAGACTTTAAAATTTATTTCAGTGCTGAGCTATTGATCTCCAGGTACTTACATTGTGGTGAAAGGGATTGCAAGACAAATCATCAATTTAGGGATATAAAGAATGGTAGAAAGATTAAGGTGGTCACAGAGGATATCTCTGATGAAAAAGTTTTAGAGTTATTGCTGAAGAGGGAAAGAAGCTACTGAGAGGTAAAATTTAAAGACTTGGTTCAAGTGGAAACACATTAGTTTGAAAATCAGGAGACCCAGACTCTAGTCCAGGGTCAGACAACTGTGTAGTCTAAAGCAATTCATATCACATCTTTAGGCCTCAGTTTCCTCAACTGTGAAGTGAGGTTAGATTTTGATCTCTGAGGTTGACTCCCAACTCTAAATCTATTATTCTAGGTGCACCATCATCTTCAGTTGGTCGGTCAACAAGTATTTATTTACTAAACACTTACTATGAGGCAGGCACTGTGCAAAGGCTGAAAATACAAATACAAGAAGAAAGACACTCTCTATGCTCAAAGAGCTTAAATATTAATGGGAGAAGACAAGACAGAAAAGGTAGCTGAAAAGAAGGTGGTGAGGTGGGGGAACAAAAGTACCTGGTCAAGGGGCATAGTAGAAAAAGTTCTGAGTATAATCTGGAGAGGAATGAAAATTCCTGGCCTAGGAGCCCTTCTTAAACAGAGGTATTTTGGGGGAGGGGGAGGATATTCAGCTTCACAATTTCTCCCAAAGAGATTATGAATATCATTGGTTTTTTTCTGTTTGTTTTTGTTCAGTTGTGTCTGATGCTTCATGACCTTTTTTGGAGGACTCTTGGCAATGATAATAGAGTGGTTTGCTATTTCTTCTCCAGCTCATTTTGCAGGTGAGGAACCAGTAAAAAAGGGTTAAATGGCCTGCCCATGGTCACATAGCTAGTCCGTGTCTGCCACCAGTTTTGAATTTGGGTCTTCTTGACTTCCTGACTTTGGGTCCTGCACTCTGTCCACTTCACCACCTACCTGCCCTACAAACATAATTTCTCTGTCTTTAAAGAAGCAACAGAATCTTGAGATAGGAATGCTTAACCTCTACAGGTATAACAACAGTAACTATAAGAGGTAGAAGAGCAAGAGAAAAGCACAGGAAAATGTGGGAAGAATGTGAAATTAGAGTACTCAGGAAGCAGTATGGATAAATTAACAACCAAAAATCAAGGACTAATAGATGAGACAATAGGATGAGAATAAAAAGATTGTCTTTACAAAGAAAAAGAAGGGACTCTGCCAAAAGGTAGAGAAAAGAAAAATTAGAGTGTAATTGCTATTTTTATATTTTATTTTCCCCAATTACCTGTTAAAACATTTGTAATTTCTATTAAATTGGGAAAGGAGAAAGAGTAAATAGGAAAAAGTGAAAAATGGTAATTGATGGTTCTCAGAAAGGGAGAGGATTTGTAGAGAAGGGAAAATAATGGAAAGAAGTTCTTAAACTAGGAGAAGAATTTACCTAAAGCTGAGAAGAAAAAATATAGTTTGTTCTGAGCTCTGTGCCAATTTATCAGTAAAGCATGTGGATTATACATGTGGCTATGCAACCACGAAAATGAGTATATATGCCATATGCCTCCAGGACCAGTCTAATCAGTAGGACTAAGGAAGTCATATGGCAGACCTAAAATAAATATAACACACTCTGTGCCTGCTGCTTTGCCTTTTGGGTTGTTTTTCATCTGAATGTGTATCTGGGGGAAATCTCTGATTGTATTTGCTTCAGGCAGATACATGTGTTTTCTTGGTCCAGTGACCAAGGGAGCAATAGAAGAAAATGTTGGATGGGGGGCAGAGAAGGCATTTGGTACAGCAGGAGGAGAGGTGATCAAAACTGTCTGAGAGGAATAGAATTTTGATGAAGTATTCCACATTTTGATCCCATATAGATTGTACTCTTCTCTATGTTCCTACAATACTTAACAGTCTATACCATGCATCTTATTTTATTTTATTATCTTTAAAATGCATTAATACATTGTGTTTCGATACAATCCAATTCCCAACAAATCCTCAAACTGCTTTACAAAGTATATTCCTCTTAAAATAGTTTATTGATTGATAATGTAAAGGAGGGGTATGATCTTTAACTATGACAGTATTTGCACATTGGTCATTATAAAGGGCCAGAGTTTTGTGGCTTCTTCATTTTAATATTTTTATATTGCTTGTGCCATGCATTTTTGCTCTGGGATAAATATTTATCAAAATTTATGGTATGTTATTTTTACCATGCATTTCAGCATTGGGCTGAATTGGGATATTTATGCCAGTACTAAAATACATGGTACAAATAATGAAAAATGTCAAAATGGAGAGGCAACAAAGCTGGTCATCTACAATGGCCAATGCAATATTCTGTCAAAAATGCAGATTCATATATACACACATACATGTGTGTATATATCATGTGTGTATATACATGTATACATATGTGTGTTGTGTATAGATACATATGTGTGAGGAGAGAAAGGAGGGAGGGAAGAAGAGGGAGGGAGAAAGAGAGAGAGAGAAAGAGAGAGCAAGAGAGAAACAAAAGGAGAGAGAGAGAGAGAGAGAGAGACAAAGGGAGAGAGAGAATTTGTTTCCTGGTCATATGTGTAACAATAAAGACTCCAGCATAGATAGGAGGACCTGCTATACAGATTCTTAGATCTGCTTTTCTAAAGGAAAGCAACTTTTGAGCAGTCAATAACCACTTTAATCAAGCACATATATCATTTACTTAATTCAGGAGGAAAAGTCATCATCCTGAACTTCAGAGAAAATGAAAATAGAGAAATAAAGACCAACAGACAGGGCTTCCAACTGTCTGACTATAAGCAATACATACACCACAGATCAACAGACAGATCCAACTGTCTGACCATTACGTTCATACATAGTTAGAGAGTCTAAGCCAGCGTTGGGGGCAGGGGGCAGGGAGGGAAGGCTCCTTAATGACCCAGAGTCTCATCTGGCCAAATACTTCCAATGTGTAAGCCTCAAAACAAAACCTCATCTCAGAGTATATATACACTCTTCAGAGCCAGAGGGCATCATAACCCTTGAGAACCAGTGCCTCATTAGAAATTAACAAAAAGTATGGGTCTTCCTACAAAACAAATCTCACCTAATCAAGCTTCCCTTAAGGAGCAGGCCCATTAATGGGTGGGGAAGATCTTTAACTCTTATTAACATAATTAACATTACAATATGTAGGTCTTACATCATTGTTGTGTGGATAGATAGAGGCAGCTAGGTGATACAGTGGATAGAGCACCAGTGCAGGAGTCAGGAGGACCTGAGTTCAAATTTCACCTCAGACACTTGACACTCACTAGCTATGTGGCCTTGGGAAAGTCACTTAACCCCAACTGCCTCATCCTGACTCATCTCCAGTCATCCTGAAGAATATCTGGTCACTGGATTCAGATGGCTCTGGAGGAGAAGTGAGGCTGGTGATCTGCACAGCCCTCCCTCAAAACAAAGTCAAGTGCAAGTCATGTCATCATTTCTCTGATGGCATGGTCTTCTTTGGCAGTGAAGAAAGAACACACACACTATATATGGATAGATACTTAGGCCTTGCTGAATTATAACTGTTTTCTGAGGATTTGATATTTTCCTTGCAATCAGACTAGGAGTCCTTGCATGTAGCTCAAAGACTCTCTCTTTTACTAATTTCTAAACTTGATTCCATGACTTTTAATTCCTAACTCCTTTTAAACTTTATCCATGATTCTTCTTGAATCCCTGGGTACTGAGATTTGACACTCATGATCCTTAATTAACCAATTCTCCTTTTTTTTTCTGTCACTGCCACTGTAACTGGATATAAAATTTGGAATTTCTTTCCCTTAGCACATATGAGCTATCTTTAGTTTAAGGTAGCATGCCTATTTATAAAGAAAAAAAGAATATCAATTCATAAGGAACATACCAGGGCAAGACAATGGCTTTGAAAACATTCTGCTCAGTCTAGCTGGGTGGTATTCTGCTGGGTGGTATTCTGGTAGCCTGCTCCCTAAAAGCCTCCTGGCTGAGCCTTTGGCCAACATGATTCCTTTTCTGGTAAAGAGCTCATAAACTATGTACTAATCTTACCTTACTTCTTAACAGTCTAATAAACAACAACACAACTTTGCAAAACAACTGGTTATGGTTAAGGATGTAGTCTTGGACCAATGCATCCACCAACAAACATTTATTAAACACATATGTGCCAGGCATTGTGGCAGAAGAAAGTTAATGCTTTCATATAAACAAGCTCTATTTGGTTGCAGGGGACCTGTCTTCTGGGCAGGTAGATGATGCAGTGGATAGGATAACAGGCCTGGAGTCAGGAAAACTCATTTTTGTAAGTTCAAATCTGACCTCAGACACTTAGACTCTTTTGCCTCAGTTTACTCATCTGTAAAATGAGCTAGAGAAGGAAATGACAAGAAAACCCCAGATGATATAATGAAGAGTCAAACGTAACTAATAGACAAAACAACAATCTTCCAATTGGGCTTACCAACTCAAAATTATTCATTCATTCATTCATTCATAAATTCACATATTTTAGAAATCATATAGTCAAAGGCTCATAGATCTAGGAGGCATGTCAGAGGACGTCTAATCTAATCCCTTCATTTTATAAAAAGGATATAAATCCCTTCATTATATAAGAAAACTGAGGGCCAAAGGTGTGAAGTAACTTCTCTTAGGTCATGTAGTTAATAAATAACAGTTGTGACCATCTGCAGCACAAGTGGGAACCTAGACTGACTTACTCTACCAGTCAGCGTGCTTTGGGGTCATCTTACCCTTTCCATGGACTCAGGTAATACAATCTGACTTTAATAACAGCTTGAGAAAAACACTTATGGAGATAAATATGCTGCTCCTTCCCTCCCCAACCCCAGTTCCACACAATACATTCCAAAAGCAAGTTTAAATGAGTTTTGGATATCTAAAAGTCGTGTTTCTTTGATACTATGTATAATCCAAGGTTAGGTATACAGAGTATACTTATCTGGAAGATCTGAACACAATTGTAGCTTTTTCATAAACAATATGAAGCTCTTTAAAAGCTCTTATGACTACAATTTGCCTCTTCAGGAAAAAAAAAATAAGCAAACAACATCAAAGTATTTTGGGTAGTTTTCTGGGAATCCTAGGTAGTAGAACACTTATAACAGAACCATTTCACTTTATAGCCCAACATATCTATTTCTCATAGATCCCAATTTCACTATTAGTCAGATGGCACAAATTTGTTTTTTAAATCACTATTATGACTAATATTGGATAACACAAAAAGAGAGAGAACCTTTAACGTTCCAGGAATGACCCTCCCCTGTTGCTAAGTTTTATTGTTCATTAGGCTAAGGCAAATCCAATCACACCATAGGAATATATTTCCCAGAATGCACTGAGAACACACATATCCAACAGAGTGAACCATTTGTGCCCTGTGGTAACTCATTTATTCTCAGGATCTGTATTTTTGTAATTTTCTTTCGGAGAGTTTGTCAACCAATTCTCTGTCTGAATCAGGGTCCCACTGTTTTGAGGCAATAGGATTTTTGGAAATATAATTACCCAACTGTAATATCCTACACTATAATATCAGAAAGTACAAATTTAAATTTTAAAGATACTGTGAATCATTATGATGTGGCATAGTGGCTTAAATGCTAGACCTGGAATTAGAAAGATTTGGGTTTGAATTTCACTCGATTCATGTAATCATAGATAAATCACTTAAATCCTCTGTCTCCTCACCTACAAAACAGAACAATAATATCTGTAATCTAGTGTCCACGTCACTGTTATGTGTTGTTGTGAGGCTCCAGAATGATATAACATTTGGAAAGTACCTTCTAAATAGAAATATAATAATATTATATTTAATATTATTAATATATTGCATCATATTAATATTAATATATTATATTTAATATATTATTTTATCTAAATATACATTTATATATGAATATATATATTGATGTGTATTTAATATATTATATGTAGTATATGTATTTAAGATTATTAATATATTATGTTATATCATATTATATTATGTTATGTTGTATCATATCATGTCATATGTCATATCACATTTATTATATTATATTAATATAGATTTTTATTTAGTACATCCTAAAGGTTGCAGTGCTTAGCAAAGCAAACTCTACTGGGAGCTCAGCCTTTTATCCAGATTCCCCCTCGTGCTGGTGGATCCAGTAAGCCAGGTCTTTGGGGAGTTTTCCTCCTTCCCGTGCATATCTTCCTGGGATCTCTTCTGTCAACTTTTCTTTCAACACCCCCTTCTCATTTTCTCTTCCTGCTATCAAGCTTACCACCCAATGTCTACACCCCTGGGAGGAATCTCTAGCTCCTGCTCTATCTGGACCATCAGGCTCTACTTTTCCTTTCCCAATGGTCAAGGATCTACTCCTCTCTTTCCACAGTAGGGCCATTCACACCATTTGGATTAGTAGGGAGCAGCCAACTATAATCCCTTTGGTAAAAGAAAGAGGATCATAGGGTAGCACCTTAGTATTTGTCCTTCCATTGTAGCATCTGCTTCACAATTTGCCCAGCCAATGTTCCCTAAACATTCCTAGGTCTTTCAAAATGCCCTGAAACTATACCCTTTTGTTACTTTGTTCTGTTTTCCAAATACATTGTGAGCTTCTTGAGAGTAAGACCAGTCCACATTTTACATTTGTATCCCCAGCGTTTAGCCTACATACTACATGGCACATATGTGGTGGGTGAAAGACAAATGAGGAAACAAATACTTGATCTTCTGAGCTGATCCATTTATTAAGCAATGCATGCCAGTTTGCCAACAAGGCAGGACCAGACCTCCTCAGCTCAGAGCTAGATCCAGAATACAGAGGAATACAGACTTTTATACATTAAAACAATTAATCAAATGAAGCCAATTAATTAAAAGGAAGCAATAAGTTAGATAATCTGATTTCTAACTGGAGGAAAGATTAGGGACTTTCCAAGTTGGGAGAGGGAGAGTGAAGAGGTGTAATTCCTGGAATTAGAAAAAGAGGGATCCCACTCCCCAAGTAGCTGTAAGCAAATCAAGGGAACATGAAAAAATAGCAATCAATATGGGGCCAGTTTTCAGATAAGATACAGGGGTTACTTGAAATGTACAATTGTGAGAAAACTCCTTGTATCAGTCTTTGGATGTGATCACGTTTCTGGTCACCAGAACCTAGCCTTGGTTAAGGGTCTCTAAGCATCAGGAAGAGGTAGTCCAGTTTCCTAGCCATGTACGGCTAGGATCAAACAAAGCAATAAGGTTTTCTCTCAGTTCCCACAATTAGATAAAGTTTCTCCCAAGAAAGAAATTGGACTAGACCCATAACTAAATAGAAACTAAGACAGCTCCAGAATTGAGCCACAAGATGAAGTCAGTGTGGTCCTCTTATTTCCCACAATTAACCACTTGTTCCAATTCCCTCACGTAGCAAGCATATAATGTGATGACGTTTCTATTACTTTATATAAGAAGGTTTCATGTTGGCTTGTCAATAGTAATATTTAAAAAGGAAGAAAAAAAAGGAATATCTAGAGAGGAAAAGAAATCCCTAGAGAAGAGAAAATCATCTCTTCCAACCCTTTAATCTAACACTGGAGTATGTGGAACCCAGAGAGCTCCCGCTTCCACTCATGGACAGGACCTTCCCTTAATTTGTGCTTCTTTGCCACCACAAAAAGAGCTTCTATAAATATTTTTGTACAAATAGGTCCTTTTCCTTTTCTTTTGTCTCTTTGGGATAAAAAAATAGTAGTGGTATTGCTGGATCAAAGGATATGGATAGATTTAGAGCCCTTTGGGCATAATTCTAAATTCTTCTGCAGAATGGTTGGACTGGTTCACAACTCCACGAAGAGTACATTAATGTCCCAGCTTTTCCACATTCTCTCCAGTATTATTTTCCCTTTCTGTCATGTTAGCCAATCTGATAGGTATGAAGTAGTAGGTGAATTGTTTTAATTTACATTTTTCTAATCAATAGTGATTTAAAGCCTTATTGATTAGAGAAATGCAAATTAAAACAACCTTTCATTCAGCAACATCACTACTATCCCAAAGAGATCATTAAAAAAGGGAAAATGACCCACATGTGCAAAAATATTTATAGCAGCTCTTTGTGGAGTGGTAAATAATTGGAATTTGAGGGAATGTTCATCAATAGGGAATGAGTAGAAAAGTTGTGGTATATGAATGTGATGGAATGCCATTATGTGTAAGAAATGCTGAGCAGGCAGATTTTAGAAAACCTTGAAAGAGTCACATGAACTGATGCTAAGTGAAGTGAGTAGAACCAGAAGAACATTGTACACAGTAACAGCAACACATCGATGATCAACTATGACAGACTTAGCTCTTCTCAGCAATACAATGATCCAAGACAAATTTCAAAAGACTCATGATAGAAAATGCTAACCTCATTCAGAGAAAGAACTGATGGACTCTGAATACAGATTGAAGCACATACTATTTTTACTTTCTTAGATTTTCTTCATGCTTTTCCCCCTTTTGTTCTGTATCTTCTTTCACAATATGACTACTGTGGAAATATGTTTAATATGATTGCACATATATAACCTATATGAGATTGCTTGCCATCTTGAGAAGGGAGAGAGAAAAGGAGGGAAGGAGAAAGATTTGGAACTCAAAAATCTTATAAAAATGAATGTTTAAAACTATCTTTATGTGTAATTTGAAAAAATAAAATATTATTTGCATGAAAAAATTCATTATAACCTACCATACTTTCAAAACATAGTGATTTAGAACATTTTTATGTGACTATATTGATAACTTTGAAAAAATCATTTTTAAAAGAAAATAACTAGATTCTAAGAGGGTATCTAAATATTAGGGAATGGCTTAACAAATTGTGATATATGAATGTAATAGAATACTACTATGCAAAGGAATGTCATTTATATTGTCATAGCGATTGCTTTCCTGGTTCTGCAAACTCACTCTGTATCAGTTAGTCTTTCAATGTTAATCTGAATTCTTCATAGTCATTATTTCTTATTCCCTGTGTTTATTAATTCTGCATTGAAGTTCCTGAATGTAGAGCCATGACTTGAGGCTTTTTGGAGGATCTTATCAAATTCTTCCTGAAACATCTATATATTTACCTTCTTCAGTGAGATATCACATAAATTAAAATAATTTTCCCAGTGCTCTGTTTCCTTACCTTCATTGTGATCATCACAAAGAAAAGACGACAAAATATTCCAAGAAATAATGTTCCTGATTGTTTTTTGATGGACAATGAAGCCAATTCTACCTCTTTACTCTTCTCTCTAAAGATAACCCAGGATCCTCCTTTCAATTTCTTGTAATATATTCTAGCTTTGTTTATAGGAAGGATGTCAATAAGAATATAGTTCCCTTTTTCCAGTAGAGGACTAATTTGTTAGTCACTGAACAAAGATATCACATTGAAAATTCCAACAGTTAATTGATGTTTTGGAAATGGTCTAAGGACCTTGTTATCCTTAGTACCTATGAACCATTCAAGTGCAAACGCTCAACAGGTAATAGAAGAGAAATCAAGGTTATAGAAATAGATTTCTTTGATTCATCTTCATAGAGAAAATAGTTAAAGCAATGGAACTGAATGAGATCTCCAAAAGAGAGAAGAAATAAGAGAAGACTGAGGCCAAAACCTTGAGAAGCGGTAATTTATATGGAACTCAGTAAAGAAAAGGAAACAGTTAAGTGGACAGAAAAGAACATTCAGAGACATAGGAGAAGAATTAGGATAGTGCTGTTGTGGAAAGAGAGAAAAGTTTTGAGAAGGAAAGATTTAACAGTGTCTCAAAGAGAATGAGGACTGAGGGAAAAGATGATTGAATTTTATTATTAGGAGGTCACTGGGTGACCTTGAAGACCTAAATGTTAAAGAAATGGAAGCAATGAGAATGGACCACTTTTTCAGAGGAGTTTGACAATGAAATGACAGAGAACTAAAGGATGATAGCTCTAGAAGAAGTCTGAGTTGTAACCCCATAGGGCAGAAGTTGTAGTGAAGTAAAAGCTGCAAAGAAGCAAAGCTAGTCTTGATGTAAGAGAAAAAGAAACTTCCTGGCAATTATCTTAAAGTTAAACGAGTTGCCTCAGTGGAGATCTTCAAGCAAAAGCTTCTCTTGTTGGGGAAGAGAAAAAGGAGATTTTTGTTGATGTGTAGAATGGACCTCAGAGGGGTGAAACTTGCACCTTGACTCCATGTGGCTGAATTAAAACATAATTGGGAAATGTCTAACCAAATAACTATAAGAACAATTCAACATAGAGAATGTTAGTTTTTCGTTTTCTCAGTCAACATGAGCCCCACTGGGATCCATTTCTATTTAAGTTTGACACCTCTGACCATGCCTCCAACTCAGAAATCCTATGACTCTAAAAGGGCTTGTTTTTAGGGAAAAAAATGACTTATTTGTAAGCAAAAGTCAGTGGGAAAATGAAGTTTGGAAAGGTAAGAGAGAAGGAATAATTAACGAAGAAAGAAGGGAATGAGATTAAAAATACAGATGAATTGTTGACCATGTCCAAAGTTAGCTGAAGGAAAAGAAGGATCCATTTAACTTTAATATCTGTTGGTGAGAAGTAAAGCCTATAACATGAAGTATATTTAATCCAGAGAATTTGATCAAAAGACAGAACAATTTTTACTTTTCCATTCCCCTCCTGCTGCTTCCCAGACCTCTCAGACAATGGGAATATAGGAATGGAATCCACTATATAAGACAATTATGTACTGGATAGTTCTGAAGAAAAAATATGGAAAAAATATGTTGTTTTGAATAGTTTAGAATCTGGTAGATTTGGTATTGCTTTCCATAACAAGCATAATTACGGTTTTCCATAAGCAGCTAGGTGGCACAGTGAATAAAATTGCTAAACCTAAAGTCAAGGAGATATGAATTAAAATACAGCCTCGGACATTTACTAACTTCATGACTTTGGGCAAACTACTTAACTTCTGTTTGGCTAAAAACAAATCATTTTATTAAGAGGAGTTGTTCTGTGAAGTTTGGAGTCAGTCAAAGGGAGGCACTTGAGGACCTAGAGGGCCACATGTGGCCTCAAGGCCACAAGTTCCCTGCCCCTGGCTACATCTCTTGGAGAAGGAAATGGCAAACCACTCCAGTATCTTTGCTAAGAAAGCTCCATGAACAGTATGATTCACAAAGTCATGAAGAATCATATATGACTGAATAACAACCAAGGTACTATTATTATCCCCATTTTACAGATGAGAAAACTGAAGCAGACTTGGTTTAATGACTTGGTTTTGGACTCAGGTATCCCTGATTCCACACTCTCTCTCCACTGTACCACCTAGCTGCCTCCAAATGCACAAAATAAAATTCATAGGACCGCAAAGAAAAACAATGGAAAGTTATCAAAATGTTTTAAAGAGTTCAGAGACCCTAGTTGAAAAATCCCTGTCATAATCATTTTGAAAAGCATACTGCCTTGGATATCCAAAGCTCGAATAAATACTTGTCAAATTGAATTGAGTTGAAAAACAATCCTGCCCTGATTTATGTCTTTGTGAATTTGGTTTTGACAGGATTGGGATGTTCTTTTGAATATAATAAAATCCTATGTATCTCCTATTTAACTTCATGTCCTATTTCCTTTATGAAACTTTTATGTGTGAAAAATATTATTGTATGTCATATCAGATTTTGTCTAACAGCATATTCCTCAGGTAAGCAGACCATTGTATCATAGGCCCTCACTATCAGTTCAGATAAAATTTATTAAGATCCAAGACAATCCTGCTTTTTCCCATGTTAGATGGATCTGCTGGATTTTATTGTATTGCAATATACAGCAAACTTCAATATGCAGTCAACTTCATAGACTAATGATGTGCCAGGTGGGTTACAGAATTTTCAGGTTCTCTGTTTTCTGATCCCCATTTTCTAGAAGCTTACATTCAAAAGTAGATATGGATTAGGTCCCCTTCCCACCCTGTCAAGAAAAGCTTTAGTGATAAAATTATCTGGTTTTTCACACGCATTTCAGTGTTAACGGATAGGTTTGTAGTTCAGAAGAATTTATGTGCTCTCAATTTGTAGCTTAGTGAGGGAGGGGGTTTGTGAATTATTATATTAGCAGCCAAGCAACACTGATTGCTTCCCAATAGAAACAGGAAACTTGGAGTATTTGTTATTTCTCAGGTATAGCTGACTCATCCATTCAAACTCCATTTAGCACTCATTACAAGAATGTTTTTTTTGGCAACACTTTTGCAGTAGGACTTTTCTTTTTTGTTTTCATGTGATCTCTTTTGATGTAAGAGAGGCAGTTAATGGCAAGAGCATTGGATATAGAATTAGAAGAGCTTGTGTAATCAGTCCTACTCTTTCCTTGGTGGTCTCTGATTTAACCATTCACTCTTCCTCTTTCAGGTACCTCCTGTATTTTCTGGAACCTCTATGCTTAGAAACTTTCATATTCCATGCAACCTTGCTGATTGGCACTTTCCTGCCCTTGACTTCAAGGGTGAGTAATCACCTAGACACACTTGAATGAGATCCAGACCTTCTCTCTGAATCACAGGAGTCTTCAGTGTCACTTACCTGACCTGATATATGGAGTGATCCATGGAGTGACAAAGGCTTTCAATAATGATGCACAAGATGCTCATAGACTCTCTCGTCCTTTCTTGGTGCCCAATGCCCCTTCCAAATTCTTATGGCACTATTTTCCTACAAAGGAGTGTGACTGAATCCCTTCATACTGCCTCTTCAGAGTCTGTCTCTTGCTCACACCTCTTCTCTTATCCAACTCTCCCTAGCTTATCTCCTTTAATATCTCCAATTGATTTACATAGCCTTCCTTAGTTAGTTAAAAGGCCTATATTAAGGCCTGTTTCTTTCAGCATTGACCACCTCGTGGTTTCCATTGATAGAATGATTCATAATAAGATTCAGTGTCTTAACCCATGATTATTACCACTGTCTTTTGGAAATCTGATTCTTCAACCATATAAGAACAGAAATCAGTTTATAAGACTGTGGATTGACCATTTTAAATTCCACCTTGACTTTGCACTGCCTCAAAGTCCATGTCAGTTGACAAGTCAGGGCAAGGGTTTGACCTCTTCTTATTTGTTAGTGTCTATCTTCATTAACACAGCAATTTAACTTCACCAGTCTATCTACTCAATGAGAACACAAAATCTATACCTCTCAAATTCCCAAGGTCACCTCCTATTCTGGACATGTCCACCTCAAGTATGAGGTTTAGTCACTTACTCTGGAGAAGAAACGAGTTGGAAATGAATCCAGGGATCCTTTCAAAAGTTTGCCTACTTGAGCTTATCTTCCACTTAGGAGCAGCCAGCCAAAGGTTGGGATAAAGTCTACTGCCAATCCCCCATCCCCAGTTAGAAGTCTAGACACAAAGAACACTACTTGTCACATAGAAAAGTTGACAGAAGAAAGTGAGTTAAAAACTGTTTCTTGAAGATGGCGGAGTAGAAAGATACACATATGCTAGCTCCTAACCCACAGCCCATAAAATACCTGTAAAGAAGAACTCCCAACAAATTCTGGAGCAGCAGAAGCCACAGAACAACGGAGTGGAGGAGATTTCTGTTCCAGAGAGACCTGAAAAACTGATGGGAAAGGTCTGTTGTGCACTGGACCCGCAGCAGAGCCCAGCCCTGCCTTGGCTGCGTGGCACCAAGAGGAGCAGATCTGAGCAGGCTTCAGGGACAGAATCTCCAGCAGCAGCACAGGTCCCTCCACCCACAGGCACCAAAGGTCAGTGAGAGGGTCTTTCCAGCTTGCCGAGAGGGGAGCGGGGTGTCTCCATAACTCAGGCCCCCTGGGGAGGCAGCAGTGGAGGCAGCAGCAGACAAGGGCTCCCAAAGCAGGCAGGAACCTGGATTCATTATTGAAGGTCTCCATATAAACCCCCTGAGGAAACTGAGCCCTGTGTGGTGGCCCTGCCCCCACCTGAGCACCTAAACTTAATCTCACACTGAATAGTAGCCCTGCCCCCACTGAAAGCCCTGAGGCTGGAAAGCAGCATTTGAATCTCAGGCCCCAAGCACTAGCTGGGTGGAACTGGAGGCCAGATGGGTATGGAGAGGAAACTCAGAAGTCAAGTAACTGGCTGGGAAAATGCCCAGAAAAGGGAAAAAAAATAAGACCACAGAAGGTTACTTTCTTGGTGAACAGATATCTCCTCCCATCCTTTCAGATGAGGAAGAACAATGCTTACCATCAGGGAAAGACATAGAAGTCAAGGTTTCTATATCCCAAACATCCAAAATAAATATTCAATGGGCTCAGGCCACGGAAGAGCTCAAAAAGGATTTTGAAAATCAAGTTAGAGAGGTGGAGGAAAAACTGGGAAGAGAAATGAGAGAGATGCAAGAAAAATATGGAAAGCAGGTCAACACCTTGCTAAAGGAGACCCAAAAAAATGCTGAAGAAAATAACACCTTGAAAAATAGGCTAACTCAATTGGCAAAAGAGGTTCAAAAAGCCAATGAGGAGAAGAATGCTTTCAAAAACAGAATTAGCCAAATGGAAAAGGAGGTTCAAAAGCTCACTGAAGAAAATAGTTCTTGAAAAATTAGAATGGAACAGATGGAGGCTAATGACTTTATGAGAAACCAAGAAATCACAAAACAAAACCAAAAGAATGAAAAAAATGGAAGATAATGTGAAATATCTCATTGGAAAAACAACTGACCTGGAAAATAGATCCAGGAGAGACAATTTAAAAATTATGGGACCTGAAAGTCTTGATCAAAAAAAGAGCCTAGACATCATCTTTCATGAAATTCTCAACAAAAACTGCCCTGAGATTCTAGAACCAGAGGGCAAAATAAGTATTCAAGGAATCCACTGATTCACCGCCTGAAAGAGATCCAAAAAGAGAAACTCCTAGGAACATTGTGGCCAAATTCCAGAGTTCCCAGGTCAAGGAGAAAATATTACAAGCAGCTAGAAAGAAACAATTCAAGTATTGTGGGAATACAATCAGGATAACACAAGATCTAGCAGCTTCTACATTAAGGGATCGAAGGGTGTGGAATAGGATATTCCAGAAATCAAAGGAACTAGGACTGATACCAAGAATCACCTACCCAGCAAAACTGAGTATAATACTTCAGGGGAAAAAAATGGTCTTTCAATGAAATAGAGGACTTTCAAGCATTCTTGATGAAAAGACCAGAGCTGAAAAGAAAATTTGACCTTCAAACACAAGAATGAAGAAAAGCATGAAAAGGTAAACAGCAAAGAGAAGTCATAAGGGTCTTACTAAAGTTGAACTGTTTACATTCCTACATGGAAAGACAATATTTGTAACTCTTAAAACTTTTCAGTATCTGGGTAGTTGGTGGGATAACACACACACACACACACACACACACGCACACACACTCACACACATGCACACAAAGACAGAGAGCACAGACTGAATTGAATAGGATGGGATCATATCTTTAAAAAATGAAATTAAGTGGTGAGAGAGAACTATATTGGGAGGAGAAAGGGAAGAAATGGGGCAAATTATCTCTCATAAAAGAGGCAAGCAAAAGACTTTTTAGTGGAGGGAAAAAGAGGGGAGGTGAAAGAAAAACATGAAGTTTACTCTCATCACATTGGACTAAAAGAAGGAATAAAATGCACATGGTATGCATTTTGGTATGAAAACCTATCTTACAATACAAGAAAGTGGGGGAGAAGGGGATAAGCAGGGTGGGGGGGATGATGGAAGGGAGGGCAGTGGGAGGAGGGAGCAATTTGAAGTCAACACTCTTGGGGAGGGACAGGATCAAAAGAGAGAATAGAAGCAATGGGTTGGATAGGATGGAGGGAAATATAGTTAGTCTTACACAACACGACTATTATGAAGTCGTTTGCAAAACTACACAGATATGGCCTATATTGAATTGCTTGCCTTCCCAAAGGGAAGGGGTGGGGAGGGAGGGATGAAGAGAAGCTGGAACTCAAAGTTTTAGGAACAACTGTGGAGTACTGTTCTTGCTACTCGGAAATAAGAAATACAGGTAATGGGGTATAGAAAGTTATGTGGCCCTACAGGACAAAAGAGAAGATGGGGACAAGGGAAGGGAGGGATGATAGAAGAGAGGGCAGATTGGTGATAGGGGCAATTAGAATGCTTGGTGTTTTGGGGTGGGGGGAGGGGACAAATGGGGAGAAAATTTGGAATCCAAAATTTTATGAAACTGAATGTTAAAAGTTAAATAAATAATTTTTTAAAAAAAAAAACTGTTTCTTCTATTTAACTGATTCAACACCTCACCTTTTTCCTGCTGTTATGAGGCAGGGGGAGGACAGGAGAACTCTTAGCATTTGTCACATCACACCAAACTTCTAAATCTCAAGGTCTAATTCCTCCAGGTCTAAATCTATGATTCTAGGTTCCTTTCAGTGCTACATAACCACAAGTTGCCAGGGAATTTATCATTTCTGGTGCTGCCTACATAAGTGGTTGGCTAGAAGTAGGAAAGTCAACTCTGAATATATTCTACAGGAAATTACAACATTTTTTTAATGATCTTGTGGAAGAAAAAATTCAGTGTCCTTGACTTTGAGGCACAAGCTGTTCAGAGATAAATTTATTAATTAGAGTGTTTTGGTTTTAAGCACCTGCTTTAAGGTGAGAGAAATCCATTCTTCCTACAAAAATCCCATGGACAGAAACTATTTTCAAAGTGCAATTTATTGTGTTCTCAAACAAAGATAAAATTACATAATCAGATAAAACACAGTTACAGACTTCAGATGAAAGTTGACAGCTTTGATTCCTCAGACAGACCAACAGTCACTTCAAATATCAGTGCATCCCAGAAAACCAGTTTCCTGAACCAAGTCATCTTTGTCAAGGCTAGAGACAGGTAATGAACTTAAAGTGTACCCACTCTAAATTTCCTTAATCTAATCAAGTTCATTCTCAGAACTTAGAACTTCTTTTTTGGGAATTGGTAGTTAAAGAAAAACTGATCAGGGTCAGACCAAAGTACTATTACATTATTATTATTTTGTCTTGTGAAACCTAAAGGGAAAATAAAGTATGTGGGGTGGAATGGAGGAGGGAAGGGAACTCATTATGCTTCCATGACCCTAAATGTCTCCCTGAAATGAAGGATCCTCTTTTTAATACCAGTATTTTTCTAATGATAGATAGTGGCAAGAAATGGAATGCTATCGCCTCCAAAAACCTGAAAATAAGCTATCACTCAGAGGGTAATGGAGATGCTTACCATGGTGGAAATAAACTGAAGAAATAGGAGAAAAAGATGTTATCAAAGAAATAATGAGCAGAAGAATCATTCTTTATGGTTAAGGAATATCTTATGAACAACCTGTCTACTGAAAATATGAACAAAGCACATTGGGTGGATACCCTGTGTCAAACTTATAGGAAGACTGGAACAAGTTGTTGTTTTTTTTTTATGGGAGGGGCAAGTTTCTGTATTATTTGATGAAAATATCCATAAAATAGAACAACAAGGTGATACAATGCATAGGGCACTGGGCCTGGAGTCAGGATTAAATATGGCCTTAGACACTCACTAGTTGTGTGACCCTAAACAAGTCACTTCCCCTTATTTGTGTCAGTATTCTCATCTATAAAATGAGCCAGAGAAGGAAATGAAAAACTACATCAGTATCTTTACCAAGAAAGTGTCAAACGGGTTCACAATGAATCAGACACAACATTAACCCATATAATGTATTTATTTGGGTAAAGGTAAAACTCTCTGCCTTTGATTTAAAATGATATCAACTACCTAAGTATAGAATGGGAGAAGTGGGATTTTGCCAATGAGAAAAAGTCTAAGAAATCTGAGTTGACTCCAGTTCATTAGGATTTGACCTGGCTGACAAAAAACTAATGTGACTTTAATAGAAATGTCTCCTCCAAAACCCATTGACTTATTCTCTGAAGCTCCCAAGGGGAATTTTAGGACAGATGGGTGGAAATAACTGAGGTTGAAGGTTTTCGTTCAAAAGAGGGCAGGTTGCTTTTTGCTGTGACTTCCTTTCATTCCAGATCCTGACTAGATCTAAAACCATGATGATTACTAGAACTTTAACCCTTGAGTTTTTGTTCTTGGAACCAGCTATCCTGACTATTTTGCTCATTTCTTATGGAATAGAGAGCATACATATTTTACTCAATGAAGAAAAGTTCAGTGGTTATTGATTTTAATATAGAGAATGTTAACAAAGTTGAAGCAAATAAATAATGATAGAATGTCTTAATATTACAATTTTTAAAAGTAAATTAATTACTTTAATAATATGGTGCTATCAGGAAGATAAGCATCTTATTCAGGATTGAACAGCCACAGTAGGGAACTTGAGACCAATCTTTTCAGGCTCTGAAGCCAACTTGCTATCCATGATGCTACAATGCACAGGCACTTCTCAGATAGTATATATTGTCTCCCTCTCACTCAAATCAAGTCAACTGCAGGTCATGTCATCATTTCTCTGATGTCATAATGCTCTTCAAAAATGAAGGACAAACACAACACAACAATATTGTAGAGCAGGTACTAATTCGCATTGCCAAAGGTCATTTCCTCATTGGGGATTTCCTATACTAATGAAATCACAGCTATTATCCAAAACCAAATGAAAAAGAATTGAATACAATGATGTTATTTGGTAAGGATATAAGAGAAAAAGGAAAATACTTCATACATTTAATCACATCTCGATGCTTTGTTTTTACATCTAGATTATATTACATAGAAGGGACACAATCCAATTTCTCAAAGTCTTTCTGAAGTAGTTATCTAAGTTTCTGCTGTTCATCTGAGATCTGGCCTTCCAAATCCAACATTCACTCCATTTGGATATAATTTGGAACCCACCACAAGGAGGCAGACTAAGAACTTATCAGTCCCTTGTTCTTATGGTTAATCTCTTTTGGGACACAGAGTCATAGGCTAGGTCAGTATAGACTTTCCAGAAGTCAAATCAACAAACATTTATTAGGTGCCCACTGTCTACTATGCACCAACTACCTTGCTAAGCATACAAAAAGGGACAAAAGCAGTCCCTGCCTCCCTTAGGGCATGTAGAAGCAAAATATGCCATCCTGGTTGGAGTCTGAGACATATTATAAAATATTACTATTAACACATCTATCTGACATCTTGAAATAGCTTCCCACTCCCAGGTAGAAAAAGCTTTTTGCAAAACTATAGGATTTTTGCTACATTCAACAGCAAATAAATATTATTATAAATGGCCAATCATTTGTCTCCGGTTTTCCCCAAGTGGAAGGAAAATGAACATTAGCTGGACATGAGCCAAAAGGACTAGAGAGATCAAGTAGAGAACATGTTGTAGACTATTGACCTAAAACACTTACAAAACCAAATGTGATTTGCAGAAAGGATAGAGAGCTGGGTACCATATGGAATGGACAGTTCCCAAGTCCCATGTAGAACATTCAGTTGCTATTCAGTCATTTTCAGTCATGTCTGACTCTTTGTGAGTGACCCCATTTGAGACTTTCTTGGCAAAGATACTGGAGTGGTTTGACAATTCCTTCTCCAGCTCCTAGTAGAAATGAGGAAACTGACGTAAACAGGGTAAGGTGCCTTGCTCAGGGTCACACAGAACATACTTGTCTATAAAAGTAGTTTATAGATTCCTGGGAATGTCTCAAGACAGTAGCTGAATGATTCTAATAAATGGAAACTTTAGCTCTCTCTTTTAACAATAGTTACCTTTTATATAATGCTTTGGTACATATTAACTCTCTTGATTCTCATGACAACCTTGTGAGGTGTCATATTTTCTTTTGTCTGCTTTGTAAGAAATACCTTAAGTAATTATCTGTGATAATTTGAGGCAATATGGGAATTCACTTATATGCACTTATTCCTTCTACATCACAGCTTTCCCCATGGAGGTTTCAATATATTGTATGTTGGCATAAGAAATTAAATAAGAATTTGGGGGGAGTTTTGCAGAAGCTACAGATGACACAGAGCCCATGACCAAATACTTAAACCAAATTGTACAATAAGGTAATGCAAACACCCCATAAAAGAAAAAGATTCAGACTTCTTCTTTAGTACAAGAGGAGGACCAAATTTTTTTACTCTGATTTTCTAGATCAAGGGGTACTGATAGGGATAATAGTACATCATGGAGAGGAAGGAAGACTGGTAGGGTGGGGTGGAGCGGGTAGGAAGGGAAACAGAAATGGAAAGACAGAGATATGCCTTGAGTCGAATCAATTTTAAGAAAATCATAATATCAATAGCTGGGAGGACCTTAGAGATCATTTAATCCAACCTGTTCATTTTACAAAGTATCTTTGCAATCTTGAAGAATCACTCAAATCTCTCAATGATTTAATAATATCTCCACAGGTAATGATCCACAGGGCTTCTACATAAGTATGTAGACCACACAGCTGAGTGAATGCCTCTTTAAGGAAACTTCTCTACTGTTTGGGTTCCTGTTCTCCTACTCAGGACAATTAATCCTACTGTTCCTTCATTTTCTAAAATAGGCAGACTTTTTAAAAGAGATGTGTGGGACAAAAATGACAAAACCCCTTTTTCTGCTTATGGGATGTTATAGTCTCATGCCTTGGGTTTTGTTTTTCTTGAGGATTGAAAATATCATAGATTTTCTCACTTATTCTGCTTAACTAGAGCAGTACAATGGAACTCTGGGAAAAGGATGGATATTGCACTCTTCCATATTCTGGGATGTATTTTTAAATTGCAGCCTCTGCTTCAGTCTCTATTATTTCAATTGTAAATTACTATTTTTTGTTCAGCTTCAGTCGTGTCTGACTCTTCATTACCCCATTTGGGGTTTTCTTGGCAAACACACTGGGGTGGTTTACCATTTCCTTCTCCAGCTCATTTTATAGATGAAGAAACAAGCTGGAGGGGTTAAGTGACTTGCCCAGGGTCACACAGCTAGAAAGCACCTGAGGCCAGATTTGAACTCATGAAGATGAATCTTCTTGACTCCAGATGTAGTAGCTATAACACTGAGTGATCCCCCAGGCTGCCTCTCATGCCTCTCAATTACACCAGACTACCTCCTTTAGGACAGTCTTTGGCAATAAGACAAAGTTGCGCTCTACTTGATGTCCAAAAAATTCATGCTGTATTATTAATATGCCTTATCTACAAGGAATATGTTCTTCCATGCTAAGTGATTTCAATATTACTCAAGATATAAGACCAATTTTTCAAAATGACAGCTTCACTACCATATTCGTTTATCATGAAGATGTGTCCAATTGTTGTACTCTGAAAAGCTCACCCTCAATACACGCACATACAAAATGAGCTACAATTTTTTGAAATCAGCATTCTCTTTATAATAAATTAAAGAGTTTCTAACAAAGAGTGCCATTCTTCAGTAATTAAAGAGAAAAATAGTAATTATACCTTTAACTACCTGTATGAGTTATTAATTATTTAACATGCAATAATCTATTAATCCATTTTTCTTTTTTTTCTTCCTAGATTGATGTTTCCTGTTTCCACAGGATGCCCTCCACAACTTTTTTACTCTAGTCAATGGATTTTAAACTGGAATAAATTTACATTTGCTATAGCAACCATCCTAGCACTAGTAGAAGTCTAGGCTTGTTAGCATCTCATTAAGTTTCCTTATCCTAGCAGGGCACTTTCATTGGCATTCAAGTGTATTACTCAAAAATGCTTGATGGGTTTAAAACATGTGGCAGTTTCTCTTGGCAGATTCTTCCAGATGTGTAGCACTGACATACTTCAAATAAGGAGTGATGGTCTCATAAAGAGGCAACGCAAACCACATAAAGGTCATATAGTCTCTAGGACTGTTCTGATGATTATAAAAGTCTGCTTGGTTTTTTTTTTCTTTGTTTATTTTTGATTTTGATTTTTTCCTCTCCAGTATAGTTTCCTCCTTCCCTATATCATGTAGTTAGCAAGTCAAAGTCAGTTTCCAGAATGATCAGAGAAATGCTTTGCAATACATTCCTAAACTGTTGTTGTTGGATTGTTCCATACATGTTCAACTCTTTGTGACTCCATTTGGGGATTTCTTGACAAAGATACTGGAGTGGTTTGCCATTTTCTTCTCCAGCTTATTTTATAGATAAGGAAACTGAAGCAAACAGAGTTAAGAGACTTGCCCAGGGTCACACAGCTAAAGTGCCTGAACCCAGATTTGAAATCTGGGAAGCTGAGTCTTCCTGACTTTAGGACCTTTACTCTATCCACTGGGCCACCTCGTGCCAACCTTTATCATCTCAATGTGTATTCATTAATATACATATCCAAGGAGGGGCAGAGTCAGGATGGTAGAGTAATGACAGGGACTTACCTAAACTCTCAAATATTCCCCTACAACACTTCAAAATGAACTCTGGAGCAAAAGGATGGGGTGAAATAATTTTCCAATACAAGACAACTTAAAAGGTCTGTCTCACTGGGAGGAGAATGGAACACAGCCCAGCACAGGCCATGCCACAACAAACTAGCAGCAGGTCTTGGGGGCAATTTGAATTGACAGCAGGTTCAGGAGCATTCAGCCCACAGATGGTAAAGGGTTTTGAAAACTAGTCAGAAGGAGATTGCAGAATATTCTTTACTGGCAGTGGGTGCAGGACTCTGTTACATTACCTATATGTGAATCTGGGTTGCAGTCTCAGGGTGAGAAGAACTAACAGGAGCAGGGACCTTAGAACACTTACAGGACTGAAAAAAGTGCTTGTGGTTACTTTCAGGCCAGAGCACAAAATAGGAAAACAGTGACTATACCTCTCCTTAGATCATACCACCTTGGAAAAACTGACATGTAAAGATGTCCTAGTTCTAACAGCAACACAAAAAACCTGAAGCTTGAGACACTGTCCATTCCACCCTGGGAGCAGAGCCCAACTTTAACATAAAGTTAAAAGTTAAAAAAAAGGGAAGGCTGAAAAATGAACAAACATTAAAAGAAAAAAATGACCACAGAAAGTTACTATGGTGGCAGGGAAATTCAAAACACAAATTCAGAAGAAGCAAATGTGATCAAAGCAGGTCCATGCAAAGCCTCAAAAAAAGATGTGAATTGGTCTCAGGACCTGAAAGAACTCAAAAAGGATTTAAAAAATCAAATAAGAAAGGCAGAGGAAAAAGAAATGAAAGTAATGAGAGAAAGAGTCAACAGCTTAGTAAAAGAGGTGCACAAAAATTACTGAAAGAAATAATGCCCTAAGAAAACAGACTAAGTTAAATATTTAAAGATATAAAAACCCACTGAAGAGAAAAACTCCTTAAAAAACAGAATTGTCCAAATGGAAAAAGAGGTACAAAAATTCAATGAAGAAAATGCATTAAAAATTAGAACTGAACAACTAGAAGCTAAAGAGACATCAAGAAACAATAAAACAAAATCAAAAGAATGAAAAAATAGAAGAAAATGTGAAATATCTCATCTTAAAAACAACTGACCTGGAAAATACATCATAGAGAGATGAATTAAGAATTTTGGACTAACTGAAAGCCATGATCAAAAGAAAAAAAGAAAAGTTGTCATCTTTCAAAAAATTATCAAGGTAAACTACTGCCCTGATATTCTAGAACCAGAGGGGAAAATAGAAATTGAAAGAATCTGCTGATCACTTGCTGAAAGAGAAACCAAAATGAAAGTCCCCTATAATATTATAGTCAAATTCCAGAACTCTTAAGTCAAGAAAAAAATATTATAAGCAACCACAAAGAAACAATTTAAATATCATGTAGCCACAGTCAGATTAGCACAAAATGTAGCAACTTCTACATTAAAGGATTGGAAGGCTTGGAATATGACATTCCAGAAGGCAAAGGAGGATTACAACCAAGAAATCACCTATCCAGAAAAACTAAATATAATCCTTCAGGGGAAAAGAGATATTTAATGTAATTGTGGACTTGCAAGCATTCCTGATGAAAAGACCAGAGCTGAATAGAAAACTTAACATTAAAAATAAGACCCAAAAAGAAGCATAAAGAGATAAACAGAAAATAGAGTTTCATAATGGATTGAAGTAGGCTAAACTGTTTACATCCTACATGGGAAAATGATATATGTATGTCCTAAGATAACACTACTAGGACTGTATCACAAAGACATTGGGGGAAGGGGTAATCAGAATGCACAATATTTTGGGGTTGGGAGGGGAGAGATGGGGAGAAAATTTGGAACTCAAAATCTTGTGGAAAGGAATGTTGAAAACTAAAAATAACATTTATTCACATACCTGAAAGCCAGATCCCAAAACCATAAAGCCAAATCCATCATAGTAGCCAAGAAGTCAATACACAATAGCACTGCAGGGAACAAAGCCATTCCCAAGCCTCCCCTCTTGCTGGGGCCTTCCCACAAACAAACAAACAGTCACATGCCTAATTGTCTGCTTGCCTGTGTTCTCTCTCTCCCTCTGCCCTAACTGCTCTCAATAATTTCCTCTCAATTTTGCTCTACCCTTCTTGTTCCACCCATTTAGCAAGCTCTTCCCACTACATGACTTAGGCTTCCATGTAATTTAAGAAAGTCACATGGACCTATTAATGAATGGGAAAGATCTTCCGATTTAAATTACCATTACAGCCAAATATTCTTGAACTTTTCCCAAAGGGCTATAAAACTGTGCATACCCTTTGACCTAGCGATAACACTACTAGGACTGTATTGCAAAGAGATATTTTTTTTTAAAGAAAGAAAAGCACCTATCTGTACAAAAATATTTATAGCAGCTCTTTTTATGGCAGTAAAAAATTGAAAACTTGGGAGATGCCTATCAATTGGGGAATGGCTGACCAAGTGGTATATTATTGTGATGGAATACTATTGTATTACAGGAAATGATGAGCAGGATGCTCACAGAAAAACCTGGCAAGACTTATATGAACTGATACAGAGTGAAGTGAACAAATCCAGGAAACATTGTACATAATAACAACAATGTTGTACAATGATCAATTCTGAATGGTTTTACTGTTCTCAGCAATACAACAATCCTAGACAGCTCCAAAGGACTCACAATGAAAAATGCTATCCACCTCCTGCTGAAAAAAACTGGAGTCTGAATGCAGGTCAAAGCATATTACTTTCACTTTACTTTTTTTGTGGGAGGGGGATTTGGTCTGTGTTTTCTTTCACAAGGTGACTAATATGGAAATATGTTTTTCATGACTTTATCTTTATCAAATTGCTTGCTGTCTCAAGAAGGGAGGAGGGGAGGGAGAAAGAATTTGGAACTCAAAATTTTTAAAAGAAAGCAAATGTAAAAAAGTTACTTTTACATGCAATTGGAAAAAATAAAATATTATTCAAATGCACACACACATACATATACACACACTGAAGCACATATTAAGTGCTTATTATGTACCAGAGACCATGACATAATGTTGAGGATACACAGTCTCTACCCTAAAAGAGCACACTTAACAATCCAAGAGACCACATGTAAATAAATAAGTATTTATAAGGTATATAAAGAAGCATAAGGAATGTAACCTTAAAGGGGAAAGCTTGCATACCTGGGGGGACTGTCTCCTATAGCATGGGGCATTTGAGCACAGAATGAAAAGAAGCCGGAGATGTCATGAGCTAGACGAGAGAACAAAGAGGGTTTCAGGTAAAGGGGATGACCAGTACAAAGACACAATTGAGATAGGAGATGAAATGTCATGTGGACAGAATAGCAAATTGGCTAGTATCAATGAACCTTACAATATGGGAAGGAGCATAAAAATATGAAAAGAATATAAAGGTAGGGAGGGGATGTAATGAGCTTTAAATGCCAAAAATAGGACTTCATATTTATTTGTAGAGGCAATAAAAAGCCTCTTGAGTAGGAGGGTGATATAGTCAGACCTATCCTTTAGGAAAATCATTTTGGCAGCTGTGTAGAGGTTAGATTGGAATGGGGAGATCCTTGAGTCAGGAAGAACAAGGATGAAGTCATTTTAATAGTCCAGGCAAGAGATAACAGAGTCTGAACTAGGATGATGCCTTTTAAACAGAGAGAAGGGAACATATAGAAGAAGTCATGTAAAGGTAGAAATGACAAAATTTGGAAATTGATTAGATCTCTGGAGTAAATAAGAGTTGAGAACGAGTCCAAGATTGCCAACTTCAGGAACAAGGAAGATGGTCAGGCCCTTGACAACAATAGGGAAGTTCAGAAAAGGAAGGGTTTGCAGGCAAAGATAATGAGTTTAATTTTGGACAAGTTGAGTTTGAGATTCCTCCAGTATAGTAGTAATTAGTAATTCAATGCATCGAAATTAGTAGATAGTGGGACTTGTGGGATTGGAACTCAAAAGAGAGTTTAGTACTGGCTATACAGATTTTCAAAGCATCACCATATCAATGATAACCAAACCCACAGGAGATGACATACATTGACATGGAGTGATATAATGTTTTCGGGTTGGCATGCTGTTTTGGAGGCAGCTAGGTGGCTCAGTGGATAGAGTTCAGTACCTAAATCAGGAAGTCTCATTTTCCTGATTTTAAATCTGGGCTCAGACTCCTTAGCTATGTGAGCCCGGACACGTCATTTCACTCTGTTTGCCTTAGTTTCTTCATCTGTAAAATGAGCTGGAAAAAGAAATGGCAAACCACTCCAGTATCTTTGCCAAGAAAATTTCAAATGGGATCACAAGAAGTTGGACAGTACTGAAAAAAAGACTGAGCAACAGCAACAAAAAGTGCTTTTACGTGCATTATTCTTTCAGTAAAGATTTCAAATTAAAGCTGAATTGCACAAATGAGAAGGTCTTGACTGTCTGAAGTTATCTTAAGACATAATGACCTTAATATATCTGCAAAGAACCTTCAAGATCATCTCATTTTACACCTCATTTTCACAAGTTAAGAACAGAGACCAAAAGAAGCTGTGACTCCCCTATCACCCAGCAGATTAATCAATAACAGATTGAGGCCTAGAGCTGAGGTCTAAACTGGCAAAATCTTACATGAAGTTGACTCTCCATAAAGGTTTGTTTAATTGAACTGAATTGTTTTGTATCTTGTAACACCCTCTTCATATCACCCATCTAACAGTATCTCCATACTGTAGTAGGCTCACGGAGGACTTCAAGGTGCTAGTTGGGTAGGGCAGCTGAAAGCTTCCTAGACCTGGAGTCAGAAAGATCTGAATTCTGATTTGGCCTATAACCCTGAGCAAATCATTTAACATTTGCCTACCTCAGTTTCCTCATCTGTAAAATTGAGGATAATAATAGCACCTACCTCCCAAGGTTATCATGAACATAAAGTGGGATATTTATAAAGTGCTTTGCAAACCATAAACTGCTATTTAAGTGCTAGTTGCTATCATCATCATCATCACTACTACTACTTCTACTACTACTACTACCACTACCACTACCACTACCACCACTACCACCACCACCGCCACTGCTACTGCTACTACTACTACTACTACTACTACTACTTCTACTACTGCTACTGCTACTACTACTATTACCACTACCACTACTACCACTACCACCACCACCACCACCACTACTACTACTACTACTCCATACCCTCTGCAAGTCCTTTCCAAATTCTCTTTAAAATCTTGCATAGCTAAGAAGTAATTATAAGAACTGGTTCTTATATGGGAATCATGGAACACAGGAAATCAGTTCATGATTGGAGGTTCACCATCCACTGTGAAAAACAGTTCAGGTTCTCTTGTGTTACAGAAGATCTTCTTTAACTATCCTTCTAGCTAAGCCATAAGGAACCTTTCTGTCACCTGATGTGGAATTGGAGGGGAAAAAACAGTCCATTTCTGGGATGAAAAGACAGCACCATATTGAGAGGTTCATAACCTGGAGTACATTAACTTATCCCTGCTGTTGTTTAAATATATTGATTAATTATTTCAGTAAAATTGCCTTCCTTTGCAATCCTAAGTATTTTATTTTAGGCTTTAAAAACATTATTCTGAGAAACAGGCTTCACCAGACTGCCAAAAAGATTCATGACATAAAAAAAAGATTAAGACTTTTGATTTAAAAGATGAATAACAGAGAAATGTAAAAAGCCTTGTTCAATTGCATAATGTTCTAAGTTGGCAAATGCCCCAGACATATACTAATGGTTGCCTCTGCCTTTCCTCTATCATATCCCCCTCCCTCTACTATCAGCCTCTGAGGGTGATAACCCCGATTCATTTAATAATTGGCTTAAAGTGATTTCTGCTCATCTGTAAGTCAGTCAATATGCATTTATTAAATGTGCCAGGCACTATGTTAAGAACTGGGGATACAAAAAGAACCAAAAGACAAAGCCTGAGAGCTGGCAAGTTAATGGAAGAGATAAGCTTGTACAAACCAGCTATATACAGGATAAATAGGGAATTATTAAAAGAGAAGGGACTAGAATTGAAAGAGAACAGAAAAGGCTTCCTGTAGAAACTGGGATTTTAGTTGGGATTTTAAAGAAACCAGGGAAGACTTAGATGAAGAGAAAGAATATCCTAGGCATGGGAGACAGGCAGAGAAAAATGTAGTGATTAGAGAAATGGAATGTAACATTATTAGAACTTTGTCAAGTCTACAAGAATACAAGTCATTCCCCAATGGAAAAAGTCAAAGAAAATGAACTGGAAGTTTTCCAATGAAGAAATCAAAACAACTTATGGTCATATAAAAAAAATGCTCTAAATCATTATTGATTAGAGAAATGCAAATTAAAACAACCTTGAGATATCATTTTACTACCATATTGGCTAAAATGATAGAAAGGGAAGGTGACAAACATTGGAGAGGATGTGGAAAAATTGGGACAATTATTCATTGTTGGTGGAATTGTGAACCAATCCAACTATTTTGGAGAACAATCTGGAATTATGTCCAAACAGTTATTAAACTATCGGTACCCTTTGACCCAGCAATATCACTACTTGGCCTACTTCTAAAGATGATTAGGGAAAAGAAAAGAACCTCTATGTTCTAAAATGGCTACAGAAGCTCTGCTTGTAACAGCAAAGAAATGAAGTTTTGAGGATGCCTTCAACTGAGGAATGGCTGACAAGTTGTGGTATGTGATTGTGATGGAGTACTACCATGCTATAAGAAATGCTGAGCTCAGTGATCTCAGAAGAACATGGAAAGATTTGCACATAATAATAGAGTAAAATGAGCAGAATTGAGAGAACTTTGTATCATTGTATACAGTAATAGCAACATTGTTTTAAGAATGACTGAGTGGATAAGTTTTTTTGGCTAATCAACACCCAGATTATCTATAAAGAACATATGAAGAAAGGTACTATCTGCACCCAGAGAAAGAACTAATAAAATATATGTAGAATAATTTTACACATACACATCTATTTGCGTCTAATGGTGGTCATGGGGGTAAGAAAAAAGGGAAACAGTTAAGTGATAACTTGTATATTTTAAAGGAATAACAAGTTCATAGTAGATTTGCAGTTTCATGTGCAATCATCTTTTTTTTATTATACTATATTATGAAAATGCTTGTTTTATTCCATAAATTAAAAGAAAAACAGCAAGGAGACCATTGTCACTGAATCAAAATGCCCGTGGCTTGGAATAAGATGCAAGAAGCCTGGAAGGCAAGAGGAGGCTAGGCTATTATCTAATAATTAACTTATTAGATATAACTATAATTATTATATATTATGTAACATAAAGCCCTTTAAACTTGAAATCATAGGACCTGAATTCAAATCCAAACTATCAGTGTGACCTTAGGTAAGTCACTTATTTAAACCTCTCTGAGTCTCCATTTCTTTATTTGTAAAACTAGAGTTAGACTAGATCTCCTGAGATTTCTTTCAACTGTAGATCTAGGATCCTTTGCTTGATTTCTCTTAGAGGTTACTTAATTTAGCACCTTCTCAGAATTACCAACTCAAGCCAAGTCTATCCCTAGAGAAGACTTGAGGGAACATATTCCTGTTTATTGGAACGTTTTATCATTAAAGTTTTGTTTGGCGTGTTGTGTGTGTCAAGCCCAATGTTTTAATGTGGTAAGTAAATTCTTGGTGAAGAAACTCCCAATAACAAAAGGGACTGAAAATTGGTCTGCAATTCATCTTCTCAGAGGGTTTCCTTGGGGGCCTTGTGGATGGTCACAAAGTCAAAGTGTGCTAAACATAGGACCAAAAGAAAGGTCTTTCAGATTTCAAGGCCCTCTTTCTCTAGCACACCATACTACCTCTCTTGGGTTTAAAAATATTGTTTTCTCTCGTTAACAGGTGAACTAACCTTTTTTTTTTTTACTCTGAAAAATTCACTTATATAAAAAAGGAAATGAAACAATTCTTTAAAACTAAAATAACCCAAACTGAAAAAGTATGCCCATCCTTTAAAAAAATACTTAGGGTGTAAAAGAAGAAAAAAAAACTATGACTTTTATTTGTTCTAAAAAGTAAATCCATCATGTGCACTTAATAAACACAAAACAGTCATTCTGAGGTTTTATTTCTCACTTTTCTTTTGTTTACATATGTCAAAAAAAAATCTGCCACCAACTGGCTGAATGGGCTTGGGCAAGCCATTTAAGCTTCTGGGGAAGAGAAGGAATCCTCGATTTCTTCATCTGTAAAATCAAGCTGTTGAACCCAAAGTCCCTTCCTTACGGAAGAAAAAAATGAAACAAGCTCCTGCACACCTGCACTTCGAAGGTTTAGCCTCTGAAACACTAACCCTCCCTGAAACTGCTGGAATTCAGTTTTTCGTGTGTCCTAAGCTCAGATCCTGCAAATCTGATAGTTTATCCTGTTGAATAGAAAGCAGAGGTAGAGGGGAGGAGAGAGACGGAGGGAGGAGTGAAAGCTGAGCTGCGCCTGTTTGAAATCCCTCCAATCCGGCCTAAGCTGAAACTTTGTGACAATTTCGTCTTTTTTTTTAAGTCTTCTCTGTGACAGGCGGACCAGATCCACCACCCCCACACCTTCACACCCCCATGAACAAATGTATAAAAAGTGCTTTTCTTTCTCTGTTGGCCTGGGTCCCTCTCCTCCAGCCTCTGCTTGGGGAGGAGGTCGGGGCGCAGCGTGGGGCCCCTTGACCACAGGAATCCGCAGAATTGGGCGCACTTGCTGCCAGGGCTGAGCCCAGCTTCTAAAGCTGGTGCGGAGCTGGGCCAGTGCGCCCAGGCCCGAGCCTGGCAGCTAGGGAGGCCGGAGTCCGGGCAGGGAAAGTCCAGCTCTCGGCCGCCACGACCAGCCCCTCCCTCACTCCCCGGGGCTCTCCGGGCCGCCTCTGGGGGCAGTGGGAGGGAGCCCGACCCCGAGGGTGCCGCCGGGGGTGGGGAGAGATCGGGCGAGAGGCAGCAGCTGAGCAGGCAGCGAGGAGGCTGCGGCGGCGGCGGCGGCGGGACCGGGGATGATGCAGTCAGAGGCGGTGGCAGCAGCCACAGCAGCATCTCGCCGCCGCCGTCTCCGCCTGCACAGCCTTCCGTGCCCAGCGAGGCCGCAGCTGCGGAGCCACTGAGGCCCGGGAGCTGCCTCTGCTGAGCCTCCGCCGCGGCCCCTGGCGCGGGCTGGGTGGACAGCGCCGAGGTGGAGCCCGACTACGGGCGGCTGCCCAGAGGTAAGTGGAGGAGGCTTCCACGCCCCTGTCAGGGCTTCCTTCCGCACTGGGCTCCCAGGACGTGGCCCCGGGCCAGGGGCCAGGGCTTGGCAGAAGGGGAGGGGATGGCGTGCGCGGGGAGGGGGGCTGGTGAGCGGCGGGAAAGCACTGCATTCTCCCTGGGGAGCCTCTGCTGAACGCTAGCCCAGAACCAGGGTGACCCCCTCCCCCCACCCATGAATACACATGGCCGCCCCTAGTGAGCCCTGGGACTAGAAAGCGAGGGACCTGGGACAGTGGATTTTTACAAAGAGGGATACAGCTTTGGGGAGAAGCCGGGTGATGCCTTCCGTGCACAAAGAGGTCGGAATGGGGGAGGGGATAGCAGCCCATAAATGAAGGGGGAGGGGTGGGGGGGCGAAGCTGTGATTATAAATGAAGGGGAAAGAGTAGTTTTTCATACCTTTATAAGAGAGGAGAAAGGGGTGGGAAGAGGGACGAAGAATTAGGTCTTTTCTTGCAGAAAGATTCTTGGGCTTACTATTGTCTTAATTCCTCATAATTGTTTTTTTTAATGCTTTTTAGATGAAGGTAGTATTAATTATGCAATAAGGAGGGATCCTTGCCGTGGAATGGTGTGATCAGTGGAATTACAGATCAGCAGAATATCAAAAATTTATTTCTTCCTTGACTGAGAAATTTACATCTGTAATAGTGTGGTGAAGGTTGGAAAGGGGTGGGGGTAGAGAGAGGGAGGGTGAATCCTTCCTTTGGTTCTAAGGTAGAGGTTACAATGAGTAGGGAAGGGGGGGAGACATACACCCTTCCATAAGTCACAGTTAACATCTACCTTTTGGCAAAAGGAGGGAGAGAAAGAATTGCTGGAAATGCCTGTTATCTGCTAGGAGTGCTCCATTTTAGTTGACAAGCAAGGGGCACCCTTAGAAGTTTTGAGGTGGGAACATAAATTTTAAGGAGATATTTCAAGCAGGCAAGACAAACCAAATTTGCTCAGGTTTGTGAGTCCTTTTTTCTCCCCTCTAGACCTGAAAAGATCGTGCAGAAAAGAAGACATATAAGGCAGTTTTTGCTGGATTCAGGTGAGTTAATTGAAGGGGTCAAGGAAGGGTATCTTAAGGCACTTTACACCTTGGGTGTTGTGGGCCTTTCCTCAAAAGATTCAATTGCAATTTCCTATTTCCATAGAAGGGGATTTGATGTGTGGACTTTACCTCATACTTTCTTCCCTCTTTTTCAGTGATTCTGTTAGGTTTAAAAAGGGTGGCATAGTTGCCCTCTTTCCCCTAGACTCCTCTCTCCCCCCACAGTAATTGATACTTTTAAACATGGCAGTGGCAAATTTGATCTTGACTTAGGTCTCAGGGATTTATCTTTTTTGTTCCATGAACCCCTTTGGCAAGCTGGTGAAGCCCTTGGACACCTTTCTTTGAATAATGTTTTTGAAATGTGTAAAATAAAATACTCAGGATTGAGAAGGAAACCAATTACACTGAAATACAGTTATCAAAAACAGATTTTAAACATAAGTTCACAAACCCCAGGTTAAGAAACCCCTGGCTTAAGAGATGGTGGTATAGGATATTCGGATGCTAAAGAAGATACTTATACCTTTTCTCTTGATGCATTGAAGAAAATCGAGTAAGTTAGGAGTTTGAAAAGATTTTTAAAATCTTTGCTTAAATTTGGATTAGTGGCAATACTAAGCATAAGGGAAATACAAGAAAGTATTAAATAAGCAGGACAGTTGACATTTGTTAGTTACACCTCTAAAATGATTGACTAGACAGAACAGTGAACAGGGGAAAAGGATGGAAATGGAAAGCTGAAAATAGGTACAGAAGAGAATGGAATTATTTGTAGTTTGAGTATAATCTGGAAATTCAGGCTGCATTTCTCAAAGTATAAGCCTTGGAGAGATATGTTTCTAAGTTCAAACATTAAATTCTCAACTGCTATATAAGAATTAGATATCTGTTATATTACATGGAGAATAATGTGGTTGAATCGATGATTTAGGAAGGCTAAAATAGCTAAGCTAAATGTGAATAGATGAGGCTGTGAGGTATCTTATGGCAAAATAATTGTTTGGTCTCTTTTTCCTATTATATGACAGCACACAGCCAAAACTGAGAAGCTTTTGTTTTTAGTCTATTTGTAAGTTTGTCTTATATTCCAAGGCTAATATATAATGCAATATTGGGATAAAGTGCCTTAAGATAAAATGAAAAGTTAAAACTTGCAAAGTAGATAAAATGGGCATGATGAATAATATTAGAAAAGGAGTTTTCACCTTTACAAATGATTTTGCATAAAGATTCCTTAGCTCTCATGTGCATTTTAAAATATGTATTTTGAGGAACATATGTTGTATCTAGGGAGATAAAAGTAAATAACCAAGGTGGTTAAATATATATAAGGTAAATATAAAGGTAGCTTTGTAGACATTAATGGTCTTGGTTTTTATTTTTTTGCTTTTTCCATCCAACACATTTATAGGAGAAATTCCAAAAGCTAGAACCTTGGTCTTGGGACATGAAGTGATGAACTATGAACTTGGGGCTCAGCAGGTAGGTGAAGGAGCAAGTGAGTTCAACAGCTATTTGAAAATGGGTTTCTGTGTGTATTATCTGAACCAAGAGAATTTATCTTGACCTTGAGAGAAAAGCCTTGGTATTCTTTCATTTCTACAACTAACCATAGCAAAGTCATTCTGGAGAAAAACAATTCTGATGTTAAGAGCAAATTCAAACTTCATAGACTTAGTATTTTTTGAGAGAAATACTCATGAATTTGAAAAAAATTGACCCTCATTCAACACAAATTCATATGCTTTGTTTTTTCTGGAAAGGTTTTTCTTTAATCAAATACCATTTCTAAATTCTACACTGGACCTACTCGTGTCTAGTCCATGTGAACTAGACCTGTCCTTTCCTACCCAGAAAGTTGGGATGGGAGCAGGGAGTCCTATTCACTAGCAAACAATTTGTTTGGTCCAAAAGATGTATTTGTGCAGTAAGAAGAACTGTTACTATCTGATCTTGAAGTCACAAATGCCTGAGTTCAAATCCTGTCTCAGACATTTATTAAATATTTTCCCCTGGGCAAGTTGCCTAACCGTTCTCAGTCTCAGTTTCCTCATCTTTAAAATATGGATAATAATAGCTTCTATTTTATGAGGATGATAATAACCCCTACTTTATGGGGATAATACTACTTTTCATGGGAATAATAATACTCCTACAGAATTGTTTAAAGATTCTGTGTGTAAACTATGTGCAAACCTTCAAGTTCTGTGTAAACATTGACTAGTGTTACCATTGCTGGTATCTTCTTAATTAAAGGTAGCTTTTTCTTTGTTTGGTCATGGGATTCTAAATTTAAAACTGGAAGGAAATTTAGAGGTTAGAGGTCCAAACCTTCTTATTTAACAAAGGAGGGAACCATGAACCAGAAACATTAAATTGTCTTATACAAGGTCACAAATATAGTAAATTGCAGAGGTGGTATTCAAATCCATGTTTTCTGACTCTGAATCCAGTTCTCTTTCTCTTCCACCACTCCAGACTTTCTAGTCTGAAGAGCATTCCCCTTGATCAACAAAGAAAGAAGCAGAATAGGATTTGAAAACTTTCTATCTAGCATTAATATTACACCATCTGCCTCTGCCCTGGCACTAGGTGTTTTCCCAGAGACATACAAGTTTTTCACTAGTGGACCATAAGATCAGAAATATACAAGCCTCTGAGAATCACAGTGTCTCAGAGTTGGAAGGGACCTCCATGACCAATAAATCTAGTTCATATATGTCTCGATTAAATTTTAACAAAAAGGTAGACTGAGGCAGATCTGTGAGCAAGATAAATTGATTAGCGAGGCATGCTACCTACCCATAAATGGGTCTATGGCTTTCCTCCATTAATGGTAAAGACCCTGAGCAAAAGGACAGTTCCCTTACATAGGTTTTGGGGAGTACAGAACAAAGAGCAAGATAGATGACATCATGAGTTTGAGGGCAACATGATTGGTTACAGAGCTGAGGTGCAGGGAACATCATGGTTGGAAGCTTGGTGTTGGGCACCAACAATAACTCCCCCTTTTTCTCTCATGAGACCAAGAAGTGCTCTTTGTTTGAGTCCAGGTACAAGTTAGTAACTCAGATTTTTGGACAGCAAACCAGTCATCCTTGAAGGATAACTTGGTGGTGTAAAGCTATCACCTCCATACTCCCCTATTTTCTCACACATTCCCCAAGGTTAGCAAAAATTCCTTGAGCAGGAGAACTTAATCCATTACACGCCAGCAGAACTCTGAACCATGTTCAGAAACAAAGAACCATGACTTGAGCAGTTATGGAAAAATCAATTAATTGTAAATAAAATCAATAAGAAAATGATACAGGATTAATCTTAATCTTCTCAACTGAAAAAAAGAATTCCCTTGATATATATCCAAGCAATCCTCTGGTCTTTTCTTAAGACTATGCAATCAGGAGGAACCCCTGCCACCACCAAAATTAAACCTCCCTGATCTAAATCTCTGTCATTATATTGTCATGATTTCATATTTAAGGCCTCCTGAATCATTGATTTTGAGTCTTAGACCATGGGGCACAATCTATTCTGTCTTAACTTTTTCAATTGTACTTTCCAAAAGTCAAGAGTACAATTCCGGATGCTATCCATTGATCTCATCCTTGGTTATTTCCTTGGTTTCACTTCCTTTTTCTTTGTCACCCATATCTTCATGGTTGACCAGAATTAGATCATAGTAGACTTTCCCCAACTTTCTGAGATATGAAGTAGTTAGCATGGGAGACCTGTTTTGCTTTTAGAAGCATGACACTTCCAGTAGATGTTTGATTAGATGAACTATCCCGTCACTACTACATCTTTCCTCTGAGTTTTTGTGGTCTGTATCAGGAATTTAGGGTAGCTGGGTGGCACAATGGATAGAGTGCCAGACCAGGATTCAGGAAGACTCATATTCCTGAGTTCAAATCTAGCCTCAGACACTTACTAGCAACGTGACCCTGGGCAAATCACTCAACTCTGTTTGCCTCAGTTTCTTCATCTATAAAATGAGCTGGAGAAAGAAATGGCAAACCACTCTAGGATCTTTGCAAGAAAACCCCAAATGGCATTATGAAGAGTTGGACATCATTGAAAAGAAAATGATCAGGAATTTCACTCTTGTATTTGGGAACAGCAGTTCTGTGGCATAGAGAGAAAGAATTGGAACAAAAAGACAAAATAAAAGGTTATTGCAGTTATCAATGGGAGAGGTAAGGAGTAGAGTGAGAACTGTGGTTCTTTCAGTGTTTCATAGACACCTATGGGCAGCCCTCAGACTGCCTAAAGGTAATCCAACCCTCTCATTATATGGCTTGCCCATTTTCTTAAAGCAGAGAGAAGGGAACAGATCCAAGACGTGGAGGTAGAATCACAAAGACTTGGCCAGTAATTGGATTTCCTTTAGATATGAGCCACTTGTCAGGTGTGTTATAATGGGAATTCCTTTCATATATAGGTTAGACTAGATAATCACAGTCATAATGATAGCTCATATTTTTATAACACTTTAAAGTTTCTTGCATATCTCATCAGATTCTCCCAGAAACCCTATGAAGTAGGTACTATTATTATTTCCATTTTCCAGATTTAAAAAATGAGGTTGAAAGAAGTTATTCGACTTGTCCAGGTTTACATAGCTAGTAAATGTCTGAGTAGAATCTGAACTCAGTTCTTTCTGACTCCAGACCTAATTCTCTGCTGTGCCACTTAGGTCCACATGGTCTCTAAGGCCTTTCTGTCTCTCATATTTTGTGATTCGTTATGTTTCTTACATAAAGGTAAGCTGTCTATAGTATCAGTCTGATGATATCACTTCTGTTTTTCTCTCCTTTTATTTTCATCTAGATCCTCTCCACCAAGATTCTCCTTTCAGGTTCATGTATTCCGCACCAGTTTGCACCCTGTAGCATATGATACTATTCCATTGCTTTCTTTTGAACAATCTACATCCTTTCATTGGTGCATTCCAGTTTTGAGGTCCATAATTTAGCTATAGTCTGTGTGTTAGACACAAGAGGCGACAAGTGTTCATTTCCTCCCTTTTCCCCATTAGTGTGTCCTGTAAATTACTGAGTACCTAATCCATTGTTAATCTCTGGAATCCATCCTCCACAGTACTTGCATATATGGTATGTGAGTACTTTTTGTACCCTTATAACCCTAGGATCATAACTAGGCAGGTCCCAGAAAGCCTATATGTTCTCTGTCATCTTTGGGATCCTTGTACTTTCAAATAGCTTCAGCTTTATTCCAAAGAGCCTTTTTCTCTCCTCATTGACCACTTATTCCTTGACATCATGATCCAAAAGGAAATTTATTTATGGGGTTTCACAGTTAGTTCAGCTTTCTGAATCATCTAGGGGAGTCACAGATGGGACTCCACTTCTCAGGAAGAAAAGTATTTTAATTTTTATTATATAGAAAGGACTATGCCAGAAGAAACACATTAATGATGAATTTTTGGTGTATGTTTTGAGGGGTGCCAATCTGGTCTTCTTGTTATTCTTCACAAATAATCCTCCATTTCCCATCTCTAAGACTTTGTACTGACTGTTCTCTATGCTTGGAATACCCTCCCCCTTTCCTTCACCTCCATTCATTATTTCCTTGAAGACTCAGCTCAAGATCCATCTTCTACATGAAGCCTTTCCTGATCCTCCCAGCTGCTAATGCCCTCTTTCCAAAACAACCTTAAATTTATCATATGTGTACTTATACAGTGTGACTCAAAAGTCTTAGCTCAATTTAAGTCATTAAAGCTTAAAACCACACCAAGACTTTTGGAAGCCCCCGTATTGTCTTCCCTGAGAAGGTAAGCACTGAAAGTACTCTGAAAGCAGAGACTTTCATTTTTTTGATTTTGTATATGCAGTACTAAAGCATGGCGCCTGGCACATTGCAGGCAACTGAATGCTGTTGACTGTGCCATGCCAGAGAGTATTTTTTTTCTTTTATCTTATATTTACCTAGCTCTTCCCTGCCACCCCTAAAATAGTGTAATTTAAGAATTGATAATGACAAAAACAACAATAAGAAAGTTGATATTTATATAGTACCTACTGTGCTAAGGATTTTCCAAATATTTGATCCTCACCACATCCTGGGCAGTAGGTGCTATTATTATCTCCACTTTACATTAAAAGAAACTGAGGTAAATAGAAGTTAAGTGACTTTACAGTTAATGTGTGAAGCTGGATTTGAACTTGTGTCTTTCTGATTCCAGGTTCAGTGCTGTATCCATTGCCCTATCTTTTTTTCCTTTTTTATTAATTAATTTATTTTTAGTTTTCAACATTCATTTCCACAGGATTTTGAGTTCCAAGTTTTCTCCCCATCTCTCCCTTCCCCAGCCCCAAGATGGCATGCATTCTGATTACCCCTTCCCCCAGTCTGCCCTCCCTTCTATCAACCCCCATCTTGTCTCTTTCCCCCTTATTTTCTTGTAGGGCAAGATAGATTTCTATACCCTATTGTCTGTATATCTTATTTCCCATTGCTTGTAAAAACATTAGAGGGGAAGAGAGGGTTGGTAAGAGGAAATGAGTGAACCTTACTGTCATCAGATTTGACTTAAGGAGGGAATAATATACACACTCATTTGGGTATCCTATCTGCCTTTTTTGTTTTGCTTTGACATCCCTGAAATCCCTGTAAGAAAGATAAGGGCCAGACCTCATACTCCCATTTCACAAATGGAAAAACTTGAGTTCAGAGAGACTTAATTGCCTAAGATCGCATGAAAAGCAAATGTCAGTGCTGATCTATCTTGAAGCACAGATTTTTGGATCCATGGTTCTTTCTAGAATGATATATTATCAGAAGCTTAAGAGGCTCACAATGTGAACTCCAGCATTTTGGATTTGCCTCAATTAAGCTAGGTGATATCTTGCTAGTTAACATTGCTTCTTGAACAAAAGGGAGTTAATTACTGAAAATTTCCGTGTTGTACAAACCTATGTCTGTATGGCTGCATTTGGAGTAGACATTCTTTGGAGAATGTAGTTTAAAAAGTCTCCAGCATCAGGCTTTTCAGTCAGCCCTCTGCTCATGTTCCTTCTCTCATGTCCAAGAATCTCTTCTAGGGTACAGTGTCCAGATATTCTTTTCTATGAGAGAAAAGAATAAAGTAAATGAATAAACATTTAGATAGTAAAGTCTATATAGTAAAATTTATAAAGAATGAGTGTTTATATAGTACCTACTAGGTACCAAGCAATGTGTCAAGTGCTTTTTACAAATATTCTCTTGTGATTCTCACAACAACACTATGTAGAATTATTTTCTATTTCACCTACTATTTATTACCTATTATTAGCTATTAGCTGTTATAACCATTTTATACTTGAGGAAACTGAGTTGAACAGAGGTTAAGTGACCCACCCACTCATACAGCTAGTAAGTGGGGGGAGGGGAGTGTGAGAAGAATGGATGTTCTCACTCTATTAGTTCATGACCCCCCCCAACCAGGAAACCAGGGACAAAGTATGTATCTTATACTCCCCTCCATCTTAAGTATTATGGAAAACAAAGCAGATATGTTTAATTGAGCATCCTTTGGTCCCAGGAATATATGTTTATCCCTGCAGTCATAATCCTACATACCAAATTTCTGTTAATGGATCATAGGGTATCTGACAGGCCACCCACTCCATTTTACAGCTAAGGAACTAAAGCCCTGAGAGCAATCTGCTTAAGATCACCCAGGTAGTAAATAAGAAAATCCAAATTTGAATCTAAGGTTTGCTGATTCCAAACCTAGTACTCCCACATAAATCCTGTTTAGAATATGAGCTCCTTGAGGACGGGCACTGACTTTTGCCTTTCTTTGTATCCCAATATTTAGCATGGAGCCTAGCACATAGTAGGTGTTTAACAAGTGTTTACTATCATGGCCTGTACCTTGATGATGAGAAAAAATTGGTGGCAAATAACGAAATGCTGAATATTATTAATTTCCTGTTTATCTTTGTGACTGTATAACACATAATTTTTTAGTTTCTCAGGATAAGCTAGCATACCTCCATGGTGTTATAAAGTCCTTCTAACTGAATTTTTTTCATCAAATGAAGAGTACTTAGCAACAGTGCTAGCTATCATTATCATCATCATCCCCCTCCTCGTCATCATCTTACTGATGAAGACATTGAGGCCCAGAAGGCCTAACTGACTTGCCAAAGGTCACGCAAGAAATAAAAATCATAGTAAGTATGTCCCCTGATTCCAAATTTAACACTTGTTCTGCAATATAACTTCTATAATTGGTCATGCCCTGGGATTTCGTTAGTGTGGAGAAATCCCTCTACATTTATTAGGAATTTTATTTCTTTACATCAAGCTGAAATCTATTTCTATACAACTTCCACAAAAACCCCTTTTTTGGTCATTTAAATTTTTTTTTCAAAAAAATTTTGCTGAATTGAGTGGGCTGTGTACTCATTTAGGGTCTGCCAGAAGCCTTTCCCTCTGATCTACGTCGGAGGAGAGAAAGGAAGATTACTTCTATGAAGTACCAGGAACATCACCTGAGGGTCCAGAGCCAAAATCATGAGACTCAACATGGACTTAAAGTAGGCATATATTGACATGGAAGATTCGCAAGTGAAATCTTGCTTAGGACTTGCTATAATGAGGCCTTTAAGGTCTCAGATTTGCCTAGAGCAGTGATATGTGACAGATTCTTTTGGCAGTCCAGTAACGCCTATGAACCCATTCTCAGAATAATGCTTTTAAATGAAATGCTAAATTTCATTTCCAGGTTAGTAAAAATAAAGCTAGTTGGTGCAGTGGATAAATCACTGCCCTGAAATCAGGAGGACCTGAGTTCAAATCCACTTAACTAGCTGTGTGAGCCTGGGCAAATCACTTATTCCTGTATGCCTCAGTTTCTTCATCTGTAAAATTAACTGGAAAAGGAAATGGCAAACCATTCTGGTATATTTGCCAAGAAAACCCCAAATGGGGTCATGAACAGTCAGACATGACTGAACTGACATAACAACAAAAATAAAGATATCATCAAATTCGTGGACCTTCCCCTGAAATCTGTCCCTTGTCTATGGCCCCAGATGAAGAACTTCTTGCCTTCATTGGAGAAGATCTAAACTTCCAGTGACGAGAGCCTGCTCATGTTAGAACAATACATTTATTGGGCGATGTCCTGGTAGAGCTCCAAAAAGTCTCCCTCCAGCCTGCTTTAACCTGACTAATCTGCTTTCTGACCACATGTCCAGTCCAAGTCTTGCCTATAACTGTACACTGATCATGGCACACAAATGCCCTTCAGAGCAAATGGCGCTCCATCCTCATGGAGATTGTTTTTTTAAATCTTCGTGGCTGAGTGACTTCTCTTAATTGTCAGTTTCAGCTGCTCCCCACTGCTTTTTTTAATCTAATGCTCTGACATTTCCTACTTTCTCCTTTCTCTTCTCTTTCTCCACCTCCACTCCTTAGCTTTTCAGTCTTCATTCCTTATTTTTTCCCAGGAGTTTCCATTTCTTTGCAAAGCAGCTTACCTATTAAAGGCTTGGGCAGTCAATGAGAAAGTCCTTGGATTTTTTTTTTTGGATGGTCACATTGCATCAGATATGATCTTTCAGTCTTCAGCTCCTTTTGGCTTCTCTCTCTCTCTCTCTCTCTCTCTCTCTCTCTCTCTCTCTCTCTCTCTCTCTCTCTCTCTCTGCCTCTGCATACTTCAGACTACTAGATAACTATAGACCCATTTCCTCAATTCGAATGAAGCTGTTTTAATTTCAGACTGAGATACTGTTCATAATTACTTTATAACATTGATTTTTCTAAAAACAATTTTCAAAGGCAGAAAAAAGGGAATCACTTCCAAAGTTTTATTTGAAAATGAATTAAATCAAATTCTACTTTCTAGCCAAGAGCCACCAGGAGGATCTGTGTCCCTGAAAATCTAGATGGCTTTGAAAGCAGCAGGATGGAACTAAAATGTCTTTCTAAGAATAACTGTCTGTATTTCAGTGCAGCAATTTTCTAGGATCATAGATTTAGAGCTAGAAGGGACCTTAAATACCATCTTCATCTGGCTCCCTCATTTTACAGATTAAGAAACAGACCAGGAGAGACTGAGTGACTTGCCCAGGGTAGAAATGTGCAATGGAAAAGCCACTGGCTAGGAATTGAGACATGGATTTAAATTCTTCCTCTGCTTTAATAAGCTGTGTGATTTGGGTCAAAACCCTTAACCTCCCTGAACCTCTCAGTTTTCTCATCTGTAAAATAAAGGCAATAGACCAGATGACCACTGAATGCCTGGCACATAGTAGTTGCTTAATGAGAGAAAGAAAGATAGACAGGATGGCAGGATTTGGATCCAGATTCTTTGACTACAGATCCAATGTCTCTCCCATTTCATTTCTTCCTTATGTGATGTAACAGTTCATACTTTTAAGCTAGCATTTACATCATACTTACTATGTGCCAGGCATTATGCTAAGCATTTTGTAGTTGTTATCTTACATGATCTTCACAGCAACCCTGAAAGTTTGTGCTAATATTATCTCCATTTTGCAGATGAGTAAACTGAGGCAAGCAGAGGTTGAGTGACTTGCCTGGGGTCACGCAGTCAGTGCCTGAGGTTGCCTTTGAACTCAGGTCTTCCTGACTCCAGACCCCAGTGCTATATCTACTGTGCCACCTAACTAAAAGATTCAGTATTTAGTTTTGTTACTTTAAGTTTTGCAATAGCTACTAAAGGCTTTAAAAGCTGAATGACTCAAGTATTCAAAGACGTGTGAAAAAGAGAACCTAGCTCAGCATCTTGCAGTCTTGTAGATCAAGAGGCATCTATCAAGTGCTTGTCTGTCGGTGCCAGGCACTCTGGCTCGGTGCTGAATATATAAAGACAAAAACAAAGCAGTCTCTGACCTCAAAGAACTTACTCTGTATAATGACTGGCAACCAGGTGGCACAATGGATAGAATGCTGGGCCTGGAGTTGGGAAAAACCAAGATCAAATCCAACCTCAGATGCTTACTAACTGTGTGACTCTGGCCAAGTCACTTAATCCTATTCCCCTCAGTTTCCTTATTTGTAAAATGAGCAGAAGAAGGAAAGAGCAAGCGATTTCAGTATCTCAACTGAGAAAACCCCAAATGGGTCACAAGGAGTCCGACACAACTGAAACAACTCAACAACAACACAAATTTAGGAAGTCCTGTGCTGAACATCCTTAGTCTTGGGTGCTGCCCTTCTTTTGTTTCTAACAGTGGAGAGAAGGGATGGAAATGCAGATTTTCATCAGTCAGGAATGAATTTCCCATAGAAGAAGTTTAGCTTTCTGTCCATGAGAGAGGGTGGTAAGAGAACGAAGTGTTTGATGATTGCCAGCATGTGTTTATGCAAGATCCATGTAATTCAAACAATATATTTCCCAACTGAGTAGGTGCTACACAGTACATAATAATATAGCTTACATTTATGTAGCACTGTGCAAAAATAACTCTTTCTTCACAATAGAATGTGAGCCGCTTGAGAGCAAGAACTATGTATATGGACTTTAAGAGGTTAATAGTGTGCTTTGTACACATTAAGTGTTTACTCAGCGCTTTATTCAAGGTATTAGTGCAATCCATTTTTACAGATTACAAGAAGTTAAATGATAGGGATGGTATTTACTCTTAATCTGCACAGTTCAATCAAGCTTGGCTATCTGGTTTCCAAACTCAGAGCAGAACTAGAAGGAAATAAAGGGACTGTGAAAGCAGGCCCATTGACAGCAGAGAGAAGTCAGAGAAGACAGAACCATGAAAACCAGAAACAAAAATTCAGAAAGCAATAGCTATCTAGGGACAGTGAGTGTAGACACAAACAGGCCTCTACACAGTTGAATAGCCCCGTAGGCGCACCACTTTATTGAAGCACATTGTAAAAATGGATTTTCCATAATGCCCAAATCATCTAGGGAAAAAAATTCAACTTTATTCAGCATATATTATTTCAAAATAATATTTTATTTTCCCCCAGTTGCATATTAAAGCAATAACATTTTTTTCAAGTTTTGAGTTCCAAATTCTATTTCTTCTTCCCCTTCCCCCTCCCTGAGTCAGCAAGCAATCCTATTTAGTCCATTCCATCAGCATGTACTATTTAAGAAGGCTGTAAAAGTGAAAAGGTTTTAGAAGAAGGTTTTTTTGTGATTTTGTTTTTTAGTAGAAAGTTTTCCATTTTAAAAAGTGGCTGTAATGAAAACAAGTCTGGATAGTTAGAACAAACCTTCAGCTATACGGAAAACTTGACAGGTATCCAAAACAATTCATTCCCCAAGGGTTACAAGCTGTCAAGATTTTACTGTATTTTGTGTTGTTCTGCAATTAAAGTAGTGATAGGATCATGAATTTAGAGCCACAAGGCACCAAAGAAGTGATCTGATCTAGCCCAGGCGTGGGGAACCTGCCTCTTAGAGGCCTCTTGTGGCCCTCTAGGTCCTCAAGTGGGACCCTAAGGCTACAGATTCCCCACCCCTGATCTAGACCCTTTTACATATAAGGGAAGTAGAAAGGTGTGGCATCTTCATCCCTTACTTCCCATCCTTTTTTTTTTTATTTAACTTTGCCAACTTCTGTCATTTCATTGGTATAGGTATTTGATCCATTGATGGCAATGCTTTTTAGCACTTTTCATGAGTTTCCAGGGTCACAAACATGCATCACCTAATGACCAAACTTTTCGTGATGGTCTCCTCTCAATTTATCTAGACCCATCCTTGAAAAAATAAACACAGTTCATCAATAAGCTCATACAATAAGCTCAAACCTTTCTACCTTGTTAGAATCCAGGGTGTTAATCCTGTTAATCCATTAATCCTAATGTTTTTCTGACATGGCCTTATATTGTAAGATCCAAGGTTACCTCTCTGTCATCGTGAGGCATCAGAGATGGCATTATCAAATATAAATTATTGTCATGTTATATGATATATAGTATGATATTAATTATTGTCATGTGATTACATGTGAGGATATTAAACACATGCTTGACATATATGTGTTGCGTATCACATGTAATGTGTTACACATGTGTGGTATATACACGTTACACATGTGTCAATAAGGTAATGTGTAATGTATGTTCATTTATTGAAGTGCCTTGAGGAAAATATCCATGTCATTGCTGTATGACAGTACTTATGAGAAAGACTTTTGAAAAATAAAAAATAATAGAGTTTTTAAATCATTTAAAATCTAGTTCCTATGTCAATTTTTTCATTTTAGTCCCATGTAAATCAAGAGTAAATTTTCTCATCAAGGATCAGGAAATAATTTCATCTACTCATAGGTTTACATGGGCTTATTATCGTGTTGTATAATATGTAGTCTGATAGTAATTATTGTTATATGTATAAAATAAATATTATTAGATAAATGATTATTATTAAGTATTACACATCAATATTATGAACATAAATGAATATTATGTTATAAATACACATTGTTACATATATGTTAAGTACATTTAGGGATCTCATTAAATGGAGTACCTCTTTAGAAATCTCACTTATGGAAACATGCTACAGATCTTTCAAGTTCAACCATTTCAGCTTTTCTCATACCTTTTCCTAGGTTCCTTTTAGTTTCATGGGTCCCTGTGTAGGTCTATTGCAGTTGGACTTGGAATCAGAAGACTTTGCTCTTTCACTTGTTATGGTTCATTTCATATGTTCTAGACGTAAACCACTTTACCCTTCTGAGCCTCAGTTTCCCTGTCTTTAAAATGGGAAAGAAAACACATCACCTATCTCACAGCACTCTTATGAGGATCAACTGAGACCATGTATGTTAGCTCCCTTTGTAACACTAAATAAGCCTTTATTATTCCTTGAAAGGAAATCAGTAGAAGCAAACTCTTTTAAGAAAATTTACTGGTATCATTTGTTTTACATCATCTTCATTTTCAAATTAAACCCTCCTCTCTCCCCTCCTCAGAGCTCCAACCATGTGAAAAAGAATAAAAAGTGAAAGAAAGAGAAAGCAGCAGATCAGCAAAACTAAGGAACATATGAACTAAATCTGACAGTATGTTCAATGGTTAGTAGTCATAGTTCTCTACCTCTGCAGAGAATAAAAGGAGGGACAGTTGAAGAAAAAGATTCCTAAAGTTTTTTCCACTGTACAGTAAAGGAGTTTTGCTTTATCTACCTCTTACAGGTATTATCAGCCAGGTAAAAAGCATTTATTAAACACTGTGGCAAGCACAGTGCTAAGCACTAGTGGTAGAAAGAATGCACACACACACACACACCCCTACACACACACACACTCAGAGTTCCTGCCTTAGAAAGGTCTCACATTCTAATGTGGGAGACCAGATGGCAAAAAGTTATACATACAAGATAAATATAATGGAAGGCAAATAGAAGGGGATCTCAGAAGTAAGGCATTAAAGCCTATAGAAGGTGGGATCTAGGCTGAGAATTGAAAGAATCCAACAGGTGGAGGAGAGGAGTCGGTGAAATAGGCAGAGAGAGAAATGTTCTAGGAACAATAAGAAAGCCAGTGTGACTGGATCATGGAATGTGTGTATGGGGAATAAAATGTTTTATGACTAAAAAGGTAAGGAGAGACCAGTGACGGGCTTTGAATGGCAGAGTATATTTGATCCTTGACGCAATAGGAAGCCAGTGGAGTTTATTGAATAAGAAGACAAAGTAATCACACTGGTATGTTAGGAAAACTAATGGAACAGAGGATGGATTGGAGTGGGGAGAGATATGAGGCTGGAAGACCTTTTAGAAGGGTACTCCCATAGTCCAGGAAAGAGGTAATAAGGCTTGTACTGGAACAGCATCTATTGTGAGTGTAAAGAAATGAAAGCGTAAGAGGGATTCTGTAGATGTAAAAATAGTAAGATTTGGCAAGAGATTGGACATGTGGAGTGAGTATGAGAAAGGAGTCAAGGATGAAACCAAAGTTGCAAGTTTGGGTGCCTGAGAAGACAGTAGTGCCATTCACAGTAAGTAACAGGGAAGTTTGGAAGACTGAAGGGTTTTGGGGGAGATAATCAATTCAGTTTTGGACATGTTGGGTTTGAGAGGCTTATGAGACATTTAGTTTAAGACGTTTAAAAAGGCAGTTAGCTGGTGATGTGAGACTGGAACCCAGAGAGATATTAGGGATGAATACATGTATTTGGGAATCATTTGCATTTAAATCCATTGAAGATAATAAGCTCACTAAGCCAGAGAGTATAAAGGGAGAAGAGAGGGCCTAGGACAGACCCTTGGAGAATACCTACAATTAGGGGGCATGATGATAAGGATACCGAAAAAGAGATATCAGATAGAAGAATCAGAAGAAAGCAGTGTTTTGAAAAACCTAGAAAAGAAAAAGTGTCCAAAAGAAGAGAGTTACTAACAGTGTCAAATAATAGCTAACCTTTATGTAGATTGTGAGTTTTGCAAAGTTCTTTATATGTGTTCATTTATTTGATCAAAGTGTCAAAGTCTGCAGAGAGGTCAAGATGAATGATGCTATTTTGTGGAGATATAGGCTTGTTTGTAGGCAGCAGGAAAGGAGTCAGTATATAGGAAGAGACTGGAGATTAGCAAGAATGGAGAAGAGAGGGACAGTCTTCTGGACAAGACAGGACAGGGTGGGATCATGGAAGTAGGGGGAGGAGGTAGCCTTGACATTGAGAAGCACTATCTCTTAATGAGAAATGGGAGTGAAGGAGGAGTAAGGAGAAGGAAAGATAACTGAGTGATATAAGACAAAGAGGAGACATGAAGAGGGAGCTCTTGGCAACCGGCCTCAAATTTTTCAGTTAAATATGAGATAAGGGTCATCAGCTGAAGGAGTAAAGGGAGGGCATGCCATTGGAAGCTCAAAGACAGATAAAAAGATTTGGAATAGTTGCTGTGGTGAGTGGAAAAGTGAATTACCTTGTTAAGGTGAGGGCCCAGTTGAGATAGAACTAAAGTTCGTGGTGGACCTAGTCACCACTGTTTCATGATTTTCTCCAGCTTCACTGAGCAGCACATGAAGAGGGTAGTATAGATTTTGAACGTTCACCCACCAAAATTTTTATCGGACAAAAAATATTGTCCCTTCCAACATATTCTGTTACAATAATAATAGTAGTAGTAGTGGGTAACAGAAATATGTAACAGAAATATGTAGCTGCTTAGAGAACTAGAACTTTAGGTGGCTTTACAATTTGTAAGGAATTTTGGTTTGGTTTGTTTTTCTGACTTGACCACAGCACAATTTCCTATAATCTTGGCCCATGTGGTTCAAGTTGTCAGAACTGCTCATTTACTGGTTGGCTTATACCATTGTCTAAATTCAGCCAAGAGTGGAGAGTGTAATGTTAAGACACAATGTGCAAATGCAAAATACACAGGACAATGTAAAACATTTACCAAGATGGAATCCCAGATTCCTCGAAAATAGATCTCTAGCAGGAACTCCCTGCTGGCAACAGAATGGATAACAGGAATCTTAGAGCACAGAGTTAACACCCTGTCCAATATAAATCTAGACTGACTAGGTTTGCATAAAAGGTCAATGAAAGTCCTCTCTTCTAAAGAAAAAAAAGCAATCCTTTTAGTCAGGAGCTTACTTTTGCTGCACCTGAGACTTTTCAGCTTCCCCACTCTACCCATCCCCTAGCCTTAGTTCAGTTAATTATCCATCCTGTCCAGATTCCCCATATAATCTAGTCTAGAGATGGAAAGAAGGGAAACAGCCACTGGGAGCTGTTGAAAAGAAAGTGGGAAAGCACATCTCTTTCCCTTGTGTACCTTGCTTATCGTGCCTTCTCCTGTTCCTCGTTTAACATACCAATCTAAAAGGGAGAATGCCAACTAGCTGACCTTAAATTATTTTGTGCAGAAATGTTGCATAGCAGGCTACTTTTAAAAATTGTAGGCCCTTACATAAATCCCTTCTGAAACTGCAGGGTTGAGAGTCGAGCTGGGGAGAAGGAAAAGAACACTGGATAACCTGAATAGAAAAAGTTAGCAGCTCTTAAAATCTGAAAGGAAGACTGCTGTGACTTTGAGCAAAAACAAATGCTCCATTGATAGTGTGGTCTCTAAGAAATTCCAAAAGGCAGCCTCGAGGGAAATAATAAAGGAGTGGATGAGGAATAACATTTCCAGACATCAAGTTATATTATAAAGTAGTAATCATCAAAACTGTTTGGTGATGATTTAAAAAAGAGAAAAGTCAGTAGAACATACTAGATAAGAAAGAATCCAAAACAGCTGAACTCAGTGCATCAGTGTTCAGTAAATTTCAGAACACAAACTACCTTGAAGAACTCCCTATTTCATAGAAATTGCTGGGAAAACTGAGAAACAATTTGGAAGAAATTAGGTTTACACAAACATCTTACACCATAAGCTACAATAAGTTCAAAATGTATAACAAGAACAGAATATTAAAGGTCAAACCACAAAAAATTTAGAAGGGAACCAGATCAGGTAGCTTTCATTGCTGTGGTTAAGGGAAAAATTCTTAACTAAGCTAGGGATTTCTTGATCACAGAAGACCAAAAAAAGTTTCCGTTACATAAAATTTAAAAACTCCTACATTCACAATTTACAAAGGTCATTTAGAAAGGAAACTGAAAGTTGGGAAAAATCTGAATCAAATATCTCTTACAAGGATCAAATATCCAACATATGTAGGTAACTAACATAAACACATAAGACCAAGTTATTTCCTATGATAATGATCAAAGGCTAGCCAATACTCAAAAGAAGTGCCAACTATTAATAACTGCATTCAAAATCACTAATAATAGGAGAAATGTTCTGAGTTTTTACCATATCCTCAGCAATTTGGCAAAGATGGCAAGAGATGGGAATGGTTATGGAAAGCTCTATCTTTGGAGCTGTAAATTGGTCCAACTATTCTTGAAAGCAGTTCCAATGTATGCTAACCAAGTGATTAAAATATCCATACCATTTTACCTAGAGTTCCAACTACTAGGCATATGCCCATATGCTAAAATATTTGTAGCCTTTTTTTTTAATTGGCAAAGAACTTGAAATAAAGCAGGTTCTCATCAGTTGGACATGGCTGAACAAATGTGGTGCATGAATATAATGGGAATGTTATGATGTAAAAAAAGTTCACTATCCGAAGCACTGTATATAATATTGGACTTGGTTGATATGTTTGCTAGGTTTGCTGAACTTTATTCTTCATTATAAAGGACTGATCTTTGAGAAGGGAAAGAGGGCAAAATATATTGGAAAATGGAAGTGATGGAAAAAACAAAAATTATCAATAAAAGAATTTTAAAACATTGCACATAGCTTAATGTGACTGAATGAGTTAGGCAGTTGAGCATGCAAGGGAGAACTAGGAGAGCTAAGAGGAGGAAATGATTATGATTTTCATTTAATAATGCCAGCCTTCACATAAGGGTATGTCTAGAGGTGCAATTATAATGGAAGAATCTGAATGGATTATTTTAAAAGGTGACTTAAACAAGCATTCTGGACACATAAACCTTAACTAAAAAGACATCTGACTCATACCAGGGAAATAGTATGACACTGAGGAAGAATGCTGAAATGACCACAGAACCTAATGAGAATGATAACCAAGGAGATTAAAGTATGGTCAGTACAGACAGGGCAGTTTCATGATACATTCTTGTTTTATTTGCCTCTGAAAGAGTATCCTTTGCATGGCTCACTCAGTTTCCTGTGTTCTTAGCATCTTAGTTTTAGAACTCGAAGGCACTCTCAAGGCTTTATAATCCAATCATCTTGGTTTACAGATTAGAAAACTGAAGCCTAGAGAGATTAAAAGTCACATAGGTAGTAAGTAGGTAACAGGAGTTAAGATTTAAACAAGAGTCCTTTGACTCCAAATTCATCGTTCTTTCTATTGGTTAACACTCTCTTGCCATTGTAATGTGAATTCTAAATTCTTTGTACCACATCTATAAATGTTCAGAACCTACACACAGACCTCATTATGGTGATGTTCAGTCATTTTAGTTCTGTCGAACTCTTCATGACACCATTTGGACTTTTCTGGGCAAAGATACTGGAGTGATACTAGAGTGATACTCTAGCTCATTTTATAGCTGAGTAAACTGAGGCAAATAGGGTTGAGTGACTTGTCCAGGGTCATGCAACTAGTAAATGTCTGAGGCCAGTTTTGAACTCAAGAAGATGAGTCTTAACTCCAGGCCCAACTCTCTATCCATTGTGTCACCTAGCTGCTGCATTATCATTGTATATAGTTGATATGGGGGAGCTAGTATACCTATTCTATAGGGACAGGGACTGGACTTACAATCTATGCAAGTTGGCATTTTCTCTGTTAATTACAGTCTTAAAAGCATTGCCTAGAGAGAAATAATTTACCCAGGGCCACACAGTGACTTAGGTCTTTTGATTCTGTGGCCAGCTGTCTCTATCCACTACTCCATGCTGCCTTTGGTCTATGGATATAACATTCCCTACCTCCCTCCAATAAGTCACTATGTGCCTGTTTCTGCCAAATCTCCCAAGCGTGTTCATTTCTTCTTTCTGATCCATTACAGAAAAAAAGGAGACACTTCAGTAGTTTTTGAATGTGCCACCCCTATTTTGATTGACAAACACAAAGCTACATAGTTTGTCATTCCCTCTTGGGATGACAGCACACTCAGGAGGTTTCAGGATACTGATGCTTTGGGACATAATGTAGGAGAGTTATTTTTTTTTGTCCCATTCTAAATGTGCACAGTTCAAGGCTCAGAGAGCTGTAGCTTGGATTCTCCTGAAAATGATGACCCTAGCAGCAATGAATGTTTGTAATCCTAGAGTCTCTTTTCTTGCCTTGAAATGATAGGTGGTTTTAAATGTTTGATGAAAACCATGCCAGCCCATATAGGTTTCTTTGCCTAGTTTGATTTAGCTTGAAAAGTCACAATGTTAAAGGTGAAATGAAAGATTCTCTCTCTCTCTCTCTTTCTCACCTCCCCCTCTCATTTTCTTGCCAGGACCGAAGATGAGGCTTTCAGTTTCTTCATACATCTCTCAATATGCAACAGAGCATAACTTCTATGACACATTTAAGACCCGAAAGATCGGTCTGAACAGGTCTTGGCAGGCAAATAAATGCAGGGGAATTTAAATTATTAAAATCTTTCCCCTGCTCCTCCAGCAATTTTTTAAGCTGTAGTTTTATTCTGTCAGCGATTTAGGATTTTAAACACAGTCTGCTCTTGATCATGTTCTTGTGGAGTACATAGCCTGTGGATTACCCAGGGTGAACATTTAATCCCAGGCAGGCTTTCCCCTGCCACCTGTTCCTGGGCTGCCAGCAGTTGGTGAGAACTTAGGCATTGCAAGCTCATTTTAATAATAACCACAGAGCTAGGAAGGTAAATCTATTTCCCAAAATACAATCATATGGTAATGCAGTCCAAAGTGAAATACAAATGACTCTTGTGTTTCCCTCTCTGTGCCTTGCAAAGGATGTTTGAAATTGACATGATTTATCGGAGGTGGGAGTGAGGAGGAAGGAGTTGTTTCTTTAATCTTTAAAAGTAAAAATGTTAAAGCAGAACTTTAGTAGGCTACTGGTGGGAAGGGGCTCAATCAGAGGAAGGAGAATAATTTAATTATGGTTTAGAACTGTTCAACAAAATAATTATGGGTTGATCTTTTTTTTTTCTTGCATACCTTTTTGTTTTGTCAATCTGTTTACCATGATTGGTTTTTTGTGTTCTGTTCTGTTTTGTTTCCTGGGGAGGAAGCTGTGTTTTCCAGGAAGAACCAGCAGTTATATGGCTCACATTTGACAACATGCACCACCAGTGGCTTCTGTTGGCTGCGTGCTTTTGGGTGATTTTCATGTTTATGGTTGCCAGCAAGTTCATCACTTTAACATTTAAAGACCCAGATGGTAGGTATATTTAAGCAATAATTGGGGCTAGTTAAATGAGTTTATTATAACATACCTCTTGGATGCCGAATATTATGTCAAGCATGCTGTGGATAAGGTCCCTATTTGGTTGATGCAGGTAGTTTTCATTATCTGTCGTATCTGTAAATGTTACAATTTACTGGATGCCTTACTGGTTTTACTGGAAGCCTCTCCCACCCCCTCTTACTTCTAGTACCTTCCCTTGGTTAATTACTTCCTATTTATCCTGGATATAGCTTGCTGGTATATATACATATATATGTACATATATATATAAATATATATATATACGTATATTCATTTATATATACATATAAAAGTTTGTTTACATGTTGTCTCTCCCATTAGATTATATGTTCCTTGAGGTCAAGGATTGTCTCTTGGTTCTTTTTGTGTCCTCAGATCTTTGCACAGTGCCTGTCACATAGTAAATGCTTAATAAATGTTTATTGATTGATCCTAACATTTTTGTATCCCTTAAAGTGCCAAACACACAGTGCCCCGCAGAGAATAGCCAATCAATACTTTTTTGGTTGAATGAATTAATGAATCAATCATCAAATATTTATTAAGAACCTACTATGCGCTAGGCATGGTTCTGGGTGCTGTGGATACAAATGTTACCTCTAGTATTGTGCTTGCAAAAGCAGATATCCAGCAAAATTTATTAGGTTACGTTTGAAACAGGGTGCCTTCTTTAGCTCTCTAACAGTTAGATTGCACAGAGGATAGAGTGCTGGGCCTGAAGTCAGGAAGTCTTATCCTTCTGAGTTCAAATCTGGCCTCAGACACTCACTAGTAATGTGAGCCTGGGCAAGTCACTTAACACTGTTTGCCTCAGTTTCTTCATCTGTAAAATGAGCTGGAGAAGGAAATGGCAAACCACTCCAGTATCTCTGCCAAGAAAACCTCAAATGGAGTCACAAAGAGTCATACATGACTAAAACTACTGAACAACAGTAAGTCCTTTCTAATTCTTAGAGGATGCAGTGCAGTTCAAAGTAGAGTTGAATGGTTCCCAGCCTATTGATTCTCACCCCCGAGGTGATATCAGACAGTGCTGCATAGAAGCAAAGATTCAAATACCTTGGATTCATGATAAATATCTCTGAGTCTTGGCCCCTTTCCCTCTCTCTCTCTCAAACACCATTTGGACTTTGGATGAAGACTTAAAAGTCAAGACATTCTTGATTTTTCATGGATGTCAAAGCAGGTGGTGCAGTAGAAGGCACTGAATATAGAGTCGGGGGTCTAGATTCAAATCCTGCTTGTGTCAGTACCTGTGTCTAGTGTGACCTTAGAAGCCTTAGGTAACTTCACCTGTATAGGTGAATACACACACACACACACACACACACATACACACACACACATGCACACACACATACACATACAGGTGAACTCCAATTTCCTCAGTTGTAAAATGAGGTGGTTTGAATAGATCACCTCTAAAATCACTTTCAGATGTAAAGCTATGATCCTTTGAACCTATTATCATTAATTATCACCATTTAACGCTAATTAATGATTGATACAAGTGACTGGCCACATATGTGCCTTCAGGTAGTAGTCATTACAAAGGTAGGGAAGTCATTTCTGAAGATGGAAATGGATCTTTGATGGAAGGGGTGGGGAGGTTAAACACTGTGCTGCTTTCTAGGGACCAGTTTTCTGTCTTGTCCTGAACACAGCGCTGAACTGGGAATTCAAAACTCTGGGTCCTATAATTTGTTTCTTGTTCAGCCATTTTTCAGTCATGTCTAACTCTATGTGACTCTATTTGGGGTTTTCTTGGCAAAAACACTGGTGTGGTTTGCCCTTTCCTTATCCAGCTCATTTTACAGATGAGGAAACTGAGGTAAACAGGGATAAGTGACTTGTCCAAGGGTCAGGGAGTATCTGAGGCCAGATTTGAACTCAGAAAGATGAGTCTTCCTGACTCCAAGCCCAGCACTCTAGCCACTGTGCTATCTAGCTGCCCAGGTATGAAGTCTACCACTTTCTAGCTTTTGGAGAATTTTCTTAGACTAGATCCCAAATGGAAGTTCACAATTTGGAGAAATTGAATCAAAGCAAAGAATGAAAAATAATGAGTAAAAATGAAAAATAATAGAAATAAAATCAAAGCAAATAATGAATAAAAGTGAAAAATAAAAAGTGAAAAAAGAAAAACTTTTACTGCATGTAAATACTTAACAGAGAGATGTAAACAAGTATTAAACAAGCATATACATGCGTATCTCCTTAGGTTTCCGCCCTCAGGGATGCATACAGATTAATAACAACAGCCCGCGTGGGAATAGATAGTTCATTAAATCCAAAGAGCTCCGCCCCCCTTGTTGATTCCAGTTTATATAGGATTCCCTCCAAAATGGGCCATCGTGCATTTATCTTATTCCCTCTTCCTGGGTGTTTATGACTAAGAGCTATCCATGCACATAAAGAAAGTACTTGTAACTCTCAGTGCCCAAGGCATGGACAGAACAAATAATAGCTAAGGCAGAGTGTCAAGTGTTTCTTCATCTGTAAAATGGGAATAATAATACTTTCCCTGCCTCCCTCCCTAGGTTATTGAAAGGATAAAATGAGATCATGTATGTGAAAGCACTTTGAAGATCACAGAGTCCTCCAATTGCTGTCATCTTCCAGCTGGAGGCAGCTCTCCTTCAGCAAAGATGCTGAAATGATTCAGGATGAAAGGCATGAGGGGAACATAGGCAATGGCTTAGGAATGCTTTTAGGTTCAGTCTGTAATGGAAATAATGTATGACATGGTTGACAGCTCCATGCTTTTTGGATAGCACTTTAAACCTCCTCACTTTGATGATAGCTTAAGTGTGATTAAGAACACCAAAGCCCCAGTCATCAGTGTCCCTTATAGGCTGTGAGAGTGTGAAGAGTGATTGACAAATAGGTGATAGGCTTTTCCTTAGCCTAAATAGCCTCTCTGATGTAAGGTCAGTAAAGAGTTGAATTCTAATTGATGGTACCACCCAACGTGATGCCACCATCTTACTTTCCCTTTCTTTCCTATATACATGGAGGGATGATTGCACAGAAGGCAGCCCTATGGGAGAGAGGAGAGAAACCCTGAAGCCAGTGGCATATGAAGCATCTAAGGGTCACTATTCCCACTAAGAGATACTTCAGCATCACATAGCTAGATGTTCAGAGTGAGCTTAGCAGGCACAGCCTTCAGGACACATGAGAAAATATACAGCCAGTCCGGAATTGCTAATAAGAAAGTTAAAGTTAACTCATGAGTATTTATTTGGTAATAAGGACTGCAGGTATCAGAGGTGATTGAAATTCATAAATTATTAAGCTTATTATTATTAATAATAATAAATTATTAAGACAGTGAGGTGGGAAGGGAATCAGGAAGACTCATCTTTCTGAGTTCAAATCTAGCCTCGGACACTTACTAACTGTGTGACCTTGGGCAAGTCATTTACTCTATTTGCCTCAGTTTCCTCATCTGTAAAATGAGTTGAACCAGGAAATGGCAAAGCACTCCAACATCTTTGCCAAGAAAACTCAAAATGGAGTAATGATGAGTCAGACACAACTGAAAAACTACTGAGAAAACAGGACAAGCAGCCCTATATGCTTCAAGAAACTCCAAAGGCACCTCAGTGTTATAACACATTACAATCATTCATATCTGTAATGGTGTCCTTAAGTTATGAAGAAAAAGCTGAAATGGTACATTCTGTTTAAAATAGTGGAGAAAGATATAGCCTAATTTGAAAGTTAGCCATCAAAATGTTTAAAATAGAAAAAATTAGCTCCTTTTAAAGATAAGTTCAAGTTAACTAGGAATTTTATTTAAGTATTTTGTCTCATAGGATGAGATGCTGGGCAAACAAAGTATGTCCACTTTGGGTTTTTGAAAGGATGGGTAGAAACAGAAGAGGATCTGGTCCAGGGAGGTAGGACCAAGAAGACTAAATGGACTGAAATAAGCCCTCTAAGGAACATGAATATTCATAGAGGTGATGTTTTCAACGTGGTGGAGAAAATGCTGAGGGTGTGATGTAATGTCTTCAAATAAATGAAGGATTATTTCATACACACACACACACACACACACACACACACACATTATACATTACACATTTTTCCACAAAGGGCTGAACAAGAGGATATGGACTTAAATTAGAGTGTTTGATGGTTACATACAAAGAACTTCTTGACTCACAGGGATTAAACCCTAGAATAGGCTCATGAGGGAAACTGCCCTACACATTCCTGGATAGTTTTAAAAACAGGACAGACTTTCATCTGCTTTGATCAGTGCAAGTGTTCACTTTCCTAGAATTGGGAGCTTAACCAAAAAGTTCTCATGGTCAATATCATTTTTTGGATTTTGTGAATGCCCATACTGTGCACTTAGCAGATGAATGAATTAATCATGGATGGACTATTTGACATATAGAGAAAATAGGAAGTTGAATGGGTATGTGTGATATGGGGCTTTAAATCTTTTAATCACAGCTGTTACAGTTTATTTCTTTTGTACAAGCAAATTTCCTCTTTCAGACTTAAAGCCTATTTTAAAGCATTCTTAAATGGAAACACTTGGAGGAGAACCCTAAAATGCTGTGAAATCTGATATAATGAAATTTCATTTCTATAAAGCAGATGGAAAATCCTTCGTTTGAGTGCTTAGCAGTGTGCCAGTTGTAATTTCGGTTATAGTGACAGTCTGCTTCTTCTGGTTTTGTGCTGTGAAGGGGGAAAGAAAACAAACAACTTTGCTGCATAAATCTACTCTGTGAACATCTCCTTCTTCTTCATATACACATATATATCTCATGACTTCCTCTGCTACAGGAACTGATTACAAGAGCAGATTTTTCCAAAGTTTGTCAATAAAATAAAGCAGATTTTTTTAAGGGCATGATTTCTTCATCAGGAGTTCATGAATTTGAATGGGGAGGGGAGGAAACTTACACCTTTCTTTTCACTAATCTCTATCTGAAATTTAGAATTTCTTCCAGTTACCCAGAAACTGGGTATAGACTTTACCCAGAGCATTACCCAGAAAATGGGTATAGACTTTGCCCTCAGCAATGGCTAGTGTAAAAGAAAGGGGCAAGTGAAGAGTTCAGATGACATGCTATTCATAGATTTAAAGCTGGGAGAGAGACCTTAGAGATTATCTAACCAATTCACTCATATTTAAAGATGAGGCCACAAGAAGTGAAATGACTTGCTCAATTTCATACAGGTAGTGATAGTAAGTAAATGGTAAAGTTGAGATTCAAACCAGAGTTGTCTGGTTTCAAATCCAGTGCTGTTCCTACGACATAAAGTTAAGCGTTCATGACTTTAGACAATGCTTCCAATGATTCTCTTTGTGAGTGAAAATAGCTAAAGTTTATTTTTAAACCAGGATTTTTTTATGTGTTTTTTCTTACTTTGTTTTCTTTTCCAAACCCTGCCATCTGTCATTCTCTACTATAATCTACTGCCATTCTCTATTATATTTGTACTAGGGTACAGTGGCTAGAAAGCCTCTCCCTGATGAGCCAAGGCTATGAGTTCCCTACTCTTCCCCACCCACATGCCCACTCCAGCTACCATCAAAAGCTAACAGAGCCAAAGGTTCACTTTGATCCTATTCATTTGACTTTCTCTTGTGATACCAATCATCATTCCATGGTCCCAGGCAACAATTTGACTTGAGATTAGAAAATTCCATTTAACTCTTGTTAGTTCCCTGGTTCTATAAGTCTACATAGACAACAGCCATGTGAGAACTTGGATAGATGATGGTTCCTTCCCACTGCAGAATTTCCGATTGGTACTCAAATAAAGCTTTAGGTAGGAACAAGATTACATGAAGCAGACGGCGCCATCGGCATCCACTTCTGGTTTATATTTTTTTTCCTTTATGTACATATTTAAGAGGAATGATCATGCCACATTTCAGCATTAACCTTGGCATTCTCCATGCATAAAGGAAGTCACCATGGAAAGATAACAAACCTCCAGTCAAATACAACATTCAGTGTTAGTATCATCCTACTTAAAGCTAAAGGACACATCCTTTCTGCTAATAATCTGTTGTTTTCAGAGAATGTCCTTTGTTTAGGGAATTAATTAATTTTTTAGGGAAGTTATATACATTTACTAAAAATTATCTGGGAATGAATATGGCAGATAAATGCCTAACCAGAATCACTTATAAGAACAACATTCTGATTAGGTATTTATCTGCCATATTCATTCCCAGATAATTTTTAGTAAATGTATATAACTTCAGATTGAAATACTAATAAAATCATCATCTTAGCTTTTCATATTTCTTTTGTCTTTCAGTGTATGGTGCCAAACAGGAGCTCCCATTCCTGACAATTATGCCAGAATTAGAAATGTGGAGAGAGGAGAAGCACTTGCCTAAAGAACTAAAGGTGAGTGTTGTCAAGGCAGAGAAGTGGAATTTCTTTCAAAATTCTTGAGAAATGATGAAAAATGCTATCTACTTCCAGAATGAAAACTAATAAGACTCAAAGTACAGATTGAAGCATTTTTTTCCTCTTTTCTTTCTTTTTTCTTGGGTTTTACTTTTTTAGAACATGGTTAATGTGAAAATGTTTCACATGTGTACAAAATATATATTCTTGCTTTCTCAGTGGATAGGTGAGTTGGTGGAGGGAGGAAGAGAATTGGGAACTGAAAATAAAAAAGAAGACTGAATTTAAAAAATTAAAATTGATGAGAAAAAACAAAAAGGCTTCATAAAAGAGGACCAAAACAGCCTGGTCTGTTTGATTTAGTCACCTTATCAATGAGTCCCAAGTGGAAAAGAAATTAAGGAAGGGAAGAAAAAGTGTGCAGACTTCTTTGGTTTTGCCAGAATAGCATTTTTTACCACTTGTTTTAAGGCTCATGTTTTCATATGGAACAGCTAAAACTGTAGTAGGTGCAGAAATACAAAGAAAGGTCCAAGTGTAAAAGAGAATCCTGCCTTGGCAGATGGTATACAGTGACATTAGAAGTAGGTGGCATAGAAACAAGTAGGTGATGCTTATAGCATACAGAGAGTGCTGGGCCTGGAGTTAAGAAGACCTGAGTTCAAATATGACCTTAGACACTAGTTATGTGACCCTGGGCATGTCATTTAACCTCATGTCATATTTGCCTCAGTTTCCTCCATTGAAAATGGGGATAATAATAGCACCTACCTCCTGAGGTTGTTGCAAAGATCAAATGAGGTAATAATTGCAAAGTACTTACTTAGCACAGTGCCTGCCCTACAGTAAACATCTTCTATCATTATCATTTTTATATGAGGCAAATCTGCTGTTTTGCCAAAGGCTAGAGTATATTAGGACTGGTTTCTTTCCTTTTACTTTCTTCTCATATGTTGGTGAGTACATCTTAGTTTGTAGGGAGCTTACTGGGTTTCTCAGAATATAGCCCTTTTTTGGAGTCCAAACCTGAGGTTTCATTAGCTTTAAGAGAAGGCAAGGAACTTTTTGCTTTTCCAAAAGATTAAACAGCAACATAGTGATTTTTTTTTACATGTGAAGACCTAGGCTCTTTCCCTCCTGTCTAGAAAATACTTCATTTAAAGAAATATGATATACATACAGTGTTTTAGTGAAATACAACTCATATAAGTATCCTATACCTGATTTATTTAGAGGTGTGAGAGAATATGAATATGTATAGAAAACCACAGAGAAAACCCAAAGAAAACAAGGCCCAGTCTCTTAGAGATTTATGACAGAAAGCATCATGACATATTACCCATACGATAATATCAGTGAGGGATATAGAAGTAATTTATGTGGTCCCTGTTCTTGTGGACCTACTTGGAGAGAAAAGACTAACACACATGAGATAAAGAGAGAAGGTTATGTGCTAACTTGGGAGACCAGGACTTTATCTGAGGGAGCCATCATCATAGGTTCTTGTCAACAAAAAGAACCTCGTGGAGGTAGATAAAATTTGAGTCAGGCCTTGAATTAATGTTTTTTAATTTCTGATCAGGTGATTGTGCTGCCTAAGTGCAGTAATAAAATAAAGCAAACGTGTAAAGCAGTTACTGTCCATGAATCTAAGAAACTATTTTTTGTTGGCAATAAAAAAATGAAGATGGAATAAATGTAGAGAAGTATTTACCATTATTTGGGATTGGGGAAGAAGCCAACTCTACTAACAACTGAGCCTTGCTATTCTTAAAGTATCTTCCCCACCCATTATCTGGATTGGGTCCCTGGGAATTATACATTCTCTTCTGTCATTATAGATTAAGATATAGACTAGTCTGGCTAGAATAGTTTAGGTTGCTTGAAAGGATTTGACAGCGTAGAATGCCTCCCACTTCTCAGAGAATTTGTGAAATACGGGCATGGAATGAAGTACATGGCCAGTGTGTTGATTTGTTTTGCTTAACTGTACTTTATTGTAAGAAGGGATTCTATTGGATAGGAAGGAAGTCATTAGGAAGTAATTCTAATGTTTGGCCTTTTCTTAAATGAACCCATCGATAAAACATTTTTTCTTTTTTTCCCCCTTATTTTTATATTTTTTTCCAATTGCATGTTAAAAACAAATTTTAACTTTCATTTTTTAAAATTTTGAGTTCTAAATTCGCCCTCCCTCCTTCCCTCCCCTCACCCTTCACTGAGAAGGCAAGCAACTTGATATAGGTTATACATGGGCAGTCATGAGAAACATATTTCCACATTGGTCATGTTGTGAAACAAAACACAGACCAAACCAAACAAAACAAAAACAGAAAACAACATGAAAAAAATAAAGTGAAAAATAGTATTCTTTGATCTGCATTCAGATTCCATCAGTTCTTTCTCTGGCTGTAAACAGCATTTTTCATCATGAGTCCTTTGGAATTGTCTTAGATCATTGCTTGGCTGAGAATAGCTAAGTCATTTACAATTGATCATCGCACAATATTACTGTTACTGTGTACAATGTTCTTCTGGTTCATTTCACAATAAAACACTGAAAATGTAATTTAGTTTGCATTCCTACCAGGAGACCATGAGAGGAGATACTCTGTAGTGTAAGTCCTCTCAACTTACCATTTGCACACTAAACTATCCTAGCCAGACTATAATCAATTTGTGTAGGTTTCTTCAACCCTGTGCTTCTGATTTCTATAGATAACACAGGGTAAAATGGGTTCTGCCCAGAGCCTACAGTGTGAATAATGAAAGTAGAGTCTAGGGAGAAAGAGGATACCTTATCACACTAAGAGGCATCAGATTTTCAATTCTGCTGTCACAAGGGAATTGATAGCATTAAGCTTACAAAACTCTGGAGACCTTCCGGTTGTGGCATTATGGGGCCAGTAAAACAAAGAAAAACTGTACTCCTTTCAGAAAAGAGCAAGGAAAGTGAGACTTTCAGTAAAGAAAGACTTACCAGAAGTTGGTTGACAGTTGTTTTGCTGAATAATGTGACAGAGCTCATTACTTAAATTGTGTGAGGGCTTCCAAAGAGGCAACTAACTTATAAGACTCATAAAGGTAAAGTGATGAATATTAAGAGATGAAAATAAGAGGAAAAGAATGGAGAGAAACAGTGATCAGAGGAAAATATTAGATGAGAGAATAAAGGAAAGTTTGTGGGAAAAGTGAATGGAGCTAGACTAGAAGTCAGATTGGCCTGGGTTCCCTGGTCCACATCTGGCATAGGCTAGCAGTGTGACCTTAGACACCTCAGTGTCCCAGGACCCCTGCCAAGACAATAGTTGACTTTAAAATGCAGAACAATTGCAGATCTGCATTGGTAGAGGGAATTTCCTTACCTGGGAACTCTCATAGGTCCCCAAAGTGGTTGATACTGCCCGCTGGAGGGCACTGGAAAGGACCAGGAGAAAGGTAGTAGCCTAGAGTACAATTAGAGGGGGTGCTAAATAAAAATAAGGGGGCAGTGGAAGTATAAGGAAAAAAGAGAAGATAAGAAAATTTTGGAAAACTGTTTATACATGTTTCATCTGTTGTGTAAAAGAATTAAAGTTGTAGTGATTACATTATTTTCTGAATAAACATACAAAATGGTCAAGTCCACTGACAGGTCTTAACAAACAATTGTTGGCAGGTGAGTGTGTTGTGTATTGTCAGGAAATCCAGCATGGGAACCAAACACCCATTTATAAAATTGACGCAGATTTCAAAAAGACAATTAAAGGGTTAAAGAAAGTAGATTTCCGGGGGGGGGATGGGGGAGTAATTTTTTTTAAGTTAATTTTATTTATTTTCAGTTTTCTACAATCACTACCATATAACTTAGACTATTATTTTCCCTTCCTCCCCGCTACCTTCCCCCTTCCTCCTTCCCCCTTCCTCCTCGAGACAGCATACAATTTTATATAGGTTCTACACATACATTCCTATTAAACATTTTTCACTATAGTCATGCTGTGTAGAAGAATTAAAATGAATGGGAGAAATCATCTAACAAACCAGAATGCAATACACAAACACAAAAATGATCTGCTACATTCTGCGAATGAATTCCATAGATCTTTCTCTGGATGTGGAAGGCATTTTGCCTTAGAAGACCACTGGGAATTTTTTTTTAAGTCCTTGCATTGCTATGAAGTTCCCAGTCTACCAGAAAAAACTCTCACACACTGTGGTTGTTGCTGTGTACAAAGTTCTCCTGGTTCTGCTCCTTTCACTCAGCATCGGATCATATAAGTCTTTCCAGGCCTCTTTGAAGTCTTCCTGTTCATCATTTCTTATAGCACAATAGTATTCCATTACATTCGTATACCATAATTTATTCAGTCATTCCCCAATTGATGGGCATCCCCTTGATTTCCAGTTTTTGGCCACCATAAAGAGTTCTGCTATAAATATTTTTGTACATGTGGGACCCTTTCCCATTTTTATGATCTCTTGGGGATACAGTCCTAGAAGCAATATTGCTGGGTCAAAGAGTATGCATATTTTGTAACCCCTTGGGCATAGTTTCAAATTGGTCTCCAGAATGGTTGGATCAGCTCACAGCTCCAATAACAAAGTATCAGTGTTCCAGCTCTCCCACATCCTCTTCAACATTTATCATCTTCCTGTTCTGTCATATTTGCCAATCTGACAGGTGTAATGTGGTACCTCAGAGTTGTTTTGATTTGCAACTCTCTAATCAAAAGTGATTTAGAGCATTTTTATATGACTATAGATATCTTTAATTTCTTCTTCCTTGACTATTTATCAATTGGGGGTAATCTTTTTTAGAAAGGAGTGGTAAGCCAAATAAATTTGGGAACCTCTGCTCTAGATGGATGAAATCACAAGTCCCTCTCCATCTCCAAATCACTCAACAAAAAGAGTAGAAACCATTAAAGTTTGGTAGAAGACCAGGAAGTTACCAGTGGGTTGTGTTTCTGAGTTTATAAATCAGTTATTTAGAATGTGGAAGAAATTTTCAGTTTTATTAATGGGTGGTTAAGTTCCCAAGTTCCCACAGAAGCTTATTAACCCATAATCTAGCTGTATATTTGCACTGAAAAATAGTAGAAAACAATACTGCTCTAATAATAGTAATTAAAACAAAAATAAAATTGAATAAGAAATGTTTTTATCTTGAATTCTGGTGCTTAAGAAAAAACAAGTTTAATTAGAAGATGAAAAAATAGAAAGTTTCCGAATGGGATTTCTGGGTATTCTCAAAGACTTTGGAAATTGATAGTACTGGTATAATATCATTTCAAAAATTAGAACTGTTTCAAAAGTTTTTTTCCCCAAAAACTAGTGTTAATAGTAGATAGGACTACTCTTTAGGTTTATCATCTATAAATGGAGCTGTTTTATTTGTAAGTAGGAGAAAAGGGGAGAAAGAGAACATGAGAGAGATTTATTTTCACAAAGAACTGAATGGTATTGAAAAAAAGAGGACAGGGTGTGTGTGTGTGTGTGTGTGTGTGTGTGTGTGTGTGTGTGTGTGTGTGTGTGTGTGTGTGTGTGTTTAAGAAAGTCCTTCTGATATTTGAAGAAGGAAGCCTGTCTTTCTACCCAAGGCCACAGGACATAGGGAAGTATTAGGCTATTTTATAGGACCTTCTGTGAAACAGGCCAGTTTCATTCCATCCCCAACCCCTCAACCTGCTCTTTTCTTCCTCTCACTGAAAGCAATGGAAAGATCATGCATATTTTACATCCTATCAGGCTTCAGATCTAGAGATAGAAATGACCTTAGAGATCATCCAGTCAAGCCCCCTTATTTGATACATGAAGACACTGAGACCCAAGTAGGTGACTTGTCCAAAGTCACATCCCAAAATTTCACTTGTCCCAAGTGAATTCTCTAGACCTTCTCCTCCCTCTCCCCAACCTTTGTCTCATCTTCTTTAGAAGAAGGAGCCTGATGTAGGGGTGTAGGGCATCACAGAACAAAGTTTTGGAGCCTTCCAAAATTCTGAAAAACTCAACAATGAGCAAGAAAGCTTCCTTTGTTATAATTAGATTCTCAGGCTTTAAAATACCTTCCAGTCAGTCAATAAGCATTAAGCACCTGCTATGTGCTTTTGTTGTTCAGTCCTGTCTGACTCTTTGTGACCCCTTTTGGGGATTTTCTTGGAAAGATACTGGAGTGCTTTGCCATTTCCTTCTTGTAGTGCCAATGTGGTATTCACAGTGCCTATGGTGGTCATGAATATCCTGGTGCAGTTCTGAATCATGAAATACAACAGACTCTGTGCATGGAAGACAGAACCAAAACATTAATCAGACACCAGAAAGTCAAATTCATTATAGTAACAAAAATCTATACACAATAACAATGCAGAGTACAACACTATCCCCAAGCCTTCCCCATGCGGGCTTCCCACAAACCAACTCCCTTAAACAAATCACAAGCAAGCTTCATTAAACAAAATCACATACAAGCTCTCTCACTCACTCTAGCCAACTGCCTGCTTGCCTGCACCCTTCCTAGCTCTGACTACTCTCATGACTAACTTCATCTCAACTCTGCTCTAGCTCTAACTCCTCCTGTTCCACCCTTCCTATTCCATTGGTTCAGCAAGCTCCTCCTAATATGTGACTTAGACTTCCATGTGATTTAAGCAGGTCACATGGGCTTATTAATGAATGGGAAAGATCTTCCCATTTAAATTACCATTACACTTCTCTAGTTCATTTTACAGATGTCAAAACTGAGGCAAACAGAGTTAAATGACTTGCCATGGGTTACTTAGCTGAATTTGAACTCAGGACGATGAGTCTTCCTAACTACAGCTCCAGTGTTCTATTCATTGCACCAACTAACTGCCCAGTGTGTTAGTAAAAGCCAAAAATAGTACTTGCTCTCAAGGCACTCACAGTCTAATGGGGGGGAGAGGGGGGAGAACAACACATAAACAACTATGTGCAAACAAGGTGTATACCAGATAAATAGGAGATAAGATAATTTCAGGGGGAACGTGCTGGTATTACAGGTGAACAGAAAGGGTTTCCTATAGGAAGCTGTAGGGGGAAACATACATTTATTAAGTGCCTATTGTGTGCCAGGAAGTGTGCTAACTGCTGTACAATTATTATCTAATTTGATCCTCACAACTTTGTGAGGTAGGTGTTGTTATCCCTATTTTACAGTTGGGAAAACTGAGGCAAGCAAGTTCAATGATTTGTCCAGAGTCACACAGGTGATGTGTTGGAAACTGGATTTGAACTCAGGTCTTCCCAACTTCAGGTCCAGGGCTCTATCCACTGTTAGGATTTATAGGAAATGAGGAGGTAAGAGATGAGGAGGGAGAGAATTTCAGGTATGGCATACATCCAGTGCAAAACCTGGAATTAGATTTAACTATATATTAAAAAATTAAAGATTCATGAACTTTTTAATTGATTAGCCAGGATCTTCCCTTATAGGGAATCCATCTGCTACAACCAATCACAAATTCTCCATACCTTTGTGAGTTTCAATGGCAAAAATAAATAGAAAGTTTGTTAAGTCATTTTCAGTTGTGTCTGATTGTGACCCCATTTGAGATTTTCTTGGCTAAGATACTAAAATGGTTTGTCATTTGCTTCTCCAGCTCACTTTACAGATGGGGAAAGTGAGGCAAACAGGGTTAAGTGACTTGCCCAGCTAGCAAGTGTCTGAAACTGAATTTGAACCCAGGTCTTCCTAATTCCAGACCCACTGTGCCACCTAGCTGCCCCAGGATAGGTAGATAGACCCCTTCACAATGAGACCTCCTTTAATGTATTACTCAGAATCCATTTTGCTATCTCTTTTGATTTTTAAAAACTGTGATTAACCAACTCCTTTCCAGAACGTCTCTTCTCAGAAGAGGCAGCTCTTGAGGCCACATTAGAGAAAGCCAGGCTGACAAGACTTCAGCCTTGACCTTGGTTGCCAGAAGGAGTAGAGGGAAGAGGACTATGCAAGGCAACTTGAGAGATATTTAAAGAAAGGGCAGAATAGTTCAGTCCCCTAGAGGTTTTGTTGTTGTTGTTAAGTCATTTTTCAGTTGTTTCTGACTCTTCATCCAGACCCCACACTTTCTCCACTGAGCCACCTCCCTTCCCTATTGCAGACATGAAAGACACAATCTGAAAGTCAGCCATCATTATTGCATTGTCTGATGGGGCCATTGTATGTAAAGCATTTTATTGTCTTTTAAAGGTTATTGCCAATTTAGCTATCATCATTATTATTATTGTGTTTTGAGTAATCTCAGAAAAGGATGCTCCCAGGATCACAGAAGCTTAGTGACTGAACTTGTGATTTCATTGGCATAGGGAACTCCTACGTGAGAAAATTCTATTTACTAATGCAGGTCAGCACCTTCTCTATGATGGAAAGCTGCCGAGAGCACTGCTCAGACTTCAGCTCATTTTGCTCTTCCTTATTTTGTGAAAGTCTATCCATGTCTTTCTAAGATCACTGAATTAATTCAGTTTGTAGTATGAAGGCTGATTGTTGTTCAGTTGTTTCAGTCATGTCTGTCTCTTCAGGACCCTAATTTCAGGTTTTCTTGGAAAACCTACTGGAGTGATTTGCCATTTTCTTCTCCAGCTCATTTTACAGTTAAGGAAATTGAGGCAAACAGGGTGAAGTGACTTGTCCAGGGTCATACAGCTAGTATGTGTCTAAGGTTAGATTTGAACTCAGATCTTCCTGACTCCAGATCAGGTTTTCTGTTCATTGTACCATCTAGCAGGCACACTGCCTAGGGGCTTGATAAATGCTTCTTTACTGATTGATCAATTTAGATATAAATCTCACACTAGACAGATGTAACCTTGTCCAATTCTAAGAATCCTCTAATGTTGAACTTTGCTGTTTCCTATACATCACTCATATATTGTAGTGACAACCCAATATTCACAATGCCTATGGCAGCCATGAATATACCAGTGCAAGACTCTCCACATGGAAGACAGTACCAAAACATTTATTCAGACACCAGAAAGCCAAACCCATCATAGTAACAAAAATCCATACACAGTAACAATGCAGAGGACAACACCATCCCCAAGCCCTCCCTCTGTTAGGCTTCTCACAAACCAGCTCCCTTAAACAAATCACAAATAAGCTCTCTCACTCATGCTAGCAGCTGCTTGTTCCTTCTGTTCTGACTGCTCTGACCAATTTCTTCTCAGCTCTGCTCCACCTCTTCCTGTTCCACCTATTCAGCAAGCTCCTCTCACCACAGACTCATATGACTCAAGCTTCCATGTCACCCAGGCAAGTCACATGGGCTTATTAATGAATGAGAAAGGTCTTCCCATTTAAATTACTATTACACTTATCAGTAGTAATAGTGCTTTCTTTTGATGAAATGGGGGTTAGGTGAGCTAACCATCCACAGTACCTCTCCTGAAGGAAGAAGAAAGATCTCAGCTTGAGTATTCTCCTTCCTTTGAACATAAGCAACAGTCCTTTCATTAAGGAATGATTAAAGGATTATACCTAATCTAAACCTCTTTTGTACCTAGCATTTAAGAGCAGGAGAAATGTGAATATGGAGGATATGCAGTCTTGTTCCATCTGTATATTTAGTTTTGGTGAAGGAGTAAAAAACAAAAACATAACATTTATATAGTGCTTTTAAGATTTGCAAAACACTTTACAAATATCTCATTTTTATATGCTCACAACCACCCTAGGACATAGATGCTATTATTATCCCCATTTTATAGATGGGGTAGCTGAGGCAGACAATGGATAAGTGACTTGTCTAGGATTACACAGCTAGTTCATGTCTAACTCCAGATTTGAACTTAGATCTTTCTGACTTCAGGTCCAGTGGAGTCTGCTTTATCCACTCCACCATCTAGCTGCCTAAAAGGGTATCCCCACTGGAAGTTCCTTAGCTTTGAAAATTGATTCATGATGTTGTTTGTTGGATTGTCATTTGGCATTGGGGTTGGTTGCCACTTACTGGGGAATTGCCAGGATGTTGTGGTAATATTTATCCCAGGTTCTGTATTCTGTATCATCAGAGATGCAGTAGTGTCCCCTGGTAGTCACTGTGGAGTCTATTTCTCTATGCTGACTGCATTTTATTTCTAGGGAAAACCTATTAAAAGGATGGTAACCCTTCACTGGACTAAACTGTTCTTTCTCATAAATAGACCTCTTAACCCTCAGCTACCAAGTACTCCATCAAAAATATCATTACTAGCAAGAGGTAGCAATGGTACAACAGAAAGATCATTGAATTTAGTCACAAGTTTTTGCTGTTCAGTTGTTTTCAACTCTTTGTCACCCCATTTGGGGTTTTCTTGGCAAAAATGCTGGAGTGGTTTGCCATTTTCTTCTCCAGCTCATTTTACAGATGAGGAAACTGAGGCAAAAAGAGTTAAATGACTTCTCCAGAGTCACACAGCTAGTAAGGGCCTAAGGCTAGATTTGAACTCAGGTCTTCCTCACTCCAGACCCAGCTGTTAGGACTTGGGCTCAAAACCTAGCCTTATGACTTAGTGCCTGTCCATAATTAGGCAAGTCACTTACCTTCTATAAGACTCAGTTTCCTCATCTGCAAAACAAAGGGTTATACTAACTGTGCTGTAAGATCAGTCCCAACTCTCATGTTCTATATTCACATTATTGTGTTCATCAGAGCAGTCTCCAGTTATCCCTTCCTGAAATCTGCAATTAAAACAAATATTTGCTCAGGGTTTGCTTTGTGTTCAGAACATTGCTAAACCTTAAACAGACAGACAAATTTCATCTGGTTTTGCAGCAGATCTTAAGAATGTATTATGAAATTAAAAGTCTTTACCTAGCATTATTGAAAGACAGCTGTTTGCTTTAGGTTACTGTGAGAGACGGAGACAGAGAGAATGAGGTTTAGATCAAAACCTAAGGAGCTGTTCAAGTACTTTTTTCTTACAGGGATTTTGTTTCACTAAATACTGCTTGCAAGACATGAGGTTTGGAAATATTTTTGTCACAGAGGCACAGAAATTGATCTGGGGGTGTTCTAGTGCCAGCTTGAGGGTGAGAATCAATTGTTAAATTTTCAGAGTGAGCTTTTACACTTTAGAAATCAACAAGCACTACTAGAACTTGGCCTGTCGTTTTGTTGATAGAATTAAGAAAGTGATGGAGAAGATATCAATAATGCAGATTAAGTTTAAAAGTGCATCATACATATTTTTTGAAGAGGTGGTTATTCAACATTTACCAATACACCACTGATTTGACCTGTGCCCCCAAATTATCCCCCTAGTTTGCTGTCATATAGACATGGACTATGGTTTTTAGTTTGCCCTGTGCACTTAAATTCAGATTTATATGAGCCACGAACACCTGAAGAACTGGGGATTGGTGGGAGAGGAATGAAATGAGAACAGCATACATGACTACAATTTCTAAAGGAATAGATTCCTATGCTTTCAGGAAATCATATATCACGATGCCATCAGCACAGTAATAGGTAAACAGCCCACCTGCCTCATCTGTTTGCCCAGGCACATTATGAAGTGAAGAGGAATGCTCACATGGAATGGCAAGTAGGGCGCTTCTCTCTCTCTCTCTCTGTCTTTCTCTTTTTCTTTCTTTCTCTCTCTCTCTCTCTCTCTCTCGCTCACTCACACTCACACACAAACACACACACACACAAACACACACACACACACAGTTGTGGCTCAGCATCCACTTAACTTGATGTCAAGAAAGGTGATGGATGAGGCCCTACTGGAGCAACTACACAGCTAGGCATGTTGGGAGTCCTGCTTGTAATGGGAATGCCATTTCAGGAAGTAATCAGGGAAGGCAGCATGGTATACCTGGAGGCAGTTTGGAACAGCAGAAAGAGCACCAATTTTTGAATCAGAGGACCCCTCTGAGATAAAATCCCACCCATGATGCTTATTAACTGTACTACGTTGGGCAAATCACTTAACCTTTTAGGCCTAAATTTCCTCATTTGTAGAATGAGGATATTTGACTAAATGGCTTTAGAGGTCCCTTGAAAGGGACTTAAATCTATGATCCTAGGAACAAGAAACTTAGTTCTGCCACTTCCATGTCCTAAGTCATTTGCCATATCCCCAGACTACACATCATGTTTTCTGGGTTCAAGTTCTTGTATCTCATTCACCTCATTTTAAATCTTCAGCCAACTGGAAAAGTACTTTCTGGAAACCGGCTTAATCAGCCCATGGTCCACATGGAGCGTCTGGAACTACTCAAAAATGTCTGCCGAGATGCCGCTCTGAGGAATCTCTCACACACTGCTGTCTCAAAATTTGTCTTAGACCGAATATTTGTCTGTGACAAACACAAGATTCTCTTCTGTCAGACTCCCAAAGTGGGCAACACACAGTGGAAAAAAGTTCTGATTGTTTTAAATGGTATGTGAAGGGCTTCAGGTCTGGGTTGATGTGGGTATGTGTGGTTTGGGTAAGGGAGGGGCATGGGAAGGAAAGAAAAAAGTAGAGGTGAAATCTTTTAATTTCTTAAGAAACATTCTCTACTACAAGGACAACCTTGAAGATATTTATATTTTCCCTCCTGTCGTGCTTAAAACCATCTTTGACTGGTTGGAGATTAATTTTGGACACCAATGTGTTATAATTGTTCTTTAAAGGAATACATCCAAGGCTAGTTGGCCTGCATGACTCTAAGAGTTGGCATCTATATTTATAGTACTTTAAAGTTTGCAAAGTGTTCTATAGATGTTCTCCTTGCATGGAAAAACCAAGATAAATCTTGACCTCACTGATTGGTCAGGGATCAGTTTTTTCTGCCTCACTGGATTTACTAAATTTGGTATGTATCAGTCTCTTTTGCAGTTATGAGGTGGGCAAGCTAACTTGTCTGAGTCACTCCATATCTGATGACAGATGTTTCCTCCATACCTGTGAGAGGTGATCTCTACCACATTCTGCTGTCTGTGTTAGAAATAAGGGCTTAGAATGAGGCTAGAACCTCCTTAGTTGTCCATCTGTAGACAGAGCATTTGAGCATGAACAGGGCATGGGAAGGGGAGGAAGGAAACAATCATGTATTAAGCACCAACTATGTGCCAAGCCCTGTGCTAAGTGCTTTGCAAATTAAGGATCTCCCACCATGCATCTGCCTAACCTCTTGATGTGCTGACAAAAATGGTACTTCACTTAAGAACATGCTGACTTAATGGAAGTGCCCTTATCTACCACATAGTGGGTTTGCTACCCTCTCTTTCAAGGCTCCATGAATTTGCTTGTTTAAACATCCATACACAAATGGTCAATATTCTCTTCTATAGTCCAGGGTAATTGTTACCTCAATCCATTGAATTCCTTCATCTCCGAAAGGAGCATATTTCAAATAAATAGTAATGACCGCCCTAAAAAAAAAAAGAGAGAGAGAGAGAGAGAAGCAAACATAGAAGTGGAAAATCCATTTTGTTTCTCCATCATCCAACCTATTATTTTTATAGCTTAGTTTCTAATTTGAGGCAGTGGTATAGTAGACAAAGAGCTTTTTTTGAGGTCAGATACGTCTAGGTTCAAATTCTGCCTCTGATAGCTTTGTGACCTTGGGTAAGTCTTTTAATCTCTGTGCTTCAGGCAGCTTTTTAGGGCTTCCCTACTAAGTCTTGATTGCAGTCTGCATAGGTATATTACTTTAAATGTTTTAGGTCATTTGCATTTTTTTAAAGTGAGACAAGAATAGAAAGACAAAATTGAAAGCACTTATCCTTTCAGTCGTAAAGTTCATCATCAGTGTAAGAGATATGTTGCATAAAAGCCTGAATGAGTATTTTGGCAGCATATCCAATCTAGCAATCTGAAAATGAAATTGCAATGTGCGTCTAAGACAATGAGTGTATAAAAATGTCTCCCTAAGTATGCCATGGTAGCATGAGTCACAGCATTCTGAAGAAGTAAACATCCACTTACTGGGGCAGGAATCTTAGTTGGTGAACAGAAATAGATGACTAATTTGCACAGAGCTACGTAAGAAACAAATGAATAGCTGCTTGGAGTCATGCTTGAAATAATTCTTCATAAAACAATTCTTAATAGCATCCTGTACCTTATGAGCAAGTAAATAAGCAAGCCTGTATAGGACATCTGCACAGAGAATGTGGTGGAGTGGATGGGGCAAGGACCTGGAATGGGGAAGACCTAGTTTAGAATCCTGCCTCAAACTGGTCCTAGTTTTCTGACCCTAGAGATGTCATTTAATCTCCCCATGACTTAGTTTCCCCATTTGTAAAATGAGGGGTCTTAATGGTCTGTAAAGGTCCCATCCACCTTTGAATCTATGATATAATAATCAGAGAACAGCCAGGACTGTGGACAATGATTAGATTGTCTAAGGAAGATTCATAAGATGAGAAACTTGGGGCTGGAGGGGATCTCATTCCAAACATTTCATTTCACAGACGCAGAAAATTAGATTCAGAGAAGTAAGTCAGTGATAGAACTCGGATTTAAACCCAAGTTTTCTTAATCTAAATCTAATACTCTGTCCATAATATTATCAGCCCTGTATGGTAGGTTCTACAAGTGTTATTATCTACATTTTACAGTCTAGAAAACTGAGTCATGGAGAGTTTCTAGGATTATAGTTAAGTCCTATAGCTCAGAAGAATGAGAGGTAGGATATGAACCAAGGTCTTTTTTGGAGGAAGAAATCAGGATTAATAGACTTGCACAGGGTCCCACAGCTAGTAAGTTTCTAAGGCTGGATTTGAACTTGGGTCCTCCTGATTCCAGAGCCAGTGTTCTGTCTATTGCACTACCTAACTGTCCTGAAGTTAGGTCTTCTTGATGCCACATCTGGCACTCTCTCTACTTATCCATGGGAAAAACTAAAATCCTTTAAACTATTACAGGGGAAAATAACACTGAGAAAGCTCTAGAGGGGTAACAAAAAGTTGGTTAAAAACTCTTCAGTATGTTCACTCTAATTTATTCCCTGAATGAAATTAGAGACATTTAGTGGGTACAGTGGCTAGGGTTATAGACCTGAGTCAGGAAGACCTGAGTTTGAATCCTGACTCTCAGCTGAGTAACCCTGAGTAAAAAATCACTTGTCCTTTCCTAGCCTGATTTTCTGCATCTGTAAAATGGGGATAATAGCAACCACCCCCTAAGGTTGTTGTGAGGATAAAATGAGTTAATATCTATAAAGCACTTTGCAAACCTTAAAGCTTTCTATAAATGCTAGCTATTATTATTATGCAAGTTTTAAGCTATGTAAGCATCTACTCAAGGAAGAACAAATATGGGAAAAATCTGACTCATAGCATTCTGTTCTGAAGGCATGTCCTTTGTTCCACTGGTGTCTACACTGCTGTATCTGTCAGTATGCTCTCAGAGCTGATACTGTAGCAGATTTTACTATTTCAAGCCAATATAAACACTACAGAGCTTTAGAAATTGAATAGAAGGTCCTTAATTGTGTAACTATGGCAATTGTGTACTCTTTGATTGTGAATTTAACCCAGTTTAAATTCCTGATTTGTCACAACTTTTCATACTTTTTTCCCCTCATTTTTAATCAACACCTTCCATCTCCTCCCCTCCCCTCCCCAATTGACTACTGGGTTACTTAAAACTTTTTCTCATCCTGTTAATTTAGGATCTATTCAGCATCACAGCTTCTGGGAGTGATACAGCAAGGAGATGAGTAACCGGAACTCCTTAGCTAGACCTGTAGACCCAACAGGAAAGCTCTCCAGGACTTGGTGATGATAGGTTAGCAAAATCCTCCAGAGAGAAAACTGTCCAGAGGAGTCCATGAATAGAGTTGCCAGGAATAACTGTCTCCCCCAGCATTCCAGAAATAACCTGGAGAACTTGAGATAATCACACCCAGGGTACTTAGAATCAGCTCTGCATTGGCCCTTTGTGTGCCAGTTTGGGTTATTATCCTCTACTATACTATCCAGTATCCTTGGGAAGCTAGTCAGGATTCTTCCTGATGCTGCAAAATTGGAAAGTAAAGACTAAGGCAGGAATTTACCCCTTCTCCCTCTAGAAGTAAATAGATTTAAATCTCTAAGGGCCTTTAGACTCCCTCGGAACTGGATTTGAACACAAGCTGCTAAGGGGAAAGGGACAAGGGAAATTGGGTCTTCTCTGTAGCTAGGTCACCTTTTTCTCATTGAAAAGAAGAGTCTTGTCTTAGCAAGTTGTCTGTCTATCTCTCTCTGTGTCCTGTGTGTCTCTATGTCTCTCTCTCTCTCTGTTTCTTTCTCTCTCTGTCTCTCTGTCTCTGTCTCTCTGTCTCTCTCTCTGTTTCTCTCTCTCTCTCTCTGTCTCTCTCTCTCTCTCTCTCTGTCTGTCTCTCTGTCTCTCTCTGTCTCTCTCTCTCTCTGTCTCTCTCTCTCTCTCTCTCTGTCTCTCTGTCTCTCTCGGTCTCTCTCTCTGTCTCTGTCTCTCTCTGTCTCTCTCTGTCTCTGTCTCTCTGTCTCTGTCTCTCTGTCTCTGTCTCTCTCTCTCTCTGTCTCTCTCTCTGTCTCTCTTTCTCTCTGTCTCTCTCTGTCTCTCTCTGTCTCTCTCTGTCTCTCTCTCTCTCTCTCTCTCTCTCTCTCTCTCTCTCTCTCTCTTTCTCTCTCTCCCCTTCCCAGGAGTTTTTCCTTCTATTGAAGAGATCCCAGAAAATGTGGTACATGACCATGAAAAAAATGGCCTGCCACGTTTGTCTTCTTTCAGTGACTCTGAAATTCAGAAACGGTAAGAGTTTTTTCCTAATCAGGGGAGAGAGGTGTCAGAGTCAAGTGAAAAATTACTAACATTGGCTTCCCAAAATGCAGATAAAACCAGTCTTTCTAAAAAAAGAAAATTCCTTGTTGGCTGCTCATTCTAAACTCCTTATAATATTTGGGGCAGAAGGGTTGTCCATGAGTAAGGAATCATCATCCTTACCCTCTCTGCTCCCTTATTAATTAAGATATTTATTCCCTGGTGAGTCAAACTTGACATGAAATTATGTAAATGATAAAAAAAACAAGATGCATGATCTGTGAAATCACAAATTGTCATTGGGATCAGAGCCAGAATTCTGGTTCAGTGATACCACAAAAAAGTGGTTTTGCTATGACAGGTCTCCTTTAATTTGAACAGGTTTTAACTGTCTAAAATGTTTGCTTTTCTTATTCTAAAAACTTCCAAGAATTTTGACTTAACCTGTTTTTTGATAACCAAATGTTGTTTTTTAGAAATTTAGATCTTAGGAACATTTGAAAACTCCTTAAATATTGCAGCCAAGTTTCATTTATGTAATCTGTGTTAAAATAAAGCCATTTATAAAAAAAAACAAAAAAACTGTTAATAGTCTTGGTTGCAGGGCACCTCTCTACTGACTGTTTTTCCACAATTTCTAAAACATTTGCTTTTGCTGCTATTTGTGCCTTGATATCTCCTGCTGGGTGATTTGTGATGACAAATCAGAGCAGTTCATGACCACAAAAGTTAGACTTCTGTCACATGGATGTAACTGAAAGGCTAGGGATGTGTTACATAAACATGTTCATCCTTTTTTATAAAGCAAACTGTGATTGTGTAGACAATACCATATACTAAATTCATTCAAATATATGTTATTCCTCCTGACTCAGACTTGAATAAAACCTAGTGTTATTCTTCAGTGTATCTTTACATTTGTCTTTCTCTCAAAGAGATCTAATTTTAGGGGCCCAGCCTATATTCAGAACAGTACTGAAAGTGGCTAGTTTTACTTGCCAATTGGGATTGACCCCAGTTAGTGTAATGATTAAGTGGAGAAAAGAATTGTTAATTCTGTTGTCACTAATTTAACAGTGAGGAGCATCATTTCCTTAAATATTCCACTTTCCAAGGAACCATGTTTTTCCAGGAGTTTGATCCTGTCCCATTTATGTTGTGGTTTAGCCATTTTCAGTCTTGTCCAACTCTTCTTCACCCTATTGGGGATTTTCTTGGCAAAGATTGGAGTGGTTTGCCATTTCTTTCTCCAACTCATTTTACAAATGAGGAAACTGAGGCAAAAAGGGAGAGATGACTTGCCCAGGGTCACACAGTGTCTGAGGTTAGATTTGCACTCAGGGCTTCCTGACTCCAGACTGAGCCCTCTATCTACTGCACCACCTAGCCTTCCAGTTTATACTCAGCAGCAATTTGGAGTACAGGTTCATGAAACTAAACAACAAGTATTTGTCAAGTGCATTTCTATATTCTGCTACTCATTCTAAGTTCTAAGGCTCTTAGTTTTTTCTTCATCCCTTTTCTAGGTAGCTCAAACTACATTATAAAATGGACAGACCTAACATAATCAACACCCTAAGTCATTCAGGACCTTTCTCTCCAAATGAAAAGGGACCATACCTTTATTACTCCTATTCATTTTGAAACCATAAAACAGGGTTAAATAGAATTTTCTTCACCCTATTGCTACAAAAATGGCCATCAATCCTGCAGTAATTGACTTTTCCTTTGTTTTCTTTTTTCTTTAGCTTGAAATCATACTTCAAATTTTTTATTGTAAGAGATCCTTTTGAAAGACTCATCTCTGCCTTTAAGGACAAGTTTGTACATAACCCTAGGTTTGAGCCATGGTATCGGCATGAGATTGCTCCTGGCATCATTAGAAAGTATAGAAGAAATCGAACAGAAACCAGGGGTCTTCAGTTTGAGGACTTTGTGCGTTACCTGGGGGACCCAAATCATAGGTGGTTAGATCTTCAGTTTGGGGACCACATCATTCACTGGGTAACATATGTAGAACTTTGTGCACCCTGTGAAATAAACTATAGTGTGATTGGACACCATGAGACCTTGGAGGAAGATGCTCCTTATATCCTGAAGGAAGCTGGGATTGATCATCTAGTATCTTACCCAACAATTCCACCAGGCATTACTGTGTATAACAAGACCAAGGTGGAACACTACTTCTTGGGAGTAAGCAAAAGAGACATACGCCGTCTATATGCACGTTTTGAAGGAGACTTTAAGCTCTTTGGGTATCCAAAGCCAGATTTTTTGCTAAACTGATGCCTGGGACCTATGAAGAGAGAAGCGTCTTCCTTAAACCAAGAGATATCCAGCTGTGTACCTGAACCCAGAACTGGTTTCCTGAACTGCACCTTCATTTTCTAAAATTCCCAATTGATAACCATTGGCCAGTTATTAGCTCTTTGGCATGTGAAATGGAACCTCTCTTAGTTACCACCCTTCATTTGTGCATAGGGGGCATTGAGTGGCACCATGGTAACCAGGATATCCCTGGTCTTCCATCTTTGTTCCAGGAACAAAGAGAAGAATTTAATCTGCAAAGGGGGAGGGAGGAGGTTGAGGAGAGTAATGCAATTTTAAGAGTGGTTTTGGACAGCAATCAAAGAGAAAGACTTAATCGCTAATGAATTAATGGATTGTAGGTGGAATTGTCATTTGTGAGTTGCCAGTAATGGTACCTAGTGCTGACAGGAAGAAGAGAGAAATTAACAGGCTGTGAAAATTGTAAAGACTAAAATTTGATGATAAAATTATACCTCTGAGTTTCATTTTTTTTTCTTTTTACTTCTATAAAAACTGAGGAAAGACTCACTTTTGGGGTTTTTTTCATAGTCATATTGGAGAGAGTTTGATTCCTCCCCCACTCCAATTCAGTTTGCTCCAAAGAGCAAGTTCAGGAGGTTTTATTAATGGAGAAAACGCAGCTGTGTAATGATGGTCTAAATGCTGAGCCTTTGTTAGCCAAGCAGTTTACCTGATCCTGTCCAAGAATTCCAAAGTTCATAGTATTAGATTGCTTGAGATGAATGGGAGAATGTGCATTCTTCCTCCCTAAAAAGGGCAATTCTTTGTAGGCATTAAGGAAAATTTAGGATGATTTTTTAAAAAATCTTTTTAATTTTGAAGTCTGGCTTTGCTCTAGGCTTAATAAATTCTATCCTGACACTGCTTTTTAAACCCTCTACTCATTAGCAACCAATATTTCAATGCCCTACTCTGAACAGGGGCAGTACAGAATGGGGTGCTTGGTAGGGTCTCCTACTACTTATTCCAAGGTGCCTGTCCTGGTCCTAGGCCTGCATTGTTAGTGTAGGAGGAAGGCAGGGATGTTATTCATCGTCCTTGCCTTGAATCTCAGCAAACTGCTCTAGAGTAGGACCATGGCTTCTACTTGCATTTCTAAAAGTTGTGAGTTTGAGTTCACCAGCAATAAAATTCAGCAACATTAACTTGTTTGCCTGCCCTTCATGGGGTAAGATTGTCATTAGCAGTTTTGGCAGTATCAGAATAGACCCTGAGGTGCAAGAGACAACATGCAGAGAGGATGACCCTCCCCTGGGGTATCAGTCTTTCACCATCTAAGGAAATACCCTAAGGAGAAAAGGGCAATGTCCTCACAGATGAACCATATACCACTCATCTGAAGGTGGAGTTTTAAAAGGGGGGAGGGGATTCTCTCTCATAGGTGAAGTAGCAAAATAAGTCTTGATCTCCATGTTGTTGAAATGGCAGTCTCTCTCTCTCCCTTCTCTCTCTGTCTCTGATCTGTTTTTCTCCTTTCCCCTCTCCTCCCTGCTCCCTTCCTTTCTCTCTCTACCTCCCTGCCCTCCTCTCTCTCTCTCTTTTCCTCCCTCCCACTTGTCACTTCAAAGACTGATGATAGTGGTAAGGGCCTGGTAGAAAGAAATCAATTAAAGCTCAGGTGCAGTATGGCCTGACAGCACATGCTGTCTGGTTGCCTGCTTGAGGATATTTCTCAGTATCCTATTTGTAACCTGCCCTTTGAATAATTCTGTATATGTGTGTGTGATATGCAAGGACATCAAATGATACCAGTGATGTTAAGAAAGGTCCAGGCAGCAAGGGGGATAATGTAAAGAAAAGTTGTTGGATTTGGGGTCAAAGGACCTGGGTTCAAATTGTGACCCTGTCACTGCCTGTGTGACTTTGAATAAGTCACTTGACTTCCAGTTTCCTCATCCATCAAGTGAAGGGGTTGCACTAGATAGTATCTGACGTCCTTCCAGCTCCAAAGGGTTCCATGATTTTTACAACCAGCCACACAGTTTGTCCTGATGGCATCCTATGGAAGCAAGAAGGGGCCTCAGTACTTGAGATCAGGAAAGAAAAATAAGATTTAAAATATGTGCCAAACCTGACATGTGCTGCAGCTCAGAAAAAGGTAATATAATAACTGAACATCATCCCAGACACATCTTGACACAATAATTGGTCTAAGGGAGGAGCACTCAACTGACTATTGTTAACAGGAGGGTCTAAAGTAGCAAATGCTTAAATACTATTGTATGGTGGGTTTTTGTTTTTGACAGATGCGATTACAGTGTTATAGACTTGTTAGTCCTTAACCAATGTGTAAAGGATGTAACCTTTGAGTTATTTTTATAAGTCTTAGCCAAGTCCATTGTTGAATACATTTCAGACCTAATGATTTGATTGATTACCTCCTTGCTGACTTAAAATGTAACAATGTGAATAATGTTATTGTGAATTAAGGCCTTAAGGTTAATCCTAATAAAAAATAAATAAAAACAAAAGATAGACTTTTCTTTCTAAAATGAGCTTGGGGGATATTTCTCAATAACTTGCCTGTTACCTTAATGGAGAAAACAGATGTGTGATGATGTTCTAAATGCTGAGCCTTTCTTGGCCAACCAATTTACCCTGACCCAGCCCAAGAATTCCTCTGCCAGATGTTCTTGGTACCATATCTATCCAAGGTAAAGCTCATCAAATCCACAAGTGGCTGGGAGTTTGCTTAGAGGAATGCGTGGCCAATCTGTAACAGGGAGAGGCCTGACGCCAAGATCTGTAAACTTCATCGGTTGTCACCTTCATCAAATACTTATTGGGATATGTTATGTTATGGATAAAGCAATTTAGTGTAGTGAGGGACTACCCTGGACTGGAGGTCAGGGAAACCTAAGTTCAAATCCTTATTGTACCCTTATTAGCTAGGTGACCCTGGGAAAGACATAGGTTCCTGAAGTGGGTGATACTGCCCCTTAGGGGCACTGGACTGATGCAGGGGGGCAGTAGTAATCTCATTGCAATTGAGGGGTGTTGAATAAAAATAAGGGGGAAGTGGAAGCATAAAGAAAAAAGAAAATATGAGAAAACTCTGAAAAACCATTCATACATATCTCATCTGTTGTATAACAGAGTTAAAATCATAGTGATGACATTATTTTCCAAATAAACACACACAATGCAAGTTGGAACCATGAGTGGTCAAGTCTGATGACAGGTCTTAACAAGCAAGTGCTGGGAGGCGACCAAGTCATGCCATGTGGAAAATTCCAGCATGCATCAGCAGGAATATGTGTGTCATGACTTGTTTACAATATGATACTAAATGATTACATGACACAATATTGTGTCATCAAAATTTTAATGAAGGAAAAATGCCACAAAGTTACAATAAACTATTAAATTTAAGGTGCATCATTTTTTTAAAAAAATATTTTTTTTGATATGACACTTTTTTAAAAAAAACCATTAAAGGGTTAAAGAAAGTAGATTTTCAGGGGGATGCTGAGCAATTTTTTTTAAAGGGGGCAGTAGACCAAATAAGTTTGGTAACCTTTGCACTAAACCTTTCAGTGTCTTGGCTAACTAATCTGTAAAATGATGAGTTGGTTTTCTTGGCCTCTAAGGTCCCTTCCAGCTCTAAATCTATGATCTTAATATGTGTTGGGGGAGTACAGAGAGGAGACAAACATAATCCTTGGAGTCAGAACACTGAAGACATGTCTGGGGTTTGTAAAACACCAGCTCCCATCTAAAGCTTTGAGATCAGCAAAGCTCTTTAATAAACGTTATCTTGTTTGATCCTTAGAACAACTCTAAGCAGGTGTTATTACTACCCCCTCCTCCTCATTCTACAGATGAGAAAACTGAGGCTGGAATAAGGAGATTTTCTCAGTGTTACATAGCTTAAGAGTCACCCGAGATTTGAATGTAAGCCTTCCTACCTCAAAGTTCAGGATTCTTACCCACTTATGAAGCAGTTGACCTAGATAAGCTCTAAGGTACCTTTGAACTCTAAATTGTTCAGTTGTTTCAGTCATAATCAACTCTCTGTGACCTCATTTGGGGTTTTCTTGGCAGAGATACTGGAGTGGTTTGCCATTTTCTTCTCTAACTCATTTTACAGAGGAGGGAACTGAGGCAAACAGTGCTGTGTGCCTTGTCCAGGGTCACACAGCTAGTAAGGGCCTCAGGCCATCTTCCTGACCACAGGTCTAGCATTCTATCCATTGTGCTACCTAGCTGCCCTTTGAACTCTCAATAGGATCCTGTAAATACTAACTGCATTCAATGCCTATTGAGGGACCAGTCCAGAGGAGATCCAGATGGGCCTTGTCTGTCATTATGCCCACACATTTGACAGAGTGGGAGGGAGAAACAAACTGCTGAGATTTTTTTTTTTTTAACCCAAAGCTTTAGGATGTCGAGTTACCATATATATGCTCAGCTCCTTTATATGCCTTACATTTTGGCCACCTAATCCTCCTCAGGTTTGTATCCTTGCCCCAACAACCTGCCTTCCCATTTATCTCAATCTCCCATATCTCAAAGCTTTGCAAACATCCTAGTACAACCCATCCTGGATTTTTGGTTTTCTTTCTCCCGCCTCAGACTCTGACACATCACCCCTTTCTCTTGTCCAATCACTGATACATGTCGGCCCCACACAAAGTAAAAGGATGAAGTTTTTATCTTAGGCAAACTGCTTTTAGCCTCTGTAGGTCTCAGTTTTCTCATCTAGAAAAGGACTGTGCTAGACAATTTCCAATTTTTTGTTCTATACCTTATCATCATTACACCTGTACTCACGTCTCTAATCCATCAATTCAATTGAACATTTAATAAGTGCCTATGTGTGCCAGGCACTGCCATGAAGGGCCTCTATCTTGAAGTATAAAATGGGGGTGTTGGATTAGATTCTCTCAAAGGGTCCTTCCAGCTCTAACCCTCTACAATTTCATTCCTCCTCCTTCACCTCTATATGTGTAATTTTTTGTTAAGGTGAGCCTTGGTAGTTATTGGAAGGTGAAGGGAAGATGAACCCTACTCCCCAAAATCATTTGCCAATATACTATATGATATTTTATATATACATATGTATGTATATATACATATACATATACATGTATATATACATGTGTGTATGTGTGTGTGTATATATATAAAGTCATGTTTCTATGCTGTTTAGCCTTTCATAAAGGTATGAATAAGTTACTATTGAAGTTTCATTTCTAATTACATCCACCAGGTTGTATTCCTGCATACATAATAGGAGAATTGTCTTATCAGCCATTGTTAGACAGGAGCTCAGCTGCTCCCTACAGGTTCACTGGATCTGGGCATGAACAACAGAGGAGATCACAGATAAGGGAGTCACTTTATTCTCCATGGTGGCAGGTAGAAAAGAGGTGAGGAAGCATCTGCCTTTTCTCTTATGTCTCATGGTGGTGTCCGAGATGGGGGATAGGGAAGCATTCACCTTTTGTACAGCACCCCCAGCATTCCGCATTCACTGACCGGAGCTCATTTGATTTACAGAGAAGCACACAAAGATGGCATCATGACAACAATAAGCTCATAAGTTTACATTAACTATGGTTATATAATAACATATCAGCACAGAGCAAGAGCAGTGGTGGTGTTTACAGGCTAAGCTTATCAGCATAACGCAAGCGCAGAGTGAGTGTTTATGACCAGAATCCTGGTCCAGCTGCCGGTATCCGATTGGATCCATGCCATCTTACACCCAGCCATGACCAAAGAAGAAGCCACTCTATCTTTGTCCTAATTGGAGAATCTTTAAAGTTGTTAAGTCTGATTGGGGGTAGAGGCCCTTGGAGAAGCCACCACATTAATAAGCTAAAAGCAAAGACAACAGCAGTGAGTGGTGGGGATGAGGAAAAATGTCAAAGTACAGGATCAGCCCAAAGAAGATGGGAGACACTGTACCCTGGAGGAGTTTGCCAGATAATGGTTGTGAAATAATGTTTAAGTCTTGTTTAGAAAGAAAAAAAGAAGTAAGTCTAGCTGTCTCCTAAAAAGTATTTTAAGTCAGGGAAGGCAATTTCCAAATTTAAATATTTAATGTTGTCGGTGCTATGAGCTAATGGTCTCTGCTAACAGAGCCAAGAAGAGGAGCTATCATACTCCTTGCTCCCCACTGACATTTTCAGATTCTTCACTCAGTAACCTCTTCTCCATTGAACCACATACCTTCTGGCTTTTATCAATTTTATCCTTCTGATGGAAAGGTTGGTCTAGATAACCTCTAAGATCCCTAACAAGGATCCTGTAAATACTGACTGCTACTTTTAGTATGTATGCTCATGGCCCACTGGGGCCCAGTCTAGAGGAGGTCCAAGTGGGTCTTACCAATTATCATGCCCACATATTTGAGAGACAGAAAAATACAAGATCTGTGATTTTTTTTTTAACCTAAAAGAATGTCATGTCCCACCTTGCCCAGGATCACACTGCTAAAAAGTTTCTAGAGGCAAGATCAGAACTCACGCCTTCCTGATTTCAAGTCCATTGGAACTATCCATCATACCACTGCATTGGCCTCAGACAATCCGGCTACTTTCAAGTAGGACGTGCCTTCTGCCTCCAGAATGGCCCGGCAGATGTAGCTAGGTCAGAAGGAGGCTTGAAGAAACTAATTCACTGGAATCTCTCATTCTGGGAATGGACTTTCTCCTCATCTCCACCTTGTATTATCCCCATCTGCCTTCCAGGTTAAGTGCATGTGTCACTTGCATGAAGTTATCCCTGATTTCCTCCCCCCTTTACCCAAAATATTCTTTCCCCTGATTAGATTTTCCTAGGACACTTTGCCTAGATCTTTCCTTTACACCATTGCATCCTGCCTTTTATTATAGTAGCGGCTCTCAGAGTGTGGTCCAGTGACCCTTTCAGGGGAACCAAACAATCAAGACTATTTTCATATTAATATTAAGATATTTTAATTTCTAATATGGTGTTGTCATTTTCAAAGAGGCTCAAAGTCCAAGACTTCAATGTCTTTAATCTTGTGTGAATTGAATTTAAAGCAGAGTTGCAAAATGTCATTAGCCTCACTCTTTCTTCCAGAGTCATCAAAGTCTAGTGGCAAGGCAAATGTCAGGATGACTGATGATGGCCCAGGATGCAGTGATGACCTTGGCATCTCTGGTGTCTGACCAAGCTCTAAGTGCTCCATAGCACCTACTTCAGCCACTTTTGTGGCTATTGGAACAAATTGTTCTCATTTACTCCTTAGGTCAGGGAAAGTCTTCATGTTCTTGGGACAGGCAACCCTCTAACACACTGACAGAGCCTGTCAGTTATCCTCAGTCTGGTTTAGTCCATCTGCCAAGATAGTTTTACTGGGCTGTGGCCAGTGAGCATTCTACAGCTTCTTAGAGCCACAGATGAGAGTTGAGGGCCAGGTAGAAAGTAAAGAGATGAGCAGCCCTGAAAAGGACATGGCAAGCCAGAGGGGCTAGTCTTCCTTGAACATCCCGTATGCCCCTATCTAATTTCAAATATGGTAAATATTGATAGAAATAACTCATGTATGGGGGTCCTCCCTAATTTTTAAGAGTGTAAAGGAGTCCTGAGACCAAAAACTTTGAGAACTACTGTATGGTAGCTCTTCCCACCTTCTCCTCTAAATAAAACATGAGTTCCTTGAATACAGAGGCTTAATCTTTTAATTCTTTATCTGGTCTTTTTGTGTGGTGCCTAGCACAAAGCAGGTGCTTAAATAATAGGAGAATCAAACTGAATTGTGCTAAATGGCCTTTCTTTTCTTTTGACTTCTCTCTCATTTTACATATGTTCCTTTCATTCTGTTGAATGTCCTGAATCGTGAAATCCTTCAGAGACCATACCATCTGTTTATTTGTCATATTTTTCATATCTTCACTACCAAAGAGTCTATACCTGAAAATTCTACTCTGATGACAACCTTTCCACTTCCCTCACTCCATTATCTCTTTGTGCATCTATGATCCCTCAGTGTGTCTACCCACTCCAATAGTGGATATCACAATTCATCCATGTGTCTCATTCTTGGACCTCACCTCATCTAAATTTCCCACTGAGGATCTAGATCTACCCAACTGGATAAAGGCTTTTCTCTAAATCTTTTGCATTCAGTGGGTACCATTTGCATTCTCTATCATTTATTCTTTGCTCTTGCTATGGGATTGGTCCATCCATTTTTCTGCTCATCCATTTCCTGTCTACCACTCAAATTTGGTCCCTGGTTCTACTACTTGCTACCTGTAGAACTATAGGTAAATCACTTCTCCTATAGCTACCCTAAGGCACCCTTTCTTCACAGCAAGCTGGATATTCACACCCATACACACACACACACACACTCACTCACTCACTTTTAATCACACCATTTCCTATCTACCACTCAAATTTGGTCTCTGGTTCTACTACTTGTTACCTGTAGAACTATAGGTAAATCACTTCTCCTATAGCTACCCTAAGGCACCCTTTCTTCACAGCAAGCTGGATATTCACACCCATACACACACACACACACACACACACACTCACTCACTTTTAATCACACCATTTCCTATCTACCACTCAAATTTGGTCTCTGGTTCTACTACTTGCTACCTACAGAACTATAGGTAAATCACTTCTCCTATAGCTACCCTAAGGCACCCTTTCTTCACAGCAAGCTGGATATTCACACCCATACACACACACACACACACACTCACTCACTCACTTTTAATCACACCATTTCCTATCTACCACTCAAATTTGGTCTCTGGTTCTACTACTTGTTACCTGTAGAACTATAGGTAAATCACTTCTCCTATAGCTACCCTAAGGTACCCTTTCTTCACAGCAAGCTGGATATTCACACCCATACACACACACACACACACACTCACTCACTCACTTTTAATCACACCATTTCCTGTCTACCACTCAAATTTGGTCCCTGGTTCTACTACTTGCTGACCTATAGAACTATAGGTAAATCACTTCTCCTATAGCTACCCTAAGATACTGTCTCTTCATAGCATGCTGGATTTTCACACCCATACACCCACACACACCCACACACACACACACACACACACACACACACACACTCACTCACTCACTTTTAATCTGTGAGAATTAAGGAGAAAAAAGCCAATTTTGTACTCTCCTGGCTGTAGCTCCAAACAACCTCCATCTGAGTGAGTAGTTTCATTGATTGTTCATTTGTATTCTTTATTTTATTCAAATGCATTATAAATGGTCATTGACCTTAGCTTGTTTGGTTATTGAATGTGTCTTGTCTGAGTGTGAAGGAGGAGAACCTATTTCTTAAAGGCGCAGAACATTTTTTTTCTTTTAGCAAAGCTGGGATTGGGAGCCATGAATAACTGATTAGAGAGAGAACATCTATACAATTTATCAGGGATCCTTTGAACTCTAACCTCATCTCTTTTACAAGCCCATGTAAGACAGATAATAAACATAGCACACAGGAGGGCTGCTAGCACAGGTTCACCCTTGATATGGTCAGACAGGAAAGACACTAAGAAGGGGTTAATTTTAAATCTTACTTTATTCTAGTCTGGTTTTTCTAGTAAAGAGGTTGCTAATAACAGGAGCACAAACTCCTACAGAATTCCCTAATCTCCCATCTCTCAGGGGCCGGTGAGAAGGGGGAGCAACTACCCCTATGTCTTGACAGGGTCAATTGAGACAGGCACAATTTGCGTATACCCCTAAATTCCCCCAAGCATCAATGGGGGTCAGTTGAGGCAAACACAGATTCCCCCCAAGCATTGACAAGGGCCAATCAAGGCACACACAGCATTTGTGCATTCAATCCTAAGGTTTCTCCCTCCACCAGTGCCCACCTGCTTTATAGGGCAACAGACAAAGAAAGCATATTGCCATCAATAGTCTCATAACTATACATCACCTCATCCTTGCATCTCACTGGGCAGCTGCAGCGGATGTTTATACTATTTAGCATTATATATATAACTGTGCAATTGTGGTGGACATGTTTTGAACCATAATTGTGGGATCTCATATCTAATACCTGGGAAATGACAAAAATCTACTTTACACACACTAAAATCCACCTTACTTAACTAAAATTCATCTTACGTACACCCAGTGAGTGGGGGAGAGGGAGAGAAAAAGAGGAGTACAAGGAAGAGTAGTTAGCCAAGAAAAACACATTTGCTGTGAAGAGAAACCAGCCACTTTTAACTCAAAGGCACCTTAGGGTTGGTCAGTTTTACAGCTGGAAGTACTTAGCTTGATAACCAGGCCTAGGGAGAGGTGAAGTGATCATGCTTATGTGAATTCTGGTAAGTTTGTTGGCTTACTGGTCTGCCAACTATCTGTGTTCTGTTTATCTGTGCTAGGGAATTTCTGGTCTCGCTTACACTTCCCACTCCATGTGGTTAGAAAAAAAATTAATGATTTTTAATTGAACTGAATCAAGATTAGATTTTCTCTTTCATATGGATAGCTAATTGACAAAGTGAACAGTTAATGCTGGTGAATTGAATACTCTAGCAATGGTTTAGTTCCACAACTGGATAGGGTGGATTGTGGGTAACCCAGGACTGAGGATTGACCAGGAAGATGACCAAAGGGGCAGGGGATTCTAGCATGCTAAAGAGGGAACCATTAAAATGGGATCCAGATGAGATAAGGAGGCAAGTAAAGCTTCAAGGGGGCTATCAGCTCAAGAGATTAAAAAGAAGACAGGGATTTGTATCCTGGTTCTATTGTTTGCTACTTCGTACTTTGAGATATTCCTCCCCTCCCTCAAGCTTCAGTTTCCTCATCTGTAAAATGAGGGACTTGATTTAGACTAGGGTTTTTAACCTGGAGTCTATGAGTTAATTATATACATATATAGCCACACATAGACCACACACATATTTGGTAATTGTATTTCAGTAGAATTGGTTGGCTTTGTAATCCTTTGTATTTTATTTTATGCCTTTAAAAAAACACTTTTTTTTCCCAAGGGGTCTGTGGTTTACACTAGACTGCCAAAAGGGTACATAACATGAAAAAAGATTATACTCCCCTGTACCAGAGGAGCTCTAGTGTCCCTTGCAATTTTAAATACTACAGTCTGAAAGAAAAAAATATAAACAACCAATATCATAGGTAATCCTTAGTGTCAGAGAGGTCATGGGCAAGTTCATCCATATATTTCCAGTTGAGAAAAAGCAGTTTTGACTAGGGAGAGTATTTCAAGGAATTATTTAAAATAGTAGCAACTGTCATTAAGGTTTAGGAAAAATCAAATAGAGCACCAAGCCTGCAGTAAGAAAAACCTAAGTTCAAATTTGACCTCAGTTCTTTATTAACTATATCCTAGCTATAAATCAAATATCCTATGATTTTATTCCCTAAATTCCTGAATCCCTTGCACTAGTTCACATCCTATTCTTGGATCTACAGCTCCTTGTTCTGCCTCTCACCCCCCTCACCCCACCACCCTCATGTCTCTTGCTCCTTACCCACCCTGACCCATTCCTTTTGGATCCCCTGCCCCAAGTCATGAAAGTCACCAGCAGGAGTCTGGAGCTAGAGAACTATCTTCTTCCACTGTTGGCAAATGGGAGAAGTGAAGAATAATTAATCCTCTATTTTTCTGTTTCTTTTAATGCATGTGTTAGTTTCCAAATATATAATGTGATACCTTTTTCTTTAGGAATACAGTAGCTACTCACACAGGCATACATATCTCCTGAAGGAGCCTATCCACAAGGTGTACCTAAGAGTCTTTGCCATTAAGAGAGTAAAATTGATCTTAAAGCAGATGGTAATTGGATGAATGCCAACACAGACTGCCATAGAAATGAGGGCAAGGTATCTCTTTCTATGGAGGGCAAATTGGCTTTTTTCCACCTGGGGATCTAATGTCACAGAAGTGCTTTTCTTGAGCCAAGGCTTTTGAAAGAAAGAGAAATAGATTAGCTGCTAAGGAGAACTCAACAGAATAACCTCCAGCAGTCACTCATTAGGGTATACAAAGAAAGCATGACAACCAGTGTCAGTGGACACTTTCAGATACTATTCTTAATTGCAGAAGTTAGCAATACTGCTTTGTAGAGGTGTAAGGAAATATCCCAGGCAGAAATAGGGGAAGCATTTAGGGATAATTTCCTTAGATTCTAATAGGCCCATGTCCTAGATCTGTCTGAAATGGGACCCCTTCTCTCTGTGGCTACCACTACCACATCTAGCTTCTAGAAGTGACTTTACTCCCTAGAATTAATTCACTAGTACTGAATGAGCTCTGGTGTCTTTCTCCCTTAGCTCCACTAGGGAGAAATTTAGGTTTTTGAAAAGGAAATCGACTTGAAAAGTAATGGCAAATAAAATACAAAACCATAGAACTAGTGATTCACAGAGCACAGAAATATAAAAAGGTGTTGTATGGTCTCCACATGACTCCTTTTCTTCTGACACTTCCCAAGAGTTTACTTAGAACTTAGGCTCCTAATGCTCTAAGTCAAGGGTGGGGAACCTGTGGCCATGAAGCTACTAAGTAGAACCCACTGGAAATGCCTCCTAATTAAATCTAGCTCTAGTTATAAAAAACAAACACTTTAACCATATATCATAGTAAAGGCAAAAACAGTATCCTTAAAATAGCAAGCATTATGATATCATTCTATCAACAAATATTGATTAAGATTCTTTTGTGTGCCAGGTATTGTACTATAGGTTGGGGATACAAAACCAAAACTTAACCAAAAAATGCCTGCCTTCAAAGAACATACATTCTATTAAAGGAGAGAATATGTATACATACAAATACACAAAATATAGATAGAAAACTAGACCTGTGATATCATTGGTATAAAGAATTCCTAGATGACACTCCCATACAGTTTGGTACCTTCTCTACAACTTAAAGCCTCAGAAAAATCCTTATAGCTTTAAAAGGTTGTAACTTGCTCAGGATTTCAGCCAGTTTGGGCCAGAGGACAGACTTGAATCCAGGCCTTTGGTACACTGCCTCTCTTGAAATAAAATAAATACAAGGAAATCTCAGAGAAAAGGGACTTGCAACAGGAGAGAGCACAATAGATAGAGCACTGGACCTACAGTTAGGCAAACCTGAGTTTAAATTTGATTGTATGTACTTATTAGCTGTGTGACCCTGGGCAAGTTACTTGGGGAAACTGAGGCAGACAAGGGTCATATAACTAGGAAGGGTTTGTGGGCAAATTTGAACCCAGGTCCTTCTGAGATCCAGATGCCTCTAAGGACAGGATAATTTAAGAGTCACTGGGCTACCTGAAAGTTAAAAGCTGAAAAGGAGCCTGGACATCATATTTTAAGAAATCATAAAAGAAAACTGCCCATATCTCTTAGAAAATAAGGCAGAACGAATATAGAAAGGATCCACTTCTCACCTTCTGAAAGAAAACCCAAAAGGAAAACTCCCAGGAACATTATAGCCAATGTCCAGAGTTTCTAGGTCAAAGTAAAAATACTGCAAGTAGCCGGAAAGAAAGAATTCAAGGAGAAGAAAGTTAGGGACATTATTTTATACAATTTGAATGTTTAAGTAGAAGTCTATTCAAACAAGGAGAAAGGGTTGGAGGAACAGTTGACACTTAAACTCTAATATGAACCAGTCAAAAAAAAGAATACACAGGTACAGGAATACATATCAGCCAACAGAGAATCAGGAAAGAAAGGGGAGAAGGAGGAAGGGAGAATAAGAGGAAGAATAGATTAAGGGTATGGTGGATGAAAGATGAAATAGATGAATGGGGAAAAAAAGGTTTGATCTTCCAAGTATATGGATTTATTAAGCAATGAATACCAATTGCCTAACAAACCAGGACCAGGCCCCTTCCTCATCTTAGGGCTGGACTCCAATGCAGGGGAAGACAGACTTTTATACATTAAAAAAAATTTATGAAATAAGGCCAATTAATTTAAAGGAATCGTTGCAACATTAGGTAATTTGATTCCTAATGGGATGAAAGAGTAGAGACTTTCCAAGTTGAGAGGGAAAGAGTGAATAGGTACAATTCCCTAAAATCAGAAAAGGAGGTATCCTATCCCCAAGTGCCTGTAAACAATTAAAGGAAGATGGAAACAATAACTGATTGATCAGTACAGAATCATTTTTCAGATAAGACATATGGGTTGCTTGAAATAGGCAATTATGAGAAAACTCCTTGCATCAATCTTTGGATCTGACCAGGTTTCTGGTCAGCATAACCTAGGTGCTAAGTTAAGGGTCTCTAAGCAGTAGGTAGAAGAGGTTCAGCTTCCCAGTCATTCAGGGGTAAGTTCAAATAACACAGTAAGGTTTTCTTCCAATTCCCATAACTGAATAAAGTTTTCCTACAAGACAAAAATTGGACGAGACTCATAATTGAACAGGGCACTGAGTTAGTTCCAGAACTGAGTCACAAGATGGAATCAGTGTGGTTCGCTCAGTTCCCACAATCAACCACTTGTGGTCCTAATCTCCTCAGTCTCCTCAAGGGAGAAAGTAATTCTAAGCAAAACAAACTATAAAAGATCTACAAAAATATCTATAGCTCTTTTTTCAGTGACAAGGAATTGGAAACTGAGGAGGTTTCTATCAACCGGGAAATCTGAACAAATTATGGTATACAGATGTGATGGTATATCATCATACTGCAAGAAAACAATGAAGGTAATGGTTTCAGAGAAACCTGGGAAGATGTGCATGAATATATATGTATGTGTATATATACGTATGTATATGTGTATATATACGTATACATCTACATGCATATAAATACATACATATATACATACACCACACACACATATATATACATATACACACATACAGAGAGAAAGAGAGAGAGAGCCAGGAAAACAATTTATATAATGACAAAACTGTAAAGAAAGACAACTTTGAAATAATTAGGAATCAACATAATGACCAACCACAAGTCCAAAGTCATGATGAAACATCCCCGCCTTCTGATAAAAAGGCAAAGGACGCAGAGTACGGAATAAGACATATACTTTTTGGACATGGCTGATGTGGAAATTTGTCTTGTTTGACTATATGAGTTTATAACTGGGGTTTTGTTTTTCTTTCCTTCTCTGTGGGATAGAGGAAAAGTAGAGTGAATGGGAGGGAGAGAGAAAAAGAGAAGGGTGTGTGTTTTTTGCTAATTAAAAAATAAAATTTATGTTTTAAAAATTCTACATGCATACCTTCAATGAGAGTCAATCTTGGAGCTGTCATCAGCTCTTTCTTTTACAGAAATCTTATCTGAAACTAAACTACAATCCTGCAAAGCACTGGCTCGATTTCCATCCCCAGTCCTGGTCTAGCTGCCTCTATCTCTCTCTGACTTCCTCAGCATGTTTCTATGTCTAGAGCAGTAGCTGAAGTATGATCTAGCTCTTGGTGAAGGCTGGTTCTCCATTTCCATCAAGGTCTAATTCACTCCCTGTTCAAAGCCTGTTCAGAACACCTCCTTTCATAAGGCTCTCCCAGCACCCAAGACCAAAGGACGCTCTCTCTTCAAAGTTCCAAACACCTCTCAGAACTACCACAGGGCTCTTCTTCATAGTGTTAGAGTGCTTCTAGCTCTCTACTCATTGGAAAAGCTGGGCCTTTAACAGGCATAGCCTGGGCCTAATGAATTTGCATACTTTTCTTCCCCCACCTCCCCATCAAAAGAGAATTTCATTTCTCAAGTTGAAAATTCATTACTCACTCGGACCCTTTATCAAAGTCACCACCACTCCATAGCACACCTATTTTAAATTTAAACATGTAGCATAGACCCCCACCAGCCTGCTTCTCTCCTGTCAAAACCCTGGGACTGCTCATTATTTCCCAAGTTCAATATTTTGTTTTGAAGTTTCCATCTATTCATACCCATAGCTCCAAGGTCCCTCCAATGACTCTGTGCTGGACTATGACAGGTTATTCATTAGGTCAGAGCAAACAACATTTATTTAATACAGGATATAAGATGCAGCATGGCACAATGAGACAAGTACTGATTCTGGAATCAAGAGGTCATGTGCTCATATCCCACCTCTGACATTTGCTTCCTGCATGACCTTGGGCAAGTCATTTAACTTCCTTGGGCTTCCATTTCTTCATATGTAAAATGAGAGAGTTCAATGAAATGGCTTCTGAGATCCCTTTCATCTCTAGACCAATGATCCTGAACCTAGAAATAAGAAATTATATCATGTCTTAAATGTCACCCAATTAATCCCTCTGTCCTCCCAGCACAATGAGAGAGGACACAGTCAGACAACTCATGGCCAAGTTTTAGAGATTAGCATCTGATAGAGTATCTCTAACAGCTTTTTCTTAGTCACTTTCATTTTGGCGTTAGCGTAGTAACTAGGTAACATTGTCTTGTTAGTAATCAAAGTCTTAGGATGTTTGAGCCAGGCCTGTGCCAACTGCATCTATTTCCACATCTTCGTTATCTTTAATACTTTTGCCCATTTAAACCATGCTCTCACCATCAATTTTCAGTATGATGGAGATGTGTTTGTCATTTCTTTCAATCTCACTCATCTTCTGTACCCTCATCCCTCTATTATCACCATCTCTCCATCACACCACCCACTACAAGGTTCTCAAAGCTTGCAAATTTCCTATGTTGTGACCACTTTTACCCAGTCAGAGTGTGATGTTGCCATACTGTATGCTCATACACAGCTTTCAGACAAGTATAGTCCAGCGTACTTCATATGAAATGAGGCTCTCTCTTGGACCCAGAAATTGTGGGGACATGGAATCTATCCACAGACATAGAGAATAAACTTGTGATTTCCTTGATACAAGGGACCCAGATAAGAGAACTCCCTCTGCCAATGCCTCCCAAAGCCCCTTGATACTTATAGAGTTTCTGAAATATATAGCTTAAAGGACTGAAAATTTAAATGACTTGCCCGGGGTCACACAACCAATATACATCAGGACTGGAACCCAAATCTTCCTTGTTTATAATAATAATATAAATTTTCTCCTAATGGTAAAGGAAATTAATGAAGCACTATGGATTGTTGTCATGTTATTTCAGTCACATTTCAGTGACCCCATTTTTGGGGTTTTTGTGGCAAAGATATTAGAGTGGTTTGCCATTTCCTTCTCCAGCTCATTTTATAGAGAGGAAACTGAGGCAAACTGGGTTAAGTGACTTGTCCAGTGTAACACAATTAGTGAGTGTCTGAGGCTGGATTTGAACTCATGAAGATAAGTCTTCCTGATCTCATGCCCAGTGCTCTGTTCACTGCCCCACTTATCTGTGTACTTAATAAATGTTCATTGAATGAATGGGTGAATGGCTCTGTCTCTAATCTATATGAAGATTAGGTGATATCCTACCTGTTAATAATTAGTTTGGTATCTTAAAAAAAATCCACAGAGCCCAACTCTCCCTTTCCCATTCCTGGAATATGCTAGATCTCACTTTTTCCTCATGGGTATTTTTTTCCCCAAATTTTATCAATGCCTTTGCTTTTCATAACATGTTTACTTCTCAATAAAGGGCTCATTGAATCTTCCGTTGTAATAAAGAAAAACAATTAGGCAACACCAAATGACAAGAAGACCTTGTTTGGTAGCATATGCAACATTCTGCTCCCATAATCTCCCACAGATCTACTGAGAGGAGGCATGCGTGTCTCATATCTATTCAACAGGATCAAGATCAGTTAGTCATTATGATTAATCTGTTTTCCTTCCTTATATAATTGTGTTTCTTTCCAATAGACTTGACATTCTTAAGGGCTGAGGAGAGAGAATTCAGCTAAATGTACTGAGTAAGTGGTTATGCAAGCATGAGAACTGTTTATATTTTCTTTTAGAAAACCTAGATTTCAACTCTTTGATAAATGAGGATAATAATAGCACCTAGCCTACAAGGTTGTTGTGAGAATCAAATCAAATCATATATGCAAAATGCTCTGTAAGCCTTAAAACATCATGTTAACTAGCATTCCTACTGCTACTCATAAGCTAATGCTCTGGCCTTTTCCTCCCTCTCTCTGCCAGCAAAAATGCCCTCTGCCAGCTCAGTTTCTTCCTCCAGAGGGAGTTGTTTCCCATCCTAAGGCCTGCTAAACCCATATTGCCCTTTAAAAAAAAAAGACCCATAAGGCTCCCGAGAAGGGTGTTAGGAAACGACAGTGATAGACAGTATAAAAATGCCACAGGGATTAATCCTGGGATGTGTTCAACTTTTCTGTGGTGAAGTTCAGGGGGAGAATGGGAAAGCAAACAGACTGACAGAGTGATTGCCTAAAATCCCTGAGCCTTACAAAGGGGAACCCTGTCTGTTTTATCAAGTCCTTAGCTGTAAAAACAAACAGTATATAACTCAGAAAAGTCAGGAGCCAAATCCTAGTAGAACGTATGAGAATTCCCAAGTCTTTTCCGGGGCTGCCTTTTCTTCGGCCTTCTTGTGTTGCCACCCCAGCTTCATGAAATCTGGGGCTCTGCCAGGGACAGCTGTCTATTTAGCAGTCAGTGGGGGTGTCCCAGGGCCCTCACCCTGTCAACAGTGGATCAGCCACACTACTTATTCGGAAAGGTAAGTGGGACATATGATCTGGACAGAGCCATGACTTGGTCTGCGATGGGCTGCTTTCATCTATGGTGAATAAGGCAAAAAATTTTCTTTCCTTCTTTCTCCCTCCCTCCCTTCCTTCTTCCTTTCTTCCCTTTTTCTCTCCCTCCCTCCCTTCCTTCCTTCCTTCTTCCTTTTCTTCCTTCCTTTCTTTTTTCTTCTTTCCGTCCATCCTTCCTCCCTCCTTGTCTCTATTTCTTCCTCCTGTTTTCCCTTCTTCCCTTTCTTCCTCCCTCCCTCTCTTTCTCTTCCTTTCTTCCCTTCTTCTTTTCCTTCTTTTTCTTTTTTTTACAAGAATTTATTATCTCTCCTCACTGCCCCCTTCCTGTTACACAATATTTTTAAAAGAAAAACATCATAACAAGCATGCACAGTCCAATAAAAACAAATTCCTATGTTCAGAAACATTTATCTCATTCTACATTTTAAGCTCATCCCCTCTCTGACAGGAGAGGAGTTGCATGCTTCATCTTTGGTTCTCTGGAATCATGGTTTCTCATTGCATTGATCAGAATTCTAAAGCCTTTCAAAGTTGTTTGTCTTTATAATGTTGCTGTCATTATCAAAATTGTTCTCCCAGTTCTACTCATTTCATTCTGCATCAGGTCATAGAGATCTTCCCAGTTACCTCTGAAAATGTCCATTTTGTCATTTCTTGTAATGTAATAATATTTCATTGTGGTGAGTAGGACAAAATTCTAAAGCAGCGGCATAGACTATCCCAGCCTAAATAACATTTCCTGAAGCCCCACCTAATCTTTGGTTTGGGGGAACCCCGCCCCCTCCACCACCACCCCCCAAGAAAAATTCTGGAAGTTCCTGCAAGCTAAAGAAGAGGCTGCTTTATAATTAGCTTACATTTTTTCATAAGTAGGGCTCAGATAAATTTGCAGATAATTTACAAACCTGCAATATCTAAATAACAGCTTGCCTTTATGAAGTATTTTTATCATAGTTTCTAGTGCTCTTTCACTCTAGAAATCACACTGTATCTATTTTATATTTGCTTATCTGAATATGTATTGTTTCTTTTTCTCCCTTCTCCCCAACCTTAGTAGAATACAAGCTCTTGAGGACAGAGATTAATTATTTTGGTTTGGTTTGGTTTTTGTATCCTCTGCACATAACAGTGCCTGGCACATAAAATGCATTTCATAAATGTTTATTAAATAATTGAATAAATATAAAATAACCTCACCTGAACCTCACTACAACTCTGCCAAGTAGGTAGCATAAATGATGATGGCCCAGTTTACAAAAGGAGAAACTGAGGTTCACAGACATGGCCAAGAACCATACATTGAGTAGTAGAGTTGGAGTACAAATTGAGTTCTTCTGACTCTAAGCCAGTAATCTTTCCAGTGGCTCATATTGAGTTTTAATGAAGTATATGGATTTGACATAAACCATATGGAGCTTTACCAGTCCACTCATAGCTCAGTAGGATATGTGGTAGAAAAGTTGCATGGAAGATACTAAAAGTCAAATCATTCTAAAGCCCTATTTGTGAAGACTTGAGAGAATGAGATAGAGACCAGTAAGGGGCATAGTTCTGTGACAAAGAAAGGGGCTTCTGATACATTGGAGAGAAATTAAAAGGCTGATTAGAGGGTTTTTTGTTGTTTAGTCATGTCTAATTTTTTGTGGCCCCATTTGTGGTTTTCTTGACAAAGATACTGGAGTAATTTGTCATTTCCTTCTCCAGCTCATTTTGTAAGTGAGGAAACTGAGGCAAACAGGGTGAAGTGACTTGCCTGGGGTCACACAGCTAGTAAGTGTCTGAGGCTAGATTTGAACTCAGGAGTATGAGTCTTCTTGACTTCAAGCCCAGTGCTCTATCCTTCATACCACTTAACTGTCCTGGTTAGGGATTTGGTATAAATAATTCTCAGATAAAGGAACTCTTCCTACCTATGCAAATCAGCACTTTCTCTACAACATATAATCTTGAGTTTATCTTGTTCTGGTCCTAGGAATGACTGGACAAGCTGCTTCCCCTCTTTGAGTCTCAGCTTTCACATCTGTATAATGAAAGTGTTCATCAAAATAATTTGTATGGTTCCAACCATCTTTTAACATTTTATGGTTCCCTATAAACTTGTCCATCTCCTAAGCTGGACTTGGGAGTTGTATATCTTTCGTGTTTTTATACCCCAAACATTGCGTGGTTTCTTGCTTCAGTTTTGTTCACATAACCATTTGCACAGTTCCATTTTTGTCCTGGCTCACCTAAACTCAAATCCTTTCTGTACCAAATGATTCCATTACATCTAACACTGGTGCCCTCTAAGAATCTCTCTATGGATTTATGGTCCAATACTCTTCAGTCATCTGTAGAACATAAGTTTTAGGTTTTAAGATTAAGGACAAAGGCAAAAGAGGAGAGATTTAGAGGAAAGCAGGTAAGAGCAGAACAAGGAGAACTGGTAACACCTAGGAGATCAGAAATGGGTGTGGTTTATTTGACGTGGCTTTGTTTTACACATAAATCCTGGGAATAGAACTCAGTGGGTAGGCAGCTTGTAAAGGTAGATGAGCTTTACAGTCTCTGTTACAAAGAAATTTTACTTCAACAGCTGGTGAGAGCTACTGAGAGGAACAAGTTTCTATTGTAATGCTAGCTGTGCCTGTACAGAGATTCATGTACTATCGACAGGCAAAAACTTCATGTAGCTCTTGTCAGATCGATACACTTCATTAACACTCAGCCAATAACTCCATTAACACTGATGATAGCTTGTTTCTACTTTTGGCAACAAGGTCCAAGCTCACAGAATGATTGATTGTAACTTCTCTAAGTCTGTATTTCCAAAATTAACTCCAGCTTGCTAGAGGTCCACGTAACAGGCTCGACAAAGAACCCTGTCTAAAGAACGTACATTCAGTGTTTTTTACATGCCAAGCACTGTGCGAGATGTTATAAATAGATCTTGCTTTTAATGAATTTATATGTATTGGAAGGTTGGAATGGGGTAGAGACAGGACATATGATATAAGGGAGAATATGATAGTGACCAAAGAATCATCCAAAAAGTGCTCCAGAAAAATTTGAGGAGGGAGAGATATATCAGTATGTAAACTCCTGGAATCAACTACCCAGCAAAATTGAGCATAATCTTTCAAGGGAAAAGATGGACATTCAATGAAATAGGGGGCTTTCAATTATTCCTGATGTAAAAACTAAAGTGAATAGAAAATTTGATCTTCAAATACAAGATTCAAGAGAAGCATAAAAAGGTAAACAAGAAAGAAAAATAAGGTTAAACTGTTTACATCTCTACATAGGAAGATAATATTTATAACTCTTGAGAACTGTGTCTTTATTGGAGCAGTTAAAAGGGGTATACATAGACAGAGGATGTGGGTAGAAGTTGATGATAAAAAACAATGAAGGGGAGAATGGATCTAGGGCATTGTTTTTTATTTATTGAATTCTTGAAGATTAAATTACAGGGAGTTCACTACACTGATAAAAAGACAGGATTAACAGATATAGATATATGCTAAACAGATAGATATATGCTAAAATGCCAGAAGAAAAATCCAAACAACACCAAAAGAAGCAGGAAAAATAAAACTAGATCTTTTTGAAGCCCAATAAAATAGATAACAAAATATACCACAGGAATTAAAGTATGAAATAAAATTATCAAAAGTATTTAAAAACAGTAAAGAAGGAGCTAAATATGTCCAAGAACTCTCAGGACAAGGTAATGATGAGCCATAGCAGTTTAAAAGTATGGATTCAATAAAAAAAAAAAAAAGGAATTATTTCACTGGAGGAAAGAGCATCAGAGGAACGTGCATAAGCCCAGGAAACTATAAAGCTCAATAATCTATATGAATAAAAATGATAGAACTGGAGAATAGAATAAGAAAAGAAAAAAACCTCAAGGTAATATGGTCTGGATTCCAAAGCCAATGATCTCCCCACGGTATCAAACAAGGAGGATCTGCAGTTTTGTCTCTGAGGATGATTGCACTGTAAGTTTAGTGGATAGTCTTCAAGAGCTGATTTTGAATAGAAAAAAGTCGTCACCTTGTTGTGATGATCATAAGTTGTAGTCAACTTATGATGTGACTCTCCAGCTTTAGTTAAGTTTGGTCCTCAGGTAGCTATCATACAGTTTGTCATCAGACCTGGATTGAAGGCATTCTAGCTTGGTAAAAGCAACCTAAACCTGTGATCCACTGGCACAAACTCTCAGTGTTTCTAGGGTCACCTTCATACCTGAATGGGGCATCCAGAGTAGGATTTTATAGAACTTACAGAAATTCACAATAACTCCCATTTATATAGAGCTTTAAAGTCTGCAGAGCTTTTCCCACAAAAGCCATGGGAGGGAGGTAGTATAAACATGATTAATCGCATTTTATAATTGATGGAGACCCTGAGAAGTTAAGCGATTTTCCCTTGGTCACACAGTATCAGCTACTAAGCATATCAGGAAGAATTCAAATACAGTTCTGACTGCAATATCCTTATTGGGAAAGGTTCTTGCTCAAATCTGTTTCTATCCTATACACATAAAACTTACATAACTAGGCTTATACTTAACTTTGGCATTTCCCAACTTAGAGTATTAGTAACTAGAAAGTCTTATGATTTGCAGGGATTTGTATGGTGAGGAGGCGAACCTCTTTTTTAATTATAGAGTAGAAAATATATATGAATGTGACTTCTAAACTAATTAAAAGAATAATTTCAACAAGGTTGCAAGTTATAAAATACATCTACATAATTTGTCACATGTCTATATGTTATCAACCGAATCATCAAGAAGAGATAGAGAAATTCCATTTAAAATAACTAAAGAAAGTATAAAATATTTGGGAGTCTGCTTACCTAGGCACACACAGGAACAGTATGAATACAACTGCTAACAATGTTTACAGAAATCAAGGCAGACTAAAATAATCAGAGAAATATGAATTGTTTGTGGTAGGCTAAATCAATATTTTAAAATACCAATACTATATAAATTATTTTACTTATTCAGTGCTATAACATTAGGAATGCTTTATAGAATTATAAAAATAAAAACAAAATATTGGGAATAAAAGGTTAGGAATCTCAATAAAAATAAGGAAAAAGTGTGAAAGACATAAATTCTTGGTAATCTATAAACCCAAGAACTCCAGCTACTGGTTTAAGACCCACTCTTTGACAAAAGAAATAGTTAACTGAGAGAGAAAAAATAAACTTTGCAGCAAGCTTTTTTGATTAGGGTTTTATTTCCAAGCTATGTAAGGAGCTTATTAAAATGTATAAGAACAGAAGTTATTCCTCAATAGATAAACTGTCAAAAGATATGAACTAGTAAATGATATGAACTAGATAAGAACTAGGAAACAACCCAAGCTATCAATAGCCATAAAAAAAGGATACTCCAAATTATTAATAATTAGAGAAACACAAATTAAAGGAAGTCTGAGGTTCTATGTCTCAACCATAAAAAATAGCTTCAAAATAAAAAAACTAAATGACATCCTCTGAGGAGGCTATAGGAAGACAGGTATACTAATACACATTTGGTAGAACTGTGAATGGTTCAGTTGTCTATACTTTCTACCCTACTGATAACACATCTTGAACTATACCACATGAATATCAAAGCAGAAAAGAATTCATATATACAACATATTTATAGTAACTCTACTTGTAATGGCAAAAGGCTATAAACTAAGCAGATATCCATCAGTTGTGGAAAGGCTGAGCAAATTTTGGTATGTGAATATAATAAAATATTATTTGCACCATTAAGAAATAATGAAAAAAATAATAAAAGAGATTATTTTTGAGAAACTAGGGATATACAAACTGTTACAGCATGGGAAGAAAAGACAACGAGAATAATTTGCACAATAATGACATTGTAAAGAAAACATCTTTGCAAGACCTAAGAACACTGACTGGACTAATAATGAAGTATGTTACTCACCTCCTGACAGAGGGGTAATAGTTTCAAATTAGAATTTTTTATTATTTGATATTTGATTTTTTGATATGGCCAATGTGGAACTTTGCTTTGCTTGACTATATGTATATTTGTTCAAAGTGTTTTTGTTTTTTCATTTGATAGAATGATGTAGAGGGGAAAGTAGAGACAGGGTTCTCTTCCTGTAAAAGCAAAGACCCTGACATATACAGGAGGGCCTCCTGTGTAGGTTCTTAGATCTGCTTTTCTAAAAGGAAAGGCAACTTTTGAGGGGTCAACAGTCACTTTAATATGGTTGGTCAACAAGATATGAATTCACCTACTATTAAAGCATAATGTTGATGGCTAACAATATCATTGCATTGCTACTTCTGGAAGGAAATCTCTAAGAACCTGGAGTTCTGTCATTGTTTAATCTGATTCTTTGTGACCCTATTTGGGGTTTTATTGACAAAGGTTATTTCTTTTTCCAGCTCATTTTACAAAAGAGGAAACTGAAGAGTCCTGCCCTTAATCCTGTACAATTTGGGTGAAGAAGCAAATGGTATGATTATCAAATTTGCCTATAACACAAAGCCAGGAGAAATAACTAATATGATGGATGCCAGAATCAGGATTCAGAATATCTCAATAGATTGTAAAACTGGGCTGAAATTAACAAGATAAAATCAAAGAGGAATGAATGTAAAGTCTTGCATTCTGGTTTTAAAAATCAGCTACATAAGCATGAGATAGGGAAGACCTAAATTCATAGTAGCCTGTGCACTGCTCTGGGTGTTCCATTTCATCACAAGGTCACTGTGAGTTACTCAGTATAACATAGCTGCTTTAAAAAAAAAGGCTAATATAGTCTTAAATTGCATTAATACAGGTATAATTATACAAGTGCAGACCATATCAAGGGAGGCTCCATTTGGTCAGAGCACATCTGGAAACTGTGTTCAGTTCTACATGGTAAGAGAAAAAAGGCCAAGGTCTCCCATTTCATCCAGGGCCATTGCCAGTTGTCTTTACCTGACTTGCTACTGGACTCCAATGACTACAGGAGAGAGTGAGACTGATGACTTTGCATAGGCCTTCTCCTCACTTAAATCCAATTCATTTGAAAGTCAAGACATCATCCTGCAGATATCATTGGTCCTCTTCTAGGAGGAAGAAGGAACAATAACAACCATATATTAAGAAGACATATCTGTCCAAGGCAAAGCTCATCAAACCCATATGTTGACGGGAGTTTGCTTAGAGGAATGTGTGACCAACCTGCGATATGGAGAGGTCTGATGCCAAGATCTATAAACTTCATCGGATGTTGTCTTCATCAAATACTTATTGGGCTCACTATCTCTTATGGATAAAGCACTCAGTTAGGGGTTTAATAAATATATGTTGTGAGAAGCAACTTAGTATAGTGAGGGACTACCATGGACTGGAGGTCAGGGAGACCAGAGTTCAAATCCTTATTGCACCTTTATTAACTACGTGACCCTGGGAAAGGCACTGTCATAGAGTCCCAAAGTGGGCAATAATACCACCCCCTAGGAAGTGTTGGAACTGTCCAGAGGGTAGTAGTAGCCTCGGGTACAATTGGGGGGTGGGGGTGGGACTGAACAAAAATAAGGAGGCAATGGAATCATAAGGAAAGAAGAGAAGAGAATTTTGACAAACCATTTGTATATGTTTGATCTGTTGTATATCAGAGTTAAAGCTGTAGTGATTACATTACTTTCCAAATAAACACACAAAATGCAAGTTATAACTAATCAGTGGTCAAATCTGCTAACAAGTCTTAGCGAGCAAGGCAGGTGTGCATGTCATGCATTGGCAGTAAGTCCAGCATGCATTGGCAAGAATATGTGCTGTATCAACAAGGCAATAGTCACAGCACCAACGGCGACTATGAATATGCCAGCGTTATCTCTGAATTGCAAATTATAACAGACTCTCCAAATAGAAAGCAGAAGAATAATATTTATTCAGACAGCAGAAAGCCGAATCCCAGAACCAGAAAGCCAATTACATCATAGTAATCAAGAAGCCAATACACATTAGCATTGCAGGGGACAACACCATTCCCAAGCCTTCCCCCCACTGCTGGCACCTTCCCACAAGCAAAAACTCACAATACTAGCTGTCTAGCTTCCTGGGTCCTCTCTCTCCTCTACTCTAATTGCTCTCACCAACTTCCTCCCAGCTCTGCTCCACCCTTCCTGTTGCACCCGTTCAGCAAACCCTCCCATCACATGTGACTTAGGCTTCCATGTGACTTAAGCAGATAACATGGGCCTATTAATGGGTGGGAAAGATCTTCAAATTAAGCAAAAATTCATTAACAATACATGCTCATGTAATGACTTGTTTACAAAGTAATACTATGCAGTTATATGATGCAATAATGCATCATCAAAATTTCAATGAAGGGAAAAAAGCAAAATTTACAAGAAATTATTCAATTTAAGATGTGTCATTTTTTAAAGAAATATTTTATATATTTTTGAAATGATGCAAATTTAAAAAAAAAACATTAAAGTGTTAAAGAAAGCAGATTTCCAGAGGAGTGCTGTGTAACTCTTTTTTAAAGGAGGCAGTAGGCCAAATAAGTTTGGGAACCTCTACATTGTTCTAAGTTCTGAGCATATAAAAACAAAGAACAAAACAGTCCTTTACTCTCAAAATGCTAATGCGAGAGAAAACAGGTATTAATAAAAAACATATTCAACATAAGTGTAAAATTCATAAATATAAATAAAAATTTAAAAATAATAAAAATAAATAAATAACAGAAATAAATCAACAATGGAAATAAATATAAAATTAATAAATAATAAATATAAATACCAGATAGTTAGAGAAGCTGTTGGGGGTGGGGGAGAGAAGGAAATCAGTAAAGGTTTCATGCATATGTGATAAGGCAAAAGGAAAGATTTCTTCTTTGCTGATGCTAATTTCTTTTAAATGCAGAGGCTGAGAAGATGTGTGTGTGTGTGTGTGTGTGTGTGTGTGTGTGTGTGTGTGTGTCCTTCATTGCTGAAGACCATGCTATCAGAGAAATAATGACATGACTTGCACTTGACTTTGTTTTGAGTGAGGGAGGGCTGTGCAGGTCACCAGCCTCACTTCTCCTCCAGAGCCATCTGAATCCAGTGACCAGATATTCATCAGGATGGCTGGAGATGAGCCAGGATGAGGCAGTTGGGCTTAAGTGACTTGCCCAAGGCCACACAGCTAGTGCGTGTCAAGTGTCTGAGGTGAGATTTGAACTCAGGTCCTCCTGACTCCTGCACTGGTGCTCTATCCACTGCACTACCTAGCTGTCCCTGGCTGAGAAGATTAGGACATTAAGGGCTGATTGTTTCTTTAAAATCTTAGATCATAGGATCTAAGATCAGATCATAAGTGTATATGATGTAGTAAAAGAAGAACTGAACTTAGAAAATAAGAGGGCATAGGTTCAAATCCTCTCTCTGCCTGCCACGCACTATCGGTATAGCCTTGCATTCCTCACCACTTTCACTGAGACTCAGGTTTCCTCATCTGTACAATGAAGGGAAAGGAGATTCAACTAGATAGTCTTTGAGGATCCTTCCAACTGTAGTCAATTTCATCCTCTGTGAAATGAGGGGGTTGGGCTAGATGATTTCTAAGGTTCCTTTCAGCTTTAGATACTATTTGTCCCTGGGGGTATGGGAAGAAAAGAGAAGCTTAGGGCCAAGGCAGTATTGCATACCTCTATGGGCCCCCTCCCTTCAATGCCTGCCAAAGTATGACATACCTCCCCAAGTGCTTACAGTCTCATTGTTGATGAACTGGCTTAACATAACCCATTCTACCAGCCAGTCAGGGTGATCAGACAGGTCTCTTGGGCTTGCCCTGGGTGGGATAGTAAAGCTGTCAAGGTTTATCCTTGGGGCCCCTGCTCCATTTGCTGCATCCCAATTTCCCTGTTCATGTTTTCTTATTGCCTTGGCATGTTCTCATGTTGCTCCTCCACTACTTAGGGTACCACATTATGGGATACTACCTGAACTTGACCTTCCCTATGATACCTGTGTTTACTATTTCTCCTTCTTCACTGTTCTCCATATTTACCCATAATCTTTCCTATTCAGCAGAACTCTGATTTTCTATTGAGGCTAATTTGATAGTTATTCAAGTCAAGGTGTTAATTGCTGATAATAGTTTAAAATATTTAACTTTCCACATAATAATTGTGTTTGGCAAGGGTTTTCAGTACCTTAAACCAAAGGATTGAGTAATAATGTGGGAATTTGTGACATTACAGCAGGACTTGCTTAGGACAATCATTCATTCATTCATTTCTTCAGTCGGTCAGTCATTTAACCAAAATTTATTAAGTGCCTAGGGCAGCTAGGTAACACAGTGGATAGAGTGGGCCTGGAGTCAGGAAGACACATCTTCCTGAGTTCAAATCTGGCCTCAGACACTAGCTGTGTGATCCCGGGCAAGTCACTTCACCTTGTTTGCCTCACTTTCCTCATCTGTAAAATGAGCTAGAGAAGGAAATAGCAAAGCACTCCAGTATCTTTGCCAAGAAAACCCCTAATGGGGTCATGGAGAGTTGGACATGACTGAAATGAATGAACAACACCTAATCTGCAAAAAAAAAAAAAAAAGTACAGATAGAACTTTGCAGCTGTATAACTCAATAGACCTGCTCTGATTTCCTCTTGCTTCCATTTTTCCTTTTCTTGCCTACTCTTAATTAGGATAAATGGAGTTTCAGATACTGAGGTGGGAGGGTTAAAGATGAGGCGAGCTGGGACTTTGCACACAGATCTTACTTTTAACAGCCTTTCCTCACATTAACACCAGGGCCTTGAAATTGGTTGTTCCAATCATAAAGTCACAAGATTTGACTACCAAGTATAGAATCATAGAAGGAAAAGGAAGGTAGCATATTTTTGCCTTTCTTTGCTTCCCCAGAAGTTAGCATAAGGCCTGAGATAGAGGTTTGGCATTTAATAAATGTTTTTTGATTAGCTGGATTTTTTTTTTTAAATTTCCCTCTTGGTCCTCAGTTTGCCCCCTTCCAGCCCCTGGAGTAAACATAAAATTATTTGCCACAATTGCCGACTAGACTTGTCCTTAACCTAGGGCAGTACAAAAAACCCAACTCCAGAAAATAAAACCATATTCCCCAAATCCCCAAGTTCAACCCCATAAGATTAAATAAATCAACATTCTCTCAACGGGACCCATTCTACATGGTCCTCTGCTAAACTAAGTCCCTCTAATAGCTCTTACCCATACCACTAAGTGACAGTCCAAGGACCCTCTTCCTAGAGAAGTCAGGTGGCCAGTCTCAAAGCAGTTAAAGACAGGAATTAGGAGAGAAAAAGACCAGATGGTGGAAAGAAAATAGCTGAGTTCTGACTGCTGCAGCTTATGAAAGCAAAGTATAGATCACTGACGACAGCTTAAAGCAGGGGTTCTTAACTTTTTTGTGACGTAGACTCCTTTGACAATCTAATGAAGCCTGGAAACCCTTTCTCAGGAGTTTTTAAATGCATAAAATAAAACATATGGTGTTACAAAAGAAACCAACTATTTTGAAATGCTGTTAAAATATTTTTCAAAAGTCAAGTTCATAGACCCTAGCTTAAGAACCTCCTGCTTGTAGAATTATCTTAACAGATAACAACTGCATTTTTGCAGATATGTTCTACTTGAAGAAGTCTAGAGAGCCAATTAAAGAATTAACTGAAACAATAACTTAAAGCTGCAAGATAAAATAAACTCATATAAATCATCAGCCTTTCTGTATATCACCCCCCCACAAAAAAAAATGCATGGTAGGAAGAAATAGAAAGAGAAAGCTCATTCAGAATAACTGCTACATGTGTGAAATATTTGAGAGTCTACCTACCATGGCACACATGGGAACTGTAACTATGAAATACTCTTTACAGAAATAGACCAAATAGTTGAAGAAATATGAATTGCTCTGAATACACATGTATAACATATCACACTATTTACTTTCTCAAGGAAGGGGAAAATTTGGAACTCAAAGTTTTTTTTAAATGAATGTTAAAAATTGTTTTTACATGTAATTGGGAAAGAATTAAATATTATTCAAAAAACCCTCCAAAAAAGATATGAATTACTCATGGTTAGGCCATAGCAATCTACTAGAAATAATCATGTTATCTAAGTTAATTTAATACTCAGTATCATAACAATCAAAATACTAAAAGATAACTTTATAGAGCTAGAAAAAATTAACAAAATTCATCTGGAGGAACAGAAAGCCAGGACTTTCAAGGGATATAATGAAGGAAAGTAAGATTGAAGGGGTCTAGTCGTACCAGATCTTAAGTTACAATATAAAGCAGTAATCATCCAAATATTTGATACTGGTTTAAAAAAAAGAAGCCAGTCAGTGGAATGGATACAACATACGGAGCAAAATTTTAAAAAAAAATGGAGTTGCCCATGTTCAGTAAACCCAATGATCCCAGATAATGGGATAAGAATTTATTATTCAATTAAAAAAACTACTTCGAAAACTGGCAGAAATTAGGTGAACACCAACAACTCACGTCATATAGCACAATATGTTCCAAACAGACATGATTTGGATATAACAGGCCACATCATAAACAAATTGGAACATCAAAGAAAGAAATACCTTTTCACAATCACTAATAAGTGAAGACTTCATGGCCAGATAAGGGATAAAGAAGATCATGGAAGGTGAAATGTATAATTTTGATGCCTTAAAATTTGTTTTCACATAATTAGTAGGGATTCAGGTAAATAGGGAAATAGTTTTGTAGAAAGTTTCTCTGATGAAGGTCTCATTTCCAAGACATATAAGGAATTTATTCAAATATGTGAGAATAAGGGCTATTTCCTAATAGGTAAATGGACAAAGGATATTTATAGATAGTTTTTTAATTAATTTATTTTTAGTTTTCAACATTCATTTCCATAAGATTTTGAGTTCCAAATTTTCTCCCCATCTCTCCCCTCACACTCCCACTCCAAAATAGGATGCATTCTTATTACCTCTTCTCCCAGTCTGCCCTCCCTTTTATCATCCCCCCATCTTATCTCCTTCTCTTTTACTTTCTTGAAGGGCAAGATGGATTTCTATACCCCATTTCTGGTATATCTTATTATAGACAGTTTTTTCAAAGAAAGCAAGCCAACCTACCATAAATCATATGAAAAAAACTCAAATCCCTAATAATCAAGGAAATGAAAATTAAAGCAACTCTAAATTTCACCTGATACACATCAGATTGCCAAAGATAAGAAGAAAGGAAATTCACAGTTGTTGGAGGGCATGTAGGAAAACACATATGCTAGTGCCCCATTAATGGAGCTATCTATCCATGTGTCCAACCAATATGGGAAGCAATTGAGAAAGCCCAGAAAGTCACTGAACTATACATATACCTTAAGTCAGTAACAACACTCCTGGGAATACACCCCAAAGAGATCAAAGAAAGAGAAAAAGGGTCAAAATGTACAAAAATATTTATATCAGCTCTTTTTGTTATAGCAAAGAACTGAAAAATAAGAAGTAGCCTAGTGTCCAATAACCCCAAAGACCCCAGATACTGGGTCAATTACATGTGCTAACGGATGGCTTAAACACAGTATAATTTTCTGGAACTGAATTTTCTTCCCCCAGGGAAGGTTGTACACACTTCTTGGAAACTTTGTCTCCTCCACAAGGCTATCGAACACAGCAAATTAATGCTATAAACTCATTGTGGACTTAGGTTGCTTGTGGATACACTTGATCCACACCTGGTGAGGGGCTGGGCAGAAGCTGTTTTGAGAGAGAAGGGGTTTTAGAAGATTCAAGAAGGATAGGGAAAGAGAAGGCATAAGTGGACATGGAGCCAGGAAGCTGCTCCACTGTTGTGTTTAACATTCCCTACTACTTAGCACTCTTCCATACTGGGAAGCAACAGCTGTAGATGTCCTCCCCATTCAATTTCCACCCAGAAAAGCTGTTTTCTCAACTTCAATGATTCACACATCCAGTGCTGATATTTAATGACTGCCAGACCTTGAAGCTCCTGTGTTTAATCAGTGAGCAAGATGCTAGAATCTCTTGAACTTCCCCACATTAGTATGGTGTGCTAGCATACCATCTGTGAGAAGTGCAAAGATGATTAGCAAATCATTTTTCCCCCTGTTCAAGTGGCTTATAGTGTTGAGAGTTTGGAAGGTTATAGTTTGAGAAATGAGTGCAAAAGTGCTTGATTGAGGTTCCTTGTTGTATAGCTTACATTATCATCCTTTGAATTGCTATGATGTCACATGATTAACACTGATAGAGGAAGGCAAGGTTCAGTTTGAGTGGAAAATTACTCATAAGCAATGACTGAATAGATGGTGAATCTTTATAGGTTCTAGGTAGGAATCTGAGACTGTGGGTTGCTAGAGGAAAGAATTTACCCACCAATCATTGGGAGTAGACTTTTATAAACCTCTAACAATATTTTCAGTGTGATTTCACTGAGTTTGGAGGCTTTTGCCCCTTGTTTAGCCATGGTATTTATTAAATTGTAAATCTCCGTGTTCTAGCACATCTTGTGCTGACTGTTTAGTGTGGGAGCTTTTTAATGTTTTATTAATGTTTTGTTCATTTGTGATCTGTGGATTCTTCCCTCTCATGGCTGCTACATTATGAGCTGCATGACTGAATCTTTATTTGGCATACCCAAAAGGCCAAAAATGTGCCTACAGTATTTTTAAAATTTGCTTTCTAAAAGGTTTAAATCTGTAATTAAAAAAAAACCTCACTATTTCTATCTCTCTTTTCTTCTTCCCTTCTCTTTCCTCTCTTCAAATTCAGTTCTTGAATATAAATAGCAGGTATGATTTCTTTATTTAAGATTTCATATACTTTTCCTTTGCCTCAATAACTATCTTTCCAGTGAGAGTACTTGTATCTGAATGTGCTGACCTCTCAGTAATTTATCTAATTTATTTAGGTATGCTTTGAAATTTAGTGGAGCAGGGGTAGGGGGAAGGAAGCTAGATGAAGAGAGGGAAAAAAGTCTATTTTTGACATACAAAAGGAAAGACATGGACATTAAATAAAATTTGTAGAAAAGTAACTTGAAGGTCCAGTTGGGTTTTTTGATGCTGCTCACAGACAACACTCTGACTTTCTATCTGCATCTCTTTGTGTTGACCATTCCCCATGCCTAGAATGAATCTTTTCTCATCTTTACTATTTTGAATTCCTGTTTTCATTCAGGGAGCAGCTCAAGTACCACCTTCTTCAGGAATTCTTTTCCTGATCCCCTCAGCTGCTAGTGCATTATCTCCCAAACTGCTCTGTGTTCATCCACATTATATTTATATTTCTCCTCTTTATTCTTTATAAGCTTATATATTTACTTATTGTTTCCCTTTTAGAATATAAGCTCCTTTAGAGTAAAGGTTGTTTCATTCTTCTTTCCTTTGTAAAGAAGCATGTGTTGGAGAGACCCTCACCTGATTCAGAACATGCGAAGGTATTCTTTAACTGTTTCCTGTTGGCTTACTCTGTGTTGAAGAAAAACCTTTTATTTGGCTTCTGAGCTGAAACTGTATATACCTACAAAAGAATGGCCACAAACTAAATCTCAATGTCTCTCTCTCTCCCTCCCTCCCTCTCTGTCTCTGTCTCTCTGTCTGTCTCTCTCTGTATCTCTCTCTGTCTCTCTCTCTGTCTCTCTGTCTGTCTCTGTCTCTCTGTCTGTCTCTGTCTCTGTCTCTCCCTGTCTCTCTCTCTCTGTGTCTCTGTCTCTGTCTGTCTGTCTGTCTGTCTGTCTCTGTCTCTGTCTTTCTCTCTGTCTTTCTCTCTGTCTTTCTCTCTCTCTCTCTCTCTCTCTCTCTCTCTCTCTCTCTCTCTCTCTCTCTCTCTCTCTCTCTCTCTCTCTCCTTCTCTCTTTTCCACTTATGGCAGTGTTGCAAAGACATACTATAAACCTCCAAGTAAAGAGAGAGAATCCCCAGACCATTACTCCACCTATAACCATGTGACCCATGAACACATGGCTCCTATTTCGTTGCCTCCTTATGTCTATTCTTTCTGCACTTTGGTGAATGAGGGATGAAAAAAGGACTGGGCTACAACCCTGTCAGTATCTAAAGGTTGGAAGAGTCACCAGAGGTTCAGAAAGCAGAGTCTGTGTAGCACATGAAAGTGAATATGTTGGGGCACATGTTTGTAGAACCTACCTTTAAATTCATGTCCTCTTTAAGCAGGACATGGGGAAAGAATTTTTATAACTAGTGTCTGTGATAAAAGACTCATTTCTAAAATATATAGAGAACTGAGTCAAATTTACAAAAATACAAGCCATTCCCCAATTGATAAATGGTCAAAGGATAGAATAAGCAGTTTCCAGAGGAAGAAATCAAAGATATTCACAGTCACATGAAAAAAAAATGCTCTAAATCACTATTGATTAGAGAGATGCAAATCAAAACAACTCTGAGGTACCACATCACACTTATCAGATTGACTAACATGACAAAACAGGAAGATGATAAATGTAGGAGAAGATGTGGGAGAGCTGGAACGCTAACTCATTGTTGATAGAGCTGTGAGCTGATCCAAACATTCTGGAGAGCAATTTGGAACTATGCCCAAAAGGCTATAAAAATGTGCATACCCTTTGACCCAACAATAGCACTTCTAGGGCTGTATCCCAAAGAGATCATAAAAATGGGAAAAGAACCCACATGTACAAAAATATTTATAGCAGCTCTTTTTTTGTGGTGGCCAAGAACTAGAAATCAAGAGGATGGAAGGGCTGAACAAGTTGTGGTATATGAATGTAATGGAATACTATTGTACTATAAGAAATGACAAACAGGCAGACTTCAGAAAAACCTGGAAAGACTTATATGAACTGATGCTGAGTGAAGTGAGCAGAACCAGGAGAACATGATACACAGTAATATCCACAGTGTGCGAGGACTGTTTCTGATAGACTCAGCTCTTTGCAGCAATGCAAGTACCTAAAACATTTCCAAAGGACTCATGATGCGAAATGCCATCCACATCTAGAGGAAGAACTATGGAGTCAGAACACAGAATGAAGTGACTATTTTCTCCTATGTTATGTTATGTTTTGTTTTTCTCATGGTTTCTCCTATTCATTTTAATTCTTCTATGCAACATAACTAATGTGAAAATGTGTTTAATAGGAATGTATGTGTAAAACCCACATAAGATTGCATGTCATCTTGGGGAGGGAGGAGGGAGGGGAAGAAAATTTGAAATTTATGGAAGTGATCGTTGAAAACAGAAAACAAATTCAAAAATTCGGGGGGAAAATCATGTCCACTTTCCACAGGAGTCCAAGGTGATAGAGGGGAGAGTGTGCTCTCATTTGAGGGAATGTTATTGTACATTGGTTCTTACTATATCTTTTTTAGTCAATAGCTCTTTGCTAAAGCTAATTGATAATTGTTTAGATGACTTTGGGGTGCCAATAAGTGTTAATAAATGGAGATTAACATTGCAGGGAACACACCAGAATTGCAATTCCAGGCAATAATATAAGAACTCACCTAACCTTCAGGGAACCCCTAGAATCTCGAGGCACATTGTAGTCAGGTAGACTCTGGAGCCCCAGCCTACATGTGTGTATGTATAGATTGGGAGAACAAGTCCAGTGACTTTCTAACATTTACATGGTGAAGGATCAGTATATTTGAGGGATAGTGAAATAAAGATAATTAGGAGAAGAAAGAAGCTTTTTTTTTTCTGGTGTCATTCCAGATATATCACTTTAAAAATTCCCTATTTCCACTGCACTTGGGATTTGTGCTTCTCTGGATCTTTACCCAAAATTTTCAGGACACCTCTGTCTCGGTTCATAATATCTACCATTTTTTTTCCCTATTGTCCCTGTCATTTTTGACACACCCAGGACAAAAGGTAGGATTGTTAATGAAACTTTAGAGGTAGATGTGCACACCTCACGGCCTCTAGAAAAGGTGTGTTTGTATAGTGGAGGAAGGAGGTAGGCAGTATAACAAAATCAGTCTTCCCTTAGTTTAGCAAATAAACTAGCATGGTCCTGGCCTGGCCAAGCCTGAGCCAAAGTAAACGAGAATGCATGGGAAAACCCTTCTCCCTTTTTTCAAGGACATAAAGCCACTACTCTCCCTAGCATGAAAGGTTAGAATTGAGCCACTTAAGTAAGATAAACTGGGGATAAGATAGGATCTAAAGTAGTACAGCACGACTAAAAAGCATACTGTTTGCTCATTCACAATCACTGCTGAATTCACCAAATTTTGAGACACATAGGATAAATTAATCCTGATGAGAGAAGACCCTGAGGGAAATGCACAGTACATGTTCCTCTTCTTTTCTTTTGTCTACCAAAGGGGAAAGATATGTGCTGGGTTTGGCTGTTACTTTTTTTTGTCCATCAGTCAATAAACATTTATTAAGCACCTACTGTGTGCCAGACACTGAACTTTGGTGCATTAACTTCATAGACTCACTGATCAAGACCCAGATGGGAACTTAGAGATTATCTAGTTTAACCTACTTACCCACTCCCATTTCACAGGTGTGGAAATTGAGTCTTAGGGAACAATTTAGTAGGAAGTGGCCAAGCTCAGATGTCAGCTTAATTCCTGTGAACTCAGATCCTTTGACTCCTGCACCTCAATATCCAAGTGAAGTTTAAACTGACCTTTGTAAGGACAGTAGAGCCTATTATGATGAACAGAAATAAGAAGAGTGTGGTTTTACCCCTTGATGGGTTTTTGGGCAGAGCAGTTGACTTTGCTTGATCTTGTCTTGAGTCACCAGTATTCCTGAACTGATCTCCACCTCCTGGAATTAAGCACTTGTGGATTTTTTAAATTAAGAGTGCTAGATCTTTAGGACTCCCTCTTATGTGTAAGGACAGAGTATTAGGTACCCAGACACTCTCTGCCTTGGGGCTGTCCTGCCTGGTCTGAGTGCTCCACTGGTCATGATTAAACTCTGGGGCTTCCTGACCTCTCTGGGTCTTTCTTATCTCCCTGATGTTTTGTTCAGGGTAGCCCTCTGCTCTGTTCCCTCCAGATACAGAGCAATGCAGGCTACATATGACTCTGTCCCATCTCTGGTTGGATAGGAAGGCTATGATTGGCTTGGTTGCTACTGGCACGGGTATTGACTACTGGTGGTTTCTTTTCCTGTTGGTCATGGGCTTATGGCAATCTCTTTGTGCAATTCTGGAGTGGAAGAAATCATTTACTGTAGTTTCTCATTGGCTTTCCTGATTATTATTGGGTCAAGTTTTTGTTCAAGTGTGTTGGAAGAGGGCAGCATACCTCCCTTTGGGCAAGCATCCTGGCCAGAAGTCTGGCTTAATTTGTTTTTAATTGTTATTTTACTGTCTTGCAATTGTACATGTTAAAAGATTCTCAGTGAGAGTTGTCATTCCCTGTTGGGACTGGAAGCTCAATTCCGTGTGGACAGTCTCGGGCAGGTAAAAGTGGGACTTCTAAATCTTAGAGTCTTACGAGGCCCTCCATGAACAGCGGGGGTTCGAGAAGGTCAGACTGAGCTAGCTCGGGTATTTCCGCCTCTCCCCCGGAGATACCTGATGGGTGGAGTCTCCCTGCCCTCGAGGTCGTCCCGGATTGGAGCACACCTAGTTACCTAACAGCACGGTATTGAGATGCAAACTGTGTGGCTGAAGATTAAGTAGGATTGAGGAAGCCTAAAAGCTCTCTTAGCACGTGTGGAGCCAAAGAGAAAAGTAGGGCTCCGCTTCTTTTCTTTTCTCTCTCCCCTCCCCCTCTCTCCCCGCTTGTACTTCTACTTCCAATCCCTTAAGCTTAGCCTTCTTAGGAAATCTCCCCCTCTTCCTCCTAAGAAAGAAGATCCCCTGCACTTGTAACCGAAACCCTGTAATAAAGCTCAACCCCTGTTTGACTCTGGAACGTCCTTTCTCTCATACGCGCATCCGGCGTGGCCAGCCGAAGACCTCGGGAGGTGAGGTAAGAAAGACTCGGGTAGCCCAATACAGGCCTCTAGGCTTGGCAATTCCCATTGCCTTTCTTTCTATACCCAGCTCTTACTACAGTGCCTGACACATAGTAGGCACTTAACACATTTATTGACTGATTTTAACTAGAAACTTTCTCTTAAGATTAGGTGATGGGGATATGTAGCTCATTAATTCTGTCACTCAATCTCATCTGATTTCTGGAATCATGACCTTTTACCTAAGTTTTACATTCACCAAAGAACCAACTCAATATGGCTCTGAGCCAATTCCAACCCCTATAGCCCTTCCCTTCCCTTCCTCAAAAATCCCTTCTTACCTGCAGTGACAAGTCAATTGTGAAAACAGTCACAAATACTTCATTCCTCACTTAAAGAAGACTCTTTTTACCAAAATAGCTGGATATCTCCCTTTTTAAAGAGTCTTCATCATACATAAATGGAAACTATGGTGATGCCTGTTTATTTGTTACTGATTCATTTGGGCAATAGGCATATTTATTAATGAATGTGGAATTAAAAAAGCGTTTTTAACAAACATGTATTGATCATATAATCAGAAAAGCTGCCTGTGTGACCTTGCACAAGAGACAGAGAAATTCTACCATAATCAAAAAGTATATAGTGAGATTTCTAAGGATCCTCTAGTATTTGAAACATGCTCGTAAATGGTGATTAGTCAAAGATGAAAGTCATGGTAGTTTAGCGGAGTGGATAAGAACTGAACTGATAGGAGACTTGGATTTTAGTTCATGCTTTGCTACTACCTGAGTGACCTTGGACAATCCTTTAAACTCTGGGCCTTTCTTTCCTCATTTGTAAAATGAGAGGGTGTGAAGAAATTATCTGAAATAGCCTAATTGTGGGAAACAGAAATGCCAGAGACAGAGATAAGCATTTAGTTGGTTACTATATAGCTCATTGAACATCCATTTAACTTTATCCCAGGCTGGTGCTGAAGAGTTCTATTGCCAGGATTAAAGGAGTACGTATGGAAATAAGGAAGAGATCTTTACTTCTGAAATGGGAGGGATAAAACCCATTAGAAGGAAAAGGAAACACAATCATGGAAAAGACAGGAAGCTAAGAAACATTAAGGTCTAGTTTCTTTTACATATTCATTGAAGACCTGGGAGATTCCTGATTTCTTGTAACTTTTCCTTTTTGCTTATTATTTTAAACTTCTGTTGTGTCACCCTGCAGTTACTGGCTGTAAAATAGCTTTCCTACAGTTTCCTTATAGCAATTAATGTTTGATGCCAACATTTCATCATGTAACAGAGATGACATTGAATTCTTGAAGGTTATACTAGTTTCTACCAAGATGAAAAAGCTTCTAATATAAGCTTAGTGATAAACTGTAGCTCTTATCCAAGGACCATGCAAAGTTGATAGGTTATTGTTGTTGTTGAGTCATGTCCAACTCTGAATGCCCCAACTGTCCAGGGGGTTTTCTTGACAGAGATACTGGAGTGGTTTGCCATTTCTTTCTCCAGTTTTATGCAGGGAGGGGTTAAGTGACTTTTCCAAGGTCACACAGCTAGTAAGTGATGAGGTCAGATTTGAACTCTGGTCTTTCTGACTCCAGGCCCAGCACCCTATCCACTGCACAACCTACCTGTTCCAAAATTGATGGGTTGAGGTTATTCATTAAGTTCATTAATAGAGTACTGTAACCAAGTAACAGGTATGCTTAGCCAAAGTAACATTCAATCATCTACCAAGGCATGAAAAAGCATATGCAAAGATAGATAGATAGATAGATAGATAGACAGACAGACAGATAGAGAGATGGATGGATGGACAAACAGACAGATAGATAGATACATAGAGCATTTCTTAATTGCTTACCATGTGCCAGGCTCCATGCCAAGCATACATGTACAAGCACAATACAAGTACAAGCAAAAAGAAAGTTCCTGCATTCTGTCGGGAGAAGACAATGCATAAAAGGGAGGTAAGTATGTGGGAGGCAGGGTAAGTACGAGAGTAAAGGAAGGTGCCTAAAATGGGTCAAGTGGGAGAGGTGGTCTTCATTTATGATTTCTTGAAAAATGGTATCCGAAGAAATTTGGTTTTGGTGCTCGTTTTCAGGTAGTCCAACGATTCTTAGACCACCTCTCCTTGATCTGTTTTTGAGGTCATTCATATGTTTTTATAATATATACCTTATATTTTCCTCTATTTTTTTTCTAGTCTCTCCATTTTATTTCATTATTTTTATTGTCTGCTGGAGTTGTATTCTGTTTGGATCATTCTAATTTTTAGGGAATTGAATTACTGATTAATGTTTAACACTATCACTTCTAAGGTATTAATTCTCCTTGCCATCTTTTTCCTTCCTAGTTGTTCCATTTTGTATTTCTTACTTCATTTTTTCCAAGCACTCTGTAGGTCATCTTGAGCACCTCTGGGGTGTTCATGCACACTACTTTAGAGACCACTGAATTAAGGCATTTTGGGATGGGTATGTGAATTAGTCATTTCTTATAAAACTGATTCTATTTAAGGTCAATATATTTATTGACCTTAAGCATAAAAGAAAAATACATTTTATATTGTTTTTGTCCTGACATAATTGTAATTTAAAACCAATTGATTTTAATCTCTTGCTACATATTAAAACTTACATTACCATGCTATATGCATTTATAGACTTTTTAAATGTTTCCCACAAGTATTGTGTAGTCATTTGGTGTTCATCAGACTTGCTATAATTGTGGTGGTGCTTATTAGGATTTATCACAAACAGAAGTATAACAAACTTTGCTGAAATCCAGAAAACAATGACCTAAGGGAGTCTGTTAAAAGTAAGACAAAAACATTTGAAACTTTATTATTCCACAGAATATCAGAACACGGATATGTTTTGTTTAGATCTTAAGTCTATTGTGTCTATCAACATTCTCCCCAGAGGTTCTCCTCTTTATACAGATATCTACAAGTTCATTTATTTCAAAGATCCATAAATAAAAAATGTTACAAAGTTGTATTGATAAGTTCTTCTGGTTTTAATAAACACTTTATTGTTTACTTATTTGATTTTTAAGGAGATTTTAAAAATAAGAGCATGTATATAGTATGTAAGAACAGAAGTTACCAAATAACAATAGTGGAATATCCAGCACAGTATTTTATCTCTAACAGTGATACAGAGGGATACAGGAGATGGGATGGTAGTTTCTCTATATGATGTCAGTCTCTGAAGATTAGAGACACAGCCCAACCTGACTTTCCTTAAATATTCTAAAATTCTAGAATGGAAAAATTAGACAAGACCTTAGGGATCACCTAGTCTAACTCTTTCATTTTTTTAAACATTAATGGTTTATTGAGACCTTTTCTTTTAATATTACTGTCATTTCCAGATATACCCCTACCCACATAGTGAACTTTCCTTTGTAACCAAAGGCAAAAATAAAAGCAGTTAAGTAAAATCAACCAATACTGTCAGAATACCAAATTACCAAAGAGACATATTGCACCCTTAGTTTCCCACATCTTAAAGGAAAAGAAGGGGTGCATTTCCTCATCTCTTGGGTGGGGCTCAGAGTGGTCATTACAGTTTTGAAGGATTCAGCTTTCTGTGCTCTCTCTCTCTCTCTCTCTCTGTCTCTCTCTCTCTCTCTTTCTCTGCCCATCTGTCTGTCTGTCTTTAAATAGATAAAGAAACTGAAGTTTGAGAAGTGATTTATCCAAATATATATAGTCCATTAGTGGCAAACCTGAATTAGAACACAGACTTCCTGATTCCTAGTTTTTATCAGTTGTAATTGATCTAAACCTCTCTATAAGCCATTTCTATGCTCAACTAGAAATACCCACTGGTATTTCTGGTCTTATGAGTTCTATAAATTTAATAATCATTTTGCAAAGAATTTTTTCCCTATATATGTACTCAAAAACCAACCTTTTCAAGCTTTAAGGGCTACTCTTCATTCTAAGATTCATTAAATATGGTATAGTTTTAAAAACACCAGATTAGGAGTTAGAAGACTTGAGTTCCAGTTTTTTTTCTAAACAGCTGTATGACTCTAAAATAATAAGTCTCTTAACTGCTCAGGGCCTAACTTTTCTCATCTGTAAAATGACCGAGTGGTTTGTAGTAGATGATCTTTGATGTACTTTGCAATACTTCCAATCTGCAAATTTATTATAGGATTTTTATTCAATCTATCACTTTTGTAATTTTGTAAATTTCAGTCTTACTGCTTTTAAATAACTTTTCTATAATGTCGTCCTTGCATATGGCACATAATTCTAATACATTTTTTCAGAGCTTAAGAAAGTGACTAAATTATAAGGAACAAAATGAAATTTACATGTATTGTTTCAAAATTGCTAGAACATAATGTACCCTGTGACTTCAATTACATTTCTAGCTGAAAATGAGATAACCCATTTTTGAGTAAAAATGCATTAGGAATATGGATTTGAATTTCAGAGTTTAATAACTTGACACACATAAAATCATAAAGTAAGATTTAATATAATTATTTTTCATTTTACAATAACCAAATGGCAATCCCTGTGAAAGTAATTGTCAAATACAGAGGAGGAATTATACAAATATTGCAAGGAGTGAGTATGAGTCTAATTGTTGTTTTTTTTTTATTTCGGGTAAGTGGGAAGATTAAAGGGGTCAAGTATAAAGATCATCATGAATTTAAGATGGAATAAAACAGGGGTGTGAGCCTCCCACTAAGCCCTAGGGCATCCCAAAGAGCATTGCCATTGCTGGGTAAGTCATAGAAAAAGTTGAGGCAAGGGGTCTGAATTCTAACGTGAAGGGAGAAATTGGCAACCTTGCCCCCAGCTCTCAGCAGGGAGGCCAGGACCCTCTCTCTGCCCCCTCTCCATCTGCCTTGGTGAGACAATTGCCAGGCAATTTATATCACATGTTGGGGAAGCACCCTTAAGTTTTTCCTAAATATTAAAGAGATAGACACAATTAATGGTCATGGTGATAGCCAGTTCAAATAAGAGTTGGAAATCAGGGAGTGGAATTGCTACTGCCTGGAAGCAAAACCAAGGGCTGGTGCTGCATTACTTAGTCATTGCTTTGCTTGGATGTATGCACTACATCCAGGTTGCTCTAAGTTCCTGCCTTGTATCAACTGATAAGTCATATGTCATGGCACCTATGGATTAAAAGGCCTGAGTGAAAGCTTTGCCTACTCCCTGCTGGAGGTGGCAGGCAATTGAATTTCCAGGAGTGTGTGCATGCGTGTGTTCTTTCTCACACCTTGGGGAAACTAGAAAGGCTTGGGCCTGGAAATACTTGTGTGTGGATTTATTGACAGTCTTGAATGATCTACTTTACCACTATGACTAAACATAAACTAGGCTTTGGGAGACCTGAATCAGGGAAGCACATAATTAGGGACTATGGTGAAACAGGTGACAATAAATAGGTGGGAGAGTGGGGGATGGAACTGAGTGATCTGATTGATAGAAATAGAATTCCTCCTATACAGATAATAGATACTACTGACCAAGGAGCCACCCACACAAGGGAAGAGCTAATGGGTGATTGTTGGTCGACTTCTTAGAGATTCTGATAGTGAAGAACAAGAAAGTTTGCTAACAGTCACAGGTCATCTGATGTTGGGTGGACTAGATTTTAAAATTATAACTGTAGGTATTGATATGGAACCTGAGTTTCCCATGGGTTCTAGTGGGTCAAAGTCTTGAGTCAGAAGGCAAAACAAAAGATTAGGCATATAGTCTGATGAGACAGACTGAAAGAAGCACCCAGGCTACAATTAATTCTGCTCTTAAGAGTTTAGTCATGCTTCACATGAATAATTGATACCACATTGCTTGCCTTCCTCAGTGTGTGGGGGAAGGGTAGGAGGGAGAGAATTTGGAACTCAAAAAAAATTTTTTTAAGAATGTTAAAAATAACCAACTAATCAAACAGATAACTGTATAAGAGTTTAGTCATGAAACATATGAATGTCTTATGATTATTCCCCAGTTAGAGAGACTCTCTAACAACAGGCTAGGGGTTGGGATCCCATCATGAGATAAAATAAAAAATCATAATGTTCTGTGTCTCTCTCAGAATTGTTCTTATACCCTCATGCCAGGAACAAATGGACATAAGGGAATACACATCTGGGTCAACCACATAAGTTTGTAAGAAGTAAGATTAAGCCAATGCAATTCAACCATTAGCAAAGTTAAAAAAAAACAACAACAATCTCAGATCTGGGTACTAGTCAAATTAGCTGATATAAGTCAAGAAGGAGCAAGAAAAAGACAAATCGTTCCTCTATACTCCCCACAAAACATCTGCTTTTTACCAAAGCACCAGCCATGCAACCAAGTGGTTTTGATAAAAAGAAATCTTATACATTTCTGCTTGACCCTTTATTTTCAACTCTTCTTATGGGCTTGGGGAGAGGGAAATGCTGTTACATAACTACTTTCACCTGCTTTCATCTGTGCTTATATGACTGCCTGTTGTATAGCTAGAGAAGTGCCTCCACTGTCTCCTTCAGAAATTTTTTTCTCCTCATTTTGTGGGCTCATCTAAGTTCTGTCCTTATTCTAAAACCTTGCAATATTTCCTTGCCTTGTGAGATGAAGGAAAACTCAAAATTCCAGCAGGCTATGTGGGTCCAGGACACTTCTCTCCCTTGCAGAGGACATGCTCTGTAGTGATGAAAATATTTTCAAAATTGGTACCTTTCGTCCTGAATGGGGAGTGGTAGGTTAGAATGATTCAGATCTCCTCTCTACTATGGTTTGAAGGAGCTGCCCTCAATTTACCTTTCCTTAATTGTTACATATGGTTGCCTGTTGATATTTGCATATCAGAATGACATGCATGGGTGTACTGGTAATATTTAACAACCAGCCTCTTAGGAAAAAAGTAATTGTAGGCACAATACACTTTTAAATTTAGTCTATATTATTAACATTTTCTTCCTAGACAATCAAGGAAGCCATAAATGAAGCTCTGACCTGCAGCATTTGCAGATTTCTAAAGTGTTAATGCTCATACAGATTTTAACAAGCAGTAGGAATTGACACCAGTGTACCCCTGAGTCTAAGAGATAAATCTGGGGCAAAAAGAACCCCCTTAAAAGTGCCATACATAATGCCAAAGATAGTAGCTATTAAAAACGATGAGTCCTATGATATTAGAATGTATTCAGCGACCTTAATAGAAAAATAAAAGTGACCTGTTCAAGTCATTTTCATTATCCCAAAACATTTCTGCTTTCTAGTATACTTGTATATCCAGATTTATTTACAATTATGGAAAGTAAAATCAATATTTTCAAATACTTTATACAATATAATTACTGGGACCATCCAAACACATTCACAGAATTTCAAGAGGTGGCAGGGATCTAAGAAAGCATGTCATCCAATCTGTGTTTGAACAGAAATTCCTTCTTATTTATTAGCGTGAAATGGTTATGTAGCAACTTTTATACAAAGATCTCTAATATCTTCTGAGATAGCCCATTCCACTTGGAAACATCTTTAATGTTAGAAAGTCTTTCCTGACATCAGGAAATGTGATGTTCTATTAAATTATCTCCTTGTAAACATACCCATAGCTCTATGTTCACTTTGTAACCAAGCAGAACAAGTCTTACTTCTTTTCCAGGTAACAGCCCTTCAATTATTGAAAGACAACTATCATGTTATCATGACTTCTATAGCCTAAAATAGCCTAGTTCCTTCAAATGATCTTCTAGATCTACATAAAGTTGATTACCTTTACCATCCTGACTGCCCTCTTCTAAACACTCTCCCACTAATCATTTCCTTTCTAAAACATGGGACCTAGAATTGAACAAAATGCCACAGCTATGATCTGTTCAATTCCCTAGACACTGTGCCTCTCCTAATATAGCCTAAGATTATATCAGATTTCTTGGCTGCCATATCACACAACTGACTCATAACAAATTTATAGTCTGCTAAAACCCACAGGTTATTTTCAGTGAGACTTGTCTAGTCACATATGCCTCATGTTATATTATAGAACTATTTTCTTCAGTCAGCTTTTGAACCTCCTTTCCCATTTGGCTAATTCTGCTTTTGAAAGCATTCTTCTCCTCATTGGCTTTTTGGACCTCTTTTGCAGTTTGGGTTAGTCTATTTTTAAAGGTGCTATTTTCTTCAGCATTTTTTGGGTCTCCTTTAGCAAGCTGTTGACTCACTTTTCATGATTTTCTTGCATTGCTCTTATTTCTCTTCTCAGTTTTTCCTGCACCTGTCTTACTTGATTTTCAAAATCCTTTTTGAGCTCTTCCATGGCCTGAGACCATTGCATATTTATTTTGGAGATTTTGGATGGAGAAGCCTTGACTTTTAGGTCTTTCTCTGATGGTATGCCTTGTTCTTCCTCATCCGAAAGGATGAAGGAAAATACCTGTTCACCAAGAAAGTAACCTTCTATAGTCTTATTTTTTTCCCTTTCGGGGGCATTTTCCCAGCCAGTTACTTGACTTTTGAGTCCTTTGTCAAGTGAAGAGTATACTCTGGGGACCTTACAGTTCTAATTTCCTCCAACGTGGCACAATCAAGGGAGAAGAGTTTATTCCTCTCCTGGCCTGCACCATGATCTGGGAGCAACCACAAGCACTCTTCTGCCCAGGATCTGCGAGTGGAATTCTCTGTCCAAAGCCTCTACCAGCTCCACCAGGCTCGTGCTCCTCCTTACACTAAGACCACCACTCAGGGCTGAGATATAGATCAGTCACCTGATTCCCCCAGGGTCTTTAGGCCAAGGAGTCCAAAAACTGATGCTGCTGTGGCAGTGGCTGCTGCCAGGATTAGGGCCAGACCCTGCTCCCTTCTCACCCAGGTAAAAGAGCTTTCTCACTGACCTTTGAAGCTGTCTTTGGCATTTGTGGACTGAGAAATCTGGAAAGCACAGCTGCTGCCCGTAATTCTGTGCCCTGAAATCTGCTCTTCTCCTGTCCCTGCTTCAGACATGGGCAAGGCTGGGCTTCACTTCGCTCAGATGCCAGTGTGATAGACCTTTCCTGTCAGCCTTCCAGGCTGCCTTGGGCTGTAAATTTCTTTCACTCTGTCATTTTGTGGTTTCTACTGCTCTAGAATTTGTTTAGAGTAATTTTTTACAAGTATTTTATGGGTTTTGGGGAGAGAGCTACAGCAGGTCTGTCCTTCTACTCTGCCATCTTGGCTCTGCCCCCCCCCCCCCCATGTTATATTATGTATTTATTTTCTTTGAATCTGGGTATAAGGATTTATATTTATCCATTTTAAATCTATTATTCTTAAATCCTGACCAATATTCTAGAATGCCTAGCTTCTTTTGAATCTGTCATACTGCTTACTAATTATCTCTCCCAGCTTTGTGTCATCTGAAAAAGGTACGAACATGCTATCAATGCTTTTTATCCAAGTCACTGATAAAATGTTAAATGGCACAAGGACAAGTACACATCCCTGGCATACATTCCCATTTCCTTCTTATGCTGAACTCAAACCAAAAATGACTCTTTGTTAGGTCAACAATTCAACCAGCCCAAATCTCTTTATCTTTTCCACAATAATATCAAAGGAAACTTTGTCAAATATTTCTTTACAAGCTAGGTAAATTATAATCACAGCATTCCTCTTAATCTAATAACCCCATCAAAAACAGAAAAGAGTACTCTGGGGTGACTTGTTTTTGATGAAGCCATAAAATCACTATGATCACTTCATCTCTTTTCTAGTTGTGTATTAACCATCTCTTTTAGTGCTCCTAAATTTCTGTCTAAAATTCTGTCAGGAAACATGGTCAAGCTCACTGACCCATAGTTTTCAGACTCCCACCTCTTTCTTTTAAAAAAAAAATTCTTTTCCAATCCTGAAGAATTTCTCCTATTCTCAACATTTTTTCAAAAATCACTGATAGTAGTTCAAAAATCACATTTGCCAGTTTTTTATCCTTCCTAATGTGGCACTCAAGACTGAACACAAAAGTCCAGATGGACCAAGCACAGCAGGAGTTTCAGCCTCTTCATCATTATTGCAGGGAATTAGTAAATACATTCATCTAGAACTTTGCATATCTGCATCTCTCTGGAGGTACGGACTAATTGTAATTATACACAGAATCTCCAAAGTGGAAGCTAGCTTAGAGGTTATCTAGTTCAACCTTCTTTTCCATGTCATAGTAATTCCTTCTACAGCATTATTGACAAATGGTTATCCCAACTGAAATACCTCTACTGACAGAAATCTTCCTGTTTCTGTTACCTCTAGCTATTAGAAAATTCCTTCTTATTTTGAGCCAAAATCTCTCTGCCTGTAACTTCTACTCACTCATCTCAGTTGTGCCTTCTAGACTAATATAGGAAGTCTTTTTTTTCTAGATAGTTATCATGACTTTGCCTTAGCTTTCTCTTTCTCAGATTAAATATCCCTGAATATTTCAATGACTATTTATATGAGATGATTCTGGATAATTGACCATTTTATTTATCTTTTTCTAAATGTTCTCTAGTTTGTCAACATCCCTTTTAAATTCTTCAGCCCATGAATGAATGTGGAATCTGAATTCGGTTTCACCATTAGAGAGGAGGATTAAAGTAGTACCAACCAGGAGTCATTCAGCCATATGCATTCAGCTGATTTAAAGAAAAAAGTTCAGGGAGCAGAGCCAAGATGGCAGAGTAGAAAGACCCATATACTCCAGCACTTCCCCCACAGCCCACAAAATACCCGTAAAAAATGACTCTCAATAAATTCTAGAGCAGCAGAAGCCACAGAACAACAGAGTGAAAGAGGTTTCCAGCCAAAGGTAACCTGGAAGGCTGACAGGAAAGGTCTATCACATGGGATGCTGAGCAGAGTGGAGCCCAGCCCTGGTCACGCAAGACTGGGAGGAACAGGACCTGAACAGACCTCCAGGGCACAGTTCCCAGCAGGGAGGGACCCAGATACCTCAACCCACAAGTAACAAAGAAAACTCCAAAGGTCAGTGTGGGAGGGCTTTCCCAGCTGGGCAAGAGGGAATGGGGTTCCTCCAGCAATAGCCTCAGGCCACAGCAGAGGCAGAAGCAGCAGACTGCAGGGAGCTTCTGTGGCTGGGAAGCAACCTGGTCCATTGTCCAAGCAACTCAGCTTAAAGCCTCTGGCAGTAGGGAGCAGCTGATCTAAATGTCACCCCTGAGTTATGGCCCCACCCCCAACCAAAGCCTCTGGAGAAATTGAGCAGCTGAGTCAAATCTCAGCCTTGAACTTGACACTGGGGAAAGGAGGGACAATAGATCATCCTCTTGACAAAGGATTCAGAAGTCAAGTAACTGGCTGGGAAAATGCCCAAAAAAGGGGGAAAAATAAGACCATAGAAGGTTACTTTCTTGGTGAACAGGTGTCCCCTCCCATCCTTTCAGATGAGGAAGAACAAGGCATACTGTCACAGGAGGTCAAGGCCCCTGCCTCCAGTGCCTCCAAAGGGAACATAAACTGTGCTCAGACCATGCAAGAGCTTGAAAAGTGAGTTAGCAGCTTGTTAAAGGAGAACCAAAAAAATGCTGAGGAAAATAACACCTTTAAAAAGAAGCTAACTCAATTGGAAAAAGGTCCAAAAAGCCAATGAGGAAAAGGAGGCTTTAAAAAGCAGAATTAGCCAAATGGAAAAGAAGGTCCAAAAGCTCACTGAACAAAATAGTTCTTTGAAAGAGAGAACTGAGTTCAGGGAAATGAATGACTAAGAGATAAACCAAGCAGTTAAAGCCTCTGGCAGTAGGGAGCAGCTGATCCAAACCTCAGCCCTGAGTTATGGCCCCACCCCCAACCAAAGCCTCTGGAGAAATTGAGCAGCTGAGTCAAATCTCAGCCTTGAACTTGACACTGGGGAAAGGAGAGACAATAGATCATCCTCTTGACAAAGGATTCAGAAGTAACTGGCTGGGAAAATGCCCAGAAAAGGGGGAAAAATAAGACCATAGAAGGTTACTTTCTTGGTGAACAGGTGTCCCCTCCCATACAAAAGTTTGAAAAATTAGAAGATAATGTCAAACATCTCATTGGAAAAACAACTGACTTGGAAAATAGATCCAGGAGAGACAATTTAAAAATTATGGGACTACCTGAAAGGCATGACCAAACAAAGAGCCTAGACATTATCTTCCATGAAATTAGCAAGGAACACTGTCCTGATATTCTAGAACCAGAGGGCAAAAAATATTTTGAAAGAATCCACTCATCATCTCCTGAAAGAGACCTGAGAAGAGAAACTCCTAGGAATATTGTGGCCAAATTTCAGAGTTCCCAGGTCAAGGAGAAAATACTGCAAGCAGCTAGAAAGAAACAATTCAAGTATTGTGGAAATACAATCAGGATAACACAGGATCTGGCAGCTTCAACATTAAGGGATTGAAGGGCTTAGAATAGGATATTCCAGAAGTCAAAAGAACTGGGATTTTAAACCAAGAATCACCTACCCAGAAAACTGAGTATAATACTTCAAGGGAATAAATGGTCATTCAATCATATAGAGGACTTTCAAGCATTCATGATGAAAAGACCAGAAATGAAGAGAAAATTTTGAGAAGCATGAAAAGGTAAGCAGGAAAGAGAAATAATAAAAGACTTTCTAAAGCTGAACTGTTTACATTCCTACATGGAAAGAAAATATTTGTAACTCTTGAGACTTTTCTCAGTATTTGGGTAGGTGGAGGGATTGTACATACATACATACACACACACACAGAGTATAGGCTGTGTTGAATCAGAAGAAGTTATATTCACAAAAAAAACAATAAAAATTAAGGGGTGAGGGAGGGAAATGCTGGGAGGCAAAAGGGAGAAATGGAATGAAGCAGGCTATAACTCATAAAAGAGATAAGAAAAATCTTGTTCAATGGAGGAGAAAAGGGAGAAGGGGAGAGGGAAGGGGTAGGAAAGCAGCTGTTCAGCCTGGGCTGAGGTAGGATTCTCCTGACTCAATTTCCCCACTGACACCTGGCAGACTTGAAGCCTGACTGAATTCAAGTTGACAATCTACTCCTGCCTAGTACTGACATGAACTTGGTGAGATATGGTTTCCCTGCAATGTCCCTACTCTTAGTGGCAATTTCCTATAGTCAAAAGGTTTGTAAGCTTAATACCAGATCTACTAAATTATAGATTGTTGGTAGGGGAACATCTGAGGTTAAGTCTAAAATTAAGCTATTAGGCTTAGGACTTAAGAACAACAACAATAAATGAGGGTCCTTTAATTCTTAGTAATAGTGTGGAGACAACTAGGTCAAGGACTTGTGAAGTTAGCATACATAATTTTTATGTGTGTCTAAGTTGGTTAACGTTAAAAAAAAAATTTCGTTTGTGGTCTATATTGTAAATGCTTTAAAAGAAGTATCACTTGACCAAAAGTTGTAATTGTTTTATGTGATATGAACTGTGTTAAAAATGAAAAAAAAATTTAATTTAATTTAAAAAAACACAAAAAGTTCATGCTGTGGTAAAGATCAGTGGTGTCAAACTGAAACAGGCAAAAGTCTCGCTAGCCCAAAATGATTCCTGTAGACTGCTTTAGAAAAGAACACATTAATATTATCTATGTTTTATTGTATTTTAATTTATTTTATCAAATATTTCCCAATTACATTTTAATCTAGTTCAGGTTGCATGTTTCACACCTCTGGTATAGAGCACTATGTAAGATACTGAGGGAAATACAAATTTTAGCTTTGAAACAAGTCCCCACCGTCATAGAATCTACTCTCTAGAAAAGGTCATAGAAACAAATAGAGATAATGATAATCAACATTTCATGATAAGGAATGACAAACAGAGCACTGTGTGAAGTCTAGATGTAGTGGCAGGAGGGAGTCATTACAAAGCAAGGAAAATTTTCAAGGAATAGGTGGCATTTTGAGACTGGCCATAAAGGCTAAGTAAGAATTCTACAGATGCCGAATGTAAGGGAGAACATTCCATGCATAGAAAAGTTTGAGCAAAGGCAAAGAGATGGGAGGTCTCTTGGCATATTTACATAACAAAGAGTAGTACAATTTAGCTAGAGAATGGAGGGTGGTAATTCTAGAAAAGGAAAGTGGCAGCAGATCATAGAGACCCTTAAAAGCTAAACAAAGGAAGTTGTACTTTACTGGTAAAGACAAAACTAGCTTTTTTTTTTTTTTTGAGGTGGAATAACATGACTGAATTCATATGGAACAAAATATTCTGAAAAAAAACATCTTTAAGGAGTAGGAAGAAAATGGTTACAGGAAAAACTGTTAGGAGGCTAATAGGATCTGGGTGCTATATTTCTATTAATGCAACCTAAGGCTGAATCATCTTTTAAATAAGTTGTATCACATTAATATTTTATATTAAATTTATAGTCAACTAAAATCCTCAAAAGAGGAAGCACAGGTGTGAAGCAGATAGATTGCCAGAACTCAGGAAGACTCATCTTCCTGAGTTCAAATCTGGTCTCAGGAACTTTACTAGTTGTACGATGGTTAGATGACACAGATTAGGTGGCAATTCCTTAGCCATATATGTGTTGTAAAGGCCATTAGGACCTCTTCCATCCCTATCAAGGAGAGTGCTAACCTTCTTTTCTTTCATACAACATATGGTACAGGAGGAGAAAGTGATGCTGGTGACCTTGCACAGCCCTCCTTCACTCAAATCAAAGCCAACTGCAAGTCATGTCATCATTTCCCTGATGTCATGGTCCTCTTCCAAAATGAAGGACAAACACAACCTGTGAATAGACCAAGCTCCCTGAATGGGAACCCAGTTAGTTGAGTAACTCAGCTCTTCCTCTCCCTCTCCCTCTCCTCTCCAAAGGGAGGTAAATTTACAGTTAACTTGGGGCTAACTGCCCAGATTCCTTCCTTCCTTCTTCCCTCCCTTCCTCACTCTCTCCCTCCTTTCCTTCCTCCCTTCCTTCCTTCTTCCCTTCCTTCCTTCTTTCCTTCCCCTAGTTCACTCTGAAGCACATACCATGGGTCCCTGGCAAACTCCATTTAATGGCTATATTTTGAGCTCTCCTGTCTGTGAGTGAATTTAGAGTGAATGTCAATGGTAACTGTTTCTCTTTGGAACAGAAACCCTGAGGGTCTTCCCCTCCCAGCTTGATTTTTTTGTTTTGTTTTGTTTTGTTCTTAATTAAAGGGGCCAACCCTTAACTCACTTTTTAAAGAGGCAAGGCAAATTCCCTGAATGGGCATTACCTCACTTTAAATGAGTACTTGGAAAGGCCTTAGCCTAAAAGGGCCAGGGTCTCCCATTGCATCCTGAGCCATCTCCAGTCATCCTGAGGAATGTCAGGTCACTGGATCCAGATGGCTCTGGAGAAGAAGTGAAGTTGGTGACCTTGCACAGCCCTCTCTCCCTCAAATCAAAGTCAACTGCAAGTCATGTCATCATTTCCCTGATGTCATGGTCCTCTCCTAGAAAACAAAGGACAAACACAATAAGCTGTGTGATTCTGGGCAAGTCTCTTAACCCTGTTTGCCTCAGTTTCCTCATCTGTAAAATGAGCTGGAGAAGGAAATGGCAAACCATTCCAGCATCTCTGCCCAGAAAACCCCAAATGAGGTCAGGCATGACTGAAACGACTGATCAACAAGAAATTCCTCTGAACTTTTTCACATATGCTACTACTGGGATATATCCCCTAAACTATACTTGAACAATTAATTTTTTTAATCAGAATTCAGAGCTCCAAATTTATACCTATTCAATTCAATCTTGCTGACTTTGACCAAGTGTTCTCTAGTTTGTCAGGATCATTTTTGATATTGATTGTTAGAGTAATAACTGCCTTGCACAACTTGATTTTATCTGAATGTAACCCTTGTGTTAGAATCTCCCTCCTGACACAAAGAGCCCAGGTTTGCTATGAGGACCTTTAATTTCTCTAGTTCATTGATCAGATGATCTAGGAACTTCACTGTCCAGTATTCCCTCACCAGTTAGTCATAAGTTTCCACTGGTACACAGACTCACAAGACTCAAAACAAGAACAGTTTTGTTTACAAGTTGGAAAAGTGGAAAGTTGCACTACCCCCCACTAAGCAACTCTCTTTCAGAGACCTGTCCAGCCTTCATAATTTGTACTACTGTCCTGGTTAGGCTGTATAGGGGGAAGTAACAATTCATTTCCCCTCTGCAGAATTTCTGTTTACACCATGTTGCATGTTTCTAGCAGCAACTGCTTCCCACACCTGTCAGCAGATTTTGGTAATTACTTGTCCTCTTGAGCACACTTGGTTGCTATATTTCTCCGTCATTTCACTGTTGCTTTCCTCTGTCCCCAGTTCAAGGTCCTACTCTCCATAGTTCAGCAGTTTGGCTCTCTTCTAGCTGAGGTTCTCTTCACCTTCTATAGGAAACTGGCCTTTAAATGTTGATACATATGGAGGAAACCTCTTTATAGACCAAAAAAAAAAAACAAAAAAAAACCAAACCCCAAACTCCACCCATCTCTTACTTTTTTGTTAGTACATGGGTCCCACAGCCTAGAATTTACAGAAAGCTCCTGGAGATTTGGAGAGAAAGAATCACTCCTTGCATATACCAGTGAATGTACTTCCAATCAATTTAATTCAATTCAACAAATGTTTATTTGGTGAGCTTTATGAGTCAGAAACTCTACTAGGTGCTGGAGATCTAAACACAAAATGTTACATTCTCTGTTGCATACATTTTACTGTAATCTAATTAGGCTTATAATTAATCTTTATCATTTACCTCCTTTTTCCTCCAACATTTATGTAGTTCATCTTTATTTGCAGCACTTTCTTCTGTGTATTAGTTTTGGGGGGAATTCCTACTCTCATTCTATCCCCCATCTTCTCCCAGAGTAGTCAAGCTTGTTTATTCAAATTTCCCAGGGCTGCTTCTGGAAACATTTAGAAAAGGAAGAAGGCATAGCACCAGCTCCTTCCAGAACAGAAGCCTGGTTGTTGGAAAGAGGGAAGAATTGGTGGTCCCTGCTCCTTGATAGTTTGATGAGAATGTTATTCTTTAGAGTGTCTTCATTCAATCAAATACAAGTGGGCTACTACCTCAAGGACAGCTCCCTCTAGGTTAATCCAAATCTATTAATTAGTACTCTTTGATTATGGTTGTTCAATAAGTCACAAATCCACCTAAGTAGCAGTCTTAATTCAAGAATAATAGATAGGTAGATAAACTGGGGGGGGGGGGGAGAGAGAGAGAGAGAGAGAGAGAGAGAGAGAGAGAGAGAGAGAGAGAGAGAATTTATTCTTTCATATGTGCTAGGCACTATATTAAGAGTTGGGGATACAAACACAAGCAAAAGATAGTCCCTGCCCTAAAGGAGCTTACATTCTAATGGGAGAAGAAATAATACATGAAGAGGGAGTTGGAAGGGGGGAGAATACCAGTATAGGAACAAAACAGAAAAAGCCTAAAAAGTCAGGAGCAGTCAGGAGAAAAGTAAACATGAATGGTCTGGTTCCTTCACCATTCTAAGGAGTGGACCTTAGCGGGTGGAGCCATCTCTAGAGTGAGACTGCTGGAATAGAGAAGAAAAATCCAGAATGTCAGGAATAAAACCATGAGAGAAGACTAATGGCATAGATTATGTTATGAATCATGGAATTATGTGATTTCCTTCACATAGCTGGACACCATTTCACATGCTGTTTGTTGGCTACTGTCCTTAACCAAGCAGTTCATTTTTCCCTTGGAGCATTTCAACATCTTGCAGCTCTTTACATATTTCGTCATCTCTTCTTAACTATCCATTATCCGAATGCCTTCCACTATGTCCTCAGAATTTTCACCTTACCTAGGATTCCCTGGATTTAAGCTCACAAACACCAGAATTTCATTTTCTCTTTGTTTATTGGAAGTTTTGTTATACAATCATTATTATATCAGTTTTTTTCCTCCTAATTATACTTCTTTGTTAAAAGAGAAAGTTTTGGTGATAACTAATGTCACTCATTGTAAGAATTGAAATAAGGGCTTCTTAAATTCAAAGAATTGAACAATTCAAAGAAACAATCACTTGCTATTACCCACTTAAATTCCTTCATTTGGTAACAAATGCCTCCCTAAGATTGTGATTTTTGTGGTAACCCAAGGATCCACACTAGAAAGAAAATATGGAAACCCACATATAAAACTTAACTTTTAGAGGGATTTACTGAAGAACATTCTTTATACTGATTAGAGATAGTAATGGGGCAGTTAGGTAACAGAGTAGATAAAGCATCGGGCTTGGAATCCAGAAGACTCATCTTCATGAATTCAAATCTGATCTCAGCTACTTACTAGCTGTGTGACCCTGGGTAAGTCACTTAAGTCTGTTTGCCTGTTTCCTGAAATGAGGTGGAGAAGTAAATGGTAAAGTGCTCCAGTATCTTTGCCAACAAACCTCCAATGGGGGTCATGAAGAGTCAGACATGACTAAAACAAGTGAACAATACCAAAAAGGAATACTGTAGATTCTTCTAATCTATGTCCAGATTGGGGCAATAGTGAAACAGCCTTCTAGACTGGGGTAATATAGCAGTTCCAAGCTTTCCCTTTTTATGTAGAAAAAGTCCTATCTAAAATAGGCAATGTTGGAAGGGTTATGGAAACACAGGCATATTAATGCATTGTTGGTATGCTGTGCATTTGACATTAGAACAACCATCCTGGAAAGCAATTTGAAATTATGGAAATAAAGAGATTCAACTGCCAAGCATATACCCAAAGAAGATCAGTAACAAAAAGAAAGACTCCATAGACCTCAAAATACTTAAAGCAACATGTGTGTGCAAAGTACTAAAAACAAAGTAGATGCCCATTGATTGGGGAATAGCTAAACAAATCATGGTGCATTAATATCACTGTGCTAAAGAAACAATGAACATAGAAAAGCATGATACAGACTGATGCAAAGTGAAGTAGAGACAGAAAACATTGTGTACGATGACTGCAATCATGTAAACAGCAAGACCAGTGACAAACAAACAAACAAAAATGTTCAATAATTACAAAGAAGAAGCTTGGCCCCAAAGAAAAGATATTAGAGGATATCTCCCCTCTCTCCTTCGCAAGGTTGAGGGGAATGTTCCCATAAGTTTGAAGCACTTAAAGCCAGATTTGGGGAGGGTAGTTTTAATATTAGATTGATTTTGTTGACTTGTAATTCTCTTCTTTTTCTTTTTTTCTTCTTCAACTTTCTTTAATCTTAAATCCTAAAACTAGATAGGAAGGGGAAACAGAGAAGCCCTAGCAAGGCAGAGCTTGACTGAACCCCCTCTCATAATACAGGATAGTGGAAGATGCAGGGGGACCAAGGCACAGCAGATTCTCCTGACAAGGCAGTGAGGTGGAGGGAAGGGAAAGTTTCCTCACCTTTATTCCATATAATGATATGAAGAAGAGAGCTCTAGGCACACCCCTGTCACTGCTTTCTTTCTCTAAGAAGAGAAAATCCAACTTGAGAGTCAGGAGAAAGCTACATGAGGCTGCCTCCAGGCTTGGGCCCCCACATCAGGTGTGTGGACAATGAAGAGGCTGAGCCTCACAGAAAAGGGCCATGAATGCTCACCCCTACCCCCAATACAGACAAGGCAGACTTCACAAACAGGGTTCAACAAACAGATGAGGGCCAAAGTTGCCCCTTAAACATAAATTCAGGGGTTGCTTCCCATTCACAGACACAGATAGGATGCCTCTCAAATAGATATAAGAACAGGGGCCATTCATTCTCACAAACATACATTCTCCACCCCCTCCCCCCACCAATAGTTTTACTTTTTCCAATTCTTGTAAAGATAATTTTTAACATTCAATTTTTATAAAATTTTGAGTCCCAATTTTCTACCTCCTTCCCTTCCCTCTCTGCTCCATAAGACAGTAAGCAATTTGATATAGATTATATATGTGTAATCATGTTAAACATATTTCCATATTAGCTGACACACCCATACTCTTAAAAAAACTTTGGGTAGGAGGTCCACAGAATAAGGGGTTAGTTTCTAGTGTCTGTTTCTTTTCTATGTGTCCCAAAGTTAATAATCCCTATTCTGCGTGATATATGGGACCCAGAAAAGGGCGTGGTAGCCATTCTTCTCAATGATCTTCAGACCTGAATCCCAGAGAGACTGATATAAAATATCTCAAATTTAACACAGATAGGAGGCTGGCTCGCTACCTCCTCTTTCTCCAAATAGGGTAAGTCAAACTGTGCTCTCGTTATGTACTCCTTTCCTTCATGAAAGGACTTGATGTTCCAGTTAACCACATTTTTCTCAGGCAGGTACTTGGCACTGCTAACATTTGTTTTGAATTGGGGAATTGCATCACTGGGCACTCATACTGCAATCTCCATCCTGCTGGCCACTGACTGCCTCTTAAATCAGTCCTTAGCTTTCTCCATAATTTCTACCCATTTGTGAGAGAACTTCCCAATGACAGACTCAATCCAGATCAGTGGTTTTACTTGGGTGGTAAGCCAATAAAACATGAGGTCAAAGTCACCATCAGGTGAGATGAATGAGATGATTTGCTAATTGTCAGATCTCATAAGCCAGACACATTGATGGCATTTAACATCTAATTCAATAGACTTACTTTGTTGCAGCTGGTGAGTTTAAAAAGCAACCAATCATTGAGTCCCAATCTCAGCTCTGGTATGCCAGACAAGAACAACTTCAGGTCAATAGTGCCCACAAACTCATTCAACAGCATACTCCCACCAGTAGATTGGCATTCAAACCAATGAAAACTTCATTCTTCTTTTATTTGATGCCCTCTGAATGCCAGAACACAGTGTTGGTGACTGTTAAGGGAACCCAAGACTTGCCTATCTCTAATTTCTTGCCTGGCTGGGTGATCCAAGACAATCCCAAAGGACTCATGATGAAAAATGTTATCTGCCTCCAGGGAAAGAACTGATACTGTCTGAATAGACTGAAGCATGCTCTTTTTTCTCTTCCTTCTTTCTTTTTTCTTTCTTCTTTTTGTTCAAGTATTCAAGATTAATATGGAAACATTTTACATGATTATGTATGTATAACCTATATCAGATTGCTTGCCATCCCAGGGAGAAAGAAGGAAAGGGAGAGGAGGAATAGAATTTGAAACTCAAAGTTCAAAAAATGTTTAAAATGTCTTCAACATGTAATTGGGGGAAAATAAAATAAGATTTATTTAAAAATTTAAAAAACAAAGATGGCAATAATATCTATTTTAAATAAGAAAAAGTCTGATCTCTGGCATGTATTAGAGATGGTCCCTCCTTTTTTAGAGACTCCAGGAGGAAACTGACAGACAGCAATGTATTACCTACTACCACTGCCTCCTCATCTGCCCTTTGGGATCTTTAAGAGTAATAATTGTTTGAAGAGGATGGGATTGTGGGACTGGAATGCTCTATGATTTACTCAAACTTAGTTAACAAGGGGGAACATGAGTCTTATCTATGATTCTAGGCACATGGTGCTATCTGAGCTTAAGGAGCATTTTGTATGTAAGGTCATTGAGTAAAGAAGGACCGACCTTTTTGGCTGGTTTTAGAGGTGAAAAAAATCAGCAAGGAGTAATTAATACATAAAGAATATAAGACAATCATATGACAAGTGGCAAGAGAATGATGTTGGGTTGTTCTCTCAAGTGAGGAATCAAAGGTTTGATAAAGATTTTTGTTTTTTATTTTCTCCCCCTTGGAATTCTACATGTGAAATGCTAACTCAGATCTTGTAGGGATTTGAGGGAAGGAGGGAGATAAATTTCTCATACACTAAGATTCTAACAAAAGGATTTATAGACCTTAGTTATTAATATAGTTGGATATAAATATACATGTGCATGTATAGTAATAAATCCAAAGCAAGCAATATTGATTCATTTACATTTCTCATGGTGGGATAGTCACAAAATCTCTAGGAAGCAAAACAATTGTTAGGGATATAGAACTATAGAAACCAGATGTTATCGAAAGCACTGTGTCAGTTAAAGTATTGTTGGCCGTGCCACAATTGGGTACTAAGAAATTACTGGGATGTAAAACAAAAACAAAATCAATAAAGTTTTAAAAAAGTGAATATATGTATCTATGCATGTATGTTCATGTGTGTATATATACATGTATGTACACACTATATGTATGTGTGTACACACATGCATTATACACACACACACAATGCACATGTATTCTAAGCAAATTGCGCTGTAAAATCTCAATTCACCAGTAGAGGTTGCAATCTAACCATTACATATACTAGCCCAATATTTCAATTAGAACATCCTGGTTTATCTTTTTGTCATTTTCATGATATTGTGCAGGGTTCTTATTGCAATATTGAGGCAAAGGCAAACCTAACACTTTTGCCTTCTACTGCTACAATTTATACAAGCAAGGATACATGATTAAATCAAGAATCCTGCCCAAGGGAGTATATGTCAGCCTCTCAGTAGTTGGTTGATATGAAACTTCCTGGTTTCCCAAACTATAAATAAGACCTGAAACCCAATAGAGTATCTCGCATGAATTAGGGTCTTATTAAGCCTGGGAACAGTAGGGGCTGTCCACAAAGATCTTTTACAGTTTTGCATTACTTTTCCCTAGCCAAGCCTAACTGTCTGGATACGTCTGTTGTTAGCAGAGAAGGCTACATTTTTTGTGGTTTTAACCATTCTGGAGAAATTCCTAGAATGCTTGCATATGCAAATTTAATGCCAAGAAGAGGGGGTTATTTGATAGGGTCAGCCAGCAGACATCTCCTAGAATAACTCCATACCTGCTCTGTTACATAAGTTCAAAATTCCTAGACTGTGGAAGATTTTGCTTGTGTTCTATCTGTACTTCTGCAAAGCTAGAAACATTATCACACAGGAAAGAATAGGGGGAAAATCTACTAGTAGAGAAAAAGGCCAGTGCTACAAGTGATCAGTGAGGAAAGAACAACACATTACATGCAGAATCTACCCTTAGTAACTGCTCTACTATGTGAGGAAGCACTTAAGAAGATGAAATTAAGTAGTGTTTGAAACTGACCAGATAGATCCAGAAGAAATCTACCTGAGAGGCAACATAATTTCTGAAGCACTTCAAAATGTTTCAAAAGGAGGTCTCAAGTGAAATTCCTCAAAGATAAGCCTTTGATCCTGTGCTATGTAACATTTTTAGCAGTGATTTAGACAAAAGCATAGATAGCACACGCACATTTTTACATCATATGAAATTGAGAGGGATTACTAACTTGTTAATGACAGTCACAACACCAAAAGGCTACAGTGTTGGACCAGATAAGATTAAATTTAAAGGGATAAATATAAAATCCTAAACTCAGATTCATGGAATCAATTGCACAAGTAGACAAAAGGGAAGCATGGCTTAGGCAATTGTTTATATATTAAAAATGTAGAGAATAGTGAATAACAAATTCAATATGAGTGACATGGCAGGAAGGAAGGAAAGAAAGAGAGAGAAAAGAAGGAAAGGAGGAAGGGAAAGAAAGAGTACAAAGGAGAGAGCGAAACAAGCATTTATCAAGGGCTTACTAAGTACCCAGATACTTTGTTAAGTGCTTTTCCAATATTATCTTATATGAGTCTCAAAACAACCCTGGAAAGAAGGTGCTATTATTATCTTCATTTTGTAGTTGAGGAAACTGAATCAGATAGAGATTGTGACTTGCCCCAGATTACACAGCTAGTAAATATCTATCAAATATTTGAATTCTATCCATTGTCACATAGTTGCTTCCACAAGTCAGGAGTGTTTTTTTTTTGGAGACCAAAAAGACTAGTCTTGGGATTCATTGGGAGAGACATAGTGTGTAGTATTAGGGAGGTAATAGGACTATTGTTTTCCATCTAGATCAAAATATATCTAGAGTACCGTGTTCAGTTTTGGGTTGCACATTTTGGGAAAGATTTGAAAGTGTCTGGAGGAGGGCAATTGGGATGGTGAAGAGCCTTGAGTCCATGCTATATAAAGATGAGCTGAAGAAACTGGAAATGTTTGGCCTGAAAAAAGTGAACATCTAAGAGAAGCACGATATATGTTTTCAAAAATTTGAAGGGATGCCTGATGGAATAGGTATTAAATCTCTCTTGCTTAGCCCCAGAATTCAGAACCAGAAGTAAATGGTAGTAGTTGCAAAGAGGCAGATTTAAATTTAATGTAAAGAAAAACTTCCTAATAATTGGAGCTCTTCTAAAGTGGATTAATTTGGAAACTGATGTGTTCTCACTGCAGTTCTTCAAGTGCTGGAAGGATATTATTGAAGAGCATGTAAGGGATTAGTTAGATGGCCTCCTACGTTCCTTCTTTCTATAAAGTTTTTGAATCAATAGGGGCCTTTTGCATTTTATTTTTTTTTAATCTATTTCCATGGCTAAAAAATTCATTTCCTAAAGGCCAGTCTTCTAGTAATTAGGCTCATATACTTAGGTAGGCTGGTCCTTAGAAAGTAGACCCAGTCTGTAACACCAAGACCATACTTTCATGTTATTCCTTCTTATAATATTTCTTCCAAGATTTTTCTGGTTTATTAGACTTTCTTAATTTTGACCAATTTCTTTCTATTCATTGAGGAATGCAACAGGTCTATATTTCTGGCATCCATACCTCATGAATTCCGAAAACAAGACAGCTGCCCCTAAATTCTTTGGACTAGGTTCCAAAAATAAGTGGTCTTCTTTGTACCAAGAATGTCATAACCAGCAGTTTAGAGATGTTTTTTTTTAAGTTTCTGGATGAGATGATAGTCAGAATTCCAGTAACTGTTATTTACTTATTCCTGGCCACTTCTTAAAGATAGTGAGAGAGCCAAAATATATTTACTTGCTTCTTACTGCCAGATTCTTTTCCTAATTGTACAGAACTACCTCATAGTAACATTTCTAGATAATCAAGATTAATTTACATACAACTTATAAATTCTTAAATTGTTTCTTTAGGCAATTTTCTCTAATGGTATATGGGTATTCTCATACAATCCTACAAAATTATTGCTACAGCTACATACACTGATGAAATACTGTACAGTAGCAGAGATGACTTAACCTCTAATCCACATCCAGGCAGCTTTCCCAGTTCCATTTTATGAAACAGGTCAAGAGACTTGTTCTCTAATTTTGTGTACCCAAGAGAATGGAATGGAAAGTCTCCAGGCCCATACTGAATTCACAGTGGTAAAGCTTTTAACCTCCACAATAGCAGCAGTAAGGTTTTCTTGCAGTAATATATTTCAAAGCTGCATATCATAGGATCAAAGATTTAGAGCTGGAAAGGACCCCATCTCATCCAACCACTTTATTTTGTAGATTAGGAAACTGAGGCAGGAGAAGATAAATGACTTTATTTACATAGGTAAGTAGGTGAAAGAAGTAGAATGTGAATTCTGGTCCTCTGAGTCCAATGCTAAAGCTCTTTCCACTATGCCATACTACATGTTTTTTGGACTAGTATTACTTTTTGGCTCTGGTTAACAGAAATTTTACAGACCTCACTTCTTAAGTTAATCACTATCTAAATGTTGCCTGAGAGAATTGGTAGAAGAATATTTCTCATTAAGCAACAGACACACAATGGTTAGTGTAATGCAGATACAGTTAAGACAGAATTCCCTCCCCTGCCTCAATCATTCATGTTAATACTTATCCTAGCAGATCACAATCCCTTCTTTTATTTTTTAAAACAATTTTCAACATTCACTTTGATAAGATTTTGAGTTCCAAAATTTCTCCCATCTGTCAATGCTCTCTATATCTTATTCGGTCATAAATTCTTCCCTTCTCCATAGATCTGACAGGTAAACTATTTATTCCTTGCTCTCCTAATTTGCTTATAGTTTAAGCTTTTACATCTAAATCACGTACCTATTTTGACCTTCTCTTGGCATATAGTATAAGATGTTGGTCTATGCCTAGTTTCTGCCATACTTTTTTTTCCAGTTTTCCTAGCATTTTTGTCAAATAGTGAGTTCTTGTCCCAGGAGCTAGTCTTTGGGTTTATCAAATAGTAGATTATTCTAGTGATTGACTACTATATCTAACCTATTCCACTGATTCACCACTTTATTTCTTAGCTAATACGAAGTAGTTTTGATGGGTGCTGCTTTACAGTTTAATATCTGGTATGGCTAGGTCACCTTCCCTTGCATTTCTTTTCATTAATTCCCTTGATATGCTGGACTTTTTTTCTTCCAAATGAATTTTGTTATTATTTTTTTCTAGCTTTTTAAAATAATTTTTAGTAGTTTGATTGGTATGGCACTGAATAAGTAAATTAATTTAGGTAGAACTGTTATTTTTATTATATTAGCTCACAACCCCTTCTTGAGTTGCTGTAGTTACCTGGTGGCTACACATCTGGTGATTAATGATTCTGAAGTTACCTATACTGGCCCTGGAATAACAAACATACAGTCTATTAGTGGCTCCAATACTTCTTTGATGTTTAAATAACTCTATTAGGTCTTCAGTGTGGGTACTCCCTCCAACAGAGTAGATCACAATCTATCCAGACCTTCTCCTCTTGTACGAATCTTGTCTATGTCCTCCCATAAATATTCCACAGGAGATCCATCCAATAGGATTCTTAGATCTCTTGACATTGCATGGAAAACAAGTAGGCTGGAAAAAAGAGCAAAGAGCAGAAAAAGATCCTGACTATAGAAAGCTGTGATGGTGATAGGAAAGCTCAAAACAGAAACTCAGAAGATAAGAAAGTCAAAACTGCTATATCCAAAGCCTCAGAGAAAAATATGAGTTGGTCCCAGGCTGTGGAAAAGCTCAAAAAGGATTTTTAAGAAAGTAGAAGGAAAATTGGGAAGAGAAATGAGAATGATTTAAGAAAATTATGGAGAAATGATAAAAGGGATAACTTCAGTGGAAACTGGGAAGAATGGTAAGAATGATATAGAGTGAAGTTTCAGAACAAGGAGAAAAATTTGTACAATAACAATGTAAAAACTAATAACTTTGAAACCCTTAAAAACTCTAATCAACGCAATGACCAACCATGATTTTAGCAGACCAATAGTGAAGTCAGCTATTCACCTTCTAATAGAAAAGTAATGGACAGAATGAGGTATATTTTTTTGGATGTGGCCAGTGTGGGTACATGTTTTGCTTAATTATCCCCATTTGCTTTCTTTTCTTTTTTTCCAGTGGTGGGGGCTGGGATGAGTGATGTGAAGAATGAAAGAGAATTTGTAATAGTTGAGGGAATAAAAAAGGCTATGAGAAAACATTTTGTTCAAATATATCCAAGAAAATGGATAATTTAAATGGAATGAATAAATATTTGGAAAAATGAAAAATGCTCAGGTTAACCAAATAGTTAACCAGGCTATTTAAATAAAGTGATAGCAGGAAAAGAAATTGAATAAGTCACAAATGAATTACAAAAGAAAAACACTCCAGGACCAGAAGGATTTACCAGTGAATTTTATGAAACATTTAAAGAACAATTAAAGTAAAGTATAGGTATGATTGACACTCCCAGAATTTATAGAATTCTAGTAGTGAGCCACATAAATAGGGAAACCCATGTGCCTGAAGCAACTTACAACTCTGGACTGAAGGCCTTGTTCTTGTGGAAATTAGTATCATGTATCACCTGCTGAAGGGAAAAATCACTCCTCTTATGCCTCTCCACTCTCTTCCCGAACAAAGCTGCTACTCTCAGGCAGCTGAAGCAGTGTTAAGCATTTTTTAAAAAGCAAATAGCAGCTATAAGCTTGAAATGTGCAAAGCTTTCCAGGTCTATTCACTTGATTTGGCACTGGGGTAGCATTATACTCTTTTAGTGAAAAGCAGTTCCCTTAAGCCTTGGATTTGCAAAGCTATTCATTCATGTCTGCTATCTGGACTTTGAGAGAATCCCTCCACTTCAGCCAAAGAGGGTAGTAAAAGGCATAGGAGGCAAGCTTCTGAGGTATTTTTCCTTCTCTCCAGCTATATATAGTGATAGAGCAAGGCTTTTCTCTAAACAGATCGTCATACAGCAGAAGATTCTGCTTTTGCTAATCAGTTCCCAACATCCAATATTTTCTCCAATCAGATCAGTTTCCTGCATCAACTGAAAAACCTGTCTGTTCCTAGTCATCTGGGTCTGATATTTTGACTTCTGTAAGCAACTTCTCAGTTTATTTCTTCCGCTGGGACTTCACATTAATCCTCCTTCCTGAAATCAGGGCTTTCTCATGTTCAGTGACTCACTTCTATCTTAGATTGAAAAACACCAAGTCCACATTTCTGTTTTAATCCAGAGTTTCCCCAGCAATAAAGTCCAATGTATTGACAGCAGTCATATTTAAATTAACTATTAGGGACTGTGATGTAATACTGCTGTGCTATGAGACATGATGAGCAGGATGGTTTCAGAAGAACCTGAGAAAGCATATGAACTGATGCAAAGTGAAGTGAAAACCAGAAGAACATTATATACAATACTGTATTGTAAGAATGATCAGTTGTGAATGACTTGGCTATTCTGATCAATACAATGACTCAAGACAATTCTGAAGACTTATAATGAAAAAAAATGCTATCCACCTCCGGAGAGAGAAATGAGGGAGGCTAATGCATATTGAAGCATAATTTTTCTCTTTCTTTATTTTTCTTGCTTTTTCCCATTGCAGAATATATTTTGCGTAATTTCACATGTATAATTGATGTCCTATTTCTTGCCTTCTCAGTGAATGGTCGAGAAGGAAAGGGACAGAGAGAATTTGGAACTCAAATTTTTAAAATGAATGTTAAAAATAAATAATAATTTAAAAAAGTAAGGGCCTTGATGAAGCAATAGGAATTATATTTTTAAAAAATAAATTAGCCACTGAGAAGCAATGCAGTTCTCCTGAGTCAGTACTCTCCTCCCTCTGAAAAGCTGTTTTCTCTCAGAACTTCTCATACTATATCTTTTCTCTGTTTCTCACACAAATATCCTTTCTTTACCTACTTAAACAATTAAAATGTCCAGTTAAGAAAGGGATACTATCTTACACAAAGATACGACTAAATCTCAATCAGAAGAGAGGCGCTTGTTGCTGGGACTTGGGTGTGATGAATTTTGAGCCATATTGGGAAGAAGAAAGGACTCAATCACTTTTTGAAAAGTCACCCTTTGGACTTAACAAACTTAGGTTCAATAGGTTGTTACCACTCCTAATTTGGAATGGAAACTTCTAAGTTCCACTCATCATGCATTAGAATAAATCAGTTATGTGGATGAGAGTTTGGGGCTTCATAAAAATGTGTGAGATCTTTAGTAGTTACAGATGAGTGGCTTTATACTTCTGATGTCATAGGCAGGGTGGACAGGTGCGAGGAGGCCCTGCTGTGAATGTTTCCAGTATAGAACATGGTAAGTTTCCAGCTATGGAGTTCAGAAAAGGGCAGAGAGAGGAACACCCAGCACCAAAACTAGGCATATCTAAAGCAGAGACAGTCTGACCTAATGAGCTTCAATGATCCTCTAGACCCCATTCCCATAAACCAGAAAGTTTTCAGATAAACACAGCATCTCTGATAAGTTTTGTTTTATGTAACTTCATAGGAATATATTTTAAAATAAAGGAAGGCCTTACTTTCAGATACATTTTAATTATAATACTGAAATCAATTATCCTGTTCTGACACGTAAATTTCTTAGAAAACCATAATATATAATCTCATCTTAATTTGTAGGATGAATTGAATAATTTGAGTTCTTTCACAGCAATCCACGTAACCCATGTTATTTCTGATTTAAGATACAGCTTTTAAAAACTAGAATTTTTATTGTTTAGTCATTTTCAGTCATACCCTAGTCTTATTTTAGGGGTTTTCTTGGCAAAGCTACTGGAGTGGTTTGCTATTTCCTTCTCTAGCTCATTTAACAGATGAGGAAACTTATACAGGAGCCAAAATTCAGGTGTGGGGGCTTACAAACAGTTAGTAGAAAATGAAAATAAAAATATATACATATGTATATTAATTGATAGAGGAAACAAAAGGAAAATTTTCTTGATATTTTATAGCATTAGGCACAATTCTAAGATAGTCACTATGTTTTTTTTTTAATTACTTATAGTTCACTCACAGAGTTTGCTTCTCTTAGATTTTTTCCCCCCTAAGAGCTATTTTAATTCAAGGAATGTCAATTCAATACAATACAGTTATGGAATAATGGGCCCTTTTTGTTGGAGTCTGTTAGCAAAAAAAGTATCATCAGAATAGAGATGGTATAAAGCAGAGCTATTTAAAAGAAAAAGGCACCAATCCCTTGGTGACACATTATAATGTTCTTATTTCTAAGATGAAAAATATAATTGTTTCAAATAATGGACACTGGTGCAGCTAAAAATTTCAGTTATAAAAATGTTATACATGGGAAGGAATGGATGTTGAAAGAAGGTTTCAAAGTACATCTATTCCTATTTCTGGCATAGAACAATAGTGCCACCTGGTCATTCTGTGAAGAGGTAACACATTTTTCTCCTTTATAATCACTTAAGAATATGTAGGAAAAACAGTGAATAACTGATCTGTGGAGAAACTAAATGACAGTGTGTTATCATTATAACTGGAGAAATAAAAGTGGGTTATGTCTTGGGAAAAAATTCTCAGTGAAGAAAGTGGAGAAGATGGGAATTATTTTAAAGAAAGAAAACTTTACTATTAATGTTGAAACCATAATTACAAAGTTGAAAAGGTAAAGGCTTGAAGGTTGTGCCTTAAATGTCAGACAAGTCTGGGCAGAGATGGATTCTAAGTATCCATTTTGGAACCTAGCAATATGCTGAGGATCATACCTCAAGCCAATCTCTGAGATCCAAGGAACACTCAAAGAGCAAAGTCAGTTCCAGAGTCTGCCAAGAAGTTCCAACTGTAATTAAAGTCATGTGAATAAACTCTTCTGGTCTAACTAGCTTTCAGTAGCCACAAATAATATTTGTTAAGTTTTCTGATATTTGAGGCATATCATTGTAAGGTATTGCCCATTTTGTAAGTGAATAGTTTGCTAAAAGAGAAAGAAAAATAACTTTTGTGTAAAGAAAAGAGATGCAATCAACTTCTGAAGGATATAAGATATTGCTTCTTTCATACTTGAACAGTTTGTTTGCTGAAACAAACTTCTGTTTAAAAAAAATTAAATTCACTTGGGAAGAAACACAATTTATCAGATAAAATGTGAAGAGACTGGGTATCAAGAATATCAGACAGAGAATTGCCCCTCAGATGGATGTACTAAGGAGCCTTGTTCCACAGGACAGAAAATGACTGAGGTAATGATGGCCACGGGGTATTTTGGTCCCTCACTTTTATTTGTATGAATTTTTTTTTAAATAAAGTTTTCATAGTTTTAATCAACAAGATTGTAACTTGCATAACTATTTGAAGACTATGGAAAGATTAAATAAGGTCTGTTGGTTTCACACCTGGCACAAAGATGGGTTTCATGAGTTTGACCTCATAGGTGAAAGATGATTCATTCTAGGAGGCTCTGATTTTGGGCAATGGAAATAAAGAAAAAGCTAGGTGTAAAGAAGCTAACGGGAAAGTCAATTGACAGAAAGGCTTCAGCTACTATGCTGGAAACTTATTCACTGGAAAACAGGCATTGTTTTAATTGACTGAATAAAAGACTAGAATAGTTGCTGGGAAGCTCATTGGAAGAGAGCTTGAATGCTAATGTATTTTGAGGTATATTTTTTAAAAAAATATTTTCAGCTTGAAGTCTCTCAGAAGTGATTAATTTCTACTGCCCCACTTCTAGCAGAAAAGGAAGAAATAGAGAGAGGGAAATGGGATTCACATCTGTTTTACTACGAGAAGAGGCTTGGAGTTGACTGAACAAAGCAGAATCCTGTTGAATGAGGAGCTTTCTGGGCTTGTCTGTATTTCCCAAAGAGCCAAACTAAGGAGCTTTGCAGTTCTCTGGTTTAAGAGAGCTACAAGGCACTAATCTTTCTCAGTTGCCTAGTTAAGAGTGATTGTGAGTTAAAAGACCTTTTTTTTACTGCTTCACTATCTGCAATCTGCATGGAGCAAGAAGGACTTTATAGTAAGCTCCAATGAGTCTAAAGTTTTCTAAACTTAGAGGCATTAAATTAATGCCACTGAATTCATAGGGTGTCAAGTTTAAGGTGCCAGCTCACTCATGGAAAAAGACAGTCCTGTTTGCAATAATGGTAGCTAGAAAATAACAGAAGGGAGAGAATTACCAACTTGTCTGACTCTGCCACAAACTTGATTCACTTACCACATGGCTGCCATCAACACTCTACCCCCTAAATGTCCCTTATGCGGGGCATAAGGTCTAAAGGAGTCAGATTGAGTTATCTCTACCTCCTGGCTGTCAGTGGTCCCCAAACCCTAGATACTTCCAACCCAAGCCAAGACCAGAAGAGATATATGATGATGGGAACACTGGGCAACCTCTCAGTCTTTAAGCTGAAATAACAGGATGCACTGGGGAACTGTTGGGATTGGAAGCTCAATTCCGTGTGGACGGTCTCGGGCGGGTAAAAGTGGGACTTCTAAATCTTAGAGTCTTATGAGGCCCTCCATGAACAGCGGGGATTCGAGAAGGTCAGACTGAGCTAGCTCGGCTAGCTCGGGTATTTCCGCCTCTCCCCGGGAGATACGTGATGGGTGGAGTCTTCCCGCCCTCGAGGTCGTCCCGGATCTGGGCACACTATTGTTATCTAACAGCACGGTATTGAGATGCAAACTGTGTGGCTGAAGGTTAAGTAGGATTGAGGAAGCCTGAAAGCTCTCTTAGCATGTAAGGAGCCAAGAGGACAGTAGGCTCCGCTCTCTTCTTTCCTCTCTCCCCTCCCCCTCTCTCCCCGCTTGTACTTCTACTTCCAATCCCTTAAGATCCTAGCCTCCTTAGGAAATCTCCCCCTCTTCCTCCTAAGGAAGACCCCCCTGCACTTGTAACCTAGACCCTGAAATAAAGCTCAACCCTTGTTTGACTCTGGAATGTCCTTTCTCTCATATGAGCATCCGGTTTTGGCCAACCGAAGACCTCGACCTCGGAGGTGAGGTAAGAAGACTCGGGTAGCCCACACAGGCCTCTAGGCCTGGCAGGGAACCTCATACAGAAATAAAATATTAGGATTTTTAATTTTAGGTAAAATGAATTAAATAATAAATAGATAAGACTTAGCTAAAGTTTACTAGGACTCTTCTGTTATAAGGTACTAATTGGTAATTAAAACAAAAGAGCCCATGTAATAATTCTAGCATCCACTATATCAAAAGACACTAACACCTAATGTATATAATACAAAAGTTAGTTTATTCTAAAAAGAAAAAAATAATTTTTGTTTGACCTTTGTAACACACGGTATCTTTATTTCCTCTTGGAAGTTCTTGACATTTTATGATACTGACTTATGATTTAATATCACAAACTGTAACTTTGATTTATTTTCTCTTTCCATTTGGAATTTCTCTTTCCATTTGGGAATTTCCATTGCTTAAGCTGTAACTGAATGCAAAACTTTATAGTAGAAGGTAATTTTCCTTAGGGTTTCCACAGGAGCATATATATGAGCCAAACTTCTTATGTTTAACTAGGAAATTTTTTGATAAGAGAAAGATCTTTTTTTGACAATTGTCTTTTTAAAATAGCTACTTAAATATTTTAAATTATATCTTCTAATAAGATATTATTTCTAAGAGATCTGATCACCAAACACAGTGAAGAGTAATTCAGTTAATTTGCTTTGATGCTGGGTAAAGAGGCAGTGGAAAGTGTGAGGATGTTCCATCATTAAGAATCCAACTGAGCCCTTGTTGTGTAGCCAGTCCTGGTCCCAGGTATGGGTGAGAAGTGGACCTTGAACTGGAAAAGGGACAGTGCACTCTGCTGTCCAATCACTACAGTGCAGGGATCGAGGAGCTCATCAGCATCATGAAATCATAAATGAAGAACTTGGGGAGACTTCAGCGGTCATCTACTTCAACATGCTCATTTTATAGATGAAGACATTGAGATCCATGGAGGCTAAGTCACTTGCCCTACATCAGACAAATAGTACGGATAAGAGGAAGAATTTGAACTCGGTTTCTAAAGACAGTGTTTTTTCCAAAGTACCATGTCATAGAGGTGTAATTGCCCTAAGTCGAACCCCTGCCAGCCTCTTGAGAATACTGGCTCTTTCCCTCTGTTCATTCAGCTCCCTAAAAAGGAGAAGTTGGGTGCCTGGGTTCACATTTAGGGGAGAAGTATGTAGTCCTTTATGTTACCTACTTCCCACAGACACAGTTATGGATAAAATAATAAGGACATACATTTGCCTAACTCAGGTCAATGTCACCAATTTATTTTCCACTGACTTTCACCTTGTAAGAAGATCTTTTCTGGTCTTTACACCCTACAGGCCCATTTTTCACCATCAACTAGAAGAGGAAAAAAGTGCTAAGGATTTCTTAAGGTCACAAAAGGTGGTGGAGGAGGAGAGAGACAGGTGAATAGAAAAGGTGTTGAACCTTCCTCCACCACCAAGGCGAATGAGTCGCAGGAACCCTGGATTACCTTTGGCCTAACTAACTCTTGGTTAGCAAAAATTATTATATATTCTCTCAGATGTGGTCAATGTCTAGATAAGATGTGCCAAACTGCATTTTCCCCTTTCTTTTCTAACCTTTGTTATAAGGGATAGTTCAATGAATAGGAGACAAGATATGTTCACACATGAATATAATGTAAACATAAAAGGCATCCATTAAATTAACTAATAAATTTTGATATAAAAGAAAAATTAAGGGAATCATTTTGATTTTTAGTTTGACCACAAAGAAAAAACAAAAACAAAAAACTCCCAGTTTCTCAATTAGTTTCATAGTTTTATGAGCAAAGGCACCCTTAAAGCAAGTGCTGTCATAACCAAAATTACTTTCTTTTTTCTCACTTTAATGTTTTTGAAATTTTATTTATTTATATTTAATTTTCAGCTTTCACTTTTATAAGATTTTGAGTTCTAAATTTTTCCTCCTTCCTTCTCCCAAAGATGGCACGCAGTCTGATACAGGCTATACATGTATAATAGTATTAAACATAGTTCCACATCAGTCATGTTGTGAAAGAAGAATCAGAACAAAAGGGAAAAAACACAAGAAAGAGCAAAAGAAAGAGAAAATAGTATGCTTCTATCTGCATTCAGAATCTATTGTTCTTTCTCTGGATGTGGAAAGTATTTTCCATAGGAGTCTTTTAGAGCTGTCTTAGATCATGGCACTGCTGATAGACTTAGATAGCTAAGTCTATCAAAGCTGGTCATTACATAATGTTGCTTTTACAGTATATAATGTTCTCCTGGAATTGGTACCAAGGAATACATTAGAAGAGGCCATGTTGTGTGGATGAAATGGACATATGTCTCTGGAAAGAAAAATTGGACACTGGTTTTCCAGAAATTAAAGTTCACCATCAGGAAACAGGGAAGGGAGTAGGGCTGGCCCAGGTACCTAAGAAATTAATCACTGCCTCTGCAGTCTGTTCTGGGCCCTGTATGTCTAGATGCATAAGACCTTGTGTAGAAGAGACAATGAGGATGAAGATGTAAAGTATAATGCCATGCTGGATCCCAATGGTATGTATTCCATTCATTTTATCAAGGAAACCTTGGGCTAACTTCCAGAGCCTATGAGAGGGCTGAGCCTCTATGGCTTGAGTAAGAAGGACTAACCACGTCAGAGTTTTATCATAACATATTTGAAGTTTTCCAGTGAAAATGTGGTTATCAACAAGAAGATAGACAGTACAGTTCTGGTATATTCAAATACAGTCAACATTTCTGGGATTTCTATGTTGACTGAAATTAATTCTAGCCTATACAGAATTTTATCTGAGATCTACAAGCAGTGATTTTGGACCAGATGATCATACATATATCATGTGCAGAAACCTCTAGTAGAACAGAAGATGTTCTTAGCAGGGAACACAGAAGATGATAAAAATGTGGCATCCCCAGCATCATGGTGAAGCACACACCCTGGAGGTGGATCCAGAAAGGCATGACTTTAAATACTATGTTGCCTAAGTAGTGGAAGGACTGAGGGGGAAAAAGCAGAAGAACTAGGGGGATTTTTCCTGTATGTAAACTGCACTCTGGCACCATGGGGCCCCTGCCCCCTGCCTAAAGGCTGTCTTCTGGACCCTCCTGGCTTCAGAGTGATTATCAATAGTAATTGTTGTTTCCCTGCCAGCCTGATGTCTTTCTTTTCTTTGCCTCATTAAAGGGGCCATGCCCTGGCTACTTCTTAAACAGGCCTGTTTAATGACTCGGCATTACCTCAACCTAAGTAAGTGAGTACCTGCATAGACCTTGGCCTAAAGGGCCCAAGGTCTCCCAGTGCATCTTGGGTCATCTCCAGTCATCCTGATGAATATCTGGTCACTGGATTCAGATGGCTCTGGAGGAAAAGTGAGGCTGGTGACCTGCACAGCCCTCCCTCACTCAAAACAAAGTCAAATGCAAGTCATGTCATTATTTCTCTGGTGGCATGGTCTTCTTTGGCAATGAAGGACAAGCACAACAACTCTGTGAGTAGGGAGTGCCCAGAAGGGGTAACACACTACCCACATAATTTAAATCTATTATTCTTCCTTACCTTTTCTCAGACATGGTCCTAGAAGATCTTGGAAATGGAGAAGCTCAGGCAACATTTGAACGATCTGTTAGTCAGTGGCATTACTAAGTGGTCTCATGTACTCTACATCTCCTCCGTAGTGGTAGAATAGAAAGCAACTAGGAAGATTTTGATGTGTTTGAACCACTGAACCCTAAATAAAAGAACAAATTTGGATCAATGCACAGGTCATAAATTCAGTGTGGCTTAGATTATCTGCTGAGAAGTAAACTGGTTTTCACTGTTGGACCTTTGCAGTGGGTATTATCAAATTCCAATTATCTTTCCAATGGAAAGTTGGTCTTCATCTGCCCCGTGGGAGTCTACCAATTTGAGTACATGTTCCAAGGGATTTCTGTGGTTCCTGTCCCTTTTCATTAGTTCATGAAATGATTTTGAGTGACTTGAACTACATAGAATTTTGGATTTATTGAGATGACCTCATTGTTATGGCAGAAGGCAGTGAAAGAATGTGAAGAAAAACACCTAAAGATAGTAGATGAGCTGAAGGATGCTAGTTTAGAACAATCAATTGACAAGCGTCAGTTTTACTGAGCTTCTGTCAAAAATATGTCACATTTTATCTCAGGGGAGAGTGAGTACTGATCTTAAGAAGACAGAAATGCTCATCACCTGGTCAAGTCCAAAGGATTATTATGAGCTGAAATCGTTTCTAGGGTTTGACTGTTATTGCTAGATATTTATAAAGATGACATCACCAGAAAGGAGATAGGCAGGCAGGTGGTGCAGTGGATAGAGTGTTGGTCCCAGAGTCAAGAAGACTCATCTTTCTGAGTTCAAATCTGACTTCAGACATTTCCTATCTGTGTGCCTCTGGGCAGGTCATTTAACCCTGTTGGCCTCAGTCTCCTCATCTGTTAAAATGAGCTGGAGAAGATAATGGCACTCTAGTATCTTTGCAAAGAAAATTGCAAACAGAGTTACAAAGAGTCAGACACAAGTGAAATGCCTACATGGCAACAACAAAATGCCACCATTGCAAAACTTCTCAATTGATAGATATATGGTTGAAAGAAATAAGCAGCATAAGAGTTGAAGGGCACAATCTTGACTGGATCCCTGGCAACTTTTGAAAACCACTGTGATAAAAAATGTGACTTTTTTTTGTAACCTGAAACTTTAGTTGTTTATTATTTCAAGCATACCCTTTGACCCAGCAGTATCACTTCTAGGACTGTATCCCAAAGAGATCATAAAAATGGGAAAAGGTCCCACATGTACAAAAATATTAATAGCAGCTCTCTTTGTGGTGGCCAAGAACTGGAAATCGAGGGGATGCCCATCAGTTGGGGAATGGCTGAACAAGTTGTGGTATATGAATGTAATGGAATACTATTGTGCTATAAGAAATGATTAACAGGAGGACTTCAGAGAGGCCTGGAAGGATTTTTATGAACTGATGCTGAGTGAAATGAGCAGAACCAGAACATTTTACACAGAAACAGCCACAGTGTGTGAGGAATGTTTCTGGTAGACCTAACCCTTCACAGCAATGCAAGGACCTAAAACATTCCCAAAGGACTCGAGGCAAAATGCCATCCACGTACAGAGAAAGAACTATGAAATCGGAATGCAGAATGAAGCAGACTATTTTCTCTTTTGTTATGTTTTGTTTTTTCTCATGATTTCTCCCATTCATTTCAATTCCTCTATGCAACATGACTAATGTGAAAATGTGTTTAATAAGAATGTATGTGTAGAACCCATATAAGATTGCATGCTGTCTCAAGGAGGGAGGGAAGGAGAGGGAGAAAAGCTAAGATGTATGGAAGTGATTGTAGAAAACTGAAAACAAATAAATTAATTTTAAAAAAATTTAAAAAAAGAAATGTGACTTGATTTTAAGGACTTGGTTATTTGCCTTACACATACAGCACTGTTAACTTTTGTTGATCCAAACAAATCCTTTGTCCTTTTGTTTTATATAATCAAATCATGTCAACAAACATTTATTAAATGTCTGTTATGTGGTAGGGACTGTGCCAAGTGCTGAGGATGCAATAAAGGCAAAAAAAAAATTAGTCCCTGCTTTCAAGGAGTTCATAGTCTAAGAGGGGGGACAACACGCAAACAAACATACAAAAAGAGATATACAGGATGAACACAATCACAAAACACTTTTCACACAAGTAAAGTCAGATCTAAATAATTGGAAAAATATCAGTTGGTCATGGGTTGGTCAAGCCAATATAAAAAAATAAAAATTCTGCCTAAATTAATTTACTTATCCAGTGCCACACCAATAAAACTACCAGGGCAGCTAGGTGGTGCAGTGGATAGAGCACCAGTGCAGGCGTCAGGAGGACCTGAGTTCAAATCTCACCTCAGACACTTGACACTCACTAGCTGTGTGACCTTGGGCAGGTCACTTAACCCCAACTGCCTCATTCTGGCTCATCTCCAGTCATCCTGATGAATATCTGGTCACTGGATTCAGATGGCTCTGGAGGAGAAGGGAGGCTGGTGACCTGCACAGCTCTCCTTCACACAAAACAAAAGTCAAGTGCAAGTCATGTCATCATTTCTCTGATGGCATGGTCTTCTTTGGCAATGGAGGACGAACACACACAATAAAACTACCAAAGATTATTTCATAGAACTGGAAAAAATAATAACAAAGTTCATCTGGAAGAACAAATGTTCCAGAATATCAAGGGAATTAATGAAAAGAAATGCAAGAGAAGGTAGCCTAGCCACAGCAGGTCTTAAATTGTTTTATAAAGCAGTAATCATCAAAAATACTTGGTACTGGCTAAGAAGCAGAGTGGTGGTTAGTGGAATAGACTAGGTACACAAGACACAGTAGTCAGTGACTATAGTAATCTACTGTTTGATAAACCCAAAGACTCCAGCTTCTGGGATAAGAACTGAGTATTTAACAAAAACTGGAAAACAGTATGGCAGAAACTAGACATAGACAAATATCTTATACCCTATACCAAGGTATAGGCTATAAAAAATGGGTACACAATTTATGCATAAAGGCTGATACTACAAGCAAATTAGAAAAGCAAGGAATAGTTTACCTGTCAGATCTATGGAGAATGGAAGAATTTATGACCAAATGAGAGAGAGAACATTATGCAATGTAAAATGGATAATTTTGATTAATTAGATTGGAAAGTTTTTGGACAAACAAAGCCAATACAACCAAGATTAGAAGGGAAGCCAGGAAGAAAGTTGAGAAATCATTTTTAATGCCAGTGTCTCTGATAAAGGCCTCATTTCTAAAACATATAGAGAACTGAGTCAAATTTATAAGAATGCATGTCATTCCCCAATTGATAAATGGTCAAAGGATATGAACAGGCAGTTTTCAGAGAAAGGAATTAAAGTTATCTATAATCATATTAAAAAATGCTTGAAATCACTATTGATTAGAGAAAAAAAATCAAAACAGCTCTGTGGTACTACATCACACCTATCAGATTGGCTAACAAGACCAAACAGGAAAATGATAAATGTTGGAGATGTGGGAAAGTTGCAACACTAATGCATTGTTGGTGGAGTTGTGAAGTGATCCAACCATACCGGAGAGGAATTTGGAGCTATGACTGATGAGGGCTAGAAGGGGGTTGTGAGACCCCACAAAGACCAGGGTACCAGGGGCAGGTCATCTGGAGAAGAATTCATGGACTTAAGCATTGCTGAAATCAAGGTAAAGATTTATTACGCTTTTCCGTGGGCAAGAGTTCTTAGGGAGCCTGAAACCTTAAAGGGGAACAGGGAGAGTTTATATAGGATATTATATATATCTACTACATAGGTATTTTACCCAGAATTCATCTGGAAATAGCCCAAGGAGGGGCTACCTGGAGGTATGGTTTTAGGCCTGAGTTACTAAGTCAACCAATGATCAGGGCTGATCAGGAAAAATCAGGCTTCTCTTGTCAATGTCTTGTTAGATTAATGTAAGGGAGTATAGGTATGTCCAAGTCTAGGATACTTCTGATTGGTCAGTGAGTAGAAAATGTCGTTATGACCCCGTACACAGCCTGTTAAGCCAGTACACATCTGGTTAAGCCTAATGAGTACTGTAGGTGCAGCTGGCTCCTACAGCAGGAAGGGAGATAACGGTTGTAACAACTATTGCTAGGGCAGCCTGTGTCCTTGAGGGAGAAACTGCCTGAGAGTATTTTGAGGCTAGGGAGAAATGTGTTTTTTAAAGAGATATGTGATTTTAGAATTGGGGCCCAAGTATATGCACCCAAGCACCCCATCATGACCAAAGAGCTATAAAACTGTACATACTCTTTGACCCAGCAATACCACTTCTAGTTCTATATCCCAAAGAGGTCATAAAAACAAGAAAAGGATCCATGTGTACAAAAATATTTACAGCAGTTCTTTTTGTGGTGGTCAAGAATTGGAAATTGAGGGGATGTCCATCAATTGGGGAATGACTGAACGAGTTGTGACATATGAACGTAATGGAATACTATTGTGATACAAGAAATGATGAGCAGGTGGACTTCAGAAAAACCTGGACTTAAATGAATTGATACTGAGTGAAATGCACAGAACCAGAACATTGTACACAATAACAACAACACTGTGCAGTGACCAACTTTAATAGACTCAGCACTTCTCAGCAAAGGAAGGATCTAAGACAATTCCAAAAGACTAATGATAGAAAATGCTATCCACACCCAGAAAAAGAGCTATGGAGTCTGAATGCAGATTGAAGCATATGACTGGCTCTTTTTGTTGTTTCTTCTTTCTTGTGGTTTTTCTCATTGGTTCTAATTCTTCTTTACAACATGACTAATGTGGAAATACATTTAATATGATTGTATGTGTAGAGCCTTTATCAGACTGCACACTGTGTTGGGGAGGGGGAAGGAAAGGAAAAGTTAGAAAATTTAGAACTCAAAATCTTATGGAAGAGAATGTTGCAAACTAAAAATAAATAAATAAAAGTTTAAAGGAGAAATACACGACTAATTAATGATAATATACTGATACTATCTGGGTGGCCTGGGGGGTAATTTATAGCAGAGAAACCATGGATACCAGAAATCTATTGTACCTGCCAGTCACAGTGAGACCTATTATCTCCTGCATAAAATATAGTACTTGGCCTAAAGCAGGCCATCACTGATTAGTTTTGAGACTGCAGATATGGATCTTGATTTCAGGACTAACTGACATAAAGTCTGGCAAATATTAAGTTGGATGCCACCAACCAGAGATGGTCCTAGCCAGCTCTAAGTTCAGTGTGTACTACCAACAAGGAAGATCAGTGTGGATGAATCTGCCATATCCTGTATGACCTGTGTGTCAGACTCCATAAAAGAGTTTGTGTAAACACCATAAAGGAAGAATGGGTAATCTGTGACATGGACGGCTAAGGGCTTCTCATGCAGAAAAATGTATTCTAGAATCTGGGACTTCATCTGGTAGTGTGCTACTGATAAGATGAAGGAAATAAAACTTGATTGGAATGTAGCCAGGCAGGGAAATCATACACCAAAAAACATTTCTTCCATAAAACTTAGGAAACAATAACAAGGTGGAAGCCTTTCGATTCTCTCTTAGGGAGACCTTGCATAACTTTCACACTTCTTACATACGTTAAGATCACTTGTGACCTTTAGAATCTTTCCCATGTCACCTAAGTATGAAGCAGCCAAGAGGAGGAACTCCAGGAGTACGTTGATGCTTGTTTGGGGAAAATACAATGGGCAATTAGGCAAGAGAACTTTTCTCACCTGAATCAGCTTGCGACAGATATCCTCAATGCCTATCCTTGTTGAATATTAGATTTAACTAGTGAACATTATGAGCTAAAGGATACTTTTGAAAATGTATTTTATTACTCCTCTGTATAAACCAATGATCAGAACATGGCTGGACAGAGCAGACACCATGCAACTAGCAGATCCCAAAACTCTGAACTGTTTCAATGAGTATTATTTATTAGCTTATTTATTTTTACATGCAAATATCCTTCAAGTGGTCTCTGAAATATTTCATCTTTGCTTTTTGATAAACTTTATTGAAGCTATTAATTTGGTTAGTAAAATCTTCAGTTCATAGTGGAACAACAAAATCATTCCATATGTAAATTACTGAAAATTCTGAGTGTATAGAATATGAAGTTTTATCACATTGCTGTTCTTCAAGATTTAAAATATTGCACCATGTGCTGAACAGAAACACGGACCCAACGCCTGCTCAACGGTTTTGTTTGCACTTTTGGAAGACAAGATCAGGGCAGCAACTACTTCCTAAGAATGTGTATTGTATTGTAGAGCAAGGGAGAAGAGAAGAGGGTAGCTGGTGGACTTGGAATCAGGAAGACCTGTTCTCCAATTCTACTTCAGATTCTTCCTTTTAGCTACATGACCCTGCACCCACCGTTTCTCCATTGGTCAAATGAGGGCACTGGCCTTGATGGCTTCTCAACCCAAGACTGAGGCAATGGAGCTGTTGGATTCTTTGTCTTGTCCAATACACAACAGTCCGACTTCCTGATTAAAATGAGGAAATTTCAGTCTGGCCATCACTTCTCACTTCTTTACAATCTCTCAGTTCTCCCAAGATTTACCTCCTTTCTACTCCGGTCTGTCCCTAGCTTTGCTGTACATTGTACCCTTCACGTCTACCCTTCTTTCCTACCCCACTTCCATACTTACTCTAAGATCCCTCTTTTCGGATGCTTTTGTTTTCCCTCTTTATTAGGGCACAGCACACGAGGCCACTTCCCTAGGAACACAGAATTTGACTGTTTATATCTTCTGTCTTGAGAAAAAGGCTCCAAATCACAGATGTCAAGGGTTCCTGTTGCTGGGGGAAGAGTCGTTACCTGGCCTCCTCTCCTTTAGGAGGATGCCATCTGCGGCTCTCCTGGAGGGCCAACCCCATCTGAGCCCAAGCCCTGGGCAAGCCCCTTCGCTGGGCAGTGACCAGGGGCTCTGCTTCCATCAGAGTCTGTTTTTAAAGCTACTTTAACAGCAGGACTTCAGCATCCTTGGTTCCCTTTGTAATTCCATTTATTCATCTTTGCATTAAGAAGGAAAATTCTGAAACTTCATCAGACGGCCCAAGGGTCAGTGGCACCCGAACAGTGGAGACCTTGTGACTGGCAATGATGGCACTGGGGGCTGGGCTTCCTCCACTGGACTTCTCGGTCCGGTCCTGAAGGGCAGTCTGTCCGGGGGTGTGTTCTCCAGAACACATACAGACATACGTACACGTACACACACACACACACACACACGTGGTGGCTCTATGTGCGTGTAGCCGGGTGGCAGACGGTCCGGCTGTCTGGTCCCTCGTGCCCACTGGTGCCCAAAAGCAGCGTGGGCCCCTTTCTCACTTCTCCCTGACTTCGTGCTGCTGACTCGGTTTGCTTCGATTTGGGGGAGAAAAGGATTGCGCACGTGTGCAAGAGTGGGGAAAGCGGGTGTGTGTGTGGTGTGTCCACGCGCGCCGTGGGAAAGGTGTGCACCCAACTTCCCCGAGGCCAGAGACTGCGAGCCCCCCGCCCCGCTCCCACCTGCCCGGCTCCGGCCGGCCCACGCGCGACGAGGGGGCTCGGAGGGCGCCCCGGGCCCTCCTTGCCCCACAGCCCCGCCGAGGCGGCCGCGGGGACGGGCCTGAGGAAGAAGCAGCCTGGGGACACTGTGTGGGGGTGGGGGTGGGGGTGTGAAGCCCACGCTCCCCCGTCCAGGCATGGCCGCACGGACGCCGGCGGCGGCGGCTCGGAGCCCGGCCAGGGCCGCCGGCCCGGGAGGAGAATGGAAAGGAGTTGGCGGAGACGCCGAGGGGGGGAGGGTCGCCACAGTTACACAACTGACTCCGATTACATAAGCCGGCCGGGGAGGGGAGGAGGAGGGGGGAGCGCGGCGCGCGCCAATAACCGCCGCCGCCTTCGGTCTCACGTGGCTCCCGAGCTCCGTGCCAGAGCCTGCGGCGCGGGGGAGGGGGAGAGCGTGGTGGGAGTGGGGGGGGGGGGGTGTTTGGGGTTACCTGGCGCTTGAGAGGCGGGGCTCCCGGTGGGGAGAGGAGCGAGGGGAGTTAGAAAAGGGGGGGCGCTGTGAAGTGGAGGGGGCACAGAAAGCAAGCTTGGCATTGGCCCCAGCTTGACCCCTCGGGGAGAGCGGCGGGAGGCCGTGGGGACTCCTCCGGCATCCCCGCCTGGCGGGGGCAGCGACGCGCCTGCGTGTTGAGGGGCCTGGGTGTGAGTGTGTGTGAGTGTGCTGCGCCCGCCGGCCCGCGCGTCAGTCGGTCCGCGCGCCCCCGCTCGCGCAGCGCGGCTTGCCCCGGCTCCGGGGTGGGGGAAGGGGGCTCCGCGCGCGCGGGGTGGGGGTGGGGTCTCCGGCGGCGGGCGAGCAGGCGGAGCGGGAGTCGGAGCGGCGGCAGAACGAGGGTGCGTGCGTGTCGGCGAGGGCGCTCGGCTCGGCTCCGCTCGCCCAGCCCAGGCGTGTCCGGGGCTGCGGGGTGCGCCCGGCCCCCGAAGTTAGAGGGGTCTCCGGGGGAGGGAGAGGTCTCTCGCTCCCCAAGCCAGCCCTGCTCCATCCCTCCCCGGTCCCACTCTTCCGGACCGGGTGGGCGATGCAGCCCCGCCGGGGAGCCCCGCCGCCGTCCCCGCTCTGATGGCCGGGCCCAGCCGCTGCGAGCGCCGCCGGCTGTCGTTGCCGCAGCTCGGGGCGCCGCGCTGCCGCCGGGACCCCTAACTAGCGGCGGCGGCGGCGGCGGCGGCAGCGGCAGCTCCTCTCCTCGCCGGTAGCCCCGCCGCCGCTGCTGCCGCCGCCCGGGGACGGGGCAGCGGAGCATCTTCCCCGTCCTCCTCCCTCCCTCCATCCTCGTCCTCCCTCCTTGCTCCGCTCCTTCCTTTCTTCTCTGCCTTCCTCCCCCCCCCCCCCCGCCCCGTCCCCACCCTTCGAATCTTCCCGGCGCGCGCGGCGATGGCGTGAGGGGCGCCTCTGCCCCGCGGGGATGGGCACCAAGCCGGGCCGGACCGAGCCGGTCTCCCCGCCGCCGGGCCCGCACTCCGGGGCCCCGTGTCCCGACCTGCTGGCGGTGGCGGAAGAGGCCTTCCGCGGCGGCAACTACGAGCTGGCGGCCGAGATGTACGGCTCGCAGCTGGCCGGGCTGCCCCAGCCCGAGCGCAGCCTGTGCCTGCGGCGAGGGGACGCGCTGGCCCGGGCCGGCCGCGCCGCCGAGGCGCTGGACTCGTACAGCGTGGCCGCCCGCCTGGGCAGCCTGCGGCCCGAGGAGCTGAAGGAGCTGGTGGAGAGCTGCGCCCTGGCCATCCGCGAGGAGCTGCGCCTGCCCCCCTGGGAGCCGGCCCCGGGCGGAGACTGCGGCGCGGGAGACGAGCCGCCCGCGGCCCCGGGCGCCCCCCGCCCCGCCGCCGCCTCGTCCTCCGCCCTCCCCGCCGCCTGGGACCTTTTCTGCTGCCCGCGGTGCCGGCTGCTGCTGTGCGACCCGGTGACCCTGCACTGCGGACACACTCTGTGCAAGCGCTGCACCGAGACGGGCCCCGGGCTCCCCGCCGGCCCCTGCTGCCCGGCCGCCAAGACCCCGCCCAGCCCGAGGGACGGCTGCCCCTCTCGGGTCAACGTGGTCCTGGGCAACCTGCTGGAGAAATGCTTTCAGACGGAGAGCCGGGTGCGGAGGCTGGCCAGCCAGGCGGAGAGTTTGCGGCACCAACACGAGCTGGACGCAGCCCTGCGCAAATACGACCAGGCGTTGGATCTGGGTGAGTGTGTCTGTGTGTTCGTGGGTCTGTGTGTCTGTGTGGGAGAGAGAGGGAGCCGGCGCCGGGGCCGGGGCCCCTCCTCCTTTCCCACGCTACCTTCTGGCCACCGAGGTGGGACCCAGGGGTTCCCGGAGCTTCGCCCGAAGCAGGTGAGAGGATGAAAAAGCTCGGGGTTTGACCAAGATTTTCTTCCACTTCAAACAGTCCGCTGGGGACCTACCTTTGTATTAAAGAAAGGTGTGGTGCGTAACTTTTCGCGGGGTAGATCCCTTGTGCCAGGCTGGTGCCTCGCAGCGTATCGTCCCCCCTCCCCCTGAACCGGTCCCTGACGTAAGGGGTTCTCAGGTCTCTCCCCCAGCTTCGGGGGCTGCTGTATTTACTGTGGCTGAGTCTCCCCTGGAGCTCTTGCTGAAGTCTAACTTTCCCTCCCGTATCAGCTGTTGCCTGCGGAGGGGGAGGGGGGGATGTGACCTACTTTTGTAATCGTGCTTTACGCGTCGTGCCGGAAAATGCAAAGAACCCGCTGCCTCCTGCCCCAGACCTGCGGAGCGGGACGGGCAGCCTTCCAGACCTGGGCTTTCGTTTCCTTTGCCTTTTTGTGGACTCCCTTCTTTCCCCGCTACCTCCTTGAATGTTTGGAATCATTTATAGCTTACTGGCTTATGACTTAACATGTTTTTGTGTGCCGGCTTTATAATTAGCTGGATTGGGGGGTGTAAGAGAAGAATACTTGAGCCCCTCCCCTCCATCAGTGACAGGCGCCAGCTCCCAACTTATGTTATTTTATTTGATCTTTGAAAAGCCCATTCTGCTGGCAATTATGATAGGTTTCTTCTTGAAACGATCTCTTTGGTGGTAAGGTTTGGAGTGGATTTTCTTTTTTGGTAAATGTATTTAAATGGAGAGTTAAGACTCAAACTTTCGTGAGTGCGTTCTTCAACTCAGCAAGCATTTATTGAACTTTTATTGCCAGACTGTGTTAGGTGCGTTAGGTACGACCATGAAACAATTACTGTCCTCAAGGAGCTTAAATTTTTTTATTATAGAACCTTAATGCAAATTATTAACAATTTAAACACCATAGATTTTTAGTTTTAAAAGATATATTCTGCTTAAAGCAACGGTGTAACTTAACTGGCCTTTTAGTCTGAGAGACCTGAGTTCCAAGTTCTGCTTCACCGTACTGGCTTCATTGACCTGGGCAGGTCTCTTAACCTAAGCTGCAGCGAAGCAGGTGCTGTTCTGCATTGGTAGAGGGGAGATCTAGGGGAAAAAATGGACATTTACATTAAAATATTATTTGTGAAAGTTAATTAGGAAATTATATGTAAATCGGGAGGTAATATGTGGATTTTTTGTTAACTATTAAAAGGATAACAATCATGACAGAATTTCAGAATTTGAAGAGACTTTAATGAACTTGTGGAATTAGGAAATATTCACTAAGTGTCTACTCTATGACTGTGCTAGGTGCTAGGGATTCAAAGATCGTGAAAAATGAAACACAGTCCTAAAGGGTCTTAGGAGATAAGGAGGCAGAAGAGGGAGGAAGACGGTACATTCTCACATAGAAGGTAATTTCAGGGCTGAAAGGAGGCACTAACAGTTGAGGGGAGGAAGGAAGATCTCATTTAGGAAGTAGCCCTTGCACTGAGGTTTGAGAGAATCTGAGGATTCTAAGGGGTGAAAGTGAGGAAGAGGCACATGTGAGATGTGAAGTCAGCCTGGAGGTGGGGTGCTCACCCGTCAGCACATAGATCTGTTTGACTGGGCTGTAGAGGAAGGAAAAAGACAGAACTCTTAGGGAGTAGGGAGGACTTTGGATGATAAAGAGAGGCCTAGAGGTATTAGGGTGACACAGGAGCTTTTTGAGCAGGGGAGTGACGTGGTCAGATCTGTGTTTTAGGAATATTATTTTGGCAGCTGTATGGAGGATGGGTTAGAGAGGAGAGAGAGACTTGAAGCAGGGAGACCAAAAGGAAGCTATTGAAATAGAGAGGTGATGAAGGCCTGAACATAGAGTCATGGCCCTGGATTGGAGAGAAGAGGAATACATTATGGAGTGGAATTGAGGAGAATTGCCAACTGCTGAGATATGGATGTGATAGGGAAAAGTGAAGACTCAAGGATGACTTGGGGGTAGGTACTCTTGCCACAAAGTCCTGCACTTTCACTTGAACACCTTTAGTGGTAGCCTACAGCCCTTTCAGAACATTTCACTTTGGGATTGGTCCAGTGCTTAGGGAATGTCTCCTTATGTGAAACCAAGGTCTTTCACTCTTCTATTCGATGCTCCTCATTTTGACCAGCACTTGACAGTTCATCAGATGGTTGAATTAAAATATTTTGGTTTCACTCTCACCTAAAGCCCTTCTCTTCAGGCTAAACATTTTCTCTTTAACTTTCTATAACACGGTTTGGGGCAGCTAGGCAGCATAGTGGATATAACATTTTATGAGCCTTGCAGGAAAATGCAAGTAACACTCTGCCTTCTGCTCTAGACCTGAATTCAAATCTGGTCTCAGATACTTAATAGCTGAGTGACCCTGGGCAAGTCACTTCACCCTATTTGCCTCAGTTTCTTCATCTGTAAAAAGAGATGGAGAAGGAAATGGCAAACCACTCCAGTATCTTTGCCAAGAAAACCTCAAACGAAGTCACAAAGAGTTGGATGTGACTGAACAACAGACTGATCTGGGGAACTAGAGTCAGAATTATAGAATCTCACTGTAACCTTGGCATGACTGAAAAGACTGAATAATGAAAAAGCATGGTTTTGAGGACCCTCATGATCCCTGAGGTCACCCTTCTCCTGAAGGTCTCCACTTTTTCAAGTATCTTTTTAAAACCAAGTATTCAGAACTGAACACATACTTCAGGTGTATTCCCAACAGAGATCTACTGTACTGTCACCTCTTCTGTGCTAGATAATATTCTTCCTTAATGCAGCTAAAATCACAATGGCTTTTGAGCTTCTGTGTCCTGCTGTTGACTTATATTGTATTGCATTTACAATTCTGTAAATTTTCTAGTTCTTTTCACATGAAACATCACATTTTTTACATAACCTTTTTAAGTGTATTTTTTTGCAGCAAAATTATATCTTTTTAAAAACATAATCTTTTTAAAATATATCTTTTTAAAAATTTGATTATATTTATGGTATGTAGAAATTTTTTACAGCAGAAATTAGTGGGTTTCTTATGCCACTTATGCCACAATGAGAAACTTAAACTATCAAGAGATATGGTGAGCTCTGTATACAGGTTCTGTTGTAAAAGAAAAGTGAGTGAGCTTTCTTTTCCTCTCTCTCATCAACCTCTCTCCTAGTCTCAAAAGATCTCCCAGTTTAGGTTAAATTAATTAAAAGGAAGAAAACCATTTTTCTACTTTTGTAAAGAAATGACTACTATTTGTATAAGGCCTTGCTCAACGGTCACTTCAGTAGCATATGAATTCATGAGTTTAAATGACTGCCTAATGTGACTTTATTTAAAATATCATTATGCCAACATTTCTTAGCCATATGAAGGTCTTTATTGTGGAAGGATGACTTCTAAGTGTCAATCCATGCTCTGTCCAACTCTAAAAGAAGACCCCTTACATTTTGATCCCAACCTATTTCCTACACAAAACATGTGCAACCAAATAGACTGACCTTCTTGTCTTTACTTAAATCATTCTTCCTCCACCCCTCCAATTGGGTTGCCTTTATTTCCTCCTTTCTCCACTTGTTAGAACTCTTATTTGTTGTTCAAAAGGGAGCTCAAATCCTACCTCCTACACAACACCTTTCTTGATCATCTAGTCAAAATAGTCTTTTCTTCTGTACTCCTAACGTACTGTCTGTGACTCATTTGGCATTTATATAAAAATATACTTTTTTTGTATTGTAGTCATTTTGTCATTTCTACATGTATCTCCTCAACTAGGCTATAAACTTCTGGAGGGCAGGACCATGGCTTTGTGCGACCTTATTTTCACCCACAGCAGTTAGGACAGCATCTTGCACATATAAAGTGATCAGTTAATATTTGATTTTTTTTTTAGTTTTTTTCAAATTTATTTGTTTTCAACTTTCAACAAGCACTTTCATAAGTTTTTTATTAGTTAATTTTATGTATTTTCAGTGTTCTACAATAAGTACTATATAACTTAGATTATTATTTTCCCCTCCCTCCCCAAGACGGCATACAATTTTGTTCTACACATACATTGGTTCTACACATACATTGTCATTAAATACATTTTCACTATAGTCATGCTGTGTTGGAGAATTAAAATGAGTGGGAGAAATCATCTAACAAACCCAAATGCAACACACACACACACACACACACACACACACACACACACACACACACAAAAATGTCTTTCTCTGGATGTGGAAGGCATTTTGCTTTAGACCACCATTGGAAATTTTTTTTAAGTCCTTGCATTGCAATGAAGTTCCAAGTCTACCACAAGAAACTCTCATACGCTGTGGTCATTGCTGTGCACAAAGTTCTCCTGGTTCTGCTCCTTTCACTCAGCATCAGATCATATAAATCTTGCCAGGCCTGTCTGAAGTCTTCCTGTTCATCATTTCTTACAGCACAATAGTATTCCATTACATTCATATACCATAATTTATTCAGCCATTCCCCAATTGATGGGCATCCCCTTGATTTCCAGTTTTTGGGCCACCACAAAGAGAGCTGCTATAAATATTTTTGTACGTGTGGGACCCTTTCCATTTTTATGATCTCCTGGGGATATAGTTCTAGAAGCGATATTGCTGGGTCAAAGGGTATGCATATTTTTGTAGCCCTTTGGGCATTGTTCGGAATTGCTCTCCAGAATGGTCGGATCAGCTCACAGCTCCACCAGCAATGAATTAGTGTTCCAACTCTCCCACATCCTCTCCAACATTTATCATCTTCCTGTTCTGTCATGTTTGCCAATCTGACAGGTGTGATGTGGTCCCTCAGAGTTGTTTTGATTTGCATCTCTCTAATCACAAGTGATTTAGAGCATTTTTTTATATGACTATAGATAGGTTTAGTTTCTTCCTCTGAAAACTGCCTATTTATGTCCTTTGACCTTTTATCAATTGGGGAATCACTTTCATAAGTTTTAAATTTTCTCCCCCTCCTTCCCCATGACAGCTTGCAATCTTACATGGGCTCTACACATACATTCTTATTAAACGCCTTTTCACATTAGTCCATGTACATAGAAGGATTAAAACAAATGGAAGAAAACATGAATAAAGTGAAACAAAACATAACATTCTGCGTTCTGACTCCATAGTTCTTTCTCTGGATGTGGATGGCATTTTGCATCATGAGTCCTTTGGAAATGTTTTAGGTCCTTGCTTCCTGTGAAGGACTAGGTCTGTCCAAAGCAATCCTCACACACTGTGGCTGTTACTGTATATAATATTCTCCTGGTTCCACTCACTTCGCTCAGCATCAGTTCATATAAGTCTATTCAGGTGTTTCTGAAGTCTTCCTATTTGTCATTTCTTATAGCAATATATATATTCCATTACATTCATATACCACAACTTGTTCAGCCATTCCCCAATTGATGGGCATCCCCTTGATTTCCATTTCTTGGCCACCACAAAGAGAGCTGCTATAAATACTTTTGTACATGTGGGACCCTTTCCCATTTTTATGATCTCTTGAGGATACAGTCCTAGAAGCAATATTGCTGGATCAAAGGGTATGCATATTTTTGTAGCCCTTTGGGCATTGTTCGGAATTGCTCTCCAGAATGGTCGGATCAGCTCACAGCTCCACCAGCAATGAACTAGTGTTCCAACTCTCCCACATCCTCTCCAACATTTATCATCTTCCTGTTCTGTCATGTTTGCCAATCTGACAGGTGTGATGTGGTCCCTCAGAGTTGTTTTGATTTGCATCTCTCTAATCAGTAGTGATTTAGAGCATTTTTTTATGACTATAGATAGCTTTAATTTAATAGCTTTATATCCTTTGACCATTTATCATTTGGGGAATGATTTGTATTCTTGTAATTGATATTTCATTATCTAAGTGTCAAGTGTCAACTCTAAAAGCAGAGTGATATAGTACAAAGAGTTGTGGATGTGGAATCAGAAGTTCTTGGTTCTGATTGTGATAATGTAACACTGAACAAGTTATTGAACCTTCTTTGAGCCTTAGCTTGCTCTGTATTAATAATGATAATAACTACATTTATATAATATTTTAAGGTTTATGAAACGTTTTATATACATTCTCATTTGGTCCTTACAAGAATCTGTGAAATAGATAGTATTATGTTCATTTCACACATGTGGAAACTGAATCTTATTGAGATTTAAATTGTTTTTACCTGTGATCCTATAAAAATATCTGAGGTATTTGAATGTGGATTTGAATCCAAATTCAGCATTAAAATACAAACCAAAGAAAACCTCACAGTTAAAGAAAACTTTATCCAGAGCTCTCCTTTTGAAGAGGAAGAATTGGACTAGATAATTGCTGAGGTACCTTCCATCTCTAAATCCTATTTGTTTGGCACATTATTAATTGTGAAGAAATGGGAGAGATTATAGAAAAGCTGCTTGATACACAGTTTCTACCCCCAGGGAGCTTATAGTTTTGTTGTATGCATACAGTATAATGCTGAAATGATTATGAAAGTTCCACAAAGTTTCAGCTCAAGAGTTTTGGAAGGCAGCATGGAGTCAGAGCCTAAACTGAGCTTTGAAGACTAGATTTTATTGCATTTATAGGATTTATTGTGGTGAATTTTCCAGGGTAACAATAGGAACAGTGAAGAGAGTCAGGAAAGACTAAATCATCCTCAGTAACTATTAGAAAGGTGAGCTGGATTACTCTCTGGCTAAATAAGGAGGAAGTTTAGATGAGTATGGGACAGGCCAGTTATAAGGGCTCTGAATGACTATTTTGAACTTGACCTGTTAGGAATAAGAACTCATTAAGCTTTTTGAATAAGGTAATGAATGATATGATGAGAATCGTGTTTTAGGAAGATAAAACTGATGGCAAAATGCAGACTGGAGAGGAGACAGGCAGACCGGTTAGGAAGGTTTTGTAGTATGTGTAAAGGGATGAGCTCTTGAATCAATTGTAGGAGCAGCAGTAGAGCACAAGTAAAGATAAATTTTGACAGAACATTCAACAGGACTTGACAATTGACTAGATTTAAGAGTTGAGGGATAGGGATAAATCCAAGATAACAAGTTTTTGAGTTTGACGTTTTAATACTCTCTCCAAATAGGAAAATCACAGTTGGAAAATAGGAGACTAGAGAGTCAACAGACCTACCAAGTTCAAGTGTCTGTGCTAGGCTAGGCAATGGAAATGCCAAGTTGGAAAAAGCACAGAAGTGCCTGACCTCAAGGAGGTGATGATATGATGATATTCAGAAGGGGCAGCTAGCTGGCACAGTGCATAGAGAACCAGTGCAGGAGTCCGGAGGACCTGAGTTCAAATCTCACCTCAGACACTTGACAGTCACTAGCTGTGTGACCTTGGGCAAGTCACTTAACCCCAATTGCCTCATCTCCAGTCATCCTGATGAATATCTGGTCACTAGATTCAGATGGCTGTGGAGGAGAAGTGAGGCTGGTGACCTGCACAGCCCTCCCTCACTCAACACAAAGTCAAGTGCAAGTCATGTCATCATTTCTCTGATGGCATGGTTTTCTTTGGCAGTGAAGGATGAACACATACACATATTGAGTTAATATAATAGCTCTGTGAGTTCAATGAGAGGATAGGTATAGAGAGTAGAGCAGAAGTCTTGTGCTCACATTTATAAACAGAAGAACAGGCTCTCCCAAGTAGTGGTCAGGCAGTAGAACAATATAGTGTCATGGAAACTAAGAGAGGAGATAGTTTTGAAAATGAAGAGGTGGCCAACTATATCAAATACTGCACACTAAAAAATAATAAAGGCTGAGAAAAGGCCTTTGGATTTGTCAAGAAGAAAGTAAGGTTGTTGACCTTGAAAATAGTAGCAGTCTTTAAAGGAAAGGTAGATACAAAAGTGCCAGGTGAAGGGGGTTTAGATGAACACTTGGTGAACTTTTTTTTTTATTTTTGTTTTTAACAATAATTGTGCTGTATCTTTGCCTTAGACGTTTCTAAAAAATTTTTTAGCCTCTCATGCATTTGGGAACAAATATTACAGAGGTCAGGAGTACAGTATTTTTGGTTTGCTAAAAGTTTTTGTTGTCAGAGATCCACAAACGAAAGCCTAAGGCAGTATTAGATACTTGGTAGTACTATCTTCCAATGAACTATTTTTGAATTGTCTTAAGTGCTGCCCTATGTACCTACCTAATGACCCCCTATACCATGACTTAAAATAGAAGTAAATTTAGCTAAGTATATATTGTTGCTTTCTTTCTTGGTATATTAATTGAATTGCGTTTTTTGGGGAGAAAGGGGAAACACAAGGGGAAAAACTTGAATTATATTTATGACTTTTTAATATACTAAAGCTTTTATTAGCATTTGTGGTAATTAGTGCTGAAAGTTTTAATGACCACATTTGTAGCTTTAGAACAAAGTTGATATGCAGTGGCCATGAGTTACAAATATATGGAACATGGTGTTTTCTTAATCCAGCGATCTTAAAATAGAATCATTTTATTTTTTTATAAATTTTATTTTTTTCTATTTTAAAAATATTTATTTATTTAATTTTAGTTTTCAACGTTCACTTCCACAAGATTTTGAGTTCCAGATTTTCTCCCCATCTCTCCCCTCCACCCTTCCCCCAAAAACTTGAATTCTGATTACCACTTCCCCCAGTCTGCCCTCCTTTCTATCATACCCCTTCCTTCTCTTATCTCCATCCCTTCTATTTTCTTGTAAGGCAAGAGAGATTTCTATACGCCATTGCCTGTATGTCTTATTTCCTAGTTGCATGTAGAAACAGTTTTTAACAATTGTTTTTAAAACTTTGAATTCCAACTTCTCTCCCTTCCTCCCTCCCCCCGCATTCCCACTGACACAGCAAGCAATTCAATATAGGTTATACATGTGTAGTTATGCAAAACACTTTCATAACAATCACATTGTGAAAGACTAACTATATTTCCCTCCATCCTATCCTGCCCCCCCCATTTATTCTATTTCCTCTTTTGACCTTGTCCTTCCTCAAAAGTGTTTACTTCTAACTTCTGTCTGCTTACCCCCTCCTCCCATTTGCCCTCCTTTCTGTCATCCCCCCCACCCTTGGCTTATCCTCTTCCCCCTACTTTCCTGTAGTGTAAGATAGACTTTCATACCAAATTGAGTGTGCATGTTATTCCCTCCTTAAGCAAAATGAGATGAGAGTAAGGTTCACTCTTTTCCTCTCACCTTCCCTCTTTTCCTCAATTGAAAAAGCTTTTTCTTGCCTCATTCATGTGAGATAATTTGTCCTATTCCATTTCTCCCTTTCTCCTCCCAATATATTCCTCTCACTCCTTAATTTCATTTTTTTCGATATCATCCCTTCCTATTCAACTCACCCTGTGCCCTCTGTCTATATGTATATAATCTCTCCAACTAGTATAATCCCTCCCTAATACTGAGAATAGCCTCAAAAGTTATAAATATTATCTTTACATGTAGGAATATAAACAGTTTAACTTTAGTAAGTCCTTTATGATTTCTCTTTCCTGTTTACTTTCCTTTTCATGCTTCTCTTGATTCTTGTGTTTGAAAAATCAGATTTTCTATTCAGCTCTGGTCTTTTCATCCAGAATGCTTGAAAGTCCTCTCTTTCATTGAATGACCATTTTTCCCCTGAAGTTTTATACTCAGTTTTGCTGGGTAGGTGATTCTTGCTTTTAATCCTAGCTCCTTTGACTTCTGGAATATCATATTCCAAGCTCTGTGATCCCTTAATATAGAAGCTGCTGGATCTTATGTTATCTTGATTGTATTTATACAATACTCAAATTGTTTCTTTCTGGCAGCTTGCAATATTTTCTCCTTGACCTGGGAGCTCTGGAATTTGGATATAATATTCCTAGGAGCTTTTATTTTGGGATCTCTTTCTGGAGGCAGTAGGTATATTCTTTCAATATCTATTTTACCCTTTTGTTCTAGAATATGAGGGCAGTTTTCCTTGAAAATTTCTTGAAAAATTATGTCTAGGCTCTTTTTTTGATTATGGCTTTCAGGTAGTCCAATAATTTTAAAATTGTCCCTCCTGAATCTATTTTCTAGGTCAGTTGTTTTTCCAATGAGTCATCCTTCCACAATAATGACCTTCATATGGCTGGATCACTCTTCTCTTTCATACTAAGGTTAAATTTGGTTGAATATTGTGAAATTTTGGTTGGTGTTTGCGTTTTGCTTTAAAAAAAAAAAAAGTCAGACATTGTACCTTAACTTTCTTCTTTCCCCATTCTATATTGCTTTGGTGGTGGGGATCAGGGAGAGAAGGGAAAAAGGAATGGGAAAGCAGAGCTAGCCCATCAAAAGGTACAGAAACAATTCACCGTCCTCTGTTTCCTCTAGTACAGACCTTACTGCCTTCCTGGATTATTGAAATAGCCTCCTAACATATCTTTGGTGAATATTGTTTCTCTTCCCCATACAATCTATTTTCCTTTATATGATGAACTAATCTTCCTTTATAGACAAATCTAATTCATGTCATTCCTGTGCCTCAAACCTATATGGCTCCCTGTTGCCTACTGAAGAAAATTCCCATCTCTTATTTGGCACTGAGACTCCTGGCAGCCTGGTGCTACAGTATCTTTCTAACCTTATGTAACATGTATAACATCCCTTCATGTATCCTATATGCTGTAACCAAATTGTGGCATTTACTATCTAATGTATAGGTTCAGTGCTTTTTAAAATTTTTGCAGGATTTAGAACTTGAAGTGAGCTTAGCCATCTAGTCTAGCTTTCCCTCCTTCTCCATTTTTGATTAGAAAAGAAACTGAATCTTTCAGAGAAGTGAAGTGATGACTTGCTTAAGGTTATATGGGTATAACATAGCAGACAGAGCCTGAGCTTGAACCCAATCTTTTGACTCCTGTGCTGCTGCTGTCTTTAATGTTTTACTTACCAATTTGCTCATACCATTTCTTGGAGCAAGAATATCCTGCTTTTCCCTCCCCTTAATATTCTCCTATTTAAATCCTCCCCATCTTTTTTAGAGGTCCAACTAAAAAGCTGATTAAGCTAAAAAACACTTTGTACACATTTTAAACAATGGGAAGGATACATTAATTTATCAACCCCTAAAAGTGAGAACCCACAGCAGCTACTCCAGTAATCTCAGGTACTCAGACCATACTGTTCAGTAATTTCAGAAACCAGTGCAGCTAGGTTACTTGTTTCTGCTGTTGGACTTTCTTTAGTGCTTCAAGTCTCTTCTCCTTGAGGCTCTCCAAATCGTCCTCATGCATCTGATCCAGTTTTTGAATCTCAGAGTCCAGCTGCTGTTCCACAACATTGGTTGTCTGAAGCAACTGATTCTCCAGGACTTTTGCAAACATATCAATAGATGTATGAGCTTCCATTCAAAAATTATTCCTTCTTTGAAACCTCTCTGATCCATCCCAGATTGTAATATTCTTAGTGCCACTCCCATAGACTGAACATAACACTTGATTTATACCTCTCATGAATTTTGTTTTTTTTTTGTATTACTATTTGTGTATGTATCATTTCTGTTCAGTGAGGTCAGGGATTGTCTGTATAAAATGGGAGTAATAGTAATTACACTGCCTACTATTTAAGGTGGTTGTGAGAAAAATACTTTGTAAGCTATATAGTGCTATATAAATATATGCTAATATTAAATGTTGTTGAATTAATTTTATAGATGAAGAAACTGAAGCTTAGAGAGATTAAATAAATTGCCCAACTACATTTGAAAGTGGAACTGAGAGCTAAGTTTCCTGATAACCAGTTCAGTTTTCTTTTCACTCATGATTCCAGGTGATTCTAGTTCCAATTAATTCCCTTTCCCCACCAGTAAACCTCAACTCATGGCTGCCTAGTGTTCCCTCCTAGTATCTTATTGCTTATAAACCTCTTTATGAGGTTTCCCACCAGACCACCTTGCATGTGGGAAATAACACAGACCTTTACTTGCCTTGCCCTGTTTCCTATTAAAGGCATACAGTTTTTCCTTGGGATGTTTGTAAGTTTTCTACAAAGTGCTACAGAAGAAAGGAGGCCAGTAATCAAAAAGAAGTTTAAAAGTAACAAAGGTCTTAATAGTTCTTGTCCTACCTGTAAACTACAGAGAACTTAAGCCTCACTTATTCTTAGTCTTGTCTTTCTTACTGACTGATCCTCTTCTGCCAGGTCTTGTCCACAATGTTGGCTAGCCTCCTGTTTAACCTGAATGTTAAAACAGTTCTAGCTTTATAGCTCCCAGCGAGTTGTTGGCTTGGCAGGGTTGCATTTTATCCCTTTACAATCTCCTTTTATGGTTCTTATCTATAGGTTTAGCACACTCCCTCCTCCCACTTCTGTTTTTCTAAGATGAATTTATACTTTGTCTTTTTCATTTTAGACTACTGTGGCCATTAGTATAAGGAAGTAATGTTGACCTCTGGCTCTTTGAATAAGCAAGATCCTTCCCTCTCCATCTCCTTCAATTCATTCTCCACCTGGCTAGCAAAATCATTTTCGTAAGGTGCAGTCTTGACCATGTTATTCTTCTGCTCAAAACCTAGTGGCCCTCCATTGCCTCTATGATAAAATACAAACTTCTCAGTCTGTTATTTAAGCTTCATCCCAGTCTAGCTCTGGCCCACCTTTCTAGCCTGATTTCATATTACTCTTCTTCACAAATTTCCTATTCTAGCCAAAATGCATTATCAGATAAACACTGTTTCAGTAATCCTTCTGGCAAGACCTGTAATGTTACTCCTTTTCAACTCATTGCAGGCATTGGTAGCTGTGTAGGAACTAGATTGGAGAAAGGAGAGACCAGATGCAGGTAGAGCATCATTGTTGTCATGTCTTGTGTTTCCTCTTTCCTCTTCCAAGGAAGTTCAGTTCAATAAACATTTATTAAGTGCCTACTCTAGTACTGTGCCAAATGCTGGGGATGCAGAAAGATAGTCCCTGGCCTCAGAGCTTACAATCTAATGAGGGAGACAGCATGCGAACAAATACATACAAAGCAAGCTTTATACAGGATAAATAGAAAATCATTTAAAAAGGGAAAGCACTTTTTGAGTAGGGTCTGGGAAAATTTCCTGTAGAAGGTGGGATTTTGGTTAGGATGTAAAGGAAGCCAGGGAGGTCAGTAGCTGGAGTAGAGGAAGGGAGAGTATTCCAGGCATGGGGAATAGCCAGAGAAAATGCCCAGAATGGAGAGATAGTGTCTTATTCATGGAACAGGCAGGAGCCTGTCATCACTGGATTGAGTAGTATGTGTTGGGGGAGTAACGTGTAAGAAGACTGGAAAGGTAGGAGAGGGCTAGGTTATGAAAGGCTTTGAATATGAAATAGAGTGCTTTGCATTTGCTCCTGCAGGCAGTAGAAGTCACTGGAGTTTGAATAGGGAGGTGACAAGATCAGACCTGTTTTAGGAAAATCATTTTGGTGGCTTGACTGGAGAATGGACTGACTTGGAGAGACTTGAGCAGGCAAACCCACCAGGAGGTTATTGCAGTAATCCATGTGTAAAATGATGAGGGCCTCAACCAGAGCAGTGGTAGTGTTAGAAGAAAGGAGGAGTTGTATTGGAGAGATGTTGCAAAAGTGAAAGAATAGGCCTTGGCAATAGCTTGGATATGGAGGGTGAGAGACAGTGAGGAATTCAGCTCCTTGGTTGATAGTCTGAGGCCCTAGGAGAATGGTGTTGTCCTCTATAGTAATTGGGAAGGAGGCGGTTTAAGGGGAAAGAAAATGAGCTCTGTCTTGGACATGAAAATGAGTTTGTTTTGAATTTAAGATGTCTTCTAGACTTCCAGTTTGAGATGTCTGAAAGGCAGAGATGTGAGATTGGAGGTCAGCAGAGAGATTGGGGCAGGATAGGTAGATTTCAGATCATAAAGATGGTGATTAAACACATAAGAGCTGAAGAGATCACTAAATGAAATAGTGTAGAGGGAGAAGAGTAGAGGACCCAGGACAGAACCCTGAGAGAGATGTGTACTATAAGAGTGTGTAATCTGGATGAGGATATAGCAAAGGAGATAGCGGTGTAGTTAGATAGGTAGGACAAGGACCAAGAGAGAGTGGTGTCCCCAAAACCTTTGTAAAAGTCCTAATCTGGTTTTTGAAGATTACCATATTTCTCAATTGTAGACTGTAGACTGACTGATATCCACATGCCAAGCAAGGTAGATATCCTTTATCTGAAAACAGAATAGTTTATAATTTTGGTTTTTAATATCTTTCCCTTCACTGTTTTCTTATCTAAGGCATAAAAGAGTTTTTGTGTTAAGTTTAATTCCTAATAACAAATCAATTTTAAAAAAACACATGTGAAGACTGTATTCTTTGATCAAGAGCATTTCTTTAAGAAATGTAAAAAGAAAAATGTTAAAGGGGGATCAGTGTCAAAGGCTGCAGAGAGGTCAAGGAGAAGGAGGATTGAGAAAAAAACAATTGAATTTGTCAACCAAGAGATCACTAGTAACTTTGGAGAGAGCAGTTTCAGTGGGTGGGGGCATCTATTGTAATTGACCTTTTCAGGGAGTTTATTGCAAATGGCAGAAAAAAATGGGGTGATAGCAGAACTGGAAGGCTCAATAGAGGGTTTTTTCAGGGAAATATGGGCATATTTGTAGGTGGTAGGAATTGAGCTAGTAGTGAGTGAGGGAGACATTGAAAATAAATGAAAGAGTGGGGATGACAGAGCAGGCAGTTTGTTAGAGGAGATAGAATGGAATGGGATAGGTTGAACAAGAAGTAGGATTAGCTGCAGTAAGGGGTAAAGCTACATCATCATGTGAAACAGGTAAAAGAGGTGAAAGCAGCAGGAAGCACCTGAGTGATAGATGAGGAAGAAGGGAGAAGAGGGAGTTGATGATGAATGATTTCAGTGTTTTTATGTAGAATATATGGGCAAGGTTCTCAGCTGAGAAGAGTGGAGGGTGAAGGAGTCAGGGGAGATTTGAGATTTAGAGATTATGTGAACTCTCACCTTTCTGCCTACTAGAAGTGCAGGGTCACTATTAGAAAAATACCTAAGCGTGCAGTGTCTTACTCAGAACCTTGTTTCTCCTGGTTCCCATGAATATAAAACCACAGTATCATTTATTTATACCACACTTCCTCAGTTTGTTGCTTTTTTTCCTCAAATTTTCCAATTTATATCCATATGCTACTTGAGAGAAGAAATTACCTATTCCTTTTAGGGAATATAAGATAGTTATCACTGTAAATGTATCCCCATTAAAATGTAGTCTTCTTGAGGGTAAAGGGTGTTTTTAGTTTCTCTTTACAGTTCTGGAATCTAAATCTAGCACTGTAGCTTGCATGTAAGGCAGGCAAGCTTAATAAATAAATCTTTGATGAACGATTAGGACATGGTACTAGACTAGAGTAGATTTACTACATGTGGACCATCCTTTCTATCCCCCTGCCTCCAGATTGCTAACATCTCCTCCTACCAGATTACAATGTAGTTTATATATAAGAAAACTTTACTTTTATATAGGACATTATGAATTACCATTATATCTTACAAGGCTCTGGATATTTACTCAATACTTTATCTACATTATCTCATTTGATTTTCACCATGTCCCTCTGAAGTATATAGAAAAATACTATTATCACCAGGAGATTGAGGATCAGAGTGATCAAGTGACCTAGCCCAGGGTCACACAGGTGTTGGGCAACATGAACTCCGGCCAGGCAGTCTGAACCCAGACCATTGAAGTCCCTAGTCCAGTCTACCTTTCAGTGCCTAAAGTTGACATACAGATAATCCTCCCCCCGCCCAAGTAATGTGTCCTGTGAAGCTCTTTGTGGTAAAATAATATTCTTGCAGAAAAGGGGAGTAAAAAATTCTTTCTATTACCTGCCTTCATTTCATAAAGAATTCATATTTGTATAGTACTTAGTGCTTTTCAGAGGATTTTCATATAATTCCATAAGATAATAGGTAAGGCCAATATCAGGCTTTATAGCTGAAACAACAGATACGCAGATTAAGAAACCACCACAGGTTCAATGTAGCAGAGCTAGGTCTTCTGCTTCCTACATGGTGCACTTCTCATGTCTCATTTGGCTTCACAATTTGTTGCATTTTCTCAGATTTTCTGATTTATTCCCATAGACCACTTAAAGAAGAGAATTGCCTGTGTCAGAGAGTAAGGGAGAAGAGAAGCAAGGGTCTTTTAAGTTTAACTGGCTTCTTTTGTTAGGATTTTAAGAAAACAAAGCTTATATTAAGCAATGCTAAGAAATGATACTGTCTTTTCCAATCCTGGTTTGTTTATCTTTGTATATTCATTTTAAAAATGGAACTTGCCCATATTAAGGTATATTATGGGAACTAATTATTACTTATTTCCACGTTATGGAATTGTCAAACAGTTCTTTAGTTATATACAGAAACTAAAGAAGAGCACATTCTACATAATGTCATAAAGTAACATTTTGTACGTTTTATAGCTGCCAGGACTTCTGGTTGTTGAGAGCCTTTATTTCATTGGGAGAAGAATGGAAACCTTTTTTTTAAGTGTTTAAAAAAGGTGAGAGTGAACCTTTGTGAACAAAATGTGAAAAATTGGCTTTACCGTTTTGGTGGGGGGAGGGGATGACCCTTTCATACATACATATATATATATACACACACACACACACACACACAGAATGAGTGTAAGACAGAATGAGTATAAATCATAACAAATAACATACTTGCATTTACTCAGATAGGAGTTATGTTTTCTAATTAGTTTTGCTTTAGTCATAATACTCATTTAATAATGAAATGTCTGCTACATAGGATTTCCTAAAAATCTTGGTGTGCAGTTTAAAGCTTTAATAACTAAAAACTGCACTAAGACTTGGGATACCCTATATGAAGAGCACTCTTATAGGCTTGTAGGGGGAGATACAAAGATAGTTAAGATATGCACCCATAGTGCTTATTATAGTGGAGCACTGGGCATGTTGCATACACAAATATATGATACTATTTAATAAATATATTAATTAATACAGAGTATTGCTGCCATTAATATTGAGGCAACAAGGAAGGCACAAGGTGCTATGTAAAGCCACCGAAAGAAAAGATCATTTTCTACTGGGGGATCAGGGAATATTTCTTGAAGAAGGTTCTGTTTGAGCTAGGACCAGAAGGATTTCTTAAGGTAGGAAAGAAGGTGAGCAAAAACATAGAGTAAGCATGGATTGTATATGAGGAACAAAAGGTTGACTATAGTGTTGCAAGGAATCGTGTGAAACAGAGGCCAAACTAAGGACCTCCAACTTTATTCACTTGGCAGTAGGGAGACATTTGAAGGTTTTGAGTGGAGGAGTGACAACACTTTTGGGAATAAGGGACATTACTCTGGTAGTGGTATGAAGGATGAGACTAGAGTCCAGAAGAAATAATAGGAGGCTGCTCTGGGGGCCAGGTTTATAGTAACGAAGATGCTTCTGTACTAGGATGATGGAAGGAGAGAATGAGTTCAAAGTATAATGTGAGGCAAATGCACAAGATTTGGTAACTAAATGGTTGTAGGTAGTGAGAGAAAGGGAAGAATCAAATGTACTAATGAGATTTTATGCATTATGATTACAAATGATGCCATTGATAGAAAACGGGTGGTTTTGGAGGAAGTGATAGGTGTACTGTCTTGAATAGGTACACTAAGAAGTTAGATAAAAATAGGATCTTTAGGAATAGAAATAACTAAAATGGACTCTCCAAATAGATATAGATTTAGTACATCATTTAGTAGTACATAATTTAGGAAGTATGCTTTATTTTAGTAACTCAAAAAAATATTATTAGTAAAGCTAAAACTGTTGAAATAGAGGTCATGGTTTTCTGCTGTGTAATTTAGACCTAAGTTCTTTCCTCCCATAATTTAAAAAAGTTTTAAATTTAGTTTTCAGAATTTTTGATACTTAATGTGTATCTAAAATACTTTTGTTGCACTAGCATCTTTACATTTCTTGAAGAAAAGTCCTTGGTTAAAGAATATATTAATGACATACGTTTTAAAAAAATTAGTTATTAAAAATCAAGCTTAACACAAAAACTCTTTTATCATGCCTAAGATAAAAAGGTGAGGGACAGATTAAAAACCAAAATTATAAATGATTTTCTATTTTTAATTATAGGTGTTTGATTGGCATTAGGATATCGGACTACAGTTGAGAAATATAGTAATCGTCAAAAACCAGTTAGGACTTTTATAAAGTCCTTCTTTTACAACTTTTACAAAGAAGGGCAGATAAATAAATCCCCATAATGTTAAGAAAATCCCTGACCACAGATTCTGTGGAAGTAGATTTTTTCTCTAGAAAAATGGGGGGAAAAATTCTTATTCCAGGGAATTTTTATGTATATCTATATATATATTATATCTACATCTATCTATATCTATATCTATATATCTATATATATCTATATATGTGTATCTATCTATCTATCTATCTATCTATCTATCTATCTATCTATCTATCTATCTATCTATCTGTCTATCTATATGTTTTGCAAAGCATCTTTCCACTTGTCATTGCACCCAGAATCTAATGGGGCATGTCTAAATTTCAGCACATGCCTTATGTGTCTTACATTCACATTTAGAAGCTTTGTAAATCCCAGCCTTTGAAGGCCTTTATCATATATCATAATGACTGTTCCCTAAGTAGATGGTAGGAGTAGCCATGTAATATTTACTTTCCTATCATTTTCTTAGTTTTTGGAGTTACAGGCCTTAAATAATTTATTCCAAATACTCTGAAGGAAAAGCATATTGTTCAGTTTGAAGACTTTAAAATGGTACATGCTTTTTTTAAACTCTCACATAATGGTGCAGCAAAGGACTGTGCTCATACATGAGATACTTTATTTTTTATCTCTAGTATTATTTTAAGTACTAGTGTTATTTTCAGTTTAGCTTTTGGCAAATTCTGGGACCATTTAAAAATGCTATTATTCTTTTATGACTGTCATTGCTCCCCCACCCCCAGTCCCCTATACCTAAGCTAATGTCTTAAAAACACACAAGCAGCATTTTTGTAGCTTATCGTGTCTAAGAGTTAAAGATTCACTTTTTAGTGAATCTTTCCATGATCTTTATAGTTCCTTGATATATAATCTCACTTTACAGTTTTTGTTCATAAGATTTCAGAGTAATATTTCTTTTCCTTCTAGATACAGTTTTGATAGTTACCTTTAGTTGAGTGTGTGGGGACTCAGGAGGCCCATGAACTTGGATGCAAAAAAAAAAATTCTTTTTTAGTTTTATTAACATCTACTTGAAATTTAACATTTCTTTTAATTGTTGAGTGTAGGCAACAAACTCTGGTAAGTAGTAGCAGTACCTGATTTTTTCACCAATAGAAATCAGACGTTTTTATATCACATTCCAATTGTTGTAGAGTTCTCAGTATTGTTTATGCTTATTAATACTTTAAAAATTATTATAGTTATTAGACTTGCTGCTAGGTTATACATGCTTAATCTTCCTATCTACAGACTATATTTTAATAGCATTGCATTTCTTTGTAATACTCTACATTTTATGCACTATTTGAAGAAAGGGTCAGTCATCACCAGACTGACAAGTTGGGTTTTTGTCACTCAAAAAGATCAATATTCCCTGTTCTAGTTAAGTAGTGGTGAGTAAACAATAGTTTTGAAGTTTAAATGGCTAGTCTAGTCCAGAGTTTCAGTTCATCAACAACATATATTAACCTGCTTTTATATTCAATTACGCTTTTTCTATAAAAATAGTTCTTAGATCAGCTGAAGAGAAGCAGTTACCTGGTTCCAGTATAACATTATTTAAAAGGATGACACTACTTTAGAGCAATTATTAAAGAAGCAATACAGATGCCTAGGAATATTACTCTGAGTATCACATTGGTTCATTCTTCATAATTTGAAGCTGTTATCACTGCTTGATATAAGACCTTCTCTCTAACTCAGCCTGAATTTTTCCTTAACATCAAAAAACCTTTGGGAGTATATACACAGTTCTGACTTTGAAATTAAGGGCTACAAAGCTACTTGGTGTGAGCTGGCTTATATTTATTTTGCTTTTGCTTTTCTCTGGTTGGAGAAGCTGCCTTCTTGCAGTTTATTACAGCAGTATTGTTAGCTGGCTCTGATATTCTCAGGTGCCTCTTTTGAGGGCTCCCTTTGCATAAAACCCCTATGATGGTATTTTTCAGATCAAGGTTTTCTTGGCAGCCAGTTTTTATGTCACTTTGGCTGGTGGAAAGCAGACCTGGGGAATAATCTTAACTCTGAAACTGTTTGTGTGACCTTTGAGAAGTCGTACTATCTTTCTGGTAGCCTCATGTGAAAGAATAGCAGGGTTAAATGAGATGACCTGTGAGGTCTTTTCTCCCATCAAATAGCTAGAAATTAGCATACACTTGGTTCCTTTACTGACAGTTGGACATCTGTAGTTTTGCAGCCTTGCTTTTGTTAGAGACTGCGTAAAGCAATCAAACCTCTTTTCAGGCTATACAAGTTAAAGACTTTTTAAGGAGTATGTATTTACGACAGAAATATAAAGTATTTTCCTTATGCTTATGATTGCTGTCAGTAGATGGGTGCTGCCTGACAGGTGTATCTCCTGTATGGGAAATCTCGTCTCTTTACTGAGATGATCTTACCAGCTTTGTCAACAAGAATTCATTGTCTGATCATGGGGAAGGGACAAAATATTTTTCCACCTAGATCAGGGATTGCTAAACTTTTTTGCGTCATGGATCCCCTTTGGCAGTTTGGAAAAAGCTATGAACCCTTTCTCAAAATAATGTTTTTAAATGAATATTTAAAAAATCGTAAGATTACAAAGGACACCAATCATATTGAAATACAGTTATCAAAATATTTTAAAGAAAACAAGTTTTTGGACCCCAGGTTAGGAACCATTCATCTAGACGTATATTCCCCAACTCTTCATGTCTGCAAAACTGTCTGATTATTTTCTGTCATTGGATTTATTGTAATATATACCAAATATATCCAAATCAACTTTAACAACATAAATGGAATCAATGCTAATTTTATTGTGGACCTGGAGGCAGCCTAGTATAGTGAGAAGAAAGCTGGCCTGGGAGTTAGGAACACCTGGGTTTAAAGCTGACCTCTAATAAATTCTGGTCATGTGACCCAGGGCAGCCACTTAAATAGCCTATTCTTTAAGCTTTAGACTCTAAGTTGAATAGATGGGTAAGGGGAAGTTCCTCACTGGGAGCTTCCTAGCTTTGTGTCTTTCCTTTCCCTCCCCTCCTCCCCTCCTCCCCTCCTCCCCTCCTCCCCTCCTCCCCTCCTCCCCTCCTCCCCTCCTCCCCTCCTCCCCTCCTCCCCTCCCTCTCTCTCTCTCTCCCTCTCTTCCTTCCTTCCATCCATCCATCCATCCATCCATCCATCCATCCATCCATCCATCCATTGCTGAAGGGAGCTAGCAGTAAGGAACTTCCTCAACGAATACATTATCAGCACCTTCAGAGTCATTGTTCATTATGTACTTCTGTCTCATGATATCTCTGTGTGTGTATACATATATATGTATACATACATATATATGTAGTATAAATCTGACTTTATATCTGAATTTCTAGGTTTATGAACTTCATTTTTTATTTATTCGCAAAGACTTACGAAAGCTCCCTGTATTGCCATATTTATTCACTGTACAGGTCATTCCTGACTTAGAAACTGTGACTCAAAGAGCTGTTGTCCCTCCCTTGCCCTGCCAGAGCCTGCACTGCCATGGTAGCTGCCATGAAAACAAACAAACAAAACAAAACTTGGAACTTTTAGGTAGTCTGTTGTTTCAGAAATGGAGAAAGAGAAGAAACTGAAAGGCATACAACTGAGTGAAGCCAAACCCAGGGCAAAATATTATGCAGAGCCAACCTGCTTCTAAAATTTCTTGATCCACTCTGTTGCTTGAATTTATTCTCTTTTGAATACTGCCTACAATTTCACCAGTTAAAGATTGATTTGTTTTTATAAGCCCTTTTAAAAGATAAAAATACTTGGGAAATTTGTCTGGACTCTTATTTTTTATACAGGTAGCTTTCTTTTCAACACCCAACTGAGATAAACTGCTGTGAACATGGTAACACATAAGCAGAGGGAAAGAAATTCAGAAAATCTGGAGAACTTTGGGTGTGAGAACAAGTCTCTTGTCTTGTGGTGGTGGTGCTAGGGAGTGGTGTTTAGATTGGGCTTATTAAGTCATCCTGAGACTATTGAGAGACTGGCACAGGAAGAATTAGGATGTGAGAGAAAAGGCACAGGAATCATGTAGGTAAAGTTTGTCTTTAACATCCCCCATCTCAGAATTTTGTCCTGAACAGACCTTGCGCTCTCTCACCCAAGAAAAAGGCAGGTGATTGTCTTCGTTTTGGTATTCTTCTTTTCTGTCTCATTATGTTAACCGAATTATAGTTTTGTTTTGTTTTTGTTTTTGTTTTTTTGTGTGTGTGGACCAACCTGGAAATGTAAGCACCTTTTATAACATTTATGGGATGAGATTCCCAAAAAATGACAAATTTCTGCAATATGACTTATTCCTAAGTTGGGGGATGCTTGAATTAATATTCACAGTGAAAAGGATGATTCTAGTAGAAAAAGTCCTTGTTGAAAACTGACTCAAAATAGGAGGTTGGCTAAAATGTTAAGGTGGAATACATCAGTGTTCATTACTGTTGAAGAACGCAAAAGTCTAAGTAAATAAATGTTTTTAATAAATGAGATTTATTCCAAGAATACTTCTTTTCACTTTCTGTCACTTGTTATCTCAAAGGAAGACAGGAGAGTATATTGGAAAGAGACACAGGAATTTTAATCTTAGTCCTGTAACAAATTCTACTATGTGACAAATCATTTGGATAAGTCCCTGTACCTCTCCTGGTTTGTTTGTTCCTCTGCCAAATAAGATGATTGGACCAATGACTAAGCTTTGTTTATCTAGAGGTCTAGGAATCCAAGATTACATGGGAAACATTTCCTTTATTGATTTTATTACTAAGGATAAAGATCTTAAAAGATAATTAAACAGAATCTTTAGAAGGGTTAGTTTTATATTTAATGTTAAGTCAAAGACAAATCCTTCCAGTGGTCAGGTTATTAAAGGATCCCTTTGAGAAGAGAGTATAGACTATGGGACTACCATAGATTTAGAACTGATATGACCTAGTTAAGGTGTTCTTTTTTTTTATTCATGGACCCCTTAATCTTTGTTAAAACCTGTGAACATGTTCACAGAATAATCTTTTTTAAAAAATTGAAGAAAATGCTAATTTTCAGTTAGAAGTTAGTGAAAAATGTAGAATTTTTTTTCCTGTCCAAGCTGATGGACTCTTGAAATTTATCCACAGTGAATCCTTCTTAAGAACCCACATTTTGGATAAAGAAACAAACCCAGAGAGGGTAAGCAAATTACCAAAGGTCAGCGGGTCTTAGGGTAGCTGGGATTCAACCTTAGGTCTTCTGAGCACTTCTTGCATCATACTACCATCTACTAATTAAATCATAAGGTAACTAGAAAATTTATAGTAAATATTATCTTGGTTTTTAGAAAAGGGTTCTGTTTCAAAGGATAGTTTGTAAATCAAGTTGTTTGGAATTCAGATCTTCATTCTCCTTAGGAAACAGTGTTGCACATATTTAAAAGCTAGATTCAAACTCTTGCTTATTGGCAGAGGAAAGTAGAGGCAGTATTATAAAGTACTTAAAGTATGTTTGTACATCAGATAATTGTAAGTTGAGGGCTGTTGGTACTAGAAAAATTGGACAATTTCTTTCATATTTCAAAATCTTTGACATTAAATAGGAGGGGAATGGAAGAAGAATCTGTGTTAAACTCCCCCTTTTCTAGTGAGTTATGAATATCTATTGAAGGAACTATCATAATTTTCTGATTTTCCTCGCTTTTTAGAAATTTTCCCTTTTTAATGTTTGTTAGAGAAACATTTTTTTGTATGTTTGTTAGATAATTGAGAGAACTTAATAATGAACTACCAGAGTATGGTACAGTTTTCCCTTTAACATCATGACTTTCACCATTACGCTTTCAATATGTCATGACATATTGAAATGTGTCATATGTTAATATGAAATGTGAAATATGTCACCTGTGAAATGGGTGACATAAGAAATTAACTGGGAATTTTTGGGGAGTTTTGAAGAAGTTGCAGATGACATGCAAAGACCAACAGACAACACAGAAAAAGTTTAGAAACTCAGAAGTGCATAAAATATATGTATGGCATTATCTTTTAATATCTTAATAATTCAGACTTCTTCTCTGGTAAGAGAACCAAAAAATTTTATGTGGAGTTTCCAGATTGTGGGGGTGACATGCCCCTAACTTAACCACCCTCCCCCCCTACCCCTGGGAAAGGGAGAACTGTAGTAGCCAACAAAGACAGGAGTGTTGATAATAAGTATTTTGATTGAGTATAAGGATTGGGCTTAGTTTTGTCACTTTTAGGCTTCAATTAAAAGCAAAAGTTTTAAAGCCAAGAAGTCTTTAAGACAGTATCTGAATATAGTTCAAAAATTAAAAATAGATTATTTAGAAGTTTCCCTTAATTTTTCCTAGACAGCTATTGTTGTTGCTATAGTGAAATTTTCTTAGATGAAGTCTCTTCCTTTATAGGAAAAGAAAACAGTGCATTTTAAATTAATTAGTATTATGTTATTTGTATTCTGAAATGTGTACCTAAAAGTTGATGATCTAGTGTTTTGAATTATTAGGCCAGTTATATCTTCTGTCTCTTAACTGACTAACATGGTCATTGCTCAGTAAGGGTTGTTTAGTTAAATGAAGATATTCGAAGATTTAATTCATTAGTAGATGAACTATATTTCACATAGATTTAAATTATCATGCTTATGGTTTTTTTATAATAGTAAAAAAATCAAAGCTTGGTTCAGTTTATTCTTTTTATTCTTTAATCATCTATTTAACTGCGTTTATAGGTACTGAGACGTTTTGCCAAACATTCTAAAGGAGTGATACAGAAGCATTCTTGTTGATAATTTTTTAAATTAATGTTAAAAGAAATTTTTATTTTACGTTCCTAGAATGCTCCTTTGTCCTATCTCAGAGATCTCTGCTTAAAGGTAAGAAAAGAGTATGTTTAAAACAGGGATTCTTAGCTTTATTTGTGTCATAGAGCTCTTCTCAGAATAATTTTTTTAAATGCATAAAATGAAATATGTAGGATTACAGAGCAAACAAATTATGTTGAAAATAGTTATCAATATACTTAAACTAGGTTAAGAACCTCTGGTTTAAAGAAACATTTAACTTTTCTATATATAGGGCTCAGTAAGCTGTTGAATTTTTTTTTCATAAAAAACTTAAAAGTATGTAAAGAAAGGATGCTAGGAAAGAATAAGTAGATCTGAGACTTTTTGTTTTTAAATTTTCCCTTACTGAGAGGCATCATGGTAGTTTGAAAAGAGCATGAGCTTGGAATGAAGGGAATCCTGGGTTTTCAGATACCATTCCTGACATTCCTGTGTACACTTCTCTTCACCTCTCTGAGTCTCAGCTTCCTTATCTATAAAATGGGGGAAATAATGGAGGTAATGCTTACCTCAGAAGATTGTTGTGAAGATCAAATGAGATCATGTCTGTAAAATGCTTTGCAGACCTATTCCTGTGCAAATGTCAGCTGCTATTAATATCAAGAAGGGAAATGAGCTCATCATGTTCCCAGCTGGTGAATAGGCCTATGTTGCAGAACTCTTGAGACTCATACTTAGGTCTGGTGCGTAGCCTGAATTGGATCCTGCATGTGATACAAGGGTTAGGTTTTTCTCCATGATCCCATTTCTGTGGGATCTCAGGAATATGGAATCATGGACAATTCCTACAACATTCTGTTCTGGGTAGTTTTATTACAATGTGGACATCATGTAGCAGCTATTGTTGCCACTGTTGAGCAGCAGAAACGCAAAGGTTATGATGAATGCATGGGTCCCAGAAACATCCGGGACGCTGCTGCTCTACACCAGAAAAAGAAATATTTCATCATTACTATCAGTGACAGATATTAATTGAGCATCTTTTAAGTCACTGTGCTAAGGGTTGTGACAAATTTTTAAAAATACACTACCTTCCCAGAGGCTCGAATGATTAGAGAAATGGTTGTGATGGTTGTCACACTTTATATTTGTATAGCACTTTACAATTTTAAAATATTCACAAATGTCATCTTATTTTACTGAATGCATGAAGAAATAACTATAATGCCAAGCTGACTAAGACAGTAAGTTCTGTAGAAGTTCATTTGAAAGAGAGAACATTTCCACTGAGGTGTTCTGGGAAGATTTTGCAGAGGAATTAGAATTTGAGCTGAGCCCTCTAAGATAAATGGTATTTAAACAATTGGAAACAAGGGTGAAGGGGAATGATATGTGCAAAGAAAAGATGAAAAGATTGTGAAAGGATAAGGTGTGTTTGAGGAATGACCCAAACCATTCTTAAAAACTTCTATTGGTTCAAATCCTTAGTATGTTACATTTAGACTACTAAAATAATCTCTACCTATTTTCTCTTGTCTTTTCTTTCTGTCTTGTATGCCAACTGATTTATTCTTTATAAAATATATGACTTTATGTCACTTTCCACACTCAAGCACATTCAAAGGCTCCCTTGTGGTGGCTATTCTTGTTGTTCAATCATTCAGTTGTGTCTGACTTTTTGTGACTCCTGTGAACTATACATAGCACGCCAGTCTCTTATGTCCATCTCTCAAAGTCCATGCAAGTTCATGTTTATCATTTCCATGACAGCAGACATTTTCTACTGTCTTTTTTTCCTTTTGCTTCAGTCTTTCCCAAAATCAGGATCTTTTTCATTGAGTCCTGTCTTCTTGCTGGCCAAACTATTTAAGTTTCAGCTATAGTATTTGATTTTCCAGTGACTAGCCTGAATTAATTTCTTTAAGTATTGAATGATTTGATCTCCTTGTCCAAGGGACTCTCAAAAAACTTCTCCAGCACCACAATTCAAAACATTAATTCTGCAGAGCTCAACTCTCCTTATAATCCAACTCTCATAGCCATACAATCACTACTGGAAAAAATAGTTTTGACCATTCAGACCTTTGCTGGCAATGTGATACTCTGCTTTTTATAGTATCCTGTCCAGATTTGCCATAGCTTTTCTTTTCCAAGGAGCAAATATCTTTTAATTTCGTGGCTGCTGTCTTGAATCCAAGAGAATAAATTCTGACACTATTGGATAAAGAAAAAACTCCTTAGCCTGAATTTGAAGGCTCTCCACAGCCAGTGTTCAATTTACTTTCTTTCCAGCCTTATTTGTAGTTTCTTTCCTAATCTCTTTTAATTAGATCTATTTATACTTTTACTTTGTCTGAGATCAGGATTGCTACCCCTGCTTTTTTTTTTTTTCACTTTAACTGAAGTATAATATATTCTTCTCCAGTCTTTTATCTTTACTCTGTGTGCATCCTTCTGCTTCAGATGTGTTTCTTGTAAACAACATATTGTAGGATTGTGGTTTGTAATCTACTCCCCTATCCACTTCTGTTTTATGGAACTTCACATTCACAGTATGATTACTATCTGTGTATTTCTCTCCATCCTATTGTCCCCTGTTTATACTTTTCTCTCTCTTTTTGCCCTTTCCCTCCTCACTAGAGTTTTGCTTTCTACCACTGCCTCCCTCAATCTGCTTTCTCTTATATCAGCCCCCTCCCTTTTCTTCCCTTTTTCCCTTACTACTTCTGACCTCCCTTCTGTTTACTCCCTCCCTTTTCTTTCCCCATTTCTCCTCCCGCTTCCTATAAGGTCAGTTAGATTTCTATTACTAACTGATTATATTATTCCCTCTTTGAGCCAAATCTGATGAAGTTAATGTTCAGCCAATGCTCATCTCTCTCCCTTCTTTCCCTCTATTATAAGTCTTTGTGCCTCTTCAGGTGATGTAATTTACCCATTTCTGCTGCCTCCTTTCCTCTTCTCCCAGTATTGTCCCTTTCCACCACTGAATTAGATTTTTTATCATCACATCAAAGTCAACTTACATTCATGCCCTCTGGTCTATGTATATCCCCTTTAAACGTCTTAATAAAGATATAATTCTCAAGAGGATGCAAAAAAAAGTGAAACATTTACTCTTGTAGAGATGCAAACAATTTACCCTTATTGAATAACATGTTGTTTTTTTCTTTCCGGTTTACCTTTTTATTCCTTTCTTTAGTCTTGTATTTGAAGATCAAATTTTCTGTTGAACTCTGGTCTTTTATTCAGGAAGGTTTGGAAGTCCCCTATTTCATTGAATGTCCATCTCCTCCCCTGAAAGATTATGCTCAGTTTCATCGAGTAGTTGATCCTTGGTTATAATCCAAGCTCTTTTGCCTTATGGAATATTATATTCCAAGCTCAACAATCTTTTAATGTAGAAGCTGCAAGGTTCTGTGCAATCCTGACTGTGGTTTCATGATATTTAAATTGTATCTTTCTGGTTGCTTTCAGTATTTTCTTTTTGATCTGATAATTTTGAAATTTGGTTATAATATTCTTTGGTGTTTTCAATTTGGGATCTTTTTCAAGAGGTGGTTGATAGGTTCTTTTGATCATTATTTTACCCTCTGGTTCTAGGATCTTAGGGCAGTTTTCCCAGATGATTTCTTGGAAGATGCTGTCCAGATTTTTTTCATTGGTAGACCAATAATTTTAAAATTCACTCTCCTGGATTTATTTTCTAGGTCTCTTGTTTTTCCAGTGAAGTATTTTACATTTTCTTTTTTTTTAATTCTTTCAGTTTTGTTTGACTGATTCTTGATGTCTCAGAGTCATTAGCTTCCACCTGTCCAATTCTAATCTTTAATGAGTTGTTTTCTTCAATTAGCTTTTGTACCACTTTTCCCCTTTGGCCTATTTTACTTTTTAAGTTCTTTTCTTCAGTGAGTTTTTGTGTCTCATTTTCCATTTGACTAATTCTACTTTTAAAGGACTTGTTTTCTTCAATGTCCTTTTTTCCCATTTGGCCAATTGTATTTTTTAAGACCTTGTGTTCTACAGTCAATCTTTGTCCTTCCTTTTCAAACTACTGACTCTCTCTTGGCATACCTCTCAATTCTTTTCCCAGTTTTTTTCTGCCTCTCTTATTTGACTTTTTAAATGGTTCTTGAGCTCTTCCAAGAAGGCTTTTTGGGCTTGAAAGCAGTCATATTCCCCTTAAGGTTTTAGATTTGGGTATATTGACAATGTTGTACTCTTCTGAATTTGTGTTTTGCTCTTCCCTGTCCCTATGGTAAGAATCTATGGTCCTTGCTCCTTTCTGCTTTTTGTTCATGGTGTATGCCTTTTTTCTGACTTTTAAAGTGGGGCTCTTCTGCTGGAGCACAAGGGACACTGACCCAAGGGATCTGGTCACTAGCTTTGCATGCTGTTAGCTAGAGGCTGTAGGGGTCTGGCCGCTTACCTGGTGCTGAGCTTGGGTCAGCAGTACTCAAGCTCTTGAGGTGAGTGTGGTGAGTCTGGCTCCTGGAGGTTGCCTACTCACCCAGGCTGCTTTGAAGCACTGGAAGATTTGGCTGCTGGAGGACCCCTGGCTGTCAGCAGGTGTGGTGGTTTTCCAAGTTGCAATCTACTGATTCCCCTAACTGTGCCATGGCACTTGGGGAGTCATGGTGTCAGTGTTTGCCTGCTCCACCACCCTGGGGCTCAGGATCTCCCTCTGGTTTGCTGAGATGGGACTTTCCACTGCCTTACTGGGATGCCTCCTGTCCTGTACTGCTTCCACCAGAGAGAGAGGGACCATTCCCATTAATACCCCAGGCTTCCTGGGCTGCAAGAATGCTGCATCCTTAGCTTGCTGTTCCAGGGTTTTTCCTGGGGCAATATTTTCTGGGTTTTTAGAGGTCAATAAGGGAGACTGACCAGCTTCTTATTCTGCCATCTTGACCCTCAGAAGTTTGCCCTCCTTGATAATTTCTTGAAAGATGAGGTCTAGGCTCTTTTTTTGATCATGACTTTCAGTTAATCCAGTAATTCTTAAATTATTTTTTCTTGATCTATTTTCCAGGTCAATTGTTTTTCCATTAAGATATTTCATATTTTCTTCTTTTTTTGTTGGTTCTTTTGATTTTGTTTCATTGTTTAATTAATTCATTTTTAGTCTTCAACATTCACTTCCAGAAGATTTTGAATTCCAAATTTTCTCCCCATCTCTCCCCTTTGCCCACCACTAGACTGCACGCATTCTGACTACCCATTTCCCCAGTCTGCCCTCCATTCTATCATACTGCTTCCTTCTCTTATCCTTATCTCCTGTATTTTCTTGAAGGGCGAGATAGCTTTTATACCCCATTGCCTGTATGTCCTATTTCCCAGTTTCATGTAAAAAATTTTTAACATTTATTTTTAAAACTTTAAGTTTCAACTTCTCTCCCTTCCTCTCTCCCCATCCATCCTCACTGACAAGGCAAGCAATTCAGTGTAGGTTATATATGTGTAGTTATGCAAAACACTTTCATAACAGTCATATTGTGAAAGATTAAGTATATTTTCCCTCCATCCTATCCTGCCCCCCTCATTTATTTGACCTTGTCCTTCCTCAGAAGTGTTTACTTCTAATTACCCCCTCCTCCCGTTTGTCCCTTCTTCTGTCATCTCCCCCACCCCTGGCTTATCCCCTTTTCCCTGCTTTCCTGCAGTGTAAGATAGTTTTTCATACCAAATTGAGTGTGCATGTTATTCCCTCCTTAAGCCAAATCCAGTGAGAATAAGGTTCACTCTTTCCCTCTCAGGTCCCCCCTTCCCCTCCATTGTAAAAGCTTTTTCTTTCCTCTTTTATGTGAGAGGTAATTTACTCCATTCTATTTTTTCCTTCCTCTTCCCAATATATCCCTCTCTCACCCCTTAATTTTATTTTTTTTTAGATATCACCCCTTCCTATTCAACTCACCCTGTGCCCTCTGTCTATATGTATATAATCCCTCCAACTACCCAAATACTGAGAAAAACCTCAAGAGTTACAAATATTATCTTTCCATGTAGGAATGTAAACAATTCAACTTTAGTAAATACCTTATGATTTCTCTTAACTGTTTAACTTTTCATGCTTCTCTTGATTCTTGTATTTGAAAGTCAGATTTTCTCTTCAGCTCTGGTCTTTTCATCAAGAATGCTTGAAAGTCCTCTCTTTCATTGAATGCCCATTTTCCCCTGAAGTATTATACTCAGTTTTGCTGGGTAGGTGATCCTTGGTTTTAGTCCTAGCTCCTTTGACTTCTGGAATATCATATTCCACACCCTTTGATCCCTTAATATAGAAGCTGCTAGATCTTGTGTTATCCTGATTGTATTTCTGCTCCATTCTAATCTTTAAGGAATCATTTTCTTCAGTGAGCTTCTGGGCCTCCTTTTCCATCTGACTAGTTCGGCTTTTCAAGGCCTTCTCCTTACTGACTTTTTGGATCTCCCCTTTTTTTTTTTTAAATTTATTTATTTAACTTTTAACATTCATTTTCATAAAATTTTGGGTTCCAAATTTTCTCCCCATTTGTCTCCTCCCCTACCCCAAAACACCGAGCATTCTGATTGCCCCTATCTGCCCTCTCTTCTGTCATCCCTCCCTTCCCTTGTCCCCATCTTCTCTTTTGTTCTGTAGGGCCAGATAACTTTCTATACCCCATCACCTATATTTCTTATTTTCTAGTGGCAACAACAGTGCTCAACAGTTGTTCCTAAAACTTTGAGTTACAACTTCTCTTCATCCCTCCCTCCCCACTCATTCCCTTTGGGAAGGCAGGCAATTCAATATAGGCCATATCTGTATAGTTTTGCAAATGACTTCCATAATAGTCGTGTTGTGTAAGACTAACTATATTTCCCTCCATCCTATCCTGCCCCCCGTTTCTTCTATTCTCTCTTTTGATCCTGTCCCTCCCCAACAGTGTTGACTTCAAATTGCTCCCTCCTCCCACTGCCCTCCCTTCCATCATCCCCCCCCACGCTGCTTATCCCCTTCTCCCCCACTTTCCTGTATTGTAAGATAGGTTTTCATACTGAAATGAGTGTGCATTTTATTCCTTCCTTTAGTGGAATGTGATGAGAGTAAACTTCATGTTTTTCTCTCACCTCCCCTCTTTTTCCCTCCACTAATAAGTCTTTTGCTTGCTTCTTTTATGAGAGATAATTTGCCCCATTCCATTTCTCCCTTTCTCCCAATATATTTCTCTCTCGCAGCTTAATTTCACTTTTTAAAGATATGATCCCATCCTATTTAATTCACTCTGTGCTCTCTGTCTCTGTGTGTGCGTGCGTGTGTGCTTGTGTATGTGTGTGTGCGTATGTATGTATCTGTGTGTGTAATCCCACCCAGATACTGATAAGTTTCAAGAGTTACAAATATTGTCTTTCCATGTAGGAATGTAAACAGTTCAACTTTAGTAAGTCCCTTATGATTTCTCTTTGCTGTTTACTTTTTCATCCTTCTTTTCATTCATGTGTTTGAAGGTCAAATTTTCTTTTCAGCTCTGGTCTTTTCATCAAGAATGCTTGAAAGTCCTAGATTTCATTGAATGACCATTTTTTCCCCTGAAGTATTATACTCAGTTTTGCTGGGTAGGTGATTCTTGGTTTTAGTCCTAGTTCCTTTGACTTCTGGAATGTCATATTCCACACCCTTCTATCCCTTAATGTAGAAGCTGCTAGATCTTGTGTTATCCTGATTGTATTTCCACAGTACTTGAATTGTTTCTTTCTAGCTGCTTGCAAAATAAATGGAAGATAAAATGAACAATAAAACAAAATTGAACTCTGTATAATTACAATGACCAAATTTGGTCCTGGAGAGGAGATGAAGAAATAAGTTTTATATAGCATTAAAAAACAAAAAGAACAATGAGTAGCCTTTCACAGAGTTATACGTTTGAAAACCAAAAACACTTCCCTTCCCCTCCCCCCCCACAAAAAATTGTAGATTTAAGAAGAGACAAGGATTTAGAGAAAATACTTTTCCCCAGAGCGTGAACTTAACTTTTTAAAGAACTCTCCAGAATTTCTGGTGCCAAGATGGCAGACTGAGGAAGGAAGTTTTTGAAGCCCTCAAAATTGATGTAGGAACAGAGAGGCAGCTTATTAGCATAGAAGGAAAGGTCTATCTCACTGGGGCAAAAGGGAGTGAGATCTGAGAGCAGCAGCATTCTCACAGCAGGGGGCCTACCAGGGGGCACCCTTGAGCAAACCTAGGCAAGCCAGAACCCTCTGCAGCAAAGCAAGGTCCCATCCGCTTTGCTGACCAGTAATATGGCTCCATCCCCCACAAGGATCCTCTAGAGCAAATATCCTCCTCCTGCTCTGTTTCTATAGCAACCCTGCAAGCAGGTCCTGACTCTGGAGCAGGCCAGCAGAGAAGGAGTCCTACCAAATTTTATGACACAAATATGGTGCTGATACCCAAACCAGGAAGAACCAAAACAGAGAATGAAAAGTATAGACCAATTTTCCTAATGAATATTGATGCAAAAATTTTAAATGAAATACTAGCAAAGAGATTACGGCAATATATCACAAGTAGAAATAATATTGCTGCTTAATTAGCATGATAATTATGCTCACTTTATCTATAGCTTTAACATTTACAAAATACTTCTTTCAAAACAACTCTTAAGGGTATTGTTATCTTCCAATTTAGCTTATTGTCTCCACATTAATAGCATTATGCCTAATTTATGGATAAAGAAATGGAGACTCAGGGAGATTTATAATCTGCTTTTTTAGGTGCTTTGCAGGTAGAAGAAATAGACAGTAGCCAACAATCTAAGCATTTATAACTAAGTACTAAGGCAACTAAAAGACTCATGAAAAAGTTGTGACATGATTTTGTCCTGGTATTTCACTAAGAGTACCTCTTGAGTGCAAAGCATACAGGAAATGTAACTAAACCCACAGTAAAAATTATTTATGTAATAACAAAAAAGAAAATTCATTAATTTTACCGTTTTCCAGAATAGCCTTCAAGATGTTGCTAGCTCATTCATCTTTCCTCTCCTAATTCAATGCATATTTATTGACTTTTATCCATTGCCCAACTGCTATTGAAACATGAGTTCTAAGTGAACGACATGATTCAACAGTTGATCTCAACTTTACTATGTAGTCTAGAGAGAAATAATATGAAGACTCAGTCCGAGTTCTGATTTTTGTCACTAATTGTTTCTGTGACTTATACATGCCACTTAACCTTGTTGTTACTCTTTATTTGTAAAATGAGAAAGGAGGACTCAGCTAGTCAACCTGTCTTCCAGAGTTGTGAGTTTAGAAGGAAATCTTAAAGCAATCAAAATAGTAAGACACACTCATGGGAACAATCAGATAATAGGTCCCAACAGTAAGTGAACACATCCACATTTCATTAGGTGTTGTTGGCTTTTTGTGTCAGTGTTCACTATACATGATGCAAAAATAGCATACAAAAATGAATTGTTAACTAATTATACTCTCATCTGTCCCGTATACTGCTAATTTTTCCAGAAGAATATCATGAGAAGAGACCCTAAGAGTTACAGTGAAAGTGAGTGGCATAGAGCTTTAGCCAAGTACGACTTAAACATCAGCTGAGTTCATAAACTCCTTTACTTAACATTAAATATAGTTGTCTTGTTTTTATATTTACCTTAAAGAGATATGCAAATTCAATACATTATTTTTTTTGTAATTCATTTGTTTTTAGTTTTCAACATTCATTTCCACAAGATTTTGAGTTCCATATTTTCTCCCCACCTCTCCCCTCCACCCACCCCAAGACAGCATGTATTCTGATTACTCCTTCCCCTCAATCTTCCCTCCTTTCCTACTTCACACCCCTCCCTTCTCTTATCCCCATCCCTTCTATTTTCTTGGAGGGCAAGATAGATTTCTATACCCCACTGCCTGTATATCTTATTTCCCAGTTTGCATGAAAAACAATTTTTAATACACATTTTTAAAACTTTGAGTTCCAACTTCTCTCCCTTCCTCCCTCCCCACCCATCCCCACTAAGAACGCAAGCAATTTGATATATCTTATACATGTGTAGTTATGCAAAAGACTTCCATAAAAGTCATGTGAAAGACTAACTGTATTTCCCCCATCCTGTCCTGTCCCCCATTTATTCTCTTCTCTCTTTTGACCCTATTTCTCCTCAAAAGTATTTACTTCTAATTATGCCCTCCACCTATTAGCCCTCCCTTCTATCATCCCTCCCCCCCGCACCCTGCTTATCCCCTTCTCCCTTACTTTCCTGTAGTGTAAGATTGATTTTCTTAGCAAATTGAGTATGCATGTTATTCCCTTCTTAAGCCAAATGTGATGAGAGTAAGGTTCACTTTTTCCCTCTCACCTTCCCTCTCTTCCCTTCCATTGGAAAAGCTTTTTCTTCCTTCTTTTATATGAGAGATAATTTGCCCCATTCTGTTTTTCCCTTTCTCCTTCCAATATATTCCTCTCTCACCCCTGAATTTTATTTTTTTTAGATATCACCCCTTGCTGTTCAACTCACCCTGTGCCCTCTGTCTATATGTACATAATCCCTCCAACTAGTATAATCCCTCCCTAATATTGAGAATAGTCTCAGAAGTTATAAATATCATCTTTCCATGTAGGAATATAAAGTTTAACTTTAGTAAGTCCTTTATGATTTCTCTTTCCTATTTACTTTCCTTTTCATGCTTCTCTTGATTCTTGTGTTTGAAAATCAGATTTTCTATTCAGCTCTGGTCTTTTCATCCAGAATGCTTGAAAGTCCTCTCTTTCATTGAATGACCATTTTTCCCCTGAAGTTTTATACTCAGTTTTGCTGGGTAGATGATTCTTGCTTTTAATCCTAGCTCCTTTGACTTCTGGAATATCATATTCTAACCCCTGCAGTCCCTTAACGTAGAAGCTGCTACATCTTGTCTTATCCTGATTGTATTTCCACAATACTCGAGTTGTTTCTTTCTGGTTGCTTGCAATATTTTCTCCTTGACCTGGGAACTCTGGTATTTGTCTACAATATTCCTAGGAATTTTTCTTTTGGGATCTCTTTCAGGAGGCAATAGGTATATTCTTTCAATATCTATTTTATCCTCAAGTTTTAGAATATCAGGGCAATTTTCCTTGATAATTTATTTTTTTAATTAATTTTATTTATTTTCAGTGTTCTACAATCACTATCATGTAACTCAGATTTTTTCCCCCTCCCTACCTCTTATCTCTTCCCTCCTTTCCCAAGATGGCATACAATTTATATAGGTTCTACACATACATTCCTATTAAACATTTTCACTGTAGTCATGCTGTGTAGAAGAATTAAAATGAGTGGGAGAAATCATATAACAAACCAAAATGTAACACACAGACAAAAAAATGATCTACTACATTCTGCGATTGAATTCCACAGTTCTTTCTCTGGATGTGGAAGGCATTTTGCCTTAAAAAACCATTGGAAATTTTTTTTTAAGTCCTTGCATTGCAGGGATGTTCCAAGTCTGCCAGAAGAAACTTTCATACACTGTGGTTGTTGCTGTGCACAAAGTTCTCCTGGTTCTACTCCTTTCTCTCAGCATCAGATCATATAAGTCTTGCCAGGTCTCTCTGCAGTCTTCCTGTTCATCATTTCTTACATCACAATAGTATTCCATTACATTCATATACCATAATTTATTCAGCCATTCCCCAATTGGTGGGCATCCCCTCAATTTCCAGTTTTTGGCCACCACAAAGAGTGCTGCTATAAATATTTTTGTATATATGAGAAACTTTCTCATTTTTATGATCTCTTGAGGATACAGTCCTAGAAGCAATATTGCTGGATCAAAGGGTATGCATATTTTTGTAGCCCTTTGGGCGTAGTTCCAAATTGCTCTCCAGAATGGTTGGATCAGCTCACAGCTCCACCAGCAATAAATTACTGTTCCAACTCTCCCACATCCTCTCAAACATTTATCATCTTCCTATTCTGTCATGTTTGCCAATCTGATAGGTGTGATGTGGTACCTCAGAGTTGTTTTGATTTGCATCTCTCTAATCACAAGTGATTTAGAGGATTTTTTCATATTATTATAGATATCTTTAATTTCTTCCTCTGAAAACTGCCTGTTTATATCCTTTGACCAGTTATCAATTGGGGAATGATTTGTATATACATGACTTGTACATTTGACTCAGTTCTCTGTATATTCTAGAAATGACTTGTACATTTGACTCAGTTCTCTATATATTCTATAAGAGGCCTTTATCACAGACACTAGCTGTAAAAATTCTTTCCCAGTTTTCTGCTTCTTTCCTAATCTTGATTGCATTGGGTTTGGTTGTGCAAAAACTTTTCAGTTTAATGTAATCAAAATTATCTGTCTTGCACTTCATAATGCTTTCTATCTCTTCTTTAGTCAAAAATTCTTCCCTTCTCCATAAATCTGATAAATGCACCATTCCTTGCTCCGCCAATTTGCCCATAGTATCAATCTTTATACCTACATCGTATACCCATTTGGACTTTATTCTTGTGTATGGTGTCAGACATTGGGCCATGCCTGGTTTCTGCCACACTGTTATCCAGTTTTCCCAGCAATTTTTGTCAAACAGGGAGTCTTATCCCAGAAGCTGGGGTCCTTGGGTTTATCAAACAGTAGATTGCTATATTCGTTGCCTACTGTGTCCTGAGTACCTAGCCTATTCCACTTGTCTACCCTTCTGTTTCTTAGCCAGTACCAAGTGGTTTTGAGAATTGCTGCTTTGTAATACAACTTGAGATCTGATAGCGCTAGGCCACCTTCCCTAGCAGTTCTTTTCGTTAGTCCCCTTGATATTCTGGACCTTTTGTTCTTCCAGATGAATTTTGATATTATTTTTTCCAGCTCTAGAAAATGATTATCTGATGGTTTAATTGGTATGACACTAAATAAGTAAATTTATTTAGGTAGAATTGTCATTTTTATTATGTTGGCTCGGCCTACCCATGAGCAACTGATGTTTTTCATGCTTTACTTGCATGTCTCTCATTTCTCTTCCCAGTTTTTCCTCCACCTTTCTAACTTGATTTTCAGAATCCTTTTTGAGCTCTTCCATGGCCTGAGCCCATTGAGTGGGCTGGGATACAGAAGCCTTGACTTCTGTGTCTTTCCCTGATGGTAAGCATTGTTCTTCCTCCTCAGAAAGGAAGGAAGGAAATACCTGTTCACCAAGAAAGTAACCTTCTGTCGTCTTATTTTTTTTCCCTTTTCTGGGCATTTTCCCGGCCAGTGACTCGACTTCTGAATATTCTCTTCACACCCACTTTGCCTCCAGATCCTCTCAGCCAGCGCTTGGGGTCTGAGATTCAAATGCTGCTTCCCAGCCACAGGGCTTTCGGCAGGGGCAGGGCTGCTATTCAGTGTGAGATTAAGTTCAGCTGCTCAGGTGGGGTCAGGGCCGCCTCACAGGGCTCAGTTCCCTCAGGGGGTTTATGCAGAGACCTTCAACAATGGATCCGGTCTCCTGCCTGCTTGGGGAGCCCCGGTCTGCTCCCGCCTCCGCTGCTGCCTCCTGAGGGGGCCTGAGTTACGGGGTTACCCCACTCCCCTCTCGGCAAGCCGAGAAGACCCTCTCACCAATCTTTGGGGCCCGTGGGTGGAGGGACCTGTGCAGCCGCTGGAGATTCCGTCCCTGAAGCCTGCTCAGATCCACTCCTCTCGGTGCTGCGTGGCCAAGGTAGGGCTGGGCTTGGCTCCGGGTCTGGGGTGACGGACCTTTTGCAAGAGGTTTGCAGGGCCCTCTGGAACAGAAATCTCCTCCGCTCCATTGTTCTGTGGCTTCTGCTGCTCCAGAATTTGTTGGGAGTTCTTTTTTACAGATATTTTATGGGCTGTGGGTTTGGAGCTAGCGTATGTGTGTCTTTCTACTCCGCCATCTTGGCTCTGCCCCCCAACTGATGTTTTTCCACTTACTTAGATCTGACTTTATTTGTGTGAAAAGTGTCTTGTAATTGTGTTTATATAGTCCCTGGGTTTGTTTTGGCAGGTAAACTCCCAAATATTTTATAGTGTCTACCCTAGCTTTAAATGGGATTTCTCTATCTCTTGCTGTTGGACTTTGTTGCTGACATATAGGAATGCAGAAGATTTGTGTGGGTTTATTTTGTAACCTGCAACTTTGCCGGAATTGTTTATTATTTCAAGTAGTTTTTTACTTGAATCTCTGGGATTCTCTAAATATATCATCATCATCTGCAGAGAGTGATAACTTAGTTTCTTCTTTGCCTATTCTCCTTCAATTTCTTTATCTTGTCTAATTGCTACAGCCAACATTTCTAGTACTATATTGAATAATAGTAGTGAAAATGGACATCCTTGTTTCACCTCTGCATCTAGCTTATCTTCATTGCATATAATGCTTGTTGAAGGTTTTAGGTAGATACTGCTTATTATTTTATGGAAAGTTCCCTTTATTCCTATGCTCTCCAGTGTTTTTAATAGGAATAGGTGTTGTATTTTGTCAAAAGCTTTTTCTGCATTTATTGAGATAATCATATGGTTTCTGTTAGTTTCGTTGTTGATATGATTGATAATGCTAATGCCAGCATACCAGCCCTGCATTCCTGGTATGAATCCTACCTGATCATAATGTATGATTTTCGTGATAAGCTGCTGTATTCTTTTTGCTAAAATCTTATTTAAAATTTTTGCATCTATATTCATTAGACAAATTGGTCTATGATTTTCTTTCTCTGTTTTGTCTCTTCCTGGTTTAGGTATCAAAACCATATTTGTATCATAAAAGGAATTTAGGAGGACTCCTTCCCCAGTTTTTCCAAATAGTCTATGTGGTATTGGAATTAACTGTTCTTTAAATGTTTGATAGAATTTGCTTGTAAAACCATCTGGCCCTGGAGATTTTTCCTAGGGAGTTCATTGATGGCTTATTCAATTTCCTTTTCTGAGATGTGGTTGTTTAAGTATTCAACTTCCTCTTCTGTTAATCTGGGCAGTTTATATTTTTTAAATTTATATTTTTTAAAATGCTTATCCATCTCATTTAGATTGTCAAATTTATGGGCATAAATTTGGGCAAAGTAATTTCTAATTATTGTTTTAATTTCCTCCTCATTGGAGGTGAGTTCACCCCTTTCATTTTTGATATTGGTAATTTACTTTTCTTCTTTCTTTTTTTTTTTCATTCAAATTGACCAGAGGTTTATCAATTTTATTAGTTTTTTCATAAAACCAACTATTAGTTTTATTTATTAGTTCCATAGTTTTCTTAATTTCAATTTTATTAATCTCTCCTTTGGTTTTCAGTATTTCTAATTTGGTGTTTACCCAGTTTGTTCTTTTTGGAGCTTTTTCAGCTGAATGCCCAAGTCATTGATCTCCTCTTTCTCTATTTTATTCATGTAGGCATTCAAAGATATAAAATTTCCCCTAAGAACTGCATTTGCAGTATCCCATTAGATTTGATAGGTTGTCTCATTATTGTCATTCTCTTGAATGAAGTTGTTGATTGTTTCTGTGATTTGTTGTTAAACCCACTCCTTCTTCAGGATTAGATTATTTAGTTTTCAATTAATTTTTGGTTTATTTTTCCATGGCCTTTTATTACATATAATTTTTATTGCATTATGATCTGACAAGAATGCATTGACTATCTCTGCCTTTCTGCAGTGGATTGTGAGATTTTTATGCCCTAGAACATGGTCAGTTTTTGTATATGTGCCATGTACCACTGAGAAAAAGGTGTATTCCTTTCTATCCCCATTCAGTTTTCTCCGTAGATCTACCATATCTATCTTATCCAGAGTTTTATTTACCTCCTTATTTACTTCTTTCTTGTTTATTTTGAGGTTAGATTTATCAAGTTCAGAGAGGGGGAGGTTGAAGTCCCCCACTAGTATAGTTTGCTGTCTGTTTCTTCCTGAAACTCCCCCAACCTCTCCTCTAAGAATTTGGATGCTGTACCACTTGGAGCATACATGTTTAGTAATGATATTGCTTCATTGTCTACGGTGCCTTTTAGCAGGATATAGTTTCCTTCCTTATCTCTTGATTAGATCTGTTTCTGCTTTTGCTTTGTTTGAGATTAGGATTGCTACCCCTGCTTTTCTTACATCAGCTGAAGCATAATATATTCTGCTCTAACCTTTGACCTTTACCCTGTGTGTCCCCCCCCCCCCCTCCCCGTTTCAAATGTGTTTCTTATAAACAAGATATTGTTGGATTATGGCTTTTAATCCAGTCTGCTATCCATCTCTGTTTTGTGGGAGAGTTCATTCCATTCACATTCACAGTTGTGATTACAATCTATGTCTTTCCCTCCATCCTCTTTCACACCGTTTATGCTTTTAGTTCTCCTGTCTCCCTTCCCCTCCTCAATAGAGTTTTCACTTTTGACCACCACCTCCCGCAGTCTTCCCTCCCTTTTACTCCCTTTTACACTTACTACTTCTTCCCTCCCTTTTTGCTTCCCTTCCCACTGCCAGTACAGCTAGTTAGATTTATAAACTTAATTAAGTTTATTGTTACCTCCTTGAACCAAATCAGATAAGAGTACCTCTCAAATAATGATCATCTCTCTCCCCTCTTTCCCTCTACTATGATATAATTTTCTCCTTCTTCCTGTGATGTAATTTACCATTTTCTGCTTCCTCCTTTTCACATCTCCTGTTACAATCCCTTTGCATGCTTAAATCATAGTTTTATCATCATATCATTTGCTTTATACCCGTTCCCTCTGTCTATGTATATCCCTTTTATATTACATAATAGATGTACAATTCTCAAGATTAACAAGTATCATCTTCCCTTATAGGTAGGTAAATGGTTTGCCCAAATTGAGTGACAAGTTTTTCTTTTCCCCTGTTTACTTTTTTATGCCTCTGTTCTGAGACCTGTGTTTGAAGATAAAATTTTCTGTTACTTCTGGCCTTTTTGTCAGAAAGGTCTGTAAATCCCATTGAATGTCCATCTCCTTGCCTGAAATGTTATGCTGAACTTTGCTAGGCAATTGATCCTTGGTTGTAGCTCCTTTGCCTTATGGAATATCACATTCCAGTTTCTTCGATCTTTTAACGTAGAACCTGAAAGGTCCTGTGTGATCCTAACTGTAGCTCCTCGATATTTGAATGGTTTCCTTCTGGCTGACTGTAGTATTTTCTCCTTCACTTGATAGTTCTGAAATTTGGCAACAATATTTCTTGTTGTTTTTAGTTTGGGATCCCTTTTGGGGGAGGTGAACAGTGGATTTTTTTGGTGACTGTTTTGTCCTCTGGATCTAGCACTTCTGGGCAGTTTTCCTTAATGATTTCTTGAAAGATATTGTCCAGACTCTTTTCTTCATCATGGCTTTCTCTTAGGCCGATAATTATTAAATTTTTTCTCCTGGATCTATTTTCCAGGTCATTTGTTTTTCCAGTTAGGTATTTTACATTTCCTTCTATCATTTCATTCTTTAGATTTTGTTTGATTGATTCTTGATGTCTCATAGAGTCATTAGTTTCTACTTGTCCAGTTCTGGTTTTTATCAAATTATTTTCTTCAGTTAACTTCTGCTTTCCCTTTTCCATCTGTCCAATTATTCCTTTTAAGGAATTACTTTCTCCAGTTAGTTTTTGTACTTCCTTTTCCATTTGTCCAATTTTCCCAGTTAGGTTTCGTGTTTCCTTTTCCATTTGTCCAGTGTTCCCAGTTGGGTTTTGTGCTTCCTTTTTCATTTGTTGAATTTTCCCTTTTAAAGAGGTGTTCTCATCAGTAAATTTTTTTTTCATACTTTTAAAATCATTGGCCAGTTTTTCTTCTATTTCCTTCTTCAGCTGTTCCAGGAGAGCTCTTTGTGCATGGGAGCAGTTCATAATCCCTTCTGAAGTTTCAGATAGGAGAGCAGTATCACTATTGACCTCTTTAGTATTCGTGTTTTGGTCCTTGTCCCCATAGAAAGATTCTACGGTTTTTCCCCCTTGCTTTGCTTCTTCTTGCTCATGATGGTGAGGCTTTGTGAGTTGGGGTCTCTGGTTCTTTCAGTTAGAATCTGTAGAACTTGGTGTTGAGCTGACTGGTGTAAGGGCAGGTGCCTTTTTTTTGTTTGTTTGTTTTGTTTTGTGTTTCCCTGATCAGCCCTGGGCCTAGCTTGTCAAGTGTGGGAGAGGGGTGGTCTGGTCACAGGAGATCTCCTCAGCTGAGCGAGAGCAAAGGCAAGGTCAGGGCTGCCCTATTGTCTTCCTGTTTCCCCTGGAGCACTTAGTCACACCTGGGTCTTAATGCGAGTTTCTACTCCCTGGGGCTCCTCTCCTTCTGGTTAGCTGTTTTCCTAGCCTCAGATGCTAGAGACTGTTTGCCCCTTCTGTTGATCCCACTGATCCAGGATTTTTCTGGGGAAATATTTTGTAGTTCTTTTCAGGTCAACAAAGGAAGGGGGAGAGAGCATTTACCAATCACTCCAGCATTTTGGCTCCCAGAAGTTCAAGTTGGTGACTTACAGATGTTTAGTCTGCGGGCTGAAAGTCTCAGGAGTGGCTGTGACTGATACTTGGGGCTCAGCAGCTGTCACTTGCTGGGCTCCACTGGTCTCCTGCCCTGGGCTGCTACTCCACTGTTCTGCTGTGCTGCTGTTGTCTCAGGGTGCCCTGGGGCTTTCCTGTTGGGCTTTGCTGCCATGAAACATGCTACGCTATGTGCTGAGGGCTCACCCCCATGGAACAGATCCTTCCCGTTGACCTGCCAGTCTGTCCTAGTCTGTGAATCTGCCACAGTCTGTCTCTTATTGGATTCTCCACCTCCAAAATTTGGTCAGATTCTCTTTTTAGAGGTATCAGAAGGAGTTTGTCTAGGAGCTTAGGTGAGCAGTTGCTCTCACTCTGCCATCTTGGCTCCTCCTGTACCTTTCCCAATAATTTCTTGAAAGATTATGTCTAGGCTCTTTTTTCGATTGTGGCTTTCAGGTATCCCATAATTTTTAAATTGTCTCTCCTTGATTTATTTTCCAAGTCAGTGGTTTTTCCAGTGAGATATTTTACATTATCTGCTATTTTTTCATTTTCATTCCTTTGATTTTGTTTTATAATTTCTTGGTTTTTTATAAAAACATTAGCTTCCCTCTGCTCCAGTCTTAAGGAATTATTTTCTTCAGTGAGCTTTTGAACCTTGTTTTCCTTCTGGCCAGTTCTACTTTTTAGGATGTTGTTCTCCTCATTGGCTTTTTGGGTCTCTTTTGTCATTTGGGTTAGTCTATTCTTTACAGTGTTATTTTCTTCAGCATTATTTTGGATCTCCTTTAGGAAGCAGTTGACTTGTTTTTCATAATTTTCTTGCATCACTCATTTCTCTTCCCATTTTTTGCTCTACTTCTCTTACTTGACTTTCAAAATCTTTTTTGATCTCTTCCATGGCCTGAGACCAATTCATATTTTTCTTTGGAAGGAGGAGCTTTGACTTTGTTGCCTTCTGTTTGCATGTTTTGGTCTTCCTTGTCACCAAAGTAAGATTCTATAGTCTGATTCTTTTTTGGTTTTTGCTCATTTCCACTGCCATTAACTTAACTTTTGAGCTCTTTGTCAAGGTATATCTCTGCTTCCAATGGGGGTGGGGAGGGTGGTCCTGTCAGCCTCTTGATTTTCCCACAATCAGTGGGCCTAGAGCTCCAGAAACAGTTGCTGTCTCTGCCCCTGCTGCTGCTGTGGCTGCTATGGGTTCCTCCACCCCATTTCCCCCTACTATCCTGGGGCTGGGGCCAGACCACTCCACTCTCTCATGCTGGTCCCACAGGCTTTTTCCACTGACTTTTCAGTTTACCTCAGTGTTTTGGGGTCATGAAGTCTGGAAACTACCACCAGTGTGAGAGATCAGTCTCCCCAAGGCCTGCTCAGGTTCTGTCTGTGCTGGCTTAGCTCACACTGAACTGTCCCCTGCCCTGCTGCGTGACTCAATAGATAACTTCCCAGCCCCCTTCCAGGCTGTCTTGGGCTGGAGATTTGCTTCCCTTCATAATTTTTGGGTTCTGCAGCTGCTGAATTTGTTTAGAACCATTTTTTTTTACATGTATTTGGTTGGGCTTGGGGGCAGCACTCTAGAAAATGCATGCTGTTACTGTGCCATCTTACCCCCCCCCCCCCAATACATTATTTGAAACAGAATTTGTTTTATTATTTCACAAATCAGTTATTTCAATCTAAAAGTTTGCAATATGAATCTTAATTCTTCTTTACGTAATTCTACTTAATAATTTCCTATTCATGTTTGGACATTAGTTATGTTTTTGCATAAGTATGAGAAGCATCAAGAATGTCAGTTTATTAAAGAGTGAATGGGCATTCCTCACTCTAAGTGAGTACCTGAAAAGACCTTAGCCTCCAAGGGTCAGGGTCTCCCCTTGCATCCTGGGCCATCTCCAGTCATCCTGATGAATTGCTGGTCACTGATGGCTCTGTGGGAGAAAGTGAGGCTGGTGACCCTGCACCTCTCTCCTTCATTCAAAGTCAAAGTCAGTTGCAAGTCATCACATCATTTCCCTGATGTCATGGTCATCTTTGAAAATGAAGGGCAAACTCAGCCCATGTAGCAAGGGGAGTAATATATGATAAAAACTAAAAAGATAGATTGGGACCAGATTGTGAAAGGCTTTAAATACTAAATGGAGTCTATATTTGATCTCTAAGGTAATGGGAAATCACTGGTCTGAAAGAGTCTGAGAGAGAGAGAGAGAGAGAGAGAGAGAGAGAGATACATGGTCAGATCTGCACTGTAGGAAAATTACTTCGGCCAGGAGTGGGGAAAAGACTTGAGAGGTAGGGAGACCAATTAGAGGGAAAAGGCTATTTCGGTAGTTCAAATGAGGGATGATTTAAGGTCTAAAATAGTATGACTAGTACTATATGAATGGAAAGAAGAGTTATAAGATATTATGAAGGTAGAATAAACAAGATTTATCAGCTGCTTAGATATGTGGGGAAAGCAAACCTGGTCGGGAGAAAGGATGGCAGTGCTCTTGATAGAACTAGGAAACTTTGGAAGAGGATATAACTGGGGGGATGGGAAGATAATATAATGAAATCTGCAGTATAGATTGAAATCTATCTATACCTGCTCATCCTGCCACTTACCCTGTCCCACTCAAAACAAAAAAGGAGATTAGCCTTTTATTCACTGAATATTGCTAGGGTGAACAAAAGATGAAAAAGGGAGAGGAATGAATTTTCCTAGTGCTGCTGCTGTGGATGTTCAGGGCTAGGTTATTGCCTTGAGGGTCTGAAACGCCCAAAAGAAGAGTATTGAGGGTGCATAGTGGTAGGAGCAGGTGAAGGGAGCAGAACATTGGGCTGTAATGGGTGATGTCAGTTGGTCCATAAGCATTTATTAAGTATCTACTGTTTGCCAGGTACTGTGTGGTTGTGTTGCAGACAAGTCTTAAGTAAGGAAACTGGAATGAGACTCAGCTTCCCAATCTCTGTTTGCTTATGTAGCGTTTGGGGACCCACTGATCTAACAGATTTTGATAATATTTGTTCATAAGGCATATTCTTCTGTAATAAAGCATTTCTTTCTTTTTTTTATGGTTGAAGAATCTGAAGCTTACAGAGGGGACCCTTACCAGGGGTCATATAACCAGTAGTTCTTAATATTGAAACTTAACTCTAAGTCTCCTGACTCCAAGATCAATATAATTACTGCTACACCATATTGATAACAATATAAAGAAATCAGCACATTGTGCTGTTTGGTAATGAGTTACCACTAACTTCTTAAAATAAATTTAATGCTTGATCATAAGGTTTATAGACCTGGAAGGAACCTTAGAGAACATCTAATTCAACCATATTTTGCAGATGAAGAAACCAAGGTGCATTTCTTTTTCATTAGAATCACAGGATTTGAGTTGGAAGGGATTTCAGAGGCCATCTAATCCAATATATTCATGAATACCCAGTGAATAATTATTTTGTCTTTGACATAATTATTAACAAGTCTTTCTTCATCAATTCTAAATTTGCCTCTTTTCAACTTCTGCCCATTGCAGCAAAGCGGAATAGTAGAATTCCTTTCACAACTGAAAGCTTTTCAGATACTCAAATAGTTCTCATGTCCCTAGTCCCCAAATTTCTCTTCTTTGGGTTAAAAACTTTCATTTACTTCATGGGACACTCCTAAGGAAGATTTCTGGGTCATTCACCATCCTTGTTCCTGGACGTTTTCTAGCTTATTAATTAATATTCTTCCTAAAATGTGAGGCTTAGAATTAAATACAATATGTTTTGTCACTTCCCTAGTCTTATACACTATTTCTCACCCTCTTTTCCCCTCATCTCTCTCCCTTCCTTTCCTCCCCCCTCCCCCATCTCATGGGCTTTATCTCACTGCTGCTCATCCTGGGAGCTTTGACCAGCTTCATTTCAGTCTAGATCAGTTCTTCTCTCCTGAGGCAATCTGGTGAGCTCCCCCACTGGTGGCTCATCATGTTGGTGATGGACTGTAGTCCATCTGAACAGTGCACTGTAGTCCAGAACTCCCAGGCTTAAGTGCTCCATTAGCCTCAGTCGCTCCAGTAACAGGGATTTATAGGTATGAGCTACCACACTTAGACACTATGTCTCTCTTACTTCAGCCTAAGAGTACGTTAACTATTTTGTCTACTCTATCACACTGTTGACTCATCAAGTTGTCAGACCACTCCCACATCTCTCTAAAACTCCCAAGTTTCTTTTTTCTTTCTTTCTTTCGTTTTTCCAGAGAAACTGCTGTCTAGCAACATAACCACATTTTCTATTTGAGTTTTTTGAAATGTCTATTTGACCTACTGTAGGACTTCATATTTATTGATAAAAAATTTCATTCTGTTGGTTGTCTCAGCATTCTAACTTGTCAGTACTTTTTTGAATCCTGAATCTTCATCTACTAGATGATTATTTCTCCCACTGTGTGTCATATGTGCTTTTATTCAAGTTACTGACAACAGTGTTAAACTGTATAAGACCCACACAGATCATAGAGCACTCCACTTGTGACCCCCTTCCAAGTTGACATCATCATTAGTGATTACTTTTTGGGTAATTCACCCTGTTGCAGATTATCCTAATTGAATTATCCTACATCTTTCCATCTTTTCCACAAAAACATCATGAGAAGAGGCCCCATTAGGTAAAATGAAAATAAATGGCGTTAGGTTTTAGCCAGCTGCAATTTGGACAGCAACCGAGTCTTTACATAATCACTTTCCTGCTTATCACCACCTATGGCTGTCTTGTATTGTTATTTTCCTTTAGAGAGTTGTATGAATTTAAGACATTATTTAAGGTAGGAGAAGTGTAGCTAAAGGCAGAAATCACCCAAGGGACATCAAGGGAAAACAAAGAATTACTCAAATCTCAAATTTGTTGGTGTCTTTATCTTAGTAACATTTGTTATGGTCATTTGAAACAACTATTTATTGAAAGTCTCTTAGGCACAAGAAGTCATTTGTATCTTTACAGAATTATTAACATCTGCTTAAATAACTCAAGTGTTTCAGATGATTTTGGTTGGCACTTAAGCAGTTAGTCCAGTTATGGTGACAAAATTATTTAAAACCACCAAATTTTGTCACTAAGGAACTGTAGCCACGTTCTGTGAGGGAACTACTGACAGAGTTGAAAAACCAATAACTTCATTCATTCATTCTTAACACCAAGGCCCAATAGTAGGAAAGACTAGGTAAAAAGGAAGAGGATAAAGGAAAAAAAAGGAGTAATATTTTTTTCTTTTCTAAAGTCCTCTTTTAGGGATATTTCATCCTAAACTCTTCTGCCTTTTCATAGATATTTTCATCTCTCTGTCTGTATTTCTCTCTCTGTCTCTCTTTACTTCTGAGCCCACACATTTATTAAAATACTCTAAACATTTTTCCCATTACTCTTATTATTTCCTTTGACTACCACCCTGCTTCCCACTTCCAACATGTCTGAGTGGTCTATATTTTCTTGATAACCTGAAGTTACAGTAAATAAAAGTTTATTTATCATGCCATTCCTGAAAGGTTCCCAGCTCTACTTTTGTTTCGTAAAAGTTCACATTTGCATATAAGGAAAAAGTTAAGGTATAAAAGGTATAAAAAAGCCATTTTAAAAGTTGATTCTTCAGTATTTTTAAATTTGTTTTTAAATTTTTCATTTTTAATACAGTTCATATCACATAAAGCAATTCCAGCTTTTGGTCAGGTGATACTTCTTTTAAAGCATTTACTATATAGACCACAAACAAATTTTTTTTAACATTAACCAGCTGAGACACAAATAATAACTATGTAAGCTAACTTCACAAGCCCTTGACCTAATGGTCTCCACACCGTTACTAAGAATAAAAGGACCTTAACTTGTTGTTGTTCTTAAGTCCTAAGCCTAATAGCTTAATTTTAGACTTAACCTCAGATGTTCCCCTACCAACAATCTATAATTTAATAGATCTGATATTAAGCTTACAAGCCTTTTGACTACAGGAAAATTGCCACTATGAGTAGGGACATTGCAGGGAAACAATATCTCCCCAACTTCATGTCAATTCCAGGCAAGAGTAGATTGTCAACTTGCGTTCAGTGAGGCTTAAAGTCTGCCAGGTGTCAGTGGGGAAATTGAGTCAGGAGAATCCTACCTCAACCCAGGCTGCTCTCCCATCCTTCCCATGAGATCACCTTTTGCAGTTCATACCAGCATCTCACAGGGTTACTGGCATCATGGATTGAAGGCTCAGACTGCCTTTCTTGCTATCCATACCTGGAGTTAGACTCAGAAGAACAGTCACTTAATAGTCCCATAGCATCTTAAAATGGCAAGTTCCAATAACCAGGTTTCAAATATGATTATAATTTCACTTTGGCTAAGGAACATCTTTTGAGGCAAGTCTTTAGTGGCTTACATGCCTTTCTATACATGTTCTAGTTCCTGATTAAATAACAATCATAAAATCAAATTTACCATTAAAACCTTAACTTTTCCATCAATGCCAAATTTTACCCAAAGTTACCTGCCTCTAAGAAGCTTAGACTGAAATTCTTTTCCTCAAACTAAACATGTCTCTGATTTAGTCTCGGTAATTAATTCAGTCGGTTGTTTTAATACTAATTGCTTTTACATCACTTTGTAGCATGTCCAGTTTTTCTCCCCATCTTTCCCCTCCCCCCACTCCCTAATACCTTGCATTCTGATTACCCCTTCCCTCAGTGTGCCCTCCTTTCTTTCACACCCCACCCTTTCCTTATCCCCATCTTCTCTCTTTTCTTGTAGGGCAAGATAAATTTTGATACTCTATTACCTGTGTTTCTTATTTTCTGGTTGTATGCAATAATAATTCTCAACATTCGTTTCTAATACTTTGAATTCCAACTTCTTTCCCTCCTTTCCTCCCCATCCCCACTGAGAAGGCAAGCAATTCAATACAGACTAAATATGTGTTGTTTTGCAAAAGTCTTCCATAATAATCATGTTGTGTGATACTAACCATATTGCCCTCTATCCTACTCTATCCATCCTTATTTTTTTATTCCCTTATTAGACCTTGTCCCTTCCCAAAAGTGTTTATTTCTAGTTACTCCCTTCTCCCATTTGCCCTCCCTTCTATCATTCCCCTCACCCCACTTGTTGCCTCCTCCCCTACTAAGATAGATTTTCATACCAAATTTAGTGAGCATGTTATTCCCTCCTTAAGCCATATGTGGAGAGAGAAAGTTTCACTTTTCCCCTCTCCCCTTCTCCCTTTTCTCTTCCATTGAACAAGATTTTTTTAATCTCTTTTATGAGTTATAGCCTGCCTCATTCCATTTCTCCCTTTCTCCTCCCAGCATTTTCCTTCCTCACCCCTTAATTTTTATTGTATTTTTTGTGAATATCATTTCTTCTGATTCAACACAGACTATACTCTGTGTGTGTTTGTGTGTGTGTGTGTGTGTGTGTGTGCGTATGCGTATGTACCATCCCTCCCCCTCCCCAAATACTGAGAAAAATCTCAAGAGTTACAAATATTTTCTTTCCATGTAGGAATGTAAACATCTCAGCTTTAGAAAGTCTTATGATTTCTCTTTCTTGTTTACCTTTTCATGCTTCTCAAAATTTTTATCTTCATTTCTGGTCTTTTCATCATGAATGCTTTAAAGTCCTCTATATGATTGAATGACCATTTATTCCCTTGAAGTATTATACTCAGTTTCCTGGGTAGGTAATTCTTGGTTTTAAATCCCAGATCTTTTGACTTCTGGAATATCTTATTCCAAGCCCTTTAATCCCTTAATATTGAAGCTGCAAGATCTTGTGTTATCCTGATTATATTTCCACAGTACTCATTGTTTCTTTCTAGCTGCTTGGAGTATTTTCTCTTTGACCTGGGAACTCTGAAATTTGGCCACAATATTCCTAGGAGTTTCTCTTTTCAGGTCTCTTTCAGGAGATGATCAGTGGATTCTTTCAAAATGTTTTTTGCCCTCTGGTTCTAATATATCAGGAGAGTGTTCCTTGATAATTTCATGGAAGATAATGTTTAGGCTCTTTGTTTGGTCATGCCTTTCAGGTAGTCCCATAATTTTTAAATTGTCTCTCCTGGATCTATTTTCCAGGTCAGTTGTTTTTCCAATGAGATGTTTGACATTATCTTCTAATTTTTCAAACTTTTGGTTTTGTTTTTTAACTGCTTGGTTTATCTCTTAGTCATTCATTTCCCTGATCTAAGTTCTCTCTTTCAAAGAACTATTTTGTTCAGTGAGCTTTTGGACCTTCTTTTCCATTTGGCTAATTCTGCTTTGTAAAGCCTCCTTCTCCTCATTGGCTTTTTGGACCTTTTCCCAATTGAGTTAGCCTCTTTTTAAAGGTGTTATTTTCTTCAGTATTTTTTTTTTTGGTTCTCCTTTAGCAAGCTGCTAACTCGCTTTTCAAGCTCTTCTGTTGCCTAAACTGAGTTTAAGTTCACTTTGGAGGCCCTGGAGGCAGGGACCTTGACTTTCTGTGACAGTATGCCTTGTTCTTCCTCATCTGAAAGGATGGGAGGAGACACCTGTTCACCAAGAAAGTAAGCTTCTGTGGTCTTATTTTTTTTCTCCTTTTCCCAGCCAGTTACTTGACTTTTGAATCCTTTGTCAAGAGGATGATCTGTTGTCTCTCCTTTGCCCAGTGTCAAGTTCAAGGCTGAGATTTGACTCAGCTGCTCAATTTCTCCCGAGGCTTTGGGTGGGGGTGGGGCCATAACTCAGGGCTGAGGTTTAGATCAGCTGCTCCCTACTGCCAGAGGCTTTAAGGTGAGCTGCCTGGACAATGGACCCAGGTTGCTTCCCAGCTACCATAGCTGCCTGTAATTTGCTGCTGCTGCCATAGTCTCTTGCGCTGTTGCTGGAGGAACCCCATTCCTTCTTGCCCAACTGGGAAAGCCCTCCCACACTGACCTTTGGAGCTTTCTTTGTTGCTTGTGGGTTGAGGTATCTGGGTCCCTCCCTGCTGGGAACTGTGCCCTGGAGGTCTGTTCAGGTCCTGTTCCTCCCAGTGCTGTGTGGCCAGGGCTGGGCTCCACTCTGCTCAACGTCCTGTGAGACAGACCTTTCCTGTTGACTTTCTAGGTTACCTTTGGCTGGAAACCTCTTTGCTCTGTTGTTCTATGGCTTCTGCTGCTGTAGAATTTGTTGAGTCATTTTTTACACGTATTTTGTGGGCTAGGTTAAGTGTTAAGAGTATATGCATCTTGACTCTGCCCTAAGTATTTTTTTAAAACTAATTTTTTAAGATAATAACATTAAACATCATTTATTAAGTGTGCACACAGGGATACAATAAATCATATAATCAATGTCCTCGAGGAACTTACATTCCATTAGGGTATGAGGCTTAATTTGTACATTGCTAAGTAAATACAAAATATGGACAAAGTTGGACAAAGAAGAAGAGAGAATGCTGAAAACTGAGACCAGGAAAGGCCTCCTTTAGGTGTTAGCATGTGAACTGTGCTTTGAAAGACTTATCTGAGGTGAAATTGAGGAGAGTATCCCAAATTTGGAGGATTACTGGTACAGCGGGCACATTGATGAGAAATAGAATATTCTGTCTGTGTACAGCTATTGGACCTATTTCACTGAAGCCCTGAGTGTATGTGAAGGGAAATAGTAGAAGATTTAGAAGCCAGCTTGTGGAGGGTTTGAAATGATAAAATGAGGATTTTTATTTTGTATTTTAGTGGAAATAGTAAATGATTGGAAAATTTTGAGTAGGGAATTGCCATGAGACTTAATGCTTCGGAAAATAATTGTAATTTCTGAATGAGATTTGAAAAGGAAAGGATGGGAGGCTACTCCATTTAAGAACCTATAGCAGTAATTCAAGTGAGAGAAAATTTCCTGAACTGGATTGGTGACTTTGTGAAAGGAGAGAAGGGAACAGATGTTATGAAACTAAGAACTGACAGGACTTGGCAAGTGATTAGATGTGACTAAAAGAGAAAGAATCATTAAAGATGACTTCTAGGTTGGGTGACTGAAAGGTTGGTGGTGCCCTTAACAGGGAAGCTAGGAGGAGTGATGAGTTTGGTATGAAATATGCTCTGTCTTATTGATTGTGAGATGCCTATGTGGCATCCTGGTGGAAATATCAAGCAGGTAACAGTGTGGGGCTAGAGTTCAGGGAAGAAGTTAGGGCATGGACATAGAGTGTTAGGAATTTGTATGGAGATAATTGAAACCATTGAAGCCAAAGAGATTCTTAGAGAAGGCCCAAGACTGACCCTTACATGACGCTTACACATAGCAAACAGGAAGGGAGGAGAAAATAGCCAAAAAGATTAGAGGCATGTTCAGAAAGGCAGGAGAACCAACAGAGAAAAAAATGTCAAGGCAGAGAGACTGTAAGGAGGGAAGGAGTCATTGACAGGGCCCAAAACTGCAGGGTTGAAGTTAAAATGAAGACTAAGAAGTCCTTGAATTTAGTTAAGATATTGTTACTAACTTTGAAAAGCCGTTTTAGATGAGCAGTGCTGTCACAAACTGAATTTCAAGGGTCTGAGAAGCAATTGAGAGGTAAGGAAGTGGAGACAATTGTAGATGACACTGGGAATTTGATAATGAAAGGGACATGAGATGTATAATTTGAGGGACTAGATAGGGTGAAAACAAGATTTACTTAAGGATTGTTGACAGGTAATGAGCCAATGGAAAAAGGAGAGATCTAAGATGAAAGAGAAGAATGCAGTGAGCAAGCTTCTGGAGGATATCAAGAAGGGTGATCAAGGGTGCAAGGGGAGGGCTTAGTCTTGGCAGAGTGAAAACCCAACCCTTCATTCGAGATTGGAGCAGAGGTAAGAATGGGAGTGATAAAATGGGGCTTGGGGGCATAGGGTGATGACAAGTTCTTCATGTAGGACCTCTTTTCTCAGTAAATTAGGAAGTTAAATTCTCCACTAAGAAGGATGAAGTGAAGAGGTTTGGAATAGCTGCTTTGGAGAATGACAGAGAGCCAATCAGAAAAGAGTGAAAGGATCTCTGTGCAGCTGTGAGGACCAGTTTAGATAACATAACAAATTGGAGTTAACTCAAGCAGTAAAGCTGGGTGACTTTTTCCAGCAGCATTTCCTGGAACATTGTGCATTGAAACAGAGAAGGTAGATACTTGGGAGTTTGGGTTTGGCAAGGCTGATGAGACAAGAGGAAGGGATTCATGTCAGTGTATGTCAGCTGTTATCAAAATTTTTGGTCTCAGGACCCCATTCCCTTTTAAAAATTATTCCTACCTGCTCCCCCCAAAGATCTTTTATTTACTGCATTAGAAATTACAATTTTTTAGTATTATTATTATGAAAATAGTTTCAATATCTGGGACCTCCTAAATGAGTGTTGGAGATCCACATGTTTCCCTGCACCACATTTTGAGAACCACTAGTGTAGAGTTATACTGATTAAAAGCTCAGGGTTAAGACTCTGAATGGAGGAGAGTCTAGAGTAGAGGTAATGGATTTCTAAAACAGGGAGGGGTGAAGTGAATGGAACTCATGCTGAGGATGGATGGATGAACGGATGAATGAATGAAAATGTATTTAAGTTTACTATTTGTAAAGCACTAGATTAAGCTTTAGGGATACAAAAAGAAAAGCAAGAGAGTTTTTTTTCTCTCAAAGGTGCTCCTATTCCCAAGATAAATGTAAGACCACATGTAGGAGACATTTCAGCTACAAGTTCAATGAAAAGGTCCAGGGTTCCTTAGTTTGTCCTTTCCATTAACAAAATCTGTATTTATTCCTAATGTTGTGTCATTTGACTGTACCTAGAACTTTGGTGATAAGAACTTTCTTTTCTGGGTTTTTGGTAGCTGTATTTCTGAGGAGGTGGGGGACTACAACTCCTGTAGAAGTAGTTGACAGGTCACCTCTCCACAGAAGTTGCTGTGCTGAAGAATGTCTGCAGGAGTCAGGATGGTAGCAGGGCTGATGGGTACTGTTCTTTGGACTGGTAGTTTGCAGTTCTTCTTTTGAAAACTGTTAATTTCCTCTGACTTCTTTTCTACTGGAAATGCCTTATATATTTGTGTTTCCTCTATGTCTTTAATAGCAGACCCTTATCAGAATTAGTTGATTCAAAGATTTTTCTTCTCAGTTAACTGCTTCCCTTCTTATTCTAGTTTAATGCCTAAACTTTTCTATTTCATGTAATCAAAATTATCTGCTTTATCTTTTGTAGTTGCCTCTGATCCTTTACCTGTGAGAGGTACCTGATCTTGTTCTCTGACTTTTTTTTATAATGTAAGATGCTAGTTTGAAACTAACTTTTGCCAAACTTCTTTCACATGGAAAAAAATATTTTAATGAGAGCTTTCCAAAAGTAAATAGTCTCCTGCTAAGAGTGAGTTAGTTCTTCATTACTGTCAGCCTACAAGATCCTCTATAGGAGGTTGGATCAAATCTCCCTATTTCATTTTGATGATGTCACTATCCTCCATCCACTCATGTTGGAACTTCAAAGTAATCCTTGATTCTTCTCTTTTTCTTGCCTTTGATAGTCAATTAGTTTACAGGACCTATTGATTCTATTACCATAGCAGCTCTTTCATCTGCCCACTTCTTTTTACTCTTGGTTCACTTTGCCAAAACTCTAAATCTCTCTAACCTGTACTATTATAATAGCCTCCTTGTTCATCTTCCTACTTTCATACTCTCCACACTCTTGCATCTACATAAAGTTGTCAAAGTAATCTGCTTAAGATACAGGTCTAACCAGGTCACTGTCCTGTTCCAAAGCCTTCAGTAATGTCCTGTTGGTTTAAGATTAAAATACAAATTTCTTGGCTCTCCATTAAAACCCCTCCATAATCTGGTATCAACTGTTTCAGTAGTCTTTTTATTTCAAGTATCTAGTATAGTTTCTTGTTTAAATAAATTGAAATTTGAAAGTTCTTTCAGTACTCTGGGACATAATTTGTCTAGATGTGATGACTTGTGCTCATTGAAAGATGCTCTTTTACCGTCTAATTACTTAAGTTTCAGTACTTAATTACTTAATACTTAATACTTGTTAAATATTGTTGATGTTATTGTTATAATTGAGTTTTAAGATCATTCTCCTTAGAGAAATAGAGAAAACAAAAGCAAAGTAGGTATTGAGTAGTTCTACCTCCTTTCTGACATATTATCACCCTATCTTGCTTGGTTTTCCATTTGGCCCCAACATAGCTAATCACTATATTCGTAGAAAGCCCCAGCTCATTCAAGGCTTGAGCATTTCTGATATTGTTATAAAACTGAAAGTCCCAACATTCGATTTATCTTTATTTACCTGCCATTTTTTTCTATCTTCTGTACATATCTTTAAAATTTGAGTTGGTCATTAAGTAATCTGTGCAACCATAGAGCCTGATGCCCAGGAGCCTGAGCCTGAGAACCTTGGGAGTGGCAGTGCTTCCAGCTCACAGCCATCATCCTAGAAAACAAAACTTGTGGAAATGTAGCCTTGAAGTTACTCCCGTAGGTGCTACTGCTGCATCTACTAAAAACTCAGGAAACAGAGTTCTTAGCACTTTCAAATGATTCGACATCAGAAACTGATATATTATCATTGGAAATGACATTAAAGAAGAGGCATTACCATCTGCTTTCTGCTGCCCCTTAAGGACCAGGGGATTTTTCCATCTGACCTGCAGCCAAAATCTTCATTCTTGGCTGACCTTCATTGAATGTGAGCTCTAGGAGCAGGGACTGTGTTTTTCTCTTGGTATCTCCAACACTTAGCCCAATGTTTTGCACATAGTAAGCACTTAATAAGTTCATTAATTCATTTAGATAACTTCCTGATTTTCTTCTTCATTTGAAATCATTTAAATGTGTGTCATAACAGTTTCATTCTTGAGAGCCTTTGAGTACACGTACCTTGTAGAATCTATAGGACATGAAATATTCAACCTATCTTTTCTCAGAATTCTTTGAAATGTACTCATAGAGACTTAAGACTGCCCCTCATTCTTTCTATCTTTCATGGCTTCTCCAAGATATCATTTCCTTTCAAGATTCCTGTCATTACCACTTACGTGAGCAGTTCCTCAGTAGTCAGTTCTTTAAAAAGAGCCCTCCCTCTTGCCCCTGCCTCTACCTTCTGAAGGCTTTAAGTAATTTAGAAATTGTTCCAGTGACCTCCTTTTAGCAGAGAGATACCTTCAGCAAATGTCTTGATAGTTGACATCTCTTGTCACAACTATATTTTATTTCTATACCCACTTTGCCATCTGCTTCTGATCTCTCATCCATTTTTTTTTCCTGATTGGCCATGTGATTTAAGACATCCTCTCACCTCAGTATTACTTCTTTTCCTCCTTGCTTGTATCACTATCCAGTGACTCTTTTGCCATGCTTCTCTCTTTCATCTCATCGATTTTTGAACATAGCACATCATCTTGACGTTCACTATTTCACCACTTCTTTTATCTACTGCCATGTTGTAGTAATGAGCCCTATCCCTCTAATTTGTAATGATCTCTGTGAGGTGAAGTTTATCTTACTGAGGTCAGACCTCGTTTTGTTTATTGTGATCCTTATTCTCTGCATTTGTTTTTGTTGTTCAGTTGTCTCTTTGTGGCTCATGGAAAATAGCATGCCAGGCCCTTCTTTCCTCAACTATCTCCCAGTCTGTCCAAGCTCATGTTCCTTGCTTCCATGAGACTGCCCATCTCATCCTCTGCCATCCCTTTTTCCTTTCACCTTCAATCTTTCCCAATGTCAGGATCTTTTCCAATATAAGTTCCATCTTCTCATTATGTGGCCAGATTATTTAAGTTTCAGCTTCAGTATTTGTCCTTCCAATGAATAGTCTGAAACAATTTCTTAAAGTATTGACTGATTTGATCTCTTTGTCCAAGGAACTCCCAAAAATCTTCTCGAGGACCACCATTCTAAAGTGTCGATTCTGTAAAGCTCAGCTTTCCTTGTAGTCTTCTAACTCATAGACATACGTTATAATCGGAAAACCATACCTTTAATTATATGAACTTTTGTTGGCAAAGTGATGTCTGCTTTTTAATATGCTGTCAAGGTTTGACATAGCTTTTCCAAGAAGCAAGCATCCTTTAATTTCATGGCTGTAGTCACCATCTGCAATGATCATTGAGCCAAGAATATAAAATCTGACACTGCTCGCATTTCTTCCTCCTCTATTTGCCAGCAAGTAATGGGACCAGCTGCCAAGATCTTAGTTTTTGTTTTTTATAGTAAGCTTCAAACTAGCTTTTACACTCACCCCTTTCACTCTCATCAAGAGACTTCTCAATTCCTCTTCACTTTCCTTCCATCAGCATGGTATTGTCTATATATTGTTGATATTTCTCTCAGCGCCCTTAATTCTGGCATTTGATTCACCTAGCCAGGCATATCACATGATGCACTCTGCATATAAATTATATAAGGTGACAGTATACAGCCTTGTCCCGCAACTTCTACAATCCTAAACCAATTAGTTGTTTCATGTTTGCTTCTAACTGTTGCTTCTTGACCTATAGACACCTTCCTCCAGAGACAAGTAAAGTGATTTGGTGTGCCCATCTCTTTGAGGACTTGCCGTATTTTGATGTGATCTACACAGTCAAAGGCTTATTGTAGTCAGTGAAGCAGGAGTTAGATGTGTTTTTGAAACTCTCTTGCTTGCTTTCTCCATAATCCAGTGAATGTTGGCAGTTTGGTTGCTAGTTCCTCTGCTACTTTGAAAATCAGCCTGTTTTCCTGGTATTTCTGTTCACATATTAATGAAACCTAGATTGCAGAATCTCGCATAGCCTTGCTGGTGTAATGAGTGCCATTGTTTGGTTATTTGAACAATCTTTGGCATTGCTCTTTAGGTTTGGGATGCATGCTGATTCGTTTTCAGTGCAGTGGTCACCGTTCAGTTTTCAGAATTTGCTGGCACATTGAGTGCAGCACTATATTGTTGCTGTCGTTAACAGCACACTTATAGATACAAGGCCATGTTACTATTGTCTCTCTTCCTGAATGCTATCTTCTGTGAATTACTGAATGTTTTTCTGCAGCTGTGTTCTGTCAAGTCCAGCTATGAAGGGAGGTCACTACCTGGAGGATTCATTTGTTAACCCTTGCTTTCTCCCTGTTGTTTCATAGTGCTATGTGTCACTACACCCCACACCCTATCACTAGTAGGTATGACTGCTGACAAACCTGGGTGGCAGCAAGCAGAGTGCGTCAGAATCCAAAAGGCAGAGGGCATAGACAATGGGGCAGGAGAAGGAGGCAGACAGCACAGGAAACAACAGATGGGAGAAGAGGGACAAATAAGAGCCACGGACATTACTGTGAATTAGAGTGGGGAACGCTTGGGAAGCAGGGACATGGTTTTGGGGTCCCATTTTTATAGGATTCTAGTGGGAGAAAAGGGGATTCAATCTTAATCTACACCCCCTTAGGGTTGCCTCCTTAACTTATCAATGTCATTTGGAAACTATCAAGGCCATTTTAGGGCTGCCTCATTAACGTAAGGTTGTTTTGGGTTTATCGCATGTCTGGTACTCATCTGCATCTTGCAGGTTGAGGGCCCTTTACTGGAGCCTAGCTGGCTTCTCTTAATATAGCATTTAGTTTCTGAATATGGCCATAATTAAATGATGAGGCAGTTTTGGCAAGTGGCTTCTATGTTTCCTTCTTACACTCTTAATTCCTACTTCCTATTATTATCTTACACTGGCTATGTGCATATTTAATTATGACACTACTGTTGGGGTGATCATGGTGATGATAACAAGATACAGTTTTAACACAAGCTGCTATTCTCTAAGATGGTTCAAATTTTTAAAAATAGAGTTATTACTTTGGAGAATATATACACACACATATATATAACACATGTATGTATATATGTATATGTGTATATATACATACACGTATATTCACCAAATATATACATACACATAGAATGTACATTGTATATACACACATATGTGTGTATATGTGTATGTGCATTTATATATATGTCTATATAATTGGATTTACATGTAATTGACTTCATTAATATTGACCATGATTACCCTTCTCTTTCTCCATGTAAATTCAAGTTTGACAAACTGTGGTCCTCCATAACAAATCTGGCCCACTTCCAGTTTTTGTATGGCCTTTGAGAGAAGACTGGTTTTTAAACTTCTTTAATGGTTGAGAAAAATCAATAGAAAAAATATTTTGTGACATGTGAAAATTAAATGAAATTAACATTTCACCGTCAGTAAAGTTTTGTTAGAACACAACTGTGTTAGTTCCATTATCATTGTTTCTGTCTGCTTTCATCTACAGTGGCAGAATTGAGTAGTTGTAAGACCACATGTAGCATTCTGATTACTTCCCACTGTGGGAAGTACTTTGTAGTACAATTTGTGTACTGTAGATTGCAATGATGCAGTTTTAACTCCACAGAGTTTCAAGTGTCATATGTACCATTGTCACTTATGTATTTATTTTTTACAGTGCATAACATCATGTTCAAACAAGAAAAATATTTTGATTTCTCATTATATTTTATTTAATTATGATTTTTTGAAGCTCAGTGCCAAATTGAAATTCTTCTGAATAAGAATAACTTCCCTCAACCACTATTATCAAACATCAAATGCTGAATGGCTTTGAAAATTAACTTTTGCTTGCAGACTTGACAATGTTTCTTAGTGAATTCAACCTAAAATTACGAAAGAAAACACTTCTTATATGTGAATTTTATATTCTTTAAAGTAAATTAACGACTAATGTTGTTTGAATCCCAAGTAATATCAAGTTGGTTTTTTTGAAATACATTTTCCATGCTGTCAGGAGCTAAAACACAGAAACCAGATTGCCATTCCCACACAGATTTATAGTGTATGAATTTTCTGAGCTCAAACTACAGTGCTACCAGTTTTTTTCGGACCTTGACACAAGTTCAAAAGAAATTTCCATATTTTGAAATTCATTTAATTATGTAGTTGAGGAAGCTTCTACTTAAACTTCAATGTAAAATAATTAATCTGTAGCATAATGACGTGCCAAAAACCAAATATCGAGCCAAGGCTCTAATAAAACCCTATAAATGCCTTCCAAGTGACTAATTTGCTTAATTAAAGTCATATGCTTACTAATGTCAATATTTGATAGACCTGTCTGTGTAAACCTTTAGTATCTATTGTAAGAAATGGGAGATGCAGCACAGAACCGCCCAGCATAGCATTCTCGCATCCAAAGCAGAATTGTAGTAGCACAAAGGAAACATGAGATGTGTGAATCCAGAGACATTTCTATCCCAAATGTTCAGGTGGACTATTTGTGCCCAACATGTGGTAGAGTCTTCTGAGCTCATATTGGACTTGTCAGCCATAGTCAAGCACATTGTACCTTGTCCCCAACATTGTGAAGTCGTTGGTCCTTTTTGATTATGAAGGACAAGCCATATCTGTGTGAAAAGACTTTTCAGAGATGAAATATGTGCAGTCTCATTACAAGTCAGCATTAACACATGGACATTTGCAATTAATCTTAATAATAGGAAGCCCTAACTTTGGATCTCTGATAAGTGAAATGTTATCCCAAAAGAAAGAATTCCATTCTCACTAGTAGACCCATATTACAAAAAAAAAAAAAAGCACAATTATCATTAGATTGTGAATTTCATTTAAAAATTGTGGAAATTTCTTTTCTCTTTTTTTACATGTCTTTACTTTAAAAATTTTCGGTTTTTGGTGCTTTGGTTACGTTCCCAGATAGAGAAGCATAACCGCCATTACAGTTTTAAAAGTTGACATATAGTATAGTGAGACAAAAGTAGAGTTATTAAGGATTGCCCACATAATGATGAGTCTGCCCTAATATGTCCTGGATTTGCCAGATTCCTGTACTAATTTTCCTAACCAATTTTTTTTTTTTGAGTGCTGTCAGTATACAGAAAAAAAGACTTTCTATTTACTGCCATTCTTGCCATTGTGAGAGTATGCCTGTCGTAGTAGATGCACAATTCTTAGTAAAACCTCCATGCCCCCACCCCTTTAAAGGGTAAGCAGAAGGGAATTTTCTTCCCTTTTACATATAGGAAGAAAATATGTTGTTTGTTTTCTGTATTCGAAAGAGAAAATCAGGGTTATTACATATAGGGAAACAAATTAAGTCATCAACGTTACGAATATCTCAAATATAATTTTTGACGATCTTGCATGAGTTATTTTGTTTGTCCTTTGTAGCTATTGACTTTAAGCTATATAATTCATCAATTAATAGTTTAGGTTGTTTTAGCTGAGATATTTATAGTGGATTCACTTTGGCCTCTGAAGTCTTGGATATCTGTGTATGTGTACATGCGTATGCTTTCTGACATCGTAATCCATATTTATGGATATCTGAAAGAGTTTTTATAAAAGCCCATTACTCACACTGCCCAAATGCTCACTAAGGGAATATATACAATTTATTGAAGGTGGGTAGGAAGAATTATTTTTGCTTTTATCTTAATGTTTATTTTCTAGGTATTTTCAGATAACTTACATTAGAATCAGTGCTTTTAACTAGTTTTTTTTTCTTTGTTTATTCCAGCTCCTGGTGACAGTTTGTTAACAGTACAACGAGCAGAATTATGCACAGTCATGAAGAAGTATCATCAAGCCCTTCATGATGCAGATGCAGTTTGCAAAAGTAAACCCTTGTGGCCAAAGGTATTATTTCTTGGTTTTGAATAATTTATTTGTAAGAGAAATGATACTTTTGTCTAGGAAACCTTTTAAAAAAGAGAGATAAGTAATTGACATTAAGTACGTATGGACAACAGCAGTTTCTGCATAATTATGTAAGTATCTTTATGAATTATGGTGCTTTTACTAATCAAGTTAAAAGACATAGTCTTGGCCTTCCTATGAACTTTTCCTACTGTCTCACTAATTTGGACAGATGCTAAATGACATATGGACAACTGAATAAATATTGGTTGACTTTAATCTCTGAACAAAATAAGTGCCTTTTGTAGAGTGCGTGTAAGTATGACATTTATAGACAATACACTTGTATGGCAGACAGGTTTAAATCAAGGGAAAAATTTTAAGAAAAACAAAGAATTTAAAATAGTAGAGAAATAGTGTTAATTGTTTGACTTTGGTCCCAGTAAGGTAATTAGTATTTTTTCCGCACTGGCAGAAAAAGGAACATTGATAAATAATAATAGTCCAACAGTGGTAACTTCAATTAGATTTAATGCATTTCAGGAAGTCAAAGATGGGAATATGCAGAAACTTTCTGAACTTATTATTTAAAGCCTCTCTAATATCCATCTGGGCAGCTAGGTGGTGTAGTGGATAGAGCACCAGTGCAGGAGTCAGGAGGACCTGAGTTCAAATCTCACCTCAGACACTTGACACTACTAGCTGTGTGACCCTGGGCAAGTCATTTAACCCCAATTGCCTCGTTCTGGGTCATCTCCAGTCATCCTGATGAATATCTGGTCACTGGATTCAGATGGCTCTGGAGGAGAAGTGAGGCTGGTGAGCTGCACAGCCCTCCCTCCCTCAAAACAAAGTCATGTCATCATTTCTCCGATGGCATGGTCTTCTTCAGCAATGAAGGACGAATACATGCACAATAACCATCTGTATTTTGAATTCTAAACTAAAAAATTTGTTGTCCTCCTGTCATCTAAGAAACACCAAGTGGTATTGTAAAAAGAGCCCTGACTTTGGAGTCATGAAAGCTACATTCAAATCCTGCCTCAAAATAGTACCATTGTGATGCTAACAGGAGGGGTAAATCACTTAACTTTTTATACCTGATGTATAAAATGAGATTGAGCTAGATGGTCATTGATATTTCTTACACATCTAAATATATGATCTTGTTAATCATTTGTTAACTAAAGAATTGTTCTTCCTGTTTTATTTTCTGTTCTTGGGAATTGGTGTTTATCAGTCACATGGAATAAGGCGAAAATATAAATTGGGATGTAGGAATTCTTTTCAAGTGAATGAAGCCCATTAAATGATTTTATTACAAGAAACCATATACCTTTGAAATCATAGAAAGTTGAAAGATACCTTAGAGATCATCTAGTTAATCCAGCTCCTTTATTTTATTTTTTAAATTAATTTTCTTTTAAAAAATTAGCAAGTAGTTATTTTCTCTCTTTCCTATTCCCTTTATCCTCAACACCCTGAAAAAAATAAAAAACAAAAGCAAAACCCTTTTAACAGACATGCAGTCAGACAAAACAAGTCACAACATTGGCCATGTCCAAAAAGGTGCATCTCGTTCTGTATGTGGAGTTCACCTTCTCACCTCTCAGTGAGGACTTGGGTGTCCTACTTTATCTTTGGCGTTCTGAAATTCTAGTTGGTCGTTGTGTTGGTCATAGATCCAAAGGATTTCAGGGTTGATCCTGTTTATAGTGGTGTGGTATAGATTGTTCTCTTGCTCACTCACTCTCCATTAATTCATGCAAGTCTTTCCAGGTTCATCTGAAACTGTCTTTTCATCATTTCTTATGACACAATAGTATTCCATTACATTCATTTACTTTAATTTATTCAGCCATTCTCCAATTGATCAAGCCCCTTTATTTTAGAACCCAGTAGCACCCAGCTACTAAGTGGCAAAGCCAGAATTTGTACTCAGATGTCCTGTAAGTGCAGTGCTTGTTCCAGTGTGCCGCATGGCCTTCTCACCATCCTTTAACTGTCCTTCTGTTTCCAAATTATATTGTGTCTTGTTTTAGTCTTGAAGGACTTAGGTGATGGATATAAAATTAGGAATGAGAGAGTCTGTCTAAAGGCAAAAGTTCTCCTCCATGCTTTTCTTGAAGATTCTTTGGACTCCTTTGAATGTGTTCAATTTCAAAAGCAATTCTCTGTTAATTGCCTGTTTTATGCTAGGTGCTGAGGAAATATATATACACACATATATATATACATATAAATACATATAAATACAAGTATATATGTATATATAAACACATTTTACCATTAAGGTGCTTAAATTCTCTTAGATATTCCAGCCCCAATTTGGAACTGTACCAAAAGGACTATAAAAATGTGCATATCCTTTGACTAACCAAGACCACTACTAGATCTGTATCCCAGAATGATTTTTAAAAAAGAGAGAGGAAAGAACCTATTTGTACAAAAATATTTATAGCAGTTCTTTTTGTGGTGGCCAAGAATCAATTTGGAAATTGCTGAACAAGTTGTTGTACATGATTGTGATGAAATACTATTGTGCTGTAAGAAATGATGAGCAGGATGCTCTCAGAAAAACCTAGAAAGACTTACATGAACTGATGCAAAGTGAAATAAGCAGAACCAGAACCTTGTACATAGTAGCATCAATATTGTATTATGATCTGCTGTCAAATACTTAGCTATTCTCAACCATATAATATAATAATCTAAGACAGTTCTGATATATACAATTTGAGATCTGGTAGGGCTAGGCCACCTTCCCTAGCGTTTCTTTTCATCAGTTCCCTTGACATTCTGAACATTTTGTTCTTTCAGGTGAATTTTGATACTATTTTTTCTAGCTCTGGAAAATAATTATCTGGTAGTTTGATTGGTATGACACTGAATAAGTAAATTAATTTAGGTAGAATTGTCATTTTTATTACGTCAGCTTGGCCTACCCACGAACAACTGGTGTTTTTCCACTTACTTAGATCTAACTTTATTTGTGCAGAAAGTGTTTTGTAATTGTATTCATATAGTCCCTGGGTTTGTTTTGGCAGGTAGACTCCCAGATATTTTATGGTATCTCCCATAGCTTTAAATGGGATCTCTCTTTCTATCTCTTGCTGTTGGGCTTTGTTAGTAATATATTGAAATGCAGATGATTCTGCCCATTGAGAAAGGAGAGCAATATGATATCAGATACACATGTGAAATCACGCAAAGCATATTTCCATATTAGCCATGTTGCAAAATAAAAGCAAGAAAAATGAAATGGAAAATAAAATTATCCTCTAGTCTGTATCTAGACTTTTGTCAGTTCTCTTTGGAGGTGGATAGCAATTTTTGTCATGAGTCCTTTGAAATTTTCTTGGATCACTGTATTGATGAGAGTAGCTAAGTCTTTCACAGTTGTTCTTTCTTAAAATATTGATGTTACTGTGTACAGTGCTCACTTCATTTTGCCTCAGTTCACATACATCTTCCCAGGTTTTTCTGAAACCATTCTGCTTATTTTTTCTTATAGAACAGTAGTATTCTATCCCCCTCATATACCACAGCTTATTCAGCTATTCCCCAATTGATGGGCACCCCCTCACAGGGTGGAATTGCTTAGGAATAATTCATCTCCTTCATTTTGTAGTTAAAACAACTAAGGCCCAGAGAAGATAAGGGAGATAGCCAACTAATTTATTTTGGAACTATTAGAACCCAAATCTCCTCATTCGTAGCCCACTGCTCTTTCAAATGCCACATGAAGTCATTCACTGAGAGCTCCCTCTTCTCCATCTCACATTACTCAGGTACCTTCCCCCACTGTTAACTCCTTCACTTTTGTGTCACATGAAGTGGTGGTCCATTTCCCTGCCAAGCAGAACCCCTTGCCTGAACAAGTGATCCCATCCTAGCCTGTCTTCTTCAGCAGACTGTTTCCACTGTTATCCCCACTCTTATTAATCTTCAGCCTCTCCTTTTCTACTGACTTCTTCCCTGCTGCATACAAACACAGTCATGTCTTTCTCATCCATCCATCCATCCCTACTAGATATCATCCTTACTTCATATCTTGCTGCCTGTAGTCAGTGTCTCCCCTTCCTTTCCTTTTACCCTCTTCTTAACTTTCTACAATCTGATTTCTAATCTCATAATTCAGATGAAACCGCTCTCTCCAAAACTACCTGTGGTCACGTCTTAACTGCTCAATCTATCAGCTACTTATTCAACTATATCTTTCCAGACCTACTTTCTGCACTTAATACTGTTGGTCACCTCCTTTTCCTTGATACTCTCTTTTCTCTTCAGTTCCATAACACTCTCTCCTGGTTCTCCTACCTGTCTGACTGCTTCTTTTCAGTCTCCTGTGCTGGATCTTTATCCTAGTCAAACATGGGTGTCCCATATGGCTCTGCCCTGTGCCCTTTTCTCTTTACCCTCTCTACTGTTTTTGTTTGGTGATCTCAACAGTTTCGTCATATTCAATGATCATTTCTATATAGATTGGCATATATTCAGCCATAACTTCTCTCCTGACCTCTAGTGTTACGTCTCCACTGCCTATCAGATGTTTTTTACTGGATGTTCTGTAAACATCTTAAATTCAATATGTCCAGCACTTAAATTCATCATTTTTCAATTCAGTAAACTTTTATTTTGTACTTCCTAGCTGTAAGTGCTAACCACTGGGAATACAGATGAGACAAAGACAGTCCTTGCTGCCCTCAAGGAACTTACAATGTAATGGGGAGGACAGCTCACAAAAAGAAGCTAGGATAGGAGGAGGGGGAACTGAGGGGTAGCTGGTATTAGGGCATCTTGTTCCAGAAAGTTGAAGTGTGACAGAAGTATGAATTCTTCATTACTTCCCCATTACTGTAGAGAGTGTCTTAGTCCCCTGGGCTGATAACCTCACTGTCATCCTCAACTTCTCTCATCCCTGATTTCTAGTCTGTTGCCAAATCCTGTTGGTTTTACATTTGTAATTTTCCTTCTATACATTTCCTTCTCTCCTTACTTTATACCATACCACCTTATCACCACTGTGATAGCTGTGGTCTTCCTGCCGCAAGTTTCTGTCCACTCCACTCCATCTTCCACCCAGCTGCCAAAATGATCTTCATATGAAGTATGTGTCAGACCATGTGAGCCTCCATCCCTCAACAAGCTCCAACAGCCCCTTACCACTTCCAGGATGAAATAAAAAACTCTTTTCTGGCTTTCAGAGTCAGTCAGTGAGCATTTATTAAGTGTCAGGTACTGTGTAAAGTGCTGGGGATACCAGAAAAGGCAAAGATGGGTCTTGCCCTAAAGGAGCTCTCCATCTAATGGGGAAGAAAACAAGCAAAAAAAACCATGTCAAAATAAGCTAGACAAGATAAGTCTGGAATAATTAGAAAAAGGAAGGCACTAGAATTAAGTGGAGTAGGGAAAGCCTTCTTAGAGACGGTGGGATTTTAGTTGAGACTTGAGAGGGAAGCAGGAGGCAGAGGTGACATAACCTGGCCCTCTTACTTTTCCATTCTTGTTACATCTTGGTCGTTACATCTTGGTCCCTTCCACATCTTCCATAATCCAGTGACACTGGCCTCCTTGCTGTTCTTTACACACAGCATTCCACCTTCTGACTTGGTACATTTTCATTGAATGAGTCTCCAATGCCTGGAATTCTCTCCCTCTTCATCTCTGCCTCCTAACTTCTATCCATTCTCAGTTAAAATTCCACCTTTTTCAAAAAGCTTTTTCTAGTTCTTCTGGATGATAGCGTATTTCTTTTTTTAAAATTTTCATCAATGTTGATATAGTTTTATGTATTTCCTTAAAATTAATTTATTTATCTTTAGTTTTCAGCATTTATTTCCACGTGATTTTGAGTAACAGAATTTCTACCCATGCTATTATATTTCTTCAGTGATTATCTCCAATTTATCTTTTGTATGTTGTGGTATTTTTAATGCACATGATTTAAAATTAGAATAAGCAAATGAGTTAAGATCTACTTGTTCTAAGCCAAATTGACAAAATAAATCACTAGAGAAAATGACATGTATGACATACAGCAGAGACTTTAAAAAATATAGGGATGAAACTAGGATACCATTGCTAATATGTGTGACCTGCTCTTATATGCTTATATGCCCAGAGCACAGTAGATGGGTAATTACAAATATAGCATTCTTTTTTTTTAATATGAAAATCTCCTGGATTGAGACAGTGCGAGGAGTTGGGGGGGAGGGAAAGAATTATAAGATGATTTTAATTTGGAAAATCTATGTGAACACACAACAAATTACTAATCATTTAAACCAAAATATTCTGGGGGGATGGGAGGGGAGGGCGAGGAGGAAGATGGCATAGTTTCTGTAAGAATTAAGCCTAACTTGTTTGGTGAAAAAATACAACCGTTTGAAACTCAAATGAGGTAAATTTATGATAAATGAAAGGAAGCCCTGCTTTTCTTCAAGCAGACACTGGTAAAACATTTAAATGATTTTTAAAAAATGTATAAAATAGCTGTGGATTCTTTTCAGCAAAAACTGAGCTGTCAGGTTGGCCTTAGAAAGAACAACCAAGCCTCCCATACATAGCTTGTCTCTAATGGCTGTAAAATACTAGAAGTTCCTTTGTAATCTAGTAAGTAGGTAGTTTGGAGAAATTTAGCCTTTAATAATTTGGTGTTGACTTTGGCAAAGGATTATAGTACAATTCTTTCAAAGGCTCATTTATTTTAACACTTACTTAGCAAATTAGTTTCAATGATTATTCTTCAAGTTTATTATTCTTAAAGTAGGATGAATTACATACATACTATGTTGTAAGTATTTATCTTTTTATTTCCTACATATAGGGACATTACGTGAAAGCTCAGGCTCTTTCTGGATTGGGAAGAACTGAGGAGGCATTGAAGGAGTTTCTCTATTGTGTTGCCTTAAATCCTGGACGAGGAATAATAAAGAAAGAAGCCCAAGAGGTACAGTGGTTATTTTCAAATTGGTTGCATTTTTTTCTTTTTTTTTAAAGTTTTATTGTATTTTATTTTGTTAAACATTTCCCAATTACATTTTTTGACATTGAATTTTTAAAATTTGAGTTCCAAATTCTCCCCTCCTTGCTGTCTCTCCCCCACCCATTGAAAAGATAAGCAATATATTAATTACCCATATGAAGTCAGGCAAAACATTTCTATATTAGCCATGTTGTAAACACAAAACAAAAGAGAAAGCAAGAAAAATAAAGTGAGAAAAGGATGCTTCGATCTGCATCAGTTCCTTCTCTGGAGATGGATAACAACCTTTACCATCATGGGTCCTTTGGCATTGTTTGGGATCACTGTATTGATAAGTGTAGCTAAGTTTTTTCACAGATCATTATTGCACTTTTGCTGTTCTTGTGTCCAGTGTTCTCCTCGTTCTCCTCACTTCACTTGTCATGGGCTCATAAAAGTCTTGCCAGGTTTTTCTCCAACAGTCCTGCTTGTCATTTCTTTTGACACAGTAGTATTCTATCACAATCGTATACCAATTTGTTTAGCCATTTCCCAGCTGATGGGCATCCCCTCAATTTCTAATTCTTTGCTGTTGGGATGCATTTATAAGTTCTACATTTTTCTTAAAGTTAGCTATTAAGAAGCACTTTCTCTACATTCTATGAATTTAAGAATTTTACTGTTCTGGTATCTGAGTTCAATACATTCCCTCCCTTTCCCCCCATGGCCAATAGTGCTTTATAGCAGTAAAAACAAATTCTTTATGAAATAGTGACGTTGTATTAGGGGAAATAGAGACTTAATGTGATTCAGTAGACTTGGGTGTCTAGATAATTTCACCCTTGAGTGAATAACGGAAGTAACTACAGTTTTTATAGTTGGGGATAAAAACTCATTTCTCAATAAATTTTTGATTATTTCATATTTATTCTCAAAAAAAAAAAATGACACAGTGACCAACCTTTCTGGTGCTGAGTCTTAACTTAGGCTATTTCTAGGACTAAAGACAATAGTCTATTGTTGGAGCTTTTCTCAAATCCTCTCCAGTTTAGTATAGACTGCCAGAGCTCATCTTTCACTGGCATAGCCTTCAAAAACTCAAGCTTGCCTCCCTGCCATCATCAGTGTGATGTTAGTGGAAATAGGACTTGAGCATAAAGGGCATGAATATGTTATTGAGAATATTATTGATGAGGATGGTTAAGCAGCTCCAGTATAGAACAAGAGAAAAGCCTTTAACACATTGGCTCACTCTTTGATGGAGGATTTATGGGAAAACATGGAGAGAGCACACCAAGGAAATGAATGACAGGTACATCAAAGTGTCTTAGTATTGTAGTATATTAGTGCACTATAAATGAATTTACCTGAATGTTTCTTAGCAGTTATTCAGATTTTCACTTATAAGCAGAGTATAGGTCAGCTTTTTATTAGAATTTTTTCCTGTAATGCCCTGATACTTCAGAAAGAAATAATTATTTCTTATTCACAAGAATATTTTAAGAAACTTTGTCATACGGATCCAGTAGCAGATGCTTAAACATCAGAGTTTAACATAGTTTGACAACCAGATGCTGTAACTACTGAAAGTTGAGGAGCTTAGAATTTAATTGTAAATATTCCTTGTGAGAAAATCAAGGCCACTTTGGGGAAGATCTTTTTAATCTTAGATTTTTATTTTATTTTTTTTTTCATCTACACAATATATGGCAGTTCTTTTAGGAGTTTTTTAGACAAAATATCCTTTAGACTTCACAGTCTATAAGCTTCCTGAGGTATATTGTCTCTGAAAATATGGTGGCCCCAATGTTTTCTTTTCTTTGTAATTATTTAGATAATGTGTGAAGTGTTTTTCCCAGCTTTGGAAAATGTACATGAAAATTTAACATCTTCCTTCCGAAGTCGAACACCTTACACCAGATTGAAACCTAAATTTATGAGTAACATAAATACCCAGTCTGAACTAGAAGATGATTCTAGTGCGGGATGTTCTAAGGTAGGAAGTTCATATATTTTTTGATACAGTCTTGATTTAATAGTGCTGTAGTGTTCTAAAAAATATTTAGGAAAATAATTAAGATAGTAAGTACAACACGGAAAATATACAAATAATCTTTGAGCAATGCTTAGCTTTAGTTTGTGTCTTATTGTGGTGCCAATTAAGATACCACATTTTGAGTACCTCAGTTGTGAAAGTTAGGTAATTTAGAAGGTCTCAAGGAGAGTGATGAAAATAATAATTATAGCACTCATTTTTATGACATTTTAAGTTTTTGTATGCATCAAAATGTTCTCAAAATAACTCTGTGAGGTGGCTACTGCAAGTGTTATTACTCCCATTTTTATAGAAGAGGAAACCAAGGTTTGGAAAGTTTATGTAACCTCCCCATGGTAACCAAGTTGTTAAGGGTCAGAGGGAGAATTTTAATTCAAGAGTCTTCAAACCCTTTGTGCTATACCACACAAATAACTCAAGAAAGAGTTAGAGAAAATAACCTCTGAAAGAAAAAAAAGTTGAAATGTATTATTTTGCCTGTAGAAGAGAAATTGGAGGGGTTATTTTGACATTTGAAAAGATTTTTTTTGTGTGTGTAGGAGAATGGAACTCACTTGATTTGCTGAAGAAATCCTCACCATGAAAATCTGGCATTTTAAGGTCCAGTAGCAATTGAAGCAGGTTACAGAAAAAGATTGTAGGCTCTTGTTTCTTTAAAGATCACTAAGCTTTTTTCCCTGATATTCCCCCCCTTAAATTGTTTATATCTTTCATTCCCAGGATTCTTTGTTCCAATTCAACAAAACTCTGTCCCAAGAGTCTGATGTCTATCAAAACTCTGATTCTTCGGTTTCACATCATGTACTCGATCTACATTTTGAAGATAAAACAAAGACTTTTAAAACAGCCCTTTCCAGTGTATCTAGTGCTAGTTTAAAGAGAGAGTTTCCCACTGATTTGGAAGATGTACCGAATCTGAAAATCCCTAACAAAATTTCCAAGGAAGGTTAGTGGCCTACAGTTCATTGAAGGGTGTGATTTGAAAGCACTGAGTATCAAGTTCTGGTGTGTATCTTAAAAGGGATGGTAAGAAGGATACACTTTATTATGTTTGTCTGTATACCATAGCAAATTTGAGTAAAATTTATACAACTGTGCTTCAGTTCTCCCACTAACCTCTCGTCCCCCCTCAAAAAAAAAAACTTTGAAAAACTCATTGCATTATTGAGTTCAAAAAAGTACAGTCTAGTGTTGTGAAATGAGAGAAAAAAGAAATAGAAACTTCATCAGCGATGGCGGCTGAGCAGAAGTGGTATTAGGTTCTTAGTCTGGGGAAAAATTAAATGATTTTCCAAAGTGAAGTTTTGCCACACTTCACATGCAGCTAAACTCCAGATTAGTTTGTGCTACAGATTACAAACTACTAAGAAATCATACTTGTTTAAGTGTTATATATTGACTCAAGTGATTAAGGCTTCAAAGCATTGGCATTTTCACAAGTTATTTTGTGTAAGAAATGCTTGTGTGTTTTATTTCACATGTAATAATTTACTGTCATCTATTTTAAACAATTTGTTGTACTTGCTATCGCAACGTAGCATGAATAACACATTCCATTAATACTCCACATGATTTGTTTTCTCTCCCTTAAATAAGAAGCCGCAGAATAAATCTGTACCTGTATTTTTATATCGGAAATGGCAATATCTACAAGGGGTGGGGAACCTGTGATCTCAAGGCCACATATGGCCCTCTAGGTCCTCAAGTTCAGCCCTTTGACTGAATCTGAATTTTACAGATTCTGTCTGGATTCAGTCAGGGCCACACTTGAGGACTTAGAGGACTGCATGTGTCCTTGAGGCTGCTGGTTCTCCACTCCTGAATACTGTAACTCTTCATCATACCAATTAAATTTTTAGAAATAAGGAGTTAGCAAAGTTCATTGCTATGATGCTTCTTGGATCTGATCAGGTTAAGTATATCCCAGCTAATTATGTCCAGTTAAAGTTGGGAGAGGATCAAATTCTGGTAGTATTTGTAAGTAGAGCTTTCATCTAAGTTAACAAGAATGATTTCTGTAAGGTTTTATTTTAGTTACATATAGTTTTGCTTTTAAGCTTTCAGAATATAAGCTGTGGTAAATTGAATTTAATCCTCTATCACTGTGTGATGAAATCCACATTGGACAAAAATCTTTTAGTTATTAGTTTCAAAATTTAATTCATAAGTCAGTCTGAAAATATCACAAGAACAATAACATCATTAATTAACTGATTTAATTCCTTTGCTTTCACCTGCCCATGTCCTAAGGGCATTAATTAGCACCAAAGAGAACAAATGGCTACTAATGATAGATACCATTAGCTGTCATGTTAACTAGGATTGATTTTTTTAAGTCAAAGATAGCTCATAAATAATTACCTACCCGACCATAATTTCGGTGTGCTTGCAAACTAAAAGAGAAGCAGTATACTTAATCTGTTATTGAACCTACTCCAATTCTGTAAAACTTATTTATGCTAAATATACATACTGCTTTTCTTCCAAAGAAAGGATACATAGTGCTTTTTGTTATTGAAATGCACTTGACTTGAATGTTGTTAATAATATTGTAATTTTTTTTCTTAGATGGAGAGACCTTACCTCAGATTGTTCCAAGTACTAAAGTGGGAGAGAGTCCAGTAATCTTGGTCGATGCATCAGACTTTGAATGTTCTCTTTGTATGAGGTGTAGTACAACAGAACTATGGAAATGAAAAATAAAACATGGTTGTGAAATTTTGTGCGTAAAAGGAAAATGTGTTTTATTCTCTAATGCAAGGCCTCTTAATCTGTAGTTCATGAGTTGTGGGCGTTTTTATAGCTGTGTTTCAATACAGTTAGATTTGTTTGTCTTTTTTGTAATTCGATGATTTGATTTGATTTTTATGTTACTTTCATTATTTATTTTATTTAAAACCATTATTCTAAGAAAAGGTCCATAGACTTCACCATACCCGCAGAAGGGTTCTGTGACACCCAGAAAGGTTAAGACCCCTGACTGTAGTAGGTGATTACATAATTATTATGTAATGCAAAATTTTATAATAATTAGTAAATTTTGGGAAAATATTTCTCCAGTCTCCTTCAATAAGAAGATAAAATAAAAATTAAATTGCTCCTGCAGCAGAAGTATAAAAATAAATACTGATTAAAGTTAATGTGAAAAGAAGTTGTAAATTTTTTTCTGAATATTTTCATGTTTTTGTTGAGAATAATACAGACTTTGTTTTCTCCCCTTTACCAGGTTATTCTATGAGCCTGTTACCACACCATGTGGACATACTTTCTGCCTAAAATGTCTTGAGCGCTGCCTTGATCATACGCCAGATTGTCCATTGTGCAAAGAGAAGCTTTCTGAAGTAAGTATCTTCATACAGTAGGGCAGTCTCTCATCTGTGGTTGATAATTTCTTCCACACATAGGTAAAATGTGTGAAGTTTCTCACCTTCCTCTTGACTTTGTCACTGGGCATATGTTTTCTCTCTGACTTCTTTCTCTTTAATTGCACACACATAATTTATTTTTAATGTCAAATAATTTAAAGGCAAAAAGACATGTACTTGACAAAACAGGTTCAAGTCCCAAAAATATGTAGCATGCAATCCTTTTCATTTAGTCTGAAATCAAAACCATTAAAACCTGTGTTTCCTTGGGAAATCAGATCTTTCTTTATCCCCTCATAGTGATAATTTGTATCTTGTGGAAATAAATGTTAACGTAGAATTGTACATCTAACCTATAATTATAATTTATTCTCTTGATTTAGAATATATATTCAATTTAGATAAACTTCACTAGACAAAAAATAAGGAGGACTGAGCCCCAGGACCAGCTTTGTCCTTAACTTAGGGTTTAATCTTGTTCAAGTAACAGCCAGTTGGGATTTGGTTTCTTCCTCTGTAACGTAGGAATATATCCTGTTTTATCTCACCATTAATTAAATTAGACACTTGATATAAAAGCACTTTGAAAAGTTAAAGTACTAAACAAATGTCAGTTGCTTGCAGTAATTCTTTAAGCAAAATGTAGTGTTCCACTTAAATGAATTTTCCATGAGGTTATGATCAGTGCCAAAACATTTTTTAACCATTTTTTCTAGAAATAATCTTTAATACACATTTCCATGCTTTCTGAAACCATATGTTGAACATATTTTAATGTTTCCTTGAACATCCAGACAATATCTGCTATTGTAAAGTAATGTAATTAGTGGAGACATTGAGGTATAGAGGATTCTTTGTCCCTACATTGAGTGGCCTGGGGTTTTGTGCTTTTATATTGATATTATTATTATATTGATATATTCTATGTCCTCCCTTGCCTGTCAGCTGTGACTTTTGTTATCAGAATGATCCTGCTTGTAATCTACTGTTGTGTTGTGTATATCATTATCTGCTATGGGAGGATGTAGGTTTTTGGAGCAGTTATTTGTATCTGTGCCTTTTTTGTTTCTAGGCTCGCAGCAGTGTTACAAATGACTAGGGTTTCTAGAAGTTAGCCTCACAAAAGTGGGGCATAATTGTATTTATATTGTAAAATGTGATGGGGAGTGAAGTCTTTTGATTCATAGAAAGGTAGCATATGTGCTATATATGAGCTACCAATATTTTTAAGAACTTAAAAATAATAAAATATATAAACACATAAGGAACATAATTGAATGCCTTTTAATTCCCAAGGTGCTTTATGATCTTGTAGTGTCCTCAGAGACATTATTATGCAAATTCAGTATCAATTGTTTTTGTAAATATGTAGATGTCCCATTTGAATAGTATATAAGTAAATCAGCTTTGATTGTGCTATGCAATAAAAAATAGCATATAAGATAAACGTCAATAGACATATTACTACTTTTTTTGATAATACCATAATTTTATGCAGTCTTATGACATGTCAGAGTTCATTTTCTATCTGACCTTTGCTACTGAGATTTATGAAACTCCTTAGGAAAAAGTGAAGGTATGTGGACAAAGATTTTAAGGTAACATTAAAACTGGTCTAAACCCAGGTAAGACCCTCCTGGTGGTACAAGATTGAGTCCAGACATACTCCCCCACCCCGCAAAAGAATACCACTTAACCTAGCTACTGTAGTTTGTGTGCCTGAGCTAAGTCTAAAGCAAACGAAAATGTTTGCCATTGAGTATAGCATTTCAGTCTTGCCCTGAAAATACATAGCTTGACATATGGAAGAATTTTGTTGAAAATAAATATCTTCACATTATATTCCCACATATGGAACTTGTACAATATTTAGGACCAAGACATGCCATTTTAAATTTATTTACTTTTTTTTCTGAGTTTTAGTTACAGAATTATGAGGAAGGCTAAAGCACTATTTATATTTAAAAATGAGAGAGGATTCTGGGAAGATGGAGGAGTAAATTAGAAAACTTTTGGCTCTCCAAATTTACTGCACAAAAAAAACCCAACACAGAACATCACTTTAGAACAGCAGAAATAAACACAAGGTAAAGTAGTTGTCCTTCTAAGACAATTTGAGAAGACCCCAGGAAAGATCCAACTTCCAGGAGTGGAGATGTGGCTTGAGTAAAGTGCAAATTCCTCCAGGTCAGCTCTGCAAAGTCAACAAACCCTGGGAGCAGCTGAGTTGAGAGGCAGCCTCAGCCTTAGAAACTTTCATCTCAGAGACAGTGTGAAGGGGGTCTGATGGCTAAGTAGGAAAAGACTGAAGGACCTTCCACTGTCAAAGCACACCAGGCACAGCTGTGCTGACCAGACACCTCCATGGCTATGGCTGCGGGGAGAAGTAACTAGCACATACCTGGTGAGGGGCAGAGACCCTGCTGGGTGTGGGCACTTGTAGGAGAGCAGAGTCCCTGATTTTAGTTCCAGGGCAGAGGGGACAGTTGTAGTGTGCATCTATCAGAAGGACTGCTGGCAGCCAGACTATTTGTGGGGCCAGTGTGGCTGGGGGATCCTAGCTGAGGAAAGCCCAAGGTTGAACCCTGAGATAGACCTCAGAAAGTAACAGTAAGAAGAACCCGAGACTTGTGACATTTCCCATATCTTGGAACTACAACTTAATTACACTAATAGCTGCTAAAAAACAAAATAATAAAACAAATAAATAAAAATGAGTAAGCAAAGGGGAAAGAACCCAACCATAAATAGTTACTATGGAGGTGGAGAAGATCTACGTTCACATTCAGAGGAAGATAATGGAGCTAAAAAGCCTCTCCTTTTTCAGTGAGAAACATCAAATGATCAAAAGCACAAAAGAGTTCTTGGAAGAATTTATAAAGAACTTTAAAAATCAAATAAGAGAGATCAAGGAAAAATTTTTTTAAAAGTAAGAACAATCCAAGAAAATCAAGAAAATTTTGAAAAGAAAGTCAAACAACTAAAAATAGAGAATCAGAAATTTAAGGAAGACAGTAATTTCTTGAAAACTAGAATTGGGCAAGGGTAAGCTAATGCCATTCTAAGACACCAACAAATCATATTACAAAATCAAAAGAATGAAAAAATGGAAGAGAAAGTGAAACAACTCATCAGATAAACAACTAATAGAGAACAGATCAAGGAGAAATAATAACAGACTACCTGAAAATTACAATTTAAAAAAGAATCTTGATACAATATTACAAGAAATTATCAAGGAAAATTTCCCTAAAGTTCTCGAACAACACAGCAAAATAGAATTAGAAAAAATCCACTGATCACTATCCTGAAAGAGATCCCAGGAGGAAAACTCACAGGAATATCATAACCAAGTTTCAGAGCTCCCAGGTTAAGGAGATAATATTGGAAGCAGCAAGAAAAAATAATTTACAATAAGGATTACACAAGATCTAGCACCTACTGCATTGAAGCACCATAGGTCTTGGAATACTCTATTCCATAGAGTGAAAGAGCTGGGATTATGACCAAGGGTAACTTACCCAGCAAGATTAAGTATAATTCTGAATGGACAAAAAAAAAGACATTTAATGAACTCAAAGACTTTCAGGTTTTTGTGACAAAAATTCCAGATGTTAAGGGAAAATTGGTCATGTAACATCCAGGAGAAATACAAGGTAAACATTAAAGACCAATTATAACAGACTCAGTAAGGTCAAACTTCTTACTTTATGGAAGTATTAGCAGTGCTCTTATGGTTGTCATCATTTTTTGGGTAGTTTGAAAGAAAGGTATGAGCTGAGTATGATGGGGTAATTCTAAAAAAATAAAATTGTAGAGAGACATAAAAAGGAGTATTTACCTTATACAAATGAGAAATAGAAGGAAAAATTGATACAGAAGAAGCTAGTAACAGGGGAGAGTGGGTAGGTCTAGAACCTTGCTCTCATCAGGAATGTAGGCTAAAGAGGAAATTATATACGTGTGTGTGTATGTAAAGTCTTATAAATTCAGAAATAAGAGGGCAAGGAGGTAGGGTTGGGGGAGAAGATAAGGAAGGGACTCTCGGAGAGGTGGGTAGGTTGAGGAATGGTAGGGCAAGTTAGCGGGTAAAAGCCAAGCAGAGCAGTGAGGAGAGATAGGGTAAATAAGATGAGAAGGATAGTAGGGAAAAATAGGAAGGAAGAAAATACACAACAAATAATTGTAGCTTAGAAGGTGAATGGAATGAATTTACCCATAAAATGGAAATGGATAGCATATTAAAAATTTGAATTTCAAATATGTTGCTTTCAGGCAACATTATAAAAATGAGAAATTCACACAGATAAAAAGGGCAAGAATAGAACTTAGTATGTAAAAAAATAAGGATAGCAACCATGATCTCAAAGTTAAAGTTAAAATGGATTTAATCAAAAGTGAAAAATAGAGAAACTACACTATGTTTCAGCAATATTATTCAATATTGTTTTAGACCATTTAAAATCATTAAGATAGTATAAAATATCTGAGCTTATACCTGCCAAAACAGACACAGGAACTAAGAGAACATAAACATAAAACACTTTTTATTCAAATAAAACTCAGATCTAAGTAATTGAAGTAATATTTATTATTCATGGGTAGGTAAAGCCAATATAATTTTTAAATGACAGTTTTGCCTAATTACTCAATGTCATCCTAATTAAATTACTAAAAAATATTTTACTGCATTAGAAAAAATAATAAGGTTCATTTGGAGCAACAAAGGGTTGGGAACTTCAAAGAAACCAAGGTGGAAAGATGAAAAGGAGGTAGATCCAGCAGTATCAGACCTTAAACTATATTATGAGGTGAGAGCATTGTTGAAGCAGAGTTGATTATTTTAAATACAGTTTTTCTTTGTACGTAGATTTTAATTATACAAGAAAAGAAGGAATGTAGAAAATTGGAGGGAAAAACTTTAATAGACAATCTCTCAGATAGCATGTGATTGGATTGGAGTATTGGCTGTGGTCTAGGAAATGATGATCTGATTGATTTTAAAAAAGCATGGAAAGAGACTTATGAAGGAAGATGCTATCTAACTTCAAAGAAACATGATTTGAGGGCATAAGTGTAGTCTGGTCTTACATATATGTGCATGAGTATATGTATGTTTATAGATCTCTCCGTGTGTGTGTATCCATATCCATGTTTAATTGTAGCCTTCTCTAGGGTAGTGGGCACAGGGAGGGGAAAAAAATAAAGTAAAAAAAGGGCACAGCAGAAAACAAAAGAAAATCAACAAGGAAAGAAAGAAAAGCCAGGCAGCTTTGAGAACAATATGTAGTATTTATTATATAGATTTTCTTGAAGTGGAAATGTATTTGTCTTATTTTGAATCCTCTCTTGTGGTCTGCTGTGTACATGGCAGTGTTTTTTTTTCTTTTCTCATTTTGTATTTGTTTAGAATAAAAATTACAAATCAAATCAAACATACCAGCTAAAGCCTCAAGACAGAAATTTTGAAACAACTTTATGTATTTGTAATCTACTGTATGTTTCTTTTTTTCTGTAGTGCCCTGCATTGCCTTATAGGTTTTCATTACTTTTTTCTGTAACTCTTTTTTGTATCTTAAAACTGAGAAACAGAAATTTTGTAGTCAAAATTAATTGCTGTATTGATTTTACTTAATTTCTTTGAATTTGCTGTATGCCAGTATGATTATTGCTGCAACATTTATTTTATTTCAGTTTTTGGCAAGCAGAAGTTATAAAAAAACCACATTGACTGAAGAATTAATACTTCACTATTTACCAGAAGAGTTGTCTGACAGAAAAAAAGTTTATGATGATGAAATGAAGGAGTTATCGAAGTAAGTTCTGTGCATGTTACATCTTACTGAGATGACAGAAAGTGCATTTTTGTTACTCATAATCTCACAAAAGTAGTTTTAAATGTAGCAAAGAAAATGAGCTTCTAAATTAGAGATTTAGTTATAGATGTAATAAAACAGATTTGTTTGTGCTATAATTGGGTATGGAAGAACTCTGATGTTGATTTAGCTTTCATATAAGATGTCATATACTATTGCCTCTGAAATTGCAGAAACTTTCCATTCTTTCTTAGTATTACTGTAAACTGCTACACAGTATTACTTAAGTCATTATGAAAATCTTATCCTAATTGTATCCTCAAACTTCTCAAGTAAACTAATGTAAGAGTTTATGATTTATATAGCCAGGAAATTCTTCCTCTTCACCATTAAATAAAATGGAATTTGGTAGAAGGCCCAGATGAACAAAAGACCTCACTTTCACTGAGGCTTAGGATTTTGGCCTTGCTCACTGAATCAACCATGAAGTTTGTCAGTATTTTTTTTTTAATTCTATATTATTTCAATTATCAACATATACATACATTTTAATATGTAAAAAATAAAAGAAACTGTGAACTGACATAGTTTTTTAAGTGTTTATTTAATTTAACAAGACAGTAACAAAATTACCCATTTGTCTATGTGCCCTTCTGAACTTTGTTTTATTCTATGTATTTTAAAATGTTTTACTGATGCTTTTTTTAACTGTTTTCAATAATCATTTCCATAAGTCTTAGATTTTCTCCACTTCCCTTCCCCCTCTCTCCCCAAGATGGTGGGTAATCTTATATGGGTTCTACACTTACATTCTTATTAAACACATTTTCACATTGGTCATGTTGCATAGAAGAATTAAAATGAATGGGAGAAACTATGAGAAAAACCAAAACAAAATATAACACAAGAGAAAATACTCTGCTTCATTTTGTGATCCAGTTCCATAGCTCTTTCTCTGGATGTGGAAGGCATTTTGCCTCTAGAGTCCATTGGGAATGTTTTAGGTACTTACATTGCTGTGAAGGGCTAAGTCTGTCAGAAACAGCCCTCACACCCTGTGGCTCTTACTGTGTATAATGTTCTCCTGGTTCTGCTCATTTCACTCATCATCAATTCATATAAGTCTTTCCAGGTTTTTCTGAAGTCTGCCTGTTTGTCATTTCTTATGGCACAATAGTATTCCATTCCATTCATATACTACAACTTAGTCATTCCCCAGTTGATGAGCATTCTCTTGATTTCCAGTTCTTGGCCACCACAAAAAAAGCTGTTATAAAAGTTTTTGTACATATGGGACCTTTACCCATTTTTATGATCTCTTTGGGATACAGTCCTAGAAGCGATATTGCTAGGTCAAAAGGTATGCACATTTTTATAGCCCTTTAGGTGTAGTTCCAAATTGCTCTCCAGAATGATTGGATCAGCTCACAGCTCCACCAGTAACGAATTAATATTCCAACTCTCCCATGTCTTCTCCAAAATTTGTCATCTTCCTGTTCTGTCATGTTAGCCAATCTGATAGGTATGATGTGGTATCTCAGAGTTTGTTTTTTGGTTTTTTTGCATCTCTCTAATCAATAGTGATTTAGAGCATTTTTTATATGACTGTAAGATAGCTTTAATTTCTTTCTCCAAAATCTACCTACTCATATCCTTTGACCATTTACTAATTGGGGAATGACTTGTATTCTTGTAAATTTTACTCTGTTCTCTCCGTATTTTAGAAATGAGGCCCTCATCACAGACACTAGTTGTAAACATTCTTTCCCAGTTTTCTGCTTCCCTCCTATTCTTGGTTGCACTGGCTTGCTTTGTGCAAAAACTTTTCAATTTAATGTAATCAAAATTATCCATTTTGCATTTCATAATGTTCTTTATCTCTTGTTTGGTGATAAATCTCTCCATTCTCCATAAATCTGACAAATAAACTATCCCTTGCTCTCCCCTAATTTGTTTTTTATAGCATCAGTTTTTATATCTAAATCGTGTACCCATTTGGATGTTATTCTTATGTATAGTGTCAGGCATTGGTCTATGCCCAGTTTCTGCCCCACTATTATCCAGTTTTCCCAGAAGTTTTTATCAAGCAGTGAGTTTATCCCAGACTGGGGGCTTTGGGTTTATCAAACAATGGACTGCTATAGTCATTGACTGCTGTGTCTTATGTACCTAGCCTATTCCACTGATATACCCCTCTATTCATATTTATAATTTTTTAAGGTACAATAATCTATTTTCTTCAGATCGCCCCAGTTTGTACAGATATCTCTTGTGGACTTATATTTTATTTCCAGTTCTTTGCTACAACAAAAAAAAAAATGTGCTATCTGAAGCCAGGTTTCTAATGACAGAGTTCTAGCTTGTTTTTTATCTGTCTTATATTCTACCAGTTATTCTCATCTGTTCTGAATAGTTCAGCTTAGAAAGTGTAAATAAGTTAAAATTTTTCATTGTTTTACAGTTTGACTAAAGATGTTCCCATCTTTGTGTGCACCATGGCTTTTCCTACAATCCCTTGTCCACTACATGTCTTTGAACCTCGATACAGGCTTATGATAAGAAGATGCATGGAAACTGGCACCAAACGGTTTGGCATGTGTTTAGCTGATGAGCTGAAAGGGTAAGAAATTAAACATTAAGATTTTAAAAGGCTCTGAGGATGAAATGCATAATCTGACATTTTTCTTAGGAAATAGTTCCATCTTTTGAGTTCTGTTGCTCTGTATTTGCAAATGCGGTCAATCATTAGTCTTTCATTTTATGTGTTGCCTTATTTTATGTGATGTTATTTGAGTCTGACACAAAGTGAGGAGGACAAGATGTTGAAGGTGAGGTAAGGTGATGGGGGATCAGAAGGAGCTAATGATATACTTATCTGCTTTTAAATATCACCTTGGTGAAACTTAACTTTTTGCACTGAATTCTACTGCTATCCATTGGAGTTTTAATGCCTAGAAAGTTTTTTAAAGCATATTATTAAAAGAGAAAGGAGTAAAACTGATTCGAAAAAAATCTGAATAGATATGAGTACGAATTATGGGATAGATTAATTGTGTTTGACTTATGATGTTTATTAAATCACTAGGACTTATTTTCAATTTTAGGATTTGTCATTTAGAGAAATGTTTTTGTCAGAAGAAATTTTTGTCTCTTAGAATGTTCGTTCTGGTACTGCAGGATTAATTTAAACTCCCTAAGATAAAATTTAGTATAATTTATCAGACTAGCTTTGTAAAGTACAAAGGTATCATTCTACAAAGGCCAATGACATCTAAAGTAGCCAGTGGGGGGCAGAGCCAAGATGGCGGAGTAGAAAGACACACATATGCAGGGTCTCCCCACACAACCCATAAAATACCTGTAGAGGGGGACTCTCAACAAATTTTGGAGCAGCAGAAGTGGAGAACAACAGAGTGGAGGAGATTTCTAGCCCAGGGTGACCTGAGAGGCCCACGTGAAATGTCTGTTGCACTGGACGTGGAGCGGAGCCCAGCCCAGCCTTGGCCTCACCGTGTGGCTCGCAAACAGCCCTCAGGGGCAGAATCTCCAGTCATGTAATCCCCAGTCCCAGCAGCAGTGGGTTTGAAGATCCCTCAACCCACAGGCGCCAAAGGTCAGTGACGGGGTTTTTCCAGCTGGCCAGGAAGGAAGAAGGGCTTTCCCATAGCTCCAGCAGCAGGCAGCCGCCTCAGAGGCTACATGGCAGGCACAGCAGCGTCATACATTTTTGGAGCATAAAAACCCTGGGGGCATTAAAGAGCTGATTCTTGCCTCCCCCCTATGTGGAGGCCCTGGATGAGCTGGTCTTTGTCTCACACTGAATGGCAGCCCTGCCCATCTAGCTTATCTGAAAATCAGCCCCCAGTGCTGACTTGGGAACTGGAGGCCAGGTGGCTGTGGAGAGGTATCTGCTAAGATTCTGGGCACAAAAATCCCTCTCTGCTTCTAGACCAGTACATGCTTGATCATGCCACATTGGAGGAACTGAGATCTTACAGATTCCCAGAGTATACCCTACTCTTGACAAAGGACCCAAAAGTCAAGTAACTGGTTGGGGAAAATGCCCAGAAAAGGGGAAAAAAATAAGACCATAGAAGGTTACTTTCTTGGTGAACAGATATCTTCTCCCATCCTTTTAGATGAGGAAGAACAATGCTTACCATCAGGGAAAGACGTAAAAGTCAAGGCTTCTATATCCCAAACATCCAGAATATTCAATGGGCTCAGGCCATGGAAGAGCTCAAAAAAGATTTTGAAAATCAAGTAAGAGAGGTGGAGGAAAATTTGGAAAGAGAAATGAGAGAGATGCAAGAAAAGCATGAAAAGCAGGTCAACACCTTTCTAAAGGAGACCCAAAAAAAATGCTGAAGAAAATAACACCTTGAAAAATAGGCTAACTCAATTGGCAAAAGAGGTTCAAAAAGCCAATGAGGAGAAGAATGCTTTCAAAAGAAGAATTAGCCAAATGGAAAAGGAGGTTCAAAAGTTCACTGAAGAAAATAGTTCTTGAAAAATTAGAATGGAACAGATGGAGGCTAAGGACTTTATGAGAAACCAAGAAATCACAAAACAAAACCAAAAGAATGAAAAATTGGAAGATAATGTGAAATATCTCATTGGAAAAACAACTGACCTGGAAAATAGATCCAGGAGAGACAATTTAAAAATTCTGGGACCTGAAAGTCTTGATCAAAAAAAGAGCCTAGACATCATCTTTCATGAAATTATCAACTAAAACTGCCCTGATATTCTAGAACCAGGGGGCAAAATAAATATTGAAAGAATCCACCGATCCCCTCCTGAAAGAGATCCAAAAAGAGAAACTCCTAGGAGCATTGTAGCCAAATTCCAGAGTTCCCTGATCAAGGAAAAAATATTGCAGGCAGCTAGAAAGAAACAATTAAAGTATTGTGGAAATACAATCAGGATAACACAAGATTTAGCAGCTTCTACATTAAGGGATCAAAGGGTGTGGAATATGATATTCCAGAAGTCAAAGGAACTAGGACTAAAACCAAGAATCACCTGCCCAGCAAAACTGAGTATAATACTTCAGGGGAAAAAGTGGTCATTCAGTGAAATAGAGGACTTTCAAGCATTCTTGATGAAAAGACCAGAGCTGAAAAGAAAATTTGACTTTCAAACACAAGAGTGAAGAGAAGCATGAAAAAGTAAACAGCAAAGAGAAGTCATAAGGGACTTACTAAAGTTGAACTGTTTACATTCTTGCATGGAAAGATAATATTTGTAACTCTTGAAGCTTTTCAGTATCTGGGTAGTTGGGATTACACACACACACACGCACACACACTCACACTCACACACATGCACACAGAGACAGAGAGCACAAGAGTGAATTGAATAGGATGGGATCATATCTTAAAATAATGAAATTAAGCGGTGAGAGAGAAATATATTGGGAGGAGAAAGGGAGAAATGGAATGGGGCAAATTGTCTCTCATAAAAGAGGCAAGCAGAAGACTTTTCAGTGGAGGGAAAAAGGGGGAAGATGAGAGAAAAAACATGAAGCTTACTCTCATCACATTTAACTAAAGGAAGAAATAAAATGCACATTCATTTTGGTATGAAAACCTATCTTACAATACAGGATAGTGGGGGAGAAGGGGATAAGCAGGGTGGGGGGGGATGATGGAAGGGAGGGCAGTGGAAGGAAGGAGCAATTTTGGGGAGGGATAGGATCAAAAGAGAGAATAGAAGAAACGGGGGAGCAGAATAGGGTGGAGGGAAATATAGTTAGTCTTACACAACACGACTATTATGGAAGTCATTTGCAAAACTACACAGATATGGCCCATATTGAATTGCTTGCCTTCCCAAAGGGAATGGGTGGGGAGGGATGAAGAGAAGCTGGAACTCAAGTTCTAGGAACAACTGTTGAGTATTGTTCTTGCATACAACTAGGAAATAAGAAATACAGGTAACGAGGTATAGAAATTTATCTTGCCCTTCAAGACAAAAGAGAAGATAGGGATAAGGGAAGGGAGAGATGTTAGAAGGGAGGACAGTTTGGTGATACGGGTAATTAGAATGCTCGGCGTTGTGGGGTGGGGGGAGGGGAGAAATGGGGAGAAATTTGGAACCCAAAATTTTGTGGAAATGAATGTTGAAAACTTAAATAAATAAATTTAAATACAAATAAATAAATAAAGTAGCCAGTGACAGTAGACAGAAGATTTTGTTCTCGTGATTTGATTCCCCTGTCCTCTAGCCTAGAAGTCATAGACTCCTAGACTGTTAGAACTGAAAAGGACCTTGGTGATTGATGTATAGTGGAAAAAGTATTAGCTTTGGAGCCAGAAGACCCAGGTTCATCTACTGCCTTTGCCCCCTCCTCCCAATATGACTCCCAATCAGGCCAAATTACTGAACCTCTCTGGAACCATTTTCTCGTCTGTAAAATGAAGGGGGTTCACATGAGATGACGTCTGAAGCCCCTTTAAGCTCTATGCACATTCCGTCTAGCCACACAATGGGACACGAGGCCTACCAGCACAAGTGTCCTACTGGTCTGTCCTGACCTGCAAGTGCTCTCCTCTTCTTGGTTCTTCTTTGACTCTGGGGGCAGTAAATTAATCAGGATCATGGTAGCAGCTGCCCTTAGTCACTCCTAATCCTCCCTTCCTGCCCTAGGGGGCTTCTGCTAGCCCCCATTAAATATTAGCTCCTCACAGATGTGTGGGAGCCTATTAAGTACCAGCTCCTCACAGATGGGGGATTTCCTCCTTTTAGTGTATGTATGTCAGGACTTGGCACTCTGCTTGCTTACTCCCTCAGCAGGTCTGACTGTGCCATCTCATAAATGAGAAGATTTTACTCATTGCTAGGCACTTGCAGCCACTCCATGCCTCCCTGTCATAACTTTTACCAGATGGGAGTGCTAAGGGGCTTTGTGTAACTTTTCCTTCATGTCCTCATACGGATACTTATTTTTGATAGGATCTTCCCTTAAAGTCTTTTCTTGAGAGAGTGTCCAGCAAAAGATGGTGGCAGTCAATAACTGGATTCCATTGGAATGTCCTAATATAGACGTGGTTACTCATAACCTTCCTCAAAGATTCTCTAAAGTTCAGGTCTTTCTTGTTCCATGGAGTGAGTCACACCATGGAATCTCTTAAGCAACTATCTACCTTCTCCTTTCTCTCCTCATTCAGTCTCCTCCTGTATTTTACCGGGTTCTTTGTGGGTCTCTTGGAAGGTAGGAAGAAAGTGAGAGAATCTTATGTAGTGAAATGCTGAACCTCAATCATTCTCAATACCAATAACCCTATCCCTTCTTTCTCCAGTGCTACCACACAGATATATCCACCTCTTGCTTAGCTCCTTCAAACCAAGAAAGTTTCTGTCACCACCACCACCATAAGGTTTTTGATTTCTTCTTCTAGGGCTAGTTAGACTATATCAACTGTGATAGCTACCAAAGATCCAGATAGCTTGAGATTCTACTTTAGTTTCTGTAGTGTCTATCAGATTCTTCTGATCATATATAATGTTTGGTTTGAATGAGATGTCCTGATTTCTTACTAAGGGAAACCTAGGAAATTTTCTTAGCCTTTAGTTTGCAGAAATAAAGATTGCTTAGGGTTAATGTTAAAATTTTGGATCTAGAAGTGATCATAGACATGTCTCATCTAGCTCAGGGCTTTTTGGCAGCATTCTTTGGCATTGTGTGGCTTGAGGGCATACGCAGTGCAAAATGTGCATGCTTTGTGTTCAGAACCAAGGCTCCCTGAAGTTTCATGATGCAACACTAGCAAGTGCTGCCAGAAACGCCTTAGATTCATTACGCATTTGATTTTTAATTAATTTTTAGTTGTTGCATGTTCAGAAACCTTTTACTATTGCCAAATTTTTCAGTCACGGCCCGTAGTTTAAGGACCACTGGGCTAGCTCACAAATTTTATAAATGAGGAAGTTTAAGCCATGAAGAGTAAGTGATTCTCCAAAGCTACAAACAGTGATTAAGTTGCAAATCCTGTATTGCGCTATACTGCTCATCTCCTGAATCTTTGTGCTTTTGTCAGTCTACTAGCATAGTGTTTACTACATGCCAAGCACTGTGCTAGATGCTGGGAATGGAAATATAGTCCCTACCCTTAAGAACTTTACATTCTAATGGGGAAAGATAAATGGTTTATGCATTCTATAAATGGCAGCTGAAAAAATTGGGGCAGAGGGGAGTGCCCTGTGTCAGGCATTGTAGAGAAAGTCCTGAAGAAGACCTGAAGAGGAAGAAGACATGACTGGTCAGGCACCCCTTCAAATGGAGGTTCAGGGAGCAGCCACCCAGTCAGAGAGAGGAGCCACAAGGTAAGTGGTGTTTCCAGTGTGTATTCATGTGAGACATCAGGGTGATGAGCTCTGGGCTGGGGTCTGGTTGAGGATGTCTTTGGTGCACATTTTCTTTGTTCCTTTCCACCCTCCTATCTTGTCACCATTTTGTACAAGTTTCTTAGATAGTCCCAGAAATCTTCATGGATAGATGCAGAATGGCAGGGAAAAAACCCATGTGTATTTATTTTATAAACATGCTTTTAAGACAGTGGGAACTAAAGTGCAAGGAAGAGTTATGACTTTTAAGTCAGCCTACTATAGCACTGAATTTGGAGTGGGGAGGACCTAAGTTTAAATCCAAGCTCTGCCGTTTACTGCCTATGTGACCTTTTTGCTGCTCACTCAGCCGCCTGGTTCTTATTCTCCTCTTCCATAAAATGAGGGAGTGGTGCCTGTTGATCTTTTGCCTGTCCCAACTCTGTGAAAATAGGTTTTTGTAAATGGGCTGCATTAATCTGAAATTGATTTCTGTAACACATCTCCCGTCTGAGATGGAAACCAGCTCTTTTCACGTCAGCATGTGGTCTGACACACTGGAGCTTGGTCATTGAGCAGAGGGATGAGGTACTATTTTTATATAGTTCACTGACCCACAGGCATTAATTTCATTTAAAAAATTGAAAGTTCACACAAAAACTATTAAGCTTGTGTATTTTCTTAAAAGAAATATGCATATATAATGCTTGTACACTTTGTCGATAGTGGTGCTTATTAAGGAATTCTGTTTGGTTTTACTATGTTCAGTTTAGCAATACCCGGGTGGACAATTTTACCGTGGCAGAAGCTAGTTAGAATGAAACAGGAGGTAGAGAAATTGAAATTGAAAATTACATTGAAATCTTAACGTATAAAGTGTATGAAAAAGAGAAGGGACAGTATACAAACAAAATCTATTCAGGGTTCTTTGGTAGTTCATGAAAAAGCCTGGAATGTATAAACCTATTGTTGAACAGTTGTGATGAATGAATATATGAAATATGAATTCTTCATTAAAATTGAAACTTGGCACAAAACAGACTTGGGAACTTGAAAAACAAGTACATGTAGATTCTGATATTTGGAAGACAATTTAAGTCCTCCGTATCAATACAATATTGTGGGCTGAAGTCAAGTAAAATCCGTGGATTATAAGCTTGATGAAGACTCGACCTCCAATCAGTCAGGACCTAGAAAAGATCTCTATGACTCATCTGGAAAAAAGAGCTGACAAATGATCAAGACAGCCCCCCAGTGTGCACTCACAAGCTCAGATTCATGGGTTGGAGACTATAATAAAGGAGGAAATTTTATTCAAACACAAGAAAAGGAAAAGATATTTACAAACTTTCTCTGCCAACTCTTTAGATGTACTGATGAGTAGATTAACCTCACTATGGAAGATGAAACCCCAAAAGATCTAGAAACTGTGCATAGGAAGGTTCCATTTAAGACACATTGGCTGCTGACATCTTGATGCCTCCTCTGTAGGGTCAGTCCCATAACAAGCTGTTTATGTAATAAGGACGAGTGAGAGGAACCAGTGCTGTTTTGACAAATAGAGGCATCATCAGTGACTTGTAGTCTTGATGTTTTACAGACTTAAGCATATGTATACATAGGTACTGCTCTCCAAATATATATGTACATATGTGTGTATGTATAATTGCAGCTTATATATAAAATACATGTAGAGCTTTAGATACCAACACACACTTGTGTATATACATACATGCATATATATGCCAAAGGGATTAGTACCTCTTCTTCAGAATATTTTATCTTTAGCAAAAATGCAAAGCTAAGTGTTTTCGTTATACATACTAGAAGCAGATTTTAAATAATTATTGCCATTAAATTAATACCATTGATAGATGAATTGATTACACTATAATGCTTGCTAGTATGTTTCATGAATGTCAAATTATGCACCAATATCTACTTTTTTGTTATTCTCTTAAATGTCTGTTAAAACTTTATGTTTTAGCCTCCCCCAATCCCAGACTCCCAAAGAAAAAAGAATAATGATAATTATAATAAGGTATTTATTTTAAATAAAATTTCTCTAGGCATTTTAGAAATTTCAGTGCTTCCTGGCAGGTCTTGATAGTAATAGTTTGGCAAGTTGAGTGCTCTTGCCTTTATACCTGTTTCTCCTGCTCTTTTTGGGAAACTCCACACCCCATTTTAGAAATTTATTCATGCTCATGCTTATACAGTTGACCTTCTTCTGTCTGCCTGTGACATCAGAGGTGGGAAATAAATCTTACTTAGCTGACCCATCTCCCTGGCTATAACTCTCATGACTCTTGCCAAGGCTGATTGAGTGTGAAGGAGATGAGACCACAGTCACTTAATGCATTGAAAAGAAGGAATGATGGAAAGATGGTAATGTTGCGTGAGCTAAATCCAAGGTCAGCCTCTTAACAGAACTGTTGTTATTCTCCTTCCTCTTCTTCCTCTAGCTGCCTGAAGACCTTGGTTACCCTACCCCCAAATTTTCATTCTTCATTATTTCCCTTTGAGTCTTGGGCATCCCTGTTCTATCTGCTTCTTAACATTCTCTGTTGCTCACACATCTGCCCTCATTCTGGCAACTCAACTTAACCTCAGTACAATAAAGCATCAAGCTATGTGCCAGGGACAACTTGGTAGTGCAGTAGATAGAGTGCTAGGCTTGGAGTCAGGAAAAACTGAGTTCAAATCCAGCTTCAGATACTGATTAGGTGTGTGACCCTGGGAAAGTCATTTTAAAGGAAATGGCAAATCACTCCAGTATCTCTGTCAAGAACCCTTAAATGGGGTCACAGAGAGTTGGAATAGAAGGAAACGTCTATTGATGTATTAGGCACCATACTTGGATATAAAGAAAGGCAGCTGCTGCTTTTAAAAAACTCCTAATCTAATGGGAAAAATAGCATGCAAATAGCTATTTACAAACAAGATATACACAGGATAAATTAGATGAGACACCAAAAGAGTACTTGAGCAGATTTTTTTTTTTTGCCCTTATTTGTAAGAGAATTACGAAGCTGAGTAATCTCAAATGTATTCTCTTATTGGAACAACCCATGGTTAAATTTCATTTCAGAAATCTGAACATCTTGCTTAGTGTGTGTGGTCAGCAGACTCTGATATAATAAAAGCTGAGATACGATCTCATACTGTCTGGCTCTGTAGTTAATTAGTTGTATGATCCCAAGTAAGTCACTTTACCTTTTTGTCTTGATTTTCCCTATCTAAAATTTGGACCCCAAACTCCATACCTAAGGTCACATCTAGTTGTAAAGTTATATGATGGCTTCTGTTACCAGGGAGCCAAGCAACTTCCTGGGGTAATTACAAGAGTGGATGATTACTTATAAGCAGGTCAGAATAGCAAAACACTGTACTGAGACTCTTCATTGTTCCCTGTGCAAAGAGATCTTTGAACTGTGCATCACAAGAATATCCTTCCTGGAAGAATGCTTTTATCTGGTAAAGTGTCATTTGTAAGAAACCTAGACATCTTGCTCATATCAAACATTGTTTGTAATCAGAGGAGTATGGTAGAGAAAGTAAGAGTTGGAATAGAATCTCATGCTGCCTGTCTCTTCTTTGCTGAGCATCCAGTTGAGGTAGTCTGACTGGTCCCAGAAGAAGAAGAAACTACTAGTAGTGGTGACAGGAGGCCACTGGGTTTGGGGGAGCTGAGCACCAGGTAGGTAGATTTGTACGTGGCATTGGAGAAAAAAAGGAAAGGGCTAGATATTTAGAGGATTTTTGAGGCGTGTACTGTGGAGGACTCTCACTTTTCTCCCACCTTCTCCCAGGACACCCACATGAACCCAGCAGCTTGTGGGAGAAGAATGAAAATATTTCACTTAAGTTCAGTACTTTGAGTGAAGAAATGGAGAAGAGAAAGGGAAGTTCTCTTACTGCGTATTGCAAGGACGATAACCAGTAGGGTTATGGAGCAGGTGCCTTTCCTGCCCTGCTTTCCTGTCTCGCTAGTATCTGTCTAAACCTTTATCTTGTTGGAACTGATGGTGTGTGTACCATTTCATCTCTGGCTCTTCTAAGAGAATTCAGAAAACATTTTGAATGCTAATCTCAGGTAAAGTCTTGCCCTTGTGTACAGTAGGCATGTATTTCCTAGAGGCATATGTACTACTACTCCTGCTGTGAGATCATTTATTTTTCTCTTCAAGTTTCAATAATAAATTGAATTTTTCGTAAAAGGCCAGAAAAGTCACTTGACATCACCCATACTTTCAAACAATATGATATTTTTTCCCTACCCACCCTTCCCCAATTGTCATTCTAGGTTTGCTGATTATGGATGCATGTTGGAAATTAGGGATGTCAGATTTTTTCCTGATGGAAGTTCAGTCGTTGATACAGTTGGCATTAGTCGCTTCAGGGTCTTAAGCCATGGTCTGAGAGATGGGTATAACACTGCAAACATTGAATACCTTGAAGATAAAAAGGTAATGTATTACTTAACCTGTATAGGCGCATGTGCTAAACAAGGATTCGTACACCATTTTCCTCATATAAATGCACTGTTTTGCAAACCTTTTAAATTCTTATTGACATTAACCATTGATTAAATACTTCACTAAATGATTCAAGCACTGGGTTTGTTTTCACTAGTGTCAGTTGGTTCTGTTATTGTGGGTGAGTAGAAGCTAGTAGAGGAGGTATTTTAAGATAAAACAACTTGCTGCCTCTATGGAGTACATGCACTTATAGATTTGCAGTGTGAACTGAATATAGTGAGACCTCTATCTACGGTATGAGTTTTTATTTTGTTTGAAGTGTTTTCAATCTCCTGAACATCAGACACAGCTGTCTTTAAATATAATTATCAAAAAAAAATTTCAGTGTCAAATATTAAAAAATTTTTGGATCATTTGCTTCTTATGGAGTAGGGCAGCCAGGCAGCACAGTGGGCTTGGAATCAGGAAGACTTATCTTCATGACTTCAAATCCAGCCTCAGAAGCTCACTAGCTGTGTGACCCTGGGCAAGTCACTTCACCCCTTTTGCCTCAGTTTTTCAGCTGTAAAATGAGGTGGAAAAGGAATTGACAGATCATTTCAGTATCTTTGCCAAGAAAACTCCAAATGGGGTCACAAAGAGTTGGGCATGGTTAAAACAACTGAATAACAACCTGCCCTCTGTCAATCAAGGTATTGAGAGTGCTACATATGCTCCAGATTTTTGAAGAATACTGGAAATTTAATATTTTTAGCTCTATATTGTAGTTTTAAATATCTGTTAGCTAGTGTTTGATATTAGTTTCTTTGGTCCACAATTGGAAATGATCAAGTGATAGATTTTTAGACATTAGACTCTTTGGTCTTGATGTTGCAATAGGCTTTAGGTATACATGATAATTATTTGTGGATCATGCTGATAAAATCACATCCAAGGACACTTTCTTCCACAGAATACTATCTAATTAGTAGCAACATCTGGTCCGATTTTGACTCTGGACTTTCTAACTTTGGGGTGGATGAATCAGGACCGTAGGAGGATATAATCACAGTTCAGTTTGGAAGAGGTCAGATCAGCCCTTGCATACGTCTCCTATGCCATCAGTCTCAGATGATTGAAGATGTTAAACTTTTGTCTTTTTAGATCAACACTTCTCAGAGATGCTTCAGTCAAAAGATAATTTTAGTTAAGATTGACTTTAAATACCCATAGTCTTTGAAAAATATTTGCTTTTCTCACAATTATATGTATATTTACACACATATATGCATACACACACACACATATCCAAATTGATTGGGGTGGGATAAGGGGGAGATGGGAACAGATTATTGCATTACCAAAGAATTCTTCAATTTACAAAATTCCATGTAATAAAAAATTGTTAGAATTAAAAAAACTTGTAGATAATCTAGTCCAGCCTGTTCATTTTATAAATCTGGAATAAAATTTCTAGGGGCTTATGGCCTAGGCCAAAACCTAATTAGTGGCAGAGCTGGTGGCTCTCTCCTGACTTTTAGGCTAGTTCTCTTTCCACTCCAGCATTACTCCTTTAAGTTGTACTTCCTTCAGTGTTTAAATGACTTGGATCATTAATTTCTTGAGGAAAAGTTGAGAGAGAAGAACTGAAAGCTAAAGTTAAAAGCCCTTTCTAATTTAGCGTCAATCAGAATATGGATGACATTATATGGTAAGACAAGAATAATGTACTTGGAGTCAGAAGACTGAAGTTTTCATTTTCTCCCTCTACCACTTATCAAGCTAGACAAGTGACTGTACGTTTTTGAGCCTTACCTTCTTTGCTTGTTAAATGGGAATAAAAGTACCTACCCAGCCACCCTCATATTGTTGTGATGGTCAGATGACATCATGTATATGAAAGCTCTTTTACATAATATACAAAATGGAAAATGCTATACAGATTTCAAGTGATACTCTTATTCCTTATATCTGTGTGATGGTTCCTTAGGAAAGACCAGTATTAGTGACATCTTTGTTTAGTGGGTTTTAAGAACGAGTTAAATATCTCACTTAATTGACTATATTTTGCATGTATTTCTAGTTTTTTAGTCTAGTACATGAATTGGTTTTTTAGTCTAGTACATGAATTAATCAAATTATGTGTTCTTTTGTTCGTGGATAAGGTGGAGGGACCAGACTATGAAGAACTCGTCCATCTTCATGATTCTGTATATGATCAAGCTGTTTCCTGGTTCACTTCTCTTAAGGAGAACATGAAAGCACAAATTTTAAATCATTTTGGGTCAATGCCGAGCAAGGAATCCGAGCCACAGGTATTCTTTCCTTTATTCTTTTGTTGCCATGATCTGTGTTTTCATGGTAAGATAAATTTTCCAGTGCACAGTTCTATTGTGTTTGGCAGAAATAACGTATTGTGACTCTGCTTATGACTGTAACCAACTACGTCACATATTTGAAAGTTTGATTAAACATCTAGTATAGTGTCTTTATATTGGACTTTTACTACTGGGGCAGAAAGTAACGTAGAGTACTGTTTTTTATTTAAAAGGATTATTCTGATTAAGCTAACCACAGGAGCAGCTTCATTTGTCTCATATACACTGTAAGATTTAGAGATTTAGTGACAAGAAACTTTATACCAGCATATCATTGAAACCCAGTCATCAATAAAGAGCAAATCCCTTTTGTGTATTGTGTATAACAGTGTCTTATGTATCACAGGCTCTAAATAAATATTTGTTGAATGAATGATGAGATTCTAAAATTCTGTAACTGTTCTTATTAAATTAGAATATTTGTTTTTCTTCTGTAATAATGTTATTCTGTTATTATGAGTCACTGTTGACTTTTCTTAGTATTCTCTGGAAATTCTACCTATGTAACTGGTTCTTTAAGTGATGCCTCTTAATGGGTTTGACATTTATGAGATGTTTATAATAGAATATATAGCTTCTTCCACGTATGGCGAGAGAACTGAGATTTGGTGGTTCAAAGCCAAGATAAGCAACATAGCTCCTGCTCAGCTCCTCATTTCCCTCACTTTGCCCAGGACGATCTTCAACCCAGAACTGTGGAACTAGTTTATTTGTCGTAGCTCCTACCCCATGAGTGTATGCAACTAAGTACTGGGAAAAGGAGATGAATAGATTCAGATTATCTCTCCAGAACTATTCATGGAATATTTGTTTATTAACCCAAATTGTTTTTTTCATTTTTTTCATCCTTTTAAAAATTATCTATTTCACTTTCTTTTCTTTTTAAATGTTAAATTCCAAATTCTCTCATGATTCCCCTACTTTCTGAGAAGGCAAGCAAAATGACATCAATTAATTATACATGTAAAATCATGCAAGACATTTTCATATTACCCATATTATCAAAAAAAAGCAAAGTAAATAAAGCAAGAAAATTATATTTCAGTTTGCACGCAGAGTTCATCAGTTCTCTCCGAAGGTGGATAGCATTTGTTCATTGTGAGTCATTTGGAGTTGTCTCGGATCATTATGTTGATTGGAATAGCCGAGTCTTTCATAGTTGATCGTCATTGTGACATTGCTGTTACTGTGCCCAATGCTCTCCTGGCTCTCCTCTCTTCACTTTACATCAGTTCATACGGATCTTACCTTTTTTTTGTTTCTTTTTAATGAAACTACCCCCTTATAACTTATATCACAGTAGTACTTGTATCACAATCATATGCCACAACTTACTCAGCCATTCTTCAACTGGTCTTTAATTTCTAATATTTTGCCGCCACAAAAAAAACACAACCATTTTTTATACAGATAGGTCCTTTTTCTTTTCCTTTTATCTCTTTGGGGTAGAGACCTAGCAGTGGTATTGCTGGGTCAAAGGATACACGTGCAGTTTTATAGCCCTTTGGGCATAGTTCCAAATTGTTTTCCAGAATGGTTGGACCAGTTCACAAATCTACCGACAGTTTATTAGTGTAGTTATTTCTCCTCATCCTCTCCAGCTTTTATCATAGTATAAGGTAGTACCTCAGAGTTGTTTTAATTTGCATTTCTCTCATCAGTAGTGATTTAGAGCATTTTTATATTACTGTAAATGTTTTCTTGCTCTGAAAACTGCCTGTTCATATCCTTTGATATGATATTTATCAATTGAGGAATGATTGTTTTTTTAATTTGACTTATTTCTTTATATATTTGAGAAATGAGGTTTCTATCAGAGAAACTTGCTGTAAAGTTTTTTATATTCATTGTCTGTGGCATCTTTTAGCAAAATGTAGTTTCCCTGATTATCTCTTTTAATGAAATATCTTTTTGCTTGTCTTTTGTCTGAGATCACGATTGCTACCCCTGCCTTTTTTACTTCAACTGAAGCAGAGTGATTTTGCTCCAGTCCTCTGTTTTAATTCTGTGTACATCTTCCTATTTCAAGTGTGTTTCTTGTAAACAACATATTGTTAGATTCTTGTTACTAATACATTTTTCTGTCCATTTCCATTTTGTGGATGAGCTTATCCCATTCACATTCACAGTTAGGATTGCTGTTTATTTCTCTACATCATTTTTCTCCCTGTTTAGCTTTCTGTCTCTTTTTACTCTGTCCCTCCTCAAAAGTCTCTTTTGCTTTTGACCACTGCCTTAATCCACCCTCCTTTTTTCATTACCACCCCACCTTCAAATACCCTTGCCACTTAGTATTTCCCTACTGGGCAAGAAATTTCTTATGGGCAGCTAGGTGGCACAGTAGGTAGAATGCCTGACTGGAGTCAGGAAGACTCATCCAGCCTCAGACATTTGCTAACTGTGTGACCCTGGGCAAGTCACTTAACCCTGTTTGCCTCAAGTGCCTTGTCTGTAAAAGGAGTTGGACAGGGGGATGGCAGACCCCTCCAGTATCTTTTCCAAGAAAGCCCCAAATGGGATCATGAAGGGTCAGATACCATTGATCAACACTGAACAATTAGTACTACAAGATAGATTTCTATACCGTGTGTGTGTGTATGTATAGTCATCCATCTTTGAGGCAATTCCAGTGAGAGTGAAGTTCAAGCATTACCTGTTAACCCTCTTCCCACCCCTGGTTTCCTCTCCACTAGAAAAACTCTTCATTCCAAGGCATTTATATGTGAGAAAATTTCCCCTGTTCCATCACTTCCTTTGCCCTTCTCCCAATGCCTTCCTCTTTCTCACCCCTTAATTTTTTTGAAGTGGGAGATCATCCCTCTATGTAGACTTCTTCTGCATATATATATGTGTATTTATACATGCACACGTATGTATATGTGAAATCTTCCTGAGTAGGAATGAAAAACAGCTCAATTTTCTTGAGTCCCTTGTGATTACTCTTTCATATTTATCTTTTTGTGTTTCTCTTGAGTCTTGTGTTTGAATGTCATATTTTCTCTTCAGCTCTGTTCTTTCCATCAGGCGTGCTGGAAAGTCTTCTCCTTCATTAAATATCCATTTTTTTTCCCCTGAAGGATTATACTCAGTTTTGCTGGGTTAGTTATTCTTGGTTGTAATTCTAGATCCTTTGCCTTCCATAGTATCATGTTCACCAAGCCCTCTATTCCTTTAACATGGAATCTGCTCATTCTTGTGTGATCCTCACTGTGGCTTCACATTTGAATGGTTTATTTCTCGCTGCTTGCAGTACTTTTTCCATGACCTGGGGAGTTTTCATTTTGGGATCTCTTTCAGGAGGTGGTCAGTGGATTCTTTCTGTTTCTATTTTTGTCTGGATCTAAGATACCAGGCCAGTTTTCCTCGATTATTTCTTGAAATATAATGTCTAGACTCATTTTTTGGTCATGGCTTTCAAGTAGTCCAATAATTCTTAAATTATTTCTCCTCAATCCATTTTCCAGGTCAGTTGTTTTTTCCATTGAGATAGTTTACATTTTATTTTTTCTTTTTTCATTCTTCTGACTTTGTTTTCTTATTTCTTGGTGTCCCATAGAGTCATTAGCTTCCAGTTGCCCAATTCCAATTTTCAAGGAATTATTTTTTCAGTGAGCTTTTGTAACTCTTCTTCCATTTGACCAATTTTGCTTTTTAAGGAGTACTTTTCTTCAGTGAATTTTTGTGCCTCTTTTATTATTAGGCCAGTTCTTTTTTTTTAAGTTTATTTGTGGCAGGTGAAAGATAAAATGATTTTGTTTCAAAGGAGTGAGCCTTCTGAGCATATCTGTTTATTAAGCAATACATGGCAGTATCATAACAAATTGGGACCAGGCCTCTTCACCTTTGTCCCTGGACCCCAAATACAGGAGAAGATAGATTTTTATGCATTAAAAGCAGTCAAATAAGACCAGGTAGTCAAAAGAAATAATTAGCAGGGTATGTATAAACCAGGGTACAAAATTAGGTGGTTTGATTTCTAATTGGAGGAAAGATTAGGTTCTTTCCAAGGTGGGAGGGGGAGTATGAATAGGTGCAGTTTCCTGAAATCAGAAAAAGAGGTGTCCTAATCCCTCCACGTGACTATATTCAATCCAAGGATCATGGAAATAATAACTGATTGACAGGGCTAGTTTTGAGATAAGTTACGTGGATTGCTTGAGATATATAATTGTGAGAAAACCCTTCACTGGGCTACTGATCAGCATAATCCAAGTCTTTAGTTAGGAATCTCTAAGCAGCAGGTAGTGGTGGTCCAGTTTCCCAGCCCACACAGGGCTAGGTTCAAACAACGCAGTTAAGTTTTCTCACAGTTCCTTTAATTGAATAAAGTTTTCTCACAAGACAGAAATTGACTAGACTTATAATTGAATATAAAGAGAACTGAATTCTATAGATCTAGAATTGAGTCACACAATGAAGTCAATGTGGTTCACTCAATTTCCACAATTTCCTCATATTTTCTTTAGTGTTTTTTTTTGCCTCTTTTATCAAGTTGTTAATTCTCTTTTCATAATTTTCTTGCATCACTCTAATTATTCCCCCTAATTTTTTCTCTATCACTTATCTTTCTTAAATTAAATCTCTGAGGAATTCTTGTTTGGCTTGGATCCAATTAGCATTTTTCTTAGAGGCTTTTTTGGTAGCTCTTTTCACACTGTTGGCTTTTTCTGAGTTTATATCTTTGTCTTCCATGCCACTATTGTAGATATTTATGGTCAGAATTCTGTGTCGTTGTTTGTTGATTTCACCAGCTTATTTCTTGACTTTGAACTTTGTGTTAAAGTTGGCCTCTGGTCACCAGGGCTTGCCTCCCCCGAGCTTCAGGACTTTTCATGCTTCTGTTTTCAGAGCTTGTTATGGGGATCCATAAGTTTTTGTTGCTTCCAAGGTGGTGTTATTCTGGAAAAGGTGTGGTCACTGCTCTTCTCATCTGCACTCTGCTCTTTACCCAGGAAGGACTCCTGTTTCCCTATATCTTTAAGCTCCAGCACTCCTCTTGACCCTGGAACTGTCACTAGGTACCCTATTCTCTTGAAACCACAAGTGCTAGTGTTCCTCTCCACCTTGGAACTGTGACCAGGTTTCCTCTTCCTTGTGGCTGATCATAAACACTCCTTTTCTCTGGAACTTGGATCCAGAACTGCTTATGGGCAATAGAGTTGCCAGTCAGCACCAGTAAAGGGTAGCAGCCAGCAAAAGGTACCCTGTAGTCTTTTTCTGACCAGGTATCCAATCCCCTTACTGTCCAGAAGCTGCTGCTGGGCACATCCGCCTCCAGGGCCCACTACTGCTTACTGCTGTGTGTGCTCCCGATGGACTCACCACTCTTATGTCCCCTGATGACCTCCTGAGTGGTCTTAGACTGGGAAAATGCCACACTCTGATCTTTTGTTGGCTTTGCCACTTCAAAATTTGACTTAAGTAGTTACTTTAAAGTTATTTAGAAGGAACTTTGTATGAATTCAGCTGAGTTGCTGCCTGTGCTCCACCATCTTTGGCTCCTGAACCCAAATTAATGTCTAATTAGTAGAAATTCAAATCCAGTGGACAAGTGATTTTGGGACTCGGGGATCTTCCACTGAACCAGCCTGGGAAGATGGTAGCAAAGAAATTTGTGGTGCCATATTCCCTTATAGTAGGAAAGTAAGGCCTGAGGAGAGGACAGTATGTCACAAATTACCCTCATCTCTCTCATACTGTTTTGAACTTTTCTCATACTGGAGGGAATCATCATTACTCCTTGATGCTGCTAAACCCTTCCTAGGTGCTTTCTCTGTTGCAAAAAACATTATCCACAAACTTTCTGTATAAATCCTGTTCCATCAGTTCTTTGACTCTCAGTGAAGAAAGGTCAGTTCCTAATGAAGAAGGGCGATAGCTGCTAAACCTTACGTTGAACATAACTCCCTATCCTAGCTCTTGGTGCTTGGGGTAGGCACACATACCAAGTGGGGACTCTTGGACCAGTGGTCATGGACAGCCTCTGTAGAGACAATGACCAAGTTCTGCTGTCTTGGATTTTTCGAGGGGTCTCAGAGCAGCTTCCTTCTTTGCCTAAGCCCACTACTTTCCTCTTCTTTGCCATTCACAAACTTATATTCAAAATCAAATCAATTACAGGTTATAACCCTCTTTAATAGCAGACCCTTATCAGAGATATTGAAGCAAAGATTTTTTTCCCGTAATTGACCGCTTCCCTTATTATTCTAGTTACATAGATTTTGTTAGGGCACAAGCTTTTCAATTTCATGTAATCAAAATTATCTTTTATAGTTGCCTCAGATCTTTTGTGCATCTTTTATGTGTCAGGCACTCGTGTTAAGTTCTGGGAATACAAAGAAAGGCAAAAACATTCCCTGCTCTCATAGAGTTTGCAGTCTGACAGGAGACAACCTGCAAACCCCTATGTACAAAGGGGAGTTTTGTGTGTATGTGATATATATACACATATAATACATAAATATATATATGTACATACAGATACATATCTGTCTTGTTAATATGACTGATTAATACATATATAATAAATTGGAACTAATCTCAGGAGGTATCCACTAACTTTGAAGGTGTGCTTGGAAAAGGCTCATTACAGAAGGTGCAATTTCAGTTGATGCTTGAAGCCAGAAGTCAGACAGGGAAGGAGAGAATTTTAGGAATAGCCACTGAGAATGTTAGGACAGAGTGCCCTGTATGAGGAGCAGCAGAGAGCCCAGTGTCCCTGGATTGTAAAGTAAGTGAGCGAGGGGGGAGAGAGCTTAAGAGAACTGAAAAGTTAAGAGAGTATCAGGGTATAAGGAGGTTTTTATGTTTGATCCTGGAGACAATAGAGAGTCACTGGAGTTTATTGAATGGAAGGATCATATAGTCAGACCTGCACTTTAGGCAGATCCATTTGATAGTTGAGCGAGTGAAGGATGGGCTAGTAAACTATAGTAAAAATTGAATTCCTACTTGAGATTCCTAGAAGGAATGTTAGTAATGTTAGTAAGAAGGATAGAGTGAGCTCTAGAGCCAGCTGCTTGATATAATTTTCTTAGAAGAAATCACCTTTAAAAAAATACACACAAATACACACATACTCAGTTATCTGGTAACACTGGCCTCCTTTCCTGTTTGTTCTTTCAACAAAAACATCAGCATTTTCCCAGTGAGCGTTTTCACTGGCTGTACCTCATGCCTGGAATACTCTCTCTCCTCATCTCAAAATCCTGGTTTTCTTTAGAGTCCCAGCTAAAATCCCACCATTTGTAGGAAGCCTTTGTCAATCTCTCTTAGTGCTTATACCTTCCCTCTGTTGACTGTTTCACTTTTATCCAATATATATCTCATTTGTACATGATTATTTCCATGTTTTCTTCCATATTGGATTGAACTTGAGAGCAGGAGTTCTCTTTTTTCTTTATTTGTATCTCTAGCACAGTGCAATGCCTGGCATATAGAGCTTAATAAGAGCTTAATAAATATTGACTGACTGTGTAGCATCCAGCGTCTCTGGGTAAGTTATTGTCCAAAAGTGAACTGTGCATCTTGAAGATAGGATGAAATGAGAACATGTCCTGTAAGAGAGGTACACTGTGTGCTTTGTGATAAGCACCAGGCAGGAGGTTGGTTTGAGGGGAGTGGTGTGGGTGATGTCAGTGTTCTTCTCTAAATAGTAATTTTTGTTTCTGTATTTGTTTCTTCTTCATCAGAGTAATCCTAGTGGTCCAGCATGGTATTGGTGGCTCCTGGCTGTGTTGCCCTTAGAAAACCGCGCTCAACTTGCTATACTTGGTATGACATCCCTTAAAGATCGTCTAATTGCCATCAGGCGTGTATTAATATTTGTAACACGTAAAAGACCCAGATGACAAGGGCTAATTTATAATCAGACAGAGGACAAACTGAGATTTCTGTCTCTCAAGATTGTTGGAAACCCTTATGCTTTTAAGTGTCAAGCACAGGTGAATAGCCATCCATTTTGGTGTGTGAGACACACTAATTATAGGGTAACAAAATGGACAATTCATTAAACTTTGAACCCTACTCAGAAGTGAAAACACTGTGCCTGCCATCCCGGTGGAACCTGAGCCTCTATAATGTAATTCTACAATTATAATGGAGTCCATAGATGTGGAAACAATTTAAGAAAAACTCTTCATAGTAAATGCTTCTAGCCTGCAATACACTGTGCTCAAAGCACTGGAACACCACAAGTGGCTTATGTGCAGTTTGAATTTGATAGGGAAAAAGAACTCCCTTGACAGTAAAATCTCTTGCTAAATTAGGTGTATTTGCCAGAGGGAAACTAAATTTTCATGTGGCAGTAGTTTTCCCAGAGCACATTACTGATACACGATGTTGCCACCCTTTTTTGCGTTTACGAAATATTCTCGTCTGTGAAGTTGAGTAGTTAAGGCATTGTCCAGTGAAAGCTATGTAATGTCTACATAAGTGATAGCTACTAAATAGAGCTGTATTTAGTAGCCTGTAGTAGTCCCTAGTGTTGTAATTTGCATGTTGTCATCAGATGAATGTCAAAATACATCTGAAAGAGGTGTACTTTGGAAATAGAAAAAGCTAAAAGTAGCACATCTGGTCAGAAGTTAGCTTTCAGTAAGGAATCAACAAGACCCAGGTAGTTCACTCCATTTCTAGGGATGTCAAATGTACAGCCTGTAGGCTGGAGCTGGCCCACTAAACATTTAAACAATATTAGTAACCCTGTCTTATTAATTCAGTGGATGATGTGTATTTTGTGAATATTAGTCTAGCTCACCCTTATTTTCATAAGCAGAAAGTTAGTCCATCAACAAGATTTGATTTTGACACCCCTCCTCTACTACATGAAGATGTTAAAGGCTGCTACAAAATAGTTTTCTGTTTCAGTCAGATCCATGGAAAGCTTATAATTGTGTGTGATTGGTGTGGGTGTGTAAGCATTCTGCAAGTTTCCCTATAACACCAGCTTAAAAATCTTAACCCTTGTTTTTAGAAGTAGATAGGCTACAATAATCAGAACAGGTATTTAATAAAAAAGTATGCCTGTATGTGCCAACCTAATACATATTATGTTTGGAACAGTGTTGGTTAAAAGAACTATTTAACCTGTAATGGTTACTGTTCTGATTTGCATATCAGTTGGTGCATGTGGACAGATTCTTGGTCCATGATACTGATGTTCTCAATATAAAAGAAGGCATAGACTTTATGTAAATGAAAGGCAAATCTCACTTCAAGTTTTGTTATCCTCATTCAATGTATATGGTATTTGGTTTTTTAAAATATATTTCATAATACCAAATGTTTCTGGTTTGTCAGTCCGTTAATCAGAAAATTAGGAATTTAGTAAAATGACAGTATTACTTTAGCTCAAGCTGTATGGGTTTCCAATACATAACACGACTTATACAAGCAGAAGGTTGGGGGTGGAGTAAATTTGATCTTTCCAAGAGACGTGGAAGGTTCCTGTGCCATGTTATACTTTTTAGAAAAGGAATTTTGAAAATATTTCATGATCAAATGTTTAAAGTGCCTCACTTGCTTATTTTGAATTTCTTATCTCAGTACAGATGTAGTTTAAAATCAGTTTGCCCAAATCAGTTCTAAAATATTGCATCAATAAAAACATTTAACAACTTTAACAGTATTCAGCTTTTTGGGGCATTGAAGTCTTTGGTCTTCTAACAAAAACAAAAAATCAAGTGTGTGATGTTCCAGAAAGCTTTTATTATAAGTGGTTCATAAAAATTGATAATATGCACTGAATGTTCTGTATCTTTTTTCCTTCTGGAAAATATTTTCTATCTTAACTCCATATACTTGTGAATGTTATTAAAATTTTTAGGCATATAATTTATCACCAGTGGCATAATAACTCCAGTAGCCTTTCTGAACATCAAGTTTCCATGGTTAGAGTAATAAAAGGGTTACCTCTATCAGTGCTCTTTCCACTAATATTTAGGAACTGTCGTAGCATCCTCTGCGCTGTTGAAATATAGCTCATAATTCTCAAAGAAATACTTTTATAGGTGAGTTAGCATCATTGTTGCTGGTTTTTTTCTTTTCCTTATTTTCATTTATTTCTATTTGATTCTTGCCAAATCTATTCATTTCTGTCTTCCTTCCTTTCTTTAAAAGTTGATACATGCTATACAACAATGCTCGTGCACATCAAAGCAACACACGTGTTTTTGCTACCAAAGGAAATAGGTAAAAATCTTAGGACCCTGTTAAAAGTTCACAATTTTAGTGCTGTTGCAAAATACCAAGTCCCATATTCAGCAACACCAGAGTACTTGAAGTACACTTGGATGACAGATGACTTAACTTACCAGAAAGCCAGCTTTATATTTGCCACCATAATTCTTTGAAAGAAACCTTCAAGTTAAATACAAAAGAAAGAAACACCCAAACTTCCATTCGCTGAAATTCTGTCCAAAACTTGGGAGCATTAAAAATAGTTTGGGAAAATCTCAGAATGAACAGCTGATCAAACCTGTTTATTCACTAACATTCGAGACACCACAATTTCTTAGGACTCCTTGAAAACTACTCTAACCTGTTACTCAAAGCCAGAGCCTTTCACTTTCATTTTGAAGTGAGTTTTCTTGAGCAGTATTGTTTTAGTCATATCAGCTTAACAGCTTCTGCTTTTTCTTTCTTTTTAATAAGTATTTTTAACTTGTACTAAATTTAATAATAGTAGTACAGATTCTTAGGGTGATTTTTGTTCCCTGAATACAGCTAAGCTCTCTGTTATTTAACATCCTTTAAACTGGAGCTGACAGTCTGGTTATAATAGTAGAAGAGCATTTGGAATGCGGAGGGAGGACCCACTCCATCAGTACTTGTTTTGTTACCTTCCCGTGCCTCAGGTCCTTTATCTGTAAAATTAGGGGAGCTGCATTCAATGGCTACTCAGACTCCTTCCACTTCTCCCAGTGTTCTCCCTAACCAAATGAATCTAAGGTTGCAAAAGTACAAAGTAAAACTTGGTACTAGCTGCAATAGCATAAAAGTTCACAAGATGAGGACATCTCCGCTTCAAAGTAGAATCACTTTTCCTTCAAAATGAGATACCTACACTTGTCTTTCCCAGAGCAAAAGTTAGACTTTTTGGCAATTGTAAATAATGAAAAGATGGAATGTTGAGACCTGTGCCCGCAGTCCCAAGGTAAGATTCTTTTACTGTATAAAAAATGGGCCAATGTTTACCCATTTTTAAGATTAATAAGTACTAGAAGCTGTTTGTTTTGCAGTAAATAACCCTTTATGAACAGGAGATTAAATATATGTGAAAGGTATCAATTTTGAAAAATTTTTGGAAGGAATATCTGAATCAAATTTTGTTATTAAAAGTCATTGGAATTTAGTAATGTATGCATTATAACTGCCATAGTAGTAGCTATCAGTCAGAACAACTATTCTTTAAAATTGCCAGATAACAGAGAGTTTACTGTAATGTTTAAAATTTTCCCTATTGAAGTAGTTCTGTGTTTCTAACTCCTCTAATCTTTTTTCTGTTGTCTTTTCTAATCACTCTAGCTAGGGTAATTTCTACCAATTCAACATTTATACCCCAAAGTTGTTTGCTTTATCCATCAAATAAAGTTATAACCTAAACAAATTTGAACAGTAACCTTTTAGGAAGAGAAGAATTGTGACTGGAAATGATAAAAAAGGAAAGACAGTCCAGGAAGTTTGAAGTAGAAAATTACGGGTAATGAATATTTCTACAGAGCTCATGGCGTTATTTTTCCTAAATGGGAGTCTCTTCTCCCATGAGATAGCGTAGGAGTCACAGATTGGCAGAGGCAACTGGTGATTCTCTGGGTATTCTCTACCCAGCATCATTTTCCACTAAATGGCATAACAGTATTTTGGATAAGTTTTTTTCCTGTTGCCTATTAGAACCTGACCCAGAAACACACAGTCATGAGTAGGTAAAATGGGAGCATTTCTCATATTGAGCCATCCATACAAGGTAGAAAACACTGAACCCTGAAATGTTACTGATTCTCACCTCCTTTTCTCACTGGTGCTAGATATTTAATCCTGAGCAGTTTGCATCTAACTCTTAGGAAAGGACCAACTGAAGTACTCAGAAAAAGTTTAAATATTAAGAAATGTTGACCCAAGTCTGACCAACCCATAGAATAACCTTTCAGTAACAGTTCTGCCTTTAGTATATTCTGCATTTTATAAAATATTATTTTGGCATGAGATAGTCACATAAAAGTGCCACAGCTCCACTCTGGCAAAGTTGGGGATCATAATTTATGCCAGGATAGATGTGTATCTGGATTCAGCTAATGGAAGACATCTATCCTTGGCAAGTAAGTAGAAGTGTGGTATGTAGGAAGACCTTGTGACTGCAACCACCCCAACTATGGCATTTCAGTGAAGAAGCCACTTGTCTCCACCATGAAGTAGAAGAAAAGCCTTTGGTTGCATGAAGGATTAAATATTAGAGGTGTGTACTCAAGGTCAGAAAGTTTGGAAACCTCTAGGTAAGGGAATTTGGACCAAGATTCTGCCCTGAATACATTGCCCAATTAATGAGGCTGGATTGGCAAATAGAAGCCTTTAGAAAGAAAAAATAAAAATCAGTATTTAACATGAATAGACTCTTTAACTTTTTGCTTTTCAGGGACCATTTTTTAAAAAATGCCATTTGGGGCCTTTGCCATCTATCATAGTAACACAAATAGTTTGTCAAGCTTTATACTACTAACAGTCTGATCAGTTACAGACTTTCATACCTCTCACTGCGTACCCCCACACAGTTTTCACACTGAAATACATGGAAAAACTGTTCTTGCTAAGATGGAAAGTTGTATACTATATTCATATGTAGCTTTCATGCTAGTGGAGTTGGTATTGGTAGCGCCTTAATTTTGCAGTTGTGAAATGATTGTACCATTTAAGAATCTGATCTGTATTTTTTATATAATTAAGTGAGCAGGTTTGAACAAGTAAGTTTTAACATAGATAAACTTGAAATGAAATCATGCTCTTACCTGTTTAAAGATAGACAATATGTTCTTACATCTGTGTAATATAAATTATTAATCTGCGCCTTCTTTTATATTAAGTATAAGACAGGTCCATGTTGTCATAACAGTGTTTGGCGTTCTTGTTGCATAAGTAAAGCCAAACTGAAATGCTGCAATATTCACTTCATGTATATTTGTAATATTCATTGGAAATGTGTATTTAATTTATGTGATGTTTGGAATAAATAAATCAAATTCTCATTGTTGCATATCTGCTGTAATAAAACCTCTTGTGAATTAGAAGTTAGTGACTTGGAAGTGAAATCCCATTTACTATCCTTTCCTTACCCTCTCCTCACATGTACTGATTATTCTTTACCAATGTTTCTTGTAGCCTGTTTTCAGGCCCAAAATGAGGATGATAGATCTAGAAGTGGTCCAGATCCTAGAGGCAAATGACCCAACCATCTTATTTTACCCTTGAGAAAACTGGGACTCAAAGAGGTCGACTTGTCCAAGGCCACACAGGGATCAAGCATCCAAGCCAGGGCTTGTTTGACTCTTAATGGTGTCCAGGCCAGTGAAGATAATTTCTCCTTTTAGGACAGTACGCTGTCTTGAAGTTGTTTTGCTTTCTTTTGACTCCCCGTCTGGGCAGGATCTTGGGCAGTCCACAAGCCATTGTTTGATTTTTCTTGGAGCTCTGTTACTAATGCAGCAGCTCGAAAGGGCTTTTAGAACCACAGGGTCTCCTGCTGCTGGAGGGTTCCTCGTTTTTGCTTACGTAGATGGGATACAACACTTCTCTTTGCCTAAGACATTTAAATAGAAAATGAAACATCAGGCTACCCATCACACTCAAAAATTGGGTGTATTGAAACCACAAAGTATGGGAAACTTCCTGTTTTGGTGATTTCAGTATGTTTCCACAGTGCGCAATGTGAATATAAAATAATCTGCTAAAGAGTTAATTTGTCCATCTTGTGTTTGTAAAAAATGATTCACACTAACTTAGATCTTGTAAATGAGAGAGCACTGATCTTAGAGCTGGGAGGACCTGGTGTCTAGTACTGGCTCTGTGACCCAGACGAGTGTCATCCCTGGGGCTCTTTGGCACTCCTGGTGTCACACTCCGAGCACCCTTATGTTCTGCAAATGTTTAACAAGATAAATAAAAGTATAATACAACATCCATAATGTTAATTTGTAGTTTTCTAAATCAGTATGTGGCCCTCAAGGATCCATTTCTATTGGAGTTTGATACATGTGCTGTAAGACTTTGTACCACTTGTGAGTTGAATTGGTAGAGGAACTGCCTCACCTGGGAGTTACCTATACCAATGCAATCAGAGGTCCAGTTTTGCCCCCGTGTTAGCAATGGGTGTGTTATCTCATGCATCCTTAAGGCAATGGTTGTATTTGAGAAAGAGCTCGCATGCCGCCCATCTCCTCCTACACACATCCCTCACATCATACAAACTTACTAAGTGCATAGGTTAGTTTCTGTCAATTCTTTTTGTAAATTCCTGATTGTAGTTCGATGCAAAATTCATTGTCCAATATTTCCCATTTGATTTCAGCAAATATTTCTAGTTTACCTACGTTATGTTCCTCACTCTGAAACCAAAAAAACATAGAATACAACCCTTTCCCTTAGCTTTTAATCTCTTATTGAGGAAACAATTTCCAATAATGAAACAATTAGAAAACATTCATGATAGTTTTCTTGAAATGCTAAATCATGTATGTTAAGATAGGCCCAAGCTTAGGGAGTCAACAGGAATTCATAACAACTGAGTCTGTATGGCTTTATTCATTATCATCCTTGAGCTTTGGCATCCCTTTGAGTTAGATACTATAGGCTCCTCTCTAGAAGTGAGAATATGGGAAATATGGGTTAGATTCAAGGGTGGGGAACCTGTAGCCTTGAGGCCACATGTGGCCCTCTAGGCCACAGATTTCCCCGTCTCTGGTAGAGGAAGGTTATGTGAAGGAAGTCAGTGCTTGAGCTGGCCTTTGAAAGAGGGGCAAGATGTGAATAAACCAGAATGATATGGAAGGCATTTTAAGGGGAAGGGAGTAACAGTTGACAAACAGAGACAGAAGTGAAAAGCAGGGAACAAGCATTTTTTAAGTGCCTGCCATATGCTAGGCACTGCTAAGCATTGTAAATGTTAATCCTCACAACAACCCTGTGAAATAGGGGCAGTTATTATCTACATTTTGCAGTTGAGGAAATTACAAAGATTAGGTGACTTGCCCAGAGTCATAGAGCTAGTATGAGATTGGATTTGAACTCGTTTTCCTGACTCTAGACCCAGTGCTCTATCCATTGCATCACCTAGCTGCCATGTTTGTTGGGGTTCCCCAGAGGTAAAACAGAAAGGAGACCAAACGAACTATGGGAACCAAATCTGTGAACTGAATGCATGCTTTTTGTCCTAGAGGAATATTGGAAGACACTAGGTTATTTTTGGCCCAAAAAAGAGCAGACAGGCTGGATGTGATAACTGTTATCTATTATTTGAAAGGTTGTAATGTACAAGAAGTTGAGTGATAATGTTACATAGCCCCCGAGTATAAAACTGACAAGTTGGTGATTTGAAATTACGGGAAAGCATATTTCAGATGAACGTAAAGGTGAACTTTGTATTAGAGATTACTGAAAATCAGATGGATTAAGGTAATGAATGAGCTTGCCGTTGCTGGAAGTACTTCAGGTTAGATATCTCTTAGGAACGTTAGGAAGAAGGTGGAACTAGAGAAGGTAAAATTCCTTTTAAGCCTTGAATTGGCCAGGAATGGGGAACCTGCAGCTTCGAGGCCACATGTGGCTCTCTAGGTCCTCAAGTGCAGCCCTAGTTCAGCCAAAGGGCTATACTTAAGGATCTAGAGGACCACATGTGGCATCAAGAGCACAGGTTCCTCATCCATGTTGTATGCATTCCCCTTTTACTCTTAAATTCCATTTCAGACAGCCCTTTGATGACTCTCATGTCTTGAATTTCACCTTGATTTATGATAGTTTAGAGACTTCAACTTGAAACTACATGCATATCAAGATTATTTTTAAAAATATTTTCCCTCAAAAACACTTTGTGTTGGTACAATTAATTTAATTTAATTTATTACAATCTATTTTATTAAAGTTCTATTTGTTTTCTTTTGTTTTAATTATGTCATGGTTATTAAGACATTTCTTTTAAAACTAAATTTTTAGAGATCGGAAATACCTGCTGTCCACACTCATTATGTCTGAGGTGTTCAGAAACTGTTGTTGAGTTACGGTATCATATGACAGCAGCATAAGGCTACTGGAGCTTCTCACATTGGTCCTAGGCAGAGTGTCTGCATGATGGTGCTACTATGTCCTTGGATGCTGTAAACAGTATTAAAGACCATTGAAAGATTTTGAAGCTTGATTCAAGTATCCAGTGAAATTGCATACCATGCTTTTTGTAGAGGAAAGTGCACAGGAAGTCCCTCAGGTACATTTGTTTGATCCTGGACATTGAAATGCGGTGATGTGTGATGAATGCAGTTGTAAGAAATTAAATCTGTAGAGGTCATACTCATAAAAATATTGAGCTATAAATTAAGGAGGCAACATGCTTCACCACCTCTTTTGTTGGATAAGACAAAATTTAAACTGAACAAACTTCAGATTCAAATAGATACGTATAACAGGATCTTCAAAAAGGCTTTCTATCAGTAGACGCTTCATTTTAAAACTTTCCCCCATTTTAGTGGCAAATGCCCACTGACTCTTGGACAGTGCCACAGAAATACATAGAGCTGAGTTCTTGTTAAAACAAACATAACATTTTCCCACAAAAATGATTAATATGGAAATGTTTTATGTGATTGCACATGTGTAACCTATATTGAATTGCTTACATTTCAGGGAGGAGGGAAGAGAAAGAGGAAGAAAATTTGGAACTCAAAATATTTTTTAAATGTTAAAAAATTGTTTTTTACATGTAATTGAAGAAAAAATATTAAGCAAATTTTTTAAAAAAAGAAACTTTGCAGGGTTAGGTTTCATTTATTAGTACTTTTATGAAGAACCTCCAAGCCCAAAGTGGAAATATAAAGAATGACAACAGGATCAAGCAAAGGATGCCATTTTGGTTCAGTTTACCAGCATTTGGTGCTAAAATTAGCATCCTCTAAAGAGCCAACCTAGAGTCAAAAGACTTGAAATCAAGACCCTGTTACGAACAGCCAGCAGGCCCTGCCTCTTACCTTGGGCAGGAAACATCTCCTCCTTGGAGTGTCACTTTGATCAGCTTTACAATGACAGTAATAATATTTGAAACTGTTATACCACATGGGGAGAGTGCTGTGAGAATCAAATGACAATGTGCAGGGAAGCACTGAGGTCATGAAGTCCTTTGTAAATGTAAACTGATTTCGGAGGGGGTACGTTAGAATGGGAAGATTGATGGTCTACGAGTAGGGCTTCCTGGGTTTTAGTCTGCATTCTGCTACTCACCATGTAACCATGAGCAGTCTTCTCTGGGCCTCAGTTTCTTCATATACAAAATAAGGTTTTAATATTTGTACTATCTGCCTAAAAAGGTTTGTGAGAGGATATATAAAAACACATTACTATGAATTATGATGGATGGAAAATGTTATAAAATTTTCAATAGAGAAAATGTTATAAAAGAATTTTAAAATGTATGTGTGTAATTTCTACTTGTATGTCCACATATTCAGTATTGGGAAATAATTACAGGCTGCATTTCCCAAGAGATGTAAAGTAATTGGTAGAGGGAAGACACAGACACAGACACAGAGACAGACACAGACAGACAGACACACACACACACACACACACACACACACACCAAATAAAACTTGGGAGGGATTAACTGCATTATTGCTTGCTCTAGTCAAGACCAAATACGGTAGCTCAATGGATAAAACACTAGGTCTGGAGTTAGAAAGGCTTCAGTTCAAATCCAGTCTCAGATATTCACTAACAGCGTGACCCTTGGCAAGTCACCTAACCTCTATCTGCCTCAGTTTTCTTATCTGTAAAGTAAGAAAAATAATTGTACCACCCTCTCAGGGTTGTCATGAAGGCCCAAATTAGGTACTTGTAAAAGCACTTTGTAAACCTTACAGCTCTATACACATATGAGGTACTAGTAGTAGTAATACTACTACTACTACTACTAGCACTACTACTACTTTTTCAATTTGTTAAAAGGCTTCATTATGTTCCCTTAAGTTTTTGCTTTTACAGATGGTATTTTCAAATTAACACACCATTTCCATGTTTAAAAGAAGTAGAAGAGCAAATAAGATACTAGTGTGGTGTGATGAATGGAGTTCTAAATTTAAAGTCAGCCCTGTTGCACACTGTGTGGCCATAGGCAAGCTATTTAATCCCTCTGAGCTTCATTCCCTTGATCTTTGAGCATGGCAGGGTTGGACTAAACCTCTGAGGTCCCTTTTAGCTATGATATTTCCCTATGGTGATGGAAGAAAAAAAAATCCTCAGTGGCAGAAGTAGGTCTCCTTCCTTGCAGTTCCATATTCTTTCCCTTACACCATCCTGCTTTTTGACACTCCAGTTCTAGGCTTGGAGTCAGACCTCCATTCTCCCCCCGCCCCCCCACTTCAGTGCTTGTTCATACCTACAGGACTTAAAGCCAATTTTAAAGGGCCTTTAATACAGATTCATCAACCAAAGTAGGCATTCTTGGAAATGCTGTCCATGTTCATGAGCTAGTCTGCTGTTAAGTAATTTCTCCAAAGGTTTCATCCTTTTTATTTTTCATCCTTTACTTCATTCATTACTTTTTCATCCTTTCCATGGAAAGGAGAAGCAAGAGAGTTTACTGGCATCTTTGTGCCAAGGATCAAACCCTTCTATGACTAAATCTACCCTTTGAAGGTTTCCCCATGGACATCTTGCATTCCCTTCAGTTTCATTTGTGATAATTTCCTCCTCTTCTGATCCTTACTCCCTCACTGTCAAAACTCTCATCTGGAAAGGATCAGGTAGTTAGTTGCTTTCAGTGTTAATTTTAGTCAGCCTGTTAAATCTCCCATAGTTATTTGCCCCTGTTCTTAATTGTGGAGTGTAAGACTTTATTTCCTCCTTGTCCTTTTAGCCATTGTCTAGATATAGGGTTCTTAATCTCTTTTATGTCATGGACCTCTTTGGTGGTCTGTCAAAGCCTATGGACCCTTCAGAATAGTTTTTTTAATGCATAAAATAAAATGTGTGAGATTAAAAGTAAATCAGATGTGTTAAAAGTTTCTAATTTTTTTTAAGTAAATGGATCCCAGCTTATGAACTCCTATATTTTAACGTTTCAGAGAGCATGTGGACATCCATCCTTGACAAACCTGCTTTGTTTCTGGCCATACATCTCTCCAGTGACATCTTTCCCTGATGCAATCATTCTTTGGTCAGATGTTGCACCCTACCCATAACCAACCTATACCTCTCCCTTGTCTTCTCTCTTGCCCTTTAGGTGCTGCACAGTTTTAATTCTTTGGAGACAAGTACCCTCTGACTCCTAAGAGCTATAGTGAATATAGGACTGTCATCTTTGCCCTAGGGCATTGACGTGGAAAGGCAATGCCTTCCTCTCCAGGAGACACTGCCCCCTGGGCTGCCACTCTGGAATACTTCTCCCCCAGTTTGCTCTCTCATCCACCAAAGTTCTTGGTGCTGTGGTTCCCCTTTAGTGAAGCTGCCCATCCTCATCTAACTCCCACAGGAGCGAGTCAGACTACCCCTCTCCTTGAGTAACTGCACCCATAGTCTGTCCCTGTTTCCTATTCCCCTTCACCCCCACCTCCACCTACCATAGTCTTAGCCTGCACTTCTTCACACTAGGTTTGTTTCTCTTAACCCTTTAAAAGTCTTGGTCTTGCTTCATTAATATCTTCTGGTGCTTTGTCATGGTGTAGTTACTATAAATAATTTCAGTTGAAAGAGATCTTAGAGACCAGATCCTATAGTGCAACACCTACCTGAATAATAGTAGCAGCATTTACATAGAGCCTCATACCAGCCATGTTGGGGGAGGTGTTGTCATTATGCTCAAGTTATAGGGAGTCCTGTGACTGAGGCTGGTGCACAAGTGTCTGACACAGGATCAGAACTGGTCTTAGTGACTCATAAGTTCCATGTTTTATCCAGTGTGCCACCCAGCTGACTCAGCCAAGCAAGAATCTCATCCAGCAACATCCTCCAGCAAGTGGTCATCCAGCCTTTGTTTGAGGACCTCCAGCTAGGGGAAATCCACTACCTCCCAGGGCAACCTCCTGTCCTACCTCTAATTGGGAGCCATTTTTTTCCTTGCCTTGTCTTCAAATCAACCTCTTCGCAGCTTCTCTCTATTGCTCCCAGTCTTGTCATCTGAGATCAGAAGGCAGTTGAATCCCTTCTCTATGGGGACAACTCTTCAAATATTGGAAGGAAGCTGTCATCCTGGATCTGCACCTTGGGTAGGGAGGCAGGTCAAGTGGTTCCCTTGTAAGCCTCAGTTTCCACCTCACTTCTGTTGTATATAAAGCCATAAGACATGGAATGTGGAGTCAGAACTTCCAAGAACTGGGTTCAGACCGCAGCTTTGCCACTTACTTTTCCTGTGGCCTTGAAGAAGTCATCCATCTCCATTATCAACTGTTTTTGCCCCAGGTAAAGATATACCTAGTTACAGGTCTGCTTGTTGGGTAGGGCATACCTAGCCCCATAACACTGGAAGAATGTTGATGTTAACAATTCCCTAAAATCATGCAGCTTTTATGAACTGCCTTTTGAGAGCTGGTGTCTTTGACCACAGGATATTACATTTTTAATAACTTTTTTTTTTTGGAAGCACTTGGGCTTAAGTAACTTGCCCAGGGTCATGCATCTAAATAAGTATCTGAGACCAGATTTACACTAAGATCCTCCTGACTCGGGCTAGTGGGCTGCCCACTGTGCCACCTAGCTCTCCATGAATAATACTTTTAAAACAGTACAGTGATTTCATTACAGGAATACTGTTTATCACTATGTTGGGGACGCAATTCTGAAAAGGTCTTTCAAGTAGAGAAGATAACGCCTGCATTATACCTTAAGGAGTAATCAACTGGTTACAAAGGACTTAAAAAATAGTAACTGACATACAAGGCATATGTTGCCTCATTCAAGCCTTACAGAACCCCTAGGAGATGGGCATGCCAGATACTTATCTTGATTTTTCAGGTAAAACTGAGGCTCAGAGTGGTTTGCCTAGGTTAAAACACCTGATATCAGAATCAGAGGGCAGCTGGGTGGTGCAGTGGATAGAGGACCAGCCCTGGAGTCAGGAAAACCTCTTCCTGAGTTCAGATCCAGCCTTAGACACTTATTAGTGGTGTGACCTTGTGCAAGTCACTTTACCATTTTTGCCTCAATTTTCCTATCTGGAAAATGAGCTGGAGGAAGAAATGGCAAACCACTCCATTATCTTTGCCCCAAAAACCCCAAAAGGGGTCATGAAGAGTCAAACAAAACAGAAAAACGACAACAGAATCAGGATTTGAACTCGTCTTCCTGATACCAGGCAATGCTCCATCCATTCTGCCATGTTGCTCTTCAGATATTATTTGATCTTTATGGTAACCCTGTGAAGTTACTAATGCAAATATTATCATCCCCAATTTAACCTTGACACTGGTGCTTAGAAGGCACTTACTCCCAATTGAAGCTTTTTCTTTTGAGACAGGATCTGTTTCGTCCAGGCTGGCAGTGTGGTGACCACTTGTTGATCCGCTCCCCCCCTGCTGATTACCCTAGGAGTTTTGACTTGCTCTCTTTCCAACTTGGGTGAGTTAGCCCCTCCTGAAACAGTATGGTGCCCCCTTGCTCTCATTATGCTCTCACATACTGGTACCAGACTTAGTGTAGATGCCCAAACAGCTTAGCACCACACAGCTCAGAACTCTTGAGCCCATGCAGTCTACCAGCCTCAGCCTTCTTAGTAGCAAGGATTACTGGCATTTGTGGCCTGAACTGACTCCTAAGTCTGGTGGTATGGTTATCTTTGTGACTGAACAGTGCCTTCTTCCCTTTCTTGAGAGCTTAACTTTCTAAAATACGTTGCAGTAATTGAGTTTTTCACAGTTTTGGACCTCTCTTAAACCCTGATTTAAGCTACTACTTAGAGTTAGTATTCTCCATTGTACCTTATTGTTACAGCAGACCCATGAGGTTGGCAGAGCAAGTGGATATCCTCCATTTTAGAGATGAAGAAACTGAGATTGAATGAATCCAGTGCTCTTAGACCAGGCAAGTCATATCATCAGAGATGCAGATCTGGAAGAAACCTTAAAGTTCTTTCAGGAGAAACCTTAGAATCCTGAGAAAATCAAGACTCAGAGAGTTTGTGACTGCCTATGGACATGCTAGTAAGTAGCAGAACAGAATTTGAATCCAGAGTCAGTGTTCCTGCCACTGTACAACACTGCTCTTCAGGTAGAGTTAGTGAGATTTCCTTAAACTGGCAGGAAACGAGAAACAGCGGAGAAACCAAATGGAGCCAGAAGGGGCTTGATTTCTTACCATCTCAAGAATGAGAAAATGGTTGACACCCTCCTTCCAAGCCCCTCAGCAGGATATGGTTATACTAGGAGCAGTCATACATGCAGGTAATTAAAGTGCATTGAAGTGCCAAAATGAATAGTGGTTCCCTGGGGCAGACCCTAATACAAGATGAATATAAGTAGGTTACAAGGCCATGGGAATTCTGTACCATACCTAGTTTGTAGCATTAAAATTAGCAATGCAAATAGGCCACAGTTAGTTCAAACCCAACATGTACAGCAAAAATATTGATCTCTACACAGTTCATGTGAGCAGACATCTGAAGTTCAGAGTTCTGTTCAGCTACTGAGATCCCTAAGGTTTTCCTTAGGTAGAACTTTTTTTTTAATTTCATTTTTGTTATTGTGAACTTGATACACCATGGGTAGCATAGTACTACAAGATACAAGGATCATACCAATACCAATCAGAAATGATTATAGTCAGCATTACGTAGGACTTTGCAAATGTTTTAGAAATAACATTATTTTACCTTCACAACTGCCCTGTGTTGTTTAGTCATGCCCAACTTTTCTTAAAACCCCATTTGCGATTTTCTTGGCAAAGATACTAGAGTGGTTTGCCATTTCCATCCCCAGCTCATTTTACAGATGAGGAAACTGAGGCAAGCAGGGTTAAGTGACTTGCCCAGGGTCACCCAGATGGTGTCTAAGGCTGGATTTTAACTCAGGACTAACTGAATCCTGTCTAGTTGCTCTATCTACTGCACCACCTAGCTGCCTGCCCTATGAGGTCAGTGCTAGCATTCTCTCCATTTTACAGAACACAAAACTGATGCAGTCAGGACTTAATTGCCTTGCACAGAGTGAGATCTGATTTGAACTCAGGTTCTTTTGGACTCCAGGTCTAACATTCTCTCCAAGACGTCAAGATATATTTCATCAATCTGAGAACCAGGGTTGATCAAAGCTGGAATAATATAATTAGAACACTTTTTCTCTTTTCCAAGTCAGGAAATTTTCTGGGCTTGCCTCTTTCCTCCCTTCCTTGCCTTGCCCTCTACCCACCTCCTCCCCTCCCCCCCACCTCTCAGCCTCTCTGAGTCAGGCAAGTATTTGTTCCACCCTAAGGACTCTGTGCTGGAAAATCTTAACTGCTGTCCTCAAAAGAGTTAAATATTTCTTAGCTGAAGTATGAGTCATTTGTCCCTGCTTTCGGAGCTGGGCTGCTGAGAATCACGTATTTTACTGGAGTAGTTCCTGGAACAATCACTCCCTGCTCACATCTCAAACTCACTGGCTGGCTTAGTTAGAAGTGGGGTAAAAGAAAAAAAATCATCTCTGGAAACAGAACACCTTAGTTTGCCTGTGTTTGCAAGGCGACTCTGGGGAGGTTGAGTCTGACTCATCCAAGAGTATAGGTCATTCCTCACGTACAATTGAAGTCGGAGATTGGCCATAAAAGGGGTGTGTGTGTGTGTGTGTGTGTGTGTGTGTGTGTGTGTGTGTGTGTGTGTGTGTGTGTGTGTAAGAAGTAATATCCACTCTTTATTCTTTGGCTTGAACTTGGATTTCTGTGAGAGTATCTAACTATGTTTGTGGAAATTTTTTTTAAAGTTTATTATGAAATTGAGAAACGTACATTTTTCCTTGTACAAAGAATAGAAAACAAGATTGCACACGACACTGTGAATTTCTGTTGTTTTCCATATGTGGGTGAGGTCAAAAATACTCTGAAATGGGTTAACATCCTGGTGCTGCCACTTTCTGGCTTTGTGACTTTAAGCAAGTCATCCTACCTCTCAGCATCTCCATTTCCATTGAAAAATTATCTTTTAAGTATCTTCCAACTGACAATTCTCTAATAAGGGTAGATTGTAGTATTTCAAGAACAGTGATCCTTTCCCATGCCTATGCTTTGTTTCTGTAGTTTCTCTCTCTCTCTCTCTCTCTCTCTCTCTCTCTCTCTCTCTCTCTCTCTCTCTCTCTCTCTCTCTCTATATATATATATATATATATATATATATATATATATATATATATATATATATATATCTGGGTGGGGGTGGGGGATGTGGGTGTGTCCTGGCCATGCTCTGGTTGTGGCTCTGCCTCAGTTTTCCAAGCCCACCAGATGCTATCTCTTGAGGTGCTACCACATACCAACAAGGATTGATGCTAGAACTTTCCAGTCCTAAGCCCCACTTGGTCACTTGAAGGTATGTGCTTCTACCTACTGTGAGTGATGGTTCTGAGGGTCAAAGCTCAAGAAAGATAGAATGGTCCTAGCACAACAGCTAAAATAAGGGATTCTAGGGAGAGTGGGGAAAGAAAAGGTCAGTATCAGAGGACAAAGTGAAAAAAATGGAGCACTAGGCTAAAGTAGACTGAGAAGGGACATAATCAGAATCTATAGACCTTGATTTTATTCCACAGGCATCAGGCACTGTATGCCAGGTGCTGAACAACCTAAGATAGAAGATGAATTGGTCTTTGTCCTTAAGGAACTATTGAGGACAGGGACTATTTAATTTTTTGTCATTGTATCTCCAGCACTTAGCAAAGTCCGTAGTCGCACATTCATGTTGATAAATTGATAATGGAATAACATGTATCCATACTGGTAAATGCAAAATGCATGCAAACTAACGACGATTGTCATTTGGGAGGGGGTAGTGGCTAAGGACCACTAATGATGGGGAAATCAGGAAAGACCCTAATAGGGGGTAGCACCTGAACTGAGCTTGACCTACAGGTTCTAAAAAGCAAAGAAGGTCAGCTTTTCAAAAGTTCAAAGATGAGATAGAATGCTTTGGACCAGGAGCATCAAATGGGCCAGCCTGGCTGAAATGTAGAGTGTGTATCAGCATCATAAGAAATGCCAAGATTAAGGTGATTTATTTTGACCGAATTGACAAACCCTAAAATATTAGGATGAGGGTACACAGTGAAACTTGAACAGGTAAGTTTAGGATGGAGAAAAAGAAATCTTCCTTTACACAGCTACTAATCAATTTGTCCAATTTGTTACCTCATCCTTACCCCCAAGAAGTAGTATAAATAGGAAATGTAGGTAGACTCTCAAAAGCATTCTGGCAAGTTTATGAATGACAGAACCATATTCTGGGTTTTCCCCAAAACCTTTAAGGTAATTGGGAAAGAATCAACCAGATTCAGCTGTGGGGTCGCTTTTAGCAACAAATACTGGGTTAACTAGACCCTGGGTCTAAACCAGTAGGGCAACTGACTGTGTTTTAATGTTCCAGGAGCCAGCAGACATCATTCAGACCTTTATTCCGGCAATAGCTTACTAATACCCTTCCTTGCCTCAGAAGGCTAGGTATGGACAAGTAGCTCTCCTGTTGATGATAACCAATAAGAAGCCAAAAAAAAAAAATGTTGATTTTCCATTTCCTTTCCCTGGCCTGATTGAACTCTTGCATCATCTGCTGGGAAGTCTCTCTCCTCCAAATACTTAGTTTGTTTGAACCTCCTCCTTGCCCCTGAAACACCCCAGTCTGAGCCTTCATTCCTTTCAGAATGAGCCTACTCTTTTGGGCTACTGAGAAAACAAAGCATGTTCCATCTAGCCTCAGTTTGCCAGGCAAAGCTTGGCCTCAAGCCCCTTCCCAGTTGTTCCCACCTTGTATAAGGAGGGCTAAGCAAATGCTAACCATAGGAAGAAATGGTTCTTAGGCGATTCCTGTTTTTAGACAATTCCAGTAAAAAGAGCTGACTTCTATACAAAGATATGTATGCATATATATACCACATACAATCATATTGCACACATGTAGACACCAGCATGCATGTATACACTTATGTGTCTATATGTCATTTTCATGTGTCTATATGCCACATCTACAAATTCTGCCAAGTTTATATCCATACACACATATATGTGAATGTATGCATATTATATATGGTAATTTCTTCAAATGCTATATATACATGCATGTGACAGGTTCACATTCACGTGTACATGTGAGGTAATTTTCTTAAATTCTATAGATGGCTAACATTTGCAAGAACTGGGAAATTATTGTGCTTTCAGGTACAATAACTCATATATATACAGCACTTTGCACATCACTTTCTTCACAACAAATCAATGCAGTAAGTAGCACAAGTATTTTCTCCATTTTACAGATCAGAAAACCAAGACTCAGAGGTCAATTAACTTGGCTATTGTCACAAAGCATATGACTGGTAAGGCAGAGAACAGACTCCTGACTCCCAAGCTCAACTGCTTCTTAGACTACTTCAGTGCCTCAGCTTACTTGGCAAGTATTTTCTACCAATAAAAGAAGACAGCATGAAATGGGGTTCCCATACTTTGACCAAGTCGAAATCTGCCTGTTTTCACACAAATAAATAAAGAAGTGCTGACCCTTCTAGGTCTCAAAGCGGGACTGATGCTCAGGGTTCAGGCTGACTGTGGCAGGGCACTAACCACAATGTCTGCCTCAGGGAATGTCCTTGGGAATCTCATTGGATGGAAGCTCAAAACATCCAGTCCACATCCAACCTGAACAAGAATCCTACTACAAGCCTGACATAGGATCATCGTTCATTTTAAGATTCCTAAGTGAAGAGGAACCCACCATCTTTTAAAGAAGCCACATTTGGATAAGTAATTGTTAAAAATAGATTTTCTTCCATGGAGCTAAAATGGGCTTCTGCAACATCCACCTCCTGCCTCTAGCTTTACCTTTAGGGTCCAAGGGGAATAAGGTGTTTCTCTCACAAGATGGCCCTCCACCTACCTGAAGATGACTGCCATACTTTCCCACCTTCTCCTTCCCTTCTTATCCAGGCTAAATATTCTCAGGGTTTTTTTTTTTCTTTTTTCCCCACTGATCTTCATATGGCATGACTTCAAGGTCTTTCACCATCCTGGTCACCTTCTCCTGGATACTCTTCAGATGATCGTTTTCCTAAAATGGGCCTCCCAGAATTGAACACAACAGTCCGGGTTTAGTCTGAGCATGGCAGACCCGAGTGGGATTTTCACCTTCCTTGTTCTGGACAAAACAGTTCTCTTCATGCAACCTGCAGTAAATAGAGAGATCACCTCTCTTGGCTATTTGTTGACTCATAGAGTTTGCTGTGCACTAAAAGACCCTGACCTAATAATAACATTTGTGTAGATCGCATTTTGAGGTTTGCATAGCACTTTACAAATACCGTCTCCTTTTATCCTCACTGCAACCCTGAGACATAGGTGCTGTTTTTATCCCTATTTTACAGATGATAGAAGTTAAGTGACTCACCCAAGGGTGAAGTACAACTAGTAGGAGTCTAAGTTTGGATTGGAACTTAGGTCTTCCAACTCCAAGCCCTACACTTTAACCACTGTCCCACCTAGCTGCCCATTTTCTGTCATGTAAACAGTTGAGCTACCTTCTCCCACCTGGATTCTTTTGAACTCAAGTATAAGATTACATTTATCTCTGTTCATTTTCCATTTCATTAGATTTAGCCAAATGTTCTAGGGCTAGGCTATCAAGACCTTTTTGGGTCTTGATCATCCAACGGTTGTTTCCCTCAAAGCTATGTGTTGTCTAGCAGTTTGTTAAGCATGCCATGTATGCCCTTAGCAGTTGTTGTTATTCAGTCATTTTCTAGATGTGTCTAACTCTTTGTGACCTCATTTGGGGTCTTTTTGGTAAAGATATTGGAGTGGTTTACCATTTCCTTCTTCAGCCCATTTTACAGATGAGGAAACTGAGGCAAACAAGGCACAGTGATTTGCCCAGGGTCACACAGCTAGTAAGTGTCTGAGGCCAGGTCTTCCTAACTCCAGATGTAGTGCTCTATGCATCAACACTGGCTAGGTGGTGCATTGGATCTGGTGTCAGGAGGACCTAGCTCTGACATCTGTTGACCTTGTAACTCGATTAATCAAGTCCCTTGACCTTAGGGCATTAGGCAACTCTTTAAGACCATAAATTGCAGAAAATGTGCTGACTTGAAACTGCAGAAGTTCAAGAAAATCACAGATCCTGTTCCTGTCATTATCATCATTGGCGTTGTTGCTGCTGCTATGACATCTGACAAGGTGGAATGATACACACAATTTTATCTCCACTCTTTTCAATTGACCTGAAATCCCTTTTGACTAGGGCAGCTAGTTGGTGCAGTGGGTAGAGCCCTGGACCTGGAGTCAGGAAGACCTAGGTTCAAATCCAGCCTCAGACACCTTTAGCTGTATGATTCTGGGCAAGTCACTTAGCCCAGTTTGCTTCAGTTTCCTCATCTGTAAAATGAGGTAGAGAAGGAAATGGCAACCCACTCCAGTATCTTTGCCAAGATAACCCCAAAGGAAGACATGAAGAGCCTGACACATCTCAAAAAAAAAAAAAACTACTGAACAACTCTTGACTCCAGGTAGATATATTTTTGCCATTCTTTGTTAGATGAACTCTATCCCTCGTCAAGTCCATCCCTACATTTTAAGATGTGATCATTTGTTGACCAAGGTACTATTCAAGGCTTATTAGGAAGCCACCCAGACGTCAGGTGCTTGTGAATATATGGGAATAGAGATGGTTTGAGTCACTTTGAGTTCAATTTCAGTTTATCAAAATATTGATGGATGTGGTTGAAGGACAGGAGAACCAGCAAAGAATCCTGGAAAGATATTGGTTTTGCTGGGTTTGTTTCCTAGCCCTGCCACTTAGTAGTCACATGAAGATAATTCTCTAGTCACCTTTATCCTTATCACTCTCCTTATCTGACAATAGATGTAATTCAGCAGTCAAAAAAGCATTTGTTTAGTCAGTCAACCAACATTTATGTATGCCACACACCATGTTAAGCACTGTTTGTTAAGCTTTACCACCCGACTCATAGAGTTATGAGAATTAAATAACATAATATCTATAATGGCTAGGATTCACCCTGGTGTCAAATCCCAGATACGTGGGATTTGAAATAGCCACTAGTCAGCTATGTCAGTAAACTCCAAGCTTAATTTTCCTCATCTGTAAGATGAAGCAGACGCAGGGGAGGGGGAGAATAGGTCTGGGAGCCAGAAAAACTTGGATGCTTTGTGATGAAAGCATTTGGTATAGCCCAATGCCATATACTATTGTGTGTGTTCGTCCTTTGTTGCTGAAGAAGACCATGCCATCAGAGAAATAATGACATGACTTGCCCTTGACTTTGTTTTGAGTGAGGGAGCGCTGTGCAGGTCACCAGCTTCACTTCTCCAGAGCCATCTGAATCTAGTGACCAGATATTCATCAGGATGACTGGAGATGAGCCAGGATGAGGCAATTGGGGTTAAGTGACTTGCCCAAGGTCACACAGCTAGTGAGTGTCAAGTTTCTGAGGTGAGATTTGAACTCAGGTCCTCCTGATTCCTGCACTGGTGCTCTATCCACTATACCACCTAGCTGCCCCATATACTATTAAACACCTCCTGTAGGCATTTCTATCTGTTCTACCACCCCATGCCCTATCCCATTCTGTTATACAAAGTTTTCTGTTTTGAACACACATAATTAATAATGTATAGTTAATAGTTGGTCATTGAAATCTTCCATGTAGAAAGGTTTTATAATTTCAGCTAACACAGAACCAATGGACCTTTATCCAATGCTACAGAGAAGGAAGGCAGTTCCTTTCCCAAGGCATTAGCATTGGGGGGAGGGGAAGCTTTACTATAGGGATAATAAGACCTACGTCCTGCCACATCAAAATTAATTACCTATGACCCATCCTCCCCCACCATTGGACTAGCAAACTACCCAACAGTGACAGCTTGCATACACCATGGCCTGAGGATGCAAACCACCTGAGATACCTGGGACCAGCCAATGGCACCATGTGCTAGCCTTAGGGGCTCTCAGGTGGTATGTCCCCTCCTTTCCTCAGCTGAAGTGAATCTGCTTCACGTGCAGAATTCTCAGACATCTTAAACCTAGATGCCTAACAGGTGTTATATTGTCATCCTATCCCTACTGTATGCATGTATACTCTAAAGTGGTATATAAATGTATGCTGAGCTATGGCTTACCAGAAAGAATGCTGGACTGTGTGTGTGAGAGTGAAGAGATGGTGATTTTGGTCTGGACTATCTTTAACTTACTATATGGCCATGACAGAAATGTGTGACCCTGGGTAAGTCACTTAATCTCTCTCTGACTCAAGATTCCTCAGCTGTCAAATAGGGATTATAATAGCATCTCTACCTCCCAGGGTTGTGAGTTCTCCAGAAGTCTGAGTTGACTCGTCTATAAAATGGCGATATGATGCCTATCCTACATACTTCATAGAGATTTTATGAGGATAAAATGAATCACATTGAAGGTCAAAGTGCTTTGAAAAGTTAAAAGCTGTAAATTTATTATGTAAATCTATAACAGTTTAGTTATCAGTTTAGAGCTGGACTAGACAGGTCTGACTGAACATTTTTCAGCATCAGACTGATCCGAGGCATCGTCAGGTGATAAGAGTACTGGATTTTGTTTTAGGAAGACCTGATTTCAAATCCTTCATTCTGGCACTCTGCCCGATCATTTAAACTCCCAGAGCCACAATTTTCCTCATCTATAAAATGAGAATGATCATAGAGTACCTCCTTCATAAGATTGTTATCAGGCACCAAAGAGATAATGTACTTTAAAAGCACTTTTGCAATCTTTTAAGTACCATATAAATGGAAGATAGTATTAACCAGGAAATAGACTGTAGTAAGCTCCTTGATGGCAGCGATGGTTTGCCTAGTTGGATGCTAGCAGGCGCAGAGGAGAGAATACTGGACCTAATGTCAAAATAGACCTTAGTTCAAACCTAGCTTCAGACATTCATTAGCTGTGCAACCCCTGGGTGGTCGCTTAACCTCTGTCTGCCTCAGTTTTCTCATCTGTAAGTGGAGGGAAGAGGAGGAAAACATTTATATAGTGTCTACTTGTGCCATGCACTTTACAATTATTTTTTCATTTGATCCTCACAACAATCTAGGGAGGTTGGTGCTATTATGATTCCCATTTTACAGTTAAGGAACTGAGGCAGAGAGGCTATGTGATTTGCTCAGTTCACGCAGTGTCTGAGGCAGGATTTGAACTCATCTTCCTTTCTTCAGATCCAACCCTGTATCCACTATCGCTGCCTAGCTTGAGAATACTTGCAGTACTCTCTTTCCAGGATTAGGTATGAACCTAAAATGAGAGGGTATTTTAAAGCGCTTTGCAAATCTTAAGAGTACTGTATACATTCTAGCTAGTGTTATTTCTTCAGCTAGGTGGTGCAGTGGATAGAGCATCAGTGCAGGAGTCAGGAGGACCTGAGTTCAAATCTCACCTCAGAAACTTGACACTCACTAGCTGTGTGACCTTGGGCAAGTCATTTAACCCCAATTTGCCTCATCCTGGGTCATCTCCAGTCATCCTGATGAATATCTGGTCACTGGATTCAGATGGCTCTGGAGGAGAAGTGAGGCTGGTGACCTGCACAGCCCTCCCTCACTCAAAACAAAGTCAAGTTCAAATCATGTCATTATTTCTCCAATGGCATGGTCTTCTTTGGCAACGAAGGATGAACACACACACATTTCTGCATCCCTTGCAAACAGCACAGTGCCTTCTACCTAGGAGGCAATTAATACATGCTTAGTTAATGTCTTGCTGTGTTGTTGAATAGATCACGGTGCAGAGGTCGTTTTCATTCTGTGAAGTCAAGCCCATTTTTAAATTCAAAAGCAAATGAATTCCCACCTATTGGCCAAGATCAGCAGACCAGAGATGGGGGACATGTGGCTGTTTCTGCTCAGCAGGAAGTAAAGGCAGGAGGCACAAGTATTGCTCCAGACCTCCCTCCTCTTTCCTGATTTCATCAACCTGGAATTAGCTTTCTGCATACACACATATCTTGTCCCTTCTTTTCCCCACCTCCCCCAAAGCATGCCCAAGTCCACAAACACACAAAGTCCTATTCCAAACTGCAAGGCTTTGTTTGACGTATTTGCCTCTAGCTTTGATATGTCCCGTACTAAGGGACCTGAATTTTTTTTTAGGATGGCTCATGAAATGCAAATCATTAACTTTGTGTTTGAACCTGGATTTATTTGAGTCAAGTTTAATGTCTATGTGTCTATAGACATTAAGGGCTAAGAGGCTGTTCATACACACCCTGCAGTTTGTTTATTCATTCAGCAAGAATTTATTAAATACCTACTATGTGTAAGATACTGTGATAGGCACTGGAGGATACAAAAATGAAGTAATCCCTGCTGTGAATAAACTGAAACTCTTGAGGGGAGTGGGGTGGAGAAAGAGGACGAATAACACATAATTTTTAAAATTACCTATATACACATATAGTCACATGTGTGTGTAAAATTCTAAGTCATTTCTGGTGCTAGGTGTGTAAAGAGTGAGCTGTAATTCTGCTGTTTGCTGTCTGTTCCTCTCTATCATGGCATATAAAATGAAAGAGCTGGACTAGATGGTCTCTTGGGGCCTTTTCAAGAGAGACTCTACTGTTTCCCGGAGGAGGGCGGCAGCATCGTTATCCCTGGCATCTAAGCTGGTGACAAGAAACCATAACCTGTCCAAATAGAAATCTGCCAAGGGCCAGCCAGCCTGAATGGACTTGACACAAAATTCCAGTCTTGTGGGAATGGGCCTTTGCCTGGGAAGCTTTGGAATACCACGGTGTATGACTGGGTCATTGTTTCCAAAAGGAAGGTTGGGGGTTGGGGTGCGGGGAAGAAGAAGGGAGCCAGTAATCACCAGGAAAAAGATACAAGTCCCAAGTTTCTTCCCCACGCAGCAGTCATGTAATGGTTCTGTCTCCTGGCAGGCTTCAAGCTTGGTTGCCATCACCTGAATGCTGTGGGCACAATGTTCTGAACAATCCGTGCAGTCTGGGTACAGAGGACCAGAAACTGCCTCTCTCGTGTTCTTTACCACTTAGATGCCATTTCAGAAATAGGCCTTTCAGGAGAAGGTGCTATTTTCCACTAAAAGACTCAGGCAGCCAGTGAAAGTATTAGGATAAACGGAGCTTGGGCAATAATAACAGTAAATTTAGAGGCAGAGCTCTGGGCTTTCCTGTCACCAGGCTATGGGGAGATCTCTCCAGGGGACCAAATGATTAGTGCAGCTAGTTGGATCTTGGGAGTCCCGGAGACGGTGTGTGGCAAAAAGTGTGCCCATCTAGGGGCTTATTATGCTTTTACCTGACAGCAGCAGCAGCAAGATGGCCAGAAAGACTTCCCTTAGATTATATATTAGCTGACACACTCTGGGCAAATCATTTAACTGCTCCATGTCCCTAGGTAACCAAGGAGGGAAGCATTTATTAAGCGCCTAATATATGCCAGGCACTGTGCTATGAGTTTTACAAATATCTTATTTGATTTTCACAACAATCCTGCTTGGTAGGTGCTATTATTATCCTCATTTTACAGTTGAAGAAACTAAGTCAGACGGCAGTTAAATAACTTGCCTAAAGTCATATAAAATTAGGAAGTTTTTGAGGTAAGATTAGAATTTGGGTCTTCCTGATTCCAGACTGCTGATCAACTTTGGTGGAGGGAGTTTCCACACAGGATCTAAAGAACCTTGGAGAGAGAGAGGGGCATAGGATCATAGAACTGAGAGCTAGAAGGAATCCTAATAGCTCCAGCTTTGCCGTTTATTTCTGTGTCTCCTCTGGCAGGTCATTTATCCTTTTGGGGGTCTCAACTTCATCTATAAAATGAAGGAGTGTGGTATCAAATACCTCTGAGTTCCCTTCCAGCTGTCCATCTATGGCCCTGTAATCCAGCCACTAGTTATTTCAAGGGTTCTTAATGTTTTTTGCTAATGTCATAGACCACTTTTCCTGTCTGATGAAGCCTGTGGGCCCCTTCTCAGAATGATGTTTTCAAATGCATAAAATTCAATAAATACAAGAACAAAGGAAACCAATTCTATGAAACTGTAATTATCAAAATATTTTTAAGAAAACAAGTCCATGATCCCCAGGTTAAGAACTCCTAGTCTAGTCTAATCTCCTTATTTTACAGTTGAGGGAAACTGAGACCAGTTTCAACTAGTCCACAGTCACCCAGGTAGTAGTAGTGATAGGGTTCAAGTCTAGATTCATTTGCTCTAAACCTAGTCATCAAAATCACAGGTCCAGATCTTCCACCAAAAGGTGATGTATGATTATCTAACATGAGCTACCCTGAATTGTACCTTTGGTGAGGCAGAATGTGGGATGCAGAAAGAAGTCAATTATTTTCTTCAAAGTCAAGCTGTTGGTCTTGGACAAAGGCCTGAAAGCAGGGCTAAGGCAATATTTTTTAATGACCCTAGTCCCTAGACCCTAATGAATATTGCAGCTAAGTGTCACAATGGATAGACCAGTGGGCCTGGAGAAAGGAAGACTATTCCTGAGTTCAAATCTGGCCTCAGACATTTACTAGCTGTGTGACCCTGGGCAAGACATTTAACCCTGTTTACCTCAGTTTCCTCATCTGTAAAATGAGCTGGAAAGGGAAATGGCAAACCACTCTAATATATTTGCCAGGAAAACCCCAAATGGGGCCATAAAGAGTCTGACACAACTGAAAAATGAATGAACGTAAATACTGAAGACTCCCTATTTTCCTTTCTCCCTCTGAACCATGAGGACTTAAACCTCTGTTTCTCTTATAATAAGGAGAACTGAGCATGACAATTGATAGAATTGCTTCTCTATAATGATGCAGCTATTAATTTTCATGAAGGAAAGAAGGAAAATATCCTAAATTGCACAGTTTGTTAAGGAGGGCTAGAGAGGTCAATATTTTACCCAGCTTTCTGAAAGACTAACTTTTCAGTGAAGCAAGCACTGGTTCTGCAATGAGAGGTGCTGACTTCAAATCCCACCTCAGATATTACTTCCTTTGTGACCTTGGGGAAAGTTACTTCCCTTCCCTGGACCTAAGTTTCTTCATCTGTAAAATGACTAGTGGATTAGATGACATCTGAGTGCCCTTCAAGCCCCAGATCTATGATCATAGGATTCTAATTAGGGGGTCTCTAAGACCAAGAGAGGGGAAATTTCTCATGTTTGGAACTCTGGTTCTCCCTCCCCTCTCCTACCACATTCTCAGCTTGGATTGGGTGGAATGAAAGGAACACAAGGTAAATGTAAAAATCAAGTTTCCTTATCTCTGAGCCAGGAGGACAGTGTCATTTTAAAGATGAAGGAGCAGAAATTCCTGGAGGGGGAAATGACTTGTCCACAGTCATACAACTCAACCATCAGTCAAGAAATAGTAGTAGTAATAGTAGTAGTAGTAGTAGTAGTAGTAGTAGAGGTAGTGGTGATGGCGGTGGTAATAATGGTGGCAGTGGTGGTAGTAGTAGTAATAGTAGCAGTAGTAGCTAACATTTCTATAACATTTACCATGCACCAGTCTCTGTGCTAAGCACTTTACAATTAGTATCTCATTTACTCCTCATAACAACCCTGGGAGGTAAAGACTACCATTAGCCTCATTTTACGCATGAGGAAACTGAGGCAAACCAAGGTTCAGTGACTTCCCTAAGCTAGCAAGCATCTGAAGTCAGATTTGAATGCAAGTCTTCTTGGCTCACTTTTCCGTCTCCTGCACACAATAGACGTAACTGCATACCTGTTAGTTGTATTTTCATTTAGTCTTTCATCCATTTATTCAACAACCTGCTATAGCAAGGCACCATATGCCTAGCACTGAGCAAGATGGTGAAGAGGATGTGGAAGAAGCACAAACCCTACCTCTGCCTTCTAGGAGTATATAATCTAGTTGGGGAGGTAGAATTAATGGATATTCATTCATTCATTCAAAATCTATTCAACAAACACTTATTAGGTGAGTTGGGGAAAGAGAAAAGAGAAGACAGAAATTTATAAAGCCTTTTTCTTACCAAATTTATTGAAGGCTACAAGATGCAGTTAGCAAATCGCATAAGACAGTGTGGTTATCTATCAATTGTATGGCTGTAGAAGCCATATGCGCCAAGGAGAAGTAAATCAACTCCATGGTGAAGGTCGCCAGCTAAAAGAGGCACCCCGGGCTTGCCTGGCAGGCTCAACAGGAGCCACATTCCTCCCTCCTCTGGGAGAGAAGGATTTGACCATCTCTTCTCATTATGTGAAAGCCAAGGTTGAAGGCCTGCCATCAACTTCCATCTGCCTGTACATGTCCTGTGGAAATTTACAGGCCCTTCAGCATGGAAAAATACAAACACTGAAGTTTAATATTCAAGACCAAAACACAGGCCTCAATACCAAAAAGCTTTATAAACTGTAGTTTTCATTGTTTCCCCCAGCACCTAGCACAAGGCAGTGCCTTGGTAAGTCCCTCAGTAAATGTTTGTAGTAATCAATGGAATTGAAAGTGCTGGATATGAACATAGAGACCCTTGTTCCAAAAAATCCCCACTGTGCCACTTACCAATGTCTCTGGGCTTCAGTTTCCTCATCTGCTAAAAAAAAATGGGGATTGGACTACATGGCCTCTAAGGTCTCTTCTATTTTAAAATTTATGAATCTATAATCCCCCCCCCCCCCCCAAGTGTGACACTCCCACAACAACATATCACCTCTACTAGAGGTGTTAAAGAAAAGTTGATAATGGTGACCACCATGGGTTGGTTTGACAAGGAAAGGGCAGCTTTAGTTTCTTCTCTAGGAATAACAAGTGGCTTCAGTGGAACCCAGTGAGGAAATCCATTGACTGGTAAATGCCAGGGCTGGCACCATTAACAGTGAGACCATGCCTATGGATGTGTCCAGTCTCAGCAGAGCTGAGATATACAGGTGTCAGCTAACTCTCCCGTGCCAGAGAAACTTCCTCACCTCCCCCTCTGGACTCTTCACATTGGAATTACTGACCACCTCTGTGATCCCTTCCTCTAATTGGTTAGTTCTTCCCAGAGTCTCCAATTTTTGAGGAAAACACCCACAGTTCTTCTCTAAGCTGAACTCCTGATTCTCCAGTTTTTCTCTACTACTCATTTCATTCTTTTAAGTAAGTCACACTTCTTGTCCAGAACCCCTAAGCTCCTTTTTTTGCCTCATATTCTGTAACTTCATTGAGGTCAATAAATCTATTTCTTCTTGTATTTGTATCCCAGCTTAGCATGGCAACTGCCACTTAGTAAAACCCTTAATACATACTTCTTGACTTTGCTCTGACTCCCAATCCAGCAGATTTATTCCGCACAAGAGCCCTATGAGAGGTTACCCAGAAAACTGGCACTTAAAATACCTGAGGTTCTTATCAACAATCAACATTCAACTTTCTCAACCCCTTTTTCCTGCTTCCCTTCTTTAAATCCACCACCACCAAGGCACAGAAATGTTATAGAAATGTTAGCTACTACTGCTACTATTACTACGACCACTACTTTCTGACTGATTGTTGGGCTATATGACTGTGGACAGAGGTAGGGCTAGGACAAGGTGCCTGACAACAATGCCCCCAGTTCACTTAGGACCATAAGATTTCAAAATTGGAAGAGATGTTAAGGACAGAGTATCTGCTATTACTCACACATGACATTCCATCTCCTATCCAGGTATCTTTGTGCTGATTCCCTTCCTTCCTCTCATCTGCTACTGCCCCTCCTCCATAAAACTTCAATTTGTAAATATCTATTGTAGATATTTGCTTATGCGTATACTGCCACCCACAAGGATGGAAGCTTCTTGAGGGCATGCCCTGTTTCACTTTTGTTTTTGTATCCACAGCTGCAGTGGAAAGAATTCTAGACCCGCTGTCAGGAAGACCTGACTTCAAATTTGAATTCAGATCCTTATGAGCTATGAGACCTCAAATAAGTCACTTAACCTCTATTTGCCTCAGTTTCCTCAACCATAAAATGGGAATAATGATACCATCTACTTCCCACAGCTGTTTTGAGGATCAAATGAGATAATATTTTGAGAGCTTAGCATGGTGCCTAGCACATAGTAGGTATCCAATATTCCTTCCAGTGCCTAGTACATGGAAGGTGTGTAATAAATACTTGATTGATCATCTAGCTTGAATATGTCATTATACAGATGAGGAACAAGAAGCTTCAGGATGAGAAATTACTTGCCCCCAAATCACAAAAGTAGCAGGTAGTAGAGCAAAGATTTGAGTTTAGATCTCCTTTCATCCTTCCTTTTTTCCTTCCTTTCTCCCTTTTTCTCTTTCTTTCTTTCTCTTCCTGGTTTAGGTACAAGCATCATATTTGTTTCATAAAAGGAGTTTGGTAGCACTCCTTCTTTGCCTATTATTCCAAATAATTTATTTAGTGTTGAATTAGTTGATCTTTGAAAGTTAGAATTAACTTATAAATCCACCTGATCCTGATCCTGCACATTTATACCTGTTCAATTTCTTTTTCTAAAATAGTTTTATTTAGATATTCTATTTCCTCTTCTGTTAATCTGGGCAATTTATGTTTTTGTAAGTACTCTCCCATTTCACTTAAATTGTTAAACTTATTGGCATGTAATTGGGCAAAATAGCTCCTAATAATCGCTTTAATGTCATTGCTAGTGGTGTATCTGCCCTTTTCATTTTTTAATGCTAGTGATTTGGTTTTCTCTCTTTTTAAAAAATCATATTAACCAACATTGTACATAGTGACAGCAATATTGTATGATAATCAGCTCTAAAACGAGAATAGAATTATCTATTCTTAGTAATACAATGATCCAAAACAATTTCAAAGGACTCATAATGAAAAATGCTACCGACCTCCAGTGAAAGGACTATGGAGTCTGAATGCAGATTGAAGCATGCTCTTTAAATTTTATTATTTTGGGATTTGGGGCTTATGCTTGTTTTTGCAATATGGCTAATATGAAAATGTTTTGCATGGTTGCACATGTATAATCTATAGCAAATTGCTTGCCTTCACAGAGAAGGGAGAAGGGAGAGAAAGAATTTGGAACTTAATTTTTTTTTTTAAAAAAAGGAATGTTAGCATTTTTGTTTACATGTAATGAGAAAAAATTAAAATTAAATTAAAAATTTTAAAACACCAAAAAGATATTAGCCAAATGATTTATCTATTTTATTGTTTTTTCCATAAAACCTACTCCTAGTTTTATTTATTAATTCAGTAGTTTTTAATATTCAATTTTATTCATTTCACCTTTAATTTTTAGGATTTATAATTTGGGTTTTAATTGGAGTTTTAAAATTTGTTCTTTTTCTGCTTTTAAAAAAATTGTGTACCTAATTCATTGCTCTACTTTTTTATTTTATTGATATAGCATTTAGAGATGTAAATTTTCCTCTGATTACTGCTTTTTGCTGCATCCTATAAGTTTTAGTATATTGTCTCATTATTATAATTCTCTTTAATAAAATTATGTATTGTTTCTACGACTTGTTCTTTAACCCACTCAGTCTTTAAGATATGTTATTTAGTCTCCAATTAATTTTTAATCTGTTTCCATGGCCTTTTATTAGATGTTATTTCATTGCATTATGATCTGAAAAGGATGTGTTTAATATTTCTGCTTTTCTACATTTATCTATAAAGGTTTTATCCCTTAACACATGGTGAATTTTTGGAAAGGTGTCATGTGCCACTAAGAAAAAGGAATGTTCTTTTCTATTCCCATTTAGTTCTCCCCAGATCTCTATCATATTTAGTTTATCAAAGATTCTATTTATCTGCTTGACTTCTTATTTATTTTTTGGTTAGACTCATTTAGTTCTTGGAGGGAACAGTTGAGGCCCCCTCCCACTATTATAGTTTTTCTATCTATTTCCACCTGTAATTCATTTACCTTTTCCTTAAAACTTTGAATGCTATATAGCATTTATTGCATATATGTTTAACATTGATATAACTTCATTATCTTTGGTACCTTTTAGCATAATGTAGTTCCCAGTTTATGACTTTGAATTAAATCTATTTTAGCTTTAGCTTTGTCTGACATCATGATTGCTACCCCTGCTTTTTTTTTTTTACATTAGCTGAAGCATAATAAATTCTACTCCAGCCCTTTAATTTTACTCTGTGTGTGTCTCTTATTTTTAAATGTGTTTCTGATAAATAGCATATTGGTGGTTTCTGGTTTTTGATTCATCCTACTATTCATTTCTGTTTCATGGGTAAGTTCATCTCACATTTAAAGTTATAATTACTAGTTGTGTATTTTCCTCTATCCTATTTCTCTTTACTGTTATCTCTGTGTCTCCCTCTCTGCCTCTGTCTATCTCTCTCTGTTTTTCTCTCTCTCATTCTCTTTCTCCCATATTCCTTCTTGGAAGTCTAATTTACTTCTAAGTACTGCCCCCCACTCTTCTAAAAGTCCCTCCCTTTATCATATCCCCTTCACTTTCTGTTTCTCTGTATGTTAGGAAGGCTTTTTATACACTACTAGATGTACATGTTATTCCCTTTTCCAGTTCTGATGAGACTAAGGTTCCCACATTACCTGCCCTCGACCTCCTCCTTTAATTTGCCCAATTTTACCTCTCCTTACCCAACTTTATTTTTTAGGATCACACCACCATATTCAACTCAACTCCAAGTCTTCTGAAAATGTATGCTCTTTCAAACTACCCTAGTAATGATATCATTCTTTTTTTTAATTAAATTATTTTATTTGTTTTCAGTGTTCTACAATCACTTCCATATATCTTAGATTTTTTTCCCATTCCCTCTCCCTCCTTCCCCACTCGCTTCCTGAGACAGCATACAATTTTATGTAGGTTCTACACATACATTCCTATTAAATACATGTTTACCTTAGTCATGTTGCATAGAAGAATTAAAATGAATGGGAGAAATCATAAAACAAAATAAAACAATACAAAAGAAAATGGTCTGCTCCATTATGTGATCAAATTCCACAGTTCTTTCTTGGCATGTGGAAGGCATTTTGCCTCAAGAGTCCTTTGGGAATTTTTTAAGTCCTTGCATTACAATGAAGTATGAAGTCTACCAGAAAAATTCCTCGCACACTGTGGTTGTTGCTGTGTACAAAGTTCTCCTGGTTCTGCTCCTTTCACTCAGCATCAGTTCATGTAAGTCTTTCTAGGCCTCTCTAAAGTCTTCCTGTTCATCATTTCTTATACCACAATAGTATTCCATTACATTCATATACCACAATTTATTCAGCCATTCCCCAATTGATGGGCATCCCAGTGATATCATTCTTAAGAGTTACAGATAACATTTTCCTATATAAGAAGTAAAACAATTTAACCTAATTAAATCCCTAATAATTAATCTTTCACGTTTATCTTGTTATGTTTCTCTTGATTCTTTGAAGTAAAATTTTCTATTCAGTTCTGGTCTTTTCCTCAAAAATACCTGAAAGTCCTTTAATTTATTAAATATCCATTTTTTTCTCTTGTAGGATTACACTTAACTTTGCTGGGTAGGTTATTCTTGCTTGTAAACCCAGCTCCTTTGCTCTTTAGAATATTATTTTTCAGTCCCTTCATCTTTTAATGTAGAAGCTGCTAAATTGTGTGTTTCCTGACCATAGCTCCACAATATTTAAATTGTTTCTAGTTGCTTGTATTATTTTCTCTTTGACCTGGGAGCTTTGGAACTTAGTATAATGTTCCTATGAGTTTTCATTTTAGGATCTCTTTCAGGCAGTGATAAGTAGATTTTTTTTTTCAGTTTCTGTTTTACCCTCTAGTTCTAAAACTGCAGGGCAATTTTCCTTAATAATGTCTTGAAACATAGTGTCTAGACTTTTTTTAATTATAACTTTCAGGTAGTTGAATATTTCTTATGTTATCTTTGCTCAATCTGTTTTCTTGGTCAGTTGTTTTCCTAATGAGATATTTCACATTCTTTTCTATTTTTCATTCTTTGAATTTTGTTTTATTTCATTTTTTTAGTTTTACTTTATTTATACCTGTCATAACTTTAAAAAGTAAAGATATAAAATATAAAATAAAATATAACAGTAAAGATATAAAATTATAGTTAATGAGTTCACCACCTATATTTCAAAGGATTTCAACAATCTTTGTGAGTTTAACAAAAACACTAACATTTGCAATTATTGGTGAAACATAAAATTCACAATTATGATCCTCATGCTGATGACTTCATGATAGAGTTGTTATATCTAAAACACATCAATGTATCCAGTACAAAATTATGATTCATTTTTTCTAAGACAAACTACTGTTTTTTACCAGCAAAATGTCACTATATTTATTTAGCCTTTTAAACTAGTATCTCCCCCACCTCTCTGTAAATTATATTTATTAATACATGATGGAAACAAAATAATTTTCAAACACTAAGCATCTTATTACTACAGATATATAACAAGCATTCTATCTTAGCCTAAATGTATCTTATTTTTGGTGGATATTAGCCACAACCCAAAGAACCACCCTGGGCAACCCCAAACATAGTTGTTAATGAGTGAATTCATGAATGAATTTAATAGCTTTATTAGAAAAAATAATCACTACACAGGATATTCCCAGGGGTGTCCTCAAAAATCTGCCTGAGATCTAAGCTCCCCAATATGAAAACAAAGCTTTGGGAACTTTGCGTGTGATATTTCATCATTTCTGGTTGTCTTGTGAAGTCATCAGCTTCCCTTTGTTCAACTCTAGTTTTCTTTCGAAAGTTTTTTCTTCCAATTGATTGACTTTCTTTTCATAATTTTGCTTGATTTTCTTGCGTTACTCTTATTTCTTTTCCCATTTTTTCCTCAACCTCTTTTATTTGATTTTAAAATCTTTTTAAAGCTCTTCCATTTTTCTTTGAAACTTTATAAATAAAATGCTGAATTCATTAGCTTTACCCCAAAACCTCTCTCCCCAAACTTCCCTATTTCTGTCCAAGGTACCACCATCCTTCTAGTCAGCCAGGTTCATCATCTCAGCCTTATCCTTAACTCCTCACTCTCTTCACCCCAAATAGCAAGTCAGTTGCCAAATCTTGTCAGTTTCTCCTCTGCAGCATCTCTTGCATCTGGAGCCCTTTTCTCCACTCTCATAGTCCTCACCTTAGCTCAGCCCCTCCTCACCTCTTGCCTAGATCATTGTGGTAGCCTTCTAGTTGGTCCTCCTACTTCAGGTCTTTCATCACTCCACTCCATTCAACATACTGCTGCCAAAGTAATTTGCCTTAAGCCCAGATCTGATCATGTGATTCCCCATTTTAGCTTTTAAAGCCCTTTACAACATGACCCCAATCTAACTTGGATGAGTTTGAATTCTGATCTTCTCTATCACCATAGTAACTATCTATGGTTGAATTCTTTCTCTGTTGTTTACTCATTTTTAATGATTTATTTCTTGGCTGTTAGCTTTATGTTAGGGCAGGCTCTGCTCTTGCGTTGTGAGGAGATAATGTCTCAGGTTTCAGGTTTTTCATGCTATTGTTTTCTGAGCTCTATCTGAGGGATCTTTAACTTTTTTGATTCTTCCAGTGCTCTGTAATCCAAGGCCAGGTGTGGGCACTGCTCCTTCAGCTCATGCCTTGGCCTATAAATAACCTCAGCTATCCCTTTCTGCCCTGAGGTGGAACAGGGCTCTAGCACTGCTGCCCCCACAAATACTCTTGTTCCCTGCAGCCCCTCAAGAGACTTCAAGCATCAGCTCACTCCTCTGTCCTGGAACTAAAACCAGGGATTATGCTCCCCTGCTAGTAACCACAACCAGCAGCACCCCCACCCCCAAACTCTACAACAGCTCTCATCATAGTGTGCTTGCCTTCTTGCCTGCATCCACAACCTGGGAACGTCTGGTCAGCACACCTGAGTCCCATGTCCTGTGTCAATGGAGGGACCTGCAATCTTCCCCCAGTTAGCTATCAGAGTCCCACACTGTCCATGGTGAAAGTGCCAGAAGCTGAGGCTGCAGCCTACATAGCTTCCCCTGGGGCTTACTATTTGTTGACTCTGAAGTATCTGCACTTTATTCTTGGCCAGACTATCACCACCATAGATTGAATCTTTTCTAACCTATTTCTAAGTTGTCTTAACTGAATGACTGCTTTACCCCCAACTTTTAATTATTTCTGCCACTTGAAAATTCATCTTGAGGCATTATTTTAAGTTATTGGGGGGGGTGGAATTTGGAAGAGACCTACCTTATTCCACCATCTTCCATAGCATTTTCTTCTCTAAACTAAATATCCCCAGTTCTTCAACTGATTCTCATATGAGATAGGCAAAGGTATTTTATCAACATCCTTCCTAAAATATGACACCCAGAACCAAAACAGTATTCCACAGGTGATCTGAATAAGACAGAAGAGGATAAATCAGACAGCAGGGTTATGGCTTCCCTATTCCCATAAGCTATATCTCTCCTAATGTAGCCTAATACTCCCTTCACTGTGTTGGCTACCATATGAGTTAGCTGGTACTAAAACCACCAGATTTTTTTTTCAGATAAACTGCTTTCTTAATAAGCCTTTCACAACTCATACTTGTAAAATTAAATTCTTGAAGCCCTCAAGGTTTTCCAGCTCCAAGTTCAGTGTTCTTTATACTAGATTATACTGATTTTTTCATAGTGGAAAATATTGAGACAAAAGGTTGGGAGAAAGGTTGGGGTCAGAGCAAGGAGTGCCTTGAATGCAGTCAACTGACAAGTATTTTTAAAGGGCTTATTTTGTGCCAGGCATTGGGAATACAGGCACCAGGAGTGTAACATTCCTTTTTGACATTGGAGAGATTACAAGTGTGTATAAAATATATACAGCATAAATATAGTCAATAAAAATAAATATATACAAAGCAGTTAGATGTAAGGTATTTGGGAAAGGGAGAGAAGGGTATTACAAAATGGGATGTGTGTGTGTGTGTGTTCATCCTTCATTGCCAAAGAAGACCATGCTATCAGAGAAATGATGACATGACTTGCACTTGACTTTGTTTTGAGTGAGGGAGGGCTGTGCAGCTCACCAGCCTCACTTCTCCTCCAGAGCCATCTGAATCTAGTGACTAGATATTCCTCAGGATGACTGGAGATGACCCAGGAAGAGGCAATTGGGGTAAAGTGACTTGCCCAAGGTCACACAGCTAGTGACTGTCAAGTGTCTGAGGTGAGATTTGAACTCAGGTCCTCCTGACTCCTGTACTGGTGCTCTATCCACTGCACCACCTAGCTGTCCAGTGTCTGTACTACATCTGGAAGGAAGAGGATTCTATGAGACAGAGGTAAAGAATGTACTCCAGGCATGTGAGTGAGCCAGTGCAAAGACTTGGAGGTGAGAGATGGAGTGTTATGTAAGGAACAGAGGGAAGGCCAGTTTAGTTGGACTGAAGAGACTGGGAGAGGGAATATTGTTCATTGAAGCTGGAAAGCTAATGTCACCCAAGCTAGATTGGGGTCATGTTGTAAAGGGCTTTAAAAGCCAAAATGGGGAATCACATGATCAGATCTGGGCTTAAGGCAAATTACTTTGGCAGCAGTATGTTGAATGGAGTGGAGTGATGAAAGACCTGAAGTAGGAGGACCAACTAGAAGGCTACCACAATGATCTAGGCAAGAGGTGAGGAGGGGCTGAGCTAAGGTGAGGACTATGAGAGTGGAGAGAAGGGCTCCAAGATGCAAGAGATACTGCAGAGGAGAAACTGACAAGATTTGGCAACTGACTTGCTATTTGGGGTGAAGAGAGTGAGGAGTTAAGGATAAGGCTGAGATGATGAACTTGGCTGACTAGAAGGATGGTGGTACCTTGGACAGAAATAGGGAATTTGGGGGGAGAGGTTTTGGGGTAAAGCCAACGAATTCAGCATTTTACATGAGGTTCTGATGCCTTCTAGACATTTGGATTTGGCACACTTGAGTTTAGAACCTATTCATTTACCACAACTTGCCATCTTTGGAAATACATCTCCTCCTTCAAGGTCCTCTGTAGCAAAGATGCTGAAGTGGTTTGCCATTTCCTTCTCCAGCTCATTTTTACAGATGATGAAACTGAGGCAAATAGGGTTAAGTGACTTGCCCCAAGGGGTCACATAGCTAGTAAGTGTCTGAGGCTGGATTTGAACTCAGGTCTTCCTGACTTCAGGCCAGCACTCTCTCCCCTGCATCATCCAGTTGTGCCTACCTTTATGACACCTTTCCTAATTTCCCTAATTAGAAGCTCCACCCATCTCTCTTGAATCTTTCAGGTCACTCAGTATGACCTCTTCTATGTACTTAGTTTCTTCATAGGGAGCAGTCGGTGGTGCAGTGGATAGAGCACCAGTACAGGAGTCAGGAGGACCTGAGTTCAAATCTCACCTCAGACACTTGACAGTCACTAGCTGTGTGACCTTGGGCAAGTCACTTTACCCCAATTGCCTCTTCCTGGGTCATCTCCAGTCATCCTGAGGAATATCTAGTCACTAGATTCAGATGGCTCTGGAGGAGAAGTGAGGCTGGTGAGCTGCACAGCCCTCCCTCACTCAAAACAAAGTCAAGTGCAAGTCATGTCATTATTTCTCTGATGGCAATGAAGGACATACACACACATGCTTCATAACTAGTATTATAGATCACAGGATTATAGAACCATAGATTCTAGGACTGCAAGGAAATTCAGGAAACATCTAGTCTAATATTCTCATTTTTATAAAGGAAACCTTTATAAAGGGTCTCAGAAAGGGGAAGTGATTGGCCCAAAGTTACAAATGTAGCAGAGCTAGGATTCTGCTTTCCTTTCTTTCCTTTGATTCCATGGTAAGATTTCTGAACATGGAATCTATACCACTGTCATGTTGTATTTGTACACCTAGAGGAGTATCCAAGAATAAATGTAGCCAAGTAAATGGATACTTAATGCATATTTGTTGTCGGGAAAGCTAAATGGAGGATAGGGCAGCTAGGTGGTGCAGTGGATAGCGCATGAGACATGGGGTCAGGAAGGCTAATTCAAATCTGGCTTCAGACATTTGCTATCTGAGTGACCCAGGACAGGTCCCTTAATCTTTTTTCTCTTGGTTCCTCCTCTGTAAAATGAGCTGGAGAAGGAAATGACAAACCCCAGCAGTATCTTTGCCAAGAAACCCCAAATTGGGGTCTTCCTGACTCGTACTGACCATCAACAGCAAAGGAGAGGGGGAGGTAGGCAGGAAGAGGGAGAGGAAAAACGTTGTGTCCTGAGAAACTTCTGAAGAGGAAGGGGAGAAAGCATCAGTAAAACTTTTAAAAATGCATTGAGAAGAATTTATTTCTTGATTTAAAAAAAATGTGAAAATCTGGAAAAAAATAATGTGAATTGCGTGGGATTCTGAACCTATGACTCAGTGACTGGAGCACCCTCTGCTGGCCGTCTGACATCACTGCCATTCACTGGGGCTCTGAAGTGTGAGTTACAAGTAAAGACCACATACCATGTGCTCATACCAAGCACAAGCTGATTGCCTTCCAAAGAGTTCGAGTACACATTAGTGGCTTGGACAAGCCTTGGCAGGTGGTTACACAAGTCCCAAATATAATCATCTTCATTTTGTGGGCTTATCCTTTTTTGCAAAGTGCTTATTTGCATCAGCTTTCCCCAGGCAGCTGTTTCTCATCATCAAAAAAGACCCATGCAGGTGTACTTTTACTTCATGCAATAAATGAATCAAAAATAGCTGCATGGAAACAGAATTGCATTTTCCCTATGAAATATTATTAGAGATAATGAGGTGGTGGAATGCAGGGAGTATTAAGGAGCAAGGAGACCTGGTTGTGAATCCTAGTCAGGAAAGCCTGAGTTCAAATCTGACCTCTGCCACTTAGTAGTACCAGTCTTCCTGACTCTAAGACCTTAGGGAACATCAAATCCTACCCCTGCACTATTTTACAGCTGAGGGAACTGAGGTTCAGAAAGGCCAACTCTCTTGCCCATAGTTAATCAGTGACGGATCAGATTCATAGCCAGGTCTCCTTGCTCCTTGAGTTAATGTCTGGAATATACTCCCTCCATACTATCCTTAAAATGGAGTTTCCTTCAAAGCTTAGCTCAAGCCCTGCCTTCTCCAGGACGCCTTTCCTGTTCCTTTCCTTGCTGCTAGTGCCTCTCCCCTAGATTGTCTTGCATTTATTTTGTGTACATTTTAGTAGATTTTTGTGTACATGTTGTCTCTCCTTATAGAATATAAACTCCTTGAGGATAGACTTATTTTATTTTGCATTCCCAGAGTCTAGCACCGTTCCTGACATGTAATAGGAACCTAGTAAAATACTTAAGTCCCACTCCAGCATTGTCCACCAGTTTTGCTGTATCCTCTGGAATTCCTATAACATAGTGAACAAAATTCCCTTCCCCTTAAAACTCTCCATTTCAGGTTTTTTCCATCTATTTCCTCTCAGAAACCTGACTGCCCACAGATAACAATGTCTTCCTAACTACTCTCTCCAGCTGTGGCTATGCTTTCTCTCATAGCTCTTGTACGCTTGTTCTGGAGGGGAAGATGGAATACTTCTTAATTCCTTCTAGTATTTCTACACTCACCCTTTGCCTCTGTCACTCAGACAACTCTCCTTTGAGGTTCCCCTTGGTTCAAGTTCATTACCCAATCAAGATCCTTGTCACAATTACCTATTAGCACCAATGGCATTCTTCCTTTCTCGAGGAATTCAACCAGGTCATGGTCTTATTCTCTACCATAGCTCTTGCCCTTATACTAAGCATCATCATTATGCATACTGATATCACCAAAAACACTCTAACATCCCAATCCTTCAATTTCTTCAACTCCCATGACCTATTTCTCCAATCTACTTCAGGTACACAAAGAAATGGTCCTACCTTTGATCTGTCCATCACCTAAAGCATCGTGCTTCAACGAGGACTTCAACATTCCTTTATTGGATGATAATCTATCATGCTGTCTCTCCATGCCTTCCTCCTCCTAACTGCATTCATTATTCTCACTAAGGCTTTTCATTTGTCTCTCCCCCAGTACTCATTCAGGCTGTCCCTGGTGTCCTAATCTTACTTCCTTTCCTCTCCAATCTTGATCATTTCAACTTGACACTAATCTTTGCTTTCACATCTTACACCTGATTACCCTATGATGCCTTGTGATTTCTCATCCCAACCCTGTTTACTTGTATTGTCTACCTTTTCCACTCCTATTCATGTCCTATTGAATTAGCTAGAAGATATCATACAAACAAGCCAATTAGGCTCACTAATGAGCAATAAACAAACAAACAAACAAACACGTGCCAATCTATTTACTTCTCCCTAATTGATTTTCTATCCAACTTTTCATGGAGGTGTTTTAAACTTAGTCTTCTTTCCTCAAACCTGCCATGGGACCTCTCTACTCCAACTGAGGACTTCCCTTCAAAATTTACTGGGAAAATAGAGACCTGTGAACTCCTTTTCTTCACTGTAGTATAAAATGCTTTGATATTATCCCTCTTTGTCTTCTACTTAACTCCACTCTCTGATGGAGAGTGGCCTTTCTCTTTACCAACATCAAACTCTCTACAGATTCCCTAGATCCCATTCTCTACTGGCTTCTTTAGTTGCTTGCCTCCACAATCAGCTTTAATCTTTAGTCTTTCCCTATCTACAGGTTCCTTTCCTCAGGCCTACAAACATGCTCAAATGTCTCCTAACCTAGGGAAAACAAAACAAAACTCTTACCCTTAAAATATCCTATTTGTCTCCTTTTTTTTTTAGCCAAATGCTGAGAAAAAGATCATTGCATCCATTTCCTCTCCTCTCATTTACAATCCTTTATTATTATTACGATGGACCCTTTATTATTTATACACTCTGGCTTCTGACTTCGTGACTCCACTGAAGTTGTTCTCTCCAAACTTACCAGTGATCTTTGAACTGCCAAGTCTGATGGTCTTTTTTGATTTCTCATTTTTCTGGAGCCTTTGCTGTATTTGAACCTTCTCCTGAGTGTTTGTTCTCTCTGGTTTTTGTGACACTGGTCTATTCCTACCTGTCTGACTACACCTTCTCAGGTTCCTATACTAGTTTATCTTCCATATAATAGCTCGTGACTGTGAATATACCCCCAAAGGATTGTCCTGGGCTCTCTTCTCTTCTTTCTGTACTCTCAAGTAGTGACCTTATCAGCTCTCATGGATTTAATGATCATTTTTATGCAAATGACTCCCAGATATACATATCTAGCCTGCTTCCCTCCAGAACTCTCTGGTTGCTTCTCTCTAAGTACCTGTCTGATATTTTAAGCTAGATATCCCATAAACATCTCAAACAACATATCCCAGGCTAAATTCCTGACCTTTCCCCCTCAAAGTAATCATACTTTTGAACTGCCTTATTTCTGTCAAGGGCACCACTTTTCATCATTACCCATCTTCAAAATCTTAGTATTATCCTTTTTTCCTCAGTCTCTCTTATCCCATATTGAACCAATGGTCAAATATTATTTTTATATCCACAGTATCTCTCATGTTCAGCCTCTTTCTTTTGAGACTCACAGGTAACTCTCCTAGTTCCGACCCTCGTCTGGACTTCTACACTAGCCTCCTAATTAGCCTCTCTGCCTTGCATCAGTCTCCCTCTCTAACCCATCTGCCACTTCTACCGAAGTCATTTGTCTAAAGTTCAGATCTGATCTTGTCACTCCTCCCCTCAATAAACTCCAGTGGCTCCCTGTTGTCTGGAAGATTGAATATAAACTCAACAGTTTAGCTAAAAAAAACCAAACAAACCAAAAAACCCCTACTTTTTCGAATTTTTTTCCTCAGTTAATAGGGACTAATTTTCTCTTTCTACTCCTCAGGGAGAAAAGAGAAAGACAACCCTTAAATAATATATTTACATAGTCAAATAAAATGCATTCTAAGAATGGCCATTTCTAAAAATGCATGTCTCCATCTGACCCTGAGTCCTTCACCCCCCTATCAATCAATCCTTATCATCAGCCCTTGAGCATCATGGTTGATCACTATATTGATCAGAGTTCTAAAATTATTCACCTTTACAATAAATTGTTCCCCCGACTCTGCTCCTTTCATTTTGCTTTAGTTCATATATGTCTTTTTTTGTAGCGGCAAAGAACTGAAAACTAATAAGGGTATTTATTAATTAAAGAATGGATGATCAAATTATGGTATTTGAATGTAATGGAATACTCTGTTGAGCTTTTGAAGTCCTTTATAAGTGGGTGCCAACCTACCTTCTCAGCCTGATTGTATAAAACCAGCCTCTTTGCTGTTCCTCACATACAGTGCTCTACCTACCATCTCTAAAGCTTTGCACTGGCTACTCCACTATGCCTGGAATGCACTCCCTCCTGATCTCTGCCACGTAGAATCTCTAAATTCTCTTCAAAAGTTTTTTTCACTTTCTATATTAAGCCTTTCCTACACACATACATAAATACACACACACACAGAGGTATATACATATGTACCCACAGAGTATATGTGTGTGAATATATGCATATGTGTCCATTGTATCTACATGTGTATACATACATATTGATTTTCTTTCTTTCTATCTTTCTACCTATGTATCCTCTCCCAATAGAACAAGAATTTGTTGAAGGTAAAAGTTATCTTATTTTTGACTTTGTTTACCTAGAGTCTAGCATAGTGCTTGGCACATAATAAACTTAATAAATGCTTGTTGATTAGAGATATAAATTTTTCCCTAAGTACCATTTTGATAGTATCCTACAAATTTTGGTGTGTTGTATCATTTTTGTCATAATCTTTAATGACATTATTGATTGTTTCTATGAATTATTCTTTGACTCAACCACTTTTAGATTAAGTTATTTGGTTTCCAATTAATTTTTAATCTTTGCTATAAGGTCTTTTATTGAATATAATTTTTATTACATTATGGCTGGTAAAAATGCCGCTAGCATTTCTGTTTTTCTCTATTTGTTTGTGAGGTTTTTATTCCCTAGAACATGATTAGTTTTTGTGAAGGTTTCATATACAGCTTAAAAGTAGGTGTATTCCTTTCTTTTTCCATGTAATATTCTCTAGAGATATATCATAGCTAACTTTTATAGTAGTCTGCTCAGGTCCTTAACTTCTTGTTTGTTTTTTGGTTACATTTATCTAGGTTTGAGAGAGATAAATTGAGGTCCCTTACTTTTATTGTTTTACTGGCTATTATCTTAAATCCATACAATCATAAACAGTTTAACCGTATTTAATCCTTTATGATTTCTTACTCATGTTTTCCTTTTGATACTTTTCTTGATTCCTGTGTTTGTGTATTAGATTTTCTACTCAGCTCTGATCTTTTAATCAGGGTTGTTTGGATATCTTCTATTTCATTAAAGATTAATTTTTCCCTTGTAGAATTATACTCAATTTTGCTGGGTTGGTTGTTCTTGATTGTAAATCTAGATCCTTTGCGTTCTTGAATATTATATTTCGAGCTTTCTTTTCTTTAAAGTGGTGTCTGCTAAATTTTTTTTGATCTTAACTGTGGTTCCTCAGTACTTGAATTCTTTCTTTCTGGCTGATTTTTTTTCCTGATTGAAGAGTTCTAGATCTTGGCTATAATATTTCTGAGTGTTTTAATTATGAGCGTTTGTTTCAGATGATGAGAGGATTTTAAAAGTTTCTACTTTGTCCTCTGATACTAAGATATCTGGGCAACTTTGTTCTATGATTTTTAAAAATATCATATCTAGGTCTTTTTTTTTTTTGCTTTGGTACATGGATTTCAGGTAGTCTAATGATTTTAAAAATATCTCTCCTTAATCAGTTTCCCAGGTCAATTGTTTTTCCTGTGAAATATTTTATGTTTTCTTCTATTATTGACTTTTGACTTTGTTTTGTTATTTCTTGATGTCTCAGGGACTCATTAGCATCCATCTGTTCAACTCTTATTTTCAAAGAAGTATTTTCTTCAGAAAGGTTTTGTACCTCTTTTTCTAAACTGTTGATTGTCTTTTCATATCTTTCTTCCCCAGCTTTCTCTTCCTTTCCTATTATTTCCTCTGCTACTCTTGTTTGGTTTTTCAAATAAGTTTTTAGATTAAAAAAAAACCCAAAACACTTTCTGGTTTAACTCTTCTAGGAATCCTTCTTGGCTTTGTGACTATGCTATATTTTTTTCTTTGAGGCTTTGCCCATAGATGTTCTTAGGTTATTTTCTTCTTTTGGTTGTTTGGACTTTTGACTTTGTTAGTGCTGGCCAATGCTAAATTCTGGAGGGATGTCTGACCTGAGTTTCTGTCCTTTCACATGTTCTGTTGCTTTCATAGCTCAGGTTAGGATCGTGCAAGTTCTCTGTGCACCTAACGTGATGTGAGCGGGGCAAGTCTGTTTACTGCCCTCCTGCTCTAAGTTTTGCAATTTCCTATCCCATGTTTGTGGCTATACTTTTGGCAAGTAGACAACTGAGGGATTCAATCTCTGTTAGCCAGCTGGGACTGAACTGTTGACTGCTCTTTGGTTTGGAACCTGGCTGAAAAAGGTCTGAAAGCTTATATGCTGGACTAAAGGCTGGAACTGAATCACCATTCTGCTCATGGAATCAGTCACACAGCTACATTTATGGAACTTATTTCTTACTTAGTATGCACCTAGAACCTAAGTTCATGTCCCATTCCTCTCCACCCTGTATCCGTGACCTAGAATGGGGTAGTGGATGACAGAGTAGCCAGATGGCACCCATTCCTGAACCCATCACTAGTTCATCCCTGGTGCTCCCTGCTCTGGTGCCCTCTCTCGGCCCCCTTTCAGCTCCTGAGTGCTCTCATGCTCCCCACCACCCTGTGGCTCCTGGCCAGACCCCCTTCCCTAAGCCACCCTCAACTGGAAAAAAATGACTCACTGTGACTTTTTCTAGATTTTTCCAGATAGAATTTTGTCCCATACATTTTCCAGATGAGACCTAGACTGTGTGCTTCTCATTCTGTTATCTTGATTTCAGCATGCTTGTACATTAAATAACTAGGGACCTCTTAGTTTTAAATTTCTCTGTCCCCAGGCTTTTGTCAAGCGGTTAATGATCTATAAACTTAAGTTCAGTAGTGAAGCTTTTATTTAGACAAAGCCCTCCCCCCATGTTTCTTGGAAGCCAAGAACCCTTTTACAATATGAATCTCACCCTCTGATTTATCGCTTTATAAATTCAGATTTATTAAGTTTTCTTTAAGACAGAGCACTTGTATATAAACAATGAGAGGTCACAGTAAGGTGAAAGGTATTAAAGTGTTTGGATGCTCAAGAGGAAGTGAATTGACTACTAAATGGGGAGAAAGGGATGAGAGATTAATCAGTCAACAAATAAGCATTTATTAAGCACCAACTATGTACCCATCATTAAGGCAGTCAAGTAATAACACAAAGACAAAAGGAAAACAGCTCTTGTCTTTAAAAGGTTCATAATCTAGTAAAAAAAAAAAAAGGAGCCAGTCTGTATGTATGTAGATATATGTAAAATAGATAAAGTAGAAGTTTGGTGAGGGTGGGTGAAGGCACTAACAGCTGCGGGGAGCAGTGAAGGCTTCATGTAGAAAGTGTCACTTGAGGTGAGTTTTGGAGGAAGGAGGAATTCTAAGAAGTGGAGGTGAGAAGGGAGTGTATTTTAGGCTTGAGACATCTCAAGGATGGGAAATGAAGTGTCACATGTGAGGAACAGGATTATTTGGCAGGCCTAGAGCACGTATGGAAGGGAGTAATGTGTATCTGGAGTCCAAGGACCTTGGGTTAAATCTTATCTATGTTAATTTCTGTTGGATGACCATGGACAAATTAGGTCATCATAGCTAACCTTTATATGGTGTGTACTATGTGCCAGGCCCTGGACAATTATTGTCTCTCTTAATTTCTTCAGACCTCAGTTTTTTCAGATGTAAAATGAGGAATTAGAGTGAGAGGTGGGGAACCCACAGCCTTGAGGCCACATGTGGCCTTCTAGGTCCTCAAGTGCAACCTTTTGACATTCAGATGATGATTTTGACATTCAACCAAAGGGCCGCACTTGAGGACCTAGAGGGCCACCTGCGACCTTGAGGTCGCAGGTTCCCCACCCTTGGACTAGATGATCCTTAGAAGGTTCTTTCCAGTTTTAAATTTATGACTGTGTGAACTTGGTAAATTTCTGGGAAATATTTATTAGGGCATTAGCCCTCCCCTCTGATTGCCCACCTCTGTCATTATCAATGATGGGCAACTGCAGAAACATTGGCAACATCCTTTTATTTCTCACAAATATTATATTAAGCAGCTGATTATACTTAGAGATGAATGTGCAAAGAAAGGTCTCTTGATAATAATAGCTTTAGTGTTATTGGGTAGTTTCAGTTATGTCTGAATTGATTTGTGACCCTATTTGAGGTTTTCTTGGCAAAGATACTAGAGTGGTTTGCCATTTCCTTCTCCAGCTCACTTTACAGATGAGGAAACTGAGGCAAACAGGGTGAAGTGACTTGACTAGAGTCACACAGCTGGTCAGTGTCTGAGGCAGAATTTGAAATGGGGTCCTCCTAACTCCAGGGCCTGTACTCTATCCACTGAGCCACCTAACAGCCCCTAATAATAATTAGCATTTACGTAACACTTTAAGATTTGTGAAGGACTTTTTACAAACATCACCTCACAATCCTCATGACTCTGGAAGGTACATCCTGTTATCATCCCCATTTTACAGATAAGAAAACTGAAGCACAGAGAAACCAAAGCAATGAATCAACATTAACTAGCTGATAGTGGCACTGTTGGGTTTTGAGTTCCACTCCACCACAACTCCTACTTAGCTGTTCTTATCATATAAACATCAAATGAATTTTAGGGGTAGAGGAGGAAGGGTGAATCCACTAACAGGTAGGCATGAATAGGAGGAAGAAAAACAGTGTGGTGGGGTGTAAAACCCTGCAACGGAAGCCAAGAGACCTGGATATGCGTCTATGAGCCTTGGACAAGTCACCCTGAATACAGATTTAGAGTTGGAAGAGACCTTGGAAGTCATCAGGTCCAATTCTCCTAATTTTGGAGTTAAGGAAAGTGATGCCTAGAGAGGTTAAGTGATTTACCCAAAGCTGGGTCTTCCTGACTCCATGTCCAATGTGCCTTTGAGTCTCAGTTAGCTCATCTGTAAAATGGGGATAAGGATCATTGTGCTATCAACCTCACTGTTTGGGGCTTTTTTGGTGTGTTTTTTTTTGGCAAGGATAAAAATGAACCATAAAAATAACAACACAAACAAGGATAATAAGCTCCCCCTTCTAGTTGAGGGAGTTGAACCAGGTAATTTATAAAGTCCTTTCCTTTTTTTCCAGATTCTCTGATTTTGAAGGTTATGACTGGCTCTAAGACCTATTGGGATGAATTTACAAGTAACCACCAGGGGGCACTGCAGCATCATGAATGAAGAAACTATTTCCGCCTCATTTGGTGGCCTCTGAAGCAATTTGGTCTTGAGAAAAGAAACTGGAACAATAGAAAACCTTTAGTAAGGGCCTATTGTGTTCAGAGATAAGGCTGGATTGCATTTGGGAAACAGCAGGGTGTTTCCAATGATCCAAAGCCACTTTCTGCTTCAAGAGACCATTTTGTCCCTAATACCCACCCTCTCCCAGTTGATGCCATAGGGCTGAAGATCATGGAACACCATAAGCTCTGAAGACTCTTCATTGCAGACAGCCTGAAGCCCATGGGGTGGGTATAAACAGGTGGCAGAGTATTTTAATTTGAGAAGTGGTGTAAAAGACATCTTTGTATGACTATACAGAAGTACAGAACAGAGGCACACCATGGGAAGTAGAGAACTGGCCTCTGAGTTTTATAAGACCCGGGTTCAGGTTATATGTCCTATGTACCTCTGAACTACATTCTAAGACTATAAATTGAGGATCAGGAACATTGCTAATGTTTCTTGGCAAGGGGAATTGTCTCTCCAAGATGAAATTGAGGTTTCTCTTTGAGAAAAAGAATAAGAACCCTGAAATATATTAACAATGATGATCCTCATATAGGAAGCAATGTGAAAAGATATTTTATTTTTTAAAAATAAGTTTTATGGATGTCTTTTGCTTTTTACATCTTCATAGTTTTTCCCAGTATCCCTCCTCCCAAAAAGCCATCCTTGCTAAGTTTTTTAAAGACAAGAAATTGGGGAAGGAGAATTAATATAATTGATCAATATATTAAAAAAGTAAAAAAGATATTTTCAATTCAACCAGCTCTGTGGGCCAGGCATTGTACTCAGCACTGGGGATGCAAAAGCAAATTGTGTGTGTGTGTGTGTGTGTGTGTGTGTGTGTGTGTGTACACACACATATATGTACATACATACATACACACATACATACATACAAGCATATATACTTTCTCCTCAAGCTCAAAAACTCATATGGGGGGAGAACAAGGAGAAATAGGGGCACATCAGTCAGTCAGTCAACAAACATTTGTTAAATGTTTATTGTGCTAGCCACTGAGCTAAGTTCCTGGGATATAAGACAAAGTCATAATCCCTGATCTCAAGAAGTTTACATTCTCATTGTGGAGACAATATAAACAACTAGGCAGATTTCTGCAAGATATATGGAAGGCAGAGGGGAAGAGCCAAGATGACAGAGTAGAAGCACAGACCTGCTCGAGTTCTCCCCTCAAGCCCTTAAAATACCTGTAAAAAATGACTCTATACAAATTCTAGAGCAGCAGCCACAAAATGACAGAGTGAAACAGATTTCCAGCCCAAGACAGCCTGAAAGGTCAATAGGGAAGGCCTATTGCACCAGGCTCAGATTGGAACCCAGCCCAGTGTGGGCTGCATGGCATGGACAGGATTGAAGCAGGCTTCAGGGTGCTGAATCATAGGCAAATGCTGCAGTTTCTAGATTTCCTCAACCCACAAATGCCAAAGATAGCTTCAAAAGTCAGTGAGAAAGCTCTTTCACTTGAGTGAGAGGGGAGCTTGGTCAGGCTACAACCCCAGCCCCAGGGTGGTGGTAGACACTGCTGCATCAGTGGCCACTTCTGGAGCTCTCAGTCTACAGATGACAGGGGAATCAAGCAGCTGATCTGGGTCACAGCCCTGAGTAGCAATCCCCGAGTAAGAAGGAGTGATGGTGTGGCAGGGGGAAATTCTACTCATGGTTCTAGTTCCAGGGCAGAAAAGAGTGCTTGTGGTTGCTCACAGACCAGAGTGTAGGCCACACCTCTCCCTTAACTGTATCACTTTGGAGGAACTGAAAATTTATAGGTCACTAGAGATATCTCCAAAAACAGCTGCACAAAACCTTTGAAACCTGGGGTAGTATACTTTCTACTTGACAAAGGGCTCAAAAGTCAAATAATTGGCTGGGAAAGTTCCTCAAAAGGGGGAAAAATAAGACTATAGAAGGTTACTTTTCTGGTGAAAAGGTATTTTCTTCCATCCTTTTGGATGAGGAAGACCAAAGCATACAACTGGAGAAAGACAGAAAGGTCAAGGCTCCTTCATTCAAAGTCTCCAAAAAACTGAAGTGGTCTCAGGCCATGGAAGCGTTCAAAAAGGATTTTGAAAATCAAGGAAGAGAAGTAGAGGAAAAATTGGGAAGAGAAATGATAGTGTTGCAAGAAAATCATGAAAAACAAGTCAACAGTTTGCTAAGGGAGACCCCAAAAATGCTGAAGAAAATAGCACCTTTAAAAATAGATTAACCCAAATGGCAAAAAAGCCAATGAAGAGAAGGATGCCTTATAAAGCAGAACTTGCCAAATGGAAGAGGAAGTCCAAAAGCTCACTGAAGAAAATAGTTCTTTAAAAATTTAGAATGGAGCAGATGGAAGCTAATGACTTTATGAGAAATTAAAAAATTATAAAACAAAATCAAAAGAATAGAAGAATAGAAGACAATGTGAAATATCTCGCTGAAAAAAATAACTGACCTGGAAAACAGATCCAGGAGACATAATTTTAAAATTATTGGTCTACCTGAAAGGCATGATAAAAAAGAGCCTAGACATCATCTTCCAAAAAATTATCAAGGAAAACCAACCTGATATTCTAGAACCACAAGGTAAAATAGAAATGGAAAGAATTCACTGATCACCTCCTGAAAGAGATCCCAAAAGGAAAACTTCTAGGAATATTGTAGTCAAATTCCAGAGTTTCCAGGTCAATGAGAAAATATTACAAGCAGCCAGAAAGAAAAAATACAAATATTGTGGAAATACAATCAGGATAACACAAGATTTAGCAGCTTCTACACTAAGGAACTGAAAGACTTAGAATGTGATATTCCAGAGGTCAAAGGAGCTAGGATAAAAACCAAGAGTCACCTACCCAGCAAAACTGAGTATAATACTTTAGGGGGAAAATGGAATTTCAATGATATAGAAGACTTTAAAGCATTCTGGGTGAAAAGACCAGAACTGAATAGAAAATTTGACTTTCAAATACAAGAATCAAGAGAAAATTGAAAAGATAAATAGGAAAGAGAAGCCATAAGGAACTCATTAAAGTTGAACTGTCTACATTCCTACATGGAAAGATGATATTTGTAACTCATGACACCTTTTTCAGTATTAGGGTAGTTAGAGTGTGTATATGTGTGTGTGTGTGTGTATATATATATGTATGTATGTATATGTATGTGTATATATGTATATATTATATGTGTATATGTGTATTTGTATGCATATGTACATATATGTGTGTGTATGTACATATGTATGTGTGTGTATCTAAAAAGTAAAATTTTCTGTTGGAAGAAATGTCCTAGGAGAAAGACAACAGGAGAGGTAGAATGTAGCAAATCATCTCACATAAAAGAGGTAAGAAAGAGCTTTTACATTGGAGGGGAAGAGGAGGGAGATGAAAGGGAATAAGTGAACCTTACCCTCATGGGATATGGCTTAAGGAGGGAATAACACACACTCAATTGGGTATGGAAATCTATTTTACCCTGCAGGAAGGCAGGAAGGGGATAGGAGAGGGAAGATAATAGAAGGGACAGCAAATTAGGGTAAGGGATAATCAGAAGCAAACACTATTGTGGGAGGACAGGTCAAGGGAGAGAATGGAATAAATGGAAGGCAGGACAGGACAGAGGGAAATGTGGTTAGTCTTTTGCAACATAACTGTTATGGAAATGTTTTGCATGGCTACACATGTATGACCTATATTGAATGGCTTGCTTTCTCAATGAGGGTAGGTGGGGAGGGAGGAAGGGAGAGAATAGGGAACTCAAAGCTTTAAAAATGAATGTCAAAAATTATCTTTGCAACTGGGAAATAAGATGTACAGGCAATGGGGTTTAGAAACCTATTTTGCCCTACAAGAAAATAGAGGGAAGGGGGATGGGAGAAGGAGGAGTAATAGAAGGGAGGACAGACTGGGGGAACAGGTGGATGGGGTGCATGCTGTCCTGAGGTGGAGGTGGGGAGAGATGGGAAGAAAATTGGAATTCAAATTCTTGTGGAAGTGAGTGCTGGAAACTGAAAAATAAATAAATAAGTTGTTTTTAAAAAATAGATATATGGAAGGCACTGGCAAGGAGAGAGCAGGAAAGTATTCCTGGAGATGGGATTTGAGCTGAGCCTTGAAAGAAACCTGGAAACTTAAAGAGGTAGAAGTGAGAGAGCAGAGTATTCCAGACACAGGCACTGAGAGAGGAGATAGAGTGTTTTGTTGGAGGAACTGCAATTGTTGTTGGCTACGTATAGGTATTTGTAATTGTACCAGTGTTGTTAACCACAACACTATGTAGGGGAAAATAAAGGGTAAGAAGACTTGGAAAAGTAGGAAAGGGGTTGGGCTATGAAGAGCTGCTTTGAATGCTATAAACAAAGGAATTTAAATTTGATCCTGGAGGTAATTGGGAGCCACTACACCTCATTGAGCAGGGAAGTGACACAGTAATCACTTTGGCAGATGAGAGGATGATGAATTAGAGTGGGGAGAGATAGATCGATATAAAATATTTACCAAGTGTTACCTGAGGTTCAGAGTGAAAGAAAGGAAAAAAGAGTCCAGGATAGTTTTGATGTGGTAGACCTGAGCTGGGGAAAAAATAAGGAAGACTGGGAGATTGGGGGGGAGAGGCTGAAAATAATGCATTATATTTTGGACACATAGAGTTTCAAATGCCAATGGGACAATGCTGAGGTGAGAGGGAGTAGGGAGGGGACATGCTGCTGTAGGCAGATTGAGGAAAGAAGAGAAGGTTCTTGGGAATGTGGCACTGAATCAGTCAAGGAAAAATGAAATGATTGTCATACAACCTTAAGGATCTAATTTAAATTAGATAGTATAAAATTGTTAAGAACCTAGAAAACATAGCTGTGGGGCTTCCTCCAGTGGAGGTTAGCATTACTCAGGTAAGAGAGGAGAAGACAGATGACTTGGATTACGGTGGGAATAATACAGGGTTGGGGTTTGACAATGAATAATGATATAATAAGACAAGGAACACAGAGGACAGCTGCTGGTGTCTTCCCCCCCACAAATTATCTTGTATTTATTTAGTATATTTGATGTCATTATTGTCATTCTGTCATTTTTTCAACTGTGTTCAATTCTACATGATCCCATTTAAGGCAAAGATACTGGAGTGGTTTGCCATTTCCTTTTCAAGTTCATTTTATAGAGGAGAAAACTGAAGCAAACAAGGTTGAATGACTTGCTCAAGGTCACACAGCTACTAAGTGTCTGAGAACAAATTTGAATTCAAGCCTTTCTGACTCCAGGTCCAGCACTCTGTGCGCTGTGCCACCCACCTACAGTTTTGTATATACTTATATACAAATGAACCTTGAAAAGGGAGTGACTGGTTCTTTCTTTCTATTTGCCATAGTCACAAATAGAGTTGGACATTGGGGCAGTGCCCTTACCACCACCACCACCATCCTCCCATTATGGGCATCATGGCAACAGTTCCCAAAAAAGCAGTTGGTATAGGGGGATTCAATTAGGTGAGTTTCAGCTTGGGTTTCTGACTGCCTCTCTACTTTGTGTTTCCCTCCTTGATGGGTGATTGAACACCTATCTCAAAATAAACATGTGAATTTGAAAGGTTCAAGGGATCTGAGTTCATTGTAGATAAGGGGAAGGTTTCGTATCAGAAAAGACAGCCACCAACAACAGGAAAAATTCAAGTGCAACCTACAGGCCAGCTGGCATGAACTTTGAGAGGACAGTGCAGAGCTGAGGTGAAATATAACAATGCCTATTCAGAAGTCTCACAAACTGCTTTATATTCAGATGGTGCTGAAGTCTCAACCTCCCAGCAGAGTAGAACAGTGATTCTGCTAACTTGTTTTAGTTGAAAGGTTCAGTGAGTATGGCTCTTCCTACTCAGTGGCCACTAAGGGAATGCTTTGTCGTCTCAGAATACAAGAGTCCTTTAGGACGGAGTCACACATAATCAGAAGCAGCTGGCTCATCATTTGCAAAGGGCTGAGTTAGCTCATAAGCTATAAGTAGGAAGGGGAGTGTTGTGCAGTAAGGTGTAAGAAGACTGAAAAGGTAGGAGAGGAGTAGATTATGAAGGGCTCTGAATGCTAAACAGAGCATTTTGTATTTGATCCTGGAAGCCATTAGAGTTCATTGAATTGGGGGGACAGGGGACAGGGTGACATGATTGGACCGGTGCTTAGGAAAATGACTTTGGTGGCTAATGAACTTCTTCCTCATCTCTGCTTCTTAGAATCTCATGTTTCTTTCAAGATTTAGCTCTAGAACTATCTTTTATATGAATCCTTCCCTGATAGCCTGAGCTGCTAGTGCTCTCCCTCCCCAAATTTTCTTGTACTTCTATTGTATGTATTTTATATTGCTGTATTTGGTATTTGTTTTGCATATTTGATGTCATTTTTGTCCTTCAGACACCTTGACAGAATGTAATCTCCATGAGGTCAGGGGCCATTTCATTTTTTATTCTATTTGTCTTTGTGTCCCGCTACTTAGCAAAGTGCTTGGCACATGGTAGGTCCTTAATAAGTGTTTGTTGAATGACTGATTGATCTTTGGAGGGAACTTCCAGATGAATAGTAACAGCTCCTTTGAATATTTAATTGGGAGAGTTGCCTATTTGTGCAAACTTAGTTGAATATCTTAGTTGAATTTGTGAAATAAGCCACAGGAAGAATAAAATATGTATTAAAGAAAAAAAAAAGAGAAAAGCTATACAATGCACCATAAAAAATTGCAGAGTTCTAGGTTCAACTATTGGAAAAAATGCAAGTATTTTGCCATCAAGTACTTATTTGCCAAATGCTAGGAAAATAAAATAATTCCCCAAAACTTTTCCTCTAAAAATATTATATATGCCAATATTTTCTCCACATAGAGGATTACAGAGCATGACCTGGAAAAATACTTAAAAGTATAATCACATTTGGAGATACTATGCATCTTTCTGAAGAAAAAGAACAGGATTCCAGAATTTACTGAATTTTTCTTAATGACTAGTGGCCATGTGTAGTATGCTACCTGCTAGGTTTAAAAATATGTATAGATAGATAGATAGATAGATAGATAGATAGATAGATAGATAGATATAGATATATCTATATAGATAAATATAGATATGTATATCTATATATATAGACATATACCTACATATCTACATATATTAGCATACTTAGTCCTTTAAGAAGAAAGTGATATTTTACAAAAATGTTTTAGTATATCTTATTTTTGTGTCCCCTTCTCAATATATCAAATATATTCATATTTGTACAAAGCCCTACAGAACACTTTTAGAGAATCATAGATTTCAAACTAGAAGCAGCCTTAGAAGTCATCTAGTCCAACCTGGATTTTTGAGTCACAGAGTGAGATGGTCAGATTTGTGTTTTAGAAATATCAAGTTGGTAGCTCTGTGGCAGGTAGATGGGACAGAGGAGAGTCCACCAGTTCCTTTGCTTCATCCCATGATGGCACAGCTAGGGCATAGTGTTGAGGTCCTGGCAACAAGAGATCTAGTGTCTGCGTGCTGGATTGTAAAAATCTCAGTTTCCTCATCTGTAAAATGAGGATAAATATGAAGCTCTGCTTTCCAGTGTTGTTGTGAGAATCAAATAACATATATGAAGTGCTTGGCAAACCTTAAAGTACTACTCAAATAATAGCTATTGTTTGTATTGTTATCATAGAGGTTTGAGTTGCTTTTGCTTTTCTCAGATGGCTTCAGCAAACAGGTAGAGGAGGTTGTACCTCTAAACATGGCTATAGGTTCTGGAACTAAGAGGCTCCTCAGGTTTGTCTTTGAGAGGAGTCTGAGTTAGAGCCCCATTCCTTCCTGAGACCAGTGTTGTGAAAAAACCATTAGGAAGAAGAGGAGATTTAAGAGTAATGGAGACCTTCCCTCTATTTGGCAAATTCTGGATTTGGGATCAGGAAGTCTACCCTCCTGGGTTTGATCTTGTACCCAGGCCTCCAGTGTAACTCCTGATAGACTACTCCTGGTCTGGTACTAAAGTGATAATAATCTATTTCAATCCATAATTCACACTCCTCCTTTTCTACTAATTCTCCTTGACCAAGCCAAAACAATGACAACAAAACGCAATGTCACAGAAAAGCAAATTCAGTTTTGTTAAAACAGAATGCAAAATAAATAGTAAGTAAAAAGGAGAAAAGAAGCCACACATACAAAAAAAATTATAGCAGCTCTTTTTGTGGTGGCAATGAATTGGAAACTGAGGTGATGCCCATCCATTGGGGAATGGCTAAACAAGTTGTGGTATATAAATGTAATGGAATGCTATTGTGCTACAAGAAATGATGAGCAGGCAGATTTCAGAAAAACCTAGAAAGACTTTACATGAACTGATGCTGAGTGAAATGAGCAGAACCAGGAGAACATTGTACATGGTAACAGCAACATTGTGAGATGACCAGCTTTGATAGACTTAGCTCTTCTCAGAAATACAATGATCTAAGACAATTCTGAAAGACCCATGATGGAAAATGGTATCTACATCCAGAGAAAGAACTATGGAGTCTGAATGCAGATCAAAGCAGACTATTTTCTCTTTTTTTTCCTTTCTTGTAGTTTTCTCCTTTTGTTGTGATTCTTCTATCACAATATGACTAATGTGGAAATATGTTTAATACGATTGTACATGTATAGCCTATATCAGATTGCCTGCTGTCTTGGGGAGGGGGTGAAGTGGAGGAGAAGAATGGAGGGAGATAAAAATTTGGAACTCAAAGTCTTATAAAAGTGAATGTTGAAAACTATCTTTACATGTAATTGGAAAAAATAAAATATTATTAAGTGGGAGGAAAATAAATGAAAAAAAACCAAAAACTACAAAACAAAATTAAAAAAAAGATAAATAGTAAGGAACTGAATCAAGCATGAGGTACTACTTATTGTCCAGAAATGATCACTTCCTATGTCTTAAGGAACTACGAATCTACTTCTCAACATATTTTCAACTTAAGGGGAGAGGGACTCAGGCAGTTTCACTCATGCATTGAGGTTAGGTTCGTTAAGCAGCTAGAATGAATTACCTCTCCTTTCTCTGTCTCTCTCTCTGTCTCTGTCTCTGTCTCTCTCTCTCTGTCTCTCTCTCTCTGTGTCTGTCTGTCTCTCTCTCTCTCTCACACACACACACACTCACGCACATACATACACACACACACACTTCAGTTCAGAAAGGTACAATAACCCAATACAGAAACTGTACCACTTTGTAGAGAGTCTTGTTGCTTCTTCTTGAGAACTGGTAGAGGATCCCTCCTGCTGTTTCTACTTCTTTCTGAGGGTACTAATCCTAGAATGGTTTAGAAGCAGCCTAAAGGAAAGTCTCTCTCATTTTTCTTTTTTTCTCTCATTCCCTGGCTCTGTTTCCTGTCCCATAGCCTATATCTCTTTTTTTATCTCTAGACAGCATCCTGGGCATCCCTTTTCTTCTATATTCCAGCATCAAAACTTCTTGAATCCTATTCCCTTTGGTCCCTGCACTCTTCTTCCTGACAAAAGGGAGTGAAAAGTAAATAAATCTGTTTCAACCCCATTAGTTAGTGAACACGAGGCATTTAGGTGATACTGTAGAAGACCTGAGTTCAAATTCTGACACACATTTATTAGCTCTTTGACCTAGGGCAAGTCATTTCCTCTCTCTTAGTCTCAGTTTCCTCATCTGCAAAAGGAGGGGAGTTGGATTTGATGGCCTTTAAGGTCCTTTCCAGCTCTGAATCTATGATTTTGTATTTTCCTTAATTCAGTATAGGATGTATTTATTCTGTATCCCCTGATGCATGGCATGGAGCTAGCTGATTTCCTACTGCTCAAGTGACCCAAAATGGTGGGAACTGTAGGCTTGAAGCAAGCCAGGGGAAGCTCTTTGTTGGCATTCTTGCCACCCTCCTATTGCATAGCACAAACACCTATCTTCCTCTTTCCTTTTCCCCTTTCTTTCTTTGGCACTCAACCAACCCTCCCTCCTTTCAAATTCATATGTAAAGGTGGGAATAAAACCTAGCATTTTTTTCTTGGTGTCAGCTACTCTGACCAAGCTTCCATGGCCAACTAAGGAGATAAGTGCCAAGGGTCACCTTTTTGCTGACTCCAACAGCGATTCCCAAAGCTGGTCCTTGGTTTGAAATCTTTCTTTTCATATGGAAACTTTCATTTCACCCCTGGCAGCTTGTTCTCAGTGGCTGCCCTGTAGGACACAGATGCTGCTTTGATACAGCTGTAGCTCAGATAAGGCAGAAGGTGGAAGCTGGCATTAGGCCAAATAGACAACACCACCACGCTGTGTTAATAGGACCCCCATAGCTAGGATTCACAACAGCTGTTGTATAGGTGGAGCCAAGCTGGGCAAAGGTAAGTGTAGCAAGTATACAGCTGTGGCTAGGGCTGCTGGTGGGGGGAGGGAACATTTTTGGTTTTGTTTTGGGTTAGTGTGTGTGTGTGTGTGTGTGTGTGTGCGCGCGCGCGCGCGCGCGCGCGCGCATGTGTGCCTGTGTACTGTTGTTCATCCTTCATTCTCCAAGAGGACCAAGGACATCAGGAAGGTGATGTCTTGACTTGCAAGTGAACTGGATTTAAGTGAGGCAGGGCTGTGCGAAGTCATCAGCCTCACTTTCTACTCCAGAGTCATCAAAGTTCAGTGTCAAGACATAGATCAGGAGGACTGGAGATGCAGTGGGGAACCTTGCCTTTTTAAGCTATGGTCTTGTCCAAATCCCATTTGTCTGAGGCAATGCCTATTCAGAAATTAAAGGCTGGGTAAGAATTGAGGCAACGAATCAGTCTTGAAGGGTTGAGTTTCTGGCCAGAACAGAAACAATTGCTGTTTACACTCACTCTGAGCCTTCAAAACCCAAAAAATGAGCTTGTGTGCGTGAAATGCATGCCTGTATACATGTATAGATGCATATATGCGGTACTGAGGCAGCTATGTAGTACAGGCAATAGAGAGTTCAGTCTGGAGACAGGGAGACCTGATTTCAAATCTGGCCTCAGTCACTCCCTAGATGTGTGATTCTGGGAAAGACTCTTAACTTATTTGCCTCAGTTTCCTTGACTGTAAAATGGGGATAATAATAGCACCTACCGCCCAGGGTGGTGAGGCTCAAAGGAAATAATAATTGTAAAGCACACACGCACACAAACCCCTAAACAGACATTTGTGCCCATACTGACATGCACAATATACTTATATGGATGCATACACACAGTACATATGAACACAAATTTGCATAATACATACACAGTAAATTCATGTATAGGCATGCACCACTGCATAAGAGCTATATAAATATTGGCTGCTATAATAATAAATAAACGTCAACACTAATATTAACAATTATTAATTAGTTATATCACAATTGTTTATTATATTGATATAATTTTTCTTAAAATATCACATAATATTACACTGATAACTAATTGATATATTAGAATATAGGATATTATTATATAATGTATAGTGTTATATAATGTATTTAATGGCTATTATATTAATTTGCATGTTAACAGTTGATATTAAGGATATATTATATACTATTATATAGAAAATGTACAACAATAGAATCACTGTATTCAGAGTCAGAGGTCTGGTTTCAAATTATATTAGGGGATTATTAATTAATGATAATAATTATTATTATCCCCCGAGTTCCAATCTGACCTCAGACACTTACTAGCTGTGTGATCCAGATCAAGTCACTTAATCTCTGTCTGTCCCTGTTTCCTCAACGGTAAAATGCGGAAAATAGCAGCAGGTACCATGCAGGGTTGTTGTAAGGATCATATGTGGTAAAATGCTTAGCACAGTGCCTGGCACAGAGCAGGTCCTATATATGTGTTTCTTTCTTTCCTCATATATATGTGTAATGTATATATGTGTGTGTGTACATGCATGTGTACGTTGTCCATTGTAGACTGTATATACACGTGCAATTTTGTATGCCTGTACATGAATTTACTGTGTATGTATTGTGCAGATGTGTGTTCAGATTTATCTGTCTGCATGCATCTAAGTATATTGTACATGTAAATGTGAGTACACAAGTAACTGCATATGTGAGATGCATGCACACATGCACACATGCAGGCATACACACATATACACATACGTACAGGCATATATATATATATATATATTAGGGATAAGTGGAAAGAAATAGGCATAGACCTGGGCAGCAGGACTGAGGACAAGGAGGCCTCTCAACCCAATGGAGGGAATTTCCTGTGCTTGAAAAGCTACAGATCCCCACTTGAAAGGAACAGGAAGGTTACCTGAGATCCTAAGACCCATTTACCACATGGTCACAGCAGGGAAGGAGTTGCACGCCTGTTAAAATAATATAGGGGCCTGATTTGTTTTCAGTCCTTTTTTTCTTTCTCCTGCCAAAGGGAATCCTGGACAAAATCAGCAACCTCAGTTACCCAGGTAATTCAATCGAAAGAGTCTCCTTCCCAAACTGACAGAGAAGTATGGTTTTTGTTTTTTTTTTAGAATTCCCTAAAATTCTCAGACCTTCCCTCTGGGACAAGGATTTTGTCTTCCATTTCTCCAATAGATTTTCCTTCTTTCTCTTTTTAGTCTCTTTCTTCTTTAGATCCCCATTTCCTTCCCTTCCCCCACTCTTTCCCTCTCTCTCTTTTTCTCTTGCTTCTGGCTTTCCTCCCTTTTCACCACACCTCCCCCTCCCCCCAGGCTTTCAGAACTCTACACCAGTCCTGCGGGCACTCAATAAATATTGTTGACTAGCTGACTTACTGCTGGGTAGAGCTGGAGCCAGCCAGAGCTTGGTGGCCTAATTAAGTCTGAGGCTTCAGGAGCATTGATTTTAAGAGCTGTTTGGAGTTGGCAACTCTAAGTGTTTCATCTATGATCAGGGCTTAAAGTGGGAAAACAGACCTAAAGGACTTCTGACCACCCGATGTGTTGCTTCTGTCAAGGGTTAGGGGACAAAGAGAGGGGAAGAGGAAGCAAGTTGGGAGAGCAAATGAGGGAAGGAGGACCCTTCCTCTTTCCCAACATCCCAACAAACACCCAACATCACCATGGAGTGTATCTAGAGTCACAGAGTGCCACCTGTGCGATTGTGGGCGAATAGTTTCACCTTTCTAGGACTTAGTTTCCTCATCTGTAAAATAGGTGGACTAGGTAATGTCTAAGCTCCAAATCTTCAAACCTGCAATCCTGTAAGATAATTTGAAAATAGTTATAAATAGGAATATGGGAGAGTTAGGATTCTCATGAATCTAAGGCTTCCTTATTGCCAACAGAAAACAACCCGGAGGAGTCCAGAAGAGCAGAATGAAGCTGTATTTTGATTTCTCCTTTGATGCCAACCACTTCCAGATGAAGGTGGGAAATGCAATCAGATCTTTAATATTTCCTGACCTGTTCTCATAAGCCAGAGGGTAAGATGCACTTGGACATAGTAGCAGATGGTGTTTTATACATCATAGATTATTCAAAATCATAACTGACAGTTAAATAGATAGTGTTTTAAAATTTACAAGGTACCTTACATATATCATCCATGGTGAACCTCAAAACAATGTTAGGAAAAAAGTACTATGGGTGTTTGTTCAGTTGTTTTTTAGTCATGCCTGACTCTTCATGACTGCAGTTGGGGTTTTCTTGGCAAAGGCACTGGAATGGTTTGCCATTTCCTACTCCATCTCATCATACAGATGAGGAAACTGAGGCAAACAGGGTAAAGTGACTTGGCTAGGGTCACATAGCTAATAAGTTTCCAACTCAGGTCCTCCTGATTCCAGGGCTAGCATTTTATCCACTGCTCCATCTAGTTTCCCCACTATGGATATTATTTCCCCCCCCCATAAAATGAGGAAACTGAGGTTCAGAGAGCAATTTGTACATGTTCACTTAGCTAATTAGTGTCAGGAAGTTTTTGAACTCAAGTCTCTCTGGTTACTAGATTCAAAGCAGGAGGGAAACATAAAGATCTTCTAATCCATCTCTCGTTTTACAGCTAAGGAAATTGAGATCCAGAGAGGAAGTGACAGTAAGTCAGCAGTTACTTAGGGAATTGTTCTCAGGTTATAGGTTTCCTTAGTAGTTTCTGGAGCTTAATTGGGGGGGGGAGGGAGAATGGGAGATGACTATAAAGTATAGAGGAACATGTCCCATTCTATTGTACCAAGAGGCTGAGACAGTGGCCCCTTAGGGAAAGTCACATCCTGTTAAAATATTCACTGGAGCTGAGTGAGCGCCTCCCAGGATGTCTGAATCCATTAGGCAGGATTGTCTGTGAGCTCCTACTATTCCTGGCATATACCCTGCCCTGTTAGCAGCTCCTCTAGCCTCCTACATCCCAAAGGTTTGCCTTTTCAAGGTCACTGGAGCAAAAAGCGATGCAGCCTCGTCTCATTCGCCCCTGTAATTGTGGGTAAAATGGAAGCTAAGTGCTTGTAATCATCACCTATCCTGGGTAGAAGTGCCAGCAGAGAGCAGTAGGTATCAATAATTCTCCAATGGTTCCCAGGCTCTTTGAATCTCTCTCTCTCTCTCTCTCTCTCTCTCTCTCTCTCTCTCTCTCTCTCTCTCTCTCTCTCTCTCATCTTTCTGTCTCTGTTTCTGTCATTCTGTCTTGGTATTTCTCCACTTTTTCCATCTGTCTTTCTATCTCTACATCTCTCTCTTTTCCCTCTTATCTTTCTCTCTCTCTTTGTCTCTCTGTTTCTTTCATTCTGTCTCTGTCTTCTACTTTCTCCATCTGTCTTTTTGTCTCTACATCTCTCTCTCTCTCTTTCTGTCTCCCCTGTATGGGTATGTATGTTTATATGTAATTATATGTATATATTCTATGTAGTTACCAAATATTGTCACTTTGATTTTTATTTACTCCCCACAAAATATATAGGCTAATAGCAAACATGCCTTAAAATCATGGGTTAGACCTAGAAGGCACCTCAGAGGACAGTGAAACCAAGGACACACAGATATCATGTGCCAGAGTTGGGATTTGAAGTCAGGTCTCCTGTTTACAGAACCAATGACCTTTCTATGATATTACAGTTCACCTTTCAAAGATTGAATAAATAATAACTCATATAAATACATATTAGCATTTTTCCAATAAATACACATGAGTTGTGTTGCAATGAGCAAAATACAAATAAAATTATTATTGAATTCATAGTAGGTTTTGGTTACCATGTATTTCCTCATTCATTGATTACAATTATACAAGTACTATCATGGGAAGGCCCATAGCATGTCTTGGTTTTCAAAAGGGTCCATATATCCCCTAAGACTGGGAATCACTAATCTAGTGCAATGCCCTCATTCTGCAGGTAAAAAAATGGATGCATTGTAAAGTGAAATGACTTGTCCAGGATCATGAAGGTTGTATGGGGCAGAGCAAAGGCTGGAGGACTTAATTCTCCTGACTTTCAGCCTAATGGTGGCAGTGGAGAAGGTCAGAGTTTCCCTCTCTTAACATGGGTAATACCATTTTAAAATAAGCCCCGTTTCAGTGTAAGCAGATGTCATTTTTTTCTTTCTTTTGATTTTTTTTTGACTTTGACTTTTGACTTTTGACTTTGATTCCTGATGTCTCATAGAGTTATTCACTTCCACTTGCCCAGTTCTAATTTTTATGAGCTGTGGGGGGAGAGATAGAGCAGGTCCATCCTTCTATTCTGCCATCTTGGCTCTGCCCCCCAATTCTAATTTTTAAGGAATTACTTTCTTCAATTAGCTTTTGTACCTCCTTTTCCATTTGCTCAATTCTACTTTTAAAGGAATTGTTTTCTTCAGTTAATTTCTGTGCTTCCTTTTCTAAGTTGTTGATTCTTTTTTTCATAATTCTCCTGCATAACTCTCATTTCTTTTTCAATTTTTCTTCCACTTCTCTTATTTGATTTTTAATACTTTTCAAGTTCTTCCAAGAGGACTTGAGACCAATCCATGGAGGCATTATGACATTATTGTCTTTTTCTGAGTTTGTGGTTTGGTCTTCTTGTTACCATAGTAGTTTTCTATGGTCAGTGTTTGTTTCTGTTTCTTACTTATTTTTCAGCCTATTTTGTGACTTTTAAAGTGCTCCTGGGGCACAGGGGGCACTGACCCAAGCCTCTTATGCTAGGGACCAGGGGCCTGGTAACTGGCTTTCCATGCCCAGCTTTGAGGTTCTTGGGGCTTGCCCATTGCACTGAAGTGGCCCTACCTAGTTGAGCTTTTTGTGCTGGGATTTCTTACCATGGCACACATCTCTTCCTCTTTCAAATGTGGACACTGTAAATTGTAAATTGTAAATTTTCTGCTTATGATACCTCTTCTCATCTCTCTCTAGCTACCAAATCTAGAAATTAATTTCTAGACACCATCACTCTTCCCATTCCTAATAAGGTCTGTCCTTAGAAACAGTTAAAATAAGCAGTCACCTATGTTATATGATTAGAGCTCAGATATGACTCTTCATCCCCAAGAATCAAACTAATCCCATGTCATTTTACCATGAGAGTTTTATTCATAGATTTAGAGCTGCAACAGTCCTCAGAGGTAATTTAGTTCAAATCTCTGTTTTATAGAGGAGGAAAGCAATAAGGAAAGAAATCAAATGACCTGCCAGGATCACATAGATAAAATGGCAGAGACAAGACAAATCCAGATGTTCTGACTTTTAACCCAATGATGCCTACCAGAGTACTACTCTACCTTATTTCTTTTGGTTTTAAAGGTTTAAAGGGGACAAGAAGGTCTTAACTTGGGAATCTGTGAACTTGTTCTTTTTAAAATATTTAGATAATTATATTTCAATATAATTGGTTTCCTTAGTCATCTGATGCATTTTATTTTATGCATTTAAAAACATGATTCTGAGGAGACTATAGGCTTCTGAGAAGTTCATGATATACAAAAGAGGCTAAGCACTCGTCCCCTGAGTTTTAATAGCTTCCTATCAAAATGAAAATACTCTTGGGGGAAGTCATGCCTTAAGTTCTTCTGAACTCACACTTTAGCTGTTAGCAGTTAACACCTTAGCAGGAATTAGCTTTAATGTAATTTTAATGTAACTAGCTGAATGTAATGTAGGAGATAGAAAGTAGGGGGGATGCTTTTCAGAAGAGGATGTTCTCAGTTTATACAATATTGGAGAAGTGGATCCTGATGGCTATTTAGGACAGTAACTTATATATGTAGATCCTCATTATTTGTTGAATTACTGGGTAATTCAACTAGGTAGCAGATATGTCCTGAAATGAAATGAATTGCTTTTCAGTGATCCCATGGACCCTACGCATAAGAGTTTATGGGAAAGAATTCAATAACCCATTATTTGAGAAACTAAGGAAAACAGTATGGCAGAAACTAGGTATAAACCAACATCTTCTACCAATGTACTGAGAACTTAAGGTACAAAGACTGATGGGAAGAAAGTAGGGATTACTGGGAGAAAGAAGGAGGAAGAGTAGGAGTATGGATGTGGGATTCCAGTACCTACAGTATTAATGGGGAGCTTTGGGGGTCAGATGATTGGGATGCAGGTTAAATTGAGAAAAGTACTTGAGCTAAACCGAGCATAGAAACCATAATAAGCTGGTAGTGGGTGGAGTGGCATGGATACAGGACATAGGTGCAGATCACTAGAGAGTAAACAAACAATTATTGGGAGCAGGGAGGAAAGTGTGAAGATGTGTTTACCACCTCAAAAAAAATTCTAATTCTACTGACATCACTGGAAGTTCTCCCATAGGCACTGTGAATTTGTTGAGGTAGAGAAGGGACAGATTCTTTGGGAAGGGAGGTGTTCTACTTATCCTACTCCTTTGCTAACTAGGGTTTGGAGAAAAGTTCCATTTCTGTGTCTTAACAAATATGCTTTATTTTCATTGAGGGGAGACATTCTTTTGGAGAGGAAGCCCATTGCCTCATTGCCAACAGCAGCATCCACTAATCAACTACCCACCAATGGTTGGATAGTCACAGGAGGAGCAGATAGACCTGGAACTCCAGTCCTGGACCTGGAGTCAGGAAGACCTGAGTTCAAACCCTGCATCAGTCACTTATTCTCTGTGGGATCCTGGGCAAGTCATTTAATTGCTCTCAGCCTCAATTTCCTTATCTGTAAAATGGGGATAATAATAGTGTTTATCCCTCAGTGTTATTTTGAGGATCAAATAAGATAGCATATGTAAAGTGCTTTGTAAATTTAAAGCATCATGTAAGTGTTAGCTGTTATTATTATTGTTAATTCTGTCAACCTATGTCCTCCAATATTGCTGGGAAATGTCAGGCTCTGGGGTCCATTGTATAAGTAAATAGGATCTGCTGTACACAGATGAAATTCAGAAGGTAGTCAACTCCCAGTTGTCTATGGTAATGGAAAGAGGCAGTATTGCGAGTTGTCCAAAGCAGCAGATCATCAAAAACTAATTTTCTTTTGAACACAACATGATTTTTTTTCCAGAGCAGATTTACCTTCCTAATCACATTTGGCGTAGGCTAATATTAAAATTACCCTGCCTTCCTGGGACACACACCAGTTGCATGCAAGAAGATGCCAGCTGGGAATTTAAATTTTTCTGTAGAACTCTTATAAATCAACACGTGTAATAGGTAGTCAACTCCATTTTCCTGGTTTTAGCTCTCTCTTGTCTTTGTCTGTGATGGAAGGTGGAATGTCATTTTTGCGAAGGAAAAATTGTGCAATGTTTTCTGTCATCGTAACAGCCTAAATATTTTGGCCAAATAATCCCATCTGGCAGTATTTTCTTGATGGGGGTAATTTGGGAGTGTCTTAATATCCCCAAACAAATAACGATTTCAGTCAACCCAGTCTGATATTTGTTGGTAAAACTGTGCTTTTGAAACAGAACCAAGGGCTCAAAGTTTTTCCACCTAGCTCTCTCTTCCTTGACAGAGATTGATCACTCAATGTTCAGTGCCTATCCAAGGGGTGTAAAAAGTTGTCAAAAGCTAGGAGGAGAATCCTAGATTTCACTCAAAGGGTAATTCCCTAATGTAGCAAGCTGAAGATAAAGTTTTTATTAAGGTGATGGGCTTCTCCATGTGTCAATTTCTTCCCGAATCTTTCTCCTTTAGTTGCTTCTCTCTAAAGAGAATATGGAACCCAGTGTCTTCCCTCTCTAAGTTGTAAGTCAGAGGACCAGGATCTCTCTTCTGGCAAACTTGCCAACTTCTGCCCCTCTTGCTGGTATGGGCTGTATGGAGTAATCAATCTCTACCAATGAGGAGAGTCTTATGTAAGTGGTTTTTGGATCTCTATTTATAGAAGTAGACCCATACAGAATCAACATGTGTTCAAGTCAGAGGGAGACATTCTGTGTGGAGGTGGGTGCTGGTGTAGACATGCCTTTACTCTACTAACCCCATTAGTGAAACATGGAATCACAGAAAGTTAAGATCATGTGACTTTAGTGCTAGATAAAGCTCCCTGAAGGCAGAGACTTTTATTGCGCCAGTATGAAGTGCAGGGTTGTCATTGTTGCTAGTTGTACCTGACTCTTTGTGACCCCATTTAGGGTTTTCTTGGCAAAGATACTGGAGTGATTTGTCTTTTTCTTCTCCAGTCCATTTTTACAGAAGAGGAAACTGAGGTAGGAACGGTTAAGTGACTTGTCCAGGACCACCCAGCTAGTGTCACACACCTGAGGCCACATTTGAACTCATCCTCCTGGCTTCAGGCCTGGTGCCACCTAGCTGTCCTCGGCACAAAATAGATTCATAATAAAAGTTCTTGAACAAATTAATACCTACTGGCGCAGTAAGCGTGGGGTCAGAAAGACTGAGTTCAAATCCAGTCTAAGACATTTAGTAGCCGTGTGACCCTGGGCAAGTCACTTCACCTCTGTCTGCCTGGGTTTCTTCATCTGTAAAATGAGAAGCACTTACATTTCAGGATTGTTGTAAGGATAAAATGAGATGTTGGTACAGTGCTCTGAAAACCTTAAAGTGCTATATAAATGCTAGTTATTATTATAGCTATAGGAGGTAACTTGAAGATGATATTGTCTCAACTTTCAATTAGTTTATTTCTATTTAATTTTATTTTTTCTTTATTCTAAATGAATTTTACTGCTGCCTTGTGTTTTCACGTCAGGGTCATTCCAGATAAAGTCCTCCTCACCCCTCTCTTCAGCATTGAACCCTGCCTTGTAACAAAGAAAAATGCCTATCCATGTATGTAGCATTCCATGCCCATAGACCTCCACTTTACTTCAGAGAGAAGGGTGGAATGCCTTATTCTTCGGGTGCCTCACTTAGAGATAAAAAAAACCTGAAGTCCAAGGATGAAGACCACCCAGTCAGTTACAGGGAGACTCTGGACTATGAATCTGGTTTCCAGACTCCTGGTTCTGTGCCTTTCCCTTTATTTAATTGCTTTGGGGAAAGAAAAAAAATAGTTTTATACTGATGCAAAATCCACTTGCCCTTTCTCTGAGAAGGAAACTTTCCCCTTGGATACCAGAAGAAAAGTCCACAAACGCAAACTTAACAGCCTGTAACAATTCCAGAGAGGGTATTGAGAGCAGTGAAATATTGATCTTGGCCAAGGTCCTTAATGCATCTTGAGTTGTGTAAATGGCTGTCCTTCTTTTCAATGGATTCTTAGAATCCATTTAATCTTTTCCTGAATAGCCCCAAAGATTTTTGAGACTCATGTACTACATCAAATTTATATGGTTAAATTGTCCCTGTTTTTAAGAACAAAGAGTTGTTTTTCCTTTGGTTATGGGGGTATGGGGTGTGGTTAGGGTGGGCATGGGGGTGGGAGCAGCAGTGAGATGAGGTGAGGAAAAGGTTCCCTAGTAGCATGAGTTGGAAAATGAGCTTCTCTTCCAACTCGAGCCACAAAACTGCTGAACAGTGACGTGGGTGTGACTGAGGCAGTAGCTGTGTTTCCTAGAAAAGGCCTGATTGAAGGCCAAAATCTAAAACCGGGATGGATGCTTTCGGTACTGACGCACTTATTCATAGGACATCTGTCATTTATTGAACTGGAACATTCAAGTATGAATGCCAGAGTACAATGTGGCTGGTGCCAGTGATAGATCTTAGGATGTGGCAGCAAAGGAGGTCCTTGCTCTTAGTGCTTCCTTCCCTAAAAGGCACCCAAAGAGTCTCCTCAGTTCCATCCTGTGAATCCAGAGCTTCCTTCAAAGCACGGTGAGGCTGCTATCACCTTTATTATTGTTTGTTCTTCAGTCATTTCAGTCATCTGACTCTCCATGACCCCATTCAAGTTTTTCATGGTAAAGATACTGGAGCAGTTTGACTTTTCCTTCTCTGGCTCATTTTACAGATGATGAAACTGAGGTAAGCAGAGTTAAGGGACTTGCTCAAGGTCACACAGCTAGTGTCAGAGGTTGGATTTGAATTCAGGCCTTCCTGACTCCAGGCCCAATGCTCTATCCATTGAACTACCTAGCTGTCCACCAAAGGGGTCCATGACACAAAAATTAGCTTTTAAAAATCTCTGCTTTAGGGATCTGATTCTATTATCCTATTGCCCCTAGGCAAGCTAGGATAGTGCAGTGGATAGAGTGCTGGGCCTGGACTCAGGAAGACCTAAGTTCCAATTTGAACTCAGACTCATAACTACATTACCCTGGGTAAGTCATTTAACCCTGTTTTCCTTAGTTTTTTTTCAACTGTATAATGGGCTTAATAATAACATCTATCCAAGGTAATTATGACAATCAGAGGAGATGGTGTTTGTAAAGGGTTTAGCACAGTGTCTGGCACATAGTAGGAGCTTAGTAAAGCTTGTTCCCTTACCAAAGTATTAGTTCTGTCTTCCTCTTGAAATGGCTCTTCTACCAGGGGCCAAAATCTCCCAGTGCATCTTGGGCCATCTCCAGTCATCCTGAAGAATATCTGGTCACTGGATTCAAATGGTCCTGGAGGAGAAGTGAGGCTGGTGACCTGCACAGCCCTCCCTCACTCAAAACAAAGTCAAGTGCAAGTCATGTCATCATTTCTCGGATGGCAACAAAGGATGAACACAAGTATGAGTCTAATAAATGCTTATTTATTGGGTTGCTTTTTTGTCTTTAGGGATGCTTGTTGAATTGAGATGCTGATTGCCTAAGCCCCACTGCTCTTTCATCTCCGTTTCCTCCCTCCTATTTTGCTACTTTGATTATGCCTCCTCACCATCCTCCCCCATTATCCAATCTGTTGTGAAGTCCTAACATTCCATAACTTGTAACATCTCTGTAATTCTCCCCTTTCTCTCCTCCAGCTGCCATCATCCTGATCCCCTCATGCCTGGACTGTTTCTGCAGCCTACTGGCAGATCCCTCTACCTCAAGTCTTTCCCCATTCCAATCTTCATCCTTGACTCAGCAGTCAAAATGATCTTCCTTAAACACTGGCCTGACCATCTTTTTCCCCTAGTCAACAAACTGCAGTGGCTACCTATTGTGTGCGGGATCAAATATAAAATCCTATTTCACTTCTCATAACCTGACTTTTTCCTGTCTTTCTAATCTTACACCTCACTCTTCCCCACATACTCTGTGACCTAGTGACACTAGCCTCTTTTCTGACACACCATCTCCTAACTCTGTATTTTTGCCAGCTGTCCTTTGTGCCTGGAACCCTTTTTCTCCTCATCTCTGTCTCGTGGCTTCCCTAGCTATCTTCAAATCTCAGCTAAAATCCCACCTTCTGTATGAAGCCTTTTCCAGTCCTTCTCAATCAGTGTCTTCCCAATTTGTTCCCTATATATCTTGATTGTATAGAATGGATTTGCACATTTCCTCCCCATTAGACTGAACTTCATGAAAGAAGGGACTGTTTGTTTTTTGGTATGACAACAAACATAATGCCTGGCACATAGTAGGCACTTAATAAATGCCAATATTTATTAAATAAATGACTGAGCAAGAGTGGGCATTAGCAGTGAGTTACTGCTAATTGGATGTGGCAAGGGAATGATAGGGAGAAGTTAATAATAATTCAAAAGTGATCCTGGAGGAATCAGTAGTGAGCATGGGAAAGCTGTGCTAGTTTGTTTTATTTTTATTTTCAGCAAGGCAATTGGAATTAAGTGACTTGCCCACACAGCTAGTAAGCATCTAGTATCTTAATTGAACCTGGGTGCTCCTGTCTCCAGGGCTGGCACTGTATCCATTGGGCCACCTAGCTGCCTGCTAGTTTGTTTTATAAAGGAAGGTGGATGAATTTTATATTTAACTGTAAACCTTTATACAGTATTACTACCCCTGGGAGGACAGAGAGTTCACCCTCCAATTAGGAATTTCTGGGTAATACACTTTCTAATCACAGTTAGATTTCCCTAGCAACGACTTGATGATGGAAGTTTTAGTACTGTATTTCCCTTAACTCTTCTCCTGACTTAGAAAAAAACTCAGAATGCTAGATTCTTTTCTCTTTATATAGCCAGTGCCTACCCACACAAGGCCAAGCTCAAATCTGACCTTATTGTTACATTTTCTTTTAATAATATTTTGAGTGACACTCAGAAAATACATCATGGATGCAAGACAGCTTAAAGCTTATAGCTGGCCAAAAATATGTGATCAAGGCAGTAATTCAGAACCAAGAATTGAAGATGAAGGCAAGCCTCCAAAGAGTTTCCCTTGGAGTTCTTTTTTTTTCTCCTTTCCTTTTCCCCTTCCCATAGGAGATCAAAAAGAATCTCAGCGTTAAGAAAATGGTAGAAGGAGGGCTCAGATCCTGACAGATCTTAGTGATTTGTTTAAAGAGCAGTTCCCTGAAATGATTCTGAAAGGATGCAGTTTGGCAATCAGAAATTAAATAAGAGTTATAGGAACTTTCTAACTCTAAGTTAGATAAAGTCTTGGGACAGAGACCTTCACCTTGGTTAGTAGGAAGAATCTTTAAAGACAGACAAAACATTTAGCTGACTGGTTGTTTTGTGTCCAAAATGCTTGGTCCTTGGTGGTGAAGGTTCTCTTTTTAGAGGAAAAAAAAAGCCTTTGAGAATGGACATATTCTTCTTAAGGGGAGAAAAAGAAAAACAATTAATGGTTTTCCCCTAGTCTGGTACTGGATTATGATGGCTCTGCCTCGTTAAAAGATCTGAAACTTAAACCTCTGGGATGTACACTAAAAGACATGTATTGTCATAAGAAATGACGAAATGGATAGTTTCATAGAAAACTGGGAAGACCTCTATAAACTGATACAGAGTGAGGGATGAGAACTGGGAGAACAATTTATACGACAGTTTTGTATAACATTATAAAGAAAAACAACTTTGTATGCTGCATTGATCAATACTACAATAAACCATGGGTCCAAAAGACCAAAGATGAAACATGGCTTTCTACTCCTTCCAGAGTTGATGGACTTAAAATGTGGAAGGAGACATACATTTTTGTGTATAACCAGTGTAAGAATTTGTTTTACTTGACTATGAGTTTTTGTAAGGAGGGTTTTCATTTTCATTACTTTTTTGATTTTCTCAGTAGGGAAAAGGGGGAGGCTCAGATTATAAAATGCTCATAAAAAATTTTTAAATGGTATGTGGTAAAGCCCACTCTTACTCTCATGGTAAGGGGTTAGCCCTTCATCTAAACATCTTACCTGAGGCTGGAAGGATATAGAAACTGAATAATCATTTACCCAGCAGCAGAGAATGTAACCATAGGACCAGAAAAGCATATTGACCACATGATACCAACAGGGAGCAATACCTGGCAGAGGTTATACAATCCATTCTCCCTTAGAAGGGGCCACATACTTAATATATGCTTGTTGACTGACTGACTGACATACCTCAGGAGACCAATGAGAAATAGGTCACTTATCATCATGGACAAATTAATGCACCATTCTGAGTTTCATTTTTCTCAATTTTAAAATTAAGGAGCTGAACTAAATGATTTCTAAGGTCCCTCCCACCTTGAACTTCTAGGAATCTATGTAGTCCTCTTTTTAGGAATTTCTAGAAGGTCAGAATAAAATGTTTCTTTACCTGAAAAGTTCTTGTAGGAATTTCTAAGGGCCACATGACACAACGTAGCTCTTCAATACACATTGTCTTGTTCTCTGTTTGATGGGTAGACGTTGGTTAGTTACATGAGGACAGAGGCCGAGTGTTCTGTTTCTGTGCCAACCAGCAACAAGGTCCTCAAGGGCCTAATGCCAGAGGATTTCATAGGATCTTGCCAATTCTAAATTCTGTGATTTAATAAATAGTTGATAAGCGATTAGTTTCCCAAATTAAGTAATATCAAAGCAATGTCTTCAGTCAAGGGTACACAGTAATTTAGTGGGAGAAGACAGAATCCTGCTATCCCGGCTTTGTGGTTTATTAAGTTTTTAGCAGGTCCCCAACTTTTTCTGCTGAGTTGAGGTTTAGGAAGAGGAGATTTAGGAAAGTTAATATTTATTTCCACCTGAGTCTTGCATTGTAATTGCCTTAGAGGTTCAATATTTCCTGTTCTTTCCTTGACTCAAATAAAATAAATGAATGGATCACTGAGTATTTACTGTGTACAGAGAGGGTATACAATATCCTCTATGGAGGATACAAATAATAATTCAAATTTATGTAATATGTAAGGTATGTGTGTGCATGCCCATTTGAATATATGTATGTTCATTTGTCAGCATGTGACTTGTGGGAAGAATCAATAGATGATCCTGGAATCTTGTCCACCCTAAGTAGGAAGAGTCTGGTGGTTCTGTTCTCCATTCTCTGAGAGGGATTCTAGGCTAGAAGTACATCTGTTCCTCTAAATATTACTGCTCTAAGGGTGCAATAGGTTCTAAACAGAAAATGTTGCTTAATGGATCGCTATTTTCTAAAGGAAGGAGAATTATTTCAAACTTACCACTGCAGGCTTAACTTGTTCCCACTAAACGCTAAATACACAAAAGACCATCACAAATAGTGAAAGTTAATAAAGCCATTTATTCAAGTAAATAGCAAACAGAAATTGAAGGTATATAGAGTAGAATACATCAGAAAATAAAAATGAATAAGTTCTTTAGATGGGAGTGATAAGAGATCTTAGCTCTACCAAGAGAGAGAGAGGCTCTGATATCACCTAAGGGAATATTTCCTGAAGTCTCTAGGGAGGCTAACTGGAAATCAGGGGCATGTTGAGGAGCTTATGTCTGCAGTTTCCAAATTCTGTCTATTTCCACATCTGGAGTTGGTCTCCAAAAGATTCTGGCACCAAGCATGTCCTCTCTTAAAAAAAAAAGATATCTCTCCTTTCCAGTTCTCTTGTACTAACTCTACCCCTCACACAGGTACCCAGCTTTGTGTAAGCATTCTCTCTACCAACTAGGAGAGTCTCATGAAAATGCTCCAAGCTTGGCTAGAAACCCAGATTGCAAGAGTGTCTATCTCATACATTATTTAATTTGTCTTCACAGCTACCCTCTGAAGAAAGTGGTGAAAGTGCCATCATCGTCTTTTCCCAGAAGTGACTGCTCCATAGTCACACAGCTAATAAAATGATTGATTTGAAACTTGACCCAAGGCCTCCTCATTCCAAGTTATGTACCTTTTTCTAATAATATATTATCTCTTAAAGAAGTATATAAGGCATAGTTCCTGACCTCCAGGAATTTTCAATGTAGTCCCAGGCAAATAATTGATCATCCTTATTCCTTTTCCCTTAGGCATCCCCTTCCATTTCTCCACATACTTCCTTTCTACGTTATCTTTATAACTCCTCATTTTCTCACCATTGGCAGCATCCACATATATGGAAAAAGTGAAAAATGATTACCCTGTGAGAAGTCATCAGTCATTTGGTACTTCTAACACAAAGCCAGGATTTGAGGTAGGCAACTACTTAGCATTAAAAAATACATGGAAGGGGGTAGGAAGAAAAGAGCAGTTTTCAATATTACTTTTTATAAATGCATGTATTTTAATGTTGGAAAATTTCATTCTCTGTAACATATTAAGATATGCTGGTGTTTTTTTAAAGTTTTTGCTGTTCCTTTAGCTAATCTTGCCCTATCTTGCCTCTGTACATTTGATTAGGACATTCTCCATGCCAGATTTGTGACTATATCCTTCTTCATTATTGATTTATGACTATATCCTTCTTCATTATAGTCTCCTCAAGACTAAGGCCAGGTACTACCACCTCCATGAAGCTTTCCCTGGTACCCTCCAGCTCAATATGATCTCCCCCTCTTCAAGTTTTCCTGGGGTATCTCTCTTTTGCCCCATCACATTCTAGGTCATATTATCCTACTTTGTTGACATGCCATACCTGCTTACTCCAAGAGATCAGAAACCCTTTGGGGGCAAGAAGCATCATTTTTCATCACATAGATTAGATGCTTAGTCAACATTATAGTCAGAACTCTTGGTGAGGAATAACACAGGAAGTACAATTTTCAGACTTTTCCAAATACTGACAAATGCCTTGTCTCTTTTGTATTCCAGCATGGATAGAAGCTTTTTAAAGGTAGACTATTCCACTGCCCATCATAGTAGCTTTACAGATAGATGTGTTTCTCAAGATTTACTCTTGGATGAACAGATGCTGAAAATACTTAAGCTGTGGACTAGTGATCCATCATAAGGATAAATATACAGCAGCTGGTAATTTATAACTTCTGACTGCACTGAACCCCCAAACTTGGAAGTTAACCAACTGAGTAGTTAGAGAAAGTAGGTGAAGAAGCAATGGAGAGGATATATATCCTAGAAGCCACACTACAGTAGGGTTTTTTGTTTGTGTGTGTGTGTGTGGGGGGGGAAGCTGTGTTGGTTGTCATTGTTTTCATTCACTTGTGGGTTTTTGGAGAGGGGGTGGAGAATTAAGGTAGTCACCTTCAATCAGGTTTACCCATTAAGTGTACTACAAATGGAGGGAACTGATAAAGGGAAGATTCAGGGAAAGGTTCACAAAATTCTACATTCTTATTCTTTAGAGTCTCCTCTGAGGAAGAGGAGGGAGTAACATGGCAAATGACAGTTCTTGGTAGTGAGACTACGCAGTTTCATTGTTGTTCAGTTGTGTCTGACTCTTTGTGACTCCCAAATGAGGTTTTCATGATCAAGATGTTAGAATAAGATTTGCATTTCCTTCTCCAGCTCATTATATAGATGAGGAAACTGAGGCAAACAGGGTTAAGTGACTTGCCCAGGGTCACATAGCTAGTAAGAGTGTGAAGCTAGATTTGAACTCAGGAAGGTGAGTCTTCCTGACTCCAGACCTGGTACTCTACCCAATGTACCACCTAGCTTCTCTATGTAGTTAAGCACCTTGGATCAAGGAATTAATGAAATTTGGAGACATCTACCCTATGGATGCAGTGTTTCAGGGTCCTAAAATTAAGACAATCAGCAATAAAGTATATTCTAATGCCCCTTCTAATCCACTGCCAACTAATCGTTAAGATGTAGCCCTCACTAGGTGTATTTATTTCTCAAAAATGGACTTTCCAAGATAAAAGAGACTTAAGGATCCAAAGGAAGGAAGCCATAATGGTAGAATGACAGGCTGGGTGGTTGGCATTTTAGGGCATTCTGCCTGGTGTCACAGAATTAGAGAGGTTCACATTTGGAGAAGACCTCAGTGGGTCATCCAGTTCAGCCAGTATCTGAAAAAGAATCCTTCTCTTCAACATATCAGGAAACAAGTTGTCTAGTCTTTGTCTGAAGCCCCCTCACAAGGTGGAACCCCCTTTCTTCCAATGCAGCTCGTTGCCCTTTTGCAAAGCTGTACTTGTGAGAATATTTTGCCTTACCTAAAATCAACATTTGTCTCTTTTCCCCAAAATCCACAAAAATCCACAATAACACCAATAATAACTAACATTCACATAACAACTCTAAGTGCCAGGCACTGTACTGAGTGCTTTATAAATATTATCTCATTGATCCTCATAGCAACCCTGTGAGGTGAGTGCTATTATTATTAATTTTCATTTTACAGTTGAGGAAACTGAGGCAGAAGCTAAGTGACTTAGCCAAGGTCATCTGCAACAAATCCTCTGATGTTATGACCTGGGATCCTTTATCCATTTTGGCTGCCTTCTCCTGGACGCTTGCCCTTTGTTACTTCAAAATAGCCACATAGGCACAGCCTCCTCATAATGCTATCCCTGACTTTTGAAAGCATTGGTAGCCCATCACAGATTGCTAGACCTGGAAGACACCTTAGGGACTGACTCGCCCTACCCCCTTCATTTTATAAATGAGAAAATGAAGCTGAGAGAGGGGGGATAAAAAAACTTGCCCAAGGTAATATAGCTAGCTAGTGGCAGAGCCTGGCCTTCTCATTTTCAGCCCTGAAACTGCTAGATTTTCAGGCTCTGTGGCAGATGGTGGAGATAATATTTTCAGGAGAGGGGAGAGGAGGGGAGAGGAGGCCTCTGCTCATTGGTATGTCAGACCCTGACAACTGCAGTTAGAAAAGATCTTCTGCTTTGGTTCTACTGCCCATTAGGCCCTGTTCTCGTCTGCCGTGGAGAGGTATAAAGCACTCTGCTGCATCTGATGGCCCTGGTTCTGTCAGAAATAACAGAGAAATATCCCCTGATTTGTGCCAAAAGCAGGAGGCAAGAGGCCTGTGCTGAAGGGGCTGTCTCTCTAAATGCAAAACCATTCTTCTTCTAGTTAACTCTCCCCTCTCTGCAGTAATGGAAGAGAGCAGAGCCTCGATAATTCTTTCCCACGGATTACCCTAAATAATTTATGTTGGGATTTAGAATACGCTCCCTGACTTCTTCTCTCCTCCACCCCCTCTTCTCTTAGCATTACCTTCCTAATTATGTTTTGCTGAATTGTTAGGAAAATTAGTTTAGATCCTTGAGCACGCACCAAAAGGCATAGGAGTGGGCGGAGATAGGAGAACTGGGGAGAAGAGGCTTGAAAATGGACTTGGGGGCAGGGGAAACCCATCTTGGCATTGCAAATTGACTCCTGGTGTGAATAAATCCACAAGATCATCCAGCTCCAGATACTGACATCACAGAAGCAACTGAATCTTACCCATTTCCTCTCAGGGTTGTGGAAAGTGACAGGAGACAGATAGTCAATTTACTGTGAAGTTCAAAGTCAGGATCACCTACCCATGAGGCACTGGTTCTATAAATAACTGGCAGACAGTTATTCTTTCTGACTACCCACTTCTGTCACCTCCTCATTCCCATGCATGGGAACCTCAGGTGGTGAGTGGCAATAAACTCATGGTATATTTGGATGGCCTTCTCCTTGTAACACTTGGTGTCTTGTCTTGCTACCCTTGGATGGGGGAGTGTTGTATGTTTCCAGCTAGGGTTTGTGGCTCTTCCATTGGCTCATGTTGGCAGGGGAAGTACATTTTCTTGGTGGTCCACACAAAGTTTGCTGCTAGTATCATAAGGTCAAGGAAATCAACCTTTGGGGCAGCTAGGTGGCACAATGGAGACAGAGCAAGGTCTGGAGTCAGGAAGATTCAGTTTTCTGGGTTCAAATCCAGCCTCAGACACTTATTAGTTGTGCGACCCTGGGCAAGTCACAGAATCTTGTTTACCTCAGTTTCCTCATTTGTAAATGAAGCTGGAGAAGGAAGTGACAAACCATTCCAGTATCTTAGCCAAGAAAACCCCAAATGGGGTCGTGAAGATTCAGATATGACTGAAAGGACTGAACAGCAATCAGCCTTCATACTGCAAATTGAGCTACCTCGATGATCTTAGCAAAACAGGAACATGACTCACGTGAAACAATACAGAATGAAATGAGCAAAACGAAGAGAACATTTATACAGTAACAGCAATTTTGTTTTAGAACAGCTTTAAGGAAGTAAGTGATTTTGCTTATTATAAATACCCAAATTACCTACAAAGGACATATGAAGGAAGATGCTATCTGTATTCAGAGGAAAAAGTGATAAATAGATTATAGAATTATTATACATAAATATACATATTTGAGTCTAATGTTAGCCATCTCTAGGGTGAGGGTGGAGAGGGAAGAAAAAAGAAATTTACATGGTAACTTTATTATATATTTAAAAAGAATGGCAAGTTGTAGATTTGCAGTTTCATGCGCAGTCATCTTTCTTTATTATAACATGTTATGGAAATGCTTTTTTTAATTCCATAAATTAAAAACAAAATAAATAAAAATTTATTTTTCTGTCTGTGATGAAATTCATGCTATGTACTCTACTTGGATCCTATATAGGTGAGACTTCCTCACCAACTTCTGGCCAATTGTCACCAATGGTGTAGACATACTGGTCTAATAGAGACAGCAAGGCAACCTGAGGTAGAAATGGAAGGCAGCATGTACCACAAAAGTCAAACCACCCCCATCACTTTAACTACCACTGCCCCATATAGCCCAATAGAGATAGCCCAGGACCATAAACTCAATACCCCTGGGAACAGCATGTCACCAGTCTCCATACCACCAGCTGGGGTCCTGCAGTCATCACCAAGCGGAAAAGTCATCAAGCAGAAGGGGCTACTTTTTTGCCACTACCAACTGCTCCATAATTGTACTTTACCTTGAGCTGGGAAACCCAAGAACCCTTGGCCTCTTTTCCTCTATATGGGCAGCATTCCCTAGATCAGAGGTATCAAACTCCCTGGTATTGGGTCACAATGCATGCCACCAGCAAAATTCCAAAGTTTGACCCATATTAAAATATAATAGAGAACTGTTTAACAAAACAAAAACATAATACAACACAAATAATGTTAATTTGTGGTTTTCTAAATCAATATACAGTCCTCAGGGATCCATTTTTATTTGCACTTAACACCACTGCCCTAGACCACCCACACAGCTTCCAAGCCAGCTTTTGGATCCAGAGGCAACCCTTGTGGAATTACCTCCTCTCCCCACAACTATTTCTGTGGGCACTTCATCCATTGCTTCTGAAGACTCAAAAAAGGACATTTTAGCCACCATAATCCTTGGTGCTGTCCGGTCAGCTTCATATATGGATATGATTTTATCACTGGAAATGACATTAAGGAAGAGTCATCATCTGCTTTGCTATTGTACTCTAAAGACCAAGGGACTTTTCCATCTGACTCGTAGTTAGAATCTTCTATATACATTCTTTCCTTCATTAGCATGGAAGCACTTTGAGAGCAGGGATGGTGCTTAGCACGTAATAAATGTTTAATAAGTGATTTTTCATTCATTCATTCTTCCTGCCTCAGATTGGGCAATGACCTAGCAATGGATTTGCGGGGAGAGAAGTAAGGAGATGGAGGGTTGACCAACAACCCCCACACACAAAATGTATTTGGACCAATCATTGGAGCCCACCAGGGTCTAGCTGAGAAGGATGAGATCATGGAATCAGCAAGATCTTAGAGTAACTTTAGCAATCATCTACTTCAATCCTGTCATTTAACATTTTATGACAAGGTAGGCAGCTAGGTGGCACAGTGGGTAGAGCACTGGGCTGGAAACCAAGATGAGTTTAAATCTGGCCTCAGACACTTACCAACTGTGTGACTCTGGACAAGGAGCTCAACCCCATTTGCCTCAGTTTCCTCATCTGTAAAATGAGCTGGAAAAGGAAATGGTAAACCCCATTTTCTTTGCCAAGAAAACCCCAAATGGGTTCATGGAGAATTGGAAATGGCTGAAAAAGAAAAATGCTCAAGCTTCAGTGATAGTGATTCTCATGTTTCACCTAGTTTTGAAAGAACTGTAGTTAGAGAGTCCTGCTGGCTATACTTTCTTTCATACTCTGGACTCATTGCTCATGGTAAGGAAGTCAGAATCCTCCTTGTTCTCCATCGCCACTTCTGGATTCTCACTCTAACACCACCACCACTCATCCAGCTCTCTTCCTTTGAGGTTCATGCTATCCAAATTTATGAGCCAACAAAGGTCCTTATGGCCATGATCTGCCTCAGACACCCCAACTTTCTAATTATCAAAGTACTTAGTTCACACAACCTTCTCCCACACTGCACCTCAGCTATACACAGAGATAGTCCTACCTTTGATCATACCATCACCCTCAAGGATTCTGCATCCATGCTCATTAATTCCAAAATTCCTCTATCTGATCATAATCTTTGATCGTTTCATTTTCCCTTGTGCGTAACAACAATCCCTAGCCATGTTCTTTGTCCTCACTTTGACCTCCATTTGCCCCACCCCTCAATGCTTTCATGGGACATCACCTCTACACTGGCTAGCTTCTCTACTTTTCTTATCTCAAGCCCTTAGTAATATAATTTAATTCTACATAATTCTCTTCTCTTAAACCCTTATTCTCTTGTCCTTTTATCAATCATATCTTGTCAAACCCCAACCCTAGATCATTCTTACCATTTGTCTCCTTTACTTCTATTCACATACTGCTGAATACAGCTGGAAGAAATCACAAAATAGTGCTGACTGCATCCACTACAAATTTATGTTATGTTATCTCAACTCAGCCCTTACTGCAGCAAGGAAATCATTTTACTCCTCCCTAATCAATTCACATTCCCACTCTCCACAGATGCTGTTCCAAACCTTCTCATTTCCCCTCAGATTTTTCATGGTCTTCTTCCCCCTCATCCCTTTCTGATGAGGACCTTGCCTTATATTTCACTGAAAAAAAAATTGAAGCTATTAAGATGAGAGTTCCCTCTTTCCTCTTCCTCATCTTACATCCTTCAGACATTTTCCTCTACTCATATCTCTTCTTTTATTCTTGGCACAGATGAAGAGGTGACCCTCTCCTTGCCAAAAGCAGTCCTTCTATATGCAGCCTTGATCACATACCCTACAGATTGACCTCCCTAGTTCTCTAGTCTTTTTTTCTTTTTTTAAAAAAAATATTTATTTTTAGTTTAAAACATTTAGTTCCATAAGTATGTGAGTTCCAAATTTTCTCCTCCACCTTCCCCTCACCCTCCACAAAACTGCATGCAATCTGATATAAGCTCTACATATATATTCACATATATATTAAGCATATTTTCACATTAGTCATGTTGCAAAGAAGAATTGTAAATAATGGAGTGAACTAAGGGAAAGAAGAAACAAAACAAAACAAAATGAAAAAAGAGAGAAAGCAAATAATATACTTTGATCTGAATTCAGACCCTGATTCTCTCTGAATGTGGAGAGTTGTCTTAGAACCTTGCGTCACTGAGAAGAGCCAAGTTTATCAAAGTTAGTCTTCTCACAATGTGGTTATAATTTTGTACAATGTTTGCCTGTTTCTGCTCCCCTCACTCAGCATCAGTTCATATAAGTCTTTCCAGGATTTTCTGAAATCTGCTTTTTCTAGTCTCTTTTCTTTTTTAAAATTAATTTACTTATTTTTAGATTTCCACGAGATTTTGTTCCAAATTTTCTCCCCATCTTTCCCTCCCCCCCACCCTGAGATGGCATGCATTCTGTTTACCCCTCCCCCAGTCTGCCTTCCCTTTTATCATCCCCCTTTATCCTCTTCCCCTTTATTTTCTTGAAGGGCAAGATAGATTTCTATACCCCATTGCCTGTATATTTTATGTCCCAGTTGCCTGTAAAAACAATTTCTAACATCTGTTTTTAAAACTTGGAGTTCAAAATTCTCTCCTTTCTTCCCTCCCCACCCACCTGCATTGAGAAGGCAAACAATTCAATATAGGTTATGCATCTGTAGTTATGGGAAACACCTCCATAATAGTCATATTGTGAAAGACTAACTATATTTCCCTCCATCCTATCCAGCCCCCAATTATTCTATTTTCTCCTTTGACCCTGTCCCTTTTTTAAAGTGTTTGCTTCTGATTACCCCTCCCCCATCTGCCCTTCCATCATCACCCCCTCCTTATTCCTTTCCCCTGTACTTTCCTGTAGGGTAAGATACCCAACTGAGTGTGTATATTATTCCTCCTTAAGTCAAATCTGATGAGAGTAAGGTTCACTCATTCCCTCTCACTACCCCGCTCTTGCCCTCCATTGTGAAATCTTTTTCTTATCTCTTTTATGTGAGACAGTTTGCCCCCGCATCTCTCCCTTTATCCTCCCAATATAATCCTCTCTCACCCTTAATTTAGTTTTTTAGATATCATCCCTTTATATTCATCTCACCCTCTATGTATGTATGTATGTATGTATGTATCTGTCTGTCTGTCTGTCTGTCTAGCTAGCTAGCTAGCTAGCTAACTATATTTCCCAACTACCATAATACTAAGCAAGGTCTAATAAGTTATAAATATCATCTTTCCATGTAGGAATGTAAGCAGTTCAACTTGAATAAGTCTCTTATAATTTATCTTTCCTGTTTATCTTTTCATTTTTCTCTTGATTCTTGTACCTCAAAGTCAAATTTTCCATTCATCTCTGGTCTTTTCAACAAGAATGCTTGGAAGCTCTCTATTTCATTGAATGACCATTTTTCCCCTGAAGTATTATACTCAGTTTTGCTGGGTAGGTGATTCTTGGTTTTACTCCTAGTTCCTTTGACCTCTGGAATATCATATTCCAAGCCCTTCAGTCCCTTAATGTAGAAACTGCTAGATCTTGTGATATCCTGATTGTATTTCCATAATACTTGAATTGTTTCTTTCTGGCTGCTTGCAATATTTTCTTATTTATTTGGGAACTCTGGAATTTGGCTACACTATTCCTAGGAGTTTTCCTTTGGGATCTCTTTCAAGAGGTGATGGGTGGATTCTTTCAATATCTATTTTACCCTCTGGTTCTAGAATATCAGGGAAGTTTTCCTTCATGGCTTTCAGGTAGTCCAATAATTTTTACATTATCTCTCCTGGATCTATTTTCCAGGTCAGTTGTTTTTCCAATGAGATATTTCACACTGTCTTCTACTTTTTCATTCTTTTGGTTCTGTTTTACAATTTTTTTGATTTCTCATAAAGTCATTAGATTCCATTTGCTCTATTCTATTTTTGAAGGAATTATTTTCTTCAGTGAGCTTTTGGACCTCCTTTTCCATTTGACCAATACTGCTTTTTAAGGCACTCTTCTCTTCACTGGCTTTTTTGGACCTCTTTTGTCATTTTGATTAGTCTATTTTTAAGGTGTTATTTTCTTCAGCATTTTTTGGGGGGTTTCCTTTAGCAAGCTGTTGACTTGTTTTTCATGATTTTCTTGTATCACTCTCATTTCTCTTCCTAATTTTTCCTCTACTTCTCTTACTTGATTTTCAAAATTCTTTTTGAGCTCTTCCATGGCCTGAGACCAATTTGTATTTTTCTTGGAGGCTTTGGATGTAGGAGCTTTTTCTTTGTTGTGTTCTGGTTGTATGTTTTGATCTTCCTTGTCACCAAAAATAGGATTCTATAGTCTCACTTTTTTTCCTTTGTTTGCTCATCTTTCCAGCCAAATACTTGACTTTCTAACACTTTGTCAAGGTAGGCCTCTGCTTCCAGTTGGGGGTGGGGCTTCAGGGGTTTTGTATCAGTCACTCTATCCCTTATTGTCTGTGGGCCCAGAGTTCCAGAAGCTGCTGTTGCTGCTGCCACCCCTGCTACTGGCTCTGCTGCCTCCTCCATAACCCAGGGGCTGGATGTGGCCTGATCCCAGCTGGACTATGTCCCTTCTCACTCAGATCCCATAGAGTTTTCCCACTCACCTTCTATGCTTTCTTTGGCATTTTTTGGTTGAGAAGTCTGGAAACTGCCAGAGCTGCTAACGATTCAGTTCCCTGGGGCCTGCTTTGGGCTGTCTGTCCTGGTGCAGACCATTCCTGGACTGCACTCTGCTCCCAGTCTGATGTGAAAGATGCTTCCTGTCCACATTCCAGGCTCTCTTGGGCTGGAGATTTGTTTCACTCTGTCATTTTGTAGGTTCTGTAGCGCTAAAATTTGTTTAGAGTCATTTTTTACAGATATTTGCAGAGGTTTGAGGGGGAAAGCTCAAGCAAGTCCCTGCTTTTACACCACCATCTTGGTTCCATCCCTTTGGTCTCTTTTCTTATCAATTGTTTTCTCCCTAACTACTAACTGCTTCCTTGCTACCTACACACAAACCTAGGTCTCTTCCACCTTTAAAAAAAAACACTCACATGATCCTACCATCTACACTACTTATTTTGCATATCTGTTCTTCCCTTTTCAATTAAACTCTTGAAGCAAACTCTAAACAAGGTGCTTCCATCAACTCTCCTTGCTCTCTTCTGCATTTTGGCTCCTGACATCATCATTCAACTGACACTGCCTTCTCCAAATGAGCAATGACTGCTTGTCTAAGGACCTTTTCTCAGTCTTCATCCATCTTGACCAAAGGCTACAAAACAGAGACATTTGTCATGTTGAGCATCCTCTTTCCTTTTGGTTTCCTCTTGAATTAGGAATTCCTCTTGAAGTTTTGGTGACACTGCTCTCTCCCAATTCTTCTGCTTGCCTGACTGCTTCTTCTCAGTCTCCTTAGCCAGTTCTTTATCCAGTGTCTCACCCACTAACTACACTGTCCCCCAATACTATTTCCTGGGTCCTCTCTTTTCCCTTTACACTATCTTACCTAGTGATCTTACTAGCTTCTGAGAGTTCAATTAATTTTATGTAGATAATTTCCAGATCTATTTAGCTCTGCTCTCCTGAACTAAAATGTCGCATCACCAATAGCATGTTAGACAACTCAAACTTGTTCCTCTTTGAGAACGAGGGATGAACAGTAGATATCTCAAACTCAAAATGTCCCAAACAGAACTCATTATTTTCCCCTATGCCCAAGCTCCCTCCTTTTCTGGAATTCCTTATTACTGGGGTGGAGATGGAAACAAACCACCATCCTCCCAGTTATCCTGTTTCACAACCCCAGAATCATTTTCCTCTCTTCCCTCTTACTCACCCCACATATCTAATCCATTTGCCAAATCTTGTCATTTCCATGTTTACAACATTTCTCATATACATCCCCTTTTCTCCACTCAGGCAGCAACTACTCACGTTCAGGTCTTCATCACGGCTCACCTAGATTATTGCCATATTCTCCTAATTGGTTGCTTCGCCTCACGTCTCTCGCTGACTCTAATCCATTTCCCAATCAGCTGTCAGCGATTTTCCTGATGTATAGGTTTGACCATCTAGGTCATCTAAATCCTCCTTCTACCCAATAAATTCTAGTGGCTCATATTACTTTCAGGATCAAATATAACGACCTTTGTCAGTTATAGGTCTTTGTAACCTGATCCCTACTTACCTTTCTAGTTTTCTTACATTTACTGCCTTCCACATGCGCTGTGATCCAGCTCCTCTGATGTTTTTGCTTTTCCTTGTATATTGTATACTGCCTCCTATCCCTATAAATTTACACTGACTGACTTCCATGCCTGGAAATCTCCCCTACCCACTCTCCACCTCTGCTTCTTCATTTTTCTAGCTTTCTTAGAGTTGAAGCTGAAAGCCCACTATATTTTGGATGCCTCTCCCAGTCCCCCCAGCTATGAATCTCTTTCCCTCTGAGATTACCTCCCATCTCCTTTGTGTGTACATATGTGTATGTGTGTGTGTATATGTATATGCATACTGATGTTGTTGTATCACTTTTCAGTTGTGTCTGACTCTCTGTGACCCCATTTAGAGTTTCCTTGGCAAAGATACTGGAGTGGTTTGCCATTACCTTTGCCAGTTCATTTTACAGATGAGAAAACTGAGACAATTTCCCCCAGTTTAGTTATTTTCCCCAGTAGATTGCGATCTCTTTAAGGACAGGGGCAGTATTTTTGCTTTTGTATCTTCGGGTGCTTAGCACAGTGCCTGGGCTATAGGAAATTCTTTATAAATGCTTTTTGTTTGATTGAGCTAAGAGAGAAGAGAGAACAGACCAAAATAACAGAAATCCTAAAGGAAAGAGAGAAGGGAAGTTGGTATGACAATTTCATGAAATAATATGATGATAATATGAGATAAAACTGTCCAAATTCTCTTTAGCTCTTGTTTGCTATCTCCTGGCATAAGTTTCAATCTCAGTCCCTAAATCACAACTTCATGAAATAATCCCTTTGTTTATAAAATAAACTGATCACCAGCAGAAGGGGTCATAGGCTGGGGGTTGCTTGTGTTGTTTGTTATGCCCATACTGTCTACAACTGCCGGAGCACTGGGGATGATTACTACAGTGATTGGGGATTTAGACAGGCTGAGGCAATGTGCTCTGCCCTTCACACCTGCTGCTAATGGTCCTGCCCTACCTTTCATCTTTCACTCCCTTTCTTTGCCATCCCATGCAAACTAGTTGAGAGAAGGTTCAAGTTTTTGGTTATATCTTTGTTCGTTGCAACCCCTAGCAAAGTGCCCAACACACAAAAGGCATGTTTGGGTTTTTTTATTGTCGTCTCCTAAGAATTGTACTTTCCTGTATGGGCTAAAAATTAAGCCTGGATCCCAAGAGAAAGACATAACTGATTTGCACAATTCAGGCCTTAGGGACACTGTAGGCAATGTTTGTCCTTGAATATGCATCCCTGCATTTGGAAGAACTATTCTTAAAATAATAAGTGAAATTATTCTCTTGTGTTTGCAAAAGTGCCCATGACAATGAGGTTGACTCAGCAGGGCTTTATGCACTAGGATACTGTAGAGTTCAAGATGACCTCAGCTAGAACACAAAATGGCCTGGAGGGAAGCTAGAGTGTTCTCAAGTCACATCATTCAGGACCTGAAGATTATACCTCCTCTGCCACCTCATGTAATAGAGAATGCCAAACTTGAAGTCCTAAGATCTGACTGGTCACCATGGGTAAATCATTTAACCTCTCATGGTCTCAGTTAATCCATCCATAAAATAAGGGGTTTGAACTAGATGTCCTTTCCAGGTCTATATCCATGACCCTATCTGATCTTGTGATTTTGATGACATACTATGTGTAACCATGTAGATGTCTAAAGGCCGAGGTTGGGGAAGAGCCTGAAGGAAGAAAGGAAGGGAAGGAAAGGATTTGCTGAGTGCCTACCATGTGCCAGGAACTGTGCTAAGAAAATATTATCTCACTTGATCATCACAACTCTGAGAGGTAGTTATTCCTATTTTACAGTTGAGGATACTGAGGCTGATAGTGGATAAGGGTCTGAGGACAGATGGACTCATGCTAGGTTTAGGAACAAGTATGTAGCTTGAGATGGGGGATGGTGAACTCTTGTGGACTCACTAATCATCAATGGAAACAACTGATCTGGATTAACTAATCCTACCTCTTGAGGACTCTAATGAGAATGTAATGGGTGGGGACAAAAGGGGATTCATCCACTCAGCTAAACTTTATTCCAAATGGTTCAGAGTCTTCTCAACTGAGTAAACGTGAGCTTGAGGAATCCTAGGTATTCAGGATCTGATGGAATTCAAGCCCTTCTGTTTCATTTCTATGCTCTCCCCATTTTCAGTTTTGGTAAGTGTTAAATAGTGCTTTTACCTGAACCCAAAAAGAACCTGGTCACTTTTATCATCTATTATTAGTGCCCTTTCCCCACCCCCATATTATTATGTAATTATTCTACCTGTTTTGTATTTACCAGTTGGTATATATGTTGTTTCCCTCTGCTAGAATATACCTTGAGGGTAGGGACTGTTTCATTTTTTTGTTTCCATCCTCAGAACTTGGCAAGTGCCAGGCACATAGTAGATGTTTCATTACTTGTTGAATGAATGAATGCATGAAGGGTAATTGAGCTGAACTTTAGTTCTGGTTCTGTCACTAATTTGTTCTGTGACTTTGAAGAAGCCACTTTGAGTTTTTGATGACTCAGGACTTCTGCTCTCTGAACCTAATTGTCTATGGTCCCGTTCACACAAAACAGATGAGAATCTATATCACAGTTGTGGGAGAATATGTTTAATATGTAAAGTATGCCACAAAACAAAATTTTATTTCCTTCTGCATTACCCATTATTGTTCCCACATCTAACTAGGGCTAGTCAGAGTAAAAGGGGGCCTGATATGACATGGTTGGAATCACCCTACTCTTTCAGTAATATCTGCTCACTGTCCTACTTCTTCTCACAGTGCTGCCCCCAGCCTCAGGCTTCCTAAGTGCCTAAAGTTTTCATGTTAATTTAATCATTCTCCTGGATTAAGACATTGTCCTTTGATGACAGTTTAATCTCGATTTATAGTCAAAATAGCAATATGTTACCAGGAAGAATGGACTGTTAATACTTTATTTAATAGGTTTGTCATTTTAACTGGATGTCAACTTTTGAAGGCAGAAAGCCTCATGGGAATGGGAGGGTCCAAAGGTGGATTTAGTTGTGTTAGGACAGACCTTGGAAAGGGCAAGAGCAGTGGAAACAAATTAGCATTGCTCATTAGCAAGGGGCATGGTTGGATTTTACCATGAAAATCTGAGAAAGGAAAGATTTATTAAGAGTTCATCATTTGATCTTCAGAGGGTCTCAGTTTCCTTATCTGTAAAATAAGGAAGTTGAACTATACACCCTCTAAAGTCTATGACCCTACAAACCAGAGGTTATTAATCTTATTTTTAATGTCATGGTCCCCTTTGGAGGTCTGGTGACTTTCTTCTCAGAATGTTTTCAAATATGTAAAACAAAATTAATAGAGTTACAAAGGAAATCAATTATATAAAAGTAGTTATAAATTTAAATATATATATACACACATCTATACACAGACACACCCATGTATATAAATATGTATCTGTATATATTCAGTTCACAAACCCCAGGTTAAGAACCCTTGTTTTGTGTATATCTGATATAGATGAGGTCCTATATTCTCATAGGTATTACTGATATCAAGAGTAACTACTAAGGTGAATAGACATCAAGATGGGGAGTTTGTTCTAGAAACATTAGGACAGGGTCTAGAGGTTACATGTGATGTTCCAGGTCCTCAAGTTTGGCCCTTTGTAAATCCAAACTCCTTGTTTGCCTGGAATCTGTAGGTTCCCCATACCTGCATCAGGAGGTTTTGAAACGGGAGGTTAAAGGAGGCAGAGATCAGCTTAGTGGCTGCTTCTGATACAACCCCACCTTGCCAATGGCTCAACCTTCCCTACTTTTATTTCTCTGAAAGCACCACCTTAGGCTCGAGCTCCTCTTCACAGAGAGTTTCATAAAGCTACTATGCAGTGTGATTAATGACACAATAACTATTTATGCTTCTCTCAAGAGCAGAATTTATTGATTTACCAGCTGCATCCCATGAATTTTCTTTGTCTCCTAGGGAATAATTAACTGGTGCTAGTATGATATCAGAAAATTGCTAATTACTGTGATGAGTTAACACACCCTGATTTGGGAAACTTGTGGAACTATAGTTAGTGATGGCAGAACAGGAAAGGATTTGACTTTGCTTTGCTACATTCGGGTTCCCAAGAGGAAGCAGGGGAACACAGCTTGGCATCCTGCCATGCCTGGGGCCACCATTCCAGACACTCATTTTTCACAGGGGACAAGATGAGGCTGGGCAGGGATGGATGAAAGAGGGTGTTGGAGAGAGTATAACTGGGTGTGCTTAAGTCAGCAGGAGTTAATGTAATTTAAGCCCTCTCCTGTTCCCCTCTCTTCCCCCCCACCCCCCCATTGCTTGGTTGGTTGTTTTGAGAGCTAAGAAAACTGTTTCAAGAAGGGCAAGGGAAATGAGGTCAACATCAACAAAATTTGAGTGTGCCCCTTTCTCTCTCCTTCTTAATCTCCTTCCTGAATCTCAGGAAAAAAGAGGTATAGATCCCTGTGGCCTCAGACCTAATTCTCATCTCACCCTGACCCCTTCAGATGTCATATCTTCTATTTTCTAGCTTCCCTGGTCTGTTGGAACTGCTAGAGGTGACAGACAGAGAGGGATTCAGTAGTATTTGCATGTAAATACATTTAAAATACAGTTATTGGCCATTATTTAGAAATTGTCCCAATATGTAATTTAAAATATTAAATTTATATGTGACTCCTATGTGTATTTTAATGTATTTAATTGTACAACATGCATCATTTTTATTCTTTCTTTTAACCCTCTTTGAAGGAGTTTCCATGCCAATGAAGTCATGGGCCCAGGCCCTATCCCCTATCCCTTCTGGTTTTATACTAATTTTGGTTTTTGCTTTAACAAGATAGTTGATTCAGGAAAGATTCCCACAAGTCATTTTCTATCTGTCAAAATTTAATCAATTGAATACTTCTGTGATATATATTTTTCAGGTGCTTACCTTGTAGAATACCCTCTGATTCTTTTTTAAAAAATAAAGAAAGGGAGGGAGAAAAATCTGGAACTCAAAATTTTATAAAAAATGAATAATGAAAACTATCTTTACATGCAATTGGAAAATATTATTTCCTTTAAAAAAAGTATTTATATTGTATAGGCATGAAGCTTCTGTCTAGTCCACAGGGCTTTGGCCTCTGTCATTCCTTGTCACTAGTCCATATTTTCCAATTGTTTTTCATCATCCTTGCCTATTCCCACCTTTGCATTCAAGTCATTAGTATCATTTAAGCAAGTCATTGATGCCAAGAATATCAAAGATCCAAGGGATATGGATCAAAGAAAGGACATATATCTGTATTATATGTGTGTGTATGCACATACATATATGTCCTTTCTTTGATCTATAATCCCATACACACAGATATTACAATAAGTACGTACAAAAGTTTAACCAATTTAAGAAAATGCTATGAGGAGGAGTTTAAAAGAGCCTAGAATGCCCCTAATCACAGCGAACACTTGATTTAGTTGCCAAATGTAAGCAGGGCAGTCAAGAGCAACACAAGTTTAAAATATTAACTCATCTGTAAAATCTTACCAATTGTCTATTGCTGTTTCTAAGTATGGCTGTGAGTCATAGAACATTACAGTGTCCAAGAAATTAAAAATCGATATAACTCAGAGGGCACAATGGAAACACATATGGTAGGTGGGAGGAGATTGCGACACATAAGAAAGGAAAATTGGAATAATGGATGTCGTCAGGGAAATGTAAGAAAAAGTACAAAATAAAAAAAGATGAGCTGGTCATGTAGCAGGAGGGAGGGATAACTAGTGGTTGGCCCATGGGCTCCACTGTTAGCATTAGCTATGTTCTCAAGAGAAAGCAAAGAAAGTGACAAGATGGATTGGGATGGATGGGGTTTGGTCTATGTCACTGTTGAAAACATGGCGGTGGAGAATGACATAGATCACTGTATTTGGAATCAGAGGCCAAATTCTGGGGTCAAATTCTACCTCTTACTACACATTTGACATTGGGCAAATGATTTAACCTGCCTGGACCTCAGTTTCTCCATCTGGGAAATGATGGTATTGGACAAGATGGGTACTAAGCTCCTTTCCAACTCTTAACCAATGATCCACTGCTATAAGATCACAGGTCTATTTGACTATGTTCACTCCCATTTAACAAGCACCTATGTGTAAAGCAATATGTTGGACGCTGGGGATGTAAAGACAAAATGAAAAATAATTCATGTCCTCTAAGAGCTTACGTTCCACGCAGGTGAGAGGATACAAAATTTATATTTATTAGTAAATACAGTTTGAGGAGGGAGGGAGAACAAACTAGTGGAAAGATTTTGCCTAAGAGGTGATGCATGAGTTGAGCCTTGAAGGAAGTTATTAAATGTAAGGGGTAAAGTTAAGGTTTAGATTTACCAGGATTAATCAGTCAAGTATTTATTAAGCCCCTACCATGTGCCAGGCAGGCAGCTAGATCACTGGGCTTGGAATCAGGAAGATTAATCTTCATGAGTTCAAATCCAGACTCAGATATTTACTAGCTGTGTGACCCTGGGCAAGTCACTTAACCCTGTTTTCCTCACTTTCCTCTCTCTAAAGGAGACGGAGATGGCAAACCACTCCTGTGTCTTTGCCAAGAAAGTCCCAAATGGGGCCATGAAAAGTTGGACACAACTGAACAAGGACAACAAATGTACCAGCCACTCACCGTGTCAGGCTGTAGGTATGTAAATGCAATTCCTCCTCCCTAGGAACTCAGAGGAGACAGGAACATAAATAAGAATACATAGAATAAATAAAGTAGTTAATTACGATAGTTTGTTACAGAGGACACTAGCAGTGGAGAGCCTCAGAAAAGGCTTCATACAGAAGGTGGTGCTTGAGCTGCATCTGAAAAGCAGAGATGAGGAGGGAGTGCAAGGAACAGAGAGGGCTAGTTTGGAGCCATTGGGGAATACAGGAAGAGAAACGCCTAACAGGGATGGAAGGTTGGGGCAAGATTGTGAAGTGTTTAAAAGATTAACAGAGGAATATAGGTTTGATTCTAGAGACAACTGAGAACCACTGGAGTTTTATTGTATAGAAGAATCATAGGATCAAATCTGGGCGTAAGGAAAATCACTTTAGCAATAGTGTGGAAGTTCAACTGATATGGAGAGAGACTCATAGTAGGGAGACTACTTAGGATGCAGTTGCAATACTCTGTTGTTAGATCATTTCAGTTGTGTCTAACACATAACCCCATTTGGGGTTTTCTTGGCAGAGATACTGAAGTATTTTATCATTTCATTCTCCAGCTCATTTTGTAGATCATAAAACTGAGGCAAAAAAGGTTGAAAGACCTACCCAGGGTCACACAGCTAATAAGTGCCTGAGGTCGGATTTGAACTTATGAAGATGAGTCTTCTTGGCTCCAGGTTTGGTGCTCCATTCACAGTACCACCTAGCTCTCTCTTGCAATAATCTAGTTGAAAGGAAATGAGGATTTGAACTAAAGTGGTAGCTTTGTGAATTGAGAGATGGAGTCTCTCATGCAGTAGAGGTGGAAATGACAAGATTTGTCAAGTGACTGGTCACAGGGTGAGGCATCGAAGATAATGCCAAATTTGCAAGTTTGAGAAATTGGAAAAATGAGATGCCATCAACAGACTTGGGAAACTTTGGAAGAAGGAAGGGTATAGGGCAATCTGAGAATTGTTTTTATTAGTGATATTTCTTGAAATACTATTACTATTATTATTTACATATTGTGTATAATATAGTGTGTATATAGTGTATAATGTAGTATAATATTGTATGCATTCATTCCCACCTGGCAGTCTTTTCCTCTCTTTCCCTGGGAATATTTGAATTTACCTCATTTCTGGCTTTCCTCAAGGGGCAGGGTCTCTTAACTTGGGGTCTGTGAATTTGTTTAAAATATTTTGATAATTTATTTTGATATAATTAATTTCCTTTGTAATCCCGGTAATTTATTTTTTGCATTTAAGAACATTACCCTAAGAAAGGATCCATTGACTTCATCTGCTGATTCATGACACCAGAGAGGTCCATAACATAAAAATGGTCAAGAGCCCCTGCCCTAGGGGAACTCATGTCAGCTCATCTGCAGACAACTAAAAGTGCTAATAAACATTTTGGACATCTCACATATTTAATACCACCATACACGAATTTAAAGGGGATTTGTCTGTGAGGCTACTGTTGAGTCAATGAGACTACCAGTTTTTTTGCTTTCCAGAGGGGCCAGGCTCTCCATGTCCAAACAGTCAAACTCTCAACACCATTAGGAAAAATCTTAGAAGCACAGATAGAATTGGAGAATTTGGGTGTATGAAGGCAAGGCCTGCATCTCATTTCATGGCCAGCTTCTGTTGCAGTCTCGGCCCCTAGTGCTCTGGTTCCCATTTGTAAGAGTATTCCTTTTGTAACTGGTTCTGTCTTTTGCCATTGGCACAGTGGTCATCATTTCCACTCACTTCTCTGCTATACTCATGTCTTCTTTTTGTTCCCAGAAATCCCAACTCTTACCCAGTTACCATCTGAACCTGTCTCATGAGAAAGTAGGTGTTTTTTTTTTCCTATCAGTGCTTCAGTGCAATTCGTTGGCCCTATGGTATTATGGGAAGGCTGCCCTCCTCTGTACATATCCACTATATCAAAGTAGAACATATTTATCCTAAGTTCCTAGGACCTCAGTTCTTTTCTGAAACTCACAAAGACAAATCAGGCAGATGGCAACTCTTGCCATCTCCATCACCATCACAAATGAGTTTGAAGAACAAATTTTTAAATATTTATCGGGTACATTGTTCTGTGTGCCGTGAGTGGGTTTGTTGAACCAAACTGAATTGAGGGAAGGAGAAAAAAGTCAAGAATGATATGAAAGTAATAGAAAGCTTATTTCTTTAAAATATCTGTTCCTTAAAGTCAGTTTTCTGGGCTTCCTGGTTCAGTTTGGATGCTTTAAAAAAAAAGCATCCTTTTTTTCTGAGAAAGAGTAAAGCACTTGATTATATTCCTAGCTAGCAAGGAGGCTTATAGGGCAAAGAGAGAATTAAGGAATTAATTGTTAGTGGAAAATACACAGATGGAAGTTGATGAAAAATAAATATTTTTTGTCCATCTACTGCTAGAAGTCTACAAAGCTGGAACATAGTTGTCTATTAAGACAGAATCTCTCTACCCCCACCTGGCACTGGAAAGAAGAATTTGAAACAATAGAGCATTGTGACTTAATACGGTCATGCCAAGATGTGGGCTCCATTAACCTCTCTCCTGTGTCTGGGTTGGGTTTGGTGCCTTCTTGTCTGAAGAGCCCCTGAAAGTACAGAGACACCCTAGGGATTGGAGTGTGAGGTGAGAATCTTGCCGGGTGGCAGACCTCCCTAAAGTGAACAAAACAAGATGGAAAAAGGGAACAGTGTCTTACTAATAGACACACTTTGTCCATTCAGCTCAAAGACCTTGGCAACCCTCAGAATTTGGACTGTTTGCCCTCCTCTGACTCGGCTCGTTCTTCATGCCCTGACAATCCTTTTTACTTTCTCCTTCCTCCTTAGCCATCGCTGGTGGCCTGCTCTGAGCTGGACAACACATTCTTCTCCTCGTGTTCCATTTCTCTACATACTAAAGTCATTCATGGAGATGAAGTTGCACTAAGGTCAGGGAAGTGATGCTCCCAGCAGCTGGCTGAGGGCATTCTGCCCCATGCCATGGATCAGATAACTTCTCCAAGTCTTTTACAGCTCTGACAATACAAGAGCCTATAAGAGACTGTAGGTTTATGGTATTTAAAACTGGAAGGAATTAGTCCAACCCCCCTTTTTAACAAATGAGAAAATGAAAGCCCACAGAGCTGAATCAATTTGTCCAAGGTCACAGGTGAGTACTTCAACCAGGTCCCAATTAGTGTAAATAATGAATTCCTTGAAGTGGTCACATTATTCAATTTACATATTTCCATTAGGCTGGAACCAATGGCCATATTTTATATAATTATAAATTCAAATAGTACAAATTCAAATAGATGCCACTACTTCAGGGGATTCATTATTTGCACTAATCAGGATGTAGAGGTAAAGTGAAGATTCAGCTGTAGCCTCTCTGACTCCAAATCTAATGTTCTCTCTGTGAGACAATGGGTTTTTATTTCACCATTTTAGTCTTCAGTTGTTTCGGTCATGTCTGACTTTTCATAATCCCACATGGTGTTTGCTTGCCAAAGTTAGTGGAGCGGTTTGCCATTTCCTTCTCCAGCTCATTTCACAGACGAGAAACTGGAGTGAATAGGGTAAATGACTTGTCCAGGGTCACACAGTAAGTCTCTGAGACCAGATTTTAGTTCACAAAGACGAGTCTTCCTGGCTTCAGGTCTGGTACTCTACCCTCTGTGCCACCTAGCTGCCCATTTTTAAAATTTAACACCAATTTTCTACTTGATTCCCTTCTATTCCACTAATGTTAATTAAATGCATGATATGTACAATACATTGTGTTAGACCTTGAGGGAAATATGAAGATTAAATAAGAGATAGCCTCTGTCTTCATGATGGATCATACAATTCATCAGTGGGTAGGATTCCACACATCAATCAGCTGACAAACATTTATTAAGAACCTACTATGCTCCTAGTTAAGGGGCAACTAGGTGGCACAATAGATTGAGAGCCAGGTCTGGAGTCAGGAAGACCTGAGTTCAAATTTAGCCTCAGATAGTCACTAGCTATGTGACCCTGGGCAAGTCACTTAACCCTGTTTGCCTCAGTTTCCTCATCTGTAAAATGATCTGGAGAAGGAAATGGCAAATCTACTCCAGTATCTTTGCTAAGAAGACCTTAATTAAGGTCACAAAGATTAGGATACCACTAATTGACTAAACAATAGCAAATTCCAGGCACGAACAGATGCATAAAAGTAAGAGAGGTCAGGATGGCCATGAGACATGGTGAGCAGATCAGTATGCCCGGAGTGTTGGAAACATAGTGAGTTGTACAAAGTTAGGAAGGTAACCACCTTGTAGAGCAATAGTGTTGAACTCAAATTGAAATGGGGCCACCAAAGTATACAAAAGGATCCCTCTGTGTTGCATATTGACTTGGAAAGCTTTATATTAACATTATCTGTGCTCTAATGTATTTTTATTTCTTTTGCTAAATATTTCCCTAAGATTTTAAAATCTAATTCTGTTGCACTCTGCAAGCTAGGTCATGTGTCTAACAATTCTATTTCAGAGGACCTTGACTTGGTGCGTTTCATAGAGAAGGGAACTTAGAGTCAGAAGACCTGAGTTTAAATCTTGCCTCTGAGACTTAGCAGCAGTATGATTCTGGGCAAGTTATATGGTATTTCTGGGCCTCAGTTTCCTTATCTATAATGTGATGATATTGAACTTGATGGTTTCTACATCTAGGGCAGTGAGGTGGCACCATGGATAGAATATCATGTCTGGAATCAGGAAGATTCATCCTCCTGAGTTCAAATCCAGCCTCAGACACTTACTATCTGTGTGACCCTGGCAAGTCACTCCACACTGTTTGCCTCAATTTCCTCATCTATGAGCTGGAGAAAGAAATGGCAAACCACTTCAGTGTTTTTGCCAAGAAAACCTCAAATGAGGTCACAGTCAGATGTCACTGAAATGACTGAACAACATCTATGATCCTCTAAATGTTGGGGTGAAGAATTTGGGGTTCACCTATTTTGTAATGGGAGGTTTTGCAGGGTTTTGAGCAGAGGAATGATGTGATCAGATCTCTAACTGTTCTAGGAGTGGCATGAATAAGGATTAATCTGAGGAAGGTATGGTTAGGGACAAGTATGAAGCTGCATTTCTATTGAAGAGACAGTGAATTCCTCCCTCAACAGACTGAGTTCATGAAAGGGGTACAAGGACCATCCTCATACATTCATGAGGTACATGCTTATTTGTGTGAGGTTATGTCCCTGACAGCTTGGTGAGGACAGAGAAGAGAAAAGGAAAAAAACCACTTCTCCCTTATGAAGGGCAGTGGGTAAAACATTGAAGAACTGAATTTCACTTTTCTTTTTTTTAAGTGAAATAATCCGAATTTCTTTATCATCAAATTATATACTTTTCAAAATCTACCAATTCTTTAGTCATTTGGTTTTTTTTTTACTCTGTAGCTCTCCATGGCCCCATTATGTTGCAGATCTGTAAAATGGGCTTAATACTTTCAGGTAGCGAGAACAATCCTACCATATTATTTTTAACTTTCTCAAATCTGCCTTCTAAGAAACAGCACCATATCTCTTCTGGGGCCTTACAAGGTGTCTCAAAAGTTTCAGTCCAGTTTTAAGCTTAAAACTACACCAAAACTTTTGGGACAACCCACATAGTGTCAAGCATGGAAAACTCACAGCATCTGCCCAACATACTCTGTGTTTGTGTGTGTGTGTGTGTATGTATATATATATATATATATGTGCACACATACATATATGTATATGCACATATATACATATTTACATGCCTACATACCCATATATACATATACATATATGTATGTGTGCACATATATGTGTGTACATATGTATATTATATATATATGATTTGGATTTTTAGAAGTTCACTGGATTTAGCGTTAAGGACCCCTAGGTTTGAATTCTAACTCTGCTATTTCTATGACCTTGTGCAAATCATGTGTTATCTCTGAGTTTTATTTTCCTCCTTTATAGGATAAAGGAGGGCTTAGGTGGAGTGGCAGATAGAGTGCCCAGCCTGCAATGAGGAAGACCTGAGTTCAAATCTAAACTCAGACATTTACTACCTGGGTGACCCTGGGCAAGTCACCTAACCCTGTTTGCCTCAGTTTCCTCTTGTAAAATGAGCTGGAGAAAGAAATGGCAGACTACTCCAGTACCTTTGCTAAGAAAATCCCAAATGGGGTCATGAAGGGTCAGATATGACCGAAATGATTGAAAAACCAGAAAGGATAAATGGGGCTGATGCTGTATCACATCCTATGATAGTAGGATAAATTGGGATTGGTACTGGGACTGTGCTTTTATTGGTATAGGAAACTCCCCAGTGAGGAGACTTCCTCTACCAATATAGATGAGCACCTTCCCTGAAACTTATAGTTCTAAAAGTTAAGTGACTAGTGAAGGTCACAGTGTCAGTATGTGTCAAAGAACCCAAGTCTTCTTGGCTTGGAGGTCAGCTATCCAGCCACTACTATGCCATGATAGCTATGATCTTATATGTATTTACTTTTCTCCTTGTATAAGAAAGTTCCCTGCTCACAAACTGGTTGTATTCCAAAAATTTGTTTATAAGTTGGTTATTTGGAACTTAGAATGTGAGAACATTTTCCCACAAAATGAATGTTATAAATAGTGGTTACATTTCCAGGATAGCCCCCTCCCCAAAACTTATTAATCCATAATGTGAGTGAAATATCGTACATTTGAAACAAAATAATAGAAAACTATTGTTGCAATACCAGCAACTAAACAAAAAAGAAAGACAATAAAATTAAATAAGAATAAGTATAATTCTTCTCAATTTATTTTAAAAGCTTAGGAAAAATGGGTTTAATTAAAGGGGCATGAATAGGTAGTTGGAGACATATGTGGGGAATCTGAAGGGAATTTCTGGGTACTTTCAAGGGCTTTACAAGTTCATGACATTGTTTATTAGGTCTAATTTCACTTAAAAACTTGTGACTTTTATTTCCTTTGATACATGTCATCACTACCAAAATCCTTTACTCATTAGCCAGGACTAAAGTCATTTTGGGAGAGAGGGAGGTCCAAAAATGGATGGAAAAAGAATAAGAAAGTGACATTTTCTTGAGGGTACTTAGAGTTGAAAGAGAATGTAAAGGAAAAAAAGGGTTAAAGTGTCTTTTTATGTCTCAGGAAGTGATTGTCCAAGTTAGAATTAACTGATATGAGTGAAAAGTGAAAGACAGAAGAGAAGGGAGAGGCACAGTTTGTGTACAATCCTCCCAAGGTAAAGAAAAGAGATGAGAAAAGAGAGAGCTTTACAAACCATGAGTTACAAACCAAATACCACAAGTCATGAGGTATTGTGTTCAATCCAAGATGTCTTAGACATTGTCTGAAATGATCCAGATGCAAGGTTAAATTCAGGTGGGAAAAGAGAGAGAAGTGTATATAACTTCCATTTATCTGCCTGGGATATTCATCAGTTAGATGTTGAAAACTTTGTGATTATCTGTGTGTCCATCCCCCCCTCCCAATAATGTGCTTATTCACTTAACTGTAATCTCTTTTGTCTCTGTCAGTATAATTTCTTAGATTGTCACCTTCCAGACAGCAGAGACCATATCAGTTAAATTGCTTTGGATGGCCTCTAATAGAGAGCAATATACAAACAGGCATTTAATAAATGCTTTATGATGATGTATCACTGTCCCAGAGGAAAAATGCCAGGTATTCTGTAGAATCTAGATTCTGTCCCCGAAACATTCTTTTATAGTCACGAGCCTCACAGGTAAAGAAGATTTATACAAAATGCACAGAGATGAATATAATGGATTTTGATTCATATTTCATAATATTTTCTACTACACTACTTGATCTCCCAGACAGATTTATGAAAATACAGTATTTATTACATAATATCCATATTTTATTAAATCTGATTATATTAAGAATACAAGATTCTCAAAGCAGCAGCATCTCAAGTCTCTGTGGATTTGACTCTTGGCTGAGCTATTAAGGGGTAGATGTGAACTTTTTTTCCCCACTTGGTTTTATCAACAACTTATTCTATGACCTTGGGAAAGTCATTGCATTTGTCTAACTCTGTGATAGCCCTGAAAAGATGGTATTTGTCAATAGATGGAAGATTAATGATAGTGTTCAAACTTTAGGCATACTATGCTAGTCTTATCTTGTTCATTATGCAGTCAGTCCCCCTCTTTCCTTAGGAAAATCACAGAAGAGAACTTCTCCTTCAATGGAGGTCTTGTGTCATGTTCTGTTCCCCAGGGAACTCATACTTAGTTGGACACTTTAATAGATCTTTGGTTTCTTCCAAGGCTTAGTTGAGGACTCTTTGCTACGAGAAGTCATTCTTGGTCTCCGTAGTATGCTGTCCCTCCTCAAATGATCAAATTTCATCTTTTTGCGTTGCATCCCCTTGGAGAATCTAAGCACCCCAAGGAGAGTAATGAAAAAAACAACAGCACACTATTCTCTGTCTAGCCTCAATGCCTAGCATGCAATAGGCATTTAATACTGTTTACTTGAATGGAACTGAATGCCATCATGGCAGACACTCAATTCTATCCCCTTGAAAGCCTGATCGCTTACTCAAAGCATAGGTCTTTTGACCAGAAATGAAATAGAAGATGTTCAACTTGGGGGCAGTATGGTATAGTGTAAAGGTGGGGAACCTGTAGCCTCAAGGTCACATGTGGTCCTCTAGGTCCTCAAGTGTGGCTCTTTGAAACCCAACTTCACAAAACAAATCCCCTTAATCAAAGAATTTGTTCTGTAAAACTTGGACTTAGTCAAAAGGCCATACCCAAGGACCAAAAAGGTCACATGTGACCTTAAGGCCATGGGTTCCCTACCCCTGGTGTAGTAGAAAGAAGACTGAATTTTTAGTAGGAGAACATGGGTTCAAATCTCACCTTTTCTCCTTACTAAGTATGACTTTGAGCAAATCTCTTAAACTTTCTTTTGGTGCCTCATTTTCCTCATGTCTAAAATGAGGAGGGTCAGAGGACCTGGGTTCAAATTACATCTCTTTTATTTATAATCATGGGAAGTAATTTAACCTGTCTAAGCCTCAGTTAATTCATCTTCCAAATGAAGGGCTGGAGTTTGATTACTTTTAAAGACCTTTCCATCTTTAAATCTGTTACCCTAGGAACTTCAAGTGTTTGTAAAGTTTCTGCAGCATCCCTTCCCACCCCTCTACAAATATACACGTGCGCGCGCACACACACGCACACACTGTACCTCTGGATAGCTAGAATACTTTTCCTAACTAAAAGACATAAATGTAATGGCCACCAGTAGAATTAGAGACCAGCCAATTAGTAGATGATCTCTCTGTTGACGTTTATTGGTTTGTTTGTTTAATATAGAAGAGTTGGATCCTCATTTGTTTAATTTCTACATTTTTTCCTCATTAGAAGAGAAGCCCATCAAAATGGTGCTTGAGCTTAATTAAATTATGCATTTCTTTAGACTTTAACTGGCTGTTTTGGGGTTGATGGGAGTCATGGGGACAGAGCAGCCTCGATTTTTGCCAAGGTGAGCAGGGGTAATCAGTCCCTTCTGCCTCTGGAGTTTGACCGCAATAAGAAGGCTTTACTCCCCTTCAGCCCCAAAATAGAAGCACTGCCTGAACACTTAGATGTCATTGGCTCTATTTTTAGTCAGCAAAATAGCAAGGATACACACCCACAGTGGCTGATTCTGACTGGGATGAGATATGGCTGCTTTTGACCCTCCATTCATACTTATTTCTGGTTTCCCTGGAGGTGTAACACTCTACCCTATGCCATCATACCAAATACCACCCAAACCAAACATTTCTGGGCAGAGAAGTATGAATAATGACCCAATCTTTGCAGCTTTATAGCGCCCCTTGCTCCTGGGGTGTAATCTCTGCTCCCCTGCATTTTTGATTGCTACTTTGGACTTTCTGGAATTTTAATGGGTAAGGAGGAGACAAAGGACTGTCTTTGGCTTCTACTTCTGAATCTTCACATTGAGACTCTTGGACATTTTAATTAGCCGGGGGAGGGGAGAGAGAAGAGAGAAGCTAGAAGGGGACTGGACTGGCTTATGCTTACCCTTGAAAATTATCATATACAGCATGAAGATGAGACCTGAGCTCGCATGGCCTTGCAGATGGCTGCTGTCTCTTACGTACAAATAATTCTGTAGTGTCAGAGGTCTGGTACATTGAGGTTCCTTTCAGAATTCAACAATGGAAGAAAGAATAAAATAAATTATTAAGTGCTTTCTTAGTGTCAAGCCCTCTACTAAGTACTGGAGATATGAATAGAAAAACAAAACATCCCTTGGTCTCAAGGAGCGCACATCTTAATGGGGGGGAGGGGGGTGTCCTGGGGGGAGGAGCAAGCATAAGTGTGACAAAGAAGAGCTATTATTTAACAAGAAAGGATACTAATGTTTAACCAGCAAGCAAAACAAAGCATCAAGTCTATCTAATACATTGTTTAATACAAATATCCCTGCCTTTATTGAGGTAGATAAGTAGTTTGGTGGATAGTATGCTGAGCTTGGCATTAGGAAGACCTGAGTTCAAATCCGCCTCAGATATTTACCAGCTGGGCGAAATTTTTGTTTCTATCAGTTTTTCCAACTGTAAAAGGGGAATGATAATAGCATCTAGTTTCCAGGGTTGTTGTGAGGAAAGTGCTTAGCACAGTGCCTAGCACATAGTAGACCCTTTAAAATTCTTGTTGATTGTATTCTGCCCTTGTGTTTCATTTCCTTCTGTCTTCTAAATATATTAAGCTCTATCCCCAAGTAGGGCAGAAAGCTTAGCATATATCCAAAGAAGCAGTATCATGAGATCAGTTGCAAGGATAAATGAGTGGGTGAGTCCCATTAGATTCATGTTTTGCTTTCTACATCCTGAAGACAGGTAATTTGATACAGTATTTTATTTCTTTTCCATCTAAAGTTTCATTTAAGAAACTGAACTCCCCAAATTAAAAGGCCCAGTTGAGCAAGTTATATAAGAGTGATTCTTAGGTTAGGATGGGAGTTGGGAAATGGGGGAAGAAGAAGCAGGAAAAAGGAACATGCATTCATGAGCTCTGGGAAATTTACAGAACAAATATTTTAAATTTCAGTTTAAAAAGATAGAAGTTCACAAAATATTAAAAAACAGAAATGTCAATAATCAAACTCGCCAAGAAGAATTCAAAAGTTAGACCTACTCATCCCATGGTACCAGCAACATAGCTTTTTACTTCCTTTTAAAATAAATGTTTCAAAATAACCTGATCAAAAAAAAAATCCCATCACAGTACATCATAATACTCTGTCTATTACTCAAAGATGAATCTGACTACTTTGTGTTTCTTCGAAATTGGAGAGTCCTTTGCCATTAAGAAATAGATTTTCTTTGTGAAGTAGGTGATAGAGGCCCGACCTGTGGTTTTACTGGTGTAAGGAACTCCCAAGTGAGGAAATCTCCTTTTCCCAATGCAGATCGGCACCTTCTCTGTCTTTTATGGTCTTAGAGTAGTGTCTAGAACATGGAATGTTAAGTGACTTGCTCAGAGTAACACAGTCAGTTTATGTCAGAGTCTGGACCTGAACTCAAGCCTTCTTGGTTTTGAGGTCAGTTCTCCATCCACTTTTATTACTGCCTTGATTTTTTTCATAACAAAAGGGGAAAATGTCTGATCTCCCCCAATGTGTGGCAAAGGAGAGCTGTGTATTCATAAAAAGAAGGGGGGGGGGGATGGTGGAAGGCACAAGAGAAGGAACATTGACTATCTAGGTTCCATTGATACTTGACGTAGGAATGAGCTACATCTTTAGTGTGCAATGTTCCCTAACTCTGCTGGACATTGTTTTTCTCAACTAAAATAATGGTAGAAAGCCTAGATGTATATGGAGAGCTGACACATCTATACCGTGAAACTAAGGATAAGATAGCATATCTCTGGGTGAAGAGTCCCATCACAGGGTCAGGCCAAGATGGATGTGGTATTAATGGTCCACCTCTGAGGTTAAGACTCTGCCTACAGGTTGTGCAGGGTGTGATGGGTGGTGCATTCCAAACTCGATTCAAGTCAATACCACTCAGTAAATATATACAAGGCACTTGCTATGTGTCAGACTGATTTTGTTCAGCTGGTCACCTCCCCCTACCCCAAATACTGCTGCTAATATTGCTGCTTTCACCAGGTGGTGTCATCTGCTGAGTGACCAACACACACATGAGGTTCTTGTTATGTTTGTCATGGTCAAAGTTATAATTTCTGACCTGGGAGGTACAGAGAAAGGAAGGAGGAGGAAGGAGAAATACCAGGGAGGGAGGTTGGGAAGGTGGGGGGAGAAAGACAGAGACAGAGAGAATATGAACAGACAGGAATACATTAACAGAGTATTTAGCCACCACGGTTAGCCAATAAAGCTACCCAAAATTTCATACCTGTGTGACCTTGGGCAAGTTGCTCCTGGGTCCTCAGTTTCGTCATCTGTAATATATTCCACTCTCTGGGCTATCACCTTCCTTCCCAACCTGCACTTAGCAGGTTGAGTTCTTTAGAGGGCAACTGTAAGAGGTTTAAGGTATGCAACAGCATTTCTAAAATCTCATGAACCTCTACCAGGGCACTTACCTTTGATAGTCAGTCAGATGACACAGTTAACTCAAAGGAAAGATTCTTGCTAAGATGACAATGTACGAATATATAGCATTGTATGGTTTCAAAACAATCCATTCATAAACTAAGAATATGTTTGTCTATATACGTATATACATACAGTGTCAATGAGAAGAATGGCCATACACATGGAGTAGAACAGTAGAGGGTCACATACTTAGTATCATGGGTGTCAAGGTGACGTACTCCTTTGTTGTTTCAGGACCCTGATGGCCTTTCTTTCTTTTAAAAATGTTAAAAGTTTTTTCTCAATTACATGTAGAAATAATTCTAACATTTATTTCTTTTTATTTTAGTTCTAAATTCCTTCTCTCTTCCCCTCTCCTTGAGAAGACAATCAATTTGATATAGATTATATACACACAGTGATGTAAAACATATTTCCATATTAGCCATGTTAAAGAAAACACAGACAAAGAAAACTCCAGAAAAATATTCTTCAATCTGCTTTCAAACGCCTTCAGTTCTTTCTCTAGATGTGGTTAGCATTTTTCATAATAAATCCTTTGGGATTGTCTTGGATCATTGTATTTCTGAGAATAACTAAGTCATCCGCAGTTGATCATCACACCCCTGAAGTCCTTTCCCTTCACACAATGTTCTCAATGTCCCTCTGGAGGAAGCATCTGTTCTATGACTTGGGCTGCACTGAGTGATAGCCACAAGGTGCCACAACCAACAGGATGGGGAAAGTAGACAGAAATCCTTCTACTCCACCTTCACCCCACCTCCAATTAGTGAAGATCTATTCTTTTAGGAGCTGAGTTCTTCCATAGCTGGCTCTCTTCTTGACTAACAGAGCTCACATTCCTCAGAAATGTCTCCTTCCTTAACTGATTCCCTAGAGAATATCTTTGGCTTTTTAAGGGTCGGTGGGGGAATGGCTGACTCTTTGGTCAATTACATGAACCTAGATTGAATTCTTCATAAAGAAGTAACAAATTGTGAACATTTCTTTACACTTAATTTAATACTACATTTCTCTATCTCCTGTCTTTTAAATTCTATAATTTTATCAATGCCCTCTTGTTTCTGTTACCCCTTACATTTTATAATTTTATCAAATGTGTTCTGGGGAAATCAATTGATAGGGAGTTCCATGGTCATTCCTCCCCTCCCCACTGTAGCAAAGTGAAGGATTTGGACTAGATGGTTTCTGGGTCCTTACATGTATGATCCATAGAAGAGGAAGAACTAATAACTTTTTTAAAGCAAGTATGGAGAGTAAGGAGAATTATTTTTGTGCCATGAAATGAGCCTGCTGTTTGTATTATAGTCTCATAGGACAACTATGTATATATAAAATAAGTCTTTTCTACAGGGGAAAGTAAAAAGGCATAGGAAAGCATTTCTATCCTCCAGGTGATTAGATACAGTGAAAAATGTCTTGAAACAATAGAAGTGATTCAAGGAGGAAGCAAGATATAAAAAAAGCAGAGGAATTCTTATCTGTGCCAAAGGTTGGAAGATGGAAGGCTAGAAAGGGAAGAACCACCATAGAACACTCACAATAATAACAAACACCCAGCCTTTCCTGTTGAAAGGAGAGCTGGAACATTTCTGGAGGAAAGAGGTTCTTGTGTGCCAACGAATAATAATGTGAATCCACAGATCCCATCAGGTCATCCATTCATGCCAAAGGTCATCCAAGAATGATCAAAAGAAGAAATCATGCTGGTTGATGAATCTCAACTGAGGGTTACTGAAGCAGCTATTTGTCAATTTGACCTAAAAGACAAAGAGGTCTAGCATCTTCCTGGTGCATTTATCTTGGAGTTGATGGAGAGCCTCCTGAGCACTGCAAAACTTTGGGAAATGTAGCTGGTACTCCACATAGATCAGTGGAAAGATCATTGAATTTTGAAGTCAGAGGCCTTGGGCTCAAACCCTAGTTTTGCTATTTAACAAATAACTCATTTTGAACTTCTTTTACCGCTAGATTCCGTCCCCCCCTTCCCTCTGCTTTTCATCTCTCTTTTGAGATTGTTTTCTTCTCTTGTTAGATTGTAAATTGCCTGAGGGTAAGGACTGTCTTTTTCAAAACTGTATCCTCAGCCCTTAGCACAGTGATTGGCACACAGTAGGTGCTTAATCAATTTTTATTGACTGTTGACTTCCAACTATTGAGCAAAATTTGACCTTGAGTAGAATTTATTGTTTTGTTGTTTTTTCCCATTTATATTGTCATAGGCAATGCACTTATTATATTCCTTGTCCTGGTTATTTCACTTAACATCCATTGACATAAGTCTTCCTGCTCTCCTCTATATTCTTCAAGTTAATCTTTTCTTATATCAAAGAATTAATATTCCATGTATCACATTCAAGTATCACAACTTATTCAATCATTTTCCATTCAATGACTATCTATTTTGTTTCCAATCCTTTGGGGGCAACAAATGTGCTGATATACATATTGTGGTGTTTTTTGAGCTTTTCTTTTTATCATTGACCTCCTAGCTATGGAATCTCTGGGCCAAAAAATATAGGGAAGGGAATAACATATAATGCCTACTATGTGCCAAGGATTTTACAAATATTAACTCATTTAATCCTCACAAAAGCCCTGCAAGGTAGAGACTATTATCATCTCCATTTTACTATTTAGGAAACTGAGGCAAACTCAGGCAAAAAAAGTTAAGTAACTTACCCAGGGGTAAATAACTAGTTGGTGTCTTATAGTGCCATGTTCAAACTCAAGTCCTCCTGATTCCAGGTCCAACGCTGTAACCACTGAGCCACAAGCTACCTTCCAATAAGTCATTACGACAGGAAATATTTATTAAGCATCTACTATATGACAGGCACAGTGAGAAGCATTGGGGATACAAATGCAAAAAAAAAAAATGAAAAGAAAAAGAAAGACAATTCCTTCCTTCTGGGAGTTTATAATCTAATGAGGGAAGACAAAACACACAAAAAATACCTTAAAAGTAGGGGGAGGTGGTACCCAATAGTGCTGGATGGTGCAAAAGTTAATCAGAGAAGTCCCAAGATAGTCAAACCAGATGATAAATGAGGAGATATTTTAGCTGAGGTCTTTCCTTCAATGGAGGTTTTGAGTCCATGGCCCCACTCTCCATTCAGATATATTAAATAGGGAATATTTTTGTCACTTTCTTTACCTAATTCCAGAGGAGAAGTGAGGCCAGGTCACCAGACCTTGCACAGCCCTCCCTCACTCAGTCATGTCATCATTTCTCTGATGGCATGGTCTTCTTCGGCAACGAAGGACAAACACACCTAATTCCAAATTATCACATATTGATAAGGGTATGGTTTGTCAGCAATTAGAAAGGAAGGTAGTGATACTAAAAACTCACATGGCTTCACCTAGAATAGATTATGTTAAACCAGCGATGTCAAACTCAAATAGAAATGGATCCCAGTGGCTGCATATTGATTTAGAAAACCACAAATTGAAGTTACCAATGTTGTATTTTATTTTTAATTTTTTGTTTTAATATTTTCCAATCATATTTTAATCTGGTTCAAGTGTTCAAGTTTGACACCTGATTCCTAACCTGATTCCTTTTTTGAATGGGGAATACTACAAACTTAGACTTTACCAAAATACTTGAGAAAGTCTCTCAGGAATAAGACAAAGAGTTATGAATCAGATGTATTACAATTGGGCAGATTTGGAGCTGGTTAAATGAATGGTCAGACCCAAAAAGTAATAATTAATGGGTCTATGTTGATTGAAGAAAAATCTTTCGAGTAATCCATCAGGGGCCTATCCTTGGCCCAGTGCTTTTGTTAACATTTTCTCAACGATTTTGAAGAAGATGTAGGTGTTATGTTGATCATTCCACAAAGGTGGGTGATATAGCTAACTGACAGGACGACAGAGTACAGATTCAAGAAGATCATAGCAATCCAAAACTATGGGCTGAATCAAATAAGATGAAATGGCACATTACTGAGTACTTGCACATATTGCCTTATCCAGTCTTCACAATGACTTTGTGAGATTGATGCTGTTATGCCGTTTTTAGTTGGAGAAACTGAGGCAGAGAAAAGCTAAGTGATTTGTCTAGGGTCACACAGTTACGTGTCTAAGGTCAGACTTGAACTTAGGTCTTCTTGACTTGTAGCCCAGCACCTATCTACTGTGCTACAGGTATCTGCTGTTATTACTTATCATTTTCATAAGTTACACTGAACAACTTATTCAATTCAGCTCATAGCTTTAGGCTTTTGAGATCTTCTTGAATCTGGACTCTGTCATCCAGAGAGTTAGTGATATCACCCAGTTTTGTGGAAAGATCAACATGACATCTATTCTCCCTCTTCTTTACCTCTTTCTTCTATGTCTATACTTGGCTTAACAACCTAAGCTTCATAAACATAGAATGGAGAAGCTTTGGCTAGATAACAGTTTCTGTAAAAAAAGCAATCTAGGATTTTGTTGGATTGCAAACTTGACTTGTTAATGGTGCAACAGAGAAATTGAAGAAATCCGGGGCTATCCTAGACTTTCTTAAGAGAGGTGTGTCCAGGATCAGGGAGATAGAATCCCCTTACTTTTTGGAGTGTTTGGACCACATTTGGATTACTGTATTCAGTTCTGTGCACAAAATATTAAGAAAGACCTATACATATCCAGAGGAGAGCAACCAGGATGATGAGAACATGAAAGAATGCACCAAAAAGGCAGTGGTTGCAGGTGCTGCAACCTAGGTAAATGTCAGAGGAGACATGATATTTATTGTTAAGAGTTTGAAGAGCTTTCATATTAAAAAGGGTGGAAAGTTTTATTGTATTTGGCTTCAAAGATGGAAGTTGTAGAGAGATTTTATTCTGATACTTTGATGGATTTGTGATCTCATCATTGTGAGTATTCCAATCAAAGATGCAAATGGCAATCCATAGATACCTGCCTGTCCTGTTCAATTCTTACCCATGTCTTCCCATAAATCCTTTACTGGCATCCACTCAGTATTATGGTGACATTCCTCTACATCTTTCAATATTGAATGAAGAACAATGAAATATTTGAACCATCCAGTGGTTTTATCTCTCATTGTCTCTATGTGACTAACCCATCTTTTTTTCTGGTCATTCATTTTTTTGATGACACTTGCTACTCTGCTTTTCCTGAGTAAGTTGTTACTTGTAATGTGTTGTAGCTCTACTAGTAACTCTCAACTTGAAATATTCAGACCATAGTCTTGCATGAACTTCAGCTATACAATACTAGAAAATATTAGAATTAAAAAGATGGGCTTTCATTTCAGGGAAAAACTTGGGGATTATGAAAAATTATAGTTTCCCAAAGCTAATCCAACTCAACCCTCTTCTTGCTTAGCTCTGGGCCCAAGTCATCATCCATATTCACTGTCTGTCCAAGCTATATGACTATAGAACAAATTCTAAGGAGTTAGCCATCCAGATAAACATTGTTGTTTGGATAGTAGACGTTCTTCGTCAACTTGATGTTTCCTGGATGAATGGGTAAGCCTTACTGTGTGATTATCAACCTCATTGTGTGATTACCTATCTAATTCATTAGGTTACATAATATCCCCAAATTTAACACAATCTACAGAATGTCATTTGCAATGAGTCACATCCAGAGGACCTCATCATCTCTAAGGAATCTCTCTTGCATTTTGACTTTCTGTAGGACCTTCTCCATGGCAATGGCAAGCACCTTTGATGAACATATATGTTCATGTATTATGCTTCTCTCAATATTAATGGTCAGAGAGTTTTAAAAAAATAATCTCTATTGTTACAACTTTAAGGAATATTGCCTGATTCTGACATGTGTTCGAGGAGACCAATTAAAACAAATGCTTTTAAAAATTCTCCACAGACAATAAGAACAGTATAATCTAGTAGGATTTACAATTTTCAATTAATTATTTGGCTAAAGATGAAGTCTGCTGTAGATACTTTGGTTAAAATCTGCCTTTCCCCTGAACAAGGATGCTCTCAATTTGTGTATAGGGTAAAGTATCTTAATATTTTTTCAATCATGGCCCCTTTGGCAGTCTAGTAAAGGCCCTGTACTCCTCAGAATAAGGTTTTCAAGTGCATAAAAATGCAATATAGGATTACCCTCAAATCCAATTGTATTGAAATATAGACATCAAAATATTTTTTAAGTTTATGGACCCCAAATTAAGAATCACTGGTACAGTGCATTCTCATAACAATTTTGTAGAGATTACAGTAGACGTGAATACGTAGTTATTGACTTAATTTAATTTTTCCTTCTTTGGCAGTAATACAGTTTGACCTTACTTCCCCCATTCCCATGCCTTTGATATCCTTCCTTCTTTCTAAATGATGACTTAGTTTAGTTCGAGTCTCACTAAGCTTTTTTATAATATTTTTTCTTTCTTCTGTTTCTTATTATATAGTTTGTCATCTTCCACCATATTTTACTAATGAGTTTATATTTTGAACTGCTGTGTGTCTCCACTTGGCAGGGAGATCAGGGGTGTAGATTGAAGCACTTTAGGCTTAACCATTAGAACTATCCCAAAGTGGAAGGAGCTGCCTCAGGGGGAAGTAGCTGCCTCTCTCTAGAGCTTTTCAAGCAGTCTGACTGATGACTTCTAAGGCAGAGATTTTTAGTCAGGGATAGACTAAACTAAATGGTCTAGGAGGTCCCTTCTAACTCTCAGATTCTGTGACTCTATGTTTTATGTTAACTTGTTTTTGCATTATACCAATATGGAAATAATCAATTCTAGGCACCAATTCAAAGCCCTTTTTCTTGTTTTTTTCCACATTCTTAAGTCAAAATCATTATTGTCTTAGACATACTCTAAGACTTTGGCCTCTGCTAATAATCACAGTGAATTCAATTCCTTTTAACATAATTTTAAGATGAATTTTTAGATAAACATGGGTTGATATCGAAGAAAAGTTAAATTTGTAGTCTCAGAAATCATTTAGATGACTGGACCTCCTTATTAACAATTTTACATACTGCTTTGTAGTATCATATATTTTACACATCCTCACAATAATTTGATGAAGCAGGTAGTGTATGTAAATACTATTATTCCCGTTTTGCCTATAAGGAAACTGTCTCAGAGGAGTTAAGTGGCTTGCCCACATAGCTAGTAACCAACTCACATGAAGATGGTCCACTGAAGAGATGAAAGGAACCATGAGATTTATCTAGGTTTCCCTAGTATAGCGTACTTTTTATTGTTGTGTCCAACTCTATGTGACCCCATGGACATTGTTCATTAGTTTTCTTGGCAAAGAAACTGTAGTGGTATGCCATTTCCTTCTCAATGTGTCCCCGTTTGACAGACAAGGAACTGAGACAAATAGGAGTTAAGTGACTTGCTCAGGGCCACAAAGTTAGTAAGTGTCTGAGGCTGGATTTGAACTCATATCTTATTGACTTCAGACCAGGTACTCTATCTACTGTCCCACCAACTGTCCCATACTTTTTGCTATATTTCTCTTAATGCTAGAGAAAGAAAGTTTGTAATTGTGGTCTTTTGAAAATGAACTCTAGCCCTTACTGACAAAGAAATATGAATGCTCAGTGACTAGGCACAGAGAGAGTCAGCGATTAACTAGAGTCACACAGTAAGCAAGGAGCAGAAAGAGAAGAGTTGTCTACACCCTTGATTGATTCCCATCTGGACTAGGGCCAGCAAGCCAAAGTACTTCCTCTCTAAGGGCAGGGAGGTTTGCTACATGATATGAAATAATAAATGGTATTTGAGGGAAAGCACATCACATATTTTTTAGAAACTGGAAACAATTTCCCCAATATGGCCATGATGCGGCAATCTATTTACACACACACATATGCACACACACACATGCACACACACACACACACACACACACAATGGGAATTGTAAGAATTTGTTCAATTGATGGTAAAAGTCCTTTTCTTTACCTGGTGATGTCAGTTCTCAGACAGCCTGGTCCCTGTTACTGATCTGAATAATAATCAGATTCATATGTCTGCCATCTCTATACAAGAACCCCGGACACTAATCATGTCCCTGGGGAGTGGCTGGAGCTTTACAGAGGGTATCTATCTGCTAGGGCTGCAGAGTTCTCCACATTCATTCTAATAGGCAGCAGGGTGTGATGAAAAGAATTTTTTAACTTGGCTGACAGTTTTATTTTAAAAAAAGCATTGGTTTCTGTTGTCTGTGGTGGAGCATTGGTCTTTTCTTTTTTAAAAAGAACATTACTCAAGATTATTTTTTTTATAAAACTTTGGTTTAAAAAAAAGTCACCCTGGAAAGTGGTTTAAAGACTATTGATGGTAATGTACCATAGAAGATACCTGTCACAAACTGCCTAACTTGGAGGGTCTCTTGTACAAAAAAGGAAAAGTTGAATGAAGGAAAAAAGCTTCAGGAGCCCTACCTGCCTCATCAGACACTCAATGAAAGGAGTCTGATGATAATTTTTGGGGGGTGATAATTTTTGCTGGGGGGAGAATGGGTCTAAAACTATGGAAAGTGCCTCTATTGATACTAATTGAAAAATCTTAATAATTCATAGTCTTAGAGTAAAAACTGAAATCTTAGAGTAAGACTTTATGACAATATTTGAGGATATGGTAGGGTACTAAAAGGTCAAGATATTGGCCCATAGTCCTATATCTAGTACATGCCAGAGACAGGCCTCAACCAAGGCCTTCCTGGTGTGAAGTTGAGCGTTTCATCCACTATAGCTCAGTGCCTCACTTGGAAATGATTAGAATTTACCACAAAAGTGTATAAATTAAAACTCTACCAATCAATCAAAAAGTATCCATTAAGAACTTATTGTATATGCATCCTGATACAGCATTAAGTTTTGTAAAGGATACTGGAGACTGTATTGCTGAAAAGGGGGGGTTGATCAGGGGATTGATTACCTTATCAATTTAATAAGTTCCTCTTAGCTTGATGAAATTACAGGACATTGACATTTGTCTAAAGGAAAGCTTACACCCTGGGTTCTTTATTTAGGATCCATGAATAGCTCTTAGAGGGGTTACAATTGGGGGGCTGAGCCAAGATGGCGGACTAGAAAGATACACTTATGCAGGGTCCTCCCTACAGCCCATAAAATACCTGTAGAGAGGGACTCTCAACAAATTTTGGAGCAGCAGAAGTGGAGAACAGCAGAGTGGAGGAGATTTCCAGCCCACAGTAACCTGAAAGGCCCACGGAAACATCAGTTGCGCAGGACGTGGAACTGAGCATGGAACCCAGCCCAGCTTTGGCCGAGTGGGCAGTGGCACGACTCTGGGAGGAGGACACTTCGGGGGTGGAATCTCCAGTCACAGTAGCAGGGCCTCAGATCCCTTGGCCCACAGGCGCCAAAGGTCAGTGACAGGGTTTTATCAGCTGGCAAGGAAGGGACAAGGGCCTTTCCATAGCTCTGGCAGAAGGCAGTGGCCACAGAGCCTGCACAGCAGCCCATACAGGAGCTCCATTGTTGGAGCATAAAAACCCCTGGGGGCATTGAAGACCTGAGTCTTACCTCAGCCCTGGGTGGAGGCCCTGACAGAGTTGGTCTTTGTCTCAAATTGAATGGTGGCTCTGTCCATCCAGCTTATCTGAAAATCAGCCCCCAGTGCTGACTCTGCGGAACTGGAGGCCAGGTGGCTGTGGAGAGGTAACTGCTAAAATTCTGGGCATAAAAATCCCTCTCTGTGTCCAGACCAGTACACTCTTGATTGTGGCACCTTGGAGGAACTGAGATCTCACAGATTCCCAGAGTATATCCTACTCTTGACAAAGGACTGAAAAGTCAAGTAACTGGTTGGGAAAATGCCCAAAAAAGGGAAAAAAAATAAGACCATAGAAGGTTACTTTCTTGGTGAACAGATATCTCCTCCCATCCTTTCAGATGAGGAAGAACAATGCTTACCATCAGGGAAAGACATAGAAGTCAAGGTTTCTGTATCCTAAACATCCAAAAAAAATATTCAATGGGCTCAGGCCATGGAAGAGCTCAAAAAGGATTTTGAAAATCGAGTTAGAGAGGTGGAGGAAAAACTGGGAAGAGAAATGAGAGACATGAAAGAAAAGCATGAAAAGCAGATCAACACCTTGCTAAAGGAGACCCAAAAAAATGCTGAAGAAAATAACACCTTGAAAAATAGGCTAACTCAATTGGCAAAAGAGGTTCAAAAAGCCAATGAGGAGAAGAATGCTTTAAAAAGCAGAATTAGCCAAATGGAAAAGGAGGTTCAAAAGCTCACTGAAGAAAATAGTTCTTGAAAAATTCGAATGGAACAGATGGAGGCTAATGACTTTATGAGAAACCAAGAAATCACAAAACAAAACCAAAAGAATGAAAAAATGGAAGATAATGTGAACTATCTCATTGGAAAAACAACTGACCTGGAAAATAGATCCAGGAGAGACAATTTAAAAATTATGGGACTACCTGAAAGCCTTGATCAAAAAAAGAGCCTAGACATCATCTTTCATGAAATTATCAATGAAAACTGCCCTGATATTCTAGAACCAGGGGGCAAAATAAATATTGAAAGAATCCACCAATCACCACTGGAAAGAGATCCAAAAAGAGAAACTCCTAGGAACAAATTCCAGAGTTCCCAGGTCAAGGAGAAAATATTGCAAGCAGCTAGAAAGAAACAAGTCAAGTATTGTGGAAATACATTCAGGATAACACAAGATCTAGCAGCTTCTACATTAAGGGAAAGAAGGGTGTGGAATAGGATATTCCAGAAGTCAAAGGAACTAGGACTAAAACCAAGAATCACCTACCCAGTAAAACTGAGTATAATACTTCAGGGGAAAAATGGTCTTTCAATGAAATCAAGGACTTTCAAGCATTTTTGATGAAAAGACCAGAGATGAAAAGAAAATTTGACCTTCAAACACAAGAATGAAGAGAAGAATGAAAAGCTAAACAGTAAAGAGAAGTCACAAGGGACTTACTAAAGTTGAACTGTTTACATTCCTACATGGAAAGACAATATTTGTAACTCTTAAAACTTTTTTCAGTATCTGAGTAGTTGGTGGGATTACACACACACACACACACACACACACACACACAGAGCATAGAGTGAATTGAATAGGATGGGATCATATCTTTAAAAAATGAAATTAAGCAGTGAGAGAGAAATATATTGGGAGGAGAAAGGGAGAAATGGAATGGGGCAAATTATCTCTCATAAAAGAGGCAAGAAAAAGACTTTTCAGTGGAGGGAAAAAGAGGGGAGGTGCGAGAAAAACATGAAGCTTACTCTCATCACATTTGACTAAAGGAAGGAATAAAATGCACACTCATTTTGCTATGAAAACCTATCTTACAATACAGGAAAGTGGGGGAGAAGGGGATAAGCAGGGTGGGGGAGATGACGGAAAGGAGGGCAGTGGGAGGAGGGAGTAATTTGAAGTCAACACCCTTGGGGAGGGACAGGATCCACAGAGAGAACAGAAGGAATGGGGGGCAGGATAGGATGGAGGGAAATATAGTTAGTCTTACACAACACGACTATTATGGAAGTCATTTGCAAAACTACACAGATATGGCCTATATTGAATTGCTTGCTTCCCAAAGGGAATGGGTGGGGAGGGAGGGATGAAGAGAAGCTGGAAGTCAAAGTTTTAGGAACAACTGTTGAGTATTGTTCTTGCAACTAGGAAATAAGAAATACAGATAATGGGGTATAAAATGTTACCTGGCCCTACAGGACAAAAGAGAAGATGGGGACAAGGGAAGGGAGAGATGGTAGAAGAGAGGGCAGATTGGTGATAGGGGCAATTAGAATGCTCGGCATTTTGGGGTGGGGGGAGGGAAGAAATAGGGAGAAAATTTGGAACCCAAAATCTTGTGAAAATTAATGTTAAAAGTTAAATAAATTTAAAAAATAGTGGGGTTACAATTGTATGGGAGGGAGTGAAACATTTTTATTTCATTAATCTCTAATGAAAATTTAGTATTTCCTTCAATTATTTAAAAACTTCATTCTGTGTAGGAGACGATAGGCTTCACCAGAGTTCCAAAAGAGTTCATTACATAAAATAGGTTAAGAAACCCTGCCTTACATAAGGCAAGGCCTTGGTGACTTGCTGAAAGGGCCCAGGGAACTCATATGAGTGTTTTCCAGTGACTGTCATTGCCTCCAGAATGACTGGTAACTGGGAGTCACAACTGGGAGTGAATTCTTGCTAGAGAAGCCCTCCCCCACCTCAGTTTCTCAGTGGTGTATAAAAGTGACCTGACACACAAACTCAACTCTTCATACTATTTATTTCCTTGGACTGGAGTGGAACAGAAGGAACCTTCATTCTGGCAAGAGGGAGAGAAGGGATTTTGCCTTAATATAACTAGGAGTAGTGATTACAACGTATAGTGAGGAAGGATCTAGTGGTGGTAGAATGAATAACTTGAAAGGAGACTTCAAGGACATGACTTCTAATGCCAACCTCCTACGCAGAAAAAAGGGGAAGTTGGAATTCCCTAGGCAATGAGATGCCACAATTTAACCTTCTAGCCAGAAAAAGGAAGATTTCCTAGGTAGTGTCAATTTTGGGAGTTCTATTGAAGGCCTAATTTTATGAGTCACTGACTTCAAGAGTTTGCCATCCCCAGCCCTTGAGGGTCTGGTACCCCAACTATACCCTAGGGCCAAATCTGGACACAGTCTGTTTTTTACACAACCTTGCTCTTAGGCCTTATAAAAACAGGGTGTGGACTGATATGGTCTTTGGGCTCTTATTTTCTGACCCTTTTTCTAAAAAGAAAATATCCTGATGCATCATATTCTCCGGAAAAAGAAGAGGATAGTTCACAAATTTCTTGATAAAGCATTCTATTTGGAGAGCAAAGTCGGAGAATTACTAGGATGATATAGATTAGAAAGAAAAGGGATTGTTTGTTCAATAGTTTTCAAAGTATGTATACTTTTGGACAGGGGCACCTAAATCATAGGAAAGTATTACAAGTCTTGAGGAAACTCTGTAGGACCATGTGGAAAAGAGACTCACCCAAATAACCAAGGATTGCCCTGATAGCAATCTCAAGGTCATTTTCCTTCCAAGGGAAACTGATGACTCTAATTAGTTTATATTTTTGTGTTTGTTCATAGATTCCTGCAAGTTCCTAGAATATCATGAATTTCTTATAGGATAAAATAAAGGTTGTCCCATTCCCAATACCCATATTTTATGCTGAATAACTATGTGGAATTTAGGACAATGATAATTTCATGTTATTAGTCAACATGACTCTTTGTGACCTCATTTGGAGTTTTCTTGGCAGAGGTGCTGGAGTGATTTTCCTTTCCCTTCTCCATCTCATTTTAGAGATGAGGAAAGTAAGTAAACAGCATTCAATGACTTGCCAAGGGTTGCACAACTAGTAAGTGTCTGAGGCTAGATTTGAACTCGGGAAGATGAATCTTCTTGATTCCAGACCTAGTGCTCTATCCACTGTGCCATCTAGCTTCCCCTACTATCCCCATAGGATCCTGTTAAGTTTCTAAGAGAAACTTAGACACGAGCTCTTCCTTTATTTTTGAGATTTCCTTGGATGTAAAACTTGGAGTAAAATTCAAGGTGAGGGCAGCAAGTCATAGAAAAAGACCTTTTTTGGCAGTCAGTGTCCAGGATCTTATACAGGCTATGTAACCATAGAGTCCAACAGCAGCCATAGGCTACACTCCTGTCCTGTCCTGTCTAGCTGGAAAATGGAGGCTAACCAAACACATGAGAAAACTAACAAGAAGGTAAAGGGAAAACTGTAATTGAGAGTTCAACTGTGAAGTCCAAAAGGAATGGGTCATTGACATCTAAAGAGGTTGGAACAGGACAATCAAAAAAGGATACAGGAGGGATTAGGGAAAAAATGGAAAAGATCATTGACTCTGGAATCAGAGAATCTGGGGCAGGGGTGGGGAACCTGCCACCTCCAGGCCACATGTAGGGTTTGTTGTGTGAAGTTTGGATTCAGTCAAAGGGCCATACTTGAGGACCTAGAGGGCCACATATGGCCTCAAGGTTGTGGGTTCCCGCCCCTGACCTGGGTTAAGTCTTTCTCTTAAAGTTACTGCCTGTGTGACCTTGAGCAAGTCATCTAGTTTCCTTGTTACCTGAGTTTCCTCATCTGTGAAATGGTGACCTTGGATTTAATGGCCTCTAAGGTCACTCTTCTTCTAGCTGTAGCTCTATGATTCTACAAAGTAGAAAGCTGTAACTCTGGCTGAAATACAGTATAATTCCACAAATCTTCAACTGAGTTTAAGGGTCCTCAAAAAACCTAGAGAAACTAAAATTGTATAAAAATACATAAAAACACAGAAATAATCCACTTCATTCTGCTTGTGGGTCATTTGGGGGTTGTTGCCTTTTTCGTTTGCTGCCTGCATGCCCTTTAGCTGCTGATTAGTGAAATATTCACATTAAAGTAGAAAAGGGCAGAGAATGGAGGTCAGATTCAAGCTAGTCAAACTGGGTACCTGTTAGTAGCCCTAGTAAAAGGGTAAAAGAATGATATGATATGATGGGAACAATATCCTAACCCCTCCCCCCATGCAAGTTAGCTTGGCTTCCTTTCTGGGAAAAACTAGACTGTCTCTGGGACTTGATTGGCTAAAAGGCTAAGCTCAAGCTAATTAATTCTTTGACAAAGCTTCCTGGTAGCCTCTGGCCATAGTGATGTAACTTCCTGTTCGTCTAAGGACATAAAAATGTCTCACCCATGTGGTGTCAAAGCCCTTTAGACTAGACAGATGTCTCAAGACAGTCTTGTTGACCAGATACATTTCCCTATAGATATGAGGGGAGCCTGGTCTTCCCCAGCTAAATAAAAAAGTATCCTTGTTAAATATCCTTTCTATGTTATGATTAAGTAAATGTCATTTAGTTAACTGATAAATGACATAAGAATGCTTCATTTTGGAAGCCTGAACTAACAGGGCACCAGCTTGAGTCAAGCCTGCCCCTAACAGACAGGTTGTCAATTATGTTCTCTATCCCTGTCATCCTTCAGCAGAGCTAATTAAGATGAACAGTGCAGGGTGATGGTGAAGTAGCTTCCATTTCCAATCCTAAATCACAGTACCATAAAAATGCTGAGTGGGAAGGGACCTAAGCGGTCATCTAGTTGAAACCATAGCCAAACAATAACCTTGTGCCTTTACAATATCCCTGAAAGATGGTCTTCCTGCCTCTGTGTGTAAAAACAAAACAGATAAATAGCAGCGACAACAAAATCTTCTGTAATGGAAAACCCACTCCTTCACTTTATAGACAGCTATAATTGTTAGGAAATTTAAATGCAAATGATATTCAAATCAAGGTAGTTTTTCCATGAATTAGTTTCATTGGTGAAGTCAGAATGCTATTTTCTACCCCGAAGATGCTATTCTAGAGCAAAGAAAGGTTCTGCTCTTTTAGCAGGTGCTGCCTTTTAGTGTGTCCAGGGACTGGGAGATTGATGAAGAGCTTGACAAGACTTGATCTCACTGTATCATCGAAGACTGGGGTCCTGCAGTTTCTTCAGGGAACAGACAGAAAATATGTGATGTCAGGTTCCGGCCAAAGCAGACTAAAATTAGTGCATAACGAATAGGTGCGTGTGTGTGTGTATGTATGTGTGAATATATATACATCTATATGCTTTGCTTTATTTCATTAAATATTTCCCCCTTAATGTTTTAATATTCAGGGTTTTTTTTTTAACATTTTGAGTTCCAGATTCACTCCTTCCCTCCACCCCTCCTCCTGATATCATGTTTAAGAGTGAGCAATTTGTTCTTTGAAAAAAAAATTATATGTGATATCTAAAAAGAAGATGGATTCTTTCCTAAGAATATCAACTTGCTGAGCACATTTCATTTTACATGAAGCACCATAGCAGAGTGGAAAGGATGCTGGGTTTGGATTTGGATTCAGAAGACCTAGGATCAAGTACTATTTTTTTATATTCACTAGCTTTGTGACCTTTATTCCTTTCTGTGAGCTTCTGTTTCCTCACCTGTAAAATGGGGATAATAAGTTTTTGCCTACCTTATAGAGTTGGTTGTAAGGAAAGCATTTCATCATAGAGTACTAAAGCAATGAGTCGGTGTTGTTATTCCATAAGTGGTGTTCATATTGTGTAGTCATTATATGAGGAAAGTTAAGCATATAGCCCCAGCTCTTTGAAAGCTTAGAACCTAATTCTCTTTTGAGTAATACGTTGTTTTTTTATTTTTTATTTATTTTTTTAATGTTTATTTATTTTTAGTATTTAGCATTCATTTCCACAAGATTTGGGTTTCCAAATTTTCTTCCCATTTCTCCCCTCCCCCACCCCAAAACACCAAGCATTCTGATTACCCCTTCCCCTAATCTGCCCTCCCTTCTGTCACACCCCTCCCTTCCCTTATCCCTATTTTCTCTCTTTTCTTGTAGAGCAAGATAGATTTCTATACCCCATTACCTGTATTTCTTATTTCCTAGTTATATGGAATAACAACTCTCAATATTCATTCCTAAAACTTTGAGTTCCAACTTCTCACCCTTCCTCCCTCCCCACCCATACCCACTGAGAAGGCAGGCAATTCAATGTAGGCTATATATGTGTAGTTTTACAAAAGACTTCCATAATAGTCATGTTGTAAAAGACTAACTATATTTCCCTCCATCCTATCCTGCTTCCCATTTATTCTATTCTCTCTTTTGACCTTGTCCCTCCCCAAAAGTGTTTATTTCTAATTACTCTCTCCTCTCATTGGCCCTCCCTTCTATCATCCCCCACCCCACTTGTTCCCTTCTCCCCTACTTTCCTGTAGTGTAAGATAGATTTTCATACCAAATTGAGCGTGCATGTTATTCCCTCCTTAAGCCAAATGTGATGAGAGTAAGTTTCACTTTTTCTCTCTCACCTCTCACCTTTTTCCCTCCATTGAAAAAGCTTTTTCTTGCCTCTTTAAAGAGAGATAACCTGCCCCATTCCATTTCTCCCTTTCTCCTCCCAATATATTCCTCCCTCAACCCTTAAATTTATTTTTTTAGATATCATCCCTTCCTACTCAACTCACCTGTGCTCTCCGTCTCTCTCTACACACACACACACACACACACACACACACACACACACACACACACGTATGTGTGTGTGTGTATATATGTATATGTATATGTGGGTGGGGTTGTGGGGGTGTGTGTGTATAATCTCTCCAACTACCCAAATACTAAGAAAAGTCTCAAGAGTTACAAATATTATCTTTCCATGTAGGAATATAAACAGTTCAACTTTAGTAAATCCCTTATGATCTCTCTTTCCTGTTTACCTTTTCATGCTTCTCTTGATTCTTGTGTTTGAAAGTCAAATTTTCTATTCAGCTCTGGTCTTTTCATCAAGAATGCTTGAAATTCCTCTGTTTCATTGAATGACCTTTTTTCCCCCTGAACTATTATACTCAGTTTTGCTGGGTAGGTGATTCTTGGTTTTAATCCTAGTTTCTTTGACTTCTGGAATATCCTGTTTCAAGCCCTTTGATTCCTTAATGTAGAAGCTACTAGATCTTGTGTTATCCTGATTGTATTTCCACAATACTTGAATTGTTTCTTTCTACCTGCTTGCAATATTTTCTCCTTGACCTGAGAACTCTGGAATTTGGCTACAATGTTCCTAGGAGTTTCTCTTTTTGTTTCTCTTTCAGGAGGTGATCAGTGGATTCTTTCAATATTTATTTTACCTGCTGGTTCTAGAATATCAGGGCAGATTTCCTTGATAATTTCATGGAAGATGATGTCTAGGCTCTTTTTTGATGACGGCTTTCAGGTAGTCCCATAATTTTTAAATTGTCTCTTCTGAATCTATTTTCCGGCTCAGTTGTTTTTCCAGTGACATATTTCACATTATCTTCTATTTTTTCATTCTTTTGGTTTTGTTTTGTAATTTCTCAGTTTCTCATAAAGGCATTGGCTTCCATTTTCTCCATTCTAATTTTTCAAGAACCATTTTCTTCCGTGATCTTTTGAACCTCCTTTTCCATTTGGCTAATTCTGCTTTTTAAAGCATTCTTTTCTTCATTGGCTTTTTGAACCTCTTTTGCCAATTGAGTTAGCCTATTTTTCAAGGTGCTATTTTCTTCAGCATTTTTGGGGTCTCCTTTAGCAAGCTGTTGACTCTCTTTTCATGATTTTCTTGCATTGTTCTCATTTCTTTTCCCAATTTTTCCCTCCACCTCTCTTACTTGATTTTCAAAATCCTTTTTTTGAGCCCTTCCATGGCCTGAGACCATTGCCTATTTATTTGGGAGGTTTTGGATACAGAAGCCTTGACTTTTAAGTCTTCCTCTGATAGTATACATTGTTCTTCCTCTTTTGAAAGGATGGAAGGAAATACCTGTAAGTAGCCTTCTATAGTTTTTATTTTTCCCCCTTTTTTGGGCATTTTCCCAGCCAGTTACTTGACTTTTGAGTCCTTTGTCAAGAGGAGGTATATTCTGGGACCTAAGATCTCAGTTCCTCCAAGGTGGCACAATCAAAGGAGAGGCATTTACTTCTCTCCTGGCCTGTGCTCTGGTCTGTGAGCAACCACAAGCACTGTTCTGCCCAGGAATTGCAAGTAGAACTCCCTCTCCACAACCACCTCCAGCTCCACCACACCAGTGCTACTCCTCCTCATCCCAGGGCTGCTACTCACGGCTGAGATTCAGATCAGCTGCTCAGTTCCCCTAGGGGCTTTAGGCTGAGGGTTCCAAAAATAGATGCTGCCACTGCAGTGGCTGCTGCTGGCGGGACCAGACTCTGTTCCCTTCTCACCCTAATGAAAGAGCTTTCTCAACTGGCCTTTGAAGCTGTCTCTGGCGTTTGTGGGTTGAGCAATATGGGAACCACAGATGCTGTCAGGGATTCTTCCCCTGAGGCCTGCTTTGGTTCAGTTCCTGCCAGTGCCACGCAACCAAGGCTGTGCTCTGTGGGCTGTGCTCTGCTCCATGTCTGGTGTGATAGACCTTTCCTGTTGGCCTTCCAGGCTGTTTTGGGCTGAAAATCTCTTTCACTCTGTCTTTTTGTGGTTTCTGCTGCTCTAGAATTTTTTTAGAGTCATTTTTACAGGTATTTTATGGGCTATGTGGGGGAGCTTCTACAGGTCCATCCTCCTACTCTACCATCTTGACTCTGCCCCCTCTTTTTTTTTAATTAAGATTTTTTTTCTGGTGAAGTTTCCAAGAAGGTGGCTTCCAAAAAAAATTCTCTTCATCAATAAAAATAAATTCCATTGTATCATTTTATATAGCCATGTGTGCACAATTTTTAAGGAGTAAGAAATGGGAAAGGCCAGAGAGCTATAGTCTGCAGATAATCTTCAGGATGTCTATGGATTATAAATTCTTTCTTCAAGCAAAGAATCAGAAGCCACTAGACTTGCTAAGCACTTTATAACAGTAAAAAATCAAACTGATTATATTTTAATGGACCCAAAGAAAAGACTCATTATTGATGTGGGAACCATTCCTGAGTTAGTTGTCTGTATAACTTCTGTATCACAGACTTATTAGAGCAAAGATCAAAATTAGTACAAAGTTAAAAGAAAGAATAGAAAGTAAAAAAAGATATTCCATTCAATTAAAGTAACTTTTACTAGTTATTTAAATGTTATTGGTGCAAAAAACAGAGAACAAGTAGAAGAAGCCTGTTTCAACATGAGGACACTTGTTATAACAATTTCATACTGAAATTTAACCAGTATAAATACATTACTATAACAAGGAGAGCAAAAGAATCTAAAAACTGCCAGAATTAGGCAACACAAATTACTTGCCAAGGGAGAGATATGGAAACCAAGAACAACACAGGTTTAGAATATAAACTTGCTTGTAAAATCTTACAGAGAAGGATTGATTGTGCATAGTCTTGCCCTGCTAAAACAATAGGAGGAGAAGAGGTGAAACTCAGTGTAATGGAGGAAAATAGATAGATGTCCTCCCCACTTCTCTTTGTCTGTGTGACCTCCTGGTGGACTATCAGTTGTCTGGCTCAGCACTGAAGGACTTGGTTCTTTGAGGTGACTCATCAATCCCTTGGTAGTTCCTTGCTCCCCTAGCTGATATAATAGCTGAAAGGTAGGGGGTGAGTGGGAAGAGTGATGCAGCCAAGCTACATAGGAGAAGTATGGCCACTGAGGCAGAGGAGTGGCACGCTCAATGCGTGTTAAAAGGAGATATTTCATTCTTCATTCACTTTCTCTGCCTCTGGAATGGATGGTATGTAACTCAACCCATTACTTGGACATCCCATGGTAAAACCAAGGGAAGATATGGGCAACAGTTACTCACATTGTGGGTGGGTGTAGATGGGTTGCTTCTTGCATAATTGGAAAGAATGTCCCCCAAGATGAGATAACAGTTCCATTTAATTATATGTCATGTGCACACAGCTGTTTGGTTTATGAAAAAAAAAAGGAAGTCCTGGAGAGTATTAAAGTCTTATAAAACTCTTGTTGGGTAAACTAATGGAATCAAACTCAAACAGAAATGGATTAGTCATATATTGACATAGAAAACCACAAATTTACATTTTCTGTGTTGTATTTTTATTTTTGTTAACATTTCCCAGCTGCTTTATAATCTGGTTCAAGTCTCACTTAGAAATTCTGTGGGTCATATGCAGCCTTCCAGGTAGCAAATCTAACACTTCTAACATAAACCAGATGTTAATGTGGTAGTGTTATAATAGTAGTAGTGGTAAATTAATTGTTAATAAATAACTATTACTACACCAAGTCAATATCATTATGATAACTAGCTTTTATACAGCGCTTTAAGGTTTGCGAAGCATTTTACAAATATTATTTCACTTGATCTTCACAACAATCCTGGGAGATAGGTACTATAAATTATCCTCATTTTATAGCTGAGAAAATTAAGACAGATAGAAGTTAACTGATTTGTCCAGGTTCTCATAGCTAGTAAGGATCTGAAGTCAAATTTGAACTCAAATGTTCTTGACGACTTGTGCGATATTCTATCCACTGCATGACAAATGTGCCTAGAAGGAATTAGATCTAATTCTGGTCTCAAATATACCACAAGCTAGTTTGGATCCTGGATAAATTCGGTTTTTAAAAGGTATTTTTATTGATATTGTTTGCTTTGTACCACCTAGATTTTTCCCTGCATATCTCCTCTCCACACCCAGATGATCCATGCTTTAATTACAATGAATTTTTTTAAAAAAAGGAAAAAGAAAAAAATTCATAAAAATTGATCATCCAGCTCTGCAAAGGAGATGGGGGGGGGGGAGGTGTTTTCTCATCTTTCTTCTTTGGACCAAGTTTGTTCTTAATAAATTTACAATTCGTAATAAATTCACAAAACCACATTCAGTTTCAATTATTTAGTAGTTATTCTTTCCATTTACATTATCATGGTATTTATATAGATTGTTTTCCTGGTGATTCTGCTTAGTTCACCTTGCATCATTTCACAAGTCTTTTCATGCTGTTCTGTATCATCCTGTTTATAATTTCTTTTTCATTTCAGTTGTTATTGGTAGCTTTTTTTCATATAATTTAATATATTACAGGTTTGTCCAGTATCCTACTCCTCCCAGAGGGCCACCCTATAGCAAATAGTATTTTTTAAGTCATAGAAAAAAGAAAAGAAAAATAAGAGGAAAAGGAAGCAAATCAATCAATGCATTGAAAAAAGACTGAAAACCTGTGCAATAGGTATAAATTGTGGGCCTCCCCATTCGTTAAATGGGCACGTGGAGGGCACCTCTAATATCTCTCCTTTTGAGCTATGATAATTTTATTATTTTTTAAATTTTATTTCATGTGTGGCTCTTCTTCCCATCCACATTGTTGTAGCCATTGCATATTCAATTTTCTTGGTTCTGCTTACCTGACTCTGCATCCTTTCATGTAGATCTTTCTATGTTTTTTCTGTATTCATCACATTCATTATTTCTGATAATAGAGTTGCATTTTACTGAATTTATGTAACAAATTTTTTTTGCCTTTCCCCAGTTGATGGGCATCTACTTTGTTTCCGTTATATTCTCTCTCTCTCTCTCTCCCTCTCTCTCTCTCTCTCTCTCTCTCTCTCTCTCTCTCTCTCTCTCTCTCTCTCTCTCTCTCTCACACACACACACGCACGCACACATACACACATACATACTTTAATGCTTCTAAAAATGTTTTGATATGTATTAAGCCTTTATTTTTGTTATTGAATCTCTTGAGACATACACTTAGCAGTGGAATCTTTGGGACAAAGGGCATTGGTTGTCTAATTCCAAGTTGATTTCCAGAATAATTGTACTAATCCGTGATTCCAGTGCTGCCTTAGTGTTCCTCTTTTCCATAACCCTTCTAACACTGACTATTCCCACTTTTTTGTCACCTCTGAAAATTAGCTAGATATGAGATGAAACCTCAGGGTTATTTTGATTTGTATTTTTCTTATTATTATTTAGAGGAGAGGTGTCAAACACAGTGCAATTGACAACACTCCACAGTGCAACTGAGCCAGATTAAAATATAATTGGAAAATATTCTTCAAAATAACTAAAAATACAATAAAGTATAGATGGCATTACATTTTAAAACTCAGTGGCAAATGTGGAAATATGTTTTGTGTGACTTCATAAAAAACAGAAAAGAAAAACTAAGCACTATGCAATCTGTAGGAATCTTTATGTATGAATTTGTGCCTTCCACTTCTATTTGACTTTGACACTACTAATTTGGAGCATTCTTTCATATAGTTGTTAATGGTTTGCAATTTTTATTTTGAAAACTGTTTTTTCATATACCTTGACCATTTAAATGCTAGCGAATGGCTTTTACTTTTTACATTTTTTCTGTTTGTTATCTACATATCTTGTATACTAAACTCTTATCAGAGATATTTGATACAAATATTTTCCCCATTCAATTGCTCCCTTCATAAACTAGACACATTAATTTTGTTTGTGTAAATTTTTTTCAATTTCATGTCATCAAAATTACTTATTTTATCTTTTGTACTTGCCTCTAATTCTTGTTTGGTTAAAAATTAATCTCCTGTCCATAGCTATGAAAGCTATATTAACTGCTCCTCTAATTTTTTAATGGTATCATCTTTAATATTCAGGTCACCTATCTTCTTTGGATTTATTGTGGAATGTAAAGTAAGAGTTCACCTAAGACCAATTTCTGCCAGACTGCTTTCCACTTTTCCCAGTAGTTCTTACTAAAGAGAAAAGTACTTTCTTAAGAAATTTATTTTTTAGGGTTTACCAAACATTATTGTTACATCATTTTTAATTTTCCCTTGTCTATTGATGTACTCTTCTAATTTTTAACCACTACTAAATTATTACAGCTGCTTCATTTATATAATTATATATGGTTTGAGATATATTTATAGTATATAGTTTGATATATACATACATACTATATACATATATGATGTAAGTATAATATGTATATCATACTATAGGTAGTTTGATAACTGATGCCTTATTGACATGCAATTTATATATATGTGTATATATAAAATTTGATAACTGCTGCTTTACTTATATAATTATAAATAGTTTGAGGTATGAAAGTGCTATTCCTCTTTCGTTATTATCTTTTAATTTAGTCCTTCAGTGTTATAGATATTTTGTTCTTCCAAATGAATGTTGTTATTATTTCTAGCTCTGTTATATAGTCTTTTGATAGTTCGGTATAACATTAAAATTATAAATTATTTGAGAGTATTGTCATTTTTATATATTGGCACTGTGTAGCCAGGAACACTGATTAATCCTACAGCTATTTAAACTCTGCATTATTTCTTTAAGGAATTTTTATAATTTGATCTAGCCAAGTATTGAGTATACTTTGGTAAATTGACTCCCTGATTCTTTTCATAACTGTTTTAAATGGAATTTCCTGGACAAATTACTTTTAGCTTCTTACAGATTTAACATCCTCATCTGTAAAATTAGGAAGTGTGATAGTACAAGCAAAATAAAACATCTTTCAGATTTGGGACCTCTTCTTAAAGTCTGCATCTCTTATTGACCTTTGCCTTTCTTCTGCCTAAGACTCCTGCTTTCTACCCTTTTCTGTAAATTTTTGGAAATTTTATGTAGTCTTTTTGTATAACAGGGGCTCCCCCTAGCCAGTCTCTAACATTTCCATGCCTGTGACATGAGAGATGAGAAAATAGTCATATCTGTCTAAGTAAGATCCTGCCAAACCCTCAACCCTCACCCTCCCATCACTAAGAACCCAAATATTTATTTCATCAGCTAGAAGTGATATAAACTTGTCAGAAAACTAGATGTGCCAAATCTGAGTGTGGCCTCTTACAGAATGATCCCTCACCCTCTTTTTTCCTCTTCTGTGGTCTCAAGGCCATTGCATTTATGTTCTGATGACTTCTCTGACCTCCTTAATGTTACCCTTGGCATCCTTTGCCCTGAACCCTTCTCTCCTTGTTGTCATATTCCTCCCCCCTCCCCATTTCTGCTCCTGGGTTCCTCATGCTAGTCTGTGTGTTTTCTATTGTGTGAGTTAAAACTTATTGTAACATGGCTAATACGGAAATGCTTTGCATGACTGCACATGTATAATCCACATCAAATTGCTTGTCTTTTCAAGGAAGGAGAGGGAGGGAGAGAATTCAGAACTCAAAATTTTAAAAAATTAAAATTAATTTTCATTTGCATGCAATTAAGAAAAATAAAAATTAAATGCAGGAAGAAAATTTTACTATTATAAAGCTTTTATTTAACTTTAAGCATTTCTCGCCTGTCTGACATTTGTGAAAGAAAGCCTCTATTGTGTCACCCAAGTGGAGTTATACAAGGTTATATAAGGATGAAGGTCAGACTAGATATTGTTGAAAATCCTTTCCAGTACTACAATTTTATAATTTCTTTTAAACCCAACTCTGTCATCACTTAGCTGTGTGACTGGCACCAGGTCACTAAACCTCTTTAAGTCTCAGCTTGGGGTATATCTTCCATTATTTCTTGAATCTGATAGTATCTTTCTTTTAGAACATCAAGAAATCATGAGATGAAATGGTAAGTTCATTGGTGAAGGAACAGGAAGACTAGTGTTTTAGCCCTAGCTTTGCTTCTTGATTAGCTATATACCTTTGGCCAAATCAGTCCACTTTGATGGACTTCAGTTTTCTCATCTGGAAAATGGAAGACCTGGACTGGTCTATTGCTAAGATACCTTTGTCAACTTCCTCTAATCCTGTTTTTTCATTGATTTCAATTGAGAAGGGAGTTCCTTGGCGAGACAGTGTCAAACCTGTATCTCAGAAATACTTTTTATACTGTAGGAAATAAGAAAAATGCCCCAGTCTGATGACACTGAGTAGGAAGTATGGATGTGTTGAGTAAGTGAAAAACTTGCTACACTGAGAGTCTGAGGATCTGAATTCAAACCTTGATTCTTTGTTTTACTACTTGTGAGACTTTGGGTGAATCACTTAATCTCTGGGCTTCTTTTTCTTTATAAATTGAGAGCTTATACTAGATGACCTCCAACGTTCCTTCCAACTCTACATCTATGACCTTAGCTGTGCCTTATTTTAATATGATGATTTGAATTTAAGTACTCTCATAAAAATGAATTCCATTTGCTGACCCTGCATCTTTTCAAGCACAATACTGAGCTTCTTACACTGGAGAGCAAAGGGGCAATATTCACTGCAAGTCACAAAGTCAGACCTTTTGACAGAGCAATTCCATTGCTGTGACTTTCACCTAAAAGCATCATAAAAATGAAAAAAGATGGAACTTTTTGGTACAAAAATATTCTGAACTGTTCTATTTGTAATAGCAAAAACAAAACCATTCACACAACACAATGGAAATAGCCTATAGATTCAATGATTGGGTAATGTCTGGATAAATTAAAGTATATAATTTACAAGGAAATATTAGATAATTTTGAGCAGCTAGGCATCACAGTGGATAGAGCATCAGACCAAAAAGATTCATTTTCCTGAGTTCAAATCTGGCCTTGGACACTTGCTGTGTGACCCTGGGCAAGTCACTTAACCCCGTTTGCCTCATTTCCTCATCTGTAAAATGAGCTGGAGAAGGAAATGGCAAACCATTTCAATATATTTGCCAAGAAAACTCCAAATGGGATCAAAAAGAATTACATGCAAATGAACAAATACAACAGCAAAATTAGAAAATTTACCATTTTTACAATTAATGATTTACTATTTGTTATATAAGTTTAAGAAATATAATTTGTAAATAAATATTGTAGTGGGAAGAAAAAATGGAGAGAAAGAGAAAGGGAGGAAAAAAGAACAGGAAATAGTGGAACTCAGACAAACCTGGATAAAGCAGCAGCAGTGTCTTTCCTCATGTGCTGTTTTAATTAATTTGGTTTACTTTGCTAAATAGTAAGTTTTATATAAGATCTGGCTCTTTCTTTTATTTGCTATTCATGTTTGTTTATGGTTCTTAAGCTTATAGTGAAAAATTAATAGAAATAAATTGTCAGATTTTGAATAGGAAATGCTAAGTATACACCATGTAATTCGATTCCCATGGTTCTGTGAGTGGGACTGGTTTTACAAGTAGATGGATGATGTGACTGTTTATGAGATGCAATTTAAGAACTGTCAATCATCAAGCAGATCGTGTCAGATGCTACGCTAGCTATTGAGGATAAAAAGACAAAAATGAAACAATGCCTGCCCTCAAGAAACATTCTATGAGGCATAACAATGTGTACTTAAGTATATAGAAACATATCTATATCTACATGTATGTGTGTGTGTATATATGTGTGTATGTATATAAAATAATGTGTATATGTGTATGTATATATGTGTATATATATATATAGGGGTATATATACATATATATGTATACATACATATATAACCAATATCTTGGTTAGGAAATACATTTTGGATACAGAATCAGAAGATAAGGCTTGGTATAGAAGGTGTCTCTTGAGCAGAGTTTTGAAGGAAATAAAGGATTTAAAAAATTAAGGTGAGGTGGGAGTGAATTCTAGATATGGGGAACAGCCAGCAAAGAGTGGAGAAAATGAGAGAAGCTGTGTTGTGTGTGAATAACGGAGAGAAGATAAGTTTGGCTGGACCACAAAGTATGGAAAGAGAGTAATGTATAACAAGGTTGGAAAAGGAAGGTTTGTGCTGAGTTGTGAAAGGTTTTAAAAACTAAACACGATAGGGTATATTTGATCTTAGACACCCAAAGGGAACCGTTGGAATTTATGGAGTAGAGAATGACATGATCTGATCTGAACTTTTAAAAAATCATGTTGTGTGAAGGAAGGCAGCCTATCAACACTAGATCTCAAACAATATTACAAGGTGGCATCAATATAACATGGCACTGGTTAAGAAATAGACTGGTAGGTTCAGATTCAGTCCAACCCAATTGGTCAATACAAACTTCACAAATGCTCAGATTTCTTAAGAGTCTACCCAACATGGCGGATCTTTAATAAACTTTGTTTTTCTTTGGCTGAGAAAAAAATAGACTGGTAGATCAGTAGAAGAGATTAGGTAGTAAATGACAATAGTAATATTGTATATGATAAACCCAAAGATCCAAGCTTTGGGGGCAAGAACTCACTATTTCAAACCATTGCTGGGAAGACTGGAAAGCAGTTTGGTAGAAGTTAGGCATAGAACATTTATCAAGATAAGGTCAAAATGGGTGAGTTAAGGGTGATATCATAAGCAAATTGGGGAAGCATGGAAAATGTTATCTGTCAGATCTATGGATAAGGGAAGAGTTGATGACTGCATGAGATAGAGAGGATCACAGGAAATGTAATAGATAATTTTGATTACATAACATTAAAAAGGGTTGGCCCAAGCAAAACCAATGAAGCCAAAATTAGAAGGGAAGCAGGAAACTAGGAAAGAAGTTTTGTAGCAAGTTTCTCTGCTAAAGGTCTCATTTCTCAAATATATAGAACTGAGTCAAATTTATATAAACAAAATCTATTCCCCAATTGATAAATAGTCAAAGGATATAAACAGGCAATTTTCAGAAGAAGGAATCAAGGCTGTCTGCTGATTAAAGAAATGGAAATTAAAACAGCTCTGAGGTACCACCTCTCATCTACTAGATTGGCTAAAATGACAGAAAAGGAAAATGAAAAATACTGGAGAGGATGCGGGAAAATATAGACAATAAAGCATTGTTGATGCAGTTGTGAACTGGTCTAACTATTCTGGAGAACAATTTGGAACTATGTGTACAAAGCTATCAAACTGTACATGGCTTTTGCTCTAGTAATACCACTACGAGGTCTGTATCCCAAAGATATAAGAGAAAAAAGAAAAAGGACCTATACATACAAAAATATTTATAACAGTCCTTTTTGTGGTGGTAAAGAGTTGGAGGGGACGCACATCAATCAGAGAATGGCTGGGCAAGTTGTGGGGTATGATTGTCATGGAATACTATTGTGCTACGAGAAATGCCAAAAGGGATATTTTCAGAAAAACCTGGGAATGTCTATATGAATTGATGAAGAGTGAAATGAGCAGAACCAGCAGATCATTGTGCACAGCAACATCAATATGATAATGATGATGAACTGTGAAAAATGTAGCTACTTTGATCAACTCAGTGAACTAAGACAGTTCCAAAAGATGTATGATGAAAAATACTTTCTATTTGTAGCCAGAGAACTGATGAACTCTAAATGCAAATAAAAGCATAATTTTTTTCACTTTATTTTTCTCGCTTTTTTCCCAACGTGTCTAATATGGAGATATGTTTTGTACAATTTCACATGTGTAATTGACATATTGCTTGCCTCCCAATGGATGGGAGAGGGGTTGGAGAGAAAGGGAATTTGTAACTCAAAATTTTTTTTAAAAGAATGTCTACAAAATAATAATTCCCTGTATCTTAACAAAAGAAAAAGAAAAATTATTTTGGTATTTCTGTGGAGAAGGGAAAAACTTGAGACAGGGAGAACAATGATGAGGCCGTTATAGTAGTTCAGAGGAAAACTGATGAGGGCTTGAGCCAGGGTGATTTCTCTGTGAGGAGAAGAGAAAGAGGTGAGAGATCTTGTGGAGATGGAAGTGGCAAGTTTTGGCAACTTATTGGACACATGGGGTAAGAAAGTGATAAGACAATGCCAAAGATAATGCCAAGGTTGTGAACCTTGGTAAATGGAAAAATAATGGTGATGCCATTGATAGAAATAAGCAATTTCTAAAGTCAGGAGGAAGATGATTTCTGTTTTAGACACGTTGAGTTTCAGATACAGAAATATGAGTAGTAGTTTAAAATGTTTAAAAGTTGGAAATATTTCACGGTAGCTCAGAAGTGACTAGAGGTGGATATGTAGATCTGAACGTTATCTGCATAGAGATGAAAATTAAACCCACGGGAGCTGAGATCACTAAGAAAGTGTGTAGCAAGAGAGTAGAAGACCATGAGGAAAAAGCAACACCCCAACCACCATGATAGTTTTCTTCCAGTAGAAACCAACTAGCAACTCCTAAGCCCAGCAATGGCATAGATTCAGGGACTGTCCTATCCCTCACCTAGCTCCCATCACTTTGATCTTACTATACCCTTGACCCCGGGGCAGCTAGGTGGTACAGTGGATAAAGTACCAGTGCAGGAGTCAGGAGGACCTGAGTTCAAATCTCACCTCAGACATTTGACACTCACTAGCTGTGTGACCTTGGGCAAGTCACTCAACCCCAATTGCCTCATCCTGGGTCATCTCCAGTCATCCTGATGAATATCTGGTCCTTGGATTCAGATGGCTCTGGAAGAGAAGTGAGGCTGGTGACCTGCACAGTCCTCCCTCACTCAAAACAAAGTCATGCAAGTCATGTCATTATTTCTCTCATGGCATGGTCTTCTTCAGCAATGAAGGATGAACACACACCCTTAACCCCTCTCCTCCACCTGGCTGCTGACTCTTGTTCCCATCACCTCCCTGTGGTAACCCACAGTTCTGTCTGTTCCCCCTTTCCAACAGTTATTGGTTCTGGGGCCATTTTTCCTTCCCTTGCTTCCTGAGACTTAATAGGCCTTACTATCTATCTGCCAGTTTGTCTCTCCTGGACTCGCAGTTCTTTCTGTTGGTCCTAAAGCTGAATCTTCCTATGTGTGTTGTTCCCCTTAATTTGAAGGTGAACCCTTTGAGATCAGGGACTGTCTCCCTTGTCTATTTGTATCCTCAGAACCTGGAAAACAGTAAACACTTAAATGCTTTCCCATTCTGTTCCACTCCATAGGGCTACAAAATAGCAATATTAGAGCTTCTTGTCTTGATGGTTTTTCAGTCTTCAGGTGCAAATACCCACTAAAGAAGGGAGAGCAGAGATTGCTTTTTAGATTCCCATACTTTCTTCAGGGTCTCACCCTCCCTACAACTGAAGGAAACAGTAATAATGGCATTTTAAGGTTTTCAAAATTCTTTCTCACAACCTACCTATGTGAGTGTTGTCCCCATTTTACGGAAGAGAAAAATGAGGCTAGTATAGGTCACATCAGCTTGTAGGAGAGCAGATTTAATTCTGGAAGGGACCTCAGGCCGCCCAGACCAACTCTCTCACTTTACAGCTGAGGAAAGCGAAACCTAAAGAGAACGGGGCCACATAGATAGAAAGCATCAGATGTGAGATTTGAGCCTGTGACCTCTGACTTTAAACTCAGCGGTCTATTAGTAAAATGATTTGGGAAGGAGGAGAAAGGAAGATGGAGCTTTCAGAGGGGAAAATGGGAGCACAGAAACAATGGGAGAGTAAAGAGAACCCTTGGCTATTTCAAAATCTTGCTCTAGATGTGGGTGAAAATGTATTCTCTGAGAGGTTAGCCAGTAGAGTCTGTTAGAGTGTCCTGTTACAAGATCTGCTTTCAGGAGTAAAATGAGGGGGAAATCCTTCAGCTTCCCTGGAGCTCCCCAATACTTCTGCACTGTTCTGCCCTCTCCCCAAACTGCAGTGGTTTCCTGAACTTAGCAACCCCTTGGGATTGAGGCGGGAGGGAGGCCAAAAGCAGGCGCAGGAAGGGGAAATGAAAATGACCTTGTACTGCCTACACCTGGGCTCAATCAATGGGCAGCATTGTGCAGGAAGAGGTCTCTGGGGAGCTTGGTTTGCAGCCAAGTTTTATTAGCTATTGCTTGTTACCAGACCTTGCCCCAAATTGTTTGGGTTTTTTTTTTTTAGAAATTTCATTTGTAAGACTTACCCCTCTAGTAACTCCTCTTTAAGCATAAGTACAAAATGACCCTTTGCCCATCCCCACACCTCAATCTGTTCTGTCAAGGGGCCTCCTCTTATTCACCAGACTATTATAAAATGAAAGAGTTAGATCATTTGAGCTCCAGGGTTTCTTAGAACTAGAAATCCTATGACCCCTTGGCATTTTCTTCTCTCCTATCTATTTGGTGCTTTCTCCTCTACTGCCAAGGTGCAGAGAAATTACTATTGAGTCATCAGTTTTGGCTGACAGGAAGCTACAAGAGACGGTGTGAGAATGCCTCCACATTCAGACAAGTCACTGGCAGGTTCCAAAGGAGCCTTGCCAATCTCCTGTCATTGTTAGATTATGTCCACGAGGCACTTCCAGAGATCTGGGGGCTGTACATAGGACCCTTAGATTAGAGATTATAGAGAATCTGAGCTGTAAGAGATTTCAGGGATCATTTGGTCCAGCCCCTTCACCTCTCCTTTTTAAATTGAAAGGGAAACTAGGACCCAGAATGTACTCAAAGTCATACAGCTAGTTCATTGGAATGTTTGTTTATTATGACCTTTTATCTTAGATACATGGTAAAGCTTGGCATGTATCTTTTGGCAGGTAAGTCAAGTAGTACAGTGTGTAGCTGCTAGGCCTGAAGTCAGGAAGTCTCCTCCTGAGTTCAAATCTGGCTTCAAACATTTACTAGCTGTTTGACCCTGACAGGTCACCTAACCCTGTTTGCCTCACTTTCCTCTTCTGTAAAATGATCTGGAGAAGGAAATGGCAAATCATTCCAGTATCTTTGCCAAGAAAATCCAAAATAAGGACACAAGGAGTCGGCCACTACTGACAAATGACCAAGCAACAACTTGGTATTTAGATATCACCATCTCCTCATGCTGCTTACACTCTGGCCTATCACCTCATCCCTCTTCTACTGCAACCTTGGACTCCACCCCTGGGTGTCTCAGATAGGTGAACTTCAGCTATAGCTGTACCAAGAAGGGAAAGGAAAGGGAATAAGCATTTATATAGTACCTACTAAGTTTCAGGTACTATGCCAAGCTCCTTTTACAAATACCTCATTTGAAACTCCCACCAACCCTGGTGAGTAGGCGCTGTTATTTTCTCCATTTTACAGTAAAAGAAACTGAGGCAAAGAGCGATTAAGTGACTTCCCCAGGGTTACAGAGCTAGAAAGTAGGAAGCTAGATCTGAACTATCTCCATGGCACATACCTTGACTATGTAAGGATGACTTGCTGATTGGTGAGTCATGGCCTCAGATATGTATATGTTAAGGATACCTACTCACCATTCTCATTTAGCTTTCTAATCTCTCTCTGGTCTGCTTCACCTCCACACTAGTTCTCTGAGGCACTCTCTTTCCCTCCCCATCTCCAGCTTTGTAGCTCCCTTTTATGAGTTGTCTTTGTCCATTAGACTGTAAGCAATTTGAGGACAGAGATTGTCTTGCTTACTTGCATTTGTATCCCTAGTGCTTAGCACAGTACCTAGAATTTACTAAGCATGTAATAAATGGTATATCTCTCTATCTCTGTCTCCATCATCTCTCCATCCCTCCATCTCCTTCTCCTATCTCTAGCTGTGAAATTTATCCCCTAGGGCTACTTGTTGCTCAGTTATTTCAGTCATATCCAACTCTTTATGATTCCATTTGGGGTTTTCTTGGCAAAGATCCTGAAGTGGTTTGCCATTTCCTTCTCCAGTTCATTTTACAGATGAGGAAGCTGAGGCAAACAAGATTAAGTGACTTGTCCAGGATCAGAGCTGATGTGTGAATCTGAATTTGAACTAAAGTCTTCTGGACTCCAGGCCCAATGTCCTATTCACTGAGCCACCTAGCTACCTGTCTAGGGCTACTACATCACTCTAGATGGCACATAGTCTGTAATCTATCTATAATCTGTTAAATATACTCAGGTATTGCTAAGAGTTAATGTCAACAATACAAACGCAATTCACCCAAGCAACTCTCAACTATCTATACTGGGGATCATCCACTGGCACATTTTTTAAAAATCCCAGATGCTTTCTCCTCCCATTCTCCAGGATGGAGATGGGCTCTCCTACTGTTTCAAGATGGCCTCTTTGACTATTAATGGATGTGATCACAAGCAATGCAAACTCAATTAACCCAAGCAAAGCATAATGAGGAAAGGAAACCTGAGGCAAACACATACTTGCTACATTTCAGAGTGCAGTTCACCTACTTGTAAAATGCTTGTATTCACCTTCTTAGAGTGTTGTTATGAAGATTCAAAAGCAACAAAATATGTAAAGTGCCTTGTAAACTATATGGCACTATATAAGTGTCAGCTATTAGCTGTAGAATTGGAAAAGGAAGTGGACCATTCATTTAGCAAGAACAGGGGAAAACTGATGAATATACTGAATGCTCCCCTGCTTGTAATGCCAAGAGATCCAGGCCAGGAGTTCTTAACCTCTTCTGTGCATGGACTCCTTGGGCAGTCTAGTGAAGCCTGGGGAACGCTTCTAAGAATCATGTTTTTAAAAGCATAAAATAAAACCCATGGGAGCAAAGGAAGACAATTATATTGAAATACAGATATCCAAATGGTGTAAAAACAAGTCCAAAGACACCCCAGCTTAAGAACCCCTCATCTACATGATGGCCCCAGGAAGACACCAAGAGTCTTACAGGATGAAGAGGGTAGGACTTGGAGAATTCGAAGGAATACTACATTGAAGAAATTATAGATGTACCCAAGTGTTGAGGTCTAATATGATCTCGTGTTGATTTTTCACTATAGAGATATTTTGCCATTTATTTATAGGGACACTGTTAAGTGTAAGGACAGACATTTTATTTCATTGGTATAGCGAATTCCCATATGAGGAAACTCCCTTCATCAGTGGAAATTGCCATTTTCTCTAAAAGATAGTCTTAGGGAGCTGCTTTGAACCAGGAAATGTTAAGTGGGCTGCCTGTGGTCATATGGTCAATATTATGTAAGAGGCTAGATTTGAACTTAGCTCTTCCGGACTCCAACCCCAGATCTCTAAGCCATTACTGCACATTGTCTCCTTTGTATGTATGCATGTTTAAATAAATATATACATGCATGTCTATGCATACAGATGTATATGTATATACACCCCTAGGTATGTGCATCTATAAGTGTGTATACATATATATATATGTGTGTGTACATATATATATGCACATGTATACGCATATTATGCATGCAAAAGGGGCCAAGGTCTCCCATTGCATCCTGGGTCATCTCCTGTTGTCCTGATGAATATCTGGTCCACTGGATTCAGATGACTCCAGAGGAGAAGTGAGGCTGGTGACCTGCACAGCCCTCCCTCACTCAAAACAAAGTCAAGTACAAGTCATGTCATCATTTCTCTAATGACATGGTTCTTCGGCAATGAAGGATAAACACAACAATCACATATAAGCATATGCATGTACATACACATACATACAACACATTGTATACATGCATGTGTGCATCTTGTGCATATGTATGTAATTATGAGTTATCTGTGGTTTATAGCGTGTACTTAAATGTACACAGTATATGTAATGCATGTGTATGTTATATGTATAGGTAGCATGTATATTCATGCATATGTTTATTTAACATGTATTACATGTAGTATATAGTATATGCATGTGTATGAGGACATGCAAACATACTTTTACCCTTGTATGGCTTCTCTAATATAAAAAACCCATCTGTAAAATGAGCTGGAGAACCACTCTAGTATCTTTGCCAAGAAAACCTCAAATGAGGTCACAGAGTCAGACACTGAACAACAAATGGTTAAAAACAAAGCACACCAGAGATTTAAACAAAGTCTTTTGTCTCCAAACCCAGCATGCTTTTCAATAGCCCCTGCGGCCTCTCAAGGCACTTTTTTTCACAACTCGAATGCACTAATCATGTAGTACAGTATCATCGTCATCTGTGTTTGCATCTTATTCCTCTGCTGGATTAAAAGCTCTGGTAGGGCCAGGGTAATATCTTATCTAAATCATGTATATCTAGCAACACCTGGCACGGTGCTCTGCACAGAAGGTGGTTAACATGTTTGCTGAACGAATTTTGTGGAGTAGATTAGTAAGACTGATTTTATTCTGGCGGGGGCACTCCTTTTAATACAGACATATTCCTTTGCAATTTGCTGTGTGTTAAAATTCGTCCCTTTGATTAAGAGCTACAGGGCATGTTAATAAGAAAAATGATTGATTTGTAAGCACTTGCGTGCCACCACATTTTAAGAGGGGTCTGATTTTTGGTTGCATTTTGAAACAAGGATCTGTTGTCTTAGTTTCTTTTAAAGAATTAAATGGATGCCAGTTGTATAACATCTCCTACTTTTAAAGTAAGGTTTGTATCCTTAAAATTTTGCTCTCTTTTGTATCCTCAACACTTGAGGATACTGCTCTGTAACTACAGAGCAGTCACAGTCACAGAGTACACAGAGTCACAGAGTACTACAGTCACAGAGCAGTAACTAGCAATTCTAGTGCCTGGGGCAAGCACCACTAAGCTCAATCAGGGCAAATAGATGAGGAGGATAAGCAGAGAAAACTCTGGGAAAAATCTTTGACCAAGAGTGTGCCACAGGGACGAATGACAGGAGAGACCTTGCCATTCAACCTCATGGAGTCAGGAGTGACAGAGCACTTAGGACATTAACCTCTTTGGGTGGAATACCTCGAAGTTGTTGTGGGGAGGTTGATTCTAGCAGGAGCAGGTCAGGACTGGTCAAGTCAGGAGATCACTTGTGGTCTAAGGAAGAAAGCAGGCCATCTAGTAGCTGTCTTTAATTATTTTATTAACTACATGATAAATTCAACTATTTCCACCTATTGAAGAAATAGAAGGGTTGGCTGGTACCCTCTACATTGCAGCACCCTTGAGCATAACCCTAATAGCCCTGCCCTAGTTAAGGTTCTGCTTACTAGGCAATCAAATAAATCTTTGAATAGAGGGTTTAGAAATGGAAGAGCTCTTGGAGCTTATATCCTCCCACCCCCTTTATTTTACAGGTGAGGAAACAGAAGTTCAGAAATGAAAGAGGAAATGACTTACCCAAGGTCAGACAGGTTGTAAGTATCTAAACTGAGTTTTGAATTCAGACCTTCTGACTCCAAGATTCATTGCTCAGATCAAGTTGTTTTTGGTGATAGTGATTATAATGAAAGACATTCAACAACTAACTTCCCATTGTAATACCCTATTAAACATCCTGGTAAATAGATCATGTGTTGCCTATGAGGTATTAGATCTGGAGTTTCTGAAAGATCTAGGGGCACTCAAGCATGACATCTAGGAGAGCCCCCAGTTGACTTGGACCTTTGTTTCCCTAATGAACTTCATGCTAATTAATGAATTTTAAAGATTATTTTTTAAAATTAGCAGGCATTTATACTCTTCTCCTATTTCTCCCCCAAAACAAAAATAAAAACCCTTATAACAAATAAACATACTCATGTAAAACAAACTCCCACGTTGGCCATATCCAAAAATGTGTGCCTCCTGCCTTTCAGTCCATCATCTCTTTGTCAAGCCATGGGTGGCTTGATTCATTATTGATCCTCTGGAAACATGGTTAATCATTGCATTGATCCGAGTTCTCAAGTCTTATGTTAATACATTTTCTGCATTTCCCTTACAAGCATGGGTGCATCCATTCAAAACACCATAACCTGAGCAGGAAGAGGAATAGTGCGGTATAGCATCAGGAGTCAAGGAGACTTGGGTTCAAGTCCCACTTATGATTTTTTCTGGCTAGGTAACCCTGCACAAGGCTTCTCCATGCCTCATATAAACAAAGCAGAGGATGTTCACCATTAGTAGGAGTTTCCTCAGTGTGAATTCTCAACATCGATGAAATCATGCATCTGGTAAAAAAACAAACCTGGCTGGAGTCATTACCAGTGGCAAAATAAGTTTCTTGTAAAATCAGAAACAATATTTGACTTTTTTAAGAATAGGAAAAGCCTAATTTTGTAGTATTATATTTAAAATAAATTTCGGAAGTCACCATGTTGCTTTCACAAGACTTTGCCTAAACATAATTAAGCTACTTTAGCTAAGATTCACACTTGAAAAGTGTGAATAACATAACTCATTCAACTCCACTTATAAAAAGAGGAAACATGAAAAGCTCATTACAGTTTCTTAGGCATTTATTCAACAATTAATCTCCAATTTTAACACCCCATTAGAACCTTTCCAGCGCTCTTCAGGAGCCATTCGTAAAATCAAGGGTTTGTTATTACATTTGAGTAGGTTTTCTCTGACACCTTTTATGAAAGAAAAATTTCTCTCACTTAACTTCCAGACTTTTCTTCTTGCTCCTGGAATTTTGAGTGAATGAAAAGTGGTTTGAATGTAGTAATCTATAAAGACAGATGTGGATGATTCAGACAGTTAAGCAAGGAGTCATAAGGTTAAGTCAAGGGTGTGAATACACAAAGACCTCGAAAGAAACATTAAAGGCATCAGGATTTTTTAGGCAAAGCTAGAGAAGACTGAGGAATGATTTTTAAAGATAATTCAATGAACATTTCTAGTGTCAACTCTTCAAGTAATTGTACTGTGGAATGAAGTGGAGAGGTAAGACATAATCCTTGCCCTCTAGGAGTTTAAAATCTAGTAAGAGAAAGAAAGTAATTATAATACAAAGCAGTGCATGATAAATGCCATAAAATAGGCAGAATACAAATTTAAGAGGGCATAGGAATGGTTACCTTGGAAGTTGTTATACTATTTGAAAGGAGAGATAATTACATCTATGGTTGGGTTGTGGCTGTTGTTCATCCTTTGTCCTTGAAGAGAACCAGTGACACCAGAAGGGGATGATGTCTTGGTTTTCAAGTGAATTGGATTCAAGTGAGACAAAGCTGCGAAAAGCTGTCCATGGAGATGGCTCCCACGTCTACAAATCAAGTGGTGATCTCTCTCAATTCCAATTCCTCATTGTTTGCGAACCTCCTACAGGACATAACCAAGAAATGTCCTGTCTTCAATTCAACATGTAGGAAATTTAATTCATCATCATCTCCCTACTCCCCCCAAAAATGAAAAACCAAAACCTAAATCTATCTCTCCCATTCATTCTTATTTTGGTTGAAGCTGCCACCATGCTCCCAATAACCTAAGCAAAAAAAGGATTCATTCTTGACTTTTCCTTATCTCTCATGCAATTATCCTTTGACTGAGGAAAACTCTCTCTCTCTCTCTCTCTCTGTGTGTGTGTGTGTGTGTGTATATATATATACACATATATACATGCTCAGAGACATATATATGAAAAAAACTGTAATTCAGTAATGCTTTAAAGTGACTGCATCTTAAAAATCATAATAGCATGTTCATATATTTGAAAAATAGTATTCTAATTGAATTTATTCCATAGAAGCTCTTTTTTGCTTATTTATGGAGACAAGGACTCCTTGCAGCAGAAGTCTACACCCTACAGAACGAGAACCACTGTAGTACACACAAAAAATGTACAGGTTGCTAGGAGTACATGCCTGTAATCTCTGCTATTTAATAGGGAGGCTGTTTGGGGGATCACTTGGACTTGGGAGTTCTGAACTGCAGTGTGCTAAATAGCTAAGTCCTTCACCAATATAGTGAACCCTAGAGAGGCAGGGCCCATTAGGCTGCTTAAGGAGGGGCAAACCAACCCATGTTAGAAATGGAGTAGGTCTCAATTAGCAGTGATGATGGACAGGATTATTATTATTTTTTTCTTTTGGTGAAGCAATCAGGGTTAAGTGACTTACCCAGGGTCACACAGCTGATAAGTGTCTGAGGCTGAGTTTTAACTCATGTCCACCTGACTCCAGGGCTAGTACTATATCTGATGCACCATCTAGTTGATCACTGTACTTCCAATCTGGGTAAAGACTCAATGAAAAAAATAGAAAGGAAGAATGGTGGCTCTAGAGTAGAAAGATATAGGTTCAAATCCTATCTAGGACACAGTACCTGTGTGACTTCTCTGGACCTCAGTTTCCTCATCTGTAAAATGAGGAAGTTGGGCTAGCTGAGCTCTGAGATCCCATGTAGCCCTAGTTCTATAATCACTGCTCTATGTCTTACTTCTCTCTCTTGCAAATCTGTGATTCTGAAGGCATGAAATTCTCTTGGTCATTGGGTGCATGAATTTTTTTTTCTTTTTCTTTGGGGAAGGGAGGAATCATCTTTCAAATGCCTCTGAAATAATATAACATAGAAAGTGTCCATCTGTGCCTACATACCAGGCTCACCTAAGTAACTCGGGTGACATGTGAGGATACCTTCAATAGAGACTAGCTGGAAAGTACCATGTTAGAGATGAAGAACCGTGAGCCCCACCTGGAAAATGAATCAGAAGCCTTAGGTGAGGCATAAAGTCTGGCAATGCTTCCTCAGTGTCTGGCATCATTTCTGGGTTTTCCCTCTCTGATTAAGGAGGGAAAAAAAAATGACTTACGTATGAGAATTCTTTCCACTGCCTTCCTCTTTTCTCCTCACCCCCCTCCATTCTCCATTCATTCAAAGAACCTCTCCCTGAAGCACTATCATTAATTTCTCTCGTTGCCAAAAGATAAATACCACCTTAAGACCAACAAGACGAAATTCAAATCACTTCAAAAAGTTTGTATTGAGCACCCACTAATTCAAATGCCAATGACTTCAACAGTGGTGTGGGAAACTTTTTCCCCTGGCACTGCCCCCTGAAGAAAATAGTGAAAGCAATCTAATGGGAACCACACAGAGCATATAACTCTGTCTTTACATGTGCTCAGGTAAAAGCAGTCCCTGGGACTGTGCTCTAGGTGGATGGGGAATGTCCAGGGTTCTAGTTTATGTATATTTCTGTCAGATGTAATTTTATTTCTCCCCCGACCCCAGCAATATGCATTATCCCTAGTAGGAATCCAATGGGTGGATGGATGGGTAGGTGAGTGGGTGGATGAGAGCAGGAACAAGGGAAAGAATCCTCTGTAGGTCTGCCTTCCAACTCTCTCCTATCTCCATTTGGACAAATAAATGAAATCAGAGACAGTAAACCCAGGGAGAGAGAACTTTTCAGCTCTAATCTGGAAACCTATCCTGACCTTAAGAGAGGAATTGCAGCTGCCTAAAGAGGATTTCAGGGGACTTCTCTGCCACCCCAAAGCTCTCACCACCTTCCTGTTCAATTAAGATCAAAGCCTTTCATTATAAGTTAGAGAAGGCAGCATAGTAGATGGAATCAGCCCTGGCTCTAGAGTCAGAAGACTTGTTTCAGGTCCTGCTTCTGAGACTACCTGTGTGACCTTGGGCATATGACTTTGCTTCCCTGAGTCTCACTTGCTTCATTTGTAAAAAGGGAGGACTGAATTAAATGGACTCTGAGATCCAGATCTTCTATCCTAGGCAAGTCTTAAAATACATATATCCCTCAGTGACAGCATTTGAGATGTCTCTTCTAGATTACAGATAAATATATTTTATATTATATAGATAGATTCTACATAGATATAGATTAGACAGATACAGACATAGATATATTCAAGATTATAGATCCAGAATTATAATGGACCTCAGTGGCCATATACTTCAATTTCATCATCTCACAAATAAATAAATTGAGGCCTAGGGAGATTAAGCAACCTGCCCAAGGTCCAATGGGCGATTGTCAAAGATAAGATTTGAAACTGGTAGTCTGAATTCAGAGTTAATGCCCATTTCCTGAACTACTCTACTTCCTCTAATTCTCCAGGAAAGGCTTTTCTCCTTTGTTTAACAGATATGGGACAAGGGAGTTATTTGGGGGAATAGAGAACCCCCCCCTCCTGGAAATCCTATGAAAGAGGGGAGGGTAAGGGGCACAGAAAGAGAAACCAGGTTAAATGGAAAACCAACTTTGTGGACTTTATGGTTTTTCTTGGGAAGGTCACTGCGTTTGAGCTTTATGATGTAATTCTGCTTTCTCTAGTTGAGCAGAAACAACCTCTCTGCTGGCCTATTAAGCATGCACCATGCTTATTTGTGAAGCAGACTGAAAAATGACTTGACCTTAATTTCCCAACACTTTATCCATTTCATAACTCTAGCTCTTATGGGAAAAAGAATTCTCCTTAGGTTGAAAAATATCATCTTCACCAGTCCAGGATAGAGAAAGTGGCTTGCTAGACAGAATAGATTTGGGAATTGGTTGACTAAAAATTGAACATGAGTCAACAGTATGATGGCATTAGGTTAGTAGTCCAAAAAGCTAATGGGATTTTAAGCTACATTAAGTTAAGATTGCTGTCAAGGACTAGGAAGGCAAGAGTTCCTCTGTACTCTGCCTTGGTCAGATTGTATGTAGAGTACCGTTCTCAGGTAGGTGCTGGAGAGGGCTCAGAGAAGGACAAGTAGGATGGTGATGAGGTTTGTGATCCTATCATAAGAAGAATGATTGAAGAAGCTTTGGAGAAGACAAAATTTGTGGGGAATGCCCTAGCTGTCTTCAAGAATGGGGGCAGCTAAGTGGCAAGGTGGATAAAACACTGGCCCTTGAGTAAGGAGGACCTGAGTTCAAATCTTACCTCAGACATTTTACTAGCTGTGTGACCCTGGACAAGTCACCTAACCCCATTGCCTCAAAAAAGAAAAGAATTGTCAAATAGAAGGGAGGATTAAACTTGCGTTTGGCTCCAGGAGGCAGAATTTGAAGCAATGGGTAGGTATGACAGAAAAGCAGATGTAGGCTTCATGTGAGGAAAAACTTTCTAACAATTAGAGATCCCCAAAGTAGAGTGGACTGCTTGGGGAGATAATGAGCTCCTCCTCAGCAGAAATCATTCGGCAAAGACTTAATGACTACTTGTTAAGTGCGTTGTTCAACCGTGCCTGCCCCTTTTGTCATGGCCCCTTTAGGGGTTTTCTTGGCAAATACAGTGGAGTGGTTTGCCATTTCCTTCTCTAGATCATTTTACAGATTAGGAAACTAAGGCAAATAGGGTTAAATGACTTGCCCACTATCACCCAGCTAATAAGTGTCTGAGGCCAAATTTGAACTCAGGTCTTCCTGACGCTAGGCTGGACCATCCATACACTCTATCACCTAATTGCTAGATACATTAGAAAATGAGGGTTCTTTTGGTATTGGGGTAGATTATATCAGTGTTGTCAAACTCAAATAAAAATCATAGATAAAGATCCCTCCCTGCACATATTGACTTAGAAAACCACATGTCAACATTATCTATGTTCTATTTTATTTTTATCCATTTTATTAAATGTTTCCCAATTACATTTTCATCTGCTTTAGCAGCAATGGAGTGTTGAGTACATGTTTTACACCTTTGGATTAGATAAATTCTGAAGTCCCTTCCTAGTCTGTAATTCTCTAAAATCTATAATTTTGTAATCGTAGACAACCTCTAATAGTCCTGACCTTAAGACTGCTATTTCATATGATGTCAGTGGCCAAAAAATATCTCCTTATTTCTTAGATCTTTCCCCATTTCCTTGAAGATTTCCCAGCTTATGTGAGAATTTTATCCTTTTATTTTAAGGTTTGCTTCCTATTGATAGGTAAGCTTTACTGTTCATTCTAAAAGAATTTTGGATCTTTTTCTTTAGAACAGGTTTTACTAGAGAGAGAATGAGTGTGCTGAGCCCTGGGGAAAATGCACAGAATGAAGAGTCAGAGAGGGCAGTGATGAGAATCTTTTCCTACTTCATCTTTTTACCTAGAGCATGGATGCTTTGTTGTCCATTAAAGAGAGCTGTTATTTCAGTTCAAATTGATCAACATATTACCTATAAATAAATTTATGATAAATGTAGGGTAAAGTTTCTGTGTATACTTGGAAATCATCAAGGAAACGTGGAAAGATCTAAGAAATGAAGAGACCTACGCTGGCCCCGAAATCACATGAAATAACAGTCTTGAGCCTGTTAGAGGTTGTCTAAGAGCATTCTTAAGTTAGGGCCTGTAAAGGATATAAGTTTAGAAAGACAGAATAGATAAGGCACTCCTGTATCTTAGGGTTCCAAAGACAGCAAATACAGATAATAACAAAATTTTGTAAAGTATGATGTAGTAAATATACCATGGAGATGTGATACAGTATTATGTGAAGTTTAAGAGGGAAAAAAGATATTTATCAACAGGTATCAGAGAAAGCTTCATGGGGGAGTATCATTTAGCTTGGAATTTAAAGGACCAGTAAAATTTCAACAGACAAAGGAGAAGAGAATCTCCCAGGCAAAAGAAATGGTAGAAGGAATAACAAAGAGTAGGATATATTAAGGGGTCAGAGTTAGCCACATTTTTTGGAGAATAGATGATATGGAGGAGGAAATTGTAGGATGAGGCTAGAAAGATGGTGCTAGATTTTTGGAGAGTTTTAGATGTCAGGCAATGATATTGAAACACTACCCAGTAAGGAGTAGGGAGTGATTGGAGATTTCTATACAAAGGATTGAGCCATGGAACTGGAAGGAAGATCAGACTATGTTATGCAGAATAGATTGGAGGGAAGAGGGAGTTGGACCTTCTCTCTTTCGTTAAACAGGATTTTCTTCTTTAGCTTTCTCAAGGTGCTGCCCTTCCTCACCTATGGGACTACTAAGAAATGAATTTGTCCATTTTTTCTCAAATAGGGGAAAAAATGAAATTGTATAGTATCTCAGATGCTTTGAAAGACAGTGAGGATGTAATTTTCTACTCCACATTTCCAAGGAAAAAAAAAAGAATTCTAAGCTTTATTTTTTTAGGTCAACTGAAGAATTTGGGGAAAGGGGAGATAAAAAAAAATCCCTTTGAAAAGCTTCATCAGAATGCCTGTGCACACTCATTGCAGCCATGGGGGCTGGTCCTTCAGCTGGCATATTGGGTAAGAATTTGCTGTTCTAATTCAGACCCTAGATAACTCAGCCATGTTCTGACAAATGAATTAGAGCCTGGCATAGCACTGGCCCTTGCTGGGGCTGGTTTTGACTGAATTAAGTTACAAATCCTGGGAGAGAAGCTAATGTCATTAGCAGTTGTGCTATTAGGGCAGAGTCAACGGAAATGCCAACTTACCTAATCGTACCTGTTGTTATGGTCGGAAAGTGGGTCAGAATGTTTTTTTCTCTCCTAGAATAAATACCGACTCTATTTCCATATTAAACACTATATAGGTCATTGCTTACCTAAGAGCTCAGTAGCTGAAAGAATCCATTCGGGGCATGAAGAGACAGCTGCCTTAGTCTTTCCTGAGTGAAAGGGTTGGAGATGCACAGAGGGAAGGGAGAGAAGGAACACGACTGCTCTAAGGGTATTCTCTGGTCAGATGCCTGATAACTAACACAAGAAATTAATCATGTAGCATTAGCCTCCAGGAGGCTCCCATAATATGATGCTTTTGACAACAGTGGAGAGTAGAGAAGGGCAAAAGAAGCTCACTCTGAGCCTGCTAACATCTTATTAATTAATCTATTATTTACGCATGTCTACTTCTTAGTTAAAACATTCAAACTGATGACAATCCCTTTTGAAAAACAAAGGGATAATGCAATCTTAAAAATATTCTATTACTATTTTTATGTCATTTTCCAATATATTCCTGTCCCTTCTCCCTGAATCAGCCGCACCGATAGCAAAGAATGAAAAGGGGGGTAAAATATACTAGCATCAACCTAATAAACAAATCCATGAAGTCCAATAGTATATGCTCTGTTTTTTTTCCAGTTGCCCACTTCTGCAAAGAAGGAAGGAAAATACAGAGACATGGTACTCAAGTGTGGTATTGTCTGTCTTGCTGAAATGTTCTGAGAATTTTTGATTTATGCCTTTACGAAAAAAAGATGTCTCTTTTTCACATAAGGAAAAGGATCCTCTTTTATTTAGAAGAGTCTATGCATTCATAGTCAGTATCGCACAGTCAGTAGAGAGCTGGCCTCCTAGCCAGGAAGAACTGAATTTGTCTTGCCTCCATGGACAAGTTATTAACCTTTTGGTGTCCCTGGAAACTCTGCGAAGATTTCAGAGAAGGTGTGTTGATGGGTAAGGCATTTAACCTCTCTTGGTCTTGGTCTCTTCAACTCCAAAAGGAAGTTTCTTATGGGGACCTCCCTATGCTGATGAAATTACATGTTTAGTTTTTAAAAAAAAAAAATTCAAAGACTCGCAGAATATTATCAGTAGATGTGATCATCTAATCCATCCGCCTCATTTTACAGATGAAGAAACTGCAGCCCAGGCAGGGGAAGTGATCTGCCCCAGGTCACACAGTGAGTTAGTGGCAGAATCAGATATCTATCCATATTTCCTGACTCTTGACAAATGTTTACCATGTGCAAAGAACTCTGCTAATTTGGTGAGATATAAAGAAGTGATGGCACCTAAAATGGGCCACATTGCACAGAGCTCTTGACCTGAATACAGAAAGATGAGTTCGAATCAGCCTCAGACACTTATTAGCTGTGTGACCTTGGCAACCTCTGTCTCTCCCTCAGTTTCCTCAACTGTAAAATGGGGATGATAATAGAATCTAATGTGAGGATTAAATTAATATTTGTAAAGTGCTTAGTACCCTTCTCTTTTCCTAATGCACGTTTCCTTGGGTAATTTACAGCCTAAGAGAGAAGATATACGTGAATACAAATAAATATGGCACAAAGGAGGATGTGAAAAAGACAAAGGAGGGTTCTAAATAAAGTGAATGCATATGAATGAGGTGCAAGAGATTGTTACAAATGGGAGAAAGTAAGAGGGAAGCATCATTTGTTGTTTCTGAAGCCAGCTTTATAATTCCCTACATCCAAAAATCCAGTCAATTTCACCTACTGTAAATCTTGGGTGTCTCTAATGCCAAGACTTAAGTGAACTTTTATTTACTGATCCTTTTGAAAATTGGGACCAAAATCTAGCTTTAAAAAGTGGGAGGGAGAGAAGTGAGGAGAGGGAGGAAATAAGCATTTATATAGCGCCTACTAATGTGCCAGACACTGGGCTAGGTACTTTTTAAAAATGTTATCCCATTTCAGCCTTATAACAATCCTGTGAGGTTAGGGGCTACTATCATCTCCATTTTACAGTTAAGGAAACTGAAACAGACTTACCCAAAGTCACACAGCAAGTAAGCATGAAGAAGCTTCTGAGGTGTATTTGAACTTAGTTCTTTTTGACCCAGACCCAGCTCATTATTCATAGTGCCACCCATAGGATATAAAGCTAAAATGGACTCTTGAAATCATTTAGTTGCACCCTCTTCATTTTGGAGTTGAAGAGACCAAGACCAGTAGAGATTAAATGACTTACTTGCTCAAGGTCACAGAATCAGGGCTTCCTTGGGCATGTATAGGTGACCTCTCTCTCTAGAAGCCTTCAGGCAAAAACTGTGAATGACAAACTTAGTGGAGATGTTGGGGGAATTCTTGTTTAAATATAGGCTGAATTAATTTTCTTCAGAGATCTTTTCCAACTCAAAGATTCTATTATTCTCATTCTGAGTATTTATAAAATGACATTTAAGTCTTATAAAGATAGTCTTAAGAGTAGTTCCAGTTCATTCAATCACTCATTAAATGAAATCTCTTAAAATGCTCCTCTGGAAGATGTCTTTTAATGGATCTCTTTTTGGAGAAGCCCTGTTTTTTTTCCTTTGGATTTGGTATTCAATTCAATTCAATAACTCTTCATTAGGTTGCAACCCCAGAGGCAGAGACTCTAACAAAGTACCAAAGTCCTAGATAGGTTTCAGGTTCTTTTTCACCTCTGACTCATTGCTTCCACCCCAAGAACCTCAGAAGCCTACTATATGACATCATGAAAGTATTGTCATGCACTCCCCTGACAGGCACACAGTTCACAAAATGGAAAGAAGAAAAATCGTCTTTGCAAGTTGAAGAACATAATACAACTCATATTTGTTGTCGTTCAGCCATTTCTGTCATAGTTGACTCTCTGTGACCCCGTTTAGGATTTCTTGGTAAAGATACTGGAGTAGTTTGCCATTTACTTCTCCAGCTCATTTTACAGATGATGAAACTGAGGCAAACAGGGTTGAATGACTTGCCCAACGTCACACATTTAGTAAGGGTTTGAGTCTGAATATGAATTCAGATCTTCTGACTCCAGGTCTGGTGCTCTATCCACTGCACCACCTAGCTACCCACAAGTCAGAATATATAAAATATATGAAAAATAATAATAATACACACCAATGATCAAATCTGCCACAGAAAAAGAAAAAAATAGTCCCTACTACATATGAGACACCATGTCGAAGTGGAGGGCAAGTTCACCTTGGAACCAAAGAGACCTGAGTTCATATCTCTTGTCTGACACACAGATTCTGAGCAAATCGCTTAACCTCTAAAGGGTCTAGACAACTCTGTAAGGCAGTAAGGTACAGAAAAGGTAGAGGACTGGATTAGTAGAGAGAATTTCCTCATCTGGCTATTCCTAATACCATGTCCCATCCTCTCCTATCCTCTACTATATAATGTTTGTTTAACATATGTTTATATTATATATACATAATTGGCATATGTATATATATGTAGACATTAACACGCATATGCATGTATATATACACAGATACATTTGTTGTTCAGTCACTTCAGTCATGTCTGACTCTTTGGGACCTCGTATATTTGGGCAGCTAAGTGGTGAAGTGGATAGAATACTGGACCCAGAGTCAGGAAGACTCATCTTTCTGAATTCAAATCTGGTCACACCAACTGTGTGAGCCTGTGCAAGTTCTTTAACCCCGTTTGCCTCAGTTTCCTCATCTGTAAAATGAGCTAGAGAAGGAAACAACAAACTGCTCTAGTATCTTAGCCAAGAAAACCCCAAAATGCGGTCACAGAGAGTCAGACACAACTTAATTCAACAACAATAAAGTGTCTATCTATATAAAATTTACTATTTAATAGGATATATGTCAATATATCTTATTTGAGGTAGGTATTCCTCATGGGATGTCTAAATGTAGATATGTGGCCCAAGGGTGGGTTAGATAGATACCTCTGGAATCTGGACAACCCCTCTTCCAAAAGAGACTATAATTTCCACCTTAAGGGAAGTAGGGGGAGGGTCACCTTTATTCATCTATTTCCAAGAGGGGTATGGAACTATAATTATTTCTCTCTGCCCCTTCATGTACCACCAGGTACAATTCTAAATTCGGAAGGGAAGCCATTATCCTGATTACTGTTAAGGGAGAAGAGGGACTCTTAGCTTATACTTGCCAGCATCTCTTTTTTTCTTCCAAATGCTGGTTTCAGCCCCGCCAAAAAAAGCTTATCACAAAGAGCAAATAGCAAGTCAACTCATTTATCCAAGCAAACAGAAGCTAGAAAAGTTGTACAGCTCAAAATATATCAAAGAATATACAAGAATGAATGAGCCGTGTAGCTAGGAGTGAAATGAAATCTCATTTCAAACAAGGGTAGAAAGGACATTCTCACCTAGAGGGAATCCATTCAAACAGTCTCTAGAATTTCAAGCAAGTCCAGAGACTTGATGGGGGACAGCTTTCCATGCATGGTTGCTATTTCTAGTGTCTGCTGTTTCCTTTTCCCTGCCTCTATCCAATGACCTTTGTCTAGCCATCTTTCTGGAGAAACTCTGGTACCCATTCGATAAATCTGTTAACAGGTATTGAGTGTCAGGATCAGCCTTCACTGCACCAATCCGGAGCCTTTTCTCTTTCCAAGTGCTTCCCACATAGTTCTTGGCTGACCCTCCTCTCCACTTGAGTGGTAGCTGGGTTACATAGACACTGTACTAGGTGTTAGGGATACAAAAATGAAATAGGGCACAGCTCCTGTCCACGAGGAACTTACACTCTACTAAGAGAAATACACAAATAACGATACTATAAATTAGAATATGAGTGCAAAGTAAAGTTCCAAATGAGGTGCCATGAGAAATATTAAGAAGGAAATATGTTATATTGTAACGTATAGGGAATATAACGGAATAGCATTGAGAAATCTGAAGAGGGGAAGATCACTTAACTGGGGAGGGAAGACTTGATAGGAGAGGTAGAATCCATTTAGTACCTTAAAGGGGGGGGAAACAATTTTAACAGGAAGAATTAGGGGAGGAATACAACATGATTAAAGGTACAAAGATGGGAGAAAGTTAAAATAAAAATAGGAGAAGGTGAGTAGATTGGCCTAAACATATCATAAGTGAAGGGGAATGGTGTGAGATAAGGCTGGTAAGGTAGATTAGAGGCAGTCTACGAAAGGCTTTGAATGCCAAGGGACAATATGTGCTTTATTTGGCAGGCAATGACAATCCAATAAAACTTCTTGAGCAAAGGAATGACACGATCAAAGCAGCACCTTAGAAAAATTATGAAGGCAGTGATGTAAAGGATGGATCCACGTGGGCGAGACCAGATCATCATGAAGGTATGGTAGGAATACTTATTTTTAACTTAATAGGAAACTCTTGTTCTTAACTCTTGGTATGATCAGAATTTAATATTACCACAATTACTTAAAAGTTCTTTTGAGTTCTTGTAACCGTGAGTGTCTATTAAAAAAGAAAGTTTAATTACTATCTTGTTCAAAGTGTCATCATCATTTCCAATAAGAAATGATATTGGTGATTTCTATAATAAGATTATAACTCCAGTTAGGGAACTATTATAATTGTCTAGTTGTTAGATGATTAAGGACTTCACTATGGTGTTGGCAATAGGGATGAAAGTGTTAGTCTGGACTCAAGAAATATTGCCATAATAAAGTTGAGATGGACTTAGTAACTGATTGTTCCAAGAAAGAAGAAGGAATTAAAGAGAACCCCAAGGTTTATAACTGGAAGGATTTTAGTGACATCATGATTATAATAATAACTAACTTTAGGTAAAGGACTAGGATTTGCATAGACTAGTTACAATAGATATAAGGAAATTTGGAGGAACGATGGATTATGTGAATTTAGTAAAGGACTTATTGAGTATGAGTTATTGGTAGGGCAAGCAGGCATAGATTAAGTGGAAAGTGTCCAGGGCCGAAGACAAAGATTTGGAAATCAACATAGAGGTGATGACTGGAACTTTGTGTGTAGGTGAGATCACCACTATTATAGAATAAAGAGGAGATGGGACTTTTTAGGGATACCCATATGTAGCAGACAAGAAGAGCCAGCAACGGGGACAAAGAGAGGTAGATAGTAAAGGAGACAATCACAGAAGTAGGAGGAAAAGCATAAGAATTATCTAGATTTGTAAGCTCAGAGAGAACAGGCATGCTGCATGAGACTTCTTTTTGTACAGCACCATGATGGTAGAGAGATGGCAAGTAGACCTCGTCAGTGGTCTTGAGTTAGAGTACAGCGTTTGGGTTGAAACTCTTATTCTATGTAGAAAGGATGAGGACTTTGGTCCTCAAGTCGGCCTCCTTTGAGCATATGTGTAGATTAAAGAAACTGGAAGAGGAGACTGATCAACAACAACGTTATTGCCTCAGCATGCCTTTTAACCACCTGGGTGCAATAACTCTTTATTTTCCACCCTGTCATACTTTGTTGTTCTTACTTCCCATCAGGATCAAAGTACTAAAATCAAACTTTTTTTTGAGAGATAAAGGGAATGCTAAGAAAATTTGCATTGATTGTACATAATTATTTCCATTCATACTTGAAAATACTAGGGTCAGAGATTATTTGCAACTTCCAGACGCAATTATAAAAGGGTGTTGATTCTAATCCAAAAGGAGAAAAACCCTTTAGTAGAATATTAAACATTAATGTTACTTTATTATTAATGCATTTTAGCAGGAACTCAGGAAAGAACCAAAAGTTTTTAACTGATCTGGTCATGTATTTCTGATTCTGACCACACAAAACAAGTAGGAATGAAATCAAGAACTTGAACATTGAAAAAGTCAATGTCACTTTTATAATCTTTTTAATTATCACTATAATAATATTATCTGCCATTCACATGAGTTTGCAAAGTGATTTATGTCATCTCATTTGATTTTTACACCAATCCTGTGGGAGATATCCTAATAGTATTATTCCCATTTTACAGAGAAAACTGAGGCTTGGGAAAGATAAATGACTTGTCCATGGTCACATTGCCGATAAGTATCTGAGGTGGCATTTTAACTCAAGTCTTTCTTACACCAAGCCTTACACTCTATCCTCTACACCATGCTCCCTGTGTACGTCTATTTCTACTTTTCGGGTCAAAGATATATATGCATAGCTGCCATGTTCTCTTAATGAAACCAGTGCTTCTGAAAGGAGCTATATTTTCTAGCAGAGCTAAAATGATGAATCTGCAGAGTAGGCAACCATCCTAGGATCATAGCAACAGAGGTTTCAGAGTCTGAGCAGAAGGAACCTTGTAGATTATGCAGCCAAAACCTCTTGGTTTATAAATGAAAAAACTGAGTATCAGAATGGGAAAGTGATTTGTCCAAGGGTACAAAGCTAGTAAGTGGGAGGGTCTGGATTTAAGTCCAGTTGACTGAAGTTCCCTTGTTCTTTATACAAGGTTATTTTTAATCTTCATCATCATCATCATCATTCTCATCTTCATTAAACAACAGATGTTGCAGGAAAAGGTACTGTGAGAGGTATACAGAGATGCAAGACATTGTCCTTTTGCCTGGAGGAGTTTACAAACTAGTTGTGAAGACAAGATATAACGTGAAAAGATATTGGAACATATAAGGTAACACGAAGTGTATATCAGTATTCTAATTCTAATACTGATATACCATGTAGGTATACTAGTTCCATCTGAGAGCATGGGGAGGCCTCCCCTCCTAGCTAGAGTCTATTAAAATTTTATGGTTAAAGTCTAATCTTTTAGGTGGTGGAATTGTCCTCTATAAAAATGCAGTTGCTCATAAGAGAGATATACTTCAAGTTCTGTGTTTTCATCATGGTGTAGGTGCTATCCCTGCCCCCTCAGAATTGGGGACCTCCTGTAATGAATATCACAACCTCTTCATACCATAACAGATGTTTAATTTTTAATATTTTGGGAGGAGTCTATAAGTGTTAAGTGGCTTGCCCAGAGTCACACAACTAATAAAGTATCTGAGTCTGAATTTGAACTCAGGTCCCTCCTGACTCCAGGCTGAGTGCTTTGTCCACTGCACCACCTAGCTGTCCCCATAACAGACATTTTAATGAGCTGTTGTGGACAAAAAAAAAATCATGATTCTTCTTCTTGGCAAGCCTCTTAAAACATAAGCTGGTGCCTAACAGCAAACATACAATTATTGACTGGCCCACTTGACAACAATTGTGCTCTCCTGATATAACCTTTGACAATGTAGGGTTATCTCTTCACCACAATGAGGCATTAGGGCAGGACTTTAGCTGAGGAGTAATATGTTCATTATTTATACCTTAGAGTGAATATATCTATCAGATCCTTTTCCAATTTGGCAGCTAGCTGACAGCAGAGCTTGAAGAGATTAAAGAAAAAAGACATGAGGATCCTAGATATAGGTAACGCAGAAGGGTGGGGGGCTAGGAGGCGAGGAAGATCTCAGATTGGCTTCCAGGCTTTGTTTTGAGATGAGATGCTCATTCTAGAACAGGTGTTCTTAACTTTGATTGTGATATGGACTCCTTTGGCAGTCTGGTGAAGCATATGGACCTCTTCTAAGAATAATATTTCTAAACAGTTGAAGGAAAATGCTTTCAGTTAGAGGTTAATGAAAATAAAGATTCAAAATTTTCCCATCCAAATTTGTAGACACCTTGAAATCTATCCATGCTTGAGTGGTTTTTGTTGTGTAGTCATATATGTTTGTGACCCCATTCAGGGTTTTCTTGGCAAAGATACTGGAGTGGTTTGCCATTTCCTTCTGTAGCTCATTTTATAAATGAGGAAACCAAGGTAAAGAAGGTTAAGTAACTTGCCCAGTTAATAAGTATAGTGGAAACTGGATCTGAACTCAGGAAGAGGACTCTTCCTGACTTCAGGTCCAGCACTCTATCCGCTACATCACCTAGCTGCTCCTAATCCCATGTAGTTTAATCATTTAAAAACTTGATGCTAAGAAAGAGTCCATAGGCTTCACCAGAGTGCCAAAGAGGTGTATGATACAAACATAGTCAAGAACCCCTGTTCCAAGTAATCTTATGAGTGTGCCATGCACCATGAACTAATCTAGCTCCTCCCAGGAAGATGCCAAAGACCGAATCACTTAGCCCCTATGTTATTCCAAGGAGGTGAAAACACAAAGAGTGTCTTCATGGTTTTTTTCAGTAGCAGTGTCAGAGGAGAGATAAACTTCCCTTGACCATTCAGTTATTTCAGGTCACCCAACTGAGCCACCAGAAAGTGAAAGCTTTTTCTTTTTTCCTCTTTTTCAAGTAGATACCATCAATCTTTCCCAAGAATTAATGTAGGAAATGTCAGCAACCATAAAGTCAGGGATAGAAAGTAACCCCTGTGATTTCATTGGCATAGGGAATTCCCATTTGAGGAAACTCCTTCTACAAATGTAGCTTGGCACCTTCTCGGCAATTTATAGTTTTAAGAGAGTTGCCAAGGGCATGGAGAGGTTAAGTAGTTTGTCCAAGTTCAAAGAGACAGGATATTTTAGAAATGGGACTTGATCCCAAGTATTTCTGGCTCCATGGCCAGCTCTCTCAAGGCTACACAAGCTATAGAGGCAAATTACTCCAACACAAAAGACTAGAAAGAAGCTATCCAACGAAATGAACAAAGCTAGGCATGGAGTGAGACTGGGGTAAATCTCAGTTATGCACGAGGCATTGCATCTGAACTCAGGAAGTCCTGGATTTAAGTCACACCTCTGACACTTACATCTCTTTGACCATGGATCAGTCAAGTGATTTTGTTTCCTCCAAGCTAAACTGTGTCCAACTTTGTCAAAGATAATTTTCAAAAACAATATGGTATTTCAGGCAGAATACGCATTATAATCAGCAACAGTATACAACTTTCACTTCCTGCTCCTCTGCGGACTACCAAAAACATAAAGTCACTATGAAACCCAATGAAGAGTCTTTATTTTATACTTTGAACAGGGAAATTTCGAATGAAGGTAGACACTTTCATGTTGAACATATGTTATTGAATAACCCGCCCTGACTTGGAGGAAACAAAATAAAAATTGCAGAATTCTTAATTGGAAAAAAGGAAAGGAACTGAGGCTTTGTGGGGGAGATCATCTCAGGGCCATAATTCAAGTTCGTATTGCCTGAAAGACTCGTATCTAACACAATTGATTTGGGGGTGGGGGAGAAGGAGAATTGGGGGCAGGTCTTGATAGGTTTGGGGAAGTCAAGCTGATACTTATGGCAGACAAACCTCTGTTTGCTTCTATTTCTTCATCTGCAAAATGGGAATAATACACCTACCTCCCAGGGTCATTGTGAAGATCCAATGAGTTAATATTTGTAAAGCTTTTTGGATACCTTAAAATGCTACATAAATGCTAGCTGTTGTTGCCGCTGCTGCTGCAGTTATTCTACTATGCTGCGTTAGCCAGAAAATATACTGTGGATTAAATATGATGAGCTGAAACAGAGGGTTTTCAGGAGGGCAGCAATCCAGTGCAGCTGCTGCTGCTGGCTGGCTGGGGAGTGCCTTGTCACCTCCTGATTAGACAGATCTACAAGTCATTAAGACAGATCTGGAGGCTGGTAGCAGGCAGAAAGCATGGGAAGTGAAGAGAATGTGTGAGAGCAAGGGAAAGGAAGAGTGTTAGAAAAAATTGCTGTCTTTGGAAAGCAGGCTTACCTGGCAAGGAAAAAAATAATGTCCAAATCAGAAGGATGGGAGGTGACCAAGCTCCCTTCCTTAGCAACAATGCATGGGGAAGGCAGTGTTTAATGGTTTTCCCAGCACCATGGACAATGCCTTGGGTTTAGTAGGTGCTTAGTACCTGGCACAGAGTAAGCATTCAATAAATGCTTACATGTGACTGATATAACCATTAAAAGTATCTTTTCTCACACTGTTTTGGGGGGAGTTGTTTTTATGAGTAAAGAGTAATCTACATGTATACCTGAGTCATTTACATCTCCAGACACTTGGATTGTAAAGTCCTCAAGGTCAGAGGCTATGTCCTATGTCTTCATAATCCCTCTTCTCCCATTCTCACAGTGCCCAGGTGGGTGTTCTTCATACTCAGAGTGCTCCCTATATATTTGCTAATATGATTTAATTTGCTATGGTGGCCCTGTGCCTGCTCACTATCCCAAATAGCCAATTCACCTTGGAATGGATCTCACCCTGGGGTGTAACTCCACTAATGATGGAGCATGCATCTAGCAAGGTGTTACTGATTACTTTTAATGAAAGTCTTGGTATTTGCCAATGTAGCAGTATATTATAATAACAGGCTCCTCCTACAAGACCACGCTCAGGATGTGATAGATGGAGGCTTTATAAAACCTTCTTCTGTTAAAAAGAAAGAATTTTCTTTAGTGTGGCAGTATTGTTGGGAGACAGCAAGTGCAGTGGAAGAGACCTGGAAAGGAAGTCAGGAAACTTGAATTCTAAATCCAAGAATCCTTAGATTCCAAATCTGTCACTAGTTATATGATCTTGGAATGGTCTCTCAGACTGAGTTTTATTATGTGCTAACCAATGGGATTGGAGTAGAATGTTCTCTTCCTCAGTGGATGGACTATTGGCTTGGCATTAGGAGACCTGGATTTGAGGTTGAGTTCTTCCACTTGTTTGCCAAATGAGTTGGGCAAGTCACACTCTTTGAGACTTAGTTCAAAGGGGATGATACATAATCTGTTTACCTCCCGAGGTAAGCATGGGGAAACAGCTCTGTAAACTAGAAAGCCCTATGCGATATCTTTATATCTTTTTATATTATGGAAAACTTTTGCCAGTGGTTTGATTTACAATGCCAACAATCCTTAAAGGGCAAGTCAGATAGCAAGAAAATTAAAGTTTAAAGCTGGATGATAACTGGACAAACTGCTTTATAAAATAAGAAAAGGAAAGCCAGAAGTACCACTTTCCACATAGAACCAACACAGGTTTAGTTTTATTCAGACCAAAGTAAAAAAATCTTTTGATGATATTGGCTAGAACAGTCATAGGATTAGACTCTGGACTCAAAAGCACTATACATGCAATGGTAACGATCGATGTCCTGATACATGATATCTTTACTATGCCAGTGATGAGTTGAACCTTCTGACTAGTTGCGATTGAAATTTAATTCAGCACATTCAATTAAAAAATTCATTATACAATCACTATGTACAAGGTACCACCCTAGGGCCTGGAGATGAAAATATAAAAAATGAAATAGTATCTGTCCTCAAGGAAGGCAGAATCTATTGGGAGGGGAAGGAGATTTTCCCCATAATATTTTATAAATTCTACATCCATATGTTGATGTAAGAATTCATATAGATATATGTCCTTGAAACCAAATTACTTTGACCATTCTCTCAACCTCAGTTTCCTCATGTGTAAAATGGCAGGAATGATCCCTGCCCTGAGTCGCTAGAGTAGCTTTGCACAGTGGCTAGAGCATTGGACTTGAAGTCTAGCAGAAATGAATTTAATTTTATATTTGATACTGTGCATAGCATCCTGGGCAAATTATTTACCCTCTTTGTGCTTTAGTTGAGTGACCAGTAGGTACTGAAATTGCTAACATAAAGAACAAAATTTCAAGGAGTTTACATTACTCTCGATGCTGTCTGTCCCCAAACCTTTCTAGTTCCTTTTGAAGAGTGACTGTGAATTCAGCTTCACTTAAATCTAGTTCATACTACATCACTTATGATGTCGCAACAGTAGCAATCATCATGGAAGGAAGGAAATAAGCATTTATTAAGTATCTACTATGCACCAGGTAAATAGTCTCTCATTGAATCCTCTTCCTCCTCCTTATGCTCAGGGAAGGCCATCTCCAGTCATCCTGATCCATATCTGGCCACTGGACCCAGTTGGCTCCAGAGGAGAAAGTGAGGCTGGTGACTTTGAGCAGTCCTTCCTCACTTAAATCCAATTCTCTTGCAAGTCATGGCATCATCTTCTTGATGTCATGGTCCTCTTGGAGAATGAAAGACAAAAACCAACATCATGCTCAGGACAACTAGGTGGTATGGTGATGGAATGGTGAGCCTGGAGTCAGGAGGACTTGAGTCCAAACCTGGCTTCGGATACTTATTAGCTGGGTGATCCTGGACAAGTCATAATCCTGTTTATCTCAGTTTCCTCATAATATGTAATCTTGTGATAAGGAGAAGGAATATGTAATATGTAATATATGTAGTATGTAATAAGGAGAAGGAAATGAGCAGGAGAAGGAAATTGCAAACCACTCCAGTATCTTTGCCAAGGAAACCCCTAATGGAATCATAAAGAGTCAGATACTGAACTGAGCAACAACACTGTAGTGTGTGTGCAAGGACATTCATATATATCAGTGTGGGGAACGTAGCATCTGGAAGGTACCAGAAGATTAGTTCAGGGTTGAAGCAGAGCTAAAAAAGTGATGATAATCTTAGAGTTAAAAGAGATTTCAGAGGTCAACTTGTCCACTGTGTACCAAAATAGGAATCCCCATAGCACATTCAAGCTTCTGCTTGAAGACCTCAAGTAATAAAGAACCTACCACCTCCTAGAACAGCTCATTCATTTTTAGAGCTTTCCTTAGTGAGACCCACATTTTTGTATCTTTGTAATTTTGCATTGAATTGGAATTATGTAACTGTAAATTTTAAATTTGGAAGAATTGGGCTGTTTGATTGAAAAAAGCCATGATTGGCCTTGAACTTTGGAGAGTGGCAATGGTTTAGACCACCTATTGTTTTCAGGGCCTCAAGGGGAATAATCAGGCAGCCATAACCCTGATGGCCCACAAGTCTTAATCACAGAGGAGCCTTGTTTATGATACGTTTATGCAAATCTTGCTCTTAAAGGCTTCTTGCAGAACCTTTATAAAATTAAAAGTATAATTCAAAAGAGAATGATGATATTGGCAGAATGAATGGAAAGATAATGGGTGAGAAACGGGAGATTGATCAATGGTGAAAAGTTTGATATAGCTGAGTCAAATGCTGCTTGGAGCTTTCCTGTGAGTCTTTAAGAAGCAGGGGTGGTTATTGAAATCTTTCTAGGAGTTGGGCATCCTAGAGAGAGCAAAGGAGTGTAAATATAGAGTTAAAAAGGTCTTTAGAAATCAGTTAATTCAACCCTTTTATTTTATAGAGGGAAATTGAGAATCAGAGGCCAAATGACTTGGCATTTGAACTCAGATCACTGGACCCTTTTAAATTTTGCATATGCACTTTAAAATACATTACTGATACCTTCTATGGTTTTTTTTTTTTAATATCACTTTGAAATCTCTCTCGAAACCACAAAAAACTGTTAAGCAAATTCAATAAATAAAGTGACAAGTTCTGACAGTATATACAACAATCTGCCCCTGTAGCCCTATAGCTACCCACCAATCTAACAGAAGGAGGCAGGTACAGTTTATTATTCACTCTCCAGGACCAAAATGAGTGATCACAATTAACCCGAATCCCCTCTTAGTGCTATTTTCATTTACATGACTGCGGTCATTAGGTATATTGTTTCCCCGCTTCTGCAATCCAGGTTTCTTTCCACTACAGGGTGCGTATGTGTTTCTACTGCTCGACTGGAGCTGAGCAAAATAGGTTCAGTGAGGGGAAATAACCAGGAATACATAAAGATTAGTACCTAGGGATGAAGGTTGGGAAGCTCATGAATGTGACTGTGGCTTGCAGGAAGCTGAAACATCAATGAGCCTTTATGCCTCGGTGTACCCACCTGTGAAATGAGCATCTCATTGACCTTATTTCTAGGTAGGGAATGAAGATTGTTTAATCAATGTTTCTGTGTGGTCCCTAGGTGATGTATGCTAAGGGTAGCCTAAAGGAGGCAAAATTAGTTCTGGGAGCCCTAGGATAAAAGTGGATTGGGGACATTTGGGAACAAAATAGAGAAAATGAAATTTATTTTCTTTTAAAATTATTTATTAAGAACTTAATGTTAAACATTGATACAACTGGTTAAATATTCTTTACGTTTTCTTACGTTTAAATGAGAATTTCAATGTGTGAAATTTCATAACAACCGGTCAGTCACTCCCTCGAAGTTTTAATCAGCATTCTTTGCTATTCATTCTTCTCTTTTGACACAGTTTTGTACGTGTACTCTGTTCTTCTGGCTCTGTTCTTTTCCCTTTCATTATGTTAAATTTATTTTCATGCCCCAAATCGTGGCAAATAACACTGGTGATTCACCTATAATTTCATATTTCCAATTTTAGAGGCGTGAAAGTCGATAGCATGAGCATTTCCTAATGAAACTCCCATTTATTTGCTTTGTGCATAACACCAGGGTTTCATAGAACACAGTTAGGGAAATGCTATCCTAGAAACAGCCCTTTGATTGCAGCCATGCCATCTAAAATTCAGGGTCATTAGCTTCGAAGCACTGTACATCACCAAGGAGGAGTCATTAGCCATTAATCATGACTTAGGATGCTCAGCCAATGTCTACAGTAGCTCTCCTTATGAAAGTATTCACTCATTACCAATGCCCATCCTTTTGGTTAACTGTTCGCAGACTGACAGGTTTCCCATTCTTTTCCTGGACAGACGATGGCATTGTAGCACTGCCATATAAAACAAAGAGTCATGGAGCACCTCAGCGTGTCAGATTGGGTTGTGTCATCCATGCTTCTGGGGCATGAGGTTTTGCGTTTTGCTTTTCACATCCTGGATGAAACAGATGAGTGCTGCAATCATTGTATTTCCTAAAAGGGAGACATGAAATTCTTATATTTATAATAAAAAGTGTTAGCAATCTCATTGTAATTCAGGCTTGAACTGTTCACCCTGTGCACGTCCAGGAACTCATTCTCTAATACTAGATGCAATGATCTCTGGAGGGAAGTTTTCCATCTGTTCCCTTATGATGTTAAGCTGTTAGTGTTGTTCATTATTTATTACATCTCCTGGTTTATGTTAAGCTATGATTTTCTTTTTGTCTGGCATTAAGGATTCAATCGGGTTAGTGTAAAAATAGGGTTGGCACCAGCTTCTATGGGCTGATTTTTTTTTAACAGGATGTTTTGGGAAGGTTTATAGTCATTCCCAAACTGCTTTGATTCATAGCCAATAATTAATATTTACTCTGGCTGTTCACATTAATGTAACCTATTATCAGAGATGGCTTTGTGATGTGTGTGGCCAAAGATGGGTAGTAAGGAGATACCACTACATGGATTTAACATACATGTACATTGATCCTGAATGTCTGCTCCCGGAGATATCCATGCAAAGTACATACACGACTATGTAGTTATATCAGTATTCTCTTATTCATAGGAAAGTCTCACAGAGAGCCAATTTGGGGTGTGGGGTGTGTGTGGTGTGTGGTGTGTGCCTAAAAAAACCTTGCCCAATGTATGATATTTCTTCCAGTCGTTCCAACATTCAGTGGAGTCCTTAGGATGTTAATGCTGTCAATTTGACATAGCCTTGGAGCAGGGAGATGAGTGGTGTGGCTAATTGGCAAATTAACTTTCCTTTTTTCCTAGGTAGAACTGGGCTGTTTTCAGGGAGGGTGCATGGACTAAATAGTAATGGACATTCCTGAATGGATGTGTTTTCATCTTTGGAAAGGTTCAGCCCTGCACCAGAAGGTGTATGGCACCATTCTGCTCGTTGGATATGACTGATTCTCTCTGCAGAAGACAGACTGCTTTATGGGATTTCTCCTTTTGTTTAAATGATGACTCTTGGTTCAAAAATCTAGCTGGCTTCCTGCAGTGCTACTTAGAGCTAATGGCCTTTGCAGTGTAGGTATTGTGAGATAGTCAGAAGGACTCAGCTCATCAGTCAAGCAACAAGCTCCTTCTAAGTGCCCACTGTGCATCAGACATTTTGCTAGCCACTGGGATGGTTTGAGGATAGCCATTTTATTCCTCAATGAACCACTTAGTCAATACAGCTTCTTGTCTATAGAATCATCCTAGGAGCTGGATTGGTGAGATTAGTATCTTTTACAATATAATTACAGTATCAATTTTCTCCATGAAACATTATCTAGATTATCCAGAGAAAGTGCTGTTAACAAGAATCGCTATAAACTATATGCCACCAGATGAAATAGAAGAGAAAATTTTCTCAGGGTCATCAATCTCCTTGTTGGTCTTTTGATGTGATAGTTTCGGATAAACAGAATTATCTTTCTTCTCCGACTGTTCTATCTTTATCTAAATGGAGGCGTTCTTAAGATAGCATCTTGGTCCCATTCCACATGTACCATATTAACACACAATTAGTAATGCTTTACCAGTAATTGGAAATGATAACAAATGCTGTTGATGACTACTTTTAAGCTAAATTAAGTAAAATACCTTTATCATAATAGCCCATGAAGGAAACTACAAATATTTGCCCAAGTGTATTTTAGCTCTTCCAGTTTTCATGTTACTTATTTTCAAGTCAATTAACCGATTAAATTTAATAAAAGGAATATTAATGATAGACAGGTGCTTCCAACAAATCCCCCTCATCTGTTTTCTATTTAGATCATTTTGGGGATTTCCTTTTCAATTTTATTTTTAATATAGAGGAACACATGGAAAATTGAACATTTGAGTCCAATTTAAAGACCTGAAAGTAAAGGTCTTTAGATTTGCTTCTGTTCAATGATGGGTATATGTCCCTGAATGGCACGAAATGAGCCTATTAATTAGTACATGCTCCCACAAAAAAAGAGGCTTATTACTAATACAGTTTGATGGTGTTGTAATTATAGATGACTATAATGGAAAAGAGAGCTGGAATTGGAGTCAAGAGTACCTGTCCCTTAACTACCCATGTGACCTGAGATTACTTAAATCACTTAACCTCTCTGGGCCTCAGATTCCTTATCACTAAAATGAGGAAGATAGACTGTACACTAAGTAGCCCCTGAATTCCCTTTCAGCTCTAACCCTATGATCCTATGAACAGTTTATCAATAACCACTTATGGCCATATTTCCATAGACTACGTGCAATAAAACAGAATTTTTCTTAAGGGATTCTTACCCTAGTTCATTCAAAGATGTCAATTGCCTTTCCATATAAAAAGTGCTGAACGTTATTAGAGGCAGAATCTTCAAATTCAAGGTACTAGCCAGAGCAATGATCTCTAAGCTTTCCTTCCCTGTATTTTCAGAATTTTTAGGGTTCCGGGAGTAGGTCATATAGGATTCAAAATATTAAATATACCCACAGGGGATCTCTCTGTCATCGATGCTGAAAAAATTGACTTGTTTCACATGCGTATGTAGAGGAACTGCAGTTGGGTATGATGTGGTTTAATACGCAGTGGGCCGTGGACAGTGAAGCTTGGGAGCTCTTATCTGAGGACACATTAGGATTTGAATTACTTGCATTATTTGAAAGCTCTTTAGAAACCTTTGGGGAGAGAGCACTCAAGCCCTCCTTTAATTACTTTTAAAAAAAGGAATAATGAAGCAACTTTACTGCAAGAGGGAAACTCTTCAGTTCAAAGGGTATTGATCTAGCAGGGCTCAAAGATGTCTATGGTATTATTAGCCTGGTGACTTATGGTGTTCCTTCAATTGCTGCAAGTGACCACCACTCTTTCAGTTTTCAGAAAAAAGCCTTTGAAAACTTTTGGTTTCTTTTTATCTCAATTATGATCCTTTTTCAATGTGTGTGACCCTGGGCAAGTCACTTGGCTTTTCTGGGCCTCAGTTTCTACATCTGGAAAATTAGGGGAATTACCTGACTTGCTTTGAAAACATCCATAATGAGTAGTTTCCCAACCTACCTCACAGGCATGTTTTGAAAATAAAAAGAAGATAATAGCTGGGAAAGTGCTTTGAAAAACTTAAAAGCAATATACAAATACAAGGTATCATCATCATCATCATCATTTTTGCTAACACAGGTCGTTTTTCATTCCACCCTGGCCATAAACACTGCAGTAATTACTGAGTAATGGGTTAGAAAATTTCTGTTGATGAAAGGAAGTAATTTTTAGTTTCAAAAATAGTCAAGAAAAAAAAAAGCATCGCTAACAACTCAGCACTGACTGGGAGGCAGAGGACATTTATAATCTCATAAACTTAAAACCAGCCAAAGGGTCTTTTATCAAATTTGAAACAAATAATTTGATTCGGGTCTATATATGCCAAGTTTCAACTAGCAGCCTGATTTAAAAAAAATCCACTGAGTTATTGTAGCCCCCTGAAAGCTAGGGCTTATAATGGATACACTGACAAAACTTTATAGCCTCACTAAGTGACAATATAATGCGTCCTAGGTTCTATATCCTTTACTTAAAGCATTTCACAGCTATGGAGACTCGTAAAATTCAGACCCTGGCAAATTATACTTAATTCCTAAAAAGACAATGCACTCAGCACAGGTCATCAATCTGTGAGATCAGATGTAAGTATCAGATTTTCCAGGCACATCAGTAGTAAACAGGCTAATTTGACCCCAGGGGAGTAAAGGTGAATTAAATCCAAAGGGAAAAATACCTTCTGGATTCTCATTCTCCTTTCATCCATTTTCTTCTTAGAGAATTTTGACTTCCTATAATCAGGCATTTGCTTGATTTAAAAATCTTTTCACTTTTTTTTTTGTTCTGCGGCATCCTTGTCTCTTCACTTTGATAAGCCCCACTTTCAGCAATTAGAAATGTTTCAAAATTCCATTTTAAGCAGGGCGGGGGCAGGAATCAGACTCCATATAATCAGTGAAACCATTCCGATTATTTGCAATCAACTTTCAACTTAATGCCTTACCACCTTAAATTGAGGTTATTGTAAATGATGATAAAATTGGCAGAGGGGAATTATTGTAAGTGATGATAAAATTGGAATTACTAGGTGATGGAAACCTTTCACCCTTGGCTTACTTTCTGTCTCTGATCTAGTTGAATTCATCCCTAATGAAAATACCTGCGGGGCCAAATCTCAGGGTGCTATAAGCCAGTGAGTAGAGATACTGTAACTTCTACCTGAGCAAGAGGAGGCATGTTGGCCCCATAACTCAGAGCTCAGAGAAAAGCAGGTAGGAGCAGGTGAGGTAAATATTGGAAAGACCTTTCATCCTGTTATTATGAGTCATCTGAGCAGGACTGCGGTCACTTCTGAAGGTTCTCTTTGTTCTCCTTCTACAGCTTTCCTCTTGTTGCTGTGATGCTAAGGCTTTTGTATCAGGGAGGGATTCTTAAACAGAATGATGATTCCTCAAGCAGGAGGAAAATGAAACAAGTCGTGTACATCATATCAATGAGGTGATGTCCTAGTAGCTGGGAAAAAAGGTACTGCTCTGAGTTGGTGACAAGGGCTGGTAACAACTGAGAAATTGCTATCCGTATACCAGCCTACTCTCTGACACACATCTTGTCCTGGTGAGACTCCTTTTTCTCCTTTTATTAATGCTTATTTGATAAACTGAAAGGGAAAATAAATAAATATGGATTTCTAAGTTGGTTATAACTGTCTCCAGCTTGTCTGCTAAAAGCATTGATGAAATCTCCGTGTCAGCGTGAATGAGTGAAATGAGGCAGATGCGAAAGTGTTTCAAGGGTGAAATGAATAGAGAGCCACTCGAGATGTGTCCATCGGGTTAGGTTTTGGTCTGCAACATGTCTGCCACTTGGAAAATAATAACATTTGGAGGGAAAATAAAGAAGGCTTATGTCTTTAGATATTTGAAGGGCTGTCATGTGAAAAGAGGTGATTTATTCTGTACCCTGAAGGGAGGACTAGGACCAGTGGGTGGAAACAGCAAAGAGAACAAATTTTGTTTTAGGGTAAGGCATGTGTTAGCACAATAAGGAAGGCAGGGCAGCTGGGGTATAGTGGGGGAGTAGGGGTGGAAAGATCACAGATGGAGGTGTCAGCCCTGAGGTGCATACCAATTCCATCATACCCAGGTCTCCTATAGCCAATATAAGAAAGAAGAGAGAAGCAGGACTCCATTGCTTCTGTTTGAGTTTGGTCTTTGTGATACTACCTATGCAGAACTTCATAGTTTTGGAGGCAGAAGAGAGAAAACAGATCAGACCAATGCAGCTTCCAATTCAGGGTGTTTTCTAGGTTGTCTGTTAGAGGTTTTTAGTGGGTGTTAACTGGCATGATGGACCTTGCTACCAAACCATCTGAAATCTGAGGCACAAAATACATCAAAAGGATTTTTTGGTGGTGAATCTCTAAGAACCACATGAACTCTACCTTTTACACCTTCATTTCTTTCCTAGAACATGCCAGTGGGACAGAGGTCAGGGGATTCTGACAAATTTGTCCAACAATGGAACTTATGACCCCGTGAAGTGGTGATCTTTCCATCAATATAAATGTTCAAGCATAGGTTAGATAATCATCAGGTTTGGGGATGAGAAATCCTTATTTCCTCTTTCTGTTAAGAGCATCATTTTTTTTTTGATCAGTCAACTAGGTTTTAAACATCAGTATCATCCTCTTACTCTTTCTTATTCCCCCATTCAGTCATCATATTTTTTGTATTTTTCCCCCACATGAATCTTTTTCATTTTCATTCCTCCTGCTACCATCTTAGTCCAAGATCTCACTGTTTCTTGCCTGGAGTACTACAAAAGTCTTCTGCCTGCAGTTCTAGACTTCATTTTCTTCCCTACATCTTGCTGTCAGATCAGTCCTTCTAATAAATGCCGTCAATCATGTCACAAGACAATTAGGTAATGCAGTGGATAGAGCACTGGGCTTGCCATCAGGAAGATTCATCTTCATGAGTTCAAATCCAGTATCAGATGCTTACTAGCTTCATGATACTTACTCCCATTTGCCTCAGTTTTCTCATCTGTAAAATGAGCCAGAGAAGGAACTGGCAAGCCAGTCCAGTGTCTCTACCAGGAAAACCCCAAATGGGGTTTTGAAATGTCAACTCAACAACAATCATGTCATTCCCTTGCTGAAACATATTCAAAGACTTCCCATTGCCTTCCGAATAATCCAAACTCCCTAGTTTGGAAATTGTAAAGCACCTCTTTCATCTGGCCCCAATTCATCTGCACTGTATGCTCCACCCAGATCAATCCATTTGCCAGTCTCTGAGAGTGCCCAATAACTCACACATTTTCTCCAGTTCTTTCCATGTAAAATACTTCCCCCCATTTCTGCTTGTCAAAATCATCATTGTTCAAGACCCAGCTCAAATGCTCACTTTTCCCGCATGTCCTTTTCTGCTCCTCCCACCCACCCCTCAAAGCTGGAAGTGATCTCCCTCCTTTGAACTCCTGTAGCACATGATTTGGATTATGGCACTAAGATGGGCAGTGTGACCTAGTAGACAGAATGTTGCCCCTGAGCTAGAAAGACATAAATTCAAGTTTATAATGGATACACTGACAAAATACTGACACACACTAGCTGTGTATCACTCTGGGTAAGTCTCTTTACCTGTTAGTAACCCTCCAAGACTACAAGTTACAAAGAAGGTAGTACCTTGATAGAAGGTGTTTTGTCCTCTAGGAATTCCCTCTGCCAGTGAAATCTCAGGCCCAGCCCCTATCCTTCCTTCACATGGTATCAACAAGGTGTTATATCATAGAGATTTGTGCCTGTCATATCTCAGTTCTCAGTTCAAAATTAAACAAATATTTGTCAAGTGTCTATTGGACTGAAGGTACAGATCATGTTTTATTCATCTTTATTCGTATTTTCGTACTCATTACTGTACCTTCTGGTACAGTCAGACAGTCAATCCTAATAATTTTATTAGTGTCTAACTGATTCATAACATTCCCTACAAGTTTTGGTCCAAATCTACTCTAGTTCCGAATTATACCCCCATGCTCTGCCTCTGACCCCACATATTATTTTGCTAAGGTTTTTAAACGTATAATTTAATGATGGCCAAAGGATATCACCCTTTATAATTTAAATCAGTAAAGACGTATAATGTTAATTACTTCTAAATCTAGTTTTTCTTAGACAACTGTATAATTCTTGTTATGTTCTAAAAATAAACTATTATTGTTGAGTCATTTCAGTCATGTCTGACTGGGTTTGTTGTTTTTTTCTTTTTGCAAACTGGAGTAGTTTGCTATTTCCTTCTCCATCTCATTTGACAGATGAGGAAAATGAGACAAAAAGGCTAAGTGACTTGCCCAGGATCACGCAGCTGTGTAAATGTCTGAGATCGGATTTGAACTCAGGAAGATGAGTCTTCCTGACTCCAGGCCTGGCATTCTATCTCCTGTGCCACCTAGCTGCCAAAAGTAAACTAGAGTCACATTAATAGCTTATTTTTACATTTCAATCTTAAAATAGGAATTAAAATGCTGAATCAGTTTATACATAAAATAATAGTATAATAAACCTGCTTTTCATTATTAAGGTATAATATTTTTTAAAATACTATGATAGCATAGAATTTTAAAAATTTATGAACAAGGAAAGGTCCCTAAAGTTATGGCATCTAGGACTCCCAGAGGATTCCTCTTGATCTGTGACTGGGTAGGAGTATAGCTATCTCATGTCAAACAGATGTCTGTCCACTCTCTTGTAAAAAAAAAAATTTAGTAAGGAAGGGAAAAAAAAACTAGGAGAAAAAACTCAGTGTAACATCTGGAATTCCTTTCCTTGGGGTTCTTTGAGATCTTGGAGAAGGGGATGGATTAGATGGCCTTTTGAGGTTTTTCCAAATCCTATAATTCATTAGCATCAAGGAATGAAGGACTCCCTTGATCTTAGCCAGAGCTGACAGGCAAGATATATATTTCCTCCCGTAGTCTACGTTCATTTTTTTCCTAGAAAACTATAGTAATTTAAGAATCTATGGAAAAAATGTCAGAGGCCACTTTGATAAGCATGGCAAATACAACTTGCTACGTAGTCCAGGGCAGTGATTTCCAATTTTAAGAGCTTATGGAGTTCTTCCGAATTTTTTTATTCCCAAGAGTCTTAAGTGTGGTACAATGGCCATGAGCCAGGTATAAGTTATGTTATATTAGTTGTAGATACATATATAAACACGAGTGGGGGCATGCATATATGCATAGGCATATAAATTGGGACTTGTATATTATATGTGTATATACATATTAGTATGTATATGCTCACATGTAGGTATGTATATATGTGTACATGCATGCATGTGCATATATATTATATATATATGATTGTATACACCCACAAGAATGGCCTTTTTTGGTCAGAGTACCCTTGAAATGCCCTTGGAAACCATAGGGTTCTATGGTATATAGTTTTAAAAGCCCTGGTCTGGAAAATAGAGATGTTGGATAGAGTCAGAGATTTCTTTCCTAGGTCTGTCTGCTAATGGTTAAAAGAGAGGCTGAATGGCAAGAAAAAGGCTGTGAAGCATAGTAGTAAGAGCACTTAGGAAATTAGATAACCCAGTGAATAGAATTTTGGGCCTGGAATAAGGAGGAACTGAATTCAATTTTGGCCTCAGATACTTACTAGCTGTGTGACCCTGGGCAAGTCACTTGGGCTCTGCCTCAGTTTCCTCCTCTGTTATGTATTCTAATAATGGCAGCTACCTTCCAAGGTCATTCTGAGGATTAGATGAGGTATTTGTAAACTGCTTAGCACTGACACATAGTAGGTATTTATCAAATGTTTGTCTCCTTCTCCTTAGAAGCCTCACTTGTGACATTTACTAATTATGTAGCCCTAAGCAACTCATTCAACCTCTCTGAAACTTAGTTTGCTCAACTTTAAAATGGGCATAATAATATTAGCTCCATGTATCTCACAGGACTAATAATTATCTAAGGTACTATGTAAACTCTTATTACTTGCTGTCCTTTTTTTTTCTTTTTGGCAAGGCAATCAGGATTAAGTGATTTGCCCAGGGTCACACAGCTAGTAAGTGTCGAGCATCTGAGACAAGATTTGAACTCAGTCCTCCTGACTCCAGGGCCAATTCTCTATTCACTGCACCACCTAGCTGCCCCACTGCTCTTGTTTTAAGAAAAGTGTCAAGACTGCCAGTATTACTGTAGTTTTACATATGGTACAGGTATGACTACAGAAGAAAGTGGGCAAGTAACATGAGAGTGATAGACTGGCAAGCTTGATGTCAAGATCCTCTTGGTAACTGAAAGAAGGCATGGTAGAGAAGAAAGAGCTCTAGATTTAGAGTCAGTGCAAACTCTGGTTCTGGTATTTACTATTACTTAGACAAGAGACTTCCCCTCTCTGGAGCCTTTGTTTCCTCATCTGCAAAATGAGCGAATTGGGCTAGATGACTTCTGGCTCTAAAGCCTAGGATGCTATAATACCTTCTGTGCAGACGGTGGAATTGCCAACAGAGGATTCACAGAGGAAAAATAAGAATCAAAGGATGGGGAAATGTGAAGGAAGCATTGTAATCTTACCAACTGAGTGCTAAAGTCAACAATTTCAAGCATGTGAAGCTTAAAATCAAATTCACTGCTAAAACTTTCATCAGTTGTATTTGAACCCATTGACCTCAGTATGCCCCATATCAGAAATTTTTTGGGGGGGATTGTCTAAAAACAGTTGATTTAATTGAATAGAGGGAAAGAAAAAAACACATTTGTGTTTTTAAAGTGAATTGCAATTGTGTGTGTGTGTATTTTAAATATCATTTCAGGATAAATGCCATAAAATAAAGATTCTCTTGGAATCACTTTTTGGGATTAAGGCAATAAGACCTCCCACCCTCCAACCACACAATGTTCTTTCTCTATTGGACTTCAAAGAACCCCTGTGTCTTGACTCAATTGCAAACATTTGATTGTTGACTGCTAAGGTCAATTGCTTCACTTGCCATTACTGCTTCATGTGTTTCTTAACATGGCCTGTTGAGATGTGTTTTCATCGACCCCTTTCTAACTCTTTGTCTGACAGATGGTTTGGATGTGATAAGTGAAAACTCAAGATGAAGAATTGTGCTGGTGAATAAAGACAAAAGATCATAAATTTCACATCTACAAAGAAATTATTCACATGACCAGTACAACTCACTTAGTTGCGCTAAAATCTGAGTACAGCCTCAAAGTATTTGTCCACTTAGGAACTGTACGCCTTCTGACACTATTTAATACATATCCCTTCCTTTTGGTTGATGATGGGGAAGTGAAAAGGAGTTTTTAAAAACTGGAAGTGGTGAGATCTTCCGCAGTGAAAAACAGGGAACCAGGGAATTGAGTCTCTGCCAACACATAATTATGCCTTTTTAGAAAGGCAAGGTACAAATATTTATTAAATACTTACTTTATGCTGGTACCATACTGTTTAGGCTTATTATTGATATGACTTTAGGCATGAGATTGCATCCCTATTGAACTTCTGTTTCTTGAACATCTGAGCATCTGTAAAATGGGTGGGTTGGGCTAGATCATTTCTAAGGTCACTTTCCACTCTAAAGACTTTTGCCTTTCTCATTTTCTTCAGTTGTAAATTAAGATAATAGCACCTATTCCTACTTTAATAGCAAGACTATGGTGTGTAGATATCACCACAAAAATATTTAAATTAATAAATTAGCGAGAATAAATGGTATGATCTTTAAGAGCTCTTAGGTCTTTTGGTTGCATATAGGTATGCGATACAGGATCATTATTGTTATTTTGAGGATTCAGATTTTATCCATTCAATACATCTTTGAATTAATTGATTCCATATGCATAAAACATGCATTTTGTAACATTAGCAAAGATATTGGATTTTATGTACACGTACACACATTATCCTACAAATTTAACACAATGAAGCTAATAAGAAACATAAGATATATGTTAAATTTGATTAAGTATGGAAGAAAGCATTTCTTTGTAATGATGGCAGGATAGGGATTCTATTTTTGAATCCAGTTTCTTGGTCTCTAAAGCCTCTTTCATAGACCTTATGTTCATAGAGTACCCCTTAGTCAAGGAAAAAGTCTCCTCAAGAGTGATTTCAGTTGGAATAAAATTATGCTAAATTCAACCCTAAGTCCTAATGGATGCAGAAAACTTCTGATTTTAGCTTATGCATCCATCCCTTCTAATTTTATCTCTTTTTTTGCATTTCCCTAAAGGTCTGAGACATTTTGCATGACAATCTTGGAATATTAGCTTGGAAACAAGGCACCCCTCATACATTTTGTTTTTGATGAGAGTAAGGATTAATTCTCTACCATTAATACATATTTCCTAGCCTAATTCTGAGATCTATGATATTGCTAACAAGCAACGTTTCACTCTATGCTCCATAATTTGGAATCCACCTTTCCTTCAACTGGCAAGAACTCAACAACTGATGGGAAACCGTCTTTTGACTCTTAATATTTTTCTCCCCTCAAAACTATTTCTTAAATTTAGCCATAACCTGTGTCTCTGTCTCAAAGCTGACTGCCACTTCTATGTCTGAAAGCTCATCCTGGTCCATTTCTCTTTCAATTGGCTATTAAGAATTAAGACTAGTCATCTCTTTGGCTAGGTATTCTCTGTTTTCTGATTCATAATGCTTAAAATAGTAATCTCAGACTGTTTTGTTAATTTTTAATAGACTCTGTCTGAGCAACTTGATGCTAATTCCTGATTGTAGCTGAACAGTTCATACTCCTTATCATTAAAACTCTCAGTAAGGTCCTAAAGGCTTCCTGTCCCCTGCCCCATCTCATAAACTTTCATTTTCTGATGATATAAATTCCACCTGGTTACTCACAATTGTATTTGATTCATATTTGACCAATAATTGGTTTTATTAAAAACTGTTGTGACCTGACTTGTCACTAAATTAGAAAGCATTTTTACCTGTGCTATTTGCTTTTAGGAAGATCTACTTTTAAAGAAAATTTAATTTTTCAGTAAAATATTTTTTCATATGCAGATGGCAAGCAAAAAATAAAAGGACCCAGAGATATCAGTCTCTTCTTATAGCTAAGTAACTCAGGGAATAGAGTGCTGGGCTTGAAGTCAAGAAACACCGAGTTCACATCTACCCTCCGAGACTTACTAGCTGTGTGGTCCTGGACAAGTCATTTAACTTCTATCTGCCTCAGCTTCCTCAACTGTAAAATGGGGATACTAATATCACCTGCCTCTCAAGATGATTTTGAGGATGAAAGGAGACATTTGTAAAGCACTTAGCATGGTGCCTAGCACATGGTAAACACTTAATAAATGCTGGTTTCCCTCCTTCCTAAGTCTAGCATTCCTTTGTACTTTGTACTTCTTATCTCTCATTCTATTTGACTGAACTAAAACTAGGTCTGGGCAGATGGGCTTAGCCAGGTTAAAGGTAACCAATAAGTCTCAGACCCATTGGTAAGTTAGGGGGATGTCTAACCCAATCGTAACGACTTTCCCTAGCAGAAATAGTTAATGTCGACAACCATGAAGGCAGCTGAAGCAGGCACTGGGGAGCGCTTAGAGCTTGGTCAGACATCAAAGTCACCAAGTTCATTCACTGCATCCCCAACCATTGCCAGTTAACTTGAATTCTGTCCTGCCGCTGGACTTCAAAGACTGGAAGAGAGAGTGAGGCTGAGAACTTTGTGTGACTCTGCCTCATTTTAATCCAATTCACATGCAAGTCAAGACATACCTCCATGATGTCATTGTTCTTCTTGGAAAATGAAGGACGAACAACAATTTATAGTTGGCCTGCCTTTAACATCCTCATTTTCTTAATCTATATCTATATCAGACAGACAGATAGATCGATAGATGAAAAAAGAAGTCAAATTTGCTTATTAAAAATTCTAAATCAGGCCTATCTCTCGATCTGACTTTAAAAAAAAAATGTTTATAGGTGTCATTTTCTTTTAAATAGCTTACATTTCCCCTTGTAGCCTGATCTTTCTTCCCTTCCAGAGAGCTATCTCCTCTAACAAAGACTTTTTTAAAGTAAAAAGGAAAGGAAAGGAAAAAAATCATCCAAAACAATACATTAAAAAAATTTTTTTTGACCCAATGTGCTATGTCTCTTCTCTGCAATGTAGTGGGGTGCGGAAAGTGTGGCCAGAGAGGACACATCTTTTCATAGTGCTTCTTTGGAGTCAAGCCTGTTCTTTATAATTTTAATAATTCATTTTTTCATTGTTTTCTGGTTCCTCTTCCATTTATATTTTTGTGATCATGTATATTGTTCTCTTGGCTCTGCTAACTTTATGTTGTATCCATTCATGTAAAATTTTCCACACTTCTCTATATTCATCATATTTGTAATTCCTTATAGCAAAATATTCTGTTATATTAACACACCAAAATCTGTTATCCATTCTCAAGTTTGCAGACAACCACTCTGTTTCCAGTTCCTTGCTACAATAAGAAATGCTGCTATAAATATTTTGGGGGCATATGTAGTCTCTCTTTTTATCTTTGACTTCCTCTTCAATCTGCTTTTTAAATAGATAGTATGTTCCCCCAAAGTCTATTTAAATATAGTTTCTTGTAGGAAAAATAAGAAGGTCTCCTGTACCTGAGGATTAAAACATTTTCCAAATATCACAATTTTTACTATCCTTCATAGTAAGCCCCAATTTGGCACTTGATCTAGGCATAGTTGTTACAGCAAGAAAACAATGGAATGAGTTTGGTTTGAATAGCTGATGGCAGTCCTATGTGACAGTTTTCCCCTTGAGAGCAAGGCAGTTGTCCAAAAGTATGTAGGTCCAGAGATGTAAGTCAGGTTGGCTTGTGATGGAAGACAGCAAATGCTTAACAGAGTTTGACCATTAGTGGGTTATTTCGGTCTTTCTGCTGCTTACTGGCACACATGAGAGCACCCTTCCTAATGTCACATATTCCTTGAATAAACCATTCAGGGAGATATCTAGTGGGGACATTTTATGAAAATGCCACATTTAAGAACTCTGGGCTCCACTCCATGGTGGAGTCAGAAAAGCTCTGAATTGAGAAAGAGACTCAGAATTAAGTCTAACCTCTAGATAATATATAACTTTGGGCATGTCATTTAACTTTTCTTGGCTTTACTTTACTCATCTCTAAAGTGACAAAACTGGAAAGTATGATCTTTCTACCATCATCAGTTCCACCTCTATACAGCGTTGTGGTTTTCTCATCCATTCTGATATCTGTAATGGGGGTGGGAGGTAGAAGGGGAGAGGCTCAAAACTATGGCGCCTGATAAACTTCAGAAAAACCTGGAAAGACTTTTATGAACTGATGCTGAGTGAAATGAACAGAACCAAGAGAACACTGTACACAGCAACAACCACAGTGTGCAATGACTGTCTTTGATAGACTTAGCCCTTCTCAGCAATGCAAGGTCCTAAAACAGTTCCAAAAGACTCATATTGGAAAATGCCATCCACATTCAGAGAAAGAACTATGGAGTCTAAATGCAGAGTGAAGCAGACTATTTTCTTCTTTTTTGTTTTGTATTTTTTTCTCGTGTTTCCTCCCACCCATTCTATACAACAGGACTAAAATGAAAATATGCTTAATAGGAATGTATATGTAGAACCTGTATCAGATTGCATGCTGTCTTGGAGAGGGAGGAAGAGAAGAGGGAGGTGGAGAAAATTTAAAACTTATGGAAATGAATGTTGAAAACTAAAAATTTAAATAAAGAAAAGCCACTATGGTACCTGAGAATGGCCTTAACTGGGCTTTAAAGCTCTTGAGAGGCAAGGACTGTGCTCTTCAACAATGCCAAACCCAAATAGAAAGTTTCCATTAATGTGGACTACGAAGGGATCCCTGAAGGTTGCATGGTAACTTCCTTTTAAAATATGTTATTCATGTTTTATTGTATTCTTATTTATTTTGTTAAAGATTTCCCGATTTCATTTTAATCTGGTTCAGCAGTGTTGTGTGCCACAAGCTGATGGTGGTGGATGTTTCTGACTACTCTGTACTGTATACTTTTGTATCCAACCCTGACTTAGCTTGGGGCAGCTAGATGGTGCAGTGGAAAGAGTGCTGAGCCTGGAGTCAGGAAGACTAATCTTCAAATCTAGCCTCAGACAGTCACTAATTTTGTGACCCTGGGCAAGTTACTTAACCCTGTTTGCCTCAGTTTCCTCATCTGTCAAATGAGATGGAAAAGGATATGGCAAACCACTCCAGTATCTTTGCCAAGAAAATCCCAAATTGGGATGACAAGAAGTCAGACATGACTGAACAATTCAGCCAAAACAACAAGATGTACAATATGTTCTGGGAGAATAAAATTAAATTGTATGTTTAACTGAAATTAAACCACTTCTGATGGGCAGGATTTTCCAGATGCTCTCTCATTTCTTCCTGAGACAATAGTGAGAGACCTGTCTCCTAGTCCCCTGTAGCATGTACTCTTAATAATCTTCCTATGAATCTGGAGGCCTCTTTTAAATTAAAGACCATGGAGAATACCTATAAGATTTCCATGACTCTTGGATAGCATGCTGTAGGGTTCAGGTTGAAGATGCTCTTTAATAAAGTCATAGAGTGTTAGCATTGTAAAGAACTTTAATGCTCAATATTGTGGATGTCGTCAAATCCTTCTATACGCTATTGATCTAAATCAGAGGTGGGGAATCTATGGCCTGGAGTGAATGAAGCTAAGAATTCTGTTATTATTTATGTCACTTTGTATCTAGCGAAGAAACCAGAAATGCTAAATAATAATACCTATCACTTTTTAAAGCACTTTCACGTTTTTCCTGATGATCATCTGTGACATAAATAATAACCGAATTATTAGCTTCATTTTATACATTAGGAAACTAAGTAACAAAGAAACTATGTAAGTCTCCAAAGTCACATAGCACATTAGTAGCAGAAGCGGGAGTAGAATTTAGGTCTCCCATTTGTTTGGAGACTTGCAAATCTAATGAGAAAGACTTTAAATTGAAAAGTAAGAGGGAGAAAAAACTCACTGTGAATCTCCTCTAAACTAAATACCATAAAACATAGATTCCAAACTGGAGTCTATGGACTAGGGCGTAACTATTTTGGGTGTTATTTGGTAATCATATCGATACAATTAGTTTCCTTTTTTAAATCTTAGGATGCTATTTTATTCATTTAAAATCATTATTACACGAAGGGGTCCATAGGCTTAAGCACACTGCCAAAGGAGACTGATTCAGAAAAGGTTAAGAATTCCTGCCATAGACAGTAGCTATAATGCAGAAACAGCAGTTGAGATATCCAGGAGTTCACAGGAGACAAAATCCATGAAACTACCCATTAATAAAAATCCATGGCTTTAGACACCATAAACAAATCCATATAATGTGGGCACTTTCACCTTACTTGCTAGTAAAGGGGAAAAGAGCTCCTAATGCAAGGAGATAAATTTAATCTCACAGGAATCACTGAAACTTGAGGGGATGAGATTTATGCCTGTAATGTGGCTCTGGAAGGGCATACTTTATTGGAAAAAAAAGAATAGGTAAAAGTATGTATGGCTGGGGTGGGGGGAGAGGGGGGAGGTACCATTGTATATGAAGATAATAAGAGGAAATCCAGGATGGGGGAAATTCAGTGAGAAGTTTTGGGGATAAAGATCAATGGAGGCAAAAACAGAATCTTTATTGACTTCGGAGTATACTATAGATTGCCTGGATAGAAAGAGGAAAGATATGAGGAGTTTGAAAACAACATAAACCAGGCACAGATGTATAACATATATACTGAAACTGGGGTTTCAATTATGCTCTCTGTCTGTCTGTCTCTGTCTCTCTGTCTCTGTCTCTCTCTCTTTGCTTCTCTGTCTCTTTCTCTTCCTTCCTCTCCCTTTCCCTTTCCCCCTCTCCTAAAAAAGCAGAAAATATAATGATTTCTTAACTTAACCTAATGACAATTTTATCCTTCAAAATATGGAAGAACCTGCTCAGGGAAATTGTGGATTTGATCCTCTCAAATAAAGGAGGAATTGGGGAGGAATTGAGCTGGGGTGGAAATATTCAGAACCTTAGAACTAAATGACTATTTTGATTGGGTTTTAGAACTTGTGAGAGAGGAGAGGAAAGCCAGGAATAGTCTGAAGTGTGCTACAGATTTTGAGAGATTTCAAAGACTTCAGAGGAAAGCTAGGTAGGATACCATGGACTAAGAATCTACCGGGGAAGTCATTAAAGGCGGCATGGAACATTTTCTAAGCGTAAAATGCTGATGGCACAAGAGAAGTCACACCAGTAAGGAGGAAGAAGAGAAATTGTCCAAAGGGATCACAGGGAACTTACCAACCAACTTTTTGATGGAAAGCAACGAACCGAAGATAAGAGGAAGGACAGGTAAATTGATATAAAACTATGGTACAATCTGGAAAGAATAGGATCCAGAATGCTAGTGTTCACAATGAACCAAAGCTAGGGAAGAAAGAAAAGGACCAAATATAGTTGTTGTTTTTAGCTCTATTGGGGAAAAGAGGAAGATGAAATAAGGATTGGATGGGATGATGACAACTGAAGACCTAGAGAATGCTGAGCTACTTATTTTGGACTGAGATATCTCCCAGCTCTTATATTTTATGAGGTGATGCCCATGAGAAGTAAGGAGACAATAAAAAGTCATTTTGCTATAATGGAGGAGTTTTAGTTACCTGACCCAGGTGAACTTAATTCACTGGCACATGTGATGGCTGAGCCTCTTGTAGTGATTACTGAAAGACTGCAGAGACCTGGGAATATACCACAGGATCAGAAAAGTGTAAATGTCCCAGTTTTCATGAAAGGAAGGGAAGGGAATTGGCACACTCCAGACCAATAAGTTTGTGTTTAATTTGGAGGTTGCAAAGAGGAAAATTTAGATTTGCTATAAGGAAAAAAATATAGAACTATGCAAAAGTTATCTAGACTGCCTCAGGAGGTAGTAGATTCCCTTCTGTGAACAAAGATTGGATAACCCTAGTTGCTAGGTATGTTGTGGGTGGTGTTCTTTCTCATGTATGGATTGTACTAGATGGCCATTAGAGTTCTTTCCAATTAAGGAATTCTGTGATTTTACCAGGAAGAAGCTGAATTTTGAAAACTAGATAAACCAACGAGAGTACCAGAGAACAGAAAGTGAAACATGCCTCTTTCTTCTCAGCAGAGAGATAGGGACAACTAGGCGAGATTGTTGTCTACATTGTCAGAAACAGTCACTGAATCAGTTATCTTTGGCTGAACGTTTTTTCTTTATTACAAAGGAGAGTTTAATTTCGAGTAGACTGAGAAACAAATATCTTCAGAACTGAAATATTGTTCTATAACAATAAAAGATAGCCCTAGACCTTATCTTTTTCATCTAAAAACAGGTCTTGCCAGGCTGACCTTATTTCTCTTTTGACAGAATTACTAAGTTGGTAGATCAGGGGCATGCTAGAGTTATAGTTTAACTAGGTTTTAACAAAACATTTAATAAAGTCTCTCATGCTGTTCCTGTAGAAAAAGATAGAGAGATACATGTCAAGTCTTACACTTGGGTTGGAAAAATCAGCTTCACAAGCACAAGATGGGGGAGGTATGACAGGAGAGCAAAAAAAAAAAAAGATCTTAGGGTAGAAAAATCAACTTCACAAGCACAAGATGGGGGAGGTATGACAGGAGAGCAAAAAAATAAGATCTTAGGGTAGAAAAATCAACTTCAGAAATACAAATGGGGGAATACGACTAGAGGCCTTTTTTTCTGAAAAAGATCTTAGGGTACCAGTGGACTCATGAGTAAGTTGTGTGATATGGCATACAAGAAAGGATTTTAAGCCAGGTTAAGAAATATACAGTATCTGGGAATAAGGAGGCGATAGTTCTATTTGCCCTTGTCAAATCATACCAGGCATTTTACATTCAATTTCAAGGTACCATATTTTAGGAAGGGCATCCTAACACAGAGCATTCAGAAAAGGACAGCCAGCATAGTGAAAAGCTTCATGCCACATGTGTATTGTCTGAAAGAATGAAGGATATTCGTCCTGGAAAGAGATTTAGGGTAGACATGATAGCTGTGTTCAGTCAGTCATCGATGAATTGGTCAATAAGCATTTGTTTAGTCATAGAAATAATAATATCTAACATTTACATGCTGATTTACTTAAATTGCAGTATAAGTGCTATTATACTCTTTAAGGTTTGCAACCTTAAATTGCTATATGAATGTTAGCTATTTTATTTTAATATTTTCCATAAGCATTTCTTTTTTCTTCTGCATCTTTATTTTTTCTTTGTATTTTATATTTTTCCAATTACATGTACAGAGAGTTTTCAACATACATTTTTATAAAATTTTGAGTTCCAAATTTTTCTTCCTCCCTTCCCTCTGGCTTTCTTCCCCTTTTCTCTCCCCAGGACAGCAAGCAAAGTGATACGGGTTATACTTGTATGATCACGTTAAACATATTTCCACATTACTCATGTTGTGAAAGAATCAGGACAAAAGGAAAAAACCATGAGAAAGAAAAAAAAGTGAAAATAGCATGCTTCTGTCTGCATTCAGACTCCATAGTTCTTTCTCTGGATGTGATTAGCATTTTCCATCATGAATTGTTTGGAATTGTCTTGGATCTCAGTAAGAATTTCTTAAGAATATTCTTTGTATCATGCACTTTGTAAAGTTTAGAGATACAATGGCAAGAATGAAACCATTTCTGTCTTCAAGGAGAAAGCAACAGAAAAGCTGATGTGTCATAGGAATGAAATGGATTCTGATTGGATTAGAAGACAGAATTAAAAGCAATGGGTACAAGTCACAAAGGAGTAGATTTACACTTGAGATGAAGAAAAACTAGCCAACAATTCAAGTTATCTAAAAGTGAGATCCATTGTCTCAGAAAACAGTGGATTCCCCCTGAACAGAAGTCCTCAAGTAGAGGCTGAATGAGTTACACAAGAAGGAAGCATGCAGAAGCTATACCTTCCCTTGTGCCAAACCTTATTATCCAATTTTCACCTTGTGCTGGACACCAACTCTATATTAAATGCTGGCCCCTTCATCTTTTCCTTTTTTTAAGGTAACCCACAGTCCTCCTCCACTTCAACCCTTGGGTCCACCATCTTCTTTCCAATAGTCATTAGGTAGGGACCACCTGCCCTACCATTGCCCCCCGACATCCTACTATTTTACCTGCCAGATCTTAAGTCCTGCCTGTCCTTTCCATCTGCTGTGAAACTGTACCCCTTTTCATGTAGTTTCCTCAAATTACAGGGGACTGTCTTTTCTGTTTCTATTTGCAATCTTGCACATAGAACTCAATATGTGCTTGCCCAACCCATTCCATTCTATTCCATTTGATGGCTTTGTTGGACAAGTTTTTTTTCTTTTAAGCTGAACACAGTACTAGATGGCCTCTAAGGTCCCTTCCAACTCTGACATTTGGTGATGATATGACTCTTACTCTGACAGTCTTTCCATTACATGACACTATTTTGTATTTATATCAGAGTTAATTTACTGGTCTTTTAAAAATTTACTTGACATTTGCATGCATAACTAGTCAATTGGAGTCAATTTTAACATTTCTTTCACCTTCATAAAATTTAACAAATTAAAATAGGAGAAAAAAAAGCCTCTGTGAAAATGCACCTGACTGTGTAAACTAATTGGGAAATTGAAAACAGTCAATTTGTATCATCAAAACACTTTCCTCTTACAATTCCTCAAAGCCCACTTAAAGAAGTTTTGTTCCTTCTAAGACTGGGGTTCCTAACATGCAGTCCTTGAACTTAAGAACAAATTTTAATGTAATTGCTTTCCTTTGTAATCCTATGTATTTTATCGAATGCTTATTCCAAGAAGGGATTGATGAGCTCTACAAGACTGCCAAAGTGTTACATGATGCTAAAAGGTTAAGAACCCTATTTTAAGGTTTTAAAAATCTTTTTGCCTCCCTAAGCATGCTAAACCTGAGTCCCTTCAAAACACATACATCTTAAACTAAAGCTATATCCACCCTAAGTGATGATGCTATGGTGCCAAATATCTGAGTTTGGTCCAAAATCTGAATGTTTGTTATATAAATAAAGCATAGGGCTACTAGATTTAGAAGTGCAATGTGGCTGGGAAAGGATTTTGGCTCAAATACCTACCTCTCCCACTTATTACCTATGATACCTTGGGCTAGTCTCTTACCCTCCTGGCTTCCATCCTTCATCTTCAAAACAAGGAGATTCAAAATAAGGGCTTTATGGACTCTATTATCCCTTCCAGCATTAAATCTCTTTTACTATGATTTCAGGCTCGCAAGAATCTCAAAGATCTTGTAGTTCAAAGGAGATGACATATGAACAGAACTTTGAAAATCTTAAAGCACTATGCCAACCATATTGTGAATAATATGAAAAATAATAAAATATAAATATATTAATTATGCAAATTATAAAATATAATAAATTATATAAATATTGTATAATTTAAATAAAAAGTAATATAAATAACAAAGATAATGATATTGAGGTGCAAAAACATGAAATGACCTGCTCAAAATTATACAGGGAGAAAGATGGAAATACAGAATCACAGAAGTGAGGAGATGGGAAGGACCTCAATGGCCATCTAGCTCTCCCCCACGTACACACAAAAGAAATTCCTGCTATAGCATATCCAACAAATGATCATCCAGCTCTTGCTTGAAGACCTCCAAGAAGGGGAGAGCCCACTACCCCTCAAGGGAAGTCATTTCACTTTTGCACAGCTCTAATTGTTAGGAAGTTTTTCCTGACACAAAGTTTAACTTTCCTCTTTCCATCTTGCTCTTGGTTTGGCCTAGGAACATATAGAACAAATACAATCCTTCTTCCACTGTAATAGCTCTTCAAATACTTGAAGGCAGCTCTTTCCAAAGTCTTCTCTTCTCTAGCATCAAACTCTACTGGTATTTCACTTTTCTTCAGAGGGCAAATTTGGAAAATGCAAAATGGCAAATTTATGCTAGTCGATTACAGTTATTCCAAAGTGATTGACTATCTTGGGAATGTTGTCAATTTCCTAAGGTCTTCAATAGAAGGAATATTCCTTGCCAGGCATGATTGAGGGGAGATTACTTTTCAGGTATGGGTTGGAGAGGAGGGCCTCTGAGGTCCCAGTGTAAGATCATGTCAAGACTCCTTCCTCTTTATCTATATTCAATATTATATCTCCTCACATAGTTTTACTCTAGCAAACTGAACAACTCCCCCCCCCCCCAAAAAAAACCCCATTCCTTATTAACTTATCTCTGTCTATTTTCTCATGCTTAGCTCCTTCAACTGAACCTCATTTGGCATAGACTCAAGACCCTTCATCTTTCTGGTTGCTGTCTGGTTTGTCAATGTTCTTATCAAATCACGGTGCCGAGAATCAAGCAGGGCAGAGCACAGTGGAACTATCATCTCCTTTCTAGAACTTAGACTTCTCATATTGCAACCCAAGACTGAATTAGCCTTTTTAGCTTCCATACTAATAACTCATAGTGAGCTTCCAACCTGCTAAAACTCTTAGATCTTTTTTTTTTCCCAAAAAAACTGCTGTCCAACCATACTTTTTCCATGTTATACTTGTAAAGTGTTGTTTTTTCTTTGTTTGGGTTTTGTTTTGTTTTGCTTTTTACCAAAATGTAAGACTTTAGGGGCAGTTAAGATAGAGCATTGTGCTTGGAATCATGAAGACTTATCTTAATAAGTTCACATCCAGCCTCAGACACTTAATAGTAGTGTGACCCTGGGCAAGTCATTTAATCTTGTTTGCCTCAGTTTCCTCATTTGCAAAATGAGCTAGAGAAAAAAATGGCAAACTACTGTAGTATCATTTCCAAGAAAATGCCAAATGAGGTCATAAAAGAGTTAAATCTGAAATGACTGAATGACAAGACTTTACATTTCTCACCGCTGAATTTCCTCTTAATAGTTTTAACCCAATGCTCTAGCCCATAGGTTCCCAAAGTGGGTGATACCAACCTCTGGGGGTGTTGGAATGATACAGGATGGGAGAGTAGTAACCTTGGGTACAATTGGGGTATAGGGAGCAGTAGAAGCATAAGGAAAGAAGAGAAGCTAAGAAAAATTTAAAAAAAAACTATACTTTTCATCTGTTGTGTAACAGAGTTAAAAATTGTAGTGATTACATTATTTTCCAAATAAACATACAAAACACAAGTTATACCCAATCAGTGGTCAAGTCTTCCTTCAAGTCTTAACAAGCAAGTTTTGACAGGTGAGCATGTCTTGCACTGCGGAGAAATCTAGCATCTATCGGCAGGAATGTGTGCATGTAATGACTTGCTTACAATATGATACTCTATGGTTACATAACACAATATTGTGTCATCAAAATTTCAATGCAGAAACCCCCTACAAATTTATAATAAATTATTAAATTTAAGGTGCGTTATTTTTTAAAAATTGTATTTTTTGAAATGACTCAAATTATAAAAAAATCATTAAAGAGTTAAAGAAAGTAGATTTCCAGGGAATTACTGAGTAATTTTTTAAAATAAGTTTGGGAACCTCTGCTCTAACCCATCAGAATCCATTCACTCATTTGCTATATTAGCTGTCTTTCCTGGTTTTATGTCATTTACACATTTGGTGTGCATACCATCTATACCTTTATCCAAACCACCAAAAACAAGCACAGACCCCTGAAGTACTTCACTGAAGATCTCCTACCATGTTGACAATGAAATATAAATAACTAACTACTCTTTGATTTTGGCGATTCAGGTCTGAATCTATCTGATTATATTATTTTTCATTTTTATTTTTCAACATTTACTTCCATAAGATTATGAGTTCCAGATTTTCTCCCCATCTCTCCCCTCCCTCTGCCCCAAGACTGCATGTGGCATGTAAGAAAGAATTGGAATCCATGGGAGAAACTACAAGAAAAAAGACACAAAAAAAGAGAACAAGTAATATGCTTCGACCTGCATTCAGATTCCATATGGATGTAAAGATCATTTTCCATCATGAGTCTTTGGGAGTTGTCTTAGATCCTTACATTGCTAAGAAGAGCTAAGTCTTTTGAAGTTGATCATCACACAATGTGACTGTTACTGCGTACAGTGTTCTCCTGGTTCTGATCATTTCATTTACCACCAGTTCATATAAGTTTTTCCAGGTTTTTCTGAGATCCACTTGAGGTTCATAATTTCTTATAGCACAATAGTATTCTATTACATTCATATTGTTGTTGTGTTCATCCTTCGGTGCTGAAGAAGACCATGTCATCAGAGAAATGATGACATGACTTGCACTTGACTTTGTTTTGAGTGAGGGAGGGCTGTGCAAGGTCACCAGCCTCACTTCTCCTCCAGAGCCAACTGAATCCAGGGATCAGATATTCATCACAATGACTGGAGATGACCCAGGATGCAATGGGAGACCTTGAGACCTTGGGCCCTTTAGGCCAAGATCTATTCAGGAACTCACTTAGGGTGAGGTAATGCCCATTCAGTGAATATGCTTCTTTAAGAAGTAGCCAAGGGATGGCCCCTTTAATGAGACATGGAAAAAAAAAAACAGCATCAGGCTGGGAGGGAAACAGCAACAGTTACTCTTGATAATCACTCTTAAGCTACAAGGGTCAGGAAGTTTAGCCATTCCCCAACTGATGGGTATCCCCTCACTGTCCACTTCTTTGCCACCACAAAAAGAGCTGCTCCAAATATTTTTGTATATGTGGGTCCTTTCCTATTTGTTTGATCTCTTTGGGATACAGACTTAGAAGTGGTATTTATTGCTGGGTCGAAGGGTATGCAAATTTTTATAGTCCTTTGGGCATAGTTCCAAATTGCTCTCCAGAATGGTTGGATTGGTTCACACTCTACCAAGAATACATTAGTGTTCCAATTTTCCCGCATCTCCTCCAGCATTTATCATTTTCCTGTTTTGTCATGTTAGCCAATCTGATAGATGTGATGTAGTACCTCAGAGTTGTTTTGATTTGCATTTCTCTAATCAATAGTGATTTAGAACACTTTTTCATGACTATAGTTTTAATTTCTTCCTCTGAAAACAGCCTGTTTGCATCCTTTGATCATTTGTATCTGACTATATTATTGCCTAGTGAGTCACTCTCCAACTTTTCCACAAAAATAATATGATCTATTCAGAACTTTGATTTGAATCCAGGTCTTTTGACATCACTCTTTCAACTACCCAATGGCCATGAATCTGCCAATGATTTAAAAAAAAAAAAACAAAACTTTTCCATGCAGATATTTTGACATTTGTTGACGGTTTTTTTTTAAGTTTCCTAACTAAACCATTCTGAAAAAAAAAAATATAGTAAGAATTCCTGTATCTACTATTGTTTATTCTTAGAAAGTTTCATGATTTTAATAATAATGACCATATAGTTTGCTTTTAACCAGTTTTTACCTTCTCAAGGAACATTACAGTCACTCCTATTTCCATTCAATTTCTTACATAATAAGAGTAGGAAGTAAGTTATTCATGTCATCCCATCTATACACAAGCAAAGAAAAAGGTGAGACCATTTCCGGTTTAACTTCCTCTGTAGTTTTTATTTTGAACTGAGAACAGTAGAATTTTTACCACAGTTTGAGCTATAACCACATCTGAATTAGTCACGCCTAAAAGCAAAATATACCATTCTTAAGAACTAAACATGGTTAATATCCTCAGCATGGCAAGAACATTTAGCAAATTGTGAATTATGTTCCCATTTAGATTTCTTTTCCCAGGGTCAATTGTTTAAATGGTCTTTTGACTTAATGATAATCCTTAGTAAATGAAATAATATTTGTGTCAGGCTCCTTTTGACCTGTTATAGCAAGGGTAGTACTACCTTTATTTGGCACAGACTTATGTGCCTGACAATAAAGAAGGGGTCAGAGAACTTTGCCAAGGTCATGGCTTGAATTGACCTTATGACACATAGTCATTACTGCTCCATATTTAAATGCCTTAAGACCCTCAGCAGATTGCAATAAGATCTGTAGTATGAGATCTAATCAGGGACATGGAGGAAAACAAATGCACACATGATGAAAGGCCACCCACATAAGAAGACTCATTTTTCTCTGATAGAGGTCTCCTCTTATTCTTTTCACGTACACACTAGCTAGAGTTGGAAGGATGAATGGAAAGAAGTTCATGAATTTGCTAATGGTGCTTTCTTTATAGTGAGTAATTCCTAAAATTTAATCTTTAGGGATGATACTGTACATTATCCATATTTTTCTTATTACTCTGTGTCAGCTTTCTTCTTCTGGTAAAGCCACAGAACAACAATGTCCATGACCCCAAGTCATAATTCTCTTGTTGGCATGTGGAGAGTAGGAAGGTGATGGGAATTTCCAAGGTAGGTGGGTACAAACTACAGAGAACTCAAATAAGGAGGAAAAAAAAGAGAATGGTGGATTTGTTTTATGTCTTAGTTCTAATACATTTGACAAACTCTGGATTCTCAAGTCTCTTTTCCTTTGTTTCAATTGATATCCTGGCTCTTGCTTGGCTCTCATTCTCTTCTGACAGCATACTAACTTCCCTGCAGCTGTATGTAACTCATAAGCCCCAGGTTGGTCCCTTCTTTATAATGCTGCCACACGGTAGGAAAAAACATAGTAAATAAACCCAGAACTGGGTTAGAATTAAAATGTTAACATTTGCCAAAAGCATTGACAGACCAGGGGAAAAAATCTAATCCCAAATCAGAGAGCATAACCAAAACTGCTCAAACAGTAAGTAGTGTCAATTCAACAACCTCCGTAGCAGACAGATTCACTCAATTTTGCTTTCCCATGGGCTTGTTTTAGAATCAGGACCAGAATTACTTCCTTCATCAAGAATAGGGTTCCTATTTAACTTCTATATAGAACTAAAGTTACTCTCCCTAATAAATAAAAATTGTATGTGCTACCCTCGCATTCTGTTTCTTTGTCTTAGCCAGAGGTGGGGTACCTGTGGCCTTGAGGCCACATGTGACCTTGTAGGTTTTCACATGTGGTCTTTGGACTGAATCCAAGCTTCACAGAACAAATCTTCTTAGTAAAAGGATTTGTTCTGTAAAACCTGGACTCAGTCAAAAGACCGCACCCAAGCACGTAGAAGGCCATATGTGACCTCAGGGCCCCAGGTTCCCCACCCCTGTCTTAGTGCTGAAATGGAGGATCTAATTTCAGTGTTATAACAGTTTATGTTAGCATGGAATCAGGTTGGCTGTGTCTTTTTCTTTCTCCATTTTTTCCTTTCTTGCCTAAATATTCTTTATTCATTCCAATGGATGGATGGATGGATGGATGGATGGATGGATGGATGGATGGATGGATGGATGGACAGACAGATAAGATTGCACAAGATAGACAAGACTCCTTTCTAATGCTTCTGACAGCAATATTTTCAACATTTATCTGTACCTAGGTTAGAATGAGTCAATTTAGTCATAAGTTTTCCTTTAGGATTAAAGGGAGTATAGAATGGGTAGACAGAGTGGCAGGCTTGGTATTGGGAAGGTGCAGGGCCAAAGATGGTATCCACTATGCCCCCTAGCTGCCTTTCAGTGGAGAGATTGTTAGGTTTAATGTCCAGAAGGCCTGGAATCAAACATTTCCTTGAGTTTATTAGCTCTGGGCAAGTTGTTTAACCTCTTAGGGTCTCGGGCAATCCTCTGCCAGTATAAATTATTGACAAATTGGTGTGGGGGGAAGTTTTCACACCTACAAAATCATCAGTCCTTAATTTAGGATGGTCACTATTCTCTTCACATATTAAGTGAATTAGAAAACAATTAGAAGATGGAAGGTGTATAATGTGGGCAAGTCCACTATTCTAAGTGCTATAGGTTCTAAAAGACTTCTGTCTTCTTTTTTATCATCCAGGACTTCAAATGAAACTCACTTGTAGGAAGGAAAAGCTGTGTCCAGAATGCCTGGTATCAAACAATTGCTAAGTATCTATTTCACGGTCATATTGTGTTGTTAGCTCTCTATTGTGTGCTGTGGGCAGCATAGAAGACCTATGAGACCCTGCCTTCAGGTAGCTTAAGTTCTAGTTGGAGATATGATTAACATATAAATGTCAAAGTAACATGAGAGTATTAGTGTGCAATTAAGGGCAATCAGTGAGATATAAATAAGAGTATACTGGTAAATGTTTTGCTGGCTCTCTGAGAGAAAAAAATATATGGCAGGACACACTTCTAAATTTAATCTATATTATTAATATTTTCTTCATCATTATCATAAATATAGACAATCAACAAAAAAGCAAACCAAGTCTGAATTTGTACCTTTGTGGATTTCAGAGGTGAAGATTCTCATACTGAAATTTTATACTTGGCTCTGGTTCAGCTGACTCCACCCCAGCCCTGGAGTCTAAAACCATAAATGAAATAGAAGTTGAGAGAAGAGAAAAATCAGTGTGGTTTGGATGTTCGTGCAGGTGTAAGTGATTTGGGACCTTGAAGCACTGGTAGGATTTGTATAGATTTAGGGAATAGTCATTCCAGGGTATAAGAATGGTATGAGACAGAAATTTTGTGCAGTAAATTTGGTTTGAGTTGGGAGCTGAGAATCAGAACTTGAGATTTTCAGCCTTAGCCTACCTTGTCTCCATCCAAATCAATTAATGAGCAAGCAGGTATTAAGCCCCTGCTTTGTAGCAAGCATTGTGTTGACTACGGGGACTGCAGAAACAAAATTGAAATAGTCCTAGCCCTCAAAGAGTTTATATTTTAATGGGGAGAGGGAGACTGAATATACACACATACATATGTATAAATATTTTGTACATATTATATACTGCACATGTTATATTTTATACATATATTTGTACCTATTGTATATACATATACATGCATACACACTCACATGCATACATACTTGCATGCACACACACAATGCTGGAAGCAAGCCTGAGCTCCAGGGTGGAGTGATGGATAGCAAGTACCAGGAAGGCAATGAAGTCAAGTCTTCCTACCTGCCTGCCTGTTGGGGAAGGAAATACAAGTTAGACATACTAAAGAGAAAATCTGATTGGGATTTTCCCAATTTTTCCTAATTGCCAAGTCTAAGCCATGGTTATTTTCTGAAATTTGATCCATACTACAAAGGTCGCCTGTCCAAAAGACCAGGTAAGGATCATCTGCCATTTTCCAGGCAGTGAACACACTACAAAGTAAGAGAAACATCTGTGAAAGAGAAGAAACTTATTTCCTTGAGGATCCCTGTAAGGCAACTGCCTTTTAAGTCTATGTTAGCCACATAGCCATAAGTCTATGTTAGAACTATGGAACTCAGAACTCAGTTGGCACTGATATTTTCTGGCATCCCTGCCCTTGACTATGGTGGTGCTGCTAGTTACCTTGTCTCATGTATGGGTATGTCACAGAAGAGTTAAGGAGAAAGGAGTACATCGAGAATACATAAACCCTTAGGCTAATATGTAATTAGGCTATATACTTTAAATCCTCCTTAAATTTGGACCTGCTGCACAATTTCTCTCAGTCCATTAAGCACTACTTAATGGAATGGAAACCTCCCTCTCTTTCACATTGAAGATTCCACCAGAGTTTGCCCAGCCAGTATATTTTTTTTAATTGTAAGTTAATCTTGGGCTCTTAAGCAATTGTTTTTACTGCAGTGCCAGAGTGCAACATAATGGTATTCACTCATCAAAAATCAATGTGGACAGTTATCCTTCCGATCCTCCATAATCACCACATCTAAGTATCCAGGGTTATACAGCTCTAAAGAGCCCAGGGAAGGCATTGAAATGCTTTTATTTAGTAATAAATGGTTCTAGTTGCTGTAAACAAGGGATGCTAAAAAGTGCCAAACTGTACCAAACCCAACCACACACATGTTCTTCCCTTTTCTCCAACTCGTGCTCTCTTTGTTTCAGTATACCCAAGCCAACAAGTGAGCATCAGTAAGCATCTTGTGTCTGCACTTCCCGATTTTTGTTATTCGACACAACTGATAGGCACATTTTTATTTCTCCTTACAATATGTATTCTTGTGTAATAATCTCCTTTTCATTTCCTAGAGTATCTTCCAGCCAAATAATGATAAACACAATACAAACAGCACTTGCAGAGGAGATGATCTTTTATTAGCGTTTAAAAAGGCCTTAATTTCCTTCCAGGCTGATCCTTGTAACTGGAAACCAGCTGATGGTTACAAGGGAGGCAAATAGATCGGAACAATGTGCCCTGGGTTTTAGAAAAAGCCTCTGATTATAACAAGAAAATAATTATTCTGAGTGGTGATTCACTAGGGTTTAATTCCTCTCTATTTGGAATTTTGTTGTAGTTTTAAGATAGGTTAAGTTTAAGATGCAGTACTGCCTTTTTTGAAAGGATTCAACTTTATTTCGAGGGACAGAGAGGAAAATAACTTAGTTTTGCCTTTATAACCTTCCTTTCGAGGAGCTGTAAGAATGTAAGATAAAAAATGTCGCACTGAGAGAAGGTATGGAAATGTTAGAAAATTATGCAGTTAAAATGTTCGTGATCATCACTTAGGATGATTTATTCAGCTATAACGACCAGGGTTCCTTGTTCTGGTACATTGGGCCTTTTATGCAAATAGAATTTTTGTGCAAATTATTCCAAATCCCAAGTTATTCATTTCTCAATCTTTTTTCTAAAAGCTCACTTTTAAGCAAGAATTGTATTCAAAAACATCCTGCTTCTATGCAGAACAGCCCACTCTGGTATGTACAATTAGAGCTGCTTGCCTACCCCCATTCTGACTGACTTACTTTGTTGGTGCCACTGGAAATTAGCAACCATTAGGGCTTATTTCTGCAGATCTCTATGCCTGCCTCATCCCAGATGTTGCGGATCATTAAGGGGTGCAAATTGAGGCTTCTTAGGAGATTAGCATACTTCAGCACTTGTCAGTTCGCTCTGACTGTTGCCCAGTTTGATAGAATGAAAAGCAAGCAAGTGGTCTTTTCTCTGGCCCAGATGATTGAACTGTTGAATAAAATGAGACAGTGCACTGGGCTGAAACAGTAAGATCTTACCAAAGAGACTGGCATAAATATTACACAGTCTCCAAAATCATTCAGGCTCTGGAAAAAGATTCTAGCAGGATGGCAAGAGGCCAACCGACGATGAAAGAAGAGGCAGAATGGAAAAGACCCTTGGAGGCCTTGCAGTGGTGAGGTGAGAAAGACGCTAACAATGCCCCAATTATCATGAAAAAAATCAAAGGTTCTGGCTGGCGGAACTGGCATGGAATTTTTGAGTGACTGGGAAAATGAAAGGAAAAACCCAACGTGCATTGTCTAAGAGATGCATCCTTCCTAGTCACATTTGAGGATGGTTCCCCTGAGCAGGTTATTAATCAGTCCTTATAGGTAGTGCCCCCCCCTCCAAGATTTTGCCCTGCTCCACTCCTATGTCTATTTTGATCATAAGGCCAATGACAATCCTAAAATGTCATGAGACCTGAACATCCTGACATAAACAATCACGGACAGATGGTCAGGGTGTGGGAAATTCTGAAACCCTAGGAAGACTGAATTGACCTTAAAGTCGGTGTTTCTTAAACTCAAGGATGGGGTGGGTGGCAAAGAGTAAAAGATTCCATGGTCTCTACTTATTTTTATTTTCTCCTGAGAACAAAGAGCATTGACCTGAAAAAACCCTCACCAGAATTGCTGGAAAGAATAAATAAGATTATGTTAAAAGAAAAATTCTTTGGGCTTCTGCCCCTTGGCAAAACTTAAGAAAAAGAGAATTAAAAGGAGTTTATTAAAAAATGCATCAAAGTAGCAGCACTTTGATGAGTTTGTTGCACAAGATCAGCAAGGGATTAAAGATAGAGCCAGCTTTTATTGATAACTTTCATAATGAGATAAAGTCAATTTGGATAGGTCCACATCAGCAAAAGGGGATGGGTCATTGTGTCTCGGCTCCTCCTTAATTACCCGTATGTGCTGGTTAACAGTTAGGAAGTGAGCTGGCACATGTTGGATAGCAGGTAAAACAAAAGCTTCACTGGGTGACGCCTTCCCTAACACTGATGGACAAACAGAATGAGGTACAGTGGGGTCACTGAGGCAGCATAACTTTGAATAATTGTAAGATTGTAATTCTAGAAATTCAATAGACTGCAGAGCCCGACTACTCCCACTCCCTTCCCCTACTTTTTATATGTGAGGCACTTGCAATCTAGGCAGATGAAATTAATTGCCCAAGGACATGCAGGTGGGAAGCTAGAGAGATAGGATATGACCTGCAAGTCCTCTCATTTCAGCATCAGTGCTTTAGTGCTTTCTCCATTGAACATCCCTGCCTCCAAAAAATTTTTCATGGGCAAAAATTGTTTTCATAAACAAGCTGTTCATATCAAAAGCAAAAATGTGGGTCCTATCCATTCCTAAAAGAGTTAAAAGTTAGTGATTAGCTAGGCATTACTTGTGTAGAAAGGAATTACCTTTTCCTACTAGGGGTGCGGAATGTTCAGATTCGAGGCCACATGTAGCCCTCTAGGTCCTTAAGTACAGCCCTTTGACTAAATCCAAACTTCACAGAACAAATTCCCTTAAGTATTTGTTCTGTAAAACTTGGACCCAGTCAAAGGCTGCACTTCAGGACCTAGAAAGGCTCAAGGCCATAGGGTCTACATCCTCCTAGTGACTGCATTCGCTACAGCTTCAGCCACATGTGAGTGATTATGCCCAAGTGCAGCTTAGTCCTTAATTGTATAGGCATTTTTCAGGGATGTATTGGAAGTTCTGTTGACTCAATGATCCACTGTTCCCAGCCCTGCCTGTCAATCAGTATTGGTGGAGAAGTCCCCAGTCTGCAGATTTTGTATGAGCACTATCCTTCACTAGTAGATCACCTCCTACCTGTTTGTACTTGCCAAACATCTCCTACAGGAGGAATTGAGAGGCAATGGCCCACTCCCTTTGGCTGACCTGGGCCTATCTGAATTGGCTTTATCTCGTTATGAGAGTTATCAATAAAAGTTGTCTCAATATGGAATCCCTTGCTGATCTCCAAAGATCAGCCTGTCAATGTGCTACCTTAATGTATTTTAGTAAATTCTTTTAATTTTCCTTCTCCTGAGTTTTGCCTCATTAATCAGGGCAAAAACTGTAACAAAGAATTTTCCTTTTAACGTATTTATAACTAAGAAAAGTAACTGTAACAAAGAATTTTCCTTTTAATGTATTTATAACTAAGCAAAGTAAAGATTTAGCAGATGATTCTCTCCTTTGTGTTTTTTCTTAAATATGTATATGTGTCTATAAAATATATTTCCTAAAATATGTACATACAAATATACATGTTTTAAAGAGCTATTCTTCTTACATATAATATTAAATTTAATATTCAATATAATTTAAAATTTAATATTTTAATAATTAATTATTATAATTATGCAATTATACAAAATTTAATAATGATGCATAATTATTAACAAATTAATAGAATTTAATATATTAAAAATGTATAATATACATAAGTAATATATTGTTATGTAGATGATATGCATATATACAGTATAATATGTAAATAGAATAGTTCACTACTTTATATTTATAAGCAATATAAAATACCCTACTTAAGTAAAGATTTAAAAGAGAAAAAAAATTCTTAGCAAATCCTTCCCCCCTGCTCTCAGTTGCTCTACGCCATTACTTAGTACACATCAGTAGGGTAAATTCTGGACAAGAAAAGACTATTTATTGATGTTGGGTTATCCCTGAGTCAGCTGTCTGTGTACAGTCAGACCATTGACTCATCAGAGCTACCATCAGAATTAATTTTTAAAAATAACAATCAGAAAAAGATATAGTATATAATTGAAACACCTGATTGCTGAATTATTTAAACAAGTAAATGAAAATTGTAAAATTGGGAAATGGACAACAGAAATGACATCAAAATTTTTTTATCCAGAAGCTTAACCAATGTAAATTAATTTCCATAACAAGGAGACCAAATGACCCCCAAAAGTACCTCAGTCAGCAAACATCTGACTTATTTGCCAAATGGAGAGAGATGGCTGCCAAAGTCAACACCAGATTAGAATATAAACTTGTTTATAAAATCTTGAGAAGGATGATGGATGATTATGAGCAGTATCATCTCATAAAGCAGAGAGAAGAAATGGAGCATAAAACTAGTTTAAGGAAAACTTGGCAAGATACCCAACTAAGAGCATTTAAGGATGAAAATGGAAGTCAGTCAATCAAAAAAGCATTTATTTAGCACCACTGTGCAAAGCAGGAGAGATAAGAAGGAAAGGCAAGAGACATTCCCTGATCTCATAGTAGTTCATAGTCGAATGGGGGAGAAAAACATGCAAACAATTCTGTACAGACAAGATTTATGCACGAGAAATTCTAGATAAGCAACAAAGGGAAGGCTCTAGCATTAAGAAAGATCAGGAAAGGCTTTTTGTAGAAGTCGAGACTTTAGCTGGGACTTCAAAGAAGCCAGGAAAGTGAGGAGGTAGAGATGAGGAAGCAGACAGTTCCAACAATGAAGGAGAGCCAATGAAAATGCCCAGAGATAGGATTTGGAGTGGGAGACAGATTTGTTTTATCCAAGGAAAGGCAAGAAGGACAGTTGTAAAGGACTCAGGAGAAAGTAAGGTTTAAGAATTCTGTAAAGATAGAAGGGTATCAAGTCATGAAGAGCTTTGAATGCCAGAAGATTTTATATTTGGCCCTGAATAAAATAGGGAGCTTGGAGCTGATTGACTAAGAGAATGACATGGTCAGACTTGTGCTTTAGGAAGATCAGTATGAGAGTTGAGTGGAAATTGGACTGAATTGGGGGAGAGACTTGAGGAAAGGGGACCAACCAAAACAATAATGCAATAGTCCAGGCATGAGGCAATGAAGGGATGACAATGTTAAAAAGAGAAGGGACATGTTCAAGAGATGTTATCAAGATACATTCTATAGGCTTTGGCAACAAATTGGATATGAGGGTTGAGAATGAGGAGTTGAGAATGACATCTGCTTCATGAGGCTATGGGGACAGTGGTCCTCTGGCTAGTTATAAGGAAGATAGAAAGAGAGGATGGTTGGGGCAAGGAGAATAACAAGTCCAGTTTTGGATGTGGTCTATAGAATGTCTATAAAATTTCTACAGAATGCCCAATTTGAGATACCCCATAAGCTGCTGGAGATTTGAGGTTTGAGGTCAACAGAGAAGTTAGGGCTGGTATTATCAGCATTGAGTTGGTAACGAATCTACTGGGAAATGATACAAGATCATCAAGTGACATAATATAGAGGGTGAAGAACATCCAGGACAGATCCTGAGAGATATCCATTAATGATGACAGGCATGAAGATTTCAATACAGGAGACTGAGGAGTGGTTATATAGGTAGGAGAAGAACTAGGCTAGAAAAGAGTCACAAAAACTTAGAGAGCCTCAAGGTAATTGGTCGTGTCAAATGGGGCACAGGTTCAAGAAATATGAGAATCATTTGTCAATTGGGAGATTATGGCTTACTTTGGAGAGGGCAATTCTGATTGAATGATGAGGTTAGAAACCAGTTTTTAAAGAGTTAAGAGAGTGAGAGGAAAGGCAGTGAAGCTTCTATCAAAAGACTTTCTCATGGAGTTTAGCCACAAAGGGGAGGAGCTAGCTATAAGGTCGTGGCTCTGGAGGGCTGGTTGGATCAAGTGAGGGTTTTTTGAGGATGGGTAAAATATGCACATGTTTACATGTAGCAGAGCAGCAGCTAGGGAGATAGGAAGAGATAGAAGATAAGTAGGAGAGTGAGGATGGTAGAGGAGAAAATCAGCTGAGGGAATGGAATGGGATGGGATCACTTGTGCATGTAGAAAGATTTGCTTCAGCAAGGAGAGGAATCACCTCCTCATTTGATACATGGTTGAAGGAAGAGATGGTGCAGAAGTCATCTGAGTCATATGAGATGAGAAAGGTAGAAGAGGAATATCTTAGTTTTTAAAAAATCCTCCATTTTTTTAGTGAATTATGAAGAAAAATTTTAGCTGAGAGGGTGGGGAAAGAGGGAACCTCCCATAGGAGGATTGAGGGATAAAAGGTTTGAAAAGGCTCTTGTGTTGAGCGGGACAGTGAGTCATTTAAGGAGGTGAGAAAAGATCAGGGATATGGAACGACTGCACATGAGCCCTAACATTATAATCCTTGATATACTTTTAGAGGAGGTTAAAAATAACACTTAAAAGAACAAAGATGAAGTACCCCCTCTCCCATATATATGAATTGAGGACATCCTCAGTGAGAGTATTGGTAGGAAAGAAGTAGGCTTTCACAAACTATATTCAACAAAATAATACCTTATGGGTTCTTTACAGCAAGGGATCTTCATCCATATTATCTAAGTCATTCAAAATTTCTTGGAAGATAAAATAACATAAATGAAATCCTTCTGCTCAGTGACCCTCTGAAAATAATCAGAGGTGTAAAAGAGGAAGAAATATCCTTGCTGAAATTATCCACCTCAGAAATAATGGATATTCAGGTTGAAGAGGGATTCCTTATGGATGGTAAGGTCCCTTAGATGCTCCCTTTTTTGGATTGCATCAAAGCCCAGAACATTTCAGATCTTCCTGAAAGAGATCTGTAATCAAAGGAGTTTGATCACACAGAAAGGACCAATTGGATGAAAAATGTTTATTATCCAGATTTCAGCATGTATTTGGATTGACAGTCTCTCTAGAGAGCTTTCCATCAGTATGTGTGTCTGGAACAAGTAATACAGCTGGACAATGAATTTGGCTCAGCGTTGAACAGGAGGAGGAGGAAAGTGTGCTGAATAGCTTTTGAGAAATGTAAAAACTTCTTTATTGACTCCAAACTTCCCATGAAAGCAGAGACCTATCTTTTTAATACTAACATTCTACGGATGTTATATATGGCAGCAATTCATGGTATATAGTTGCCTCTGAAAAATTCAAAATGAATGTCACAGAGAATAATGTAGAGTCACATGTGGGAGTGAAAGGACTACAATACATAACCATTGAAGAACAGGAATGAAAGGAATACAGGATGGACAAGGCATGTGACAAGATAGACAGCCAGAATGCTCTACTGGGATCTTGTCAATATCAAGGAAGGTCTCCAACCCACTTCCTGAGACAAACTTATGGAAAGAAGGAGATAAGAGTCCCTTAGAATGGAAAAGTCTTGATGAGTTGCCCTCTACTGTTGGAGGGAACTGATAAATCAAGATTATAGATATATTTGAGAATAAGCCACTACACCTACCAACAAACATTTAATATCTACACTTATCAAAAGCATATCTGCAGGAACACTCTATGTTTCGACCTGGAGTCTAAAACAAACTGGATGTGAAATCAGAATGGATTCACGTATCTTGGAGCTGCCCACAACCCCAATTCCTCCCATCAGTGAGTAGATGCAAATAAATCATTTAAATTAAGGAAATAACTATGAGTTAACCACCACATATTTGGAATTGACCTTGGCCTGGGGTTTTATGCTGTATCGCATAGTTTCCCATTATGACTCATAAAACAATACACTAAAATAAGAATTACCTCATCTTTTTCATCTAGCAAGGTAATTTCAAATCAGTTTTTAAAATTTTCAAAACTGTTGATTTTTTCATTTTCTAAAGTTATAGCACTTGACAAAAGGCTTTGAATAGGAGCAGGTAGGATGATGGGCTGTTCTTAATTACAAATTAAATAGCCTCTCCCTATTTAACTGTTTATGTCTGATTTATGCAAACATTTGCTATCCTTTGTATTGAAAAATACTGATATTTCCCTCTTACTTCCAACCTTTCCCAGAAACTTTAAATGATTCCTGGATCCATCTCTCTCAGTCTGCTGCCATGTTTTCCTAAAGAAAAATGGTTAAATGTCTCCTTAATGACTTCTGATACTCCATGAGCAATAACAGCTCTTAATTTGTTTCTGCCAAAGTTGTTCAGTAAACCCTTGTGCTCTGCACTGCTATTCTCAAAATGGCACCCAACATGCTGATCTAGAACTTGTTTCAAACTGAGTCACTCACCCTTACCCACCTTATAGACAATTTCTTCATTTCATGACCTGACTTCTTAAAGGGACCAGTCTCTTTTCCTCTTTTAAACCATTTAATACCACCAAACAAAATAGAACATATTTTCAATGAAGTTATGCAGATTTCTTTGTAGTCATATTTATTAAACATTTATCTATCAAAGAGGCAGGATGGCAATAGTCGATAGAGCGGCCTGGAGTCAGGAACATCTAGGTTTGTCTTTTCTCTCACACATACCAGTCGTATGGCTGTGGGCAAATCATTTAGCCTCTTGGTGCCCAGGGTGGCTTTCTAATAACAATGTTTTAACAATGCCATGCAGATCAACAGGAATTTAAAAAGCATTAACTATGTTATAGGCACAGAGTTAAGTACTGAGGATGAACAAGACTCATGGAACTTAGTCTAATGGAGGAAACAATGTGTGAGCAACTATAGAGAAAGAATATGGAGACAGGATAAGCTGGAAATGATCTCAGAGGTAAGGTACTAGAATGGAAGGAGATGAAGGTGGAACTGTGAAAGGTAGAATTTTATCTGTGAATCAAAGAAGGTCAGAAGATGGAGATGAAGAGGGAGAAGATAGCAGATGTGAGGGACAACCAGCAAAAATTCACAGAGTTAAGAGATGTGCATAACGATAAGGAGACCAGTATCATTACCAGTTTTGACATCTGCTTTTGGAACAGTAAGATAGACAGCCTTGGATTTAGTATACAAAGCACCCATCCAATATTAATAAAACATAGAGTCTATCACTCCAAGGCAGGTATAAAAAGATTGATACTTCCTCTCAAAAAAAGTGGAAAAGAACTGATAAATGTTTTCTGATAACTCAATAAATTGCTTTAAAACGTACAGAAATGTTTCTGGGCCAAATAGACACTGCTTTCCAAACAAGAATAAATCTGGCAACAGATAAGGACTACTGAGATTTTAATTTGGTTTACCTTAAAGTCTATGAAATGGCTGAGGTCCAAGGGTGGAACCAAAAGGTTCATTCCCACACGAACTCAAACAGAAGTACGTGAACAAAGAAATATTTAGCAAATGCAGATTCATGCGCAAAAATGGAGGGGTTTCTGATAAGGATAAAAGAAAGGATCACTGAAATTGGAAATTATAGAAAGGTATTTAAGGAATCTGGACCTATTGATTGGTGCCAATTTTGCAAGGAAATGGTACTTTACAACTCAACTCTGGCAGCTTGCAAAAAAAATTAGCACCAACATAATACCTAGAAATATATGATCAAGGAACTAGAAGTATATACCAGAAGTTCATTATCATTCATAAATTACAGATGTAAACCCACAAATATTCTTCAGAACTCAACAAATAAATTGTATTAGACCTAGAGTATAATCACAGACATATTTCTCACAATCACCTTGACATAATAATGCGGATGATAGATGCCACCATACTGAATGTTCATAATCTCCAAACTACATGAAATGAAAAGCTTTCAAAATACAGAGGTATAGCAGAAAAAATCAAAGCCATATGACGAGAGGGTAAAAGCTTCTATCACTCCTGTCATCCTCTGCATCGTCAAAGTTGTCCTAGACATGCTTTGAATGTGCTTACAGAAAGTGAACTTAGACAGCAAAGCTTTTTTTTTCAGTTACAAAAAAGCAATCATCTTTATCCAGTCATGAATTAGTCTGAAGAACATTAAACACTAAAGAACAATAGGATGTGACTTAACCCAGCATAATTTTCATCTAAACTCCACCGACTATAAGATGATAATAAGAACAAAATAATAGCTTATATATGTATGTATATACATATATGTATGCATATATGTATGTACTGCTTTAGGAGTTGCTAACACTTCAAATTATTTCATGTAGAATGAGCACCACCAGAGAGGAGACTGAGGTCACAGTTCAAGCTCTACCTCCAATTACCTGCATGACCTTGGGCAAATCATTTAATATGTTTGCATCTATTTCTTCATCTTCAAATTAAGGAGATTAGAATGGATTTCTAAGGGTCACTTCCATAATTCTAAAACATTCCAATTTTATGCTATGAATTTGACCACATACCCTACTTTTCTCACCATCTCCAACATATAACCAGATCTCTCCATAATCTCTAAATTCAGTGCCTTCCTATTTACCTGGAATAGTTCATTCTCTTCCAATGGCCTCATTCATTGAGCAAATATTTGCTGAGCACCTACACATACCATATTTGTTGCTCTGTAAAATACAGATGTAATATAAGTCCTCCAAAGACCCTGAGTCTTAATGAGATAGGTTTAAGCCTAGGGGCTGAGACAATCATGTTCTCTTCTTGGTTCACTTTGTCCCCTCTGCAGAGTTTACTCTTGAGAAATATCCAAAATAAATATCTAGGTACCCCAAAATATAATGCATGTTGGTGAAAAGAATCCCTAGTTCCCACACAAGCATTCAAGTTAATAATGATTATGCATGGAGAAAAACAGTCTTTAAGTCACATAATAGGCAGGAGACTCAAAATATTCACAGAATCCCACGAACAGATATGGAATCACATAAAACACCCAAATAGACAATAAGCTCCTGAGAAGAAATTGAATTTGGGCTGGCTGCTAAAGCAATATTTGAACCTTCTGGTTAGTTCTGTCTTCTACTGTGTCCTACGTGGTGCCCCCAAGATTTACAACAACACAGTCTGGGGGCTGCTTCAGCAGCCACCTTCCCTTTGGATCTACACTGTCTCAATAACTCACTATAATGGATGGGGGATATCAAGGTACATATTTCTTTACCTCCTTTCCTATTACGGCTTTGTTCTCTAAGCAGGATGTTACTGAGAAACTATGTGGGTGACCCTTTTCTTTCTCAAAGGCTAAATACTATTCAGAAGCTATATGAGTTATCTCCCTCTTCAAAGAGTCAGAAGATCTCCCTCTCGAAAGTTTGATTCTCAAAAGGAATTCTCAAAACTGAGGTTACCCCTGAGGCAATCCTCTGCACCAGTGCTGCTCAACAAAGCTCCCTTTTCTGACTAGACAATTATGTTCTAGCATGACATTGCTTCAGAACTCAAAATCTTCCTCTTACCTCACCCCCAACCTTGGGGCTTAGTTAGGCACATTGTTGGTATTCTCTCAATAACCTCATGGACAGGCAAATGCCTAATTTTGCCACATGCTCCTGCAGTCTCTCAGTGCCTTGTTTCTACCATTTCTTGGGTTGGGGAGATCCCATCAGGTCTATTTCTCTCATGCAACATGTAAGCTCACGTGACTTTACCATAACTCATCAGCAGTTATTCATGGTGGTATGATTAAAGATAGTAGAAATGATATTGTGAGAAGAGCACTATAAAAGGCAAATTTTTATTCTAATTAAGTTTCCTGTTGAAGATGTCTTGAGGTTTCTTAAGAGACCAGACTCATTTTCCCCATAGAATGTTTAAAATTTTCATTTAAAAATAACAGAACCATTTGAACACCATTACCCAAAGGAGTATTTGAGAGGGAGTGACATTTTCGATAAACTAGATATGTGAACAATTACGAAGTTTCGGGTATTGCTGTCATAAAATGGTTTGTTTCAGAATTTACTTTTTGTTTCATACATATGATGTCCATGCTCCCCAAATTCATACTTTTCAATGCAAGATTTACCATTAAAAAATGTATCTTCCTGAAAAAATGACTCAACTAAAAAATTCCCAGTTTGATTTGTTGAGACTTAAAGACCAAAATGTCCTTGGGAAGTGATTATGAAATCTCTCTTCCTGGAATATGAATCAAATAGACATGCTTGAATAAGCAGCTCAATCTTTAAAAAATGGTTAGGCTAAGTGGGCATGAGAGAAACACTCAGCTTTTCATTTGGATCCCTACCTGATTTACACGTTTCCAGAAAAACTGTGTAGCTGCTTTTCTGCTGAAATAAACCAGCTATATATTCCAAAAATGTAGAACACAGGCCCAAATATTAGAGCCCTAGGATGTCTTTTCCTTAACATCTCTGCCCATCTCTTTTTATCTCCCTTTATCTGTCTTTGTTTATCTTCCTTTGTCTTCTCTGTCTCTCTTTCTTTGTCTCTCTCTTTCCTCCTCCTTTTTCTCTTCCTTCTCTCTCTCTCTCTCTCTTCTATACATCTCCCCTTCCTTCCTCCTTGCCTACTGACCAATCTTAGCAAAGGAAATCCATGTCCTGAGAATTGTGTCATTAATTAAACACTGTTGAAATCCATACAACACTATTGACACTCTAAGACTTCTGGGTCAATGGAAAATTTTCCCTCTGCATATAGAAGCTTTGGTAGAATTAAGGCTGTTGGTATGATTGAAAAGAAACTTGTCTGAATTCTTTAAGATAGTAACAAGGAGAAGCTAATGAGAATATGACTGGGCATCATTTTATAAGAAGGTTCCTGGTCTACTTGTAGCCTTTGCAAAATGAGATAGAATATATTTACTAGTGGGGTAAGTGTGGGGAGAGAGTGAGAAAACTGTTACCTCCTGAAATAAATCAAGTGTTCATATAGTTTCAACTGAAACCCCTAGAAAAAACATACTTGCTAATATGACTTAGCTACTACATTTCCCAGAAAGTGGAATACGGCTTAGGCCAATTAACAGAAAAATGTGTTTGGACTAATATTATCCCAATTTCCTTTTATCATTCCAGATAGGCTCAGTCTTTAGAATACTGAAGTATTATTATTATCTAGAAGACTGAATTATTAAAACTTAAAAAGCAAACAGATTGTAATTACATTTTGAAAGAGTGTATATCTTAGCTAATCTGTTGGACATAGGAAAAGGAAACAGAAAGGGTTGTTTTAGATAACAACAGAAGAGAAAGAAACTGATGTTTTTTTAAAAAAAATGAGAATTATGCTACAATAAGATACCCTGGGCAATGAACATTCCTTTGGACATCTCCAATTTTTTATTTATAAAAATGCCTTATTAGTACAGGGAGACCACAGAACTTTTAATGTCTTTGGTTCACTCTGTTCTAAACAACCACATGTTGGAGAGACACAAACCTTATAAGGCAAACAAATCTGTGTGGTCAGTTGTATAAGCTAATCCTCAGAATGCCAAAGAGTATTTTCCTGGAAGAAAATTGTGGTCCCTTTCCTCAATGATTGCATAAATGATTTCACAGATAATATCCCTTCTTCAACGTGAACCCATGAAGTGATATTTAGCTCAGTTTATATCCTACTCCATTTTCTCTCTTTTTATTAATATCGCTTCATCACCCATGAAGTGATATTTAGCTCAGTTTATATCCTACTCCATTTTCTCTCTTTTTATTTTAAAGTATGTGCTTTGGAGTTCCATTAGATTAGACTACCAAGAGTAAGACTAAAGAACTAGACCTCTGGTCTCAAAGAACCATATGAGGTCTTTATTGCCCATTGGTTTGGACACTGAGGTACACAATTTCTTATTGACTTCTTTTACTTAAAAAAATAAAAGCTATAGAGTCAGCCTCAGTCAGAAAGTCTTGGGCTCAAGACATACACTGACTCTCTGACATATGGCTCTCTGACATACACACTGCCTTTGGGATTCTGGACAGATCACTTAACTTCTCAGTACCACAAACAGTACTTTTGGACTATAAGTTACAAAGGAAATGTCAATTTACTTGGTAAAGGAATTCTCCACAGCTGGAACTTAACCTTTAGCAATATGATCACATATCTAATGCCCTTCCTTGGGCAGGTGGGTGGCACAGAGGACAGAGCATTGGGTTTGGAATCAAGAAGACTCATCTTCATAAGCTCCAATCTGGCCTCAGACACATACTAGCTGTGTTACTCTGGGCAAGTCTCTTAACACAGTTTGCTTCATTTTCCTCATCTGTAAAATGAGCTAGAGAAGGAAATGGCAAACTGCTCTAGTCTTTCCCAAGAAAATCCCAAAAGGAGTCACGAAGACTCAGACACAACTGAAACAATTCAACAGCAGCAAAAGCCTTTCCTTATCTTCTGTGTGTGTGTTTGTGTGTGTGCAGGGAGAGAGGGAGAGAGAAAGAGAGAGAGAGGGAGAGAGGCATTAGCTCTCTCTGTCTCTGTGTGTCTCTGTTTCTCTCTCACTCACATTCTCTCTCTTCTCTCTCCCTCCTTTTTTCTTTCCCTCCTCCCTCCTTCCTCTTCCCTCTCTCTCCTTGTCCCATTTCCTCCCTCCTTTCCCCTTTTCCTCCCTCTCTTTCTCTTTCCCTATTGTCTTCCTGACCGTGAAGACAGTTCTCCATCCAATACACCATGCTGCTTCTATACTGACCCATGTCCATATATAGTGATGTGCGCATATGTATAAGTATATTGTTGTAACTTGCATATATAATTATGATGTGTATATGCATATAAATGCATGCATTTCAGTTTTCCTACTTACATGTAAAATCTCCCAGAATTGAGTGCTTGTACACTACTTTTTAAGAAAACATGCTTAACGTTTTGAATTCTGAAGCTGTTACAATTGCAAATTTAAACAAAACCCTATTTAAAATTTGTATTAGTGAAGATCAACATTTAAACTTACATGATGCTAATTTTTTTTTTTGCATAATGACAGACTTTAATAAGTGTGCAAGGTCTTATCACTGACCAGTTATTGTTCTGTCAGCAACTCATTTGTATGCAAATTCACTTGTACACAACTTACTCCTTGGTAAATGATACTCACATGCAAGTGAGTTGCTCTGTAATTATGTTCATGTCTCTTTCTTCTCTATTTGCTACTGCCCATAAACATTATATTGCTGCGGCAGTGACTGCTGTATGTCATGTTCGTGAATATCAGTGAGGATCATGCGGCAATTTTTCTTATGGATGATGGGCATGCTCTGTAACATCATGTCACCTACCAAGAGTGTAAAAGCAGCTTTTAAAACTACATTTTCAAGGGCTCCCTTTTGGTGAATGCTTTTCTGAATGGATGCAGAAGCTTCCTTTTTGTATTGTCCCCCTTCTCTCATCTAAGGCCAGCCACAGATACACACACACACACACACACACACACACACACACACACATGCACGCACAAATCTACTAACCCCCTCACCCTAAAGAAATGATAAAAGGGAAGCAGAATGCTTCTTATCCTAGCAGACACAACAATAGGTGAGGCCTGAGATAATATTCAGATGTACGAGCACTGTGCAGTCAGTGGCAAGATCATCCTGGCCTTCACTCCAAGGAAATGGCATACATGTCTCTGAAGGATAATCATATTTTCAGTGTAAAAGCCTCCTCCTCCTATGCAGTCCTGATCAGGGACAGCTCCAGAAAGTGAGTGAGGAAACATAGAGCTCTCGTCTCAAAGTTATCCAGATGATTCTTCCTGGAGAAACAGAAACTTTTTGTTAAAGTATTCTCCTTCCCCCCTAACATCTTCTTAGAACACTTTCTCTGGATCTTTCCTTCTCCCCAGCCTTCTCCCCAACACCTGTTTAGACCCCAGGGCCAAGGCTGGAATAAGTAAGATAGGTGAAAGGTCTATGCCAATTCTAAGGGTATACATTGTATGCTGGCTCCCTTGTATTTTCCTCAGGCCTATATCCCTGCCATGCTATTTGGTACTAAAAATATCCCTACCACCTCCATGAATTGAAGATATCCTGGAAAAAAACAATATATTCCTTTTGCCCATTTCCAGTAACACAGGTAATTATAAATGGGTACCAGATTCATGGGGAAGGGTGTCCTGGCCCTTTATGCTAGTATTCTGGAAGGTCTGATGGTATGGGGTTTATGCAGAAATAAGAAGATCTGGTTTCCTACACTCTAGGGCTCTCTGAGAGTATAATTATGATCAGCCTACTCTCCGTATGATTTGAGCCACCATTAGGACACACTTCAACTCAGCCTGAGAGCCTGAAGCTTTCCCATATCATAGTTATTGACTCTAGGAAGTGTATTATTCAAAGTAACTAAAGGGAAAAAAATACCCGTTGGTGAAACCATCGTTAATGTAGAAAAGAGTTGTCTTTATGAACAATTGGAGCAAATTATTTTAACAGAATTCTAGAGTAGGCAGTTGGGTGTCTTAGACATTTTGATTGTAGGATATATAACAGTAGAAATAGTATTTTAGATTTCTGTTAATACGTTACATCTTTCCATTAGACTATATCACTATTCTGTGATATGCCGCAGAAAGGTGAATCTTTCCCTGAAGGACTTTCAATAAAGCACTCCAAAAATATGTGGTAAACAGGGGCGGGGCCCTAATAGAAAGCTTGGGAAATGGAAATACTTGTTTGTATGTTGTCTTCTACATTAGATTATAAATTTCTTGAGGTCAGAGACTATTTTCACCTCCTTTTGTATATGCAGAACTTAGAATGTGGTTGTCATGGTACAGTTGAAACACTGCCCATAGATCTTGACTAGGGATATGTAGGTATGAGCAAGTTTAAAGGAGTATATCCAAATATGAATTGTTTTTTAGTGTGGATGTTAGGCTTGCTTAAAAGGCGAATAATTGAATCCAAGGATGTGTATATTTGGGCAGCCAAGTGGCACAGAGCTGAACCTGTAGTCAGAAGACTCATATTCCTGAGTTCAAATCTGGCCTCAAACACATGCTAGCTGAGTGACCCTGGACAAGTCACTTTACCCTGTTTGCCTCAGTTTCCTCACCTGTAAAATAAGCTGGAGAAGAAAATGGCAAACTATTCTCATATCTTTGCCAAGAAAACCCCAAACGGGATCACGAAGAGTTGAACACGACGAACAACAACAAAATGTGAATACCATACCTGCTATTGGTGGATGAACTCTAATAGCTGTGGTTGAGATCTAGTAGCTATAGTGTTTATAACATGTAAACTAGCCTATTGGAGTGACAAGGGCATCAGGTGGTCCAATTCAAGTTTTGAGAAATGGGGCATCTTATGTAGTTTAGAATATCCAGGAACATACATGATAACTAAATTGAACTTCCTGAAAAGTAACTCCCAGTGGATTGGGCATGGATTGGACTGCCAGGGAGTCCAAAGGTGTTCTACGTTCTTATGGTGTGTGGACAATGTTTAGTTACCATAGACCTTGGAGATGGTGTCTCTTGTCAAGTGTGACTTTGGTGGCAGGAAATTTCTCCCAGAAACTTCTATATTAGTCAACTTGTAGAAGAAATACATACAGAGCTAGGACATGGAGGAGCATGATGTGGTCTTAGAGAGAACAGACTTCTCTATAATACTGAGTTCTGTCTCCATGATGAATGTTTATGCAGATCTAGATGTACTAAGATAAGAGTTAAAGTGAAAACATTCTTTAGACTATTAAATGCATCTCTCCTTAGAGGTAGCTAAGTGGTTAGAGTGCTGGGCCTGGAGTCAGGAAGGTCTAAGTTCAAATCTGCTCTCAGACACCAGCTGCATGACCTCAGGTGAGTCCCTTAACCTCTGCCTCAGCTTCCTCAACTGTAAAATGGGAGATAATAATAATAATAATATCTGCTTTACAGAGTTATTGTGAAAATCAAATGAAATAATATTGGTAAAGCACTTAGCACAGCACCTGTACATAATAATCATTTAATAAGTGCTTGTTCCTTTCCCTTATTGTATCCATCAAAAAGCCTTGGAGACACTTCAGAAAATCAGTGAGGAGTAGCACCTTGTACATACTCAAGAACCAAAGAACACTAGACTTATTATTCTGCATACACGATATTGTTCTCTTGGTTTTCTACTTCTTTAGTGGCTATCCCCGCCCTGTCTAGAATGCTATCTTCCTCACCTCTCCTTCATAGTTTTTTCCCAGCTGGGTTTCAAGACCCAGCTCAAACCCTACTCATTGTAAAGTTCTTTCCTGGTTCCCTAACCCTCTACAATGATGGTGGTAGTGGTGATGGCGATGATGATGATAGCGGTGGCATTGGTGGTGATTTCAAGGCAGGAAACCCAAGGATAATGAGGCAGCAGTGCCCAATGAAGTCAAAGAATGGTTACCAATTTCTCCCTGAGTCAGCAGTCCTCTAGTGCTATATAACCTCCTTCCTGTCTGTATCTACTTAGACTCCCTAACAACCTGTGATGTCCTCAGAAATTCCATCCCCTGTTTCTTAAATTGATATTTCTAAAATTTAACAAATAGTATGAGATTTTGTAGGTTTAATCAGTTCAGCATTCTAGACAAGATCCCGGGTATAGATGAGGTTGTCAATGAGATAAACCACCATCCTCTGGTCCAGCTGATTTTGAAACATCAAATTAATGAGACTTAGAGAAAATTCATGAGTATCTGAATAATAGTGTTTTCCTCAAGGAGCTTATATTCCATCAAAGCAGTATCTATGTATCTGTACATATATATGTGCGTGTATAAAATATATGTGTGTGCATATATATACATAACATATTATGTGTATGTGTATATGTACTTTTCTATCAGGGGAGGCAGAAGATATAAAAATAAATATATATGAAATATATACAAAGTTAAAGCAAAGCAATTTTTGAAGATAATAACACCTAGGGAAATGGCTTGTGTAGAAAGCAACACTTGAACTGAGCTTTGGTGGAAACTAGATATTCTAAGAGGTAGAAGGGAAGAAGAGATTTATTCTAGGGAAGCCCCACCTGATCAGTGGAGTGTGCTGTCCAAACCACCTGATCCTCAGTACTTCTGTGAAAAAGAAAGACTTTATTATGTTTGGGCTAAGTACATTGTGATCTTTTCCTACTCAGACCATCAGGAATTTTGTCACCTAGATAAATGGTTTGAACTGAAGTGAGTATCCATCAATTGTTTTGACTACCACTAGGTGGAAATGAGATCTCTGGGATATGTTGTGTCACTGGACCAGCACTGAGTTCATAAAGTTCAAAGAGGGTCCCAAGTCTCCATAACTGGAACCCAAAATACTTGAGGATAAATCATTTTGATCTTAAAAATCATAAAAATATGGACACTGGGATAGGTGAGGCATGATCAGCATGGGGATGAGTGATAGGGAGAGGATTTACCAACTTTGCAATAATTGTGTTTTACCCTTGTATCCTTGGTGCTTAGCAAAGTGCCAGACATATAGTAAGAGCTTAATAAAGTTGAGTTGAATGACTGACGCAAGGTTGAACATGACTGAAGTGCGACTTGATATACCTACATTGCCAAATATACATGTATTTGCACATATGTCTGAAGCCACATCTAGCCTAGCTAATTCATACCTAACTGGGTATGGATTAAACTATCCACCACTGCAAGAATAGGCCATATTATTTCCTAGAAGAGCAGACTCCAGGAGCTATCTGGGGCCAGGACTTCTGCCTGCTACCGCTTTTTGTGAGGTCAGACAATACCGTCACACATCACCAACAGATAAGCACACACACACACACACACACAGACGCACACACACACATAAAATCTTGCAAATGTATAATGTCGAATACCTTTTGCAATTTCTTTCAGCACAATAGTATACCATTACAAATGTATATCATTACTTATAGTCTTATAGCATATACCATAATTTGTTCAACCATTTCCCAACTGACGGGTACTCCCTTAATTTTCAGTTCTTTGTCACTAAGTGGGGAGGGAGGACCCAGAGAGAAAATAAATGCTTGCTAAATAAAAAAAATAAATGCATATTGTTGGGTACAAGAAATACTTGATAAAAGAATATGGATGGCTCACAGTAAACATCACACTATTATTGCAAAACACCCTCTTCTCTCCCACCTCTAAATTGCAGCAAACAACATGACTTTAGGCCAGCACACTTAGGGAGAGTTGGTGTCATCTCCTGTGAATATGAATATATTGGATCAGTAACCTCATCTTTATAGAAGGCATCCCAAAAGCATCTGTGAGGTTTTAAGTTATTAAAGTTTAAAACAGTGCTAAGACTTGTGGGGGCACCCCATATTCTTAGTGCAGCAGAGTATTTTGTGTATGTGTATACATATACATTTGTGTATGCTGAAGCTAAAGACTAAGTCTTAGTATCCAGAGCAAGGACAGACAGTTAGCAAAGTCATTCATTGTAATCCTCTTTACACTTTTAGGATCAATAATTAAGTTGTTGAAGAAATACAATATGGTATAACGGGGGGAGGGGCAAATAAACACTGGACTTGTAATCAAGAGACCTGGGTTTGAGTCCTAGTTCTGATCCTTGCTTAGCTGTATGGTGGTCAACAAATTAAGGAGCATTTAAGTCTTGACTTCCTTAGCTGAAAGCTAGAGATAATAGTGCCTCCAACATTTCCCTTACAGAGTTGTTGTGGGGGAAAATGCTTTGAAAAAAACATGTCATTTTATATAAATATGAGGCATTTTAAGGCAATTTGCTTGAATAGGAGCAGTTGCTGACCTTGACCATGTGATACAATGGTTACAGGTTATGGAAACGCAAGTTGCTAAAGGCTGTAATCAAGGCTGAGACTATTAGATTGAAGGAAGCTATGGATATTAGCCCACAATTAGCCCACAATATTCAGTGCTGCATAGCCACACAAATGGAAAACAGCCTTTCCCCATGGACCATCTTTCACTCTCTGGACTATCAAACTCAAAGGGAAATGCATGCAGGTTGGAGAAGGAGAATGCATGTGTGTGAGCATACAAGTGCATCTTCTGACTTATTTCTAGATGAGGAAATTGAGACTGAGAGGGGCAAAGTAATTTGTCCCTGACCACAGCCAAGGCAGCACTTGAATCCAAGTGTCCTGACTCCAAGTGCACAACCCTGTGCATTGCACCCTGCTGTTCTAATGGACTGATTATTCATAGGATTTCAAGGATAGATATGAAGGAACCATACATAGTGCCTGGCACATAATAAATGTTGATCTAATAAAAGTGTGAAATTCAAGGAGAGAATTGTATAGAATCAGAACAACATTGTTGATGTTCTTTACAGAACTGTAATGGTAGGGAGGAGAATAAAAGTGCCAATTATTGAAGGGCATTTATACAATGTAGGATACTTTTAGTTTACTTTTTAAAATAAATTTGTTTTGATATATTTTGTTTTTTATCCCTCAAATCACTTCTATGAATTTTCTTCCGCTTCTCAGAGTCATCCTATATAACAGAGTTTTTTTTAAAAGAAAAAAAATCAAAATTGACCAATATATCAAAGAAATGAATGGGCAATGTTCTAACATTTGGTAATATTCCATTCCTTATCTCTGAAAATGAGTGAAGAAAGGTGTCTGTTTGTCTTTTCTTGGGAGTCATGCTGGTTCTTTGTAATTTTGCAATATTCATTTTTTCATTTTTTATTAATATTGTTTTTTCTTTTACATTATTGCAGTCATTAACTGTATTATTTTCTCAGCTTTTCTTACTTCACTCTGCATCAGTTCATGTAGCTCTTTTCATGATTCTCTGTATTTTATCATATTTGTTTTTTCTTCCAATACTGTAATATTCCATTGCATTTATATACTACAATTTGTTCAGTATTTACAAATGGATGAGCATTGATTTTTAAATTAGCTATTCAAAATCTTTATGGTTGATTGCACATTGTTCCTATACATTAGAATAAAACACAATATTATATTATCTTCTATAACATATATACATATATATGTAGGTACAAATATCAATTGGCAAGTCAAAAATAATTTTATTAAACACTTTCAGTGTTAAGAGCTATGTATGTGCTATATAAAGTTTTTTTGATGTTCAGTCATGTCCAACTCTTCATGACCCCATTTGGGGTTTTCTTGACAAAAATACTGGAATGGTTTCCCATTTCCTTCTCTAGCTCATTTTGTAGATGAGGAAACTGAGGCAAACAGAGTTAAGTGACTTGCCCAAGGTCACACAGCTAATAAGTGTCTGAGACCAGATTGAAACTCAGGAAGATGAGTCTTCCTGACTTCCAAGCCCAGTGCTCCATCCACCATGCCACCTAATTACCACATTCATTCAAACAGTTGAACTAATCAATTAAAATCTCTCAGTTTCTAATTAATTTAAATGTTTGTAGCCTTCATGGATAATTGAGTGATCTTACTTGGGTTTCTATCATTTATTTTATAATCATCTTGAACACACTGTATCCACTGTGCCACCTAGCTAACCCAAAAAAGTTTAGTAGGAGAGTAAGACACCAACACAGGTGAGTTTCGTAAACAATACTGCATGATCCTCTAGGAAGTGCGTTAGAGAGGTACAAGATAAAATTCTAGGTGATGTCTGGGAGAGGTCAGTTGGACTTCATGGGGAAAAATTTAAAGATATTAAGATGGAGCTTAAAGGATATGTAAGAATTCAACAGTTGAAAGTAGGAGGGGAGGGCATTCCAGGCAAAGGGAAGAGACTGAGCAAAGGCACAGAGGAGAAAATGAAGATCAGGTTCTAGGGGCATTGAGTCTTCTAGTTTGGATAGAGCATAAAGCAATTGGAAATGAGTAACAGACTAGTCTCCAAAGGTAAAGTGGCACAAGGTTGTAGAAGACCTTGAATACCTAAAATCTTACTACACTGGAAAAGCTGTAAACGTGTTTTATTTCTTTTTTTACATGAGGAAAGCAAAAAAGAAGTGACACTACACTTAACAGAGATATGACTAAAAAACACTAAAATCCCTTTTTATTAAAAAAAAAAGCAAATGAAATGAGAGGAAAAATCACGAATGTCAAAGGTTCTCAATGTTTTAAATGTAGTTTTGCAAAAACATTTTTCTCATCATTTAGGAAAACAATAAAAGTGCAGATTTTCTTGCTATAAAATGCCACCATTTTCACATGATTAAAATACAAGCAGGTGTCTGTATACAAATATAAGCCTATTAAAAAGCACCTAGCGCAAATATTCCTCTTTATAGCTTTTATAGGTGCTAAAAAAGAGACTATAATGAATACAAGACAACTAGATTCCTGCAATAACTAATAAACATGACAATTTGATTTATAGCTGTTTCTCTGCTGTAGTCTGTTGACAGATTTTTCTTTATGGAAAAATTACCATGGTTTAAATCTGTATCATATGGCACTTAATTCAATCGACAATATGTTACCAATTAAATCCCGCTTAAACTATCATCAGCCAGCAGACCACGGAACATGTTAAATAGGATGACAATCAGATACCTAGTAGAATGCTTTGTGGCAGCATTCTAAAGGCCTGAGAGGAAAGGCAGAGACGATGAATAATGAACAGGAAAAGGCCAAACAGATCACGGCTTTTCCCCCCACCCTGAAAATGAAATTGTTTCAAGTTTATGCTTCACAGTGTAAATGGATATAGGCCATTATTTCTCCATTCAGGCGTCTAACCCTCATTTCTCTCACCCACTACGGAATAGGCTAAGGTTTTACCTTTTCTCTGAAGGGTATTGTTGTCTGTGGTCATTAAGAGGGTTGCTCTGCCCTTAGGAGAATTCTCTGGGGTCAGTAAGTTAGATGACTCAACAGATTTGTTATGGTCCAGGACACGTTCTGGAATCCCCGCTTTGTCCTTCATTGTTTCATTTTCTTTCATGTTCTCCATTGTATATAGGGAAAGGCTGGCCTTGAAGTTAGGAAGTGATTGTTCAGTTGTTTTTTGGTAGTGCCCAAGTCTTCATGACCCTGTTTGGGGTTTTCTTGGCAAAGATACTGGAGTAGTTTGCCATTCCTTCTCCAGCGTATTTTACAGGTGAGGAAACTGAAGCAAAAAGGGTTAAGTGACTAGTCCAGGGTCACACAGCTAGTAAGTGTCTGACACCAGATTGGAACTCAGGAAGATGAATTCTTCCTGACTCCACTCCTGGTGCTCTATCCACTGCACCACCTAACTACCCCAGTGAAATCAGGAACAGCTAGGCTCAAATTTTGCCTCTGACACATGCTAGCTGTAGGATCATAGGCAAGCTTGTCAATTTCTCAGTATCCCAAGTAAATCTGAAAAATTGTGAGTTACAAAGGATTTGCTAATCCGCAAATTTTCAAACTCGATATTCCCTTCACTAGTGAAATCATAGGTATGAAGCAAAAATCAAACTAAAATAAAGAGTATTAGAAAATCAAAGCTAGATTGTGCATTACATATCATTTCATCTACCTCCTTCATTTTACAGATTAGGAAATCCTGTGTAGGTTTAGAAAGGTGAAGTGACTTTCCTGAGGCTACTTATCCAATAAGTGTCAGATCTGAAAACTCAGTCCTCTATCTCTTCTAACTCTCAAGTGTTAATTAACTCTCTATCTCTTTGTACTAATTCATTCTGGCAACCATACCCTTCTATATATTGGTTTGATTCTTTGACCTATTAGGGGCAGAAGTTAGTTTGTCCTAAACCAGGGTGATATGTGTGTGTGTGTGTGAGTGTGTGTGTGTGTGTGTGTGTGTCATAGCTCTAATAAGAGCCAGTCAGCTTCATACAAAAGCAAAGTAGACGTTTTCTTAAATGGTTTGATTTTGGACAACTTGATCTTTAAAAATCTGCTCCTTGTCCTGTCAATATATCTTGATACTCAAATTCTCCTCAGTCAGTCAGCACTAGAACACTTCTTTCCTACTATGATTAATTTATCAAATTCCTTAATTGATGGGTGAAGTTAGAGAATATCATGGTGGTAATGCTGGGAGAGGCAAAAAGGAAAAGGAGGAAAATGGTACCGAAGAGGAAAGTTTGGAGTATTGAATAGAAATTTCATTTATTTCACATGTAGCAACTGGAAGGGGGGAGCCTGCTATCTGACTGTCTCCCCCAGTCCAACTTCTCTAGGTTCAAGGTCTTCGCTGGATCCACCTCTACATCTATTGAAAAATCACATCCAATAATCTCCCATAAAGATGTTTACTTTTACTAGTCAAAGGACATAATTCTGAATAAAGGCATTTAAAGAAATAGCATGGTAAGAAAAATGACATCAGAACATTTTCCCCATTAGTATACTCTCCCACAGGTACACATATCATCACTGGGAAGAGTGGGCACACTTAAAACATATCTAAAGGTCCACATTTAGGGAACTCTTGTCACCAAGACACACAAAGAGTGGTACACAATTTTGAAATATATTTGGTCATAGCATACCTGTAGAGAGACAAGTCATACTTTTGACACTGAAGAACCATCACTTTCTTCTAGTGATGTCATCTGGTTGAGTTTTTTCCCCAAAATTTGTAATTTTTTTACATTCTTTTATATTTTTACAGTTTTGAGTTCCAAATTCTCTCCCTCTTTCGAGTCCCTCCTCTATCCATTACTAAGGCAAGCAATCTAATATTAATTATTTATGTGAAATCATACAAAACACTTTTACATTTTAGCCATCTTGCAAAATAAAATTGAGAAAAATAAAGGAAGTGAAAAAATGATACTTCAATTTGCATTCAAATGTCATCAGTTCTCTCTCTGGTGATGGATAGCATTTTTTTAAAAAATGTTTTTGATTTTTACTCTATGGAATAAAACATGCATTTTCATAACAGTACAATTAAAAAAGGTGATTCACATGAAACTGTAAATCTGCTATGAACAACTTGCTATTCCTTTAAAATATACAAAAAAAGAATCTTGTAAAATTATTTTTTCTTTTTATTCCCTCTCCCCCACCTAGAGACGACTACCATTAGATGCTAATAGGCACATATATTTAAATTGTTCTCTACGTATTTCTGTTTATCAGTTCTTTCTCTGGATTCAGATAGCATCTTTCTTCATATATCTTTTATGTGGGTAGCATTTTTCATCATGAATTCTTTGGAATTATGGGCAGCTAGATGGTGTAGTGAATAGTGCGTGGGGCCTGAAGTAAAGAAGATTCCTGATTTCCAATCTGGCTTCAGACACTTACTAGATAAGTAACCCTGGGCAAGGCACTTAAACCTAGTTGCCTCATTTTCTCACCTATAATATCATCTAGAGAAGAAAATGGTAAACCACTCCAATACTTTTGCCAAGAAAACCCTAAGTGAGGTCACCAAAAATTGACATGATTGAAATGACTGAACAGCAGTCACCTTTGGAATTGGCTTGGATTATTGTATTAATCAGAATAACAAAGTATTTCACAGTTGATCATCTCTACAATATTGCTGTTATTGCACACAATTATCTCCAGGCTCTGCTCATTTCCCTCTGCACCAGTTCATATAAGTCTGACCAGGTTTTCTGAAACCATACCCTTTGCCATTTCTTATAGCACAATAGTATTCCATCACAATCTCATACCACAACTTGTTCATCCATTCCCCACTCAACGGACATCCCTTCAGTTTCCAATTCTTTGCCACCACAAAAAAGAATTGCTGTAAATATTTCTGTACATAAAGGTCCTTTTCCTTTTTCCTTTATCTCTTTGGGATAAAGACCTAGTAGTGGTATTGCTGGGTCAAAGGGTACACACAGTTTGATTGTCTTTTGGGCATAGATACAACTTGCTTTTCAAAATGGCTGGATCAGTTCAAAACTCCACCCACAGCACATTCATATCCCTATTTTTTCATGTCCCCTCCAGCATTTGTCATTTTCCTTTTATATCATATTAGTCAATAATGACACCATCTTAGTACTGCCTTTACTGCTCCTGTTGTCCAGCAATGAATCTCTGCCAAATGGGTAGCCTCTGTCAGGTGTGTGAGCATGGCTTCTCATCTCACCTGCATTTGTTTCCTATTGGTATTACATGGCACTGATAAATGATGGTTTGCTGGTCCCATGTTCAGTGACAATGCCAGGTATGGCTCCACTGGGCACGAGGTTGTTCAGTATCTCTCTGCTTCAAGTTTCTGGTTATAGCTAGTATCCTCAATTAAAATGCTATTTCTTCTCCCACAAGAGAAAGCCAGGACACTCTCCTATCTCTTTTAGCTTAAAACTCAAAAGATTAAATGATAATTATTTTAGATAGGTCTTCTTGGACTATTATACACCCATTCTCTCCCCCAGCAAGGACAATCTGTCTCCTCAGAGTCTTGACTATATCAGGTGCTTTCTGTGCAAAAGGTAAGATCTTGTTCTAGGGGTCAACATCTTTGAGCATAAAATAGCTAATAAGCTAAGTAGTACCTATAGACATTAAGTCTCAATGTTTAGCTCATCAGGGGCAATGTTTCTGTCTTTAGTCTCTATCTGATTTACATTTAGAAAATCCTTTTAACTTCCTATTTAATGGGTAGTGATTCTTACTAATTCATATCCTCTTTTCACCCAAAAGTCCCAAGTCATCTCATAGAGCTAGCATGATGATGAGTGAAATGCCTTGGGGAACACCAACTATATCCTGGCTCTACATGAGACCTCAGTGGCAGTCTATGGACAGGATACTATTTTATAACTTCAACTCCTGCCACCATAAGAACAATACGATACTCTCTGTGGAATGAGGTCTCCAAAGGAACCCCTGGGTCTTTTGCTTATATTATTCCTTTTAAAGTTTCATCACTCAAATGTACCTGACAGTCATCTAAGGCCACTTGAGGCAAAGAAGATTGGTTTAATGGAGCAAAGTCCACAAAATGATTTTTAAAATTCATCTCTTTGCATGTCATACATAATTTTTTCCTATGGTTGGTACAAGAACCAGGGTGCTAGCCAACAAAAGGGAGTGATCAATCGTCTGTTTTCCTGCTTTTTCACCATGTTCTCATTCCTTGCCTGGTGCATAAGAGAGCATCAAGCTTTAGGTGGAGTATGAGATCAGAAGATATACTTGGGGTAATAGTTCTTAGCATTTGATATTATTATCTCATGATTATTTTACTGTACCTGTGGTTTTATTGGTATAGAGAACTCTGGGTGAGGAACTCCTGTCTTCCAGTGTAAATCTGCACAACTTCAGATCTTAGAATGTTGCCTGGGGGCACTAAGAAGTTACATACCTTCTCCATAGTCATCCAGACATTGTGTCTGAGTTGGGACTTGAACTCATGTCTTCCTGATTCTCATAAGCTATACTATGCGGCCTCTCATTTGACTTGCAAGTGTCGAGACTGGTATATCCAGCAGGATCTCTTTAATTTCTATGGTTTCCCCCTTCTTTTAGAAAAGGTCTCCTCTCTGAGGAAAAACTGCATTTAAATTTTGCCAATAATATTGGGTTGAAAAATCATAATCATTCAAGTGATTTGAGAGCTGAAAATGTACCTTGTAGCTTGCTGAAATTACCATCAGCTCAGTTTTGCTCAAAAAAAAAAAAATGAAGTACATCATTAGGGCCTGAATTGCACAGCGTTAAGTGGGTTGAACTGTTTCAAAGAGTGGTCCTCTCCTGGATTCTCTTTGTTTAAATACAGTATTGAAGCATTTAGTAACCCAGTGTCAGGGAAATGTGTATCTATAAATGTTACATTGTGTGTTAACTTCCAGCTGTGAATTTTATCAGTCTTCATTATCTAATCTTTAATGTTGTCTGTTTCTGATTATATGGTTGCATTTTAGGAGATGTTCAACAACCTTTGTTAAAAGAAATACAATGTGAGTAGTTAACCTGAGCGACTAGAAAATATCCTTCCGTCATCATCTCTGTCATTATTGGCTTAGGAGATTTTTTTGTTGTATTGTCTATCTACGCCATGGTTGTTCTATGAGACTGTTTACAGTATGCTGTAGAAGTGTTGTGGCTGCTGGACAATAACTCTGCTGTTCACCACCTGAAGCATTCACAGCTAGACAAGGTACATGCAAGTCACTTCACAAAACCAAGGGTCTCCTCACATAGGGTGTGAGGGGGTGTCCTGCTCCCCACCCCCCTTAATGTGTGGAATAGATAGAATGCTGCAAGATTGGCCTTAGCCATCTGACTCCAGCTTACTTTTCGAGGGATACTGCCCATTTTTCTTCTTCTTCTCACATTCTGCCCTACAGAGAAACTGATCTACCTTCTATCCTTTATATATGACATTCCATTGTGCCTTTGAATGGACTATACCCTCTTCCTGAAATATATCCCTCCCTCTTGGAAATTCTTATCAAAAAGGGAATATAGTCCCTCTGTTTCTCTCTCATAGAATCTTTAGCTTCCTTTAAAACCCAGTCTAAGTGCCTCTTCTTACAGAAGGCCTTTTCTGACTCATCCCTTCCCTCAAACTGCTAATGACCTCCCTTCTAAAATGATTTTGCTTTACTTTTCATTTATTTTTTAATTTATTTCTATAAGTAAATTTGTAAGTAAATTTATAAGTACATTTCCTTCAGCATGGGAGCTCTTTCTCTTTTAATTCTCTCAAAGTAATATTTTATTTTTCCCCAATTACATATTAAAACAATTTTGTGACATTTGACTTTTTTTAAAGTTTTGAGCTCCAAATTAATCTCTATCTTTTTTAATAATGTGCCAGGCACATTTAAAGTTTGTAAAGACTTTTGAAATATTGCTTCATTATTATCCTCAAAACAAACCTGGGATTTTACAGATGAAGAAATTAAGGTAGACAGAAGTTAAGGGACATACAAGGACAAAAGTCAAACAATCTTAAATAAAATTTTAAATTAAAAAAAAAGCTAAGTAGTCCTTGCTCTGAGAAGCTTATGTTCTCATTGGGGAGCCATCATGCACATCTGTGGGCTTATAGTAGGTATTTCATAGATGCTTTCTAAATGAATGAATGAATGTAGTACAGTTTTTAATGGGACTATATCTCACAGAATTTACTGTGAACTAGTCTCCCTCTTCATGGACAGCTCTAAGTAAATTCAGGCTATAAACACTAGTTGTACAGTGATTTTAATGTGCAAGTTACTCCCTGGTAACAAGTTAGATCCTTTGGAAAGAGAGTTAATTCTCTTAGACTAGTGTACCATTTAGCGAATCACAATAGTAATTTCCTAAATGGCTTCAAGGAGCCTGGAAAAGTTAGCATTTTCCCCAAAGTGCTTGATTTCTATTTCCAGGGTAGTCAGCTGCTTCCTGGAACAATCTGGTCAAATACCCAGGAACCATTAGCCTGTAATGTGGACAGTTAACTATACAATTTGTTGTAGTACATTTGCCAGGAAAACTGCTAGGTAGGTGGTTTTGTGGTTTTGCCTAAATATCAAGTCTTCAAAGCATGAATAAAATGCTGAATTTGTGATGAAGAACCTGACGTCAAATTTCTTGTTTATAGCAGGAAACAGTCATACAATGTGATTGAGTTAGTTCCCAAGACATATGATGACATTTCTAACATGTTGATTCACGATTCTGTACAAAACACACACACACACACACACACACACACACACACACACACACACACCCCAAAACATTAGAGATTTTTATTTCAGAATCTAATCAGAATAGAGATTTTGGAATATTAAAGTTTATACTGCTGCTATTTGTCAACTGCTATGATGAAACTGGGGTATCTGAGAGTCAGAAATTACTGCCAAAGCTTTATTAATTGTGGACTTACTAAGAGTGCTGGATCTGAAGTCAGGAAGACCTGAGTTCAAATTCAACCTCAAATACTTACTAGCTGTGTGACCCTGAGCAGTTTACTTAACCTCTGTCTACCACAATTTTCTCATCTGTAAAATGGGAATAATAAAAACACCTGCCTCCTGGGGTTGTTTTGAAGATAAAATGCAGTATTTCAACAGTTTATGTGCCCCTTAAAGGACTGTATAAATGCTGGTTATTTAGCCATAGCAGCAGCACCATCACCTCGCTACACCTTCCTCCTACAGAATGCCATGTGGTACAGTGGACAGAGCACTGGCCCTGGAGTCAAATCCAGGCTCAGACACTTACTAGCCATGTGATTCTGGGCAAGTCATTCAACCTTAACTGCCTCAACAACACAAAAGAATGTCATGTGTTTGCTCTTGATGGAAGTTAATAAGCTTCAGATAACAAACTTCCTCTTGTTAACAAAGAGGCAGCAAATAACCAGAGGTTGTTGTTTTTTATTCAGTCAATCCAGCTCTTTGCAACCCTATTTGGGGTTTTCTTGGCAAAGATACTGGAGTGGTTTGATGTTTTGTTTCTTATTTTATGGAACTGAGGCAAACAGGGTTAAGTGACTTGCCCAAGTGACTTGCAGCTAGTAATTATATGAGGCTGGATTTGAACTCAAGTCTCCCTGATTCCAGGCCTGGCACTCTATCCATTGTACCACTTACTGTTCCTCACAACCATTGATACCATTGCCTCCATACTTAAAATCTTTCCCTTTATTGTGTTTCAATTACAAATGTCCCAAGTAAGCTAGAATTGCCACTGAGAAAAGAGAGAGAAAACTTCTTCATTTAGCTCCTCTCTATGGTCTTTTAAAGATCTAACCAAGATCTAACCAGTTATAGTCGCCAATTGGATATAGCACTTCCTTCAAGTTTCTCCTTTTCTGTTCGTTTAATTTATCCATTCAATGTTATTTCAAGAGATTTCTCTTGAGAAAGGTTAAGTAAAAGTGGATGTGGGGTAACAAAATGCAAGCTGGCTTTGGAGTCAAAGAACCTGGGTTCAAGTCTTTTTTCTGATTCTTACAATTGTATTTCCTATATGGCTTTGGGCAAGCCAGTTAAACTTTCTAGGCCTCAGCATCCTCATCTATAAAATAAGGGGATTGGACTGAGTGGATTTTGAGGTCACTTTGGGTCTAAGATTCTATGAAACATGGTCACTAGTTCCAGATCCATTGCTAACATGTGTGACTTTCTTCATCCAATTTTCTTTTGTTTTTTTTTCATTCTTAGTGTTTTATTTTTTTCCCAGTTATATGGACAAACAGTCATTTTCTAAAATTTTGACACTCATTTTCTAAAATTTTGAATTCAAAATTCTCTCCCCACTCCCTGAGAGAATAACCAGTTTAATATAGATTATACATGTCCAATCATGCAAATTATATTTCCATATTAGTCATGTTATGACAGAAAATATACACCAAAAACCAAAACAAAACAAGAAAAATAAAGTTTAAAAAAAGTGTGCTTCAATTTGCATTCATATTCCATTGGTTCTTTCTCTGGAAATGAATACCATTTTCTATCACGTCCTTCAGAATTATCTTAGATCATTGTATTGCTGCGAATAGCTACGCTATTCCCAATTGATCATTATATAGTATTGTTACTACATACAATGTTTCACTGGTTCTGCTTACTTCACTTTGCAGCAGTTCATATAAGTCTTCCTAGGCTTTTTTTTGGAAAGCATCCTGCTCATCATTTCTTATGGCACAGCAATATTCCATTACAATCATATACTATATCTTGTTCAGCTATTGTCCAGTTGATGGGCATCCCCTTACTTTCCAATTCTTTGTCACCACAAAAAACTACTATAAATATTCATAAAAGTAGGTCTGTTCCCCTCTTTTGGGGGATCTCTGGAGGAGAAAGGCCTAGTAGTGGTTTTCAGTCAAAGGGCATACACAATTTTCTAGCCCCTTAGACATAGTTCCAAATTGCTCTGCAGAATGGTTGAATCAGTTCACTACTCCACCAACAATGCATTGGTGTCCCAGTTTTCCCACATCCTCTCCAATATTTATTATTTTCCTTTTCTGTCATGTTAGCTAATCTGATAGGTGTGAGGTGGTACCTCAGTGTTGTTTCATTTGCATTTCTCTAATCAGTAGTGATCTTAATGCTGTGTAATTTTTTGAAAACTAAGATAATCCCCTCAGAATGTCAGTTTCCTCATCTATTAAATAGGGATAATAATACCAGTTACACTGTAGAGTTGGGGATTTCATTTTGAAGGATTAGGTCTATGATTTCATTGGAATAAAGAACTCCCTCTACCAACACAGCACCAACCCTGCAACCTAAAATTCTAGGAAGTTGAATGGTACACTGACATGTCTATGATGATAAAGCCAATGTGTCAGCCTTGAACCCATTTCTCCCTGACTCTCAAGTACACTCTTTATCCACTGTACTGTACCACATCTTCAGGCACTATGAATACCAAATGAGATAATGTATGTGAAATCATTTTGAAAGTAGTTCTATACTATATAAGAATGCATATAATCCCTTCTTTACCTATTATTCCAAATAATTTATTTAATATTAGAATTAGTTTATCTTTAAATGTTTGATAGAATTCACTTGTCAATATATGTAGTCCCAGTACTTTTTCTCTTCGAAAGTTCATTTGTGGCTTCAATTTCTTTTTCAAAAATAGATTTATTTAAATATTCTATTTCCTTTTCTGCCTATGTAGGCACTTTATTTTTATTTTTTTATTTTTTTAATGTTTAACAATCACTGCCATACAATTGCGATTTTATCCCTCCCCACCCACCCCCCACTACCTCCCTCCCTCCCCACGACTGCATACAATTCTGTATAGATTCTACATATACTTTCCTATTGAGTATATTTTCACTATAGTCATGCTATGTAGTCAGACTAAGATAAATGAAAGAATCCGTATAACAAATCAGAACATGATACACAAACAGATACACATACACAAACATGATCTGCTACATTATGTGAGTGACTTCCATATTTCTCTCTCTGAGTGTGGAAGGCATTTTGCCTTGAGGTCCACCATTGGGATTTTTTTTTTTTTCAGAAGTTCTTGTGTTATTACAAAAATCTAAGTCTACCAGAAAAAACTCTCACACACTGTGGTTGTTGCTGTGCATAAAGTTCTCCTGGTTCTGCTCCTTTCACTCAGCATCAGGTCATATAAGTCCTTCCAGGCCTCTCTGAAGTCTTCTTGTTCATCATTTCTTATGGCACAATAGTATTCCATTACATTCATATACCATAATTTATTCAGCCATTCCCCAATTGATGGACATCCCCTTGACTTCCAGTTTTTGGCAACTACATAGAGTGCTGCTATAAATATTTTTGTACATGTGGGACCCTTTCCCATTTTTATGATCTCTTGGGGATATAGTCCTAGTAGCGATATTGCTGGGTCAAAGGGTATGCACATTTTTGTAGCCCTTTGGGCATAGTTCCAAATTGCTCTCCAGAATGGTTGGATGCGCTCGCAGCTCCACCAACAATGAATTAGTGTTCCAACTCTCCCACATCCTCTCCAGCATTTATCATTTTCTTGTTCTGTCATGTTTGCCAATCTTATAGGTGTGATGTGGTACCTCAGGGTTGTTTTGATTTGCATCTCTCTAACCAATAGTGATTTAGAGCATTTTTTCATATGATTATAGATAGCTTTAATTTCTTCCTCTGAAAATTGCCTGTTCATATCCTTTGACCATTTATCAATTGGGGAATGACTTGTATGATTATACATTTGGGTCAGTTCTCTATATATTCTAGAAATGAGGCCTTTATCCCCGAGCTTAGCTGTAAAAATTTTTTCCCAATTTACTACATCCCTCCGGATTTTGGTTGCATTGGGTTTGGTTGTGCAAAAACTTCTCAGTTTAATGTACTCAAAGTTATCCATTTTGCATTTCATAATGCATTCTATCTCTCCTTTAGTAAAGAATTCTTCCCTTCTCCATAGATCTGATAGATACACTATTCCTTGCTTCTCCAGTTTATTCATGATATCAATCTTTATACCTAAATCATGTACCCATTTGGACTTTATTCTTGTGTACGGTGTCAGGTATGGGTCTATGCCTAATTTCCGCCACACTGTTATCCAGTTTTCCCAGCAATTTTTGTCAAACAATGAGTTCTTATCCCAGAAGCTGGGGTCCTTGGGTTTATCAAACAGAAGGTTGCTATATTCCTTGCCTACTGCATCTTGAGTGCCAAGTCTATTCCACTTGTCTACCTCTCTGTTTCTTAGCCAATACCAAGTGGTTTTGATAATTGCTGCTTTATAGTACAGTTTGAGGTCTGGTAGCGCTAGGCCACCTTCCCAAGCATTTCTTTTCATTAGTCCCTTTGATATTCTGGACCTTTTGTTTTTCCAAATGAATTTTGATATTATTTTATCCAGCTCTAGAAAGTAATTGTCTGATAGTTTAATTGGTATGGCACTAAATAAGTATATTAATTTGGGTAGAATTGTCATTTTTATTATATTAGCACAGCCTACCCATGAGCAACTAATGTTTTTCCACATACTTAAATCTGACTTTATTTGTGCAAAAAGTGTCTTGTAATTGTGTTCATATAGTCCCTGGGTTTGTTTTGGCAGGTAGACTCCTAAGTATTTTATACTGTCTACCCTAACTTTAAATGGGATTTCTCTTTCTATCTCTTGCTGTTGGACTTTGTTGCTAATATATAGGAATGCAGAAGATTTGTGTGGGTTTATTTTGTACCCTGCAACTTTGCCAAAGTTGTTTATTAATTCAAGTAATTTTTTACTTGAATCTCTGGGATTCTCTAGGTAAATCATCATATCATCTGCAAAGAGTGATAACTTAGTTTCTTCTTTGGCTATTCTAATTCCTTGAATATCTTTATCTTGTCTAATTGCTACAGCTAACATTTCTAGTACCATATTGAATAATAGTGGTGATAATGGACAACCTTGTTTCACCCCTGATCTTATTGGGAATGCATCTAGCTTATCCCCATTGCATATAATGCTTGCTGAAGGTTTTAGATAGATACTGCTTATTATTTTATGGAAAGTTCCCTTTATTCCTACGTTCTCCAATGTTTTTAGTAGGAATGGATGTTGTATTTTGTCAAAAGCTTTTTCTGCATCTATTGAGATAATCATGTGGTTTTTGTTAGCTTTGTTGTTGATGTGATCGATAATGCTAATAGTTTTCCTAATATTGAACCAGCCCTGTAGTCCTGGTATGAATCCTACCTGATCATAATGTATTAATCTCGTGATAAGATGCTGTATTCATTTTGCTAAAATCTTATTTAAAGTTTTTGCATCTATATTCATTAGGGAAATTGGTCTATAATTTTCTTTCTCTGTTTTGTCTCTTCCTGGTTTGGGTATCAAAACCATATTTGTATCATAGAAAGAATTTGGGAGGACTCCTTCTTCCCCAATTTTCAAGAACAGTGTATGTAGTATTGGAATTAATTGTTCTTTAAATGTTTGATAAAACTCACTTGTGAATCCATCTGGCCCTGGAGATTTTTTCCTAGGGAGTTCATTGATGGCTTGTTCAATTTCTTTTTCTGAGATGGGGTTGTTTAAGTATTCAACTTCCTCTTCTGTTAATCTGGGCAATTTGTATTTTTTAAAATATTCATCCATCTCATTTAGATTGTCGAATTTGTGGGCATAAAGTTGGGCAAAGTAGTTTCTAATTATTGTTTTAATTTCCTCCTCACTGGAGGTGAGTTCACCCCTTTCATTTTTAATGTTAGTAATTTGGTTTTCTTCTTTCTTTTTTTTGATCAGATTAACCAAAGGTTTATCAATTTTATTAGTTTTTTCATAAAACCAACTATTGGTTTTATTTATTAATTCAATAGTTTTCTTTATTTCAATTTTATTAATCTCTCCTTTGGTTTTCAGTATTTCTAATTTGGTATTTACTTTGGGATTTTCAATTTGTTCTTTTTCTAGCTTTTTCAACTGCAAGCCTAAGTCATTGATCTCCTCTTTCTCTATTTTATTTATGTAAGCATTCAGAGACATAAAACTTCCCCTAATAACTGCTTTTGCAGTGTCCCATAAGTTTTGGTATGTTGTCTCACTATTGTCATTCTCTTGAATGAAGTTGTTGATTGTTTCTATGATTTCTTCTTTAACCCAATCCTTCTTTAGAATTAGATTATTTAGTTTCCAATTGATTTTTGGTTTCTCTTTCCATGGCCTTTTATTACATGTAATTTTTAATGCATTATGATCTGAAAAGGATGCATTGATTATCTCTACCTTTCTGCACTGGATTGTGAGATTTTTATGTCCTAGTACATGGTCAATTTTTGTAAATGTTCCATGTACCGCTGAGAAAAAGGTATATTCCTTTCTATTCCCATTTAATTTTCTCCAAAGATCTATCATATCTACCTTATCCAGAGTTTTATTTACCTCCTTAACCTCTTTCTTGTTTATTTTGAGGTTGGATTTATCTAGTTCAGAGAGGGGGAGGTTGAGGTCCCCCACTAGTATAGTTTTGCTATCAATTTCTTCCTTCAACTCCCCCAACCTCTCCTCTAAGAATCTGGATGCTATACCACTTGGAGCATACATGTTTAGTAATGATATTGCTTCATTGTCTATGGTGCCTTTTAGTAGGATATAGTTTCCATCCTTATCCCTTTTGATTAGATCTATTTCTGCTTTTGCTTTGTCTGAGATTAGGATTGCTACTCCTGCCTTTCTTACATGAGCTGAGGCACAATATATTCTGCTCCATCCTTTGACCTTTATCCTATGTGTATCCCCCCGTTTCAAATGTGTTTCTTGTAAGCAGCATATTGTTGGATTATGGCTTTTAATCCATTCTGCTATCCGTCTCCGTTTTATGGGAGAGTTCATCCCATTCACATTCACAGTTATGATTACAATCTGTGTATTTCCCTCCACCCTCTTTCCCACCATTTGTGCTTTTAACTCTCCCGTCTCCCTTCCCCTCCTCAATAGTATTCACTTTTCTCCCCCTCCTCCTGCAGCCTTCCCCTCCTTCTTTTAGCCTCCCCTCCCTTTTAGTCCCCTTTACTCTTATTGCTTCTTTCCTCCCTTTTAGTCTCCCTCCCCTTTCTTCCCCCTTCCCCTCCTACTACCTATAGAGCTAGTTAGGATTATCTACTTAAGATTATTGTTCCCTCCTTTGAACAAATCAGATGAGAGTACCTCTCAAACAATGCTCATCTCCCTCCCCTCCTTCCCTCTACTATAGTTTTGTACTTCTTCCTGTGATATAATTTGCCATTTTCTGTTTCCCCCTTTCCACACCTCCTATTACATTCCCTTCTCATACTTAAATCATATTTTTGACATGACATCATTTACTTTATGCCCGTTCCCTCTACATATATCCCTTTTATCATAATAGCTGCACAGTTCTCAAGATTAACAGGTATCATCTTCCCTTATAGGGAGGTAAACAGATTGCCCTAATTGAGTTGCAAGTTTTTGTTTTTGTTTTTTCCCCTCTGTTTACCTTTTTATGATTCTCTGGAGACCTGCATTTGAAGATCAAATTGTCTATTGAGTTCTGGTGTTTTGGTCAGGAAGCTCTGGAAATCCCTTATTTCGTTGAATGACTTTCTCCTTGCCTGAAATGTTATGCTGAACTTTGCTGGGTAGTTGATCCTTGGTTGAAGTCCCAACTCCTTTGCCTTACGGAATATTGGGTTCCAATTCTTTCGATCTTTTAATGTAGAAGCTGCAAGGTCCTGTGTGATCCTGACTGTGTGACCTTGATATTTGAATTGTTTCTTTCTGGCTGCTTGTAGTATTTTCTCCCTCACTTGACAGCTCTGGAATTTGGCAACTATATTTCTTGGGGTTTTGAGTTTGGGATCCCTTTTGGGTGGGGAACAGTGGATTCTTTCGATGACTATTTTGCCCTCTGAGTCTAGTACTTCTGGACAGTTTTCCTTGATGATTTCCTGGAAGATATTGTCCAGACTCTTTTCTTCATCATGGGTTTCTGGCAGGCCAATAATTCTTAGATTTTCTCTCCTGGATCTATTTTCCAGGTCAGTTGTTTTTCCAATTAAATATTTTACATTTTCTTCTATCTTTTCATTCTTTAGATTTTGTTTGACTGATTCTTGTTGCCTCATTGAGTCATTAGTTTCTACTTGCCCAATTCTAATCTTGATCGTATTGTTTTCTTCAGTTAGCTTTTGCATCTCCTTTTCCATCTGACCAATTTTTCCCTTTAAGGAGCTATTTTCTCCATTTAATTTTTGTACTTCTTTTTCCATTCGACCAATTTTCCCAGTTAGGTTTTGTGTTTCCTTTTCCATCTGATCAATTTTCCCTATTAGGTTTTGAGTTTCCTTTTCCGTTTGATTAACTCTTCCTTTTAGGGAATTATTCTCTCCAGTTACTTTTTGAACTTCCTTTTCCATTTCTTCAATTTTCTTTTTCAGAGTGATGTTCTCATCAGTGAATTCTTTTTTTATAGTTTTAAAATCATTGGCCAGTTTTTCTTTTATATCCTTCTTCAGACGTTCCAGGTAATCTAGTTGTGCTTGCGAGAAATTCATAGTCCCATCTGAGGTTTCAGATGGAAGTACAGTCTCAGCTCTGACCTCTTTGGTGTTTGTGTTTTGGTCCTTATCCCCATAGAAAGATTCTATGGTTTTTTCACTTTTCCTCTGCTTTTTCCGATTCATGATGTTGGCTGAGTGTTGTAGCTTTTGGTTCTTTCAGTCAGAAGATACAGATCTTTTAAGTTGAGTTGATGTTTGTCTAGGCTAAAAGCAGGCTTTTTTTTTTTTTTTTTTTTTTTGTTGTTGTTGTTTCCCAGATCAACCCTGGGGTTAGCTTGATAGGTGTGTGGGAGGGGTGGTCTGGTCTCAGGATATCTCCTCAGCTGACCTGAGGCAAAGGCAAGGTCAGGGGATGGTGATCCCAGCTTCCCTATTGTCTTCCCTTTTCCCCTGGAGGGCTGGGGCATGCCTAGAGGCTAATGCGTGTTCCCGCCCCTCCTGGGGCTCGTCTCCCGGGCTGAGGCTTGCCTGGGTCTCAGTGCGAATTTTCTCTGCCCTGGGTCGTCTGTCCCTCCAGATAGCCTCCGCCACCGTAGGAAGAATCTCCCTTTGCCACTTTTCCAGCCTCTGGTGTTATGAGACCACCCGCCCCCTTCTGCTGTTCCCACTAATCCAGGATTAATCTGGGGAAGAATTTTATGGTTCCCTCACGGTCATCGGGGGGGAGGGGAGAGCACTTACTGATCACTCCGGCATCCCAGCTCCTGGATGTTCAAGTAGTGACCCACTGAAGTCCCATCTTTAGGCTGAAGATTTCAAGGGCTGTTGCGCTGATATCGTTGGCTTGGCCTGGCTTATCTCCTGCTCCGCTGGTCTCGCCCGCCACTCTCGGGCCCCTTGGGTCCCCTCCGCCCTGCCGCGCCGACCGTGCTGTGCTGTGCGCCGGGGTCTTACCCCCGCGGAACAGATCCCTCCCGTGGACCCTCCAGTCCAGCCTGGGCTCCGAATCCGTCAAAGTCCGTCTCCCACTGGATTCTACACCTCCAAAGTCTGGTCAGACTCTCCCCCCAGAGATATCCAGAGGAGTTTTTCCAGGAGCTTAGGTGAGTCGTTGCTTTCACTCCGCCATCTTGGCTCCGCCCCCCCCCCCCCCGGCACTTTATTTTTTTTAAAAAACCATTCTTCTATTTCACTTAAATTTTTAAATTTGTTGGCATATAGTTGGGCAAAATAACTCCTTACAATTGCTTTAATTTCATCTTTGTTGGTAAAGAGTGAAATGAGCAGTCATACGGTGAAGTAGACTGGTGGAAGATCATAGGGCAAATTATGTAGACAACAGTGGCCATAAAAGAAGGAAGGGTGCCCCACCCTGACTAGATGCCATTGCTCTAGAGCAAAGCCCACTTGGCATGTGTTGTTTTTGTCTCTCTAACTAACATTTATATTGAACCTTGAATTTTGCAAAGTACTTTGCATATGTTAACTCATTTGAGCTTATTGTCATTTTTGGTTTTATAGACTAATATGAAAGTGGCCCATAAAATATGATAAAAATGATGTCCTTAAAAGGAGCATTTAATAAGATTGGAATCATTTTAGGAGTATAGATTGAGAGCTAGAATGGACCTAAGAGGTTCCTTAATCCAACCTCTTTATTTTATAGATGAAGAAATAACCAAAAAGAGGTTAAGTTGCTCATCCAAGATCACACAGGTAGTAAGTGTCAGAGCTATTTCCCAGCTTTACTGAATGATGGTGACTATGTGAGCAACAATGAAGACTTTAAAATGACAAAGATGAGATATTGTTATCACTAACTTTGGCTTTGGGAAATTCAGATATGTGTAATCAGTATGAATACTTTGGCTAATACTTCCGATAGTTCCTTTATGATGTTAGAAAATAGGCAGGTGATATGCAGACCTTCCTCTTAATACCTTAGAGTAATATAGGCTGTGTGGTATCAAAAGAAATGAGTGGGCCCAGGTGGTCTGGGCAATAGTCATAAGATCAGAGCACCACAGGACCTTAGAGACTCTAGGATAACTTCCTTTCTTAAGGTCCTAGATTTAGAGATAGAAGAGACCTCAGAGAACATCTAATTCAATCCATTCTCTTAATAAATAAGGCAGCTAAGGCCCAAAGAGACTAACTTTCTTTTCCAAATCAATGTTTGCTGACTAGGATTTGAATACAGGTCCCCTAACTCCAAATCTAGTACTCTTTCCTATTTTTGTGGTTGGTCGTTCAGTCATTTCAGTTCTGTCTGACTCTTTGTGACCCCATTTGGGGTTTTCTTGACAAAGATATGGGACTAGTTTGCCATTTCCTTCTCCAGCTCATTTAATGACTGAGGCAAACAGGATTAAGTGACTTGCCCGGGGTCACATAGCTGAGGCTGGATTTCAACTCAGGAAGATGTCTTCCCAACTCCAGACCTGGCTCTGTATCCACTGCACCACTCAGTTGCCTGCTCTTTCCTATAGATCATAATAAATCTTTGTCTGTACCAATAACACCAAGTATCCTTGATGAGAGTGAAAAAAATATGCACATCAGTCAACTAGATATTTGGAAAATCTAATATGAATACACCAATTTATAGATTATTTTGCTTTCATGTTGATATATTAGTTCCACTTATGAATCCTCCTTTGATGCTTCCCTCATTATGGTGTGCAGATGGCCCTGGGTTTTCAAAGATTATGCCCTGGATTTGTAATCTCTGGAAGGTCTTACCAATCTGGAAAGGTTTTGAGCACTACTGTTGATTGTCTGGAGAACAGACTATGCATGTTTAAAAAGGCTTATCTCCAGAAGTTTGGCCAACTGATGCTAAATTTTTTCCACAAAGGTCATAAAGGTACAGAGAGGTTGAGTTTGGTCTTCTTAGAGCTAGCACCCACATCAACAGATATGGCACATTATAGTAAGCACAGAAAGCCTTTAGAGACCCCTAGGGGTGACAAAATGATCTATACAATGACGACATCTTTCATTCCCTTTTCAGATGTAAGAAATCATTTAACCTTAGCTGCTACCCTGGCAGCTCATTGAAGCAAATTTAAATGCATCAGCACTATTTTCATCTTAGATGTTAAATAAGTTTAATTAATAATTCCCTTCTTTCCCAGTAAGTCAACATGGTACCACCTTTTAAAGAACTTAAATAAACATGGAAGTGAAAATATTCAATTATCAGAACCAGAAATGAGAAAATATAATTGTTTTGAAAAAAAAGCTTTTGTTACAAAAAAAGAAATTCCCCAAGGACAACTGACTCCTTCTTATCAAGAAAGATCACATATTTATATTTCTTCATTTCTTATGTTATAATTTTGAGTTTCTCAAGGGGGAAATAGTGTTACTAAAAGAAAAATAATTATGACAAGTGTTAAAGATTAGTGAGCCAGATTCCTCTAGTGTGTAAGCAACTCCCTGGGAGTAAGTTAAGTACTTTAGAAAGCTACATTAACTCTTATCATTGAGTAAATTACATCTTCAGTTCACTAACGAGTACCCTAGTGGATTGGAAGAGTTAATACAGTTTCCCAAAACACCAGACTGACTCCCATGGTAGCTTTTATGTTCTCTGAGTATCTGGTTCATGCTTTGATCCACATCTATTTCTGTCTTCTCCAGAATGGGCCCTTCTTGAAGACAAAAGCCATGTCTTTCAACTTATCACAGCGCATCTGGCTCAGCATCATACTCCTAAGTACCTAGTAAATGCCAGTCCAGATTCTCAAATAAAATTGACTTTGTCCCTGATTGGTACTCAAATATCCTATACTTATCTGCTGAAACAGCAATAGGATATTACAGCAGACATGGAACCCTTGATTTCACTGGGAAGATCAACATGAGTGAGAGAATTCAGGTCAGCAGACAATTAATTATCTTAGGTTCTTACCTTGTCTCATTCTTAGTAGTTACATGATAAGATAGGTAGGGGCCATTTTCCTCTCTCCTTCCCATTGTCCTAAATGTTATCAGGTGCAGAAAACCAAATTAAGAAGCCCAATACATCCCTGAGAAGACTTGTAGCTAAAGGGTGATGTCAAAACCCAAGCCACTCTGAAAAACCTGTACCATCTCACCTTCTATGTGGTTGTGGGATTTAGGCATTCCACCCAACTTCTTGGCTTAAGAATGTATCAACATCAGAGACAGATATGATTGTTATCAATGGAAATGACGTTAAAGAAGATGCCTTACCAGCTGCTTTGCTGCAGCAACCTAGAGACCACCAGACCTTTGGAGCAGAGAATGTCTTCTTTTTCTTTCTTTCTCCTCAATACTTATCACAATGCTTCACACATTGTAAGCACTTATTGTTAAATAATTTTCCATCATATCCTACTTTTCATGACCCCATTTGGGGTTTTCTTGACAAAGATATTGGAGTGTTTTTCCATTTCCTTCTCCAGCTCATTTTACAGATGAGGAAACTGAGACAAACATGGTTAATTGACTTGCCCAGGGTCATACACTTAGAAAGTGTTTGAGGCTGGATTTGAACTCAGGAAGATGAGTCTTCCTGACTCCAGGTCCAGCAATCTGTTAACTTTGATACCACCTAGCTGCAAAGAACTGTCTTCTTTTTCTCTTTGTATCCTCAGCACTGACCACAATTCTTCACACCTTCGAAGTGCTTTTTCATTTCTTCATTCTTTGCTGTAAACCAATAAGTCAATTCTCACCTGATGGTGGTTCACATGGTATGACCAGCAATGATACCCTAGAGTGAAGCTAGTCTACTAGCACTGAAAGAATGTTTGTAGACATGTTGTATAATGCTATCTGTCCAAACAGTATGGGGGGCAGACAACAGGCACTCATGCTAATACACAGTGAAAGGAAGTGGACAGCTCTAAGGAGAGGCAAAAGATGTGCTTTAACTAAGGACACTCAACACAACTTCAGATACTCTTCTCTAGCTATGAACTCTGGGGAACTAGCAGATATAGATTACTTTGTAGCAAACAGCCATAGACTGTTCATATTGATGAAAGGTTTTGGGTAGTTTAAGAACTGAGATTCAGAATTATTAACATGGAAAGGTCCTGTAAAACCATAAAGCAAAAAAAAGACCATATCAACATAGTTTGGAAAAGTATTGCTAATCATGTATTTGTAGAAACTTTCATTTATGAGAGAAACATGGTAGGATATAATGGCTAGAGTGTTAAACTTAGAAGCAGGAAGATCTGGGGTCAAATAATACCTCTGATAGTTGCTAGATATGGCAATGTAGGCAAATCAGTTAATCAGCAAGCATTTATTAAACACTAAAGATGATTTATTAGACATTAAAGAAAAAGCAAAACCAGATTCCTGTCCTCGAGAATCTTACATTCTAATGGGGGAGAAAATGGAGACATAGGTAGCCTTAGAGAGGGAATGACTTGGGCATCTGAGAAGGAATACCAGGAAAGACTGTAGTTGTGCTGCATCTCAAAGTAAACCAGGGAAGATTAGGAAGAAACAGTATACTAGGCATTGGGAATAACCAGTGCAAAGGTATGGAGGTGGGGAAGTTGTGGGAGGAATAGCAAATAAGATAGGGGGGGCAAAGTTTGTGGAAGGGAGTAATCTATTAAAAGATGATGAACAATGGAAGGGCCCTAAGTTATGAGAAGCTTTAAATGCCAAACAGAAGAGTTTATATTTGATCTTAGAAGTAATACAGAGACATTGGAGTTTGTTGAATTAGGGGATGAAATGATCAGACCTACGCTTTTAGGAAAATCCTTTTGGCAGCTGTGTAGAAGATGGATTGGAGTGAGGAGAAACTTGAGGCAGGGAGTCCACTGAAAAGAAGACTATTTGCAATATTTGAGGCAAGAGATAAAGAAGCCTGGAAGCAGGTTGATGGCTAGATGAGTGGAGTAAAGGGGATGTATGCAAGAGATGTAGAGAAAAAATTTTAAGATTTGGCAACTGAATGGATATGTGGGGCATATACTCATCAGATAGCATGACTGACGGAATCACCGGGACTATTTAAATTATTCATTTTCTCTCTCTTTCCCTTCCTCCTCTCTGGCTCTTTGTCATTCTTTTCTCTGTCTCTATCTCTGTTTTCCTCCCTCTCTTGCCAAATTGAATCCTCTAAGTTAAATGCTTGTATGATACAACTCCATTGTATTTCCTTAGACATCTCTTCCTTAAGCTAATGAGCCTGAGTCACCAAAAAAAGGTTGAATTAAAATGAATATTCTTTATTTACTATGATAGGGGAAGTGTATAGTTAAAGAGTTCTGTCAAAATAGTTATCATTTAGAAAGCTTTTATTTTTTAAAGAGTAAGTTTCAGCTAGTTGTAGAGTTCACTTTCTGTAGAGTTCCATATTAGCTAATGCAGGATTCATGAAGCATCACTATAGCTTTGTTCTTTGCTATTAGCAGATAAGCAATGGACTTATTTCTCCACATATGACAGAACTGATACTTTAAAGCTTGCAAAAGACTTTGTGGATATTATATCATTTGAGCTTCACAGTAGTTCTGCAGGGTGGATGATATGGGTATTTTTATGCCCACTTTACAGATCAGAAAATTGCAGTTACCAAAGTTACCAGTATTCTCTTAAGTACCAAATCCATGACCAAAGTCTCATTCTTCCTCACCCCTCTTCAGCACATAGAGCCATTGACAGCTTTCTTCTACTGGATACCTTCTGCTGTCTGGAATTCCATGAATTCTCTCTTTTTTCTTCTCCTGTTTGACAGCACTTTCTCAGTCTCTTTTGCTGGCTCATCTCTATCAGTGCCTTCCAATTCTCCCTGAAACTCTGTCCTAGACACCATTCTCTTCTTTCCTTACATTCTTTCCTTGTGAATACATCATCCCCCATGTATTTAATTATTATTTCCCCAATATTGTGTGATATCAGAAATTCCTCTTCATTATACCCATAACCTTTTCTTCCTGCTTAGGCCAATATAAGTAATGAAAAAGAAAGCCTTGTTTGGGCTTTCCTAGCATACCTGATTAGGTAATTCTGTTTTCCCTTTGACTTCCTCACCTCCAGTTTTGCCCCAAAGTAAAGAAGGAAGAAATAGTTATGTGGCTGTGTCATCATCTTCAAATATAATCACACAGTATTCTAATGAATAGATTAGCTAGGGATTTGGGGAAAAATTTACATTCAATTGTTTCCATAGCAAGAAGTCAATCAACGTACATTTTTTGTGCCTACTATCTGCCAGGCACTATGCTAAGCACAGGGATACAAAATGATGATGAAGATGGTGGTGATGATGATGATGGTGGTGATGATGATGATGATGATGATGATGATGGTAAAAGGCAAAAGACATTCCCTGCTCTCAAGGAGCTCACAATCCAATGCCCCGATTTGGGAGATGGAATTTGGTGTTCAAGGAACAGCAAGGAGACTGGTGTCACTGAACTTCAGCATATGTCTGTATGGATGTGGGTTGGGGGGTAGGCTGGTGATTGAAAAGGGGGCATAGGTCATGAACAGTTTTGAATGCCAAGTAGGGGATTTTATATTTGCTTTAGAGGCAATAGGGATAGAGATAACAACTGTCTCAGGTCTATGTGCTCTCTGTTGCAGACTACCTTCCTTTGTAGAAACAGTAGTCTCTTTCCAAACATAACTGTTTAAAGCTCCTATAGTATGTTCTATGGGTAAGAGGATTCTCAAAGACAGATTTGACTATACACTGACTTTAGAACTTCACTTTCCCTTGATCCAAGATTAGCATGTATTATATATATATATAGATATAGATATAAATATACCTCTATACACACATGCATAAATACATATGTATATACATGTATATGTCCATATGCATATATACACACATATAAGCATACATATACATATACACATATGTATTTAGAGGGCTTTCATAATGGAAGAAATTCTGTTTGGTCTCAAAGATCAAAATTAGGACCAATGGATAGCAGACATTAATAACTGACATTTATATAACACCTTAAAGTTTTCAAAGCACTTTAGCTAAATTGTCTCATTTGACCCTCGCCGGATAAATGCTGCTGTTATCACTCTCTTAGTGTCACAGATGAGAAAAGGAAGACTGAGAAAAGCTAAGTGATTTGCCCAGGCTGACATATCCGGTAAGTATATGAGGAAAGATTCTAACCTAGTTCTTCATGACTCCAAGTCTATTATTCCATCCATTACACCATGCTGATGATTTTAGCTCAGTGCAAAGAAAAACTTCCTAACCCACACTAGAGAGTAATGCAGTCTTCATCAGGGAATATCTCTAAGCAGAGGATGAATGACCACTTGTCAGAGATGTTGTGAAATTGATTCCTGATTCAGGTAAAGACTGGATTACATGACCTCTGAGGTCAGTTTCAATGTTGATAATTTACTCTATTATGAATTCATTTTTTTATTTATTCTATTATAAATTCCTAGAGGACCTCAATACAGTGATAGTCTCAGAAGCTATTTGGTGCATAAAATTGTATGTCTCCCACACTAAATGGCTCACGCTATTTTGTGTTTATTTTTGTGTCCACTTTTTAGAGGGTTTTTTTCCCCTATTTCCTCAGCATCATTCAAACAGTTCTTTGTGTTATCTGTTGTCAACTTTGATTTGTAGTTTTCAATATCTGTTTTCTGAGTCAGGAAACTATATAACCAAATCCTGTAGAATTATATGTAGAGTTAATAGACTTTAAGTGGAGGTCAGAGGACTTGTCTACGGGGCAAAGCATATTGACTTCAATGTGTAAGTGTTGTGAGAAATATTGTAGTTGCTAAGCAGACTTTTTTTTAACTTAGTGTGATGTTTGAAGTTGCCAGAAATCTGGTTTCTAGATAAGTTTCTAGATAAGTATCTAGATAACATCTAGATAAGATGTTAATGTCCATTTAGGTATTTCCCTGTGGTGAATTCACTTTTAAATTTAAGGAAACCTAAGAAAACTTACATGGCAAGATATCAAGCATATCTCATTTCACATCATTGCTACTCACAGCATGAATGGTGAAAAGACCATAAGGTACAAAGTAACTTAGAATAGTTTCAACTATGTCTGAATAGTGTTGATCTGTGAAGAAGCCATATGAGGATCAGGGCAGAAATGTAGAATGTTGACCCATAGCAACATTTCAAGATCCGAAGCTTGTGGTTATGCTGCATGCAATAGAAAAAAACAATGTGGGAAATCACTTGGTGGAACTGTATGGCAAATGAAGAGCATGGCAGAAGGGGAATGATGGGCAGATGAAAGCACAAGATAGATTCTAGGTGGTTCATATAGTAAAGATGATGGACAATAAACAGTCAACCTGACAAACTCATTGAATGCTGCAAGACCACTAACCATTGACCAGGAATCTAAGAACTTGATAGTATGAGCTGATGATCCAATTGTTTGAACTCATCCAGAGATGATAAGCCCAAAATTTTTTTGATTTTGGTTTTTGGAAACTGTGTCTCATTTGTAGCAAATGCTGATAGATCTGATTGTGAATTATGAATGTGGTTACTCCTATTATATATGTTTTTCTGAAGTTGCTTTCCATTCCTGTGGTGAATCCTCTTATAAAGGATCTTTTTAATAATCTTAATAGTTCCTTCCTTCTTTCCCTCCATCTCTTCCTCCTCCCTCCTCTCTCTCCTCCTCTCTTCCTTCTCTTCCTCCCCCTAGTCCTCATCCTTCTTCTGATGCTACTACTACTTCTAGTAGTACTACTATTAGTACTACCAGTACTAGAACAACTACTACTACTACTACTACTACTACTACTACTACTACTACTACTACTACTACTACTACTACTACATATTTTCATCTACCTGATTTGTTCAAAGTAGGAAATATTTTCAGCTCAAACGTCCATTTGGTTAATGGTTCATAGAATTTCAGAAATGTAATGACAGCATAACAAGGGCTATGTGTTCCCGTCTACCTAAGCAAGAAGTTATATTCTCTCTCTCTCTCTCTCTCTCTCTCTCTCTCTCTCTCTCTCTCTCTCTCTGTCTCTCTCTCTCTGTCTCTCTCTCTCTGTCTCTCTCTCTTCAATCCACACTTTGCTATTAAAAACTGATATAATTAAAGTTCATTCACACTCAGGTGGTACCTTAGGAGAATTAACTGTTCTAATGGAGGTATATGCTGGATAACCAAAGGGACTAATTTGTCCCTGGATATGGTGGGAACATAGAATGGTATGTGACTACCTGAATTCTTTTCAGGATATGCTGAGAAAGCCATATTCTTTCTAAATCTCAGGACTTGCTTTAGTTCTAAAGGTCTTAAAATTCTTGCTGGTCCTTGTATCGATAGTTGCAATCTATGTGGTCACTGGCTGTTCTCATCATGAAAACAAATGTTGAACACCTCAAAGTACCTCAAACATAGCTCATTACAGTCATGTCGTTATTCCCATACTTGCTACTGACCCTAAAACGGGCAGCCTAAACCTAGTAAGGGTTTTAATTTTTAATTTACTACTTTTCTGCTCTGGGTCCCTCCTCTTTGAGGTATAAGACCTTTTCATACTCTATGCTTTAAATTTCTTACATACAAAGTGGAAATATCATATCTTGTAGGGGTGTTGTGAAGAATAATAAAGAAAATGAATAAATGATTGTCTCAGAATGATGTGAAGTATCTAGCTGCTATGGTGACAGATGTTACATAAACATTAAATAGATTTTTTATCTGATATTGTCAAAGCACTTTACCGCTATTGTTTCAACTTTTTTTAAACAATCCTCTGTTGGGTTAGGCAGCAAATTTTATTAGCCTTATTAAACATATACAAAGAATCAAGAATTGATAGAGCCCAACACACTTGCCCAGAGTCAGAAACACTACTGTTAAAGAAAGTGATAAAAAAAAATCACAAAACAACTCAAGTCTTGGTCATAGTAACATAGAATCTCAGGACTGCAAAGGGAACTGAGAGATTATGTACTCTAACTCCATTTTATAGATTACAAAACAGAGGCCTAGAAAATGGAAATGATTTATCTAAGTCAGGACTTCAATCCAAATCTCTTGATTGCCAAAGTAGTTCTCCTTTTATAACATCAAACATTAAGTCCTTACACTGTTCAAAATATTGGGTTAAGTGATACAAAGTTTAGATAAGAGGAGGTACCCTCATGGAGTTTGTGGTTCAGTAGAGAGATGTGATACCAACACAGGTAGTTACAGTACACAGATAATTTTAACAGCTACTTGGTGGGTATACTTGAGTGCTGCAAAACAAAATCTTATGTGTGGTCAGATGGGAAAGGTCATTCCAGAGATGGGGGATTAAGGGAGGAATGTAGTCTACTAAATATGAACATGGAGGCCCCTAGAAGAACATTCTTCTTTAAGATTATAAGACCACTATATTCTCTGACATTAATTTCCTTGAATTATGTCAAAGGCTTATCATGTAAATCCCTACTTTTGCCATTAATTGGGCATCTCAAATGATTTATACCACAATTTTGTGAATTCTCTTGTGACATGGCCCTGATGAAAAGGCCTAGGTAAGTGCTCTGACTTTCCTCCTGACTTTGGTGGTAGAGTTGGTCAGTGGAAGGATGATAGCTTCAGATTCTGGGATGGGCCTAATGTATGCTCGACAGGATGAATTCTCCTTTATGTTGTAATAAACTCTATATTGTTGCCTAGAGAGTGACAGAAAGTAATGTAAAATTCATAAAAATATAACTGTCTGCACCAAGTATATAGAATTATGATAAGCATGGCTAAGAAGGTTATAGCTCAGGAATCACACTAAAATATCATTCTCTTTAGCAGCTATTTTATTGATTTGTCATAAGACTGTCCTTTTAATTAGGGAATAGAGGTACCACATGCCTGAATCTGTGCTTTCTCTTTCCCTTTGTGTTTCTTCCTCCATGTGATAGGACTGGGGTTCTCTTGTTTCCCCTAACCAAGTATTGTTGTTGTGTTATTCTTGTGTTTGTCCTTTGTTCTTGACGAGGACCATGACATCAAGATGATGACATGACTTTAGTTGACTTTGATTTGAGGGAGGGAGGGCTGTGCAAGGTCACTGATTTCACTTTCTTCTCCTGAGCCATCTGGGTCCAGTGGCCTGATATTCATCAGGATGGCTGGAGATGGCCCAGGATGCAATGGGAGACCCTGGCCCTTTCAGGCTAAGGTTCTATAGCATTCTCACTTTTGAGTGAGATACACCCATTCAATAAATAGGCTTGTTCAAGGGATGGCCCCTTTAAACAAGAACAAAAAAAAAATTGAACTGGAAGGAGCAGACCCTCAGGGTTTCTGGGTAAAAGAGAAACAATTACTATTTAATATTTAAACCCGCAGGGAAGCTAAGAGGTCCCTAGGTCTTGATTGATCCCAGTCCCTAAAGCTTCCTGGTCACCTAAGGGCATAAAAAAAGTTTTATGTGAATTCAGTGCCCCTCTGGCTTAGTGGCTATATGAAGACCACTGAAGCTAATTATACACTGTCTTCCTAACCAGGCAAATTTTGATATGGAGGTGAGGGGGGACATATTTAGAAAAGTGCCACTGTAACCTTATTGCATATCCTTGCTGTCTTTGATCAAGGGAAACCTCCTCTTGTTAACTATTCAATGACTTTCAAACGTCTTATTTCATCCTATCATTGAACCTGAAATAACAAGGTGAAAGTGTTAGACTTGCCCCTAACATCCCACTTTTTCTTTTCCACTGTAAAAAAAGCATCTTCCACTCTAAGGAGTTTTCTTGCTTCTACCTGGATGTTATATTTTCTTCTAAGTCAGAGGGGAAAAAAACCCACAAGTAGCAAGAAAGAAAGAATTCAAGTATCAAGGAGCCACCATCAGGATCACACATGATTTAGCAACCACTAGTACAAAGGAGTACTGAACTTGGAATATGACATGTCAGAAAGCAAAGGCTTAACCAGCAAAGCTGAGTATAAGCCTGTCTGGGGGGAAATGGGTCTTTAATGAAATAGAGGACTTCCAAGCATTCCTGATGAGAAGATCAATGCTGTGTTGAAACTTTAAAGTTCAAACACAGTTGTTAGGAGAAACAAAAACACAAATAAAAACAAACAATCACAGGGAACTAAAGCACTAGACAAGGAGTAACTACTTACCCTCTTGTACGAGGGATGATATATATATATATATATATCTATGTCCCCTTTTAAACCTTCTTCTCATCAGGAGTCACAGAGTTTTAATTATCAAAGGTCTAGGAATGTTTCTGTTATATCTTGATTATCTTAATAGAAGACTGGAAAGAGAAAGGAAACAGAATAAATTGGGGTGAGGGAGGAAGGGAAAGGAAGGTTGGGGAACATTACCTCGCATATAATCAGAGGGTGGAAGTAGACAATTTATATAAATAATGAAGCAGTTGACACTTGAACTAATCAGAATTAGGTAAAATATTTTTTGTATGCACCCTGTACATGTGGACTCCATAGAGAAACAAGAGGGAAAGGGGGAAATGGATAGAGTGAAATAGGGTGGGAAATAGAGTAAGGCAGACATTAATTAAAACAAAATAAACTCTATCAAAGGATGTACAAAAGTGTGTGTAGCTCCTGTTGAGGTGGCAAAGAGTGGGAAGTACCCATAAATTGAAGATCGTTGAACCAGTTATTGTATATAAATGCAAAGGAATGCTATTGTACTATAAGAAGTGATGAAGGAAATGCTTTCAGAGAAATATAGGGAAATTTATGTGATTGATACAGAGTGACTGAATGGAACCAGTAGAATGGGTAACACAATGATAAAATTAGAAACTTGAAAAAATTAGAAAATTATCAGAGTAATAGCCAACTAGGATTCCAGAGAAGAAATAATAAAATATACTACCTATCTCCTCATAAAAGGGGTAAAGCATTCAGAGGGCAGAATGAGGCATATTTTTTTAGAATTGACTAAAACAGAAATGTATTTGCTTGACCATGCATGTTTGTAACAGAGATTTTATTTTCTTCTCTAGTGGGGGGGCATGGATTGGGGTAGGAAAGGGATAAGAATATGTTGGGGGTGTAAGCTCAGTTCCACGTGGACAGTCTCGGGCAGGTAAAGGTGAGGACTTCTAAACCTTAGAGTTCTCATGAGGCCCCCCAGGGAACAGCAGGGAATTGAGGTGTGAGACTGGGCTATCTCATGCATTTCCGCCTCTTCCTGTGGGAAACGCGCTGGGAGAGAGCATCCCCGCCCTCGAGATTGGCCCGGGGTCTGAGCACACCTATTGTTATCTAACAGGCACGGTATTCAGGTGCAAACTATGTGGCGGGAGAGCTTAAGTAGGGTCAGGAAAGCCTGAAGGCGCTCTTAGCGCTGAGGGGCCCTTAGAGGACAGAAGGCCCCTCTTCCCTCCCTCCTTTCTTCTCTCTTCCCTCTCCCCTCTCTCCCTCTTCCACTTCTACTTCCATTCTCTTACTGTAAGATCTTTGCCTCCTTGGGAGATTCCTCTCTCCTCAGGAAGAATTTCCCCTGCACATGTAACCAAGACCCTGAATAAAGCCTAACCCTTGTTTGACTCTGGAAAGTCTCTTCTCTCATACATTTATCCGGTTTGGCCAGCCGAAGACCTGTGATAGGTAAGGTAAGACTCGGGTAGCCCTTAGGCCTCTAGGCCTGACAAGAATATCTTTTGATGATTGAAAAAAATTAAAATAAACAAAATAAAAGAGGCCTAATGTCAGAGAAAAACTCCACCCCAAAACAAACAAATAAAACAATAGGCATTTCTATGTTGGTGTTTATCCTGCTTTCAGAGAGGATCAAATCAGGGGTCTTGTGAGTGAATTGGATTTAAGTGAGGCAGGGTTACACAAAGTCATCAGCATCACACTTTCTTCTAGACTCATCAAAGGCTAGTGGTAAGACAGTCAAGATGACTGGAGATCGCCTGGGATGTGTTGGATGACCTTGGCATCTTCACTGTCTGAACAAGCTTTAAGCCCTCCACAGTGCCTGCTTCATGACCATTGCAACAAATTGTACTCATCTCCCTATTCACCCAGGGGAAGTCTTCACATGCTTGGGTTTCAAGATCCGTCAGTTACCCTTAGCCTGGTTTAGCCTGTCTGCTGAAATGGTTTACCAGGGTGAAGTCACTGAATACTAGAGCTGCTTGGAGTCACAGGTGAGAGTTGAGTATCAGGTAGATACAAAAGGTGGGTGAGCAGCCCTGAACGGGGCTCAGCAAGCCTTCATACCAGAGGGGTTAGTCCTCCTTGAACACTCCATCTCCTTGGAGAAGTGCCTCTTAGATGTCTCTCAACAAAATAATCCCATCAAATTATTTTGAGACCTAATCAATTATAACAGGGACTCCCCTTACAATTCTTTTTAAAATAAATTTTGTGATATCTTTTTAAAATATCTTCTAAATTTCCCCCCCCATATCCTTTTGTTTCACTCCTCCCCCCAAAAGAATCAGCCCTTATAATCATTTCTAAAAGGAAAAAAAAAGAGAAATCAACATGTCTAGTCAATAAACTAACACAATCTGACCCTATATACAATATAGTGTTAGATACAAGGACTCGCTACCAACCAATCCCTCTCCTTTGCAAAGGAGTGGAGGGTGGGAAGAGAAGTATCTTCTTTATCTATATCTTGACATATTTCTAAATGTATAACTATACATTTATCTCTCTATAGACTTTCCTTTATTTTGCATCAGTTCATGCATGTCTTTCAATGTTTTTTCTGTATGTATCTTACTTATAAATTCCTACAGTACAGTAATATTCTAATACATTCTTGTACCACAATTTATTTAACTATCCCCCAATTTATGGGCATCTGCTTTGTTTCTATGTCTTTGCTGCTACAAAAAAAAATCTTGCTATAAATATTTTTGTGTATATGGAACTTTTGGGGGTCAGTTTCCTTCTTGGGGTAAAATCCTAGAGTAGAATCTCTGGAGCAAGGGTTATGGATATGTGAGATCCTTTATTTTCTTTCATCATTAAAGGTTGTTTTTTAGAATGGTTGTACTAATTGACAGCTCTGTTGGTAATGCATTGACTTTCCACAATCTCTCCAACATCGGTCATTCTTCTCTTTTATCTTCTTTGCTGATTTTCTGGATGTGTGGTGAAATGTTAGTGTTGTGTTCATTTGCATTCTTATTATTAGTGATTTCAAATATTTTCTCCTATACTTGTGTTTTGCCATTCTTTTGAGAACTGTTTGTTTATATTCTTTGACTATCTACTGAGGAATGACTTTTGGTCATCTCTACTATACTGGATACCAAAACCATATCCAGGAAATCAGATATAAATATTTTTCTTCATATCCTAGATGTATTAATTTGTTTGCACAGATGGTTTTTAATATCAAATAATCAAAATTATCTACTTTTATCTTTTTCAATTACAAAAGATATTTGCAGTTCTATCTTTTGTTTAGTTAAGAATAGGTCTTCTAATTATAGTTGTGAAAGGTATGTGCTCCTGATGTTTTTGTGTTATGATTATTTAATATTCATATCATGTATTCATTTGGAATTTATTATGGAATATGGTGCAAAATGTTGGTCTAAACCTAATTTCTGCCAGACTGATGTCTAATTTAAGAGGGGCTTCCAAACAGCTTGTCTTAAATCTCTAACAACTCTAAGAGGTAGGTAATAAAACTATTTAGTAGCAGCATTTTAGAGATAAGGAACAGAATTATAAAAGTTAAATTACTTCTCTGAGGTCACATAATTAGTAACTGGCAGAGGACAAAATTCAGGTTTTCTGCAGCCAAGTGCCCAGGAATCTTTCTATCTCACCATGACAGGAAAACAATCTAACAGCTAGAGTTGTTAAAAATTGAAATGGGATACTTTGTTAGATAGTAACCTCTCTGTCAGTGAACTTGTTCAAGCAGAGGCTTAATAACATAGTGTCAATGATTTTGTAACAAAGAATTTCTGTATTTCTAGGGAGGTTAGACTGCATGATCACTAAGGTTCCTGCCTTCTCTAAGATTTCATGATTCTGTCATATGGTTCAATACTGTTTTGGTTTTAGGCATTTTACATTTTCAAAACACTGAACTTAAGTACATTAATTAGTTGTTTTTCTAAACTCCCCATGGGGTAAGTCAGCTCTATACAGCTGTAATTAGTTTGTTGTTGGGGAAAGAATCAGAAAAAAAGATCTGCACATTTTCTGTCTGGTGAGGGAAAGGGAGTCCCAAATCTTATTTCTTACCATTATGATTTCTATTCTTACTACAAATTATTCTCAAGAAATGAAACCTTTCAATAGCCCTGTTAGGGTATAACATTAATTAACCATTCTAATGATCAGTGGAAAGTGGATAACCTAAAAGTTGAGTATCAGAAAATAATCCTAACTAAATTCATTGCTCTTAAAGCAACAGGCATGAGATGCCTGTTTAAGGGTGTGTGTGTGTGTGTGTGTGTGTGTGTGTGTTAGAGAGAGAGAATTGGAGGTAAGGAAGTTCAACGGGAAAGTCCTTGATAAATTTGATGAGCCCTTCCCCAATCAAGTTCATGAAATATAGGACATGGGCCTTCATCTAAGAGATTCCACCCATCAAGATGAGATTTGTGGAAAGGACACAGAGACACCTCTTGTTGGCTCCCAGTGACAAAGGCTACCTCTAAGATGATTGACAACTGAGAATCAAATAGTAAAGACTGTGGTTTAAAGAGCTACCCCTCCCCACCATGGTCTATAAAGATAAGCTCTGAGATGGTGCATAGCTGTGTTCTAGACTTCTAGGGCAGAGTGCAGTGAGGATTGATCTCCTACCTGAAGGAGAAGATTACAACTTGAACATGTTGAGCCTGGAAGAGAGTTCCTGGATTTCCGGTTCTCAGTTGTCTTCTTCTGTCATTTTCTTTCCTTTTCTGAGCACAAGTTAAAAACTAGGGTTCTTGGAAATTGACTTTCCTAGACTTTGGGGTTATCTCCAAAGTTGGAGATTTCCTGAATTCCAGTGTTCAGGTGCTAGATTGCCTACAGAAAAAGAAAATATTTCTTTAACCATGTTCTCCTTAGAACAGGAAAAGGTGGCCAATATGGCTCCTGCAGATAAAGGGTATATTATAGAGAGCAGTCCTCCATAATGAGTTTCTCAGAGAGTATATGTATATGAATAGAGAGTATCTGTTAAACAGCCCCTTAATAAATCTTCTTGTCTATTTAAATACTTTATGGTTCCATAGTTTTTCGTGGGCTCCTGTGAGTCCTTTGTATCGTATACTTTTTTCTTACATGGGTACAATAAATACTGTCCCATAACTGATATCTATGTTGTACACTGAGTATCTTTGAAGGAACTGGGTAATGTAGTGGATAGATTGTTGGACTTAGGAGTCAGAAAAACCCAAGTTCAAAACATGCCTCAGACAGCCTCCGTTTCCTCATCTGTAAACCTACCTCACCAAATTATTCTGAGGATCAAATGAGATAACATGTAAAGTGCTTTGTAAACCTTAAAGTGCTATTAAAATACTTGTTAGTATTATTGTTGTTGTTAGAAGGTGAAGATCTTTTTACCAGACTTTAGGGAAATAAAGGCAAGAACTACACCAAGCTTTATTTTGGAGATTTTCCTGGATTAACTCCAGGTGGCAGGGTGGCCGATAAACCGAAGAGAGAAGATGAACCTTTCTTCTGAGTTCCCAGGATCAGACCTGGTCTTTGTGGGCCAGAATACTAGGTTGGTAAGGAATAGGTAGCAGGTGAACAGAGGCGAGGCTGGGCTGTGCATTACACTTACTGTCTGATTTATTTGGGATTAGGATGGACTAAAAATGTAAGCTTATGTTCAGAGAATCATAAACAGGATTCTAAGCCATTTTTGTTACATTTTCTGTTTTTAGTATTATCATGGCAACAGCATAAAGATACTAAGTACCGTTTATGAGGACTCTTGAATGTGGCGTATCTATGGCTGTAAAGAAAACAATTTAGCTATTATCACAGTTATCCTGGAACTTACTTCCTAAATTTTCTCCTACATTCTTCTCCCCTCCCTTCTTTCCACTCTCTGTGTAAGTTTCATTCTTACTCAACTACTTTGTTTGGAAGGATGACTGACACACAGGACCTTAAAGTTTTCAAAGCAGTTTATATAAGCATTACCTTGTGAGGTAGACACTTCAGATTTTTATTATCTCTGTTTTACAGATGAGGAAACTGAGTCTTAGAGAAGTGAAGTGACATCCTCCAGGACCCCCATTCTAGAGTTAATGAACTTGCCTTCATTTTAGACATTTTCCTTTTTTAAATTCAAGCAACCCTGGCTTCCCCAAGAAAACACTATTATCTCTAGCTATTCTGTTTGCTGGATGTCCTCCCTCTCATAACTAACTATACACATCACACTGGTTCAAGATGAGTAGGCATACTCTTAGCTCTTTGCTGCTACTTCCAGACCCAATTTCTACCCCTCAACATTTCCAACCCGATGTATTACCCTATGCACATCCACTGATCTGAAAATCAAATGAGATGACATACAAAGTGCTTTGCAAACCTTAAAGTGCTATCTATTAAGCCTGAAGTCATTCTTTCTCCTTTCTTAAAAAGTTCAGAACCTGGCTTATAGCCTTTCTTGCTTTTCTAACACCCATCCTTATATGTGGAGACTTCAAGACACACATTAATATCTTATCAAACACCTTGGCTTTTCAATTCATCAACCTCACTTCTGGTTAACTCTGTCCTCATTCCATAATAGCTATACATAAGCTGAGCTCCTACCCTTGATCGCATTATTCTAAATTCCTCCATCTGATAATAGTCTCCCCTTATCATATTTCTCCCTTGCCTTACCCCTCCCAGACCTACTCATTACAATCTCTCTTCATTCTGCCCTCTCCTTTTCTATACCCCAGCTCCAGATATATGTCCCTTCCTTCAAAATCCTGCTAATGCAGTATGTGTGTGTGTATGTGTGTGTGTGTGTGTGTGTGTGTGTGTATGTGTGTGTGTGTGGGCTGCACATGTAGGTTATGTGTGTCCACCTGGGTCCATCTAGATGTGGCTTACAGGGAGGCATGAATACATATCTCTAATTCCTTCTCCACCTATACTTCTCCCAGAAGGAGAAGTAGAAGGGTGGGGCCAGAGGCTGGTCTCTCTGTTCTTCTCAGACAAAAAGTACCAGGATAAAATTATATTTATCTTTTCCTCTAAATACTGTAAGTCTAGAAGGTCAAGATCTCTTTTTCCCCAAATTCTTGCCAACTCTGCCCCTCATGTAGGTGTGGAGCATGAAGTAATCAATCTCTACCAACAAAGAGAGTCTTATGCAAATGAACTTTCAACCTCAAGTTACACTAAATTTAGCCAGTGCAACTTTATGCTGTCCTGTCCTTTACTCTTAAATCCCTTGACCCTTTGCCCTATGACCAGTCAAGACCTATCCTATATTATTCCCATAGTCTGCCTTTTCTGATTCTGGAAGAAGTCTCAGAACAATGCTAACTGGGTCCACCATGAATTTGTGTTATATAATCTCAACTGAACTCTAACTTCTAGAACTCTGCTTCATATTCAAATAAGACAATTGAAAATATGTCTCATGATCTCCATCTTATTCCTAATTCTACACTTCACATCATCACCCATTGTCCCGTCTTTGAGAATGACCCCTAGTTATTTTTTTTGTTTTGGGCAGGAGGACAAACCCCAATCATGATTAGGGCTAGAGGACATTAGTGTTAGATTAACCCAGTGCTTGGCATATAGTAGGCATTTAATAAATGCTAGTTGACAGATTGATTGACTGTTATGAACTCCTTTTATACTACAGCCCAGCAGTAGGTCAGGAAATCCTTGATTAAGAATGAACCAACGAAATAACCTGTAATAGGAAACTTTCCTATTCTAGCTTTATGAATGGCTCATTTTTCTTCTCCTTGAATTTTCATATTCAACATGCATGCCTGTTTTCTGTTGTGAAGCTAGTCAAAGAATGTACCTGCCTAACATAGGTGTTTAATATACATAAGGAGAGAGGTGATGTGGTGCCATGAAAAGCACAACTGGACATACTATTAGAATATCTGGATTTAAGTTCTGCCTCTTCCATTTACTAGGCTCATTGAGGTAATCGGTCAGTGAGTTAACCACTCTGAACTTCAGTTTCCTTGCTGAAAGATAGAGGTTACAATACTTACCCTATCAACCTTAGATTATAGGAGTGTGTGTATGTGCGCATGTGTGCATATGTGTGGATCTGTGTATCGTTGTGTAACCACAAAGCAGTTAACAGGTTTTAATTGCTTTATTATTATATCACCAAAGGAGTCTATGGATGGAATTTTTACTATAAAAAACTCAAAATGTCAGATCTGCTAAATCAGCCCTATTTTTAAAGACTCCATAACTGGACAAGTGCTTATTTCATTATATAAACAAGTATGGGAGATCTTCTACCATGTTTTAAAAATTAACTTTGGCTTATCTTACATTTGAATGATATGAAAGTTCTGAACTACCCTCATTAGAGACATAGAATTTTACAGCTGGAGGGGACCTTAGAGACCATTTTGTAAAACCCCTTTTTTTGACAGATGAGGAAACTGAGACCCAGAGAATTGGAGGATACATATAGTAAATATTAAGGGTACAGCCTATACTAGAACCTAGGGCTTTAAATCCCAGTCTAGTGAATAATCTTTGCTCTATACCATGCTGCTCCCTACCAAAAATTCCCTCAGTTGGTAGAGGAGTTTTGTGTGTGTGTGTGTGTGTGTGTGTATCTTCCCCTCCCCCCATAAACCCCAAGTTAACAAATGACAGAAAAAGGAAGGGGCTTGAAATAATGAAGAAAGTTCTTGAGTTTTGTAAGACCCCCTAGCCATGCCATGCACTGGGGGTGGGGGATGGGAAGCTGATATTCCAGAAATAGGGAAAACGTTACGTGTCAAGGCAGTCAGTGACTTGCATATTGAATATGCTCCATAAATATGAATTAATTGAAAACAATCCTTTTTTTGATACCTGAGACTTAGGGAGTCATTGTTGAAGCTGATTGGCTAAAGAGGCTGTCTGAGTATGCCACCAAAATGACTATGCCTGAGCAATACCCACATGATTCCCACAACAGGAGCTGCCCCATTTTGTTTCTCCATTAGTAAATCCTATAGACATTTGAGGGATATATAACACCCAAGTCTGGCCTTGGGACTGACCTAACTTCCTAAGAAGCCACAGCACCACCCCCCTCAACTCTCTGGGCAGGAGTGCAGGCAAGGGGAAGGCGGATACACAAGTCCTTCTACCACAGGATACTATAAGAGAGCCCAAAGCAGAGATGGTCCCTATGCCCCATGTTTCCATGGAAACTTAGGAGGAGTGATGACAGCCAGCACAGCCACACCATCTGTTCTGGGCCTGGTGAACGATACAAAAAAAAAAGGCACACAGGGACACAGGATGTAACCATCCAGAGATACCTGTAGAGAGGAAAAGTCACGACAGCAGCCTTTTATGAGGGGACGCCTAGATGGGGTAGTACTGCTAGAAGCCCAGCCACGACAGGCAAATTTAAAATGTGAATTTCAAGCAGGAAGTGGGGATTTGGGGGGTGGGGAGGAAGGACAGACTATCCTGGTTCCTTTAGATGCAGGAAGAGCACTGAAGAAACTGTCACTGGATGAAGAAACGGCATGGAGTGAGGGGTTTAGAGCAAGTACCATTACAATAGTGGCAGAGGAAATATGGGGGAGCAATATCTGGAGATACCCTAGCAAGCCCAGGGCTTGCTTTGAGTATTTGGCAGAGTATTAGAGTAGTCTTCCAGGACCAGCTATTGAGCAGTGTTTCCCAACCACTATTAAAATAAGGCCTGCCTTCCTTGCTTCCTTCCTTCTTTCCTTCCTTCCTCCATCCTTTCTTCCCTTCCTTCCTCCATCCCTTCTTCCTGCCCCTTCAGAGAAAGAAGCCCTTTAATAAGGGTCAGTAGCCAGAGGATCAGTAGCACTGAGAGGTGGCCCCAGGGTCCTGCTTCATAGGCTCTTTCCGCAGGGATTATGTCCCTAAAGACAGACAGGGAATAGGCATTAGGGAGTACTTCCTCCATGCTATAGTGAGAACGGTACTCTAGGAATCAGAAGTCTTATAAAGTCAGCCTTGTGGCTTGTCTGGTGCCATGTTTTACTTGCAACCCAAGATGATAAATTTATTGGAGAGTCCCCTAATGCTCCTCTCAGAGCCCTAGATTTGGGGCCTAAGGGATGATATTGGAGGTAGATTTGAATATATTATATAAAAAATGAAAATGAACTGAGAAAGGAACAAGTCAAGGGGCAAGTCATTTTAACAAAACATTTGTCAGCCCTACCCTCCCATGTGCTATTAGTATGCTTTGATTAAGGAAAATACATGATGACTAAAAGCCACTATAAATTCAGCAACAATTTTAAATAATTTGTATTTTGTTCATCTCAACATCTACGTAATTTGGAAAATAGCAATATATATGTGTGAGACATTATTTATTCAGTCTACAGAAGGTACGTCTGCTTATTTATTATGAGTCACGCTGCATATTTTGTTGGAGCTAAATAAAGATCAGAATGACTATGCTGTATGTATGTGTGTGTACATGTGCATGTACACACACAAACATACAGACACACAAGGAAGATACAAGAGACTCTTGCAATAACTCTACAGTCCCCTAGGGGTCCTTAGCCCACAGGCTGGGAATTAGTGCTATTGAGAAAGGAGGACAGAAGGGATCTTAGTTGGTCTTGAACAGTATAGCATGATATAGCGACACCGAGCCCTAGGACTTAGAATCAGAAGACTTGAGTTCAAAACCAGATTCTCTCACTTAATGGTTATTTGATCTTGAGGAAGTAGTTCCTCATCTCTAACATGAGGATAATACCTAACTGCCACACAGGATTATTGAGAAAAGTGCCATATACATATGTATTATTACCAGATAGCCTTATAATAAAGAATGATCCCCTATGGTGTTAACTCTTGCCTTCATTATAAAATGATAGCTAGTTAAACAGCATGTGGTTTTCTTTGGTTTCCCTATTCTTAGGCCCTGATCCAAGGAGTCAGGCTTCTTTAGGACAAGTGAAATTCTAGACACTATCTTTTTGTTCTTGATATATTTCTTAGGAGACTTTTGGGGATCTAAGTTTGAGTTTTGACAGGATATAAGCAGTAGTGAAAAGAAAAGGGAACCTTTTCCCCTACACACATATATGTGTATATATACATATATGTATATATACACAAATATGTATGTATACAATCTGAGAAAAATGTCCCTCCATTCACCTCCTTTCCCTCAAAAAAATATACCAGAACTTGTAATTTAGTTGAATCTACTTCTGGTATTTTGGTATAGTCTGCTGAACCATATTATCTTTTCTGGGTCTGATGCAGGATGTTTAAAAAAAAGTACCAGTTCCCAAATCCAGAACGATTCCTCCCACCAATTCCACTCTCTCCCCCTTACGTACCCTCTCACACAGACTCCTGAATATTGAGATTATCGTAGTGTTGTTTGGATCATTCCCAGGAGAGAAGTCTCCCAGGTCACAAGATCCTCTTTAGTCTGCACAAAGGCCAATAGAACACAATCTACTTGGTGGAATTCAGCAAGGAGATGCAAACATTGGCTGAAGGAATATCTGTGTAGTACCCTGTTTATCTGGGGAAAATTTACTCTTTTAGGTTGTGTTTTCTAACCTGTAGGAAATCCTGACTCCTATTTTGTCTTATATGAAGGATTTATATTTTTGGTCACTTAGACTCACTTCTCATTTTGGTATGTGTGCCCAGGGGCTTAAGTATAATGGGAATAGCTTAATAAGCCAGATAAATAAGAATGAGTAATAATAAAAACTCTTCTTCAACTCTTCCTATTAACTTTGTTCATATTTGATCTATAAGCCTATTCAGTTATCCCTGTTTCCATGATATAGTAGTCAAAATATACTCTATAACTATGATCTTCGTTTCTTCAGAATTCCTCCACTTTCTCCAATAAATGATTCATGTTTATACTTCAGTGGATGAACATGTATTAGTAGAATTAAAATATTAATAGTAATTTATATGTCACATTGTAGTCTCATTCTGAAAATGTCGGTCAGTCTGGAAGAAATGTTTTTAAACACCCAAATCTAAATTTCTTCAGACTCATGTACACTCATACATTAAAATGAGAGACTATTTAAAATATAGATCTGCCTGTTACTCTCTGTTCTGATTGTTATTTCATAGAATTCATTCCAGAAGATACTGTAATGCCCTTAAGCTGCTGAGATAGCCCTTATGAAAAGGGGGGTAGGGGTGGGTCCTTTTTCTTCTCTGGGACCACTTATTTCCTCTTCAGCCTACATTAGAGAGGCAGATACCTATCTCTAGCATCAAGACACAGTATCAGAACTCGCAATAAACATGGTTCTGTTTGTTCTCATGTAGTGCTTTGTATAAACATATTTGGTGGGAAAGGAAAGGAATGTCAGATTTGTAAGTGGGTCAAGACATTACTTACATTTGAGGCTTCCCAAATAGTCCTGATGGCTGTACATTGGACAGTTTTAAAGTACTGGGAATATCCCCCCTCCTTTTTAAGGCAGCAGAATTTATGAGTTCTTCCATAATGTGTTCTCTCTCTCTCTCTCTCTCTCCCTCCCTCCCTCCTTCCTCTCTCTCTCCCTCTTTCCTCTCTTCTCTTTCTCCTTTGTTCCCTGAGAGCACTGACTTGATGTCTCATGCATCTCACTTTTGCCTGTGTAAACATTTCAAAGGTTTATGCTAAAGAGATATTATGAAGACAGATTTATCTAAATGTATTATAGAGTAGACTGTGGTTTGGGAATCCTACTTCTCACACCTGTATTTTCTCCTATATTAACATTCTCTCTTCTTTTTTAGCCTTGTTATTCTCTGATACTGAGGGTGGAGATTTGAAAGATGCATAAGATTTTTAGATTTTATAGTAACAGTTGAGCTTTCTCAAACATGCTTTTCTCATGTTTTGTGAATCTTACTTGTCTGAGGTTCAGTCAGTCCTCTCTCAGCAGATTCGGTCTTAATTTATCTTTTTTTCCCCTCCCTTTGACTCATAGGAAGGCAGTTTGGCCTAGAGAGACCCAAGTTTTAGTCCAGACTGTAACACTAATGAGTTCCATGACTTTTGCCTCATATTCCTCATCTGCAAATTAAGGGATTTGAACTAGAAGATCCTTCCAGGTCTAAATCCTATATCCATCAGGGCTAGTAAAGAAATAACCCCGCTTAAAAACTAAATGGTTAGCAGGGGGAGGGGATGATATTTTTAAAAATATGAAAACCAGCATCTTTCTAGAACTACAATAATTGAGTCACTTTCTAAGCCAAATCCAACCAAACTGGAAAAGCTTTGTGTTATCAGGTAATGTCAAACAACATTCAGCGTTTTATTGATCTTTTCATCTTCCAAATCTATTATAGACATTAGCTCATTAATCTTTAAACCACCTTTCTTGAGACTAGTGAGGTGTTAAGGATTACTTTCCTAGTTTGACTAATGAGAAGGACTAAGGAATGGAGGGATTATATAATTTTCACAAGGATCTCTAGTTGTCTAAGGACCCCATTCTAAAACATGAATTTGACACTTCTTGTTCAAGATGGAGCAAGAATATTCTATGCCATTTAGGACCTTCAGGAGAGGAGTTTGGGAGTTTGCTGTCATGGTCAGGAAGATCAGAACTTCATTTGATCTCCACTCTTGATACTCATTTTAGATACCTATGTTACATCCATCACCCATATTAGGCAGTGTGGTACACTGAAAAGAGTCCAGAACTTAAGTCACAGAATCTGAGTTTGAATCCTGGCTATACTATTTCTGAAAATGTGGGATCCTATGGGTTTCACTTTCCTTATCTGTAAAATACAAGGTTTGAATTTCAGATGTACTATCAGGTCCCTTTTTAGCTCCATATCTATGATGCTGTGACCCCCCTTCTTATAAGACACACACATAGAGCATCCGTAACCAAGAAGTGAACGCAGAACTGAGAAACAATCTTAATTTCTGTATTCTTCAGTATATAGAGAAGGTATTGTAACTGTGCCCTGGAAATGCATTCCTTAACATGGTTCTGACTAAAACTCAAGAGGGTAAATGCCCTTTAGTTTAGGGAGGTATAGTGATCTTTCCCTAAACTACTACTCCTATTTATGCTTCACCATGTCATAGAAATCATTCTTAGTCCTCTTAAGCTACTCCAATAAGATAAAAGCTGGAGGGAGGACAACTAAGCAGAAAGGTGTTGGCCTGGTGTGTCTTATTAGAGTACTTAGAGTCTAGACAAGTTTTGAGAAGTTTATCAAAAGAAGGTTGACCACCAGGTGATGGACGGTTTTGTCATTTTTATTTATTTATTTTTGTTTATTTCTCTGCTTGCTACTGCAAATCATGAAGGAACCCAAGAAAGGAGGAGAAGGAAGATGGTTTCTGGGATCTCCCCTAGGAAGTTTATCTACAACAATGAATCCATAAATCTGTTAAGTGCTAAAGAAGTAGAACTATATTAATTGCAAAAAGGCTATCCTATCTTTCTGACAAGAAACTGAATTTTTTTTATCATTAAACTTAATTATAATTATGTGCTATTTCTTAAAGGAGTGTTGAATAAATCAGATAGAAATTAGGTGGGGCGAGTTTTACATATATGAAGGCAGCTGTTTTTTCCCCTAATGAAAAAGGAAGAAAAAAGACCTGGGAAAAGATAGTTCAGAGTATTGTACAATTCAGATGCCAGGCCTTTTACTAAAAAACAAATCACTGCTTTTGATCAAGTCCCCTTGGAAGTGATTTCCTTCCTCTCCTCATTTATTCACTTAACTTTATTAACTCGAGAAATTTTAAATGAGCTGTTTACTTCGCTGCTGGAAAGCTTCACAAGTTAACCCTGATCTTTCCTTCAGGGTCAAGGGAATTTCCCCATCACTTCCTCCAGGTATGCAGAAGCGGTCAACCCTGCCTAAAAGGGGCTTCTCCCTAGGGTCAAATGAATTCTAAGAAAGGAAAAGAAGTGTGTAAAGACCAAGTGGGAGCTGGGAAAGGATGGGGGTGGGGATGGGCGGAAGAGAAAGAAATGGTGATGGAAGAGACTGGTTGGAAGGCATTCAAGGGCCCCCAGGAATCCTTCGATGCCCTTTTTAATTCTTCGCCCACTCACAAAACACTGGCTACTCTATGGCAGGTAAAGAGTCAAGAGCAAAGAAAAATCCAAGAAAGACGCCACAAATATGAAGTGTGGCCTGCTAGTACAGCCAGATACCTAAGAGCCTGACGGGGAGGTGGGGGGGGAGCATGAGAGGGGGCGAGAGAGACAGAGGAGCAGCTGTTGGGTTTTTTTGCAGCGTGCACAGGGAGGGCGCCCGTCTCGAGTGAGTCACACACACATGCGCGCGCGCATACACACACACACACACACACACACACACGCACACACACCTCTCAGAGGAGAAAAGGAAGGCTGGAGAGAGGCAGAGGACAGCAGCAGCAGAGAGGAGAGCCGCCAGTGGGCGAGTAGCTGCGCTCGAGGGGGAGGGAGCTTGGGAGGAGGATAAAGCAGAGAAGGAGAGTGGGGGAGGAGGGCTCTCTAGAGTGAGTCTGTGGTGTGTGCGTGTGTGTGTGCGTGTGTGTGTGTGTGTGTGTCCGCCAGCCGCTGCTTTCTGGCTGCCTGCGTGCAGAGAAGGCAAGGGGGAGGTGGGGGGAGACTGAGAGCCTGAGAAAGCCCCACAGCCACCCTCCTGGGAGGGGAAGCAGGGGAGAGGAGAGGGGCGGGGAGGAGGGGAGCAGAAGGGGAGGAGGGAAGGAGGGAGGGAGGGAGGGAGGCAGCCAGGCAGAGGGGGCTTTTCTCTCCTCGGCGCAGTTAAGATGCACCTTGAACGCACTGTTCTCATTGCAGCGCCCCAGCAGCAGCAGCCACAGCAGCAGAAGCAGCCTGGGTTGCGGCGGCAGCGGCGGCGGCACCAGCGGCAGCGCTGACACATCCCACCATGGACAGCTTCGACTTAGCCCTGCTTCAGGAATGGGACTTGGAGTCTCTGTGGTGAGTCCTGACACCCTCTGCCTTTGACAGGCAGCGGGAGGAGGGGAGGGGAGGACGGCAGGCTGCTCAGATCCCTTCTGCAACTGCTAGTGCTGCACCTGAGGCACCGGGGAAGGGGGATGTCTGTGTCGACCACCGTGGGCTGGGGGAGACGTGAAGAGGTAGGGATTCATCTGAGGGCTTGCGCTGCCCCCCTTCTTTTCGCTTCTCTGTTGTGCCTCCCCCATCCTATGAATGCACCCTCTCCACCACCTCCCCACTTCCCACTCTGGCCTCTGCTGCCCAAGGGGCGAAGCTCAGCCCGGAAGGAAAGCAGAGGGGAAGAGAAGAGCGGGACCAGTTTCTAGAACATGTCTTTGGTGCCTAGGGAAGCAACCCCTCGTCTTTCTTCCACCCTTTCTCCTCACCCCCTCCTCCCTCCTCTCACCTCTTACCCTCCCTCCCCCAACTAGTTCAGACCAGCAGCGTCCTGGAGTTGGTGCTGCGGAGCACTGTGCCCTGTAGGATGCTTGGTTGCCCCCACCCCCTCCTCGCCTCCCATCCCTTCCGGACCTTGCTGGCTTCCTTCTTTCTCCTCCAGTACCCACCCACCTGAGAAGGAAAAGTGTGCAAGCACGAAAAGAGATGAGTGTCTTCAATGGGGGAATTCCAGAGATGTTGGTTTAGGGAGACTGATTCCTTGAGGTCTATAATTCCTCTGGGCCCCCTCTCTTCATCCCTATCCCACCCATCAACTTCTGTTGTTCTGCTCCTCCTACTTCCCAACCCCAACCTAGCCCCCTCCCCATTTTTGCCTTTATTCGATGCCTGCTGCTTGTAGTATGAGGATGGGGAGCCAGGGACAAATCTCCCCGTTCTGTTGCATTGACTTCCCATAACGAGTAGCTGCTGTACGTAAAAAAGGCTGCTTGAAGCAGTTTAATTCTAGTTGCGGTTGTCTTAAAAATCCTATTGGCTGCTTCATCATCCCCCCCTATTCCCCCTCTCGGTCCTTTCACTATCTGTTAAATGTTTGGAACCATTCTCTTCAGGTAGTGAAATTACTGCCTGCACATTCCTGGAGGAACTTGTGTTATATTTAATATTTACGGGGACGAACATCTGCTGGAACAGGAATATTAAGTGCATTTTGTTGTTGTTGTCATGCCCTTGGTAATCGCTTATTTGTGGAGCTGGACAATTCTGTTCTTTTTTTCTTTTTCTGCTTCAGATCAGTTAAGTGTTCGCGTGTCTTTAAAACTCAAAGTGCTTTGCCTTTAGCACCCATTGTTTAAAAATGTGAAACGTGCTGTTTTGGGTCCACTGGTATATAAATGCTACATATCGTATCAGGATTGGTTTCGTTGTCTAAACGTTTAGTATTTAGTGCTTCCACGACTGTATTTTATATTTTCGATGACAGGTGTAGCCCAAAACCTGGACATAAAAGCTAATGTGTTACTGAACAGCTTCTTTTAAAGATCTCATGATTAGGGCAGCTTCCTGCTCATAATGTTGCCTCTTAAAAACGCTCAAAGATGGGGCCTTAATGAAATAAAACTTTTATACATTAAGTTGGAAACTTCAAAGAGCCAATAGATTATGACTATGAAGCATGCTATTACTGTAGAACAGATACTAATTACCTTGGGACTGCTCATGGCTCCTACACTTTGAGGTTATTTCAGCTTTTCAGTTATAGTACCTACCATTGCAGAAATTTATATCTTTGTCATGTTGGGTCCTGGAACAAATGCAATATCTTTCCAGGTACAAATGTATTCTTAAAATGAGTTTAGCTCATTTTAAAGGGCAGTTTTCCAGACAAGGACAATAATTAATTATTTCAAGCTATTTTGGATGCTGCTGTCCATTTGCTGACTGAAAATGAAACAGAAACAACCCTTTGGCTTCTAAAAGGTAGTTAATCATTATTGTGGATTAACTCCAAGACATTTATTATTTTTAAACAGTGTGAAGAAGTAAAAAGAAAAACATCATTAAGAAAAAAGCCGAGACATTTATGATCAAATTTTTATTTATTTTAACCTTTAAAAAAAGATCAAAGGAAGCAATATGGCATAATTGAAAGAAAGATGGCCTTACAGCTAGAAGGACCTGAGTTCAAGTCCTATTTCTTGGCACATACTGGCTAGTTGATCTTGTACAGATCATTTAGTCTCATGGTGCCCTGGGCAACATTCTGAAACTATAAATTGTAGGGAAAGTTATGACCTGCACTGTTAGAGAGAATTTCATCATCTGGGAGATCCCTACAAGCTCTAGTCACTATTTCATGTGCTTGAGATGATTGTAGCAGTATTTCTAGTTTTTCAAACAAGATACTGAATTCACATTTCACAAAAATTAATAAATTTGTGAATTAAGGTGTTTTTTTTGAAGACCCTACACTTTGAGAAGGGATTCCTACATTTTTCAGAGGTTGCACTAGAAGACTTCTTAGGTTTCTTATGATACTGAGATTTTGTGAACTAAGATTAGTATAAATATTTCATGAAGTCTAGCAGTAATTCAGTTAAAATTATTCTGAGCTTTTGAATATTGTCTTCCATTTAAAAAAAAACCTAAACTCTTCAAACCATTCATATATATATGTGTGTGTGTGTATGTGTGTCTGTGTATATGTATGTATATATGTGTGTCTGTATATATACATATGCACACATATATACATATATAATATATGTGTGTATGTAATGTATATATATATATATATACATATATATGAAAGCAAGTTTTATGGCATTTATCAGGTTTAAAATTTATAGATAGCTAAAACAATTCTAAAATCATATTGGCAAGGTTCAGTGTTAATAATAAAGCTATAATTTAGAAAACAAAAAATATACACTTGAAGGAAAATATTGCAGATACAATTTTTCTTTATCAGCCAAAATAAATCTAAAACCAGCATACCATGAATTAAATAAAGGGGGAAAAACCCTTTTTTCTTGATTACTCAGAACAGGAAATCCCAATCTTTATGGTTTTTTCCTAATAGCAAAATAGAATTAAAAGTCAATCAAAAAAATTTTCTTAATTGGCAGGCATTTCTTTTTTTCCTCTTCCCACAAAACAAGTTGTGGTCTGTCGGTGATGCCTTGACATTGCATCTGATGTAGCATAGTGGAAGGCTGGTGGTCAAAGAACTATTTATACAGATATCCCCAAATAGTTATGCTTAATGTTCTGTTTAATGCATGCAAAATGAAGAGTTTAGTCCATTTATTACTGGATAAATTTGATAATTTAAGTAGACAGTCTGGACTAACTACGCAAAATCTCTTTTTGATTCTAAATAGCAGCTTTTGGAGCCTAAATTATTCAGATCTCTGCCTTAACTTTTCACTTAAAATATATCATAAAAGTTGCATTGTGACCCCTAGTTTCATCTCTGACTCCATTCCTCATTTCTTAGTCACTGTTTAAGAAAAGTAAATGGAGCAGATATCTGGGAATGGGCACTTTCCCCTTTTCTGTCCTTGATTCTGCTTTGATAATTTTTTCTGCACAGTTGGGATAAAGGGTCTCTCAGTCTTCCTATTCCACTCTTGTCCATTCTTGGCCTTTATCTTCACTTTCCGAAGCCTTTGCTACAGCATTAATTTCTTCTCCTCTTCTCTTTGTAGCACATGCCGATGACAATATAGACTCCCCACCAGGATGGTAGCAACCTCATTGTCCCTCTCAATGTCTAACTCTATTAAGTCAGTGTGTATTAGGGGCTTACTGTAAGCAGAGTGCTAGTGGTAGGCATATAGGAGACAAAAGTAAGATAGTCCCTGATTGCCCTCAAACAGTTCACATTCTAGAAATTATGAAATCACAATTACCAATTAATTCATGACAGAAACAAAAATATTGACAAAGCATTTTCTAAAATACATAAAGGATTTTTCAGTTAATAACAGGGTTTCAGAAACTGAAGAAAACAGCTTTTCTTTTCCAAAATAACATATTGAAAATTTTAATTTGGACTCTGTAAAGAAATTAGGGATATACAACTTAGGTATTGGGTAGAAAGTCATTATTGAAACAATAAAGATATAAATGAGATAATACCACTACCACCACTACCAGCACCACCACCACCACTACTACTACTACTACTACTAGTACTAATCTAGAGCCTAAAGATAGAAAACCTTCTTGTCCAGAATTTAAAATTTTGTTACTGTTTATATTATAATCATGTATGGACATGTTCTATCTACCCCTATTAGATTAGAAGCTTCCTGAAGGCTGTATTGGTGTCATATCTATTTTTGTGTCTCCAGAACTTAGGACAGTGTCTTGTATATAGTAGATGTTGAATAGATGTTTATCGATCTGAATTTAATTGAACATAAATCAATATTGATTCCATTTGGCCCAAATACTTTGTGTTAACTTTCTTTCTAAAATGAAGCTTTTGTAATTATAGTAAATGAACTGTTTAATACTCATCCTTTACTATATCTACAGTCAGCATATGTTGTGTGTGTAGGTGGGTGCTTACTAAAATGAAGATGATGGGTATATTATTCATGGTGAAGTGTTTCCTTCTCATGCTCCTGATTCTTTTGTGAAGGGTAGAATATTGAGAATAAAGTGCTAATTGTATACCTCACTACAGAATAGAAATGATCATGAATATGCTAAGGCTATTGGTCTGAAAAAGATTTCAGGGATTATCTCAGCAATAGTCTATAGGTCTGTTTTTTGAGTACCAGCTTAGCTAAGTGTGGAGGGGCTAATCACTAGGTTAGCCATAGGGTGATAAATATCTCAGCCACAGCATTTCTCAAAGACCACCTCCTAAGTTATAAAGGGATTGCACTCAATGCCAGTGCAAGGTATACCTACAATGATGAAATTATATATCTCTGAAATATTGAAGAAAAGTATTGTGAAAGGATAAAAATGTAATTTTAGGAAGATACCTACAAATGAAATAGATCAACAATTAAATTTTAGATTTCTTGGCCTCAGTAAAGTTCTTTGGGAAGAACATGGTTAAAATCACATTGAAATGAAAACTACAAAATGCAAGTAACCCTTCAAACTAGGCATCAAGAATTTTCATAGTGAATGGAGTGATTCTTTGATAAAATAATATTCGCCCAAAATAAATTTTAAAATATTATGATGGTTTCAAGGTCCTTGGTGACAAAAACAAAAAAAAAAATGTGAACTATGATTTAATAGTATTTATAATAACATAATATTTCCTTGTATTTAAAATTAAAATTACAAACCTATTTTGAGCCTAGGAATTTAAGTAAGATTTCCAAATTTGATTGTCTGTAGTCTTGACTCTGTTTTGCCTTAGGGACTTATTCCCCATCCTGAATCACTTAGGAAATGGGAGCAGTCATAATGCTATTCCTCATAAAGTTGTGATGTCAAATAATAGTATCAATTGCTTCCTGAATTCTAAGTATGATCGCTTCTTCCCCTCAAAAACTTAATTCTTTTAAAAATAAATACAAATGCACAAAAAAAGCCTTATTGGGTTAGACATATGGGTTAGACATCCAGTTTACTGTTCCACCTCTGAGAACAGCCCAGTGAAATTTTTTTTCAAATTGTGATATTCGCTCTTCCAATGCGGGCTAGCACTTTCTCTGTAACTTGTAGTCTTAGAGCATTATCTGCAATACTGACAGGTTACATGAAATGGTATATGAACAGGTTATAAAAACATAGCCAGTATGTCTTAGAGGTAAGATTTGAACTCAAGTCTTCCTGGATCCAAGACAAGTTCTCAACCCATTAGGCTATACTGCCTCTCTATCTATGGACACATTGTAGCAGACTAATTCACCACTCTTTATAATTGTACTACTAATACATGTAGGTATTTGATTATTAAATCATCTCTAACATTTTCCTCAAAATAAACCATCGTATAGAGTGATTTCTTTTAGCATCTTGGATGTCATTAAATTACGTCAAGCCTATTACTGTTTTGTTTCCACAGAAATTAATAGAGAGCCAATTGTGCCAGGATGATGTGAGAGGTCTGAAATTACATCATCTGGAAAAGGGAATAGATTTGATTTGTGAATTTCTAGAAGGCAGAACTAAGATGAATAAGTGGAAGTAACAAGGATAGATTTCATCTCAATATAAGGAAGAACCTTCTAAGATTTAGAACTGTCCAAATACGTAATGAGCTGCTTGAGAATATAATGAACTCTCCATCTCTAGAGGTATTCAGATAGAAGTGGGATGATAGCTATCTGAGTAATACTGTAGAATCAGTTTCTGCAGTGTATTTGACAAAGTCAACATGAAGATACCTTCCAGCTCTAAATCCTTTGACTGTATGTACTAATGGAGGATGACAGATTTTGAATGATGCAAAATTCATTTATTTGATTCATTTTTATACTTTTTATCTTTCATATCCCAATGGTGAGGGGTAAATACAGGCTTTTAATTTCTCCCCAATGAGTCTCATCATGATTATTGTTGGACAAATAGTTGATTTGAAGTGACTCTGTTTCTCTGAGAGCAGTTCCCTATAATATCTCAGTTTTGTCTTCTTGTATGCCTGAAAGTAATTTAGAGTTACCTTTTATGTAGACATGATAATAATTTTCAAAAGTTCTACTGGAGACTCCTATGGGGGTATGAGAGTCTTACGTAAATTGTTCTTGTCACACCTGAGCTGTTTTCCTATCTGCGGAGCATCAGAGAAGATGTGGCATCATCTCTCATTGAAATGCTAATTAGCTCTTCCATGGTTTACTTAAAAAGTAGACTTCTCTGCACAGGTTAATGAGCATCAACCTTGGGAAATCATAGCTCTGCTTTTACTTTTTGAGACTTCACAGCTTATTTTTCAAATAAGGGTTTATTATCCTATGGAATTCTGAGGGTTTTTGCATGTTTGTGAAGGAATGACTTAGGTTTAAGATATTTATTCTGGAACCTTAGGTGCTATGTGTCAGTTTAAATAGCTGTCACCTGGGAGTGAAGGTCCCTTTGACATTCAAAAGCTATTTGGAAATACTGGATTGTCTTCTCTGGGGATACAGTCTGAGAATGAATTGTGGAAGAGTTGGGGGGGGGGGGTGAGGCTGGATTTTTATAGAATAACATTAGCATTTCACAATGCCTGAAGGTTACATTTGGGTCCAACATTTATTTTTATTATTCTGAGCCTTTCTGTCAAATAAAATCCTAGTGTGATTTTTACTTTGTTTTGTTTCTTGGTCTAATTGGGCCCAAGTGGGGACAATGAATGGCAGGAAATTAAAAACAAAATAAAACAAAGACATTCATGGGAAAAAATAAATTCAGGAATAAATGGGTTAACCATTATTCATGCTACTTCAGTTGTTCCCGTCTGCTCTTCACAGTTCTGATCCTCCAGCTACCACAGCAGCTTATCAGGGGATAAAATTGTGCTATGGGCTACAGTTAGACTTGTCAACACTTCGGAGTTTGTCAGGGATCTCTTGGAATCTAACAGACACTGAGGTCCCAGGATAAGTTATTTTTCTCCTAGGGACTCTAGGGAACAATTCTTTACAGAATCGCTGTACTACTGTCTTGGGACCAGGACTGGAAACTGGTTTTTCCCTAGTGTCCTGTTAGAAAGACAACTCTGCCCTCTCCCTGAAGCACAGAATGAATGCCATCAGCCTTAGATACCCCCATTATAGGTGCCATATGCCACCTTCCACAATCATTACTCTGAACGGAGGAACAATTGGTAGACTTAGCAATTGTACTGTTGGACAGATTCACTGAAAATTCCCTGTATCCTGTTGTATCAGGAAAATATGGACAAAGGGGTGTATTGTGTCAAGGGGGTGACATAGAAGGGAGTGATGGTGGTCTCTACTTTGCTTTGACATATGGTTTGGGACTTGGGTAAGGAGAGTTGTGCATTCACCATCTTAATTGGGTTTTGTTTAGACGTGTTAAAAATCAATTTTCATTTGTGAAGCATACCAAAGGACAGTAGGGCCATGAGTCTTAGAAACATACTCTGAAATAGTGGGGAGTAGGGTTGTAGGGGAAGGGTATTCATCAGGGACTCGAATAAAGGCATAGGTGTTATGCTTATCCAATTTGTGGGTGACATAAAACAATGAGGGATAGATAATGCAATGAATGATAAAGTCGAGATTTCAAAAGATCTTGACAGGCTAGAACATTAAATTGTAGCTAATAGCAATGAAATTTAATAGGAATAGATTTAAGTCTTAAAGTTTGGTTCAGAAAAATCACATGTACACATTCAAAATTTTAGCAATGTGCCTAGACAGTGACTTGTCTGGGAAAAATAAAAGATCCAAAGCTTTTAGTTGACTGCAGGTTCACTATGAGTCAACACTGAGATAAAGCTTCTAAGGAAAATAATGTAGTGGTGGGCTGTTTGCATGGGAGCATGGTGTCCAGGACTAGGGAGAGGATAGTGATGCTGCTCTCTTCCATGGTCAGTCAACATTATATATTGTGTTCAGTTTGAGGTGTTACCTTTTAGTAAGGGCATTATAAACTGAGGAGCATCCAGGGAAGGACAGCCAAGCTGGTGAAGGACTTTAAGTTTTGGAATACGAGAACGAATTGAAGGAGCTGAGAATATTTAGCCTGGAGAAGAAAACATTTAGGGGACACATCTTAACTGCTTTCAAGCATTTGAAGCACTGTAATATGTAAGAGGGAGTGGATTTATTTTTATTTGTCCCCAGATTGCAAAACTAGGTTGGGGGGGGTGGAGTTTCTAAGAGACAAATTTACTTCTGAGGTAAAGTTTCTGTTGTAGTTCGGTCATTTCATTCATGTCTGACCCCCTCATGATCCCATTTGGGGTTTTCTTGGCAAATATACAAGAGTGGTTTGCCATTTCCTTCTCCAGCTCATTAAGTAAAATTCCTTTAAAATGAGAGCTATCCACAAGTGCCTTGGGAAGAAGAAGTTTACCATTAGCAGTGTGCTGGTAAATGTTTAACAATTGGCTCTCCAAAAGTGGAAAATATCCTGCAAGACATTTTTAACGTTAATTGGCATTATTCAATTTTCCCTTTACTTTCTTAAGTCTAGACAATCAACAAAACAGTAAATCAAACCGTGACTGATAGCCTTTGCTGATTTCTGAGGTGTATATGCTCACACTGAAAATTTAACAATCTTCCAGTTGGGAGGTCTAGCATACCCCTGGAACTTAACCCTCACTAGACATTTTTGAGCATTTTTGGATATTGATTTATGTTTAGGCACAGAATAGACTAGATAAATCTGAGACCCCTTGTAACTCAGAGATTCTTTGATTCTATGTTAGTTTGGGACTAATAATTTGCTTTGGATAATAAACATTTGAAAAATGAGAGCCAAATGTGCTTCAAGTGGGAAGCAGGAGAAACAGGGAAGGAAAGAGAGGCAATAATGCTTAAGACAGAATTTAACCATCTTTGGGCACTTTCTCTTATGTGATTTGACTGCCTTATGAGTTCTACTGTCACCACAGCCCAGTGGCAGTGATATTATCATGTACGATGATGGCTCAGCATCTATGTTGTCAAATTAATTGTATTTAACCATTTTGAATGCAATATTAACTTTCACTAATTTAGTCTGACCTTTGAATGTCAGGCTCTCATTGTCCTCAGTTGGAGCTCAGTGCTCAAAAGGGTTATGGGCCAGACTCATGGTGGAGGATGCATTTATTTATTTATTGCCTCAATTTGTAAAAGCATTGCTGATGCCTCTCCATGTACATCCAAGAAAATTCTATTTTGTGGGTTTTTAGAAATGATATGAATAATAACAGTTAAATGATTTATACAAAAACCTTATTAAAGACATAGGCTATCTGTCACACTCCAAGGTCAACAGGTTTGTACTCTGATGGATCCTCAGAAGAAAAAAAAACCATAAGGTAGGAAGGAGCCTTCTATAAAACTAAATGAATAATATGGAAATTGCTATTATAGATCTGCACAAAAAGCCAGTTTTCAGAAGCCTACGATGCTATTGAATGACCATAAGAAAATAAAAACATTTATTAAGCCCCCATATGCTGGGTTTGGTACAACGCAAAGGGAATACAAAAATAAGAAAAAAGGAAGACTTGTCTTCAAGGGGCTTACATTTTAGTGAAAGAAGACTACACACAAAGGGGAGCAGAAAAGGGAAGTTTTGAAGATACCCTCTTGTGGGCATAATATTAAAGTCCAGAAAGGAAGAAGCATAACTGGGAGGAGAATGAAAGCTGGCCAGGCTAGGTCCCTTTGCAAAATCGGCATTGGGAAGAACTGACCAAGTTAAGACAGAAACTGGCATGGTGGAAAGATTTTCCAAGGTGAGAATTCTGACTATTGGGATAGGTGGATAGATGCTTCCTCACTGCTAAGGAAGGTTCCAAGGTGAGACTACAGTAGAAATATGATGTTAAACCCTAGAAACTCAGAAACACAGGCGGGAGAGCTTCAAATAAGATGTATAAATATCACTTTCAGTGATTCTGAATTTTGGATTGGGTACCTTCTGTTGAGAAGAGAGATGTATTGGTGATACCCTGCTCTCTTCTTGTCTCAGGTGACAGGTGAGAACTACCTTGTCATTTCTTTGAAAGATTGTGAGTGGTGAGTACTGCTAGCATGTAGACTCTGTCTTACATGGGTCAGTGTCTTTTCTGTAACAAAAAGCAAGCCAAAACAGAAAAAGAGGCCCATATCAGTGTAATGGAAAGTGCTGGTGGGTAGCTAATGGATCCTTCCAATCCTGCTTTCTCAGGTTCCTCACAGTGGCTAAAGCTTCTGTGATATGGAGTGGAATGAGCCCCAAGATTTTCAGTTTGATGAGATAAGTTTAAATCTTGGTTCAGTCACATTCTACCTATGTGAACTCAGTCACTTAACCTCAGTTATAAAATGAAGAAGTATAATTATATGACCTCTAAGGTTTCTTTTAGCTCTAAATATTGTGACCCATAATCTTCTCCCATGAGTGCTGAACAGCCTTCTTGATTCACCATTTTGTGTTAGATAGTGAAGTTACCTACCTGATTGGGTGACTCGGTTAAGAGGCCCCAGGGTAAGCTGTCTTCCTGAGGAAATACACTGTAGCATCAAAACGAATGGGGAAAAAATCATCCTAATCTAATTTACATCCATACCAATGCCCTTTCCTTGTATTTTTATAGATCTGATATATGAAATCAAATTGTATAATCTGTTAGCTCATTTCCGTACCATGGTGCAGCACATGAATATATGCATGTGTAAGTGTATAAGGATGAAACATTTACCCTTAACTGCACTGATTGTGCTTGGGGAGGAATGAATAAAGGGCATGGATTACCCGGATAGTGCTGATCTGCGGTGGCTGCTGTTGTATTTTTTTGAGCATTGTCTATAGTGTCTCATATCAAAATTACCTTTATGCTCCTGCAAATGCATATTATGCTACACTATGCTGACCTGCCTATTAATGTCAGATTCCATTTTGAAAGGGGAATAAAAAGAGTTGTTGTTGTTGTTTTAATATAACACGTGCTACTTTTTTCTCCCCTCCTTCAAGAACTAACCCTTTCAGATAATTTTTCTCCTAGGGTTATTTTTTAACAAAACAGATTCAAAATCTTGCAGTATGCACAGGGTAAATGGATTGGAGCTTGTGATTGGCAGGGGAGTTACCAGAATGCTAGCTTCCTTCCCAGCCCCGCTATTTTTATTAAAGCCCCAAAGATGAGTTAAGATATTCAGAGTTCAGGAGAGTTAAAATTTACAATCTGGAAGCAAATGTATTACTTTTCCTTCTCATATCTGGATAGAAAATTAGGAGTGCAAACGAAGCTCCAAGTAAACTCGGGAGGTGACAAGATTATGTTATTTTTTTTAAACTCTCAACCACCTAGATGAACCAGTTGACACCCTAGCGCCCCAAAGTTTTATGTGTAATGATAAAACTCAGTATTGATGGTTCCAGACATTCTTAGTGACCTACAGTCCTCCAGATTTATAGGTCTCTGTGTATATATATATTCTTTTCCTGAGGAGATTTAGGAATGATTGGAAGAAACATAGCTGGAATGGAGGGGTTGTAAACTGTGCGCTGAGTTGGCATGCTCGCAATTGGAATAATGATTCCTATGAGGAATATATCAGACTTTGGAAACAGAGAAGTGGTAAGCATCAGATATCAGGAAACGAATATAAACAAAAAATATTAAGTAAATATTTGTTTAATGGATTAGTGAAAGGCCTAAAGGGGACCAATTCAGGATGAGTTTCTTTCTCACTGTCAGGAAATCAGTATCTAATAAAGATCAGTAAAATCACATTAATTCAGAATCAATCGGGACAAGGGAGGGCATTCTATCCAAAGTAGTGAAAAATCCTAATGGTAGAATAATTTGTCATTATTTACTTTCAAGTGATATATGTGTATATATACATACACACAACTAAATATAAATTTTAGCCCTGACTTGGCCATTCAGTAGGTATATGACCTTGGGCAAGTCATTTATCCTTGGTCCTAGTTTGTCTGGCTGTAAAATGAGAAGTTGCCTGATATGATCCTAAAGTTCTAGTGCTAAGATTTTGGTTTGTCTGTTTATGTATCATCTCTATCCTCTATATATTAATCACCCATCATCTGTCTCTATTATCTCTCTCAATGGAGATATATATAGGCACATATATATGTATGTTCATTAATATATAGTTATTAATTATAATAATAATATTAATACATGATATTAACACATATATTGTTCAGTTGTGTCCAACTCTTTGTTAACCCACACTTACATATACATATATACATATATTTTTCAAAAGCTACGCGTTAACTAATAAATAACTTTGCGCTGATATATAAATGAGACATTATTGGGCAAAAAATGGTAACTTATAGGACCTTTGTTATATATTGTTATATCATTAAAATCAAAGCCTTGCAGTAAAAAACAAAAACAAAAAAGCATTGATCTATAATCGTTGGACGTGATGGCTTCAAACTCTTGTTCTTCCACTGACTATATGCAAGACTTTGGACTAAACATTTAAACTCTGGGTCTCAGGTTCCTCATCTTTAAACAAAGGTTTGGACTAAATGACCAATGAAGTCCCTTCAGGCTCTATACCTATGAGTCTATATTTATGCCACTTAAAAAAAACTTCTGAACTCATTTAAAATCCTACACTTTGACTCATTGAAAATTTTGAATTAGTAGAGTTGTGATTAATGAGACATCACTATGGCTGAACTGAGTATGGCTTCCTGTCACATTTCAGTAGTGCTTGGTTTGTCAGTATTTAAAATCTAGAGAAAGCACACTATCTACATATTATTTTCTTTTAATTATTTGCATGGTCATAAAACCACATCATTGACAAGTTTTATGGATGAAGAAAATGGTAACAACTGTTCACCACAGCTGCTGAAATCTACCTCAACACCTGATTATAACTTTATTAATAACGATAATGACAGTATGGCAGCAAGAGAGTGAAAATAACATAGAGGTGGAATCTGGATTTTGTATAAGGTATTCCTCATATAGACCCCTGTAAGGATTTTTTTCAGGGTTGTGCCTATGATAGGCATGGACCAGATGACCTCTGGCATCTCTTCCAGGCTTATGATTTTATGATTCCATAAAGAGGGTCATTAATAAAAATAGTTAACCATCTTTGAAGAAACAGTAAGAAAAAATGAACTTAATCTGTATCAGGAGGGCATCTAGGCAAAACAAAATGCATAGCTTCTTGATTTAAGGGCTTGTGAGACATTGAAACAGGTAATGGAGGGAACTTGTAGATTTTCTTCCTTTAGAAATTATTAAGAATACGATCAGTTTGGTAAGTAGTAAGTGTGCAGAGTTTGGATTCAGAAGGTCTAGAATCATATCCCAGATCTACCAGGACCTTTAGGTCTCAGTTTCCTCATCATCAAAAAGAGGAGATTGAATTAGATGGCTCACTTTAAATCTGTGATCCTATAATATTATGAAAACATAAGCTTTGCAGCATGGTTTAAAGAACATTATTTTCATGGTAACCTGATACACCTGATAGCAATGATCCTTCTCTGACTTAGAGAAGAAAACCACTGCCAGAGGTTGAATTTTCAAGTTCTATTAAATTTTTTTTGACTTGATTTCTCTTAGGATTAGCCTAATTTCTTCTAGGCCTTAGGCCTTTGCTAGTTTAATGAATGAAATAAGCATTTATTAACCTACAGGGAGATAAACTGAGTAAATGCTTCCTTCTGTTGAGAGCATGGGCTAGCTCATATTCTTCTTTGTATCTCCCATTGCCACTAGCACCATACTTTGCACATATATAGTAGTCAATATGGTTTTGTTGACTCATCATTATTAGTACATAAACACATAATATAAATACCTCTATTTAGAATTCAAAGAAGTTTAAAATAAGAGTGAAAAGGAGTAAGGGAGGGTATTATATCTATAGTACTGAGAAGTTTCAATAGTAGATTTAAAAAAGCATATTCTGCTTTTAGCACACACTGAGCTTTGCTGTTTTCTAGTTTTGTGACCATTAGCAAGTACTTCGATATTTCTTGGATTTAGTTTCTTAAACTAAAAAATGACATGGTTAGAATAAAACATCTCAAGAGTCCCTTATTTCTCTAAGACTTTACGATGTTATATACCGGTAATTCACAATTATACACACAACTAATAGAGAGAACCCCAGTAACCATGAAGACAACTAATGATATTCTGCCAGGTGGATGGACTTTTTCATTACTCAGCAAAGCCAGACTATCTTCTTAACACCGCTGAAGAAAAAGTCTCCACTTTTCAATTCTGTTTCAATGTCCCACCCAGCCACTATAATGATATTTATTTGGTTCTTCTGAATTTCTCATGATATAAATTTTCTTCCTGACTCCTCCTTTTGCCACTCCTACCCATCCCCAAAGCACACAAACACAACCTCTCCCAACCCCCTCCGTGATCTCAGTTTCCAATTCAGGCGAACTTAATAAACAAATCTTAAATGTCCTAGAGCTTTAGTGACCCTAAGAAGTTTCTAAATTATTTCTTTATCTCTATGATAGCATTGCTAGTATTTCATTGCCTTTGGTACTAAGGGGTCAGGTCTAGTACTGCCTCATTGCTTCAGATGAACAAATGCTCTTTATTTCATTAAGATCACTGCTTTGTTCAACACCAGCATGTTTCCTCTCCAGTCTCTTGACCTTCAATGACCCAGGTTTCTTATGAAGTCCGATGGATTATAGCATATGATATAAAAGCATGAGATAAATTATTTTGACCTCCAAGGGAGTGGAGGTTGTTGTCATGTTCTCAGTTTGTATATAGACCAGAGCTGGGTGCTACTTTTTATGTCTGTTTCCCCCTCCTCTCATTGCTGCATTAATTACTAATATACCTCATAAGATGACATTGTATCAAAGTGCTCTCCTACGGGAAACCTGAAGATAAGTAATTCTACTCATCTCAGATTAAATTGCCAAATCAACAGGCTCTAACGGTTGTTTATGGCATCTATCTGGTTTGCCTAATTGCAAAGAAATAAAAAATTACTAAGCAGACTGAATTTTAGGGGCGCTGTTAATCAGTAGCTTTGCTTTAAATTAAAATGGTAAATAATTTGCTCAGTTATTTGCCCACTCTTCAATCCCAATTCTCTTAGTGGCAAGGAGTCACGTTAGGAATTGCCATATTATGAGTATATATATTATACTATAAAAGAATTGTTCTTTCTGTTTGCTAATTTTTCTTTTTATTGCCTTCAATGGCCACTTTCTGACTTCGTATGACAGAGAGTCAATAAAAAGAAACTAATGAAATGTTAACAGCTTAAATGACCAAACATCCATATAATAGAGGAAAATAAACAAAAGAAAAAAAATAAGAATCACTATAAGTCAGGCTATGTGTTTATCTGCCTTTTTATTTCTGAAAAATTTCTTCTTATATTTAGGAAAAGAATACTGTACCTAATCTCCATAATGAATGTTATGAAACACTATTAGATGAAAGTCTTAGAAAAATTTAGCAAAATGGAATATGAATTTTTAAATATTAGCAGTCATGTAACATGAAAAGGAAATGCATATTTAACTATTAAGAAACCATTCATTAGGTTTTTTTATTATGAACTTTTGTATTAAAAGTCATTTAACATGTTTATTGCATATCTACTGTGTGCAAGTTATCATGGGTCACACAAAACTGAATAAGACTTTATCAGTCTTACATTCATAATCTAATATCTCACAACTATTCCTGCTCTCCCAATCAATTATGAATTAAAAGTGAGGTACCTATTGTTTCTTGAGAAGTATCTCAAGTGTATGATTAAAAAAAAAGAACTAGTTGAACTTTTATGGACTTCAGCACAAGGCGTTATGATACTCTCAAAGACCGCTTTCAAACACTTTAATAAAATATATAGGTGGGATCAAGACTGAGATTCCAGTGAACACAAGTGATGATAAAACAAGCAAGAACCAGTAAAGGGCTTTTAGTGAAACTTCAAATTTCAGTGAAACTGAAACTAGAAATTCCTGCACCTGAAGAAACAGGTACAAAATAGATTCTCAAATCAGTTCATTCTGGATAGAGAGTGAACAGAGAACAGGATTGAGTCAGACCAGGGAACGAGGCATCTGGGCTGTGGTTATGGAGAAGAAGCCATCTTGTCTTTTCCACTCTTAACTGTTTTTGCTAAGTCCATGCTAAGCTCAGTTATTTCCACAATGCTAAAAGACTAGTAGAGTTCTCAGACACTCTTTAAGTGTTGGTGCCCTGGGAAAAAGCCCTATCACCCCATCATGCCTAAGGTTCTACATTTCAGAGTCCCTAATGTGCATCATGACAGAAGGAAATCAGAACAAACTCACCTCCTGCAATTGCCTTTGGTACAATTTATTTCTTCTGAATTTAAAAATTTGGGAGACCCGTATATGTTTCCTTCTTCTTAAATCTACAATCATTACATGTGGACATGTGCATCTTTGATATTCCCCACACAAGTTGAATGTTTCAGCTATGTTTGGAGCAAGTACCAAGAGACTTTTTTTCCCCTTAGTTAATTCTAATGAAATTGAGTAGTGTGACTAACTAACATTATGAAGCACTTAGTGGGATTTAAGACCTGTAGGAGACTGGGACAAAGTAAAAATATAAACCAGATAAATGGAAATGCAATCATGCTTTCCAGTTTGTATGAGGACATAAGCGGCAATATTTTGAACTAATTGCTACTGATGCAAAGTACTTTGAAGAAAACCCATTAGAAGAGAATTAAAACTTCAACAGATTAGCTGTTCTTTAATGGGCCTGTCTGAAGATCTTTTGATGCCCAGAAAATCTTTTCTAATTCCTATCACTCAACTTACTTGCCTAGAGAACCAACAGGGTCTTTACTTTTTTCAGGATGGCAGGTATGTCAGAAAACATTTTTTCTCAAGTGAATAAAAGAGATATTTTTTTAAAATCTTGGGGGGGAAAGATGCTCTGTTTTGCATTTCAACAGCTCTAGGTGAGTTTAAAATCACTTTTAGTGCTCTTAGTAATTCTGAATAGGAAGAGCAAGGTCTATTATGCTTCCTTAGGCCTATTAATTATTTGCTTTATTGAAATACTGATCATAGACATTTTGATTTCATTTCTTTCCTACAGACTTTCTATTTCTCCTTTGGTTAGTTGTGATATATAGTTATGAGGAAGTTCATGAACACTCAAAAGAGGAGTAAAGGAATGAGCATTTCCTAATATTTCATAGTTCGGCTATAAATATAGTTTCTACAAACATCATGATTGAAGAGTCTCTAAAGTCTCATAAATCATGATGAATAAAATTCAGTGCATTCTGAAAGAAACCCAAGTTCAGGATTTTGAACCTAATGATTAGCTAAATATATTTTAGCTAATATGCTAATATAATTTAGCTAAATATGCTCAAGAAATTTCCATGGTAAAATTTTCTTACTTTAGGTTTTATCTCCAGGTCCATTCCTTCCATTTTTATTTCCAAAGAATGTTTTCCTATTAAATAGTCTCAGATTCTAAGCATTAAATGCATACCCTAAATAGTTTTAAAATCTCCTTTTAATGGATTAACATGGGGTAATACTACTAATAGTTTTGAGCCTGTTACCTGGTTTATTATATAGTGATTCCAATAAGTGGAATCCACTGTTTTGGTTTTTTTTTAGTTCTTACTACAATAAAACTCTGTTAAGATTTTAAACTCCCATCCCTCTAAAACCTGCTGTTCTCTTCATCTCTCTCACTTCTGTTAATCTCTCCTAGCCTTAGTCATAAAGGCTTCCTGCTTTGGTGTTATCATTGACATTTTGATTTCCCTCATCTCAGATAATCACTCATTTGTTATGCCTTATCATTTCTTCTCCTATATCATTTTTCATATTTCTTTTTTCGCATATCACATATTCCTTCCTTTCAATTCCTACCGCTAGCAATTATATGCTTCTTTGTCTTGTACAGTTCAAAAATTTAGTTCTTTATTAACTCTTGCCTGGACAATTGTCTCCTCAGTCAATCAATCAATCTTTATTAAGAGCCTACTATGTGCCAGGCATTGTGCTAAGCATTGGGGTTACAAAAAGAGGTGAAAAGTAGACCCTTCATGGAGATTACAATACAGTGGAGGAGACAACATGCAAACAAACACATATAAAGCAAGTTATGTGTGTAGTAAATAGGAAATAATTAACAGGGAAAGGCCTGGAATTAAGAGGGGGTTGGGGAAGATTTCAAGTAGAAGGTGGGATTTTTAGTTGGGACTTAATGGAAACCAGGGAGGTCAGTAGTCAGGAGCGGAAGAAGGAAAACAACGTTCCAGGCATAGGGGAGACCAGGGAGATAGAGTGGTTTATAAAACAGGCAGAAGACCAGTGTCTCTGGGTCAAAAAGTACATGTTGAAGATTAAAATGTAAGAAGATATGAAAGGTAGAAGGGGGTAGATTATAAAGGACTTTGAATGCCAAATGGAACATTTTGCATTTATTCCCGGAAACAATAGAAAGTACCTGGAGTTTATTGAATAGAAGGGTGACATGATTGGACTTGTACTTTAGGAAAATCACTTTGGTGGATAAACGGAAAATGGATTGGAGTGGGGAGAGACTTGAGGCTGGCAGTCCCACCAGCAGGTTATTGCAGTAATCCAGAAGTAAGGGGATGAGAGCCTGGACTAGAGCAGAGGCAAAGAAGACAACAGGGACATATTTGAGAGATGTAGCAAAGGTGAAATTGACAGGCCTTGGCAACACTTGGATATGAGAGATGGTGAGGAATCCAGGATGACTCCCAGGTGGCAAGCCCAAGGGACTGGGAGGATAGTGTTACTCTCTGTAGTAGGTTGGAGACAGACTGTACAGGTCTTTTGACACCAGGCTAAGTACTTTCCTTTTTTTTTTATTATAGAGGCAAGAGGGAACCAATGAGGATTTTTTTTAAAGCAGAAGAGTTATATCGTTAGATCTGTACATCCGGAAAATTATTTTAGCACTTATTTGAAGGATGAATTAGAGCATAGAAAGAATGGATATTGGATGCTTGAATAGATAGAAGGGGAAGGATTGAGTTATGTTGAGGGTAGATTTAATAAGACATCTAAATTGATTGGATAGAGAAGTGAGAGAGAACAGAAGAATCAAAGGTAACTCTGGGGTTGCAGACCTGGGGACCTTGTGACCTCAACAAAAATATGCAAGGTTAGAGGATAAGTGAGGTTTTAGGTGAGGGCATGACAGAAGGGGGAGGGGTGAAAGTGAGTTCTGTATTGGACATATTAAGTCTGAGTTATGGTACCTCCGTTTGAAGATGTCTAGCAGGTAGCTGTTAGTGTAGGATTAGAGGTCAGAAGAGATATTAGGGTTGGGTATATAGATCTGGAAGTTTTCTTCATCAAGATGATAATTGAACCCCTAGGAACAGATGAGATCACCAAGAAGGAGAGTGGGAGAGTGGGAAAGGAGAGAAGGGGGCCTTAGGGAACATATGTACTCTCAGTGGGAATTTAGTAAGTGTGTGTTGATTTCAATTAAGGGAGCTTCATCTGCTTCATAATTCTTTTAGAAGCATTTTTAAAAAGTAAATTTTATTGATATCTTCTGTTTTTACATAGTTTCATTTCCCAATGAGGCCTTTCTTTTCAGAAAACCTTACCTTTTTTGTTCAGATGCAGAATAAAAAAATAGAGGAAAAAGCATTTTGCAAAACTCACCAATGTGTTGAAAAAGCCTGACATTTTGCAGTCTCCCACTTCTGCAAAGCAGAATGGGAAGGTGCCTTCTCAGAGAGCCATTATAAATACAACACTCACTTTAGATGGTTTTGATGTGGCTGTTTTTTCCTTTACCTCATTGTCATTCATTATGTACATTGGTTTCCTTTTTTTTGCTTATTTTACTTTGCATCTATTCATGTAAGTCTTCCTCTGCTTCTCTGTAGTCATCATATTCATAATTTCCTACAGCATTGTAATATTCCATTGCATGAACATGCCACAACTTTTTTTATCTGTCCTGTAATGCGTGGGCATCCAATTTGCTTTCAGTTCTTTACTATGAGTAGACTTTGCTTAAAGGTTTTTGAAATTTTTTGAAGCTTTCCTAATGAAGAAGCATCACTGTAGCTCTCAACCTCTGGCCACTCCCCAGTCCTCCCACACTTCTTAATGTTGGCGCTGTACACCTTGACGAGTTTCTTGATTCATACAAAGGATAGTGATTTTATGTGTCTATTTAAGAGAACTCTGAACCACAGAATTGTCATTTCTCAACCTCTCAGTTACAGGTCAGGAATTACATCTGTAGTTCTTGCTACATGGCACAACCCACTAACACTTCCTTTAATTTAATAAATATTTGTAGAGCACCTACTGCGCGCAAGGTAGTATGTCAATCACTGTGAGGAACACATAGATATATAAAAGATATGATAAGTGCTCCCACTGAACTTACAATCTTATTGGAAAAGTAACATTGATGAAGTAAGACATTCTATAGCATAAGTTCTTAACTTGGGGTCCATGGATTCCCAATGGGTCTATGGACTTGGATGGGGAGGGAGAAGATCTTTATTTTCATTAACTTTTGGCTTTCTTTGTAATACTATGTATTTTAAAACATTATTCTGGGAAGGGTCCAAAGGATTCACCAGACTGCCAAAGTGTGACACAACATAAGTCAAATATCCTTGTTCAACAGAACCTCAAAATGTTAGAGCTTTGTGTCCTCCGGAAGTCTCAACCTGTCTTGCCATTTGTAAAGTATGGATGATCACATTGGCACTATCCCAATTTACAGTGTTTTGAGAATTAAATGAAACAATGTATGACCATACTATTTATCTACCTAGCTACCTATCCATCCACCCATTTACCCAAATGTCCATTTATCCATCTGTCCGTGTCTCTATCTGTCTCTCTATGTGTCTCTCTCAGTTGTTATATGTAGTGTCATTGAAAGATCGTAATGTTAAAGACTATTATTTGGAAAAAATGATCAAATTCACAATCTATAGAGTTTCTTCTTTCTCCTTTACTTATTTTTGTATTATAATGGGCAAGTTTTTAGGTTTGTCTTGTTTTGGCTAGCGTCCTGTCTGTAAAATGGGCTTACCGATATTTATCTTTTTCCTTGAGGCTGTAGTGAGACATAACTGCCAAAAGAAAAATCGGTGTGGAGTACTTTGCTAAACACAAAATGCCATGATGATGAAACATGTCATTTTTAAGGCAGGATTTTAGTACTAAATTGAACCATCTTTGTATTTTAATGACTTAAGAAATCAAGTACTTCTATTAAAATTACTATCATATAAAATGCATATCATACTACACTCAAAGGAGATTTATAGATATTAATTGTAGCTTGAGTTCCACTGAAGGTCAACTACTAAATAATCAAACCATGACACAACAGCTCCTTATAATCTTTTTATAGCTTTAATGCAGCCCTTGCTGTGGTGCTTTTTTCCCCCTCTCCTCTCTGCAATATTCAAATTATTAACAACAACAGCCTTAACATAACTGATGGCAATACAGTTTTTGCTGCTGTGGCAGGATCAAGGGATTTTTATATAGTCTTTTTGGCTAGACACCAAGAACACAGTGATCAATCTCTCCTCCTGCTGTTAAGCAGAGCACAATATTTTAGGGTAAACAGTTAAGCATTAGAAATGCTCAGCTAGGCAGTACAGTTTTATCAGATATATATATATATATATGTATACAATGTATATATATACCTATACACACACACACTCACATATCAAGTACATGTGAAATTGTGAGAGTGCTATGCATTGGAAGTTTAGGGATCATTGTAGAACTTCTCAAAAACAAAACACTTTCAGAAAAGGATTCCATTTCTTACTTTTGTTTGGAAGATTACCTTTGGGATCCTAGCCACAGGGCCTCCAATATTGAAAGTCTGGAAGATATTCTTCTGCCCTCTAGAGCAGATACTGAGGAATCCATGAGTTCACTGGTCAGTTATGCTCCTCCTTCAGTCCTTTTCCCTACAGAGAATATAAAATCTCAGTGTCGTCTGCCTCTTTTGTTATTATTTAAAAAAAAAAATTCTACCTAGCATCTATGTAGCATTTTAAGATTTATAAAGCATGTTACAAACTGCCTTCTCATTTGATCCTCATAATAGTCCTGGGAGCTAAGTGCTGCTATTATCTCTGCCTTATATTTTACAGATGAGGAAACTGAGGCAGGGGTTAAACGAATTACCCAGGACCTAACAAGTATCTGAGGTTGGATCTGAACACAAGTCTTGCCAACCCTAGCTCCAGCACTCTAGTAACTTTGCCAGATAACGCCCTCTACTCATTTGGAAGATGTTTCACTGTCAAAGGATTCTGTCACTCCCTAAATGACCTTGGGAAAATCACTGAATTTCTGTAGTAATTAGTTACCTCATCTGTAAAATAAGGGGATTGATCTCAATGACCTGTAAGGTTTCTTCCAGCTCTAAATCTATAATCCTAATACCCCCAATTTTGGAGACTACAATTTAAGATATGGGTGACAGAGGGGAATTCCATAGCGAGATAATCAAAGCTTTTAAAAAAGAGGGGGGAAGCTGCATATCCCTGGGAAAGTCATTTAACTCTGATTGCTGAGAGAGAGAATGAGAGAGAGAGAGAGAGAGAGAGAGAGAAGCTTCCATATACTCATGGAATATCTTCTCTTAAAGAAGCTTTTCAGGTACTAAAATTTCTTACCTAGGAAAACTTATGAAAGAAAAAGACAAGTGGTATTTAATATACTGCTCTGGAAAATATTGCAAACAGGGATTTCTTGAGGGAGTTTTACTATATTTCAGTTTTCTTTTTTTTCTTGGATATTTTCCTACTCTCTAAGGCCCTTTCTAGTTCTCAAGTTCTATGATTTAATGCCTTTATGTCTGCTCATCATTATCAGTGTACTCTCGGTCAACAGGAAATAAAAGGGATTAACTGTGCATAAGGATGTGCAAAGATTAATTTGAAGGGTACTGGATATTACATTACAAGTTGACCCAATTCCTTTCCTTTTTATGATAGTAGAACTATATTTTCATTTGTAGAATAGCTTTCCCAGAAAAGGGGACAATGATGAGATTGTAGCTGCAGAATGTTAAGAGACTGGAGTTAGAATATAGTTATATCAGCTAGGTGGTATGATAGATAGAGTGGAATTCAGGAATGTCAGGAAGATGGGTTCAAATCTGGCCTCAGACACTAATTAGTTGTATGACAGTAGGCAAGTCACTTAACTTTTATCTGCCTTAATTTCCTTATCTGTAAAATGAGGATAATAATAGCCCTTTAAGGATTGCTATGAGTATTGTCAGGATAAGAAAATATTACAAGGGCAGTTATTGCATTACACTAGTCTTTATAAACTGTATTAAAACACAGTAAACATTGATATATGCAAAGTGAAAAACAATCTAAGCCCTGTGTATATTTAAGTAAAAATATTTCTCAGGAAGAGCTATCACTTAAAATACTGAACTGAAAAACCTATTGTTAAATTCTTTTTACATATCTGCAATTTGGTTTGTCATCCCATGAAATAACAGTATGTCCTTTGACTAAGATGCAGTCAGCCTCTGCCTCTGGAGGTGAATGTTGAGAACACTTGTTTTCCAGGGCCATTTTGTATCTCTTGAACAATTTATCAATAAATAATTCTGACTGAGTGAAAAAAATGCTTTGCAGGACATAAGGCACAACATATATGCTCACTGCTCTGATAATGATGGTGGCAACGACGACAAGGAAGAGGAGAAAAAAGAGCTCCATCTCAAGAGAAAAGGCAATTTTCACATTTATCTTTTGTTCTAATAGTCTCTACTCAAGTACCGGATAGAGAAAACTGCTGCAGTTGGTACCCAAACTCCAACCCTGTCATTGGAGAATAAGACTGAGCATTTCTATCAGAATCGTTCTTATCTTTTACACTCCTCTTATCACTTCCCACTCTAGTCAACTTAACCTATTTATCATTTTTCTTAGATGACTCAGCAGCTTTGACAAAGTTGTAACTGGAATGACCTGGCCATCATCAGTCTTCTTGACTTTTGTCTTGCCACTGGACTTCAATGGCTCTGGAAGAAACAATGAGGCTGATGACTTTGCTTAGCTCTGCCTCACTTTAATCCAGTTCATGCTCAAGTCAAGACATCACCCTTGATGTCACTGGTTCTCTTCAAAAATGAAGGATCAACAACAAGTGAGATGAAATTGCTAGGTATTTGTCTCAGTATACTGGTTTAAGGGACTTTCAATTGCATAGAAACAATAGAATTTTGCACCAAGATAGAAATGAAAATGTGTGAAAATAGGAAAGTTCAAGATGGTAGGCTACGAGTGAGCTTCTTTTCCATCCTCCTTTGCTCCCTACTCTCCACATCCAGTTAAGGTCCTTGGCATGTGGTACTTGCCCACAGTGAATGATTCTGAGTTACAGCTCTGCCTACAGACTCTGTATTTGCCAAATCTTGAAACTGGTTATTGCTCCTATAAGAATCTGAGTTTTAAAGTCTTCCTGTTACCGCCTTATTCCTGTTGTCTTTCCTCCTTACTTGGATTCAGATTTGACTGACAACTTCTGGCAACTTCTTTAATTTCAGTCTTTCCCTAGCCTGGTTCTTTCAGTACAGCAGATTATGGCTTCCATTTTGTCTTTGTGTTTTGCTGCATCTATGTGACTGAAAATTGGTCCTACTTTTTAGCATTAGAGAGCACTGCCTGCCCTTGTGATATCTTAGGAATACTGTGAGTTACACATCAAGTTTGTTGATTATGAAAATAATAATAATAATAATAATAGCTAATATTTATATTGTATGTACTGTATGCCAGGGACTGTGCTAAACACTTTAAAGTTATTGTCTCATTCAATCCTCATAACAACTCTGGAATCTAGGTGCTATTATTACCCCCATTTTACAGATGAGGAAACTGTGGCAAATAGGTTAATTGACTTGCCCAGGGTCACACAGTTATTAAGTGTCTGAGGCTAGATTTGCACTGAGATTTTTCTGACTCCAGACCAATGCTCTATCCACTGTACCTCCTAGCTGAAAAAAGAGCAGAATGTTGAAAGAGGGAAAATGAGCAGAGGGTGATTTATCTATAGCAGGGATTTGTAATATGGGTTCCATGATTTTTTAAATAAAATTGATAATAGTATTTCAGTATGTTCGTTTTCCTTTGTAATTCCATGTATTTTATTATATGAATTTGAAAACATCATTCTGACCACTACCAGGTCTGTATTTCAAAGAGATCAAAGAAAAAGGAAAAAGAACCTATTTGTACAAAAATATTTCCAGCAGTTTTTTGTGGTAGCAAAGAATTAGAAATTCAGGGAATACCCATCAGCTGGGGAATGGCTGAACAAGTTGTGGGATAGTATTATGATGTAATATCATTGTGCTATAAGAAATGAGGACTAGGATGGTTTTAGAAAAACCTGAGAAGACACATATGAACTGATGCAGAGTGAGATGAGCAGAACCAGGAGAACATTGTATACAATATCAGAAATTGTGTGCTATGATCAGCTGTGAATGACTTGGCTATTCTGATCAATGCAATTATCTAACACACTTCTGAAGGAATTAAGATGCTATTTGCTTCCAGAGAGAGCCGATGGAGTCTGAGTACAGATTGAAACAATTTTTTCATTTTGTTTTTCTTGCTTTTTTTTGCATCATGGCTAATATGGAAATATGTTTTGCTTGATTTCACATGCTCTTTAATGCTCTCCTGCCTACAAATGGAAAATGTAGCTTGGAAACTTCTAGCATATGAAATATATCTATGGTTGTTGTAGCAAGCTAAATGAGTTAAAAACCAGAATGAATGCCTGATCCTAATCACCCTTACATTTTCTTCCCCATGTTCAGTATTTCTGAATTCCAAGTTTCTCTATCTTACTAGTCCCAAACCCAGGAGCACATAAGTGGTGAGGACAGGCAGGTTTTCATTTTTATCTGTGTATGCCCAGAGCCTAGCAGATTCCCTTGCATGTAAGTCCTTAAAAAATGTTTATTGAATTAAATTGGATTGACTTCCCAGTCAAATTCTTGAGTATTGACTTTTGTACCATCCATTTCCCTCTTTACAGATTGTTGTCAAACAGTTCTTGGACTGATCGGGCTGTGCTTTACCTTCTAGATAATTTGGTTGACATCTCCTTGTGATAATTAGCAGTACGGGTGACCAGGTTCTCTCACTCACCCCCAAAGAGTTGGTAATAGTTCTCAACTATGTAATTAAATATCTTGAGTCTACCCTTTTCCCTAAATCCAGCTCATAGAAAACCTGAGTACAATTTCTAATTGCTGTTATTTTTCAAAGTTTATTCAGATATGAGGTGTTTGGGGGCTGTTTTAACTTTAAAAAGATCTCATTTTATAGGTACATCCTATATTCTATGGATAGAAGCAGGCCCTTAATATTTATCTATTAAATGAGAGTATAGGTGAAAACTGTAGTAAATTGTTCCTTTGATGGGGAATCTTAGAGTCAATCTTTTAAGTATTTGTACCTTGAAGCATATTTATGATGATTTCATGCTATGTTTGTCCCTGAGATGATGTATGTCTTTTCCCATTTTCCATTTGGTGATGAGCTACATACAGACTTTCTTGGGGCTAGCTAATATATTTTAAGGCTGAATATAAGTGATCAGCTTAGTTTTCAGGAGAATCATTTTGAGAAAACGTGGCCTAAAAGCTTCATATGTGCCATAAAGCAAGCATATAGAAAAATCAACAGTATTGATAATACACTTAGAGATAATTTTAAGTCCTTGTAAGGCCTAAAATGATATTAAAATGTAGACATAGGACAATTGGTCTAACAAATCAGCAAAAGAAAAAAATGTTGTCATGACAACAAATTAATGGGGGGGGGGAATTTGAGGGGAACATTATGTTCTTTTGCCAATGACATTAGTGAATTCTGACTAGTATCTTTGTTTCAGTTGGCTGTCCTTAATTTAGGATATTGCTTAAATAGTCCATGACATAATGTAATGAATTAAAATAAATTGTGCAGCTGCAAAGGCAGGGGGAAGGAAGGGAAGACATTCCTTAACAGAGTCTGAATAATATTAAGTGTAGTAAAAACTCATGTCATTGACGTAGTGACATCCCAGTTATATAGCACTTGGGCATCTATCATTCTCACTTCTTCAGAATAGCCATAAACACAAGGGGAAAGGTAGAAACAAGGATGGAGGCAGAAAGAGGTGGAAGGGCTACCAAGGAGGCAGGAAATAGATTTAGTGACAAGATAAAAGAGGAGAGATGTTCATGAGAGGACAGAAACCCTCAAGGTAGCATTGGAGATAGTCTAAAGAACAGTGCATTTCAGTATGGGGAATTTTCCACTATAGATTCACTCCAATGTCTTCCACTTCTATATAGCAGAAGAAAAGAAGTACTGAATTTTGTGTCAGATGGCCTGGGTTTGAAACTCAACTTCTGCTACTTACTACCTGTGACCTTGAAAAACTTTACATCCCTAATGTGAACATCAGTTTTACATCTATAAAATGAGAGAGTTGAACTGGAAGGAATATTTAAGAATTTGGGGAATTTTTTCAGTTCTAAATCCTACTAATTAATGTTTACAATAACAATGCTGAAGCATCATACTATATTTACTAAGGCAGGGAAGTATGTGATACATTCAGAAAGATAGTCATCAAATAAGGGTTTAAATAAATTCCATACGCAATTTTCTCTTTAGATTGCTAGAAAATTTATTTATTCACAACATTCCACTATTTGAGATAACTAAGTTATTTCTGTGCTGTCTCAGTCAGCTCTAATATTCTGGAAGTCTGTGATTCATATTCAGCCTGGGATCTACTATAATCTTTGGTGATTTTTTTTTTCTTTTCTACTCATGCTTACCCAATCACTTCCCATCTTTTTTCCCCAACTCGTTCTGAGTTTGAAGTTACAAGAATTAGATTCATATCTCAGCTTTGCTACATACTCTCTATTTGACCTTGCAAAATCACTTGCCTTCTGTGAGCCTCAGTTTACATATCTATAAAATGAAAGAGTGGTGGCTTAGATGACCCCTAATATCACAAAACAGAGGGAACTAGATGGTACAATGAATAGAGTACTGAGCCTCGAGACTCATTTTTGTAAGTTCAAATTTGGTCTTAGACACTTAATAGCTGGATGACCCTGGAAATGTCACTTAACCTTGTTTGCCTCAGTTTCCTCATCTGTAAAATAAACTAGAGAAGGACGTGACAAACATTTCTGTATCTTTGCCAAGAAAACCCCACATGGAGTCATGAAAAGTCAGATATGATTGAACAAAACACCACAGAATAATCAGATCATAGTTTTAAGGTTGGAAGGAGCCCCATCCTCTTCATTTTGCACATAAGTACCTGAGGCCCAGGGAGATTCAATGACTTGCCCAAATTCACAAAGGTAGCAAGTGTCAGGGATGGGATTCGAACAGTTTCACTGACTCCAGAACCAATTCTTTTTGGGTGATAAAAAGTTCTAAGTCTAGGAGCTTATGGACAATTATGTTTTGAGTACTTGCTATGATTAAAGTACTGCCTCAGTTTGTCTGGGGAATGTAGTATAAACCACAAGGAGATTATGGTCCAGTTTGCTTTATAATATAGTACAGTCTTCCTCTTTAAATATACTATCTTTCACTTGACTAAGTAAAATTTCACTCTATGTGATGAACCATTTCACCAATTTATATATTTTTCCTAACTTCTGATGTCTACATGACTATTTCACATTTTATCCATTGATTTAAGTAGCAAACTATCATATCATTGATGTCAGTGATAAAAATAGAAAATAATGCCTTACTCACGAGAAAACCCTTTGGAATGCTTCTAGATTTACTCTGCTAACTCGTCACTGAGTAACAATTAACTATGCTTTGTATGATGATTCTTCACTGGGTATAGATTTTGTTTTTATATAGGTTTCTGTACAAGCCTTAGATAGTTAAGCAATCGAAATTGGCTGCCTGCTTCTCATGGTTCTTCGTAGGACTTATAACTGGATAAACCTGTTAATCATTAATTTCCAGTATCTTCGACAAGTTTCACTGTTACTATTGACTTTATATTCTGTGCCTGCAGATACATTGTCTGAGACATGGACAGAGGCCATCTCTTCCCAGGGCAGAGATAGCCTGGGCTAGATATTGGGGCCAACTGAGACAAACAGGTTTGAGCTAAATTCTCAGATGGAGTCAGAGGTGCTCTGTTCCAGTTGGAATGGACCAAAAGTATCTTCATTGTTGGTTCATCAACCAAAGTTTTTGTCTCATGGGGAAGACTGTTGAAAGAGTAACAGATCATAGAGGGAACCATGAGTGTGAGTATGAGAAGAAAATCTGTTAACAGTGGCAAAAACCTCAGTGCTCACTCAACTCTGAACTATTTCAGTGACTATCAGAAAGTCAATTCACTTCTCTAGGACGTTTTCTCAATGCTGTCAAAGAAAGAGGTGGACTAAATGATCAGTCTCTTCTACTTCTGGAATTCTTTGGGGCTATATATTTGTTAAATAGATACATGTATATATATTTGTGCGTGCATCTCTATGTGTGTATATACATGTGTGTTGATTATATGTACAGGGCATCCCAAAAGTCTTAGTACAGTTTTAAATTTATTAAAATACATGTGTGTGGATATACATACACACATACATATATGTTTATATACACCTATACACACATATAGGTATATATGTATACAGGGTGTCCCCAAAATTTTAATGCAGTTTAAAGCTTATGTATGTACACATCTATGTATAAATGTACATATATACATGCATATATCTATAAATGACTTGTAAACGCAGTTCCATATATATTTTTATACGTAGACCACATGTATATTTAGTTGTAGACTTTGGGGGTACTCTCTCCATATATATGCATATATATGAGACAGATTAAATAAATCTTTCTATATTTATGTATATACATGTATGTATATATATGTATATATACATATATATGCCCACCATGTTTTTTACTTTATCTCCATATATACACATATATAGAGTTGCATGTAGACATATGTATGTATTCAAAGAGGGAGATTTTTTCAACAAGTCATTGCCTACTTTGTAGTGGCGTTCTATTAAGAATACTTACAGGCGCAGACATCATTTTTACACAGGAGACTCTCATATCTACATACTCAGCTCCAATTTCTGTCCTGAATTCCAGTTCTACAATTTTCACAAATTCAGCTTTCACAAAGCAGAACTCATTATCTTCTCCCCATTCTCTCTTTCTGTTGAGACCATCTTCCCATTCATTTTTGTTCTTAGGCTCGGAGTTATCCTCGAGTTTTCTCTTTCTCCTACAACCTCCAAATCTACTTAGTTGCCAAGTGTTGTGGATCATATTTTCATGACATCTCTTGTCCCCTTCTCTTCACTTACCAAATTATTCTACACCTTCCTTATTCCCTGCCTTAATTTACTGTAATAGCCCATTCAGTACTGCTGTCTCTCCTCTTCAAACTTCTCCTCCACACAGCCGACAAAAATAATGTCCCTGAGCCCCAGGTCTGACCATGTCACTGATGTGCTCAAAATCCTTGAGTGGTTCCCCCTTGCCTCTAGGATAAAATATGTACTCCTTAGCCAGGCTTCTAATTTACTTCATAATCTGACTCTGACCTACCTTTCCAGCCTTATTCCTTGGTATTCTAGTTCATGAACTCTATGTTCCAGCCAAGTTAGGCTAACAGCTATTCCTGGAATTTGGTGTTACAACTCTTTCCTCTGTGTATTTGTTATTTCTCATGACTAAAATTCATTCCCTTCTCCCTGCTTGGAATACTTGTCTTCTTCGGTGCTTGCCTCAGGTGAATCTTCCTTGTTCCACTTCATCCAGTAAAGTGTAATCTCATTAAGTACAGGTATTATTTTGTTTTCATTTTGTTTCTATTTTTGTATGCCTTTCATGTAGTGGTTTTTTAAAAATAAATGTTATTAATATTTTTATTAATATAATATATTTAATATGTAACATAGATATAATATTACTAAGTGTTTGACAAATATTGAGATGAAGTTATGGGAGAAAAATCACAAGACACCATTGTTGGAAAGTATTCCAGAGGTCATCAAACCCAACCTACAGATGAACAGAAATCACTTACATAGCATCTCTACAATATATAGCTTTCATATCTGCAACATACAGCCTTCAGTGAAGTCAATCAAGCTTTTTTAAGCCCCAGGTATTGTTTATTGTTTTTTTGTTCAGTTGAATAATTCTAGTGATGGAGAATCCCTACCTGTTAAGGCAGCTCATTCTACTTTGTCTTGGTTCTGCCTATTAGGAAAGTTTTCTTTACATCAGGCTAAAAATCTCCTCTTTGTACCTTCTGGTTATTATTCCTAGTCGGATCCACTGGGTTAAATAGAAAAAGACTACTCCTTTCATATGGCAGCGCTGAATACTTGAAAACAATTGTCACATCCTCCCTAAATCTGCATTCTGCTGCCTAAAAATCCCCAGTTGACTTCAACCATTCTCTTTTTGGCATGCTTTCATGCTTTCATCTGACTCCTTAGTCACATTCTTTCATTTGTCGTTAGTTTTATCTTTTCTGCTTGTCCGGAGTCTTCCTAAGATGTGGCACCTAGAATTGAGCACTATATTTCAGATGTGCTGTGTCCCAGGGTGTAGTACAATGGGATCTTCATGTCCCTCCTTTTTTGGATGCTAAACATTTACTCAAGAATACCAACCAATCCGAAACATTTTGGATTAAACCATATTTTGTGCCAGGCTCTAGAGATGCAAAGACCAAAAAATGAAACAGTTCCTGTCTTCAAGAGACTTATATTCAACGGGGGCAGGGTAAGGATGGGGGATTAGGAGAGACAATATGTACTATGTAAGTACATCCAAAACATATACTTATTTTGTATAAGGGGGGAATCAGGAAAGAGGTAGCTATTGAGCTGTTCTTTGAAGGAAACACACACACTTATAGTATGTATGTACAATACAGTCAATATATTGTACTGTACAACATGTATAGTACAATACAGACAAGAGCTAGATATTTCATGGGGAAGTTACTAGCTGATAAAGGAGATCAGGAAAGACCTTAATAGAAGATCATTGGCTCATAAATTCAGAGCTGGAAGGAATCTACAATCAGAGATTTTTTAGTTAAAGTACCTTAGGGACTGAATCCAGTCACTCTTCTACCAACCCTATTTTACAGATGAATAATCTGAAAAACAGAGACATTAAATTATTTACCTAAGATCCCACAGCCAGTAAATGTCTGAGGTGGGATCTGAATCCAGATCTTCCTGATTTCAATTCCAGCACTCTATCCATTGCTTCACATGGTCAACTAGTCCAATGCACTCATTTTACAGGTGAAGGAGCTGAGGTCAAGGGTGATTGTGACCTCCCCAAGGTCACACAGGTGGTAAATGTCAGAGGTAGGATTTGATCTCAGGTCTTTTCACTTTAAAGATATTCTTTTCACGATCTCTTTTTGGCTGATGTCATCTTGTTGATATTAATTGAGTTGCAGTCCACTAAAACTTCTATATTTTTTCACATAAAATGTTGTTGTATATTCATGTCTCTGATAGCATCTACTTATGTAACTGCTCTTTTAAACCTAAATGTAGGATTTTACATTTGTCTCTGTTATACTTCCTTTTCTTGGGCCTCACCCATTGTTCTAAGCGGTCAAGACTATGTTTCATTTCATTTCTGTCCTCTAATGTATTAGCTATCCCTCCAAACTATGGAGTATTTGCAAATTTAACCCATTTGCTTTCTCTGACTCCATCCAAGTTATTGATTAAAAAATGTTGAATTAAATGGGGCAAGGGACAAGTTCCTAGGCCCCAAAACTGAAAACATCCTTCCAAATTCTATTTAATAAAACAAAATTTCACATTGGATTAAGTACCTGTTGTGGGCAAAGCAACTTAAAGTCTAGTAGGCAGATAAACGGTAACACAGATAATTATAAAAACACGTTAATATGTGACAAATACATTAGAGGGGTGAAAAACAAAGTGTTAATATGAGATCTGAGGCCACTATGGACAGGAGGACAAAGTCAATGGGAGTAGCATTTCTTTTTATAGTCTGCTTTTCTGTGCTAGCCAGGACCCTAGATTAGATTAGATCAGGAGGGAGAAATAGCATATATAATGTTGATAGCATTGTGTTGGCCCAGGAGACTGCAGCTTCCTACCTTGAAAGAAATATTGCTAGCAGATTAAATCATTTTACCATTCAGGAGGGACCTTCTGTTTCTGTGTTATAAGCAGCATCCAGACTCAGCTTCTCAGCCCTTAACAGGAGGCTTATTGAAAGGAAGACCAGAAGAAAACAGTGGGAAAAAAAAGCTACGTAGTTGAGAGACCATTTTATCAACCAGAGTGGAGTCAACATCAAGGTCTTTTGAAGGAGAAGAGTAACCTAGTGTATGTGCCCTGTTTCAGCTGAGCAGAGGGAAAGGCAAACAGCTTTTAAAGGCCAAAGTCACAGGTATTTTTAAGCCCTTTCCCATGGGGAATTTGGTGGGATATAGGTTTTAAATTCTCTAAAAGTATAGTGGCAAAGGGCAGCATTTGAGACTTTGAAAATAGGTAACATTTATCTCCTCATGTGATGATTTTTTTAAGCACTGGGACATTATCAAATCCTCTTAAAGGAAAGAAATTCCCTAGGATCAAGACCTGTTCTGACACTGAGAGTGTTAATAGCTACCTAGACAAAACCATGAAGCAGAGTTTACGTCTTATCTGTGAGGGTGGTATTTTTAATTGTTGTGACATCAGACAGGAGACTATCTAGGTGGACTGCTTTGTCAGACAGAGTTGACTTGTTTTCAGTGAAGGGCACGTGAAGTCTAAGGCATTAATATAAAAATCAGAACCAACTTCCCACAGAACTTAGAAAATTCTCTTGCCTTTAGGATTCGTCATAACATGATCAGGATATCCCATGACTTTCAGAACATAACATCATCCTGGCTCATTTTGACATTTTAGTTTTCTTTCCAAGAGAGGTACTAGTATCTATCTCTAAACCACTGGTAGTACATGTGGGAGAGAAGATGTGTAGGATAAAGGGGTAGATCTATTCAAAATATAAGGAATGTATGAGGGGCTGTACGCTCTCTGCAAGGAAGTGTGTTAGAGTCAGCTAGTTGATTGTTAAATTTTTAGTGTGAACATTTATACCTTGAAAATAGGAAAACACTAAAATCAGGGCTTGATTTTATTTTTGTTAATTGTCTAGACTTAAGAAAGTGTTAATAATGCAGATAAACCTACAAAATATGACATAAAAACAGTTTTTTCTATAAACATTTGCCAATACACCCCTGCCTCTGCCTCTTAGAATTATTTCAAGGGTCATTTTAAGCACCACATCATGCATGAGACCTTTCCTGAGCCTCTCAGATATGAATTCCTTCCCCATCAAACTCCAAGCAAAAGAAAATCCTCAGAAGAGTTAAGCCAAAGAATCTCCCAAAGTAATTTCTGGGTGGTATAGTGAGGAGAACATTGGGTGTGGAGTCAAGAGTACTGGGGTCAAAATACTGTAGCCACTTCCTAACTGGGTGATCTCCCAGAAGTCTGGGAATGCCACACAATCTCAAATTCCTCATATGAAAAGTGATCTGAAAGTAGGTTTCCTTTAACTCTGAAGCTATGATCCTTAGAACTATACCTGCCACTTCTTTACTGGTTTTTAAAAGAAAGAAAAACTGAACTTTTTATTTGAAAGGAAATGTTAATATCATCCACTGTATTTAATGTAAGTCTTGTTGTTCATTAACATGATCTTCCTCTACATCGTTGTGGGTCATCCGTGGGTCTTTCACTTGGCATAACTTCAAATAGTTATTGCTATATTTCTTGGTGTTCTTCATATTCATTATTCTTTAGTGCTCCGTAACACTCTATTACATTCACATATAGCGATTTACTCAGTCATTCCCCAATCGTGGCTCACATAGTTTGTTTGACTGCTTATTTCCAAAGATTCTACCCTCAGGGAAGGTCATAGGGAAGGATATCTTAATAAAGATTCTTTCAAGTACTTTTGAGAAGGAAACAAATAGCTTGGGCAGATGATGTTGCTTCTTTTTTGCCCTTAAAATGTTTTCTGCTTGACTCTGAGGGTTTTATTAATAAAGAAAAATATTATATTCCATAGAGGCATGACTTCTGTCCAAGCAGCTACTGTGGTATCTGGGAGGACACAAAAGGTGGGAGCCTCCAGGGCTCATTGTGTGGTTATTTCTGGAGGCAGTGAGAAGGAGTCAAGAAGTTTGCAAGATTTTGCTTAGAATCCAGAATTTAAACTAATACCACTGCATAAGCACAATTGCTAATTTTCTGTACTCACCAAAGGAAATTAAAATAATAATAATGATGATAATAACCACATTTGTATGGTACTTTATAGTTAGTTCCTTAATATTTTACATAATATTTCATTTCATTTTGGGGCTGACTCTGTGAGATAGTTATTGCAAACATTATGACCTCTGTTTTAAAGAAGAAGAAACTGTGGTTGGTTTTCCCAAGGTCCTAGGGCAAGCAGATCTTCTGACTTCATGTTCAGTGTTCTTCCCACTACAATGTACTGCTTATTCTAGAATGTGGCAATAGATATCCCTTGGAATATGAAATTCTTGTCTATGTTCCAGTTAGAGAAGAGGTTATATTCATAACTTCTCCTTGCATGATTACACAGTCTATTTATTGGATGGAATGAAGACCTTTATAAGGTCTTATTTTAAACATTTAATTAGCCCTGTTTCACCTGTCTGGGCTTCCTGCCACCTCTCCCTCCCCTTCTCTCTTCTAGAACACAAAGGTGGGCTTTCATTTGCCTCTTTACTAGTAGCAGTGGCTTTGTACATCTTAATTCTTAGCTCTTCAAGGTCATAGATCAAGCGATTTGACAGGCTAAATACAGGGCACACTGGATATCCAAAGGGTTCTTTGGCTTCTTATATTGCCCATCCCGAGGCAGTGTACCATATATCTAGTTGTAGTTCTGCTTTACACCATATTTTAGTGTGCAAAAAAAATCTCATTAATTTAGATCCTTGTAATTTAGAATCCAGAGAGGAGATGGGTCTGAAGGTTAACTTTGTAGTCCATTTTTTAAGAGAGTTAAAGCAAGATAATAATGGAAACAAGCTATTGGGAGTGTGTTGAAGCATTTTTATAGAGAAAATTTCAAACCATTTAGAGTAATAATGGTTGATGTTTATACAAATCAGTTTGTATATGGTATCTCAATTTGATAGCAACCATTTACAAAAGAACAATTGATATGCTAATTACAAATCATTATTATCCCCGCTATAAGAATTTTAAAAAGTGCTTTGACAGTATAAATATTCTAATACTTCAGTGCATCTATAATCTCACCCATGTGGTATTCACTTCAGTGATACAGATTACAAAGAATCCATGTCTATTCGTCTTGTTGCACTCTTAAATCCTTTATAAATGTAGTGGAGGCAGCTTGGCATCACTGAAGGGAATATCCACATTGATGAGATGGCATCACCTCTGCTTCTGACATATACTGAGTTTGTGATGTTGGCAAGTGACTTAGCTTCTTAATGCCCCTGGCAACTCCTTAAGACTATAATTTGCAAAGATGTACCAGTCTATATTGGTAGAGAGAATTCCCTCATTAGAATTTTTTTATACTAATGAATTCACAGGTCAGGTACAAAATAAATGCAAGTTATTATGTTGTAATATAATTGGGGAAATTGATCAGGATATCCCCATTCAGTTCAGTTTTGTGAAATTAGAGGACTGGTGGAAGGATCCACCATGACTCTTGTGGCTCTTTGAAAAGCAAGCTACACTCTCCAAGGAGAGAGGTGAAACCGCAAGCAGCTCTGAGAAATATGAGTTCTGTGAGTGGTTGTGGAGAGGAAAAGGCTTAAAGATCTAGATGAGCAGCCTGATGCTCAAGAGGATCACTATGAGGATATTATGAAAAGGGAAAAGATACCAAGGCCCTGAGGTACCAGAGGTATGAGTTTCCTGAATGACATGTATGCACTATATTTGTGTCTACTAATATACCTACTACTTCCACTGACATGTTGTGCATTTGTGGAAGAGTACACCAGTACACAGGTGGATTGTTTCCTTATAATTGATCACACTAAACCATATCATAAATACCTTTGATTTGAGCTTCCTCTCTCAACAGTGACTATTAAACGTAAGCACACTAGAGGGGTCTCATGAGGTATAGCTTTAGAGCCACATAATATCTTGAACCAGAGGTAGCCAAACCCTGGGGAACCTAACTTGCAAGTATGTTTGGGTGGGGGAGAGGGATAGCTTTGAGGGGACACTACAATAATCTTATCAACCATAATAACTAAGAAAATTCTCTAGGGATTTCTGCTCCCTAGTGCTTTATTAAACTAGTCCAAGTTACTACATGTAGTAACTGGTGAGAGCATGAAGTTAATAAATAGGAAGTAATAATATAACATTTTTAAAGAAAAATATCTTTTAATAATTACTATTTATGCATTATTATAATTGGTCGAATTTTATTGTAGCACTATTTTTACCATAGTGAAATACCAGTTATTATAGTTTCCGATAAGTCAGTAACTAGTTATTCAGTTCAGGTCTTTTTGCTGCTTCACCTTCACCTTGCTGTAGGCCTTTTGGTGAATTCACAGCTCATTAGCTTCTGTGGCAGAGAAAGGTAGAGAAGGTGAAACTCAAAGTAAAAAAAACCAACAAAACAAAACAAAAAACATTATTGCATGTAGCTTTATTTAGATTTAGAACTGGAAGGGACCTTAGAAATCAGCTAGTCTAACTCCTTCATTTTATAGGTAAGAAAACTGATCCCTACAGAGAGTAAAGTAAGCTCTCCAAGGCTGTACACGTAGTAAATAGGAGAGCGATTTAGACCAACTTCTTATGACTCAAAATTCAGTGCTCCTTTGTACTACACTATTCTTTTTAGCAAAGAGACAAGTTCAAAACTAATAGTCAAATTGCATATTTTGGATTATTGGACATATGTAATGTTAATTCTGAGATTAGGGGAGATTTGTTTTATAGGAAGGCCCACATCTTTTGTTAATTTCTAATGAGGCGTTGGTTCTCAAAGGTTGTGATACCTTCTGACTCTGAAAAGTATATATACTCTGAGGTGAAGTTTTGTTTTGGGGCTTACTCAAAGTGTTTGTTTGGCCAGATAAGTCTCTGTTTAGCCCCTAAGGATCCCCATCTCTCCCGCCAGCTTTGAAAACCCAGATGTTGGTACTTCTCTGATAACTATGTACGTGTGGTCAGACAGTTGGATATGTCTGTGGATCTGTGATATATGTGTTGTTCATGGTCAGATAGTTGGAAGCCCTGTATTCCCCTCTCAACAATGACTATTAAAGGTAAACACTAGTGGGGTCTCATGAGGTATAGTTTTAGAGCCACATAATATCTTGAACCAGAGGTAGCCATAACCTGGGGAACCTTACTTCCAAGTATGTTTGGGTGGGGGGGGTAACTATGGTAACTATGTAGATACGGTCAGACAGTTGGATCTGTCTGTTGATCTGTGACATATGTGTTGCTCATGGTCAGACAGTTGGAAACCCTGTCTGTTGGTCTTCTGTTTATAATTTCTGTTTGTGTTTTTTCTGAAGTTCAGAGTGCTGACTTTTCCCCCTGAACTAAGTGAAGGATATATATGCTTGATTAAAGTGATTGTTGACCCCTCAAAAGTTGCTTTCCTTTTAGAAAAGCAGACCTAAGAACTTATACAGGCCCTCCTGTGTATGTCAGGGTCCTGGCTGATACAACATATTATCCATCTACTTGCTGCTTTCCATTAAAAAGGACAGTTGATATTTCACAGTATCTTCCTTCTTTATGAGAAACAATGAGGAATAGTAGATAAAATGTTGGACATGGTTCCAACGCCACCTCTGACACATCTAGCTTTGAGGGGGTACTAGAATAATATTATTAGTCATGATAACTAAGTAGATTCTCTAAGGATTTCTGCTTTTTAACACTTTATTAAACTTGTTCGAATGACTACATATAGTAAGAGTATGAAGTAATAAAGAGGAAGAATATCACATTTCTTTAAAAATAGCCTTTAATATATATTATTTATGCATTTATTCTAATTAGCTATTATGGAGTTAGAGTGGTGGTATATTCTATTTTTCAAATATTAGAACCAATGTCTATACATCTTTATGGTTTTTTATCTGCCCCTTGGTAGGGAAAAATGGAAGTTAGGCAGTGACTGAGTAGAGATCCAAATTCCCACCAGCACACAAGAGCTACAAGGACAGCAACAAGAAATTATTAAGTGCCTGCTGAGTGCAAAGCCCTGTGTGCTGCTCCTCCCAAAGGACATTCATCTCCTACTTCTTGCCTTTTCACTGGTTGTCTCCCATGCCTGGAATACTGCCTCTCCTCCCCTCTGACTCAGTTTCCCCAATTTCTTTCAAGATTCAGCTCAAACCCTCCCTTCTACAGAAAAGCCTTTCCCAGATACTGTCAAGCTGCTAATGCTTTCCATATGAAATCACATTCCCAGCTTCACTATACATATTACAAATGTATGTAGTTAGTTTATATAGAGTCTCCCCCATCCATTATAATGGGAGCTCCAGGAAGCCAGCATTTATTTAATCCAGCGCCTGGTATCAGGTAAGCCATTTAATCAATACTTGACAGCCCTCTGAATGCTACAGAAACAGAAACAAAACAGAAAACAGCCCCACCCTACAGGGACCTTGCAATGGCTAATTCTGAAATGAACATTAGACAGGACACACTGGTAGGTCAGTTTCAGCAGTCATGAGTAGTGTTCCATGGTATGAAATGTGGTATTCTCTTGGGGGAACTGTGTGGGGTCCAAGTTTACCAAAGGAAGATTATGGGCCACCATAGGCTAGGTGAACTGTATCTAGATCTTAGAACATGTAGCAATCATCTAATTTGGAACTAGGGAGTTTTCTCTCATAGTTACCTGAGAGAGCATTTAGTCCAAAAATCATTGTTTCTCTCTCCTTTCCCCTTCCTCCCTTCTCCCCCTCAATTAAGTAATAACCTCAAGATCATGTAGGGAATATGTATCAGAAGCAGGATTTAAACCTTAGTCTTCTGGCCCCAAGTCCAGTCCTTTTTTCCTGCTATGCCCTGATGTCCACCGATATATAACCTTCTGAATAAAATATCTGCTTTCCTCCTTACAAATATTTTACAAATACTGATTCATTTATTCTCACAACAATCTTGGGAAGTAGGTGCTATTATTATTCCCATTTTACAGATGAGAAACTTGAGGCAGACAGAGGTTAAGTGACTTGCCCAGGATGACACAGCTTTATCTGAGGCCATATAAAAATTTATATCTTCCTGACTCCAGGTCCAGCAAGGATCAGGCAGGAGTCACCCTGACTTGCGTTCAAGTTTAGAAACCAGGGATTTCTGGGGCTCAGAGGGTGCTAACCTAACTCATCAGAAAGTTCACCAAGATAATCAAGTTCCATGAACCAAGGTCAGACCTTTCACAACCTTAGCTTCCTCATTGGTAAAATGAGGAGTTTGGATTAGATAATGTCTAAGGTCCCTTCTAGCCCTAGAGCTGTGATCCTGTGATCCAATAAGAACTCTCTTCATGGTCCTGTTGGACCTCCCTTGGAAGTACCTTCATTTGTGATAGAACGTTTCCCCAGCTGTCCTGCTGATGACAGTGTCTTCTCTACCCATATTATGGGTTTTGGTTTTTTTTGCTTTTTATCATTTAAAACTTAGCATTTTCCTTTACTGAATTTATACAAAAATGAGACCTTGTTTGCCCTCAAAAATCATAGAATTTTTAGTGCTAAAAAGAATCTTACAGGTTACACTCTTTTGCTTAATAGGTAGGCAAAAAGCATTTATTAAGCCCTTACTGTATGCCAGGCACTGTGTTAAGCACTGGGGAATGTAAGTATGAGCAAAAAGAACAAGTCCCTGCCTTCAAGGAGCTTATATTCTAATGGAGAAAGACAACACATAAAAGGAGCTAAAAAGGAGAAGGAGGAGAAAGTACCCATACAAGTTGATGGTGGCAAAGCAAAGAGTCAGAATCACATGTGGGAGGGGAATGAAGCATGACTGCCTTAGACCCATTCCCAAAATAGAGACCAAAGAAGGAGTTCAACAATGGGAGAAGGGTTACTCCAGGGTGAGAAGACCCTAGGTACCAAAGGCAGCTGAAGCATGATGGATAAGTCCAGAGAAGCACAACCAGGCAGGGAAAATAGGTGAGTGGGGAAAAAGCAGCCCAGAGAACAGAGTATTCTGCACAGTTAAGAAATGTAGAATTGAGTTGAATCTTGTGACTTGCTTAAGCCAAGCTCTTTAAGAACTCAGTCAGAATTGGAACTTAGAACTTTGGTATCCCTGTGGTACCCCTCCCTCTATTATGCTGGGTAGGCTTCAATTTTACTAGACTACCTTCTTGCTTTATTCATATTAAGCTATTTATGGAAAAATTCCAAACTTAGGTGTGACACTTACAATTTGATTGGATAAAATAAATCTACTTTCCATGAAATGCAAATCAGAAAGCTTTTGACAGTAGTCTTTGAATAATGACAGTAAGTACCCGTCTTTTAACTTCTAACCTGTGATATGTGAACTTGTCTTCATTTGAGAAAGAGGTGACTCTGTTCATGATTTAGCTGTGCCTTGTATTTTATTATAACAAAATGAGATACATTATTGTACCTCTGGATGAATATGTTATGAGTGTGACATGTTTTATTATAAACAGTAGAAAAATGAGACTGGAGAAAAAAAGCCTCCATCCCCAAACCAACATCAGATTTCGTAAACATTTTCCCAAAATTTTGATTTTAAAGTAGCATGCTTTACTGGTAGTAATGCCTTTTAAATATTGTTCCATTGACAGCTTCTTTCCTACTTACAGACTGCAAATTAATTAGACAAATGCTTTCATTGGTATCAGCATAGGGAGAACTCAGTCAAAAGCCAGAAGACTGGCATTTAGTGTGGGATTGAGGTTAAAATGACAAAGAGGAAGAGATAGAAGGATAAGAGAAGGGCAAAGCAAAGGCATTTTTGTTTGCCTCTCAGTCAGAATTTCCTGGACATGAAGAAAATCTCTGGCAGTGCTGTGTAGAAATTTTTAGCATAACAAAATAGAGCAGGTCAATATTTGCACTGCCTATAGAGAATTCTTAGCATCCATGGAATTAACCCTGTCGTTATGAAGAAGAAACACAAAGGTGAAGCTTTGAGTATTGCTTTGGAAGCTTTCCTATTTGTTATGAATGCCTCTTTCTCCTATTTCCCGAAGATTGAATTTTTCCTGTGGGTTTTTTCTCCCTGAGAATCCCAGTTTTATCAACTGAAAAAGAAAGAATACTAATGCTGGTTCCCAAGGGTGACTTAATGGATATGGTATGGATAAATCCACATGACAATCCACTTTACACTATGGCACAGCTGGCATTCTATGCTCAGGGAGAGCTCGGGAATAAACTATCACAGAAATTGCATTGCTACAGAACGTAGGTCAGTACACGCTTCCATATGCTGTCCTGGAAATGACCCCCTCCTCTCTCTTGATTACTGGTAGTGGTGCCATACTTACTGGTGCCTCCTTTTGTAGTAGCTAAAGGTGATGGGGTCATTTAAAGGGCAGTTTGAGAGCATGCGCGTTGGACTTGGCCGAAAAGCGTTCTCCTACAGTTAAAATTCAGGAGCTTTAGTCAGCCATCAAACTCCAAAACAAAAACCTCCGGTTTTCAGTGATCCTTGCTTTTTTTGTGTTCAGTAACAGACAACTGAAGGCACAAAAATACATGATGTATGCTGTTTATTTGAGCAAGGCAGGATTCAAAGTATCCGGTACCTGCAGATAACCACATCTGTTGTGCAGTATGTGCATAGAATAAATGCACATTGGGGATCTGGAACTTTCAGTGAATACCTGTCGGATAGAAGAAGAAGGTTTCTTGCAGAAAGAAAAGGAAAAAAAGAGAGCAGTAACTATTCTGCTTCAAAAAGAAGGCGTCAGCCCATTGACTTGTTTAACATTGATCAAGCGTCAGCCACGTTTAGAAGGCAGTCCTTTACAGGTCCCCATGGAAGGGCCAGTACTTTTGGCCAGGTTTTACAAATGATGAAGTTAAAATTTGCTATATGGAGTCCACTTGGTTTGAGCATCTTTGAGTAACGATACGGACTGCAGATTTTCTCAAGTTTATGAGAAACTCAACTGATGAGATTCTATGTTTTAGAATCATACAACCTTTTCTACCAAGTCAGTCATGTTTTGAGGGATGAGATGCTTCCTCATTTTAGCAGTGCCTTTTAAACTCATATATTCAGATAGTCTTAGTATGACACAGGGTTATCTTTTTAATACTGGTATTCTTCTAAAGCATCCTTCTAAATCACAGAATACTACACTCTTTGAAGAATTATTTGTATGTGTGTATATGCATATATATATGTGTGTGTGTGTGTATACATACATATGTATATATATGTGTATATAGATATTCTTACAGTTTAGTTAGAAGAAATAAATCTAATTTCCATAAAATTCCATGTATATATGTATGTACATAAGTATATTGCCCACCACAACATAATGTAAAGCTTCTTGAGGGCAGGGGCTATCTCATTTCTGTGTTGTATCCCCAGTGCCAAGCATAGTGCTTAGCCCTAACCCAAAGTAAGTATTCACTAAATTCTGCAGATTGATTTATTGATTGAATTAAAAATGAGTATCACCCATAAGGTAATAGAGAGTCATATGATAGGTATAACCCGGCTGCAATACATAATGAATAAGGAGAAATAGAATCAGAATAAGAATGACATCAAAGAAATGTATATTAGGAAAAGATAGACTGGTCCTGGAAGTGAGGGATACTGGATGAACACCTGGGGTACTCCACTAGTTTTCTTGCAGTGTCAACAGAAAGGAAGGCAGGTCCCCAACCTGTTGGGTGAACCACTTATAGTAAACTCATGGGAAGACATGGGTAAAATTTATGCAAGGGGGACTAGTATGTTTTATCTTTTAAGTTAAGTATTAATCTGTATGGGTAAGGTAATGATCTCATATTAATGTGGTCCCAGATCTATATGAAGGGAAGTATTCCATTCCCAGAACATCTTGCCATATTTGATACTTAGTCTATTGTTCTACACTGCTTAGTCTTTTTGGCTTTAAACCCTCTCTTGTCTCATCGCCACAGAATTTCCATTCAAGGATAAACTGAGATATTCTTTAAAAAGATGTTTTAAGTGTTTTAACAAACTCAAAGAGCACATTTTCCATAGTAATTAATCAAAAGCACTCTGCTCATGTATTATTACACCAGTGTTTGCTTTTAGAACATAACAGCATTTTCAATCTCTTGCTTAGTCATTTGCATTTTAAAATGGTTTTTGCAACCAGTAACCTTGCAGCTACTAAAAAACCGTAAAGGTATGTTCCATTATAAGAAAAAAATTGCAGCTTACAAAACAGATAAGGGAAGATTTGTAATTATTTGTATGACAAAGGGATCCTTGTCTGGTGGGGAAGAGATTCCCTATTGAGCTCTCAAAGTATACTTGAGTGTTTGATTACTAATTATTAATTACATGACTGAAGAAGGGAGAGATGAGGGAGACTGGCATTGAGGCATAGAATCTTAGGGTTGGTAGAGACCTTAGAAGTCATTTAGCCCAGCTTCCTCCTGAATGCAGGAATCCTTTCTTCAACATCTCTGACACTTGGCCAAGCCAGCGTCTGTTTGAACATTTCTAGTTATGGGGAATTCACTGTCTAATAGGGCAACCTTTTCCATTTCTAGACAGTTGTAATTGCTAGAAAGGTCTTCTTTATGTTGAAGCAAAATCTGTCTTCCTTTAATTTCTATCTGCTCATCCTAATTCTGGCCTCAGGAGCTATAAAGAATAAGTTCCAGAGAGTTAGGAGCCCCTGCCAATTGAGATTAATCAGAAAGAGAGAAAATGAATCTCTAAGGGGATAATGTAGGTCAATGGGAAAATGTGATTTGGCTACCAATGTCCATTTACACAAAACTTTTCAGGAATGCGTCTATGGTGCGAGTGAGATACAGCTGTATAATTGCTCTATGAGTCCAGAATATAACTTAAAATGAGAGGCAATGATTTTATCAGTCTTGGACATGCATATCCTGAAGCATAAAATTACTGCTCAAAAATGATATATCTCCTCGAAATGCTCAAATTTCTACTTAAAACAATTACGACAATGGTGATTTCAAATCTGTTAGTCAGACATTTTTAATCTACAAAAGGTTAAGTATTTGACAGTTACTTGTTCTTACATACAGATTAGCTGCTTGAGGTTTAACCTTTAGATGTGCTTAAGCAACCACTCTTTAAAGTTTATTGTATAAAATCACCCAAATAGAAACAGTCTAATCACTTGCAACTAAGAATACAGGAATCTCAGAGACAGTTTTTCACTTGATATAAATTACTCCAATTACCCCTTTTCTTCCTTCCTGACTAGGGGTATTTTATACTCATGTTGCTTTAGTGGCTAGAGATGCCAGTTTGCAATTACAGAATAGAAAAAGATTCTGAAGGATAGGTGTGGAGCTTTCCATTTGCAAGGATATAAGTGTCAGAATATGATGATCCTTCTACATAGAATGCCTTACAGGATTTTAAGTGGTAGAGATGTACGTGTGTGTGTGTGTGTGTGTACGTGTGTATGTGTTAAACAGAAAGAGAGAAGAAGAAGAAAGAGGGTACATGAATTTCTTTAAGGCCTGTACCTTAGTAGGTAGAACTAGAAGTGGGATTTTTCTACAGAAGAGCTTATTTTTATTAGTTTTAAATTAAAGGAACAATGTTTTTATTCTTATTTATGGGTTTTCAAAAGAAATGTACTAGATCTGTAATTTAATTGGCATAGGAATATTATATTTATATTCATTTATATATATTCACTCATATATATTCAGTTAATAAGGAAACACCTTCTACCATCTTTAGATGGGCATCTTCTGTGTGATTTATTGTCTTTCAAGGTTACCTGGAGGTGCTGAGAGATGAAGTGACTTGTCCAAAGTCACTAGGTCAGTATGTGTCAGGAATGGAACTTGAGTCCAGTTCTTCCTGACTGATTCCACAGCTCTTTCCACAATGTGACATTGCCTCATAGATAACATTGCCTTTAATTTTTAAAGCTACTTTAGAGTGTCTGAATACAGATTGAAGCATTTTTTAACTATTTTTCTTGAATTTTTTTATTATCTATGCCTTCTTTCATAACATGGCTATTATGGATATATTTTTGCATGACTGTATTTGTATAAACCTATATTGAATTGCTTGCCTTCTCAATAGGGGGCAGGGTGAGGAGGGAGGAAAGGAGAGAACTTGGAACTTAAAGTTTTAAAAAGGAATGTTAAAGGTTGTCTTTACATGTCACTGGGGAAAAATAAAATCCTAAATTTTTTAAAAAGGGAAAAAAGCTACTTTACGTTCAATTAGTAATTTTAAAATAATATTCACATAGATAATATCACATGTTGATCTAGCCCTGGATTAGGAGTCATAAAATGTGGGTTCTCATATACTTTGCTATATAATACTGGAAACATCATTTAACCCTTTCGAGCCTCAGTATTTCCATCTGTAAAAGGGATGAAGACTATTATCCCATTGCTTACCTTGCTGGGTTTCTGTTCAGCCACATGGTGTGGTGGAAAGAACTGTCTATATAGAGTCAAGATACTTTGATCTGAATTCTTACTCCTTATACAACAATGGGCATTCATAGCCTGTGAGCCTTATGGGGATAATAATACTTACCTGAGCTACAGCAAAGGGTTGTGAGGAAAGCTCTTTGAAAACCTTGAAGTGTTTCATAGATATGAACTATTCGTATGAGAGGTTGGACTCAATGATCCCTGTGATTTCTTTTAGCTCTCAATATTGTGGTCCTTTGGCTATTCAGCACTATAAAGCTCTGTAAACATTAAAGGTAGTATGACTGGTAACAGTAACAGCAAAGTGAATCTCAGCATATTATGCCATGTATTAAATAAAGAATGAAGGATGAGTAAATGGTTGTGAAATGAAAATGTAGCAAAATGTTGCAATGTAGTAAAATATTTCTTCGTAAGAAATGACAGATCCAGTATTAACTAGTAGTAGCTCATGTAGAGTAGAATGTAATTGTTTAATTTTAGAAGCCAAAAGTTTAATTTGAAGAATCTCAGATGGAAAATTTTAGAGGAGGCATCATGGTAGAGTGAATTTACCTTTTACACATACTAGCTGTGTGACTTTGGAGAAGTCATATAACTTCAAAGAGCCCTCAGTGAATGCTCTAAAATTTTAAGCATCAGATTAGATGATGCTGGGCACTGGCAGGTAGAATTTCCACACCAAGAATCCCCTACTCAGATGGAATTACAGGTTAAGGGGGAAAAAAGGGACCCATCTAGCTAAGCTCTCAGTTGACTTGGGTTTCTTCTCTATGACATCTTTAGCAGATGGTTATCTGAGTTCTATTATGAAAGCTTTCCTTGTCAGGGGAACCCTCTGCTTAACAAGGAAGCACCTTCTTTCATTAGAAAACTCTAAATTTCTGGAAGTTTACATACAAAATAGGGAAGAATCTAAACTATAATCTTAGTGTGAAATGTTTCTCATTAGGCAGCTTAAAATTCGTCTTTGATTTAATAGAAACGTACTAAGTAGTTACTTGAGGCACATGGAGGCTAACTATTATGTCCAAGGTCACACAGTGTCAGAGTTTAGATTTGAACTCAGATCTTCCTTGGGTAGCTAGGTGGCTCAGTGGGTATAGCACTGTCCCTGGAATCAAGAGAGACCTAAGTCCAAATATGGCTTGAGACACTTATTAGGTGCATGAGCCTAGACAGGTCACTTAACTTCTGTTTGCCTCAGTTTTCTCATCTGTAAAATGACCTGGAGAAGGAAATGGCAAATCACCCTGGGCACCTTTGCCAAGAAAATCCCAAATGGGGTCACTAAGAGTCAGACGAAACTGAAACGACTGAACAACAACATATCTTCCTGATATTACACCCAGAATTCTATGCATTCTCTATTCTGCTAGCTTCTGGAAGCTTCTTTCAAGTTGAAAGCTGTGTCACTGCCTCCAGGGAAGGGGCTGTCTTTCTTTTTGCTTGTGTTTGTATCCCTGCCACAGTGCCTATGATGAGTAAGCATTTAATAAATACATATTTACTTAACTTGACAACAATCATAATCCTTCCACGTGGCAAACCTTCAGAGAGTTTAAGATGGCTTTCTTAAGATAGCCCTACCTGAAGTTTTTTCTTTTCCAGACTAGATCTGATTGTCTAATACACTGTGTAGCATGCTGACAAATATTTAACAACCGACTCTCCAAAAAAAGTTCCCATGGAACACTTTTAAGTTAAATGTTCATTATTAACATTTACCTGATAACTTTATTAAGTCTAGACAATTACCGAAACAATAAATCAAACCCTGATTTGTAACATTTGCTGATTTCTGAGATGTAAATGCTCGTGTTGAAAATTTAACAATGGGCTCTTGCCAGCTGTAGAAGATGGCTCTAGCATATCCCTGCTTATAGGGGACGAGAGGGAGAAGAAAAAAAGGAAAATTTACTATGTGCCTTATTTTTTTTCTCCATAACATACTTTAGTCCTTTATTCTACCCTACTTACCCCATCAAGTTCTCCTGTACACATTGTTTTTTTAAGGTTGGTTTTCTATATCTCACCCATGTTTGGTATACTTGGACCACTCCTCTGGCTCAGTCCCACTACTGATTAGCTCAGAAGCTTTGACCTGTCCCATTTCCCACCTGAGCCTGTTGGCGCCTCCTTAAGCAGCATGCCATATTGGTGTGCAACTTAGTACAGACACCCCATCAGTTTAACTCTAGTGAAATTCAGTATTCTCAAACCCAGTCGATTCACTAGCCTCAGTCTTCCCAAAAGCAAGGATTACAAGGCATGAGTCACCTCACCCAGCAATTCCCTTTGCTTGATCATTGGTCATTTGCCTCCAATCAGAAATCAGGTATAAGGTCTGTTGTGGAACTAGAGATGAACATTTAATTTAGAGTTAGAAGATAAGAAGTTCCAGTCCTGTCAAGTACCATTGTGACCTTGGGCTTCCATAACTATCCTTTGACGAGTAACTTTCAAGACTGAAACGAGTACAAAACAGGCCACAGATTAGGAGGATTCCACATAAATGCAAACCAGGAACTTGCCAAAAAGATGAGGTAGGTAGATCTGAGCAAGTGTCTTTAGTTCAGTGGATGACAGTTCATGATCTTGCTGACCTTGGCTGTACAACAAGGACAGTCTTTACAAAAGAATAAACAGTTCCTTTTCCCCCACTGTAATATTAAAAACAAACATATTATTTCTCTTCTCCTATATTGGACCCTTCAGTCTTTTGTGTTTAAACTTTTTCCTATCATGTTTGAACTATTTCTTCTGGAACAAACATTTATTATAGGCAGTGTAAATAACATCTGACACTCTGTTTATGTTGACTTTTCTATGTCTCCTTTGGGCCATTATTTAGGGAAGAGGGAATTGGACTGGGAAATCAGAAGAAAGACTCAGATTATATTCCCTACAGTGCCACTAACTGGATATCTGAGCTCGGGCCTTTTAAACTATTCTTTGCCTCATTTTCCCTATCTGGGAAATAGGGAAAAAAATCCATGTCTTTGTCTTACAGAGACTGTCAAGGCAGACTGGTACAGGGAAAAGCACAAGGCAAAGGGGAAGAAGAGACGTGGAGTTCAGTACTAGTTATTCTATTTAATTGTCGGACTTTGACCAAGTCACAGAATTTTAGCCCTCTCATCTGTAAACATCACTGGGTCAAACAAGATAATTTTGAACAATCATAAGATATACAGCTAGAACTCACAAGAAGGAAACAAGTATTTATTAATCTCCTATGCTGTGCTAAGCTCTATACTCAGTAGGTTACAAATATTATTTGCTCTTTACATACCTGATATTATTATCCCCATTTTACTGTTGAGAAAATGAAGGCAGACAAAGGTCAAGTGACTTGCCCAGGTAATAAATGTTTTAACTAGAGCTGATCTCTCATCTTCCAGACTCCAGACCTATTGCTCTATCCATGACACAATCCACCTCCTTCATCTTAATTAATCAACATTTATTAAGTACCTACTGAGTCAAGTAAAGAAAAATATGTAAAAATACTAAAATATGTTTTATGTGTTAGATGAAACAAATAGTATGGTTTTCACTTACTGATGACAATTATTTTAAGTTCAATATCAGCTGGTCATTGAAACATGGTGATTTCTTGCAGATCAATCCCATCTGTGATTTTGTTTTGTTCTGTTTTGTTGAGGGCAGGATACTTTCAACAGGGTAGAATGAGGAGACCAAATCACATGAAAATCTGGTGATTTTAGGGGGAAAAATCTAAGTTGCAAAAACATTCTCACTTTTTAATATTCCCATAAGCTTAGAAGGGATGCTTTTTTTTGTTTGCTCTTTTTTTTCTGCTCCATTTCTTTTTAGGAGTCAATTATAAGTGAAGAGCTCTCCCCAGTAGGAATGTCCAGCTGCTTCCTTGGAGGTAGATTGAACTGAAAGAAATAAACATTTTAGGTCTCACCAGGGAGGGCACAGGATTGTCTGTCTTGTCTTATGGAATAACAAGCCTTTTTCCATTAAGAAAAGTAGGAATAGATCTTACTTAAGCATGCTAGGTGAGTGGTGGAAAGTGAGTTCTGGTCATGTCCAGAGGTAAATCAGTGGTCTGAATGGAAAGAAAAGTCAGTAAATTGTTACTGCTTGTGACCACAGATACTACTCCCTGGAGGGCAAAATGCTCTACTAGAGAAATAACTTGCGTTATTTTCATGGACTTACCAACACTGATTCCTCTGTCCTTAATCAAACTAGTTTTCTTCGTTGTTCCTCAGTTTTTCCATCTTTAAAGTTAAAGGGACTGTGTTAGCATTTTTATCTCACGTAGCATGTAAAGGTTCTCTGGGGATGAGATGATTAATATTCGTGAACTGCTTTGAAAATGAAATAGCAATTTGGAAGTAAAAAGTATTATTATTTTGTCTTCTCTTGGGGTAGTTGCAAAGGACTTCCATACTTTTTCCTAAGTCATTGAAAGATAGAAGACAGAAAGCTTTAGTTTGCAGTGATACGAACCACAATATTCTTATGACCTACTTAAGTTGTATCATCATGCAGTCATTTTAAATGAAGAAATAAATGGGACCTCAGTAGGCCTGCCAGCACTATAATACTGTAGACCATTACAAAACACATTAAAGTATAATAGATAATCTAGTAGCTGTAAGTCTACTATATGCCAATTAGAATATTTAACTATGCAATAAAAGAAGAGTTAATAAAATACATCTAAGAAATTAAAAATAAAATTAGTAGTGGCATTTTGGTTTTTTGTTAGCTGTAGGAAACAGACGAGGCTATGGAAACTAATTTAAATTTGCCTTCTGTATACCCACTATCCACTGACTTTTTTTTTTTCTTCTAGATATCTAAAGGCCTTTGGAGCATGTTTTTCCACTTTTCAAACTCTCAGTTTGATTCAATTCCATTATACCAGCTAATTTTGTTTCCAAATGAAATGTTGCAAATAAACAAGTCTCTACATTAGAAAGATTGAACACCCACCATTCAAAGATTCTATGCTTTCCTTTTGCACTTACACTAATAGGTTTATTTATTAATTTTTGGTCTTTTCTCCAAAAAAAAAAAAAAAAATCACCATCCCCAAAGGATAGATTGTTCCCTTTTTCAATCCTGAATGAACTGTTGAGCAACACTGGATGCAAATCTAACCCTTGCTTGAAAAGATATTATATAGGTATATAAAATTAGCATGGTTGCTTCTTCTGGAATTTTACGACTTTATACATGTTTTCATTTCCCTGACCTCTTAACTAGTGTATTTTATCACTGATTTATGACTAAAGCCCAAGCTGTAATTCTATCTTGAAGTGATTCTTAAGATGAATTTCAGCTGTTTGCAAACAAAACTGAAGAACCCAACACGAAATGAAGTAAGTTTGTATCTTTTGACATCCTAAATAATTCTCATAATCTAATTTTAGACAAATATTTAAAACAGAGCAAACTTAGCTGGAAAATAATGCATTTAGAAATTACTAATTGATGACTTTTTTTTAAAAAAATTAAAGATTCCTAGACCTTTGAAGACAGCAATTTTTGTAGAAGGGTAATGATACAATTATTTAAGACCATAGATTCTGAATAAATTTTTTCTCCTTCATTTTCTTTCCAAAAATTATTTCAGCATGAATTCTAGAATTCATGCTTTGGCTATGGTTGTCAGTTGTGGAAAATATTATTTGGCTTAATAGTTTTAATTAAAATAAATATTTGCGTTTAAAGTAAAACAGTTTATGTTGCAACAAGATAACAGCTACATTTTATGCATCCTTTCTTCACTGGATTTTCTTTTTACAGATAATGATCTTTCAGGCTGTATTCCATAAATATGCATGTCATGTTCAAGTTTCTATTTAAATGCATGCATGAGTAAGAAGCACTGAATTTGATTAACTTTATTAACAATAAATAATGAAGTGTACTGTTTTATGTTAACCCCTATTTTATTGTGTATCAGCCTTTAGACTTTTTACTATCTGGACAAGCAATCATTTATATCCTTTTAAAAAATATTTATGGCTTCCATGACTAATTGCTTCTTACATGACTTAGAGCCTTCTGCGTTGGTACCATTTGTTAAAACACAGCCAGAAGCAGGCAGAGCCGACTCATTTTTCAAAAATTTAGTGTCATTTTTATAGACAAATAACACTTGTAAATGATGGATAATAGCTAGCAGAATGCTGCATGGTATAAAATGTGCATGAATTATATTTTCTGGGAGGGAGAAGGTTAACTTGTCTATGAACTAATTGTGGAGCTTTATAGTAAATGCAAGGTGGTGTGTGCACATTATCAGCATGACTTAAACCAGCTGAAAAAGGGGTTTTCCTTCCCCTGAGTATTATTCATTATCTCATCCCCATTTCTGGCTGGCTGATGTAAAAAGGAGAGCAGCTAATGATAATGAATCTATGGGAATTGCGGCAGTGAGCACAGAGCAGATGTGCTGCACAACTCTGTTTGTTAACGCTTTGCACACTCAGAAGGGTGCACACAGAGGGTGGAAAACAAGCAGGTAAGGAGGATGCAGCGTTGTGCCCCCAAACAGATGCTCTCATCATTACAGCATGATGCGTTAGATATTCTTAGCATTTCTGTTAGTGCATGAGCAAGACATGGGATTTTCTGAAACCAACTGTGGCTTATGACCCTAAGGAAAAAAAAAATGGAGGGAGATGTTTTCAGCTCTGTAGCCTACAGGAAGGAGTGTGCAGGGGCCAGCTTCTACCACCTCAAGTCAATTGTTAAATTTTCTGTGTGAGCATTTACACTTCAAACAGAAATCAGCAGAGTCTACAAATCAGGGTTTGATTTATTACCTTGTTTATTGTCTAGATTTAGGAAGTAATGGAGATTAAACTTAAACATGTGTTATGATTACTGGCACACTCTTGTGCTATAGAATATCATTATCTGATACCAATCTTCATGTAATTGCAGAGAAGGACCAACTCCATCTTTCCCAACCTAGAAAGCTTTTGAAGGATGGGTCATCCAGGATGGGTTTGGGGACCGAATTAACAAAAGACTACACATATGTGTGTGTGTGTGTATGTGTGTATAAGACTCTGTGTGTGCAACTATATATATGTTTAGTATCAAAGCAACAGGTTCCTTGCACATAGTAGGCTTTTATTTAATTAATGTCTGCAAGATTCAGTTCATTCTGTGCTAATTACCTCTAAGATCGCTCCCTCCCCCTATTCTGTCCCCCTTCACTACATATGCTTATTGAACATCTTCCAGGGTAGACATTCCATTTTGTCATAGTGTAACAGAGCTACTACCTTCCTAATGCCATCCCAGGCACAGAATATCATCAGGTATTCATTGGTCATCTAATAAATTTTAACTGAATGAATTAGTAATGTTTAGTTACACAGTTCTTAACCTATTTATTGAAAAAAGCAACATGTCAGAAATTTTGTGGCAAAGCCCAAGTTTTTGTTCTCTGGGGACTGGCTGGGTGTTTGTTGCAGCCAAGCTTTCTTTGTCTTCTCTCAAAGGCACTTACAAGGCATAGATCCCAAACACTGAGTAGTATTCTTCCAGTAATGGCATCTGACTCCTTGGCTGACTCTTCAGCCTCTTGGCAGCCTTGGTTTGGCCTCTGAATCTAAAACTAGCAAACTAGACCCCTGATGAGTTGTCTACGATGCCTTCTCCGTCTGGTTTCCATTTTGCTGTGATTCGCCTTGGATCCAAAAGGAATAAGTACTTACCTCCTTGATTAGGGGGAGTTTCCTCTATCTGCTTTGAATTGCAGATAAAGTAGAATTTGGAATCCACTTATGGAAGAGTTGTCTCATCATTTATACATTAAGGTAGTGATCCCAAAGTTAAACATACAGGAAAGGCATGATTGTTTAGAGTTTATAATATAGGGGTTTTTTTTTACCTATTACTATTGAAATCTTTGTTTTTCTTAACAAGAGTTTATTAATCTAATTTTATATTTGTTTGAGCCAAGAAACAAAGGGCTGCATAAGATGTGGGCAGGTTGAGAGCTTAAGATCTTAGGATCGAGGTCTTAACACACATAACTCTGATTCACACCACCTGGCTGTCCATTTGCTAAACCTGGCAGTCTGTGGTGTGTGAATCAAAATCACAGCTTCTCTGAGGTTCACAAAAAGCATATTCCATAATAGTCAAATTAATTTCTTATAATGTCCTTCATATAGATTTTGTGTTTACTATGTATGAGGTAGCCATGTTTATCTGACTTTCCATTAACCAAGATCCCTATGTAAGTATAGACTATTCTCTTCACCTACATTATGCACCAAACATTTTTCCTCTACTTATGCAAATCTTTTTCCTATAGAGGCTTTGTGATTGTTTTAGAAATTTTTTGGACAACTTGCCTTAGATTTTATGTATGAAAAGTACAAAATAAGTCCCATGGAGAGAAGTATTATGATATAGTAGATTGAGAATTATACACATGGTAGCACCTTCCTTCAACACTTAATGGCAATGTGGCCATAGGCAAGTTGTTTGACCTGGGTTAGCCTCAGTTTCTTTGTCTATAAAAGGTAGGTAGTAATATCTGCCTCACCGGGCTGTCGGGCATCTCAGATAATAAAATACATTTAAAAGCTTTGACAATCATTAAGGGCTATATCAACGTCAGCTGACATTGCTCATGGCCTCATCTGTTTACTTTCCTGTCCTTATTTGAATAAACCTTATGGCATCGTCTTCCTTGGAAGATAAACTCTTATTATATGGCTCAGATGAATGGACTAGAGATAATTCTGATAGAGAATATTGCTGCAGCAAATTAATAAAGGATGGGACCAGCGGGAGCCACAGAGGTCTCTCATTCCCAGGAAAGAGAGAAATGAATAGTCTGTACTATATTTGAATTCCTTTCTGCAAACTCTAACCAATTCTGTGTGCTAGATCTGTGCAAGTTGGTCTCTATGATAGAAGAAAAGGGATTGAAGAAAAGCTTCTTATGTCATAGTATATTAGCAAAAATGAAGGTTTGTTAGACTTCAGAAAGGGCAGAAAGGAATTAAAAGTCAAGGGAAGGAGTAAGAAAAGAGGATTTATTAAGCACCTTCTATATACCAGGCACTTCTCTAAGCATTTTATAAATATTATCTCATTTGATCCTCACAACAACCCTGGGAGGTAGGTATTATCCCACTTTTACAGTTGAGAAACAGAGGCAAACAGGTTAAGTGACTTACTCAGGGTCACTCTGAAATTGAATATCTGAGGCCAGATTTGAACTTGGGTCTTCCTGAATCCAGACCCAGTGTTCTATCTACAGGACCATCCAGCAAAAGTATGTGAATCAGAGAAAAAATTCGGTACTACTGAGGCTATGATCCTTTTCCCACAGAAAGTGAGATAGGACTTTCTGCAGATGAAGTACTGTCTTAGAACAGAATAACAAAGATTATTCACCAGAGAAAGTAGAGACAAAAATACTATTATAACCAGCCCTAGAAAGAAGAGTTGTTTCATGTTGGTTGGTGACTCTCTGCTAAGTAAAGGTTATGGAAATAGTGGGGTGTAAAGTTGAATTAGTTAATCAAGAGAGTCAAGATACATGCTGTCTTCCTTGAGTGTGTATTACAAAGAACCTGCTAAGATTCATCAAATGTGACTTCTAGCTATTTCTGATTATTCATGTGAAAAAGAAATATAGGGTGATATAATCATGCCAGAAGAAACTTAGGGGCACATGATCTATTACTTTAATCACTGAGATATGATATTGTTGGAGGAGTGGCTTGTAAACCACTTAGATAGATGAAGAATATGGATACTGCTTTTGCAATATCGGTTCTAAAAATGGCATAGGGTAAGGTATTTTGGTGACTGAGAATTTATCATTCTGCTGAAAGCAGAGCATCATCACTTAGGAGAATTTCTCTCTCAGGAGATAGAGGGAGAAACGAAGGGAATTCCTACTTTAGACATAATTCTAACTGACAAGTAAGAAGTGATAAATAAAATTCACCCAAGAATCATTGAATCATCAAATGTTAGAGCTGGAAGGTACCTTAAAAATTATCTAGCCCAATTTTCTCAACTGACAGCTAGCAAACAGCCTGAGAGTAAGAAGATGAAACTTAATAGGGGTAAATATAAAGTCTTCCATTTAGGTTAAAAAAAAAAACTCATCTGCACAAGTAAGGGGGAGGGAAAACTATGCTGTCACTTATGTCCAGGGTATCTTCTTTCCCCTTCTCATCCATGAAGCTGTCTTTGATCTTCCTGGTTGGTAATGACATTTCAAAGGATCACAGACATCAGACTGGAAGGTACATCAGAAATTATAGTCCAACTCTAATTTATAGATGAAAAAACGGAGCCCTACAAATATTAAATGACTTGACCAATGTTATGAAATTAGGAGAAGAGCCAGAATTCAAACGAAAGTCTTCTGATTCTAAACCTGTTGTTCCTGTTGTTTTCATCCAGTTAACCACATTGTTTTTCTCCCCCTTCATAGTGGTATCAATTTGTTTTAGACCTCCCCAATCTATTATTTTTATTATTATTTTCTGTATGTGTGTCCAGTTGAGTTGTTTTCTTTTTAGTTGTTTTCCAGTTATGTCTGACTCTTCATGACCCAACTTGGGGTTTTCTTGGCAAAGGTACTGGAATGGTTTGAGGAATGAGGCAAACAAGGTGAAGTGATTTGCCCAAGGTCATACAGGTAGTAAGTGTCTGGGGTTAGATTTGAACTCAGAAAGAGATATCTTCCTAATTCCAAGCCTATCTACTATGCTAGTAGCCTATCTACTAGCTGCTGTGTGCATCATACCCCTCTACCAAAGTGTCAGTTCCATAATGGCAGCAGCCTTTTAAATTTAAATTTGTATACATTAGATGCATAATACGTGTTCAACTAAATTGCTGAGCAGTTGAAGGGGGGAGGAATCCAACACCTGAGAATTTTAGTTGATTGCAAGCTCAAAACTGTGATACTAGGAGGATCAATAATATGATGTACCTGTCAAAAAAAAGAAAAGCTAATGCAGCTTTAGCCTCTATTAACAGAAGCGTAATATTTGTAGCAAAGGAAGTAACAGTTCCACTCGGCCCTGCTTTACAGAAATGAGTTTAGTTTTGGGTGCTACATTTTCAGAGGAACATTGACAAACTGGAGAATGCCCAGTGGAAGGTAATTAGAATGGTGAAACGTCAGAACTTCCAAAATGATATAACTTTTCATATATTTGGAGTGTCATGTGGAAGGGAAATTGATTTATTCTGCTGTGAAAGCTGTCTTAAGTTATTCTGTGTAGCTCTAGAGGGTAGAACTAGTACAAGAAGGCAGTAATTGTAGGAAGATGGAGCAAAATATGGAACTTTTAATGTTAAAAGTATGTATCATAAGCTGCCCTGTAGTCTAGTGAGCTCCCCATCACTGGTTAGTTGTTGTGCATTAGCCATTAAGAATTGGCAAGAGGAGGAAGAGATATATGATAAATTTCCATAGATGACTTCAGACTTGTCCTATCCATTTCCTCAGAGGTTTGCACAATCACTTTTACCTTTAACTACACCAGGACCACTTCTTGAGGCAGCAGAAAGTCATGGATTTGGGGAGAGGGGCAGAGGTGATTCTGACTTAGGTGGATAGAGTTTATTTTCCATCATTGTAACAGTTAAGGAGACCCTATGTTTTGCTTGCTGCTACTGGTACTCTGGGGAGACCCAGATTCAATTACCTATCTCTCTGTCTGTCTGCCTAACTATCTATCTGTGCATGGGACATGAAAGTTTCTAGGAAGTAGCAAGGCAGAAATCCTAGAGAAGAAAACAAGTAACACCAATGATCTTGGACACAGGTAGATTGCTGTGAGACTATTGGCTCTAGACTCTAGGTCTTCTGACCTAGCTTAGAACTTAGAGCTCATTTTCTCTAATCCTATGAATTTATAGATAAGAAACTGAGGTTCAGTTGCATTAACTAACTTGTTTGAAGTCCCATGGGTAGTTAGAGGTTAGAACTAGCCTGTTGAGATGTCTTTAAATCCTGATTTTGGCATCTAACATATTCCTCCCAGTTTCCTATCATCTTCACATGTGATATGTGTGCAGTCTATGTCCTCATCCAAGTCCTCGATAAATGTGTTGAAAAGCAAAGGTCAAAGACAAATCCCTGAGGTGCTTCAAATTGACGTCAACTTGCTAACAGCAATCATTTTGGGACTAGTCATTTATATGTTTCTGAATCTACCTAACTCTACTATTATCTGGCTTCATCTCTCCCTCTTTTAGGTAATTTGTCAGTGAGGCAATCATTGGGATTCTTGCTTTGGGTGGGAAGTTAGACTAAGTGATTAAAGGTCTTTCTAATACTGAGATGCTGTGACTAATTGAAATTTTAATTATAAACATTGTAATAGTATTAGAAATATTCTTGAAAAGACAGTAACTGGCCATTGGAAAATAGAAAGTGTCACATGGTGGAAAGAGTATTGCCTCTGGAATCAGAGAACTTGGGTTCAAATCTCGCTTATGATGCTTACTACTTTATGACCTCAGGCAAACCTCTTAAACTCATTGGGCCTCAGTTTCATCATCTGTAAAAAGAAGGGATTAAATTAGATGACTTCTGAAGTTCATTCTTGTTCTGTGAACTATTAAGGATAATGGTCAGGGATGCTTAGATTTTTGCTCTCAGTACATACAGAGCCATTAGAAGTTCATGGATCATCAAATTCAATTCAGTTCACCCCTCTAATGAATATAGAATTAAAAGGTAGACCATTGGGCTGGAGGTGATGCGTATGAGAAGGCATATGAAGCTATGTTCATCAAAGTGGGAAAGAGTGAAATAGCTATTGCGATCTCTGAATCTTAATAACCCTTTTTGTGAAGAAGGGGGGGGAATGCATAACTTTAAGAAATGATACTTTAGAAGTTTTTCAGATATTAAGGAATCTGGAGTATGTCAGTTTCTAGCAATTTTAGAAATGAGAAGATCTTTTTTTTGGGAAAAGCTCATGTGAATAGTAGGACTATATTGGCAAGGGCAATGGAATTAACTGAGATCCAGAGAGGCTGCAGTATCAGATGAACTAAAGCAAGGGGCTATAGCTGAAAATCCCTAGAAACCATATTCCTGAATTTGGGGCTTTTAATTTTATTCATAAATTCACCTTCCACTGTTCCAGATTCTTCCCAGTTCTCACAAAATGCTTCCTTGCTATTAATCTTATAATGGGGTCAAGCAGATGAGAAAGAGGGGCCCATAAGGCAGAGTTTCATGGTGAAATACTTAATTGGTTCATCTACACCAGAGGTGTCTGGTATTGGCAGCCCATTTGGCTAGAAGGAAATGTAAGCTGGATACACAAAGGAGAGCACCAATTAGCATCCCTGTGGGGTGTTGCTCTTGAAGCATTTACACAATTGAAGAAGAAAATAATTTCAAGTCACTGTTACACTCAAATTTCGGATGTACCTTAAAATAGCATGCCTCTCTCAATGCCAAGAAGAGACTGACACTTAGAATAGTCAGATGTTTGTTGTCACAGTTAATTCTCAATTAACTGCAAATGACAAAATTTGAAGTACCATGCCAATAAGTACATTTATACCCAGCAGGAGCTCAGGTGCTGTGAACTTCAGGAATAATCCATCAACAAGCTTTTTTAAAGTTCTCACTATGAGCCAGGTCCTATGTAGAGCACTGGGGAGAGATAGAGGAAGCAAAAATGATTCCTGTCCTCAAGGATCTTGTATTCCAATGGAGGAGTCAGTGTATATAAATTAGTACATGCGTGATAAATATGGAGTGCGTGTTAAGTCATATTCTACTCTCTGTGACCCTATTGGGGTTTTCTTGGAAGAGATACTGGAGTGGTTTGCCATTTCCTTCTCCAGGTCAAATATGCAGTAGGTGGAAGGCAACTTTAGAGGAGAAGTCAGTAACAAATGGGAGGAGCAGGTAAGACCTCCTGGAGGAGGTAGCTCTTAAACAGCCTTAAAGGAAAATAGAGATTTGGAAGGTTGGGAAGGAAAGTATTCCAGACATGGGGGGGGTGTCATGCATGAGAGACCAATAGGGTAAGATGGCAGGACACAGCCTATGTATGTAAGAAAACTAAAAAGATATATAAAGGAGCCAGCTAGCTCATCAAGAGCTTTAAATGCCCAAAGGCTTTATTTTGATATTGGAGTTAAGAGAAAACAAATTAGCTTTAAAATAAAATAAAATTTTGCAAATAGAACAAATATGTGTATATGCACATGAAATTCATAATAATATTGAAAGTTAAGTTGACTCGTGTTCCAGTCCTGCTTGGCAGTCAGTATTAGGGAAGGCATCACCCCTAGCCAAGTCATACCCTACCTGTGACCTTTGTACCCCTACCTGCAAATTGTCACCTTCTTTCTACCTTGGGGAAGAACTGAGATGCAAAGGACCAACTTTTTTTGCCCAGATGGACTGCTCCGGATTGTCTTAAAGTTACTTATAAAAGCTGGCCCCACCTTGAAGCCGTTGCTGATCTCCAGCAATCAGCCTGTCAGCATGTTGCTCCCTTGATGTACTTAGAGAAAACTCCTTTTAATTCTCCCTGTCATGAATTTTGCCTTACTAATCAGGGTGAAAAGGCCAAATGAAGAATTTTCCTTTCAACGATAGAAATATGTGATATAAATTTTATATATAATAAGGAGCAACATATATTATAGATATGGAAATGTGTACATAATCTTTTAATTAGCCATTGTTTGAAATGATCTGAGCTATTGCTCTCCACTATTATGGCAAAGAAATATAAAAGCCCATCTTTTCCAAATTATAATACTAAAATGATGTGCAGTGGATAGAGTATTGGAGTTGGAGTCAGGAAGACCTAGGCTCAAATCCTGCCTTAGACACTTGCTGGCTCTGTGACCCTTTGGGCAAGTCCCTTACTTCTCTCAGACTCCATTTCCTCAGCTGTCAAACTGGGATGTTAGCACCTGTTTCACTGTGTTGTTGTGAGGATCAAATGAGATAAAAAAGTAAGATGCTTGGAAAATCTTAAAGGGGCAATATAAATATAATAGAAATGCTATCTCTATTGTTGCTGCCCTTTATCTCATGCTACAAAGGATCACAGATTTAGAGCAGGAAGGGATTTCAGGATCCTCTCATCCAAGCCTCTTACTTTGCAGATGACTCATCTCACACTCAGAGAGATTAAGAGATCACTCAGGTTGCCATCCAGTGTCAGTCTGACTCTGAACCCAGATCCCCTCATTCCAAATCTAGCACCATATGTCCTGGATCATTTTCTAAAATATTTCAGCTACTTTAAAATAAAAGAATTTAAGATTGAATTTCCATTGCTTCATAATTATAGTAAGTATACTAAAAACACGTTTTAAAAATCATATTACATTTGACATACCATGACATACAGACAAACATCAGATTGCTATGGAAGCAATAAAAGGTATATCTGTTAAAGAATTCTTCCTTTTTCCAAACTATATGTCATTACTTTTCTGTCCCATTGGAAAACATTTTGTGGCATTAGGAATAGTTTAGAAACTCCTTTGAGGTTTTTTGTTTGTTTGCTTGAAATAATATTTTATTTTTACTCCATTGTAGGTAAAAACAATTTTTTTTGGCTAGGCAATTGGAGTTAAGTGATTTGTGCAGGGTCACAAAGCTAAGTGTCAAATGTCTGAGGCCAGATTTGAACTCAGGTTCTCCTGACTCCAGGGCAGGTGCTCTATCTATCCTCTGTGCCACCTAATTGCCACTAAAAAGAATTTTTAACAATATTTTTGTGTGCCAAATTCTCTCTCTCCTTTGATATAGGTTAGACATGTGTAATCATATAAAAATATTTTCATGTCAGTTGTGTTGCGAAAAAAAATAGACCAGAAAAAAACCCATGAAAAAAATAAAGGAAGGGAAAAACAGTATGCTTCAATCTTCTTCAATTCAGTCTCCATCATTTCTTTCTCTGGAGATGAATACTATTTGTCATCATGAGTCTTTTTGAATTGTCTTAGAGCATTGTATTGCTGAGAATAGCTAAGTCATTTGTGGTTGATCATTATACATTATAGCTGTTACTGTGTACAATGTGTTCTCTTGGTTCTGCTCACTTCACTTTGCATTAGTTCATGGAAGTCTTTCTAGGTTTAAAACTCTTTTGGAAGTACACTTTGATTTTAGGAGACATGTATTGATAAATTGATCCACTTAGGTCTCTGATGATCCCTGGGACCACACAGTTTCTGGTCCTACTATTAGATGACCTCTGGAACCCGGTGTATTGGAGAACAATTCTTGTGAATCTATTCTAGACTGGAATGGTCCTGGGTGAGAGAAATTTAGTCAGATGTAGGAAATCTGAAAGACAGAAAGTCAGGTGTGGTGGCAGCCTAGGTCTATAATCCCTGTGGAAGGGAAGATTGAACCTGGAGATCTCGAGTTCTGAGATGCAGTGGGGCTAAGCCAATCAGGCTTCTGTAGTAAGTTTGGCTTTAACATAATGAGCCCTCAGGAACAGGATCATCAGGATGTTAAAGGAGGGGATGGAAATAAGAGATTCAAAACTCTTGTGCTGATCACTGTGGGACCCGGATGGTAAACAGCCACTGCCCTTTTGTCCAGGATGAGATAAGGAGATCCGGTTTGTCTCTGTCTCTCTCTGTCATATGTATATATACACATAAAAAATATTTTAAATATTGCTTCTGGTGTTAGAGGATCTGGGAGTGAAGGCTGCTTCTCGTATTTACTCTGATGTTACCCTCAGTAAGTCATCAATCTTCTGAGTCTCCGTTTCTTCTCTTGCAAAATGAGGGGGGTAGGCTGTATGGCCTGTGAAATAATTTAAAACTCTGAGTCTATGTTTCTAAGACCTGGCCCTTCTTCCTGCAGTCATGGTGGGGGAAGAGTCCCAAACGTTAGAGCTAGGGAGATTTCTCCCATTCTGCATCACCAATCACCAACCTCATTCATTTTTTAAAGACTCAGGGTTTTATTCAACAATAACTCTCTGATCAATGCTTTCCGCCTCCCATAGCGCCCAAACAGAACGCAGTAGGAGGAAGATAATACTAATCTTTCCTCCATAAAATGGGTTCCAGAACCAACATTTTAGGGTAAAAATAATAATAACAAAAAACCCCTTTATGACCCTGTATTAGGGTACTACAAAACAATTTAATTTGCATGGAAACTGGCATTTGGCACTGATTGTCATGTGTGCATGATGAAAAAGGGGAATGAGTAATATTTACAATACAATATAACAAACTTAAAAAACCGCTTCCCCCCACCCTCCAAGCTTAGGCCTGATCATTTGATTTAAAATTCCTGGAATCATTTGAAAATCTATTTGACTGCTTTGTTGAATACATCCAGGATCTCCAGGATTCAGGGCCATGAGAAGTATTGATTGCATTTAAGAGTCCATTACTTAGGTAAACCAAATGATGTAACTGATCTTGGCTTTAATTGATCATACCTCTCCCACGGTGTTGGAAAGATTGTAATCTAATTACTGTGGTTTCTTAGTAACTGGAGCTGGAATGGTTACTTTTGCTGAAACTTAACCAGGTTGGTAACCATGCCACATCTTGACCCACTCCTTCTTTAAAAAACAGTCGCTCCTCCCGCCCCCCACCCCACACACACCCTATTTGCATTATCACTGCTAATAGTTTCCTCACAGTTCTGAAAGCAATTAGTTTCATCCCCAAGACTCCCCAGAAAGAGGAGGTAAGTACTTCGGACGGAGGCTTGAACCATGCAGGTTGCCTCATGTTAGCTTTTGACAGCTTTGCATCAGGATGTGGGGTCGTTCCTGGCTAATCTGCCTCACTTGCAGCCTTTCTTGTCTCTCATAACACATATCGCCTCCCGCATTCTTTCATTTTCTGAAGGAAAGTTAGCTTTCCAAAATTGCAAGTGTATTGCCATGTCTTTGGGGGATTGTAATTGAAAGAGGCTGTTCTAATACTTTGATGGACTTGCCACTTAGGTCAGACCTTCTGTAATGTTCTCCTTTCACAGCAGTGTGCACTATCCAAAGAGTGCATTAAAAATGTTTTTGTTCTGGTCTCTCCAGCAAGCTTGATGCCTTATTGATTGATTTCATCTGCTCTATTTAGATTTCCACGATTCTTTTCTATCATCCACTTAATTTCTTAGACCCTCATCCACACTATAGGCCAACTATAGGGCGAAAAAATATACAAACAATCTGCATTGCCATCTATTGCTTAAAAATGGTAGAATTTAGCCTTTTTAAAATGTGACTGCCATTTCCTTAGGGAGTAAAATGTAGGCACCCCCTTAAAGCAAAGGCAGAAACTTAATTTTTAAAAATTTTCACCATCTTTGTTTTCCCTATATTTGAATTGTTTTCCCATTGGCATTCCTAAATATGAGCGAGGCTACCTGAAAGCTGGGTCCATTCACTAGAGAGCGAAAAGCACAGCTCTTCTTTCTTGGATGAGGAAAAGGATAATGAGAATCCTGCATCTCACACAACCTTGCTTTTAAGGCTTCCTTCTGAGGAAATGTAGGCTTGCTGTTAATTCACATTAGTCAAACTACAACTGCGCAGCCACCTAGAACAGGCTGTCAGCATTGACTGCTGTATTTAAATTAGTGGAGGCTGTCAAACTGATCTGCATATGGCAGAATGGAGTGGTAATGTAAACTTGCTAATAGCTTGGGGGGATGAGGTGGGGCTTTATATTTCAGGATTCCTGGGGATTTCTACTAGTTCTGGTAAAAATGCTTCCCTTATTGATGTGTTCTGAGTAAAAAAAAAAATGTGTTTTCACTAGTAAAAATAATGTCACGGAATATACAGTAATCATCTTTTTTTAAAAAACACATAAAATGGATAAACATATACCACAAAGCAAGCAAGGCAGCTATAATCAGGGTTGGTAGTATTTGATTTGTCGATCCCTGAGCAAGTTTTTTGAGTGTTCTATGCCAAGAGTTTCCTTCTGGGACCTCCAAGCTGTGGGCAAGCAGGCAGCTGAAATCTATTTCACAGGAATATTTTGAGTAATGGGTTTGCAAGATGACTAAAAAGCCTTCTGCACTCAGTGGTGCTGATATTTAACAATATTAAAATACAGGCACCTTGCATTCAGACATTAATCTCTTATTTACAAATCTGTATGGAAAGAATTATATTTTAGGCTGTTTTTAACTGTTCAAGAGTCATGTGCCAATAACAATGTTTTAAAAATATTGACTTATTTGTATTATTATGTTCAATAGAGGCAAAATTGCACAGGATGTATAAATGAGCTTTTTATTGAAAAATCACAAAGAGAACTTGGTTTATGTATTTAAAAGATGGGTTTCTAATAGTCTACTAATAATTCAGGGTTTGACCCTGAATGTCAATATATTAAAAATCCGTACTAGCTTGGACCCAGATGAATAGGTTAAACACTTGTGTTGAGTTTGAGTTTTTTCATTCTGAGGAATTTTGTATGCAGTGATTTAAATTTTATCTTAAAATCCTTTTCATTTAAAGTGAAATATAATTTTGATAATTTTAAATTTTATTTTAGATTATAATTATATTTTTTATATTATATATAATTTTGATGATTTATAATTATTATTAAATTCCCAAACTAAAACAAAAAAAAATACCAAGGTCATTGATGAAATGGTCTACAGCATTCTCTATGTAAATTGGCACCTAAAGAATTTATAGAGAATGGAAAGAATTTGACATCTTTTTAAAGCAATATTCATTTGAGAAATTGCCTGAGATAAATGTGTCTCACTAATTAAATCATGCTCTTCCATAGTACCGTTACATATAAAACTAGACTAGGAAATAAATATAATTAAAGTAAACATGCCCTTCTAATTAGTAATTGTTTCTGCCGTTTTAAGCAAATTTCAGAGTCACAGAGAGCTGCTCCAGTATAAACCTAATAATGAAGACGGAGATAACAGGTGTAAATTAACACAATGGAAAACATTTACAGTGTAACATTCTAAATTAAAAATGACATTAACAAGTCTCATTTTCAAATTCACTGTAATTAACATTTGTTCATCCCTGTGATGAATGGCACAGTACAATAGTCAATGTCTTTATTTATAGCCTATGATATTTGTCATGGTTTTATCTTTATTAAATTGTAAACAACAGAAACATGTTCATTCTTGAAATATATGTCATATGTCTGGAGCCTTAGACAGTTCTGACAAGGGGTAAGACAGAATATTTACTGTTGTGATTCCTGGAGGTAATATGCAGGTGTACCATCGTTGTGGTTATTGTAGACAGCGTATGGTTTGAAAAGAAATATTGAGAATGTCTTAAATATGGCAATAGACAGGTACAACGGTAATAACATACACTGTGCAATAAAATATTTGGATTCCCTTGAGTCTATCTCTTCAGTACATATACCACATTATTACTAAGTACTTTGCAGTGATGTTTGTTTCTGAAAATAAGTATCATTCAAAGGGGTTTCTTTTATGATGTCAACTAGCAGAAGTCAAAAGGCCAGGGGCAGTGCTAACAGAAAGACTTGGGCACACAAGGAAGAGCTTTGTGATTTCATTTGTCACAAAGGATATAATGTTTTGCACATTATAGGGATGGTGACAAGTACGGTGATGATTCAAAGCAGAGTTAAGACTTTAATACCCTTGTAAACTTGGACTCAGAGCTTTACTATTGGTATTTAAACTGAAGATTTCAATCAGATGAGATGGATGTTTTTTAACTGTGAAAGGTGTACATCATGGATTAAAAAATTTTAATAACCTTTCCTCTTTAAAAATTTTTTATCGGTAATAACAGACTTGCTTGCATGCTCCAGGGTTTATCTATGAGGCTGAAGATAGAGTAGGGAATGTGAAATCTAGTCAAAACACCAGAATTGTCTTGAGGTCATTTCCCTGGCAAAACTTCATTAATATTTGTGTAATACCCAGATCTTCAATTTGCTAACTGGAGAGGAAAAGCATAAAACATAAAGTATAAGACTTTTTTATTTTTATTTTGAATATTAAACACATATTTGGGCAATACAATTATAAAGTTTGAGATTACCCAGTGTAACGTATTTTAGAAATTTATAGCAGTAATATAGTAGTAACAAAATATTACAAAAAAGCCTACTATGTGCAGAAGATTGAGTTGGATACCAGAACACCCTGTAATTCATACTGTGTTCACACACACGTACATACACCCTACTACTCCTCCAGGGTCTTTTTAGCTATACATCATATCCTATGATCCAAGACCCTAACGTCTCAGTATGGTATGGGTTTGGTCCTGGATTCTTGAGGACTGTTTCATTGGAACACAAATTCTCATCTTACCAGGCTAAAAAGATTTCAATTACAAGTCTAGAAACAGACTATATATGTTGGAAGTCATCGTGTGAGGTAGGGGTAGAAGGAGGGTCTTGGAAGAAGAATCAGAAGATGTAGATTTATATCCCCAGATGTCCGCTTCCATGACTTTGTTTGGACCTTTGCTTCCAGAGGAAATTTGTGTTCATTAAAAGAGCTTGACAATCCCCCTGGAGTTAATTCTGCCAGCCTTCCTTTTCCTCTTTAAATTTGGTTCCAGCTCCTTGTCTACTTGTCCTGTTTGACCCAAATATGCATATTTATAGACAGGTTCTGTGGGTTGACGACTCAATGTAATCTGAAGATACTCATTCCTTTTGATCTTTTTTGTGTGAATGGATGAATTAATGGATAGTTGGGCAGAGTGTTAGGTAGATAGGTAAGTAGGTAGGTAGATAGCCTCAAAAATTTAAATTTAAATTTAAATTTAAATAATATCTGTATGAACTAGGTTAAGTTACTTAAACCTTTCAGTGCTCTAGGCAACTTTCTAAGACTATAAATTACAAATAATTTGCCGATCTACATCAGTAGAGGGAGTTTTTATACTGGGACACACACACACACACACACACACACACACACACACATTTAAAGTAAGAAAAAGATAGTCCTGGCCTTCATGACACAATCAAATGCCAGAAGACAGTCAACAAAAAGAGACTGAAAAGGTGAGGTGCACCCAAGGGGTACCAGGTGATGTTCTAAAGGAGTCTAAATCAAGGAAAGCAACTGATGAAAAATTGAATTACCTGGAAAGCTCTGAATGTCCTGAGCCTTCCATAAAGAACACTTCAGGAGGACCTTTGTGCTCGGTTCTGGAGCCCTCCAATTAGAGGAAAGAGGCAACCAGGGGAGTTGGGAAGGTGTTCAGCATCAAAATCTGAGTCAATCAGCATGGTGATGAGATTTCAGGTGAAGTGAAATGAATCTTATACTACAAAGTTACTTTCATTACAGACAGGTTAAGTGACTTATCTGTAGTCACAGAGCTGAGGTTGCCCCTCCTCATAGTGTGTGTGTGTGTGTGTGTGTGTGTGTGTGTGTGTGTGTGTGTGTGTGTGTGTGTGTGTGTGTGTGTGTGTGTGTTCTCTTCCATAATTCTTTTGTTTTACTAAAATAGCCATAAATACTTACTTTTTCTCATACTAAGAGAAATTCTGTTGTGAAATAATTTCCTGAAGCACACTTAAGGTCTAAAATAGTGTGTTTTCTTTTGTTAAGATCTAATAAGTTAAAAATAATTTGAGCCTCCCCCTTTGCTAGGGAAAGAAGGAAACAAATGTTTATTAAGAATCTACTTTGTGTCAGGTACTGTGCTGAGCACTTTATAATATTGTCTCACTTGATCATCATAATAAGTTTGAGTGTTATTATCATATCCATTTGACAGATGGAGTAATTGACGCAGACAAAAGTTTAAGCGACTCACCCAGGGTTACAGAGCAAGTAAGGTTAAATTTGAACTTGGATCTTCCTGTCTCTAAGCCCAGAGCTCAATTTCATCCACTTCCTTTCGAAGGGTACTGATGTTTAATAAAAAGATCCTCGACATAAGATTTGATGAGACTTTGGCGTAACCTTTTGTATTGTGGTCTTGAGCCATTCATGAATTTTCATTTGATTCAGGCATGGATAACATAGTGACCTAATGATTGGTCATAGTTAAAGCTCCCTAAGGGACATCTCTAGTTTTGTGGTTTTTTCTTAAATCTTGCTTTAAGAAATTCAGTAGTAACCAAGTTTTGTCAGTCCCTTACTACTCCCACAGCATGTGACTGCAAGCTGATGGCCAATTGTTCTGCCCTTGAAAAGCAGAGTAAGTTCAGTGATTTGGATGAAGTGCTTACTCTTGAAGCATGACTTGTGGTTTTGGAAAGTGGGTGACTTGGGTAGAACACTGTAATTTATCACTGTTGTGTGTTTTGGTGCTGATTTCACAACCTCTCTGACCACCTGGCTGAAGTTCAAAGGGTGATTCCATAAAGAGAACGGCTAGAGTCTCCCCATTAAAAATCGCAACCCCTTATAGCCCCTTGCTTTTTTCTTTCAGACCTATATTTCTCAGGGTTGTTCCACTGGTGTGTGGCTCTTCCTCTGAAAAGAAGTTGCTTTCTTACATTTATCTTTCTTACCTCCATTTTGAATCAGCTTTTTTCTCTTTCATTCCCTTCTTTTTGGCATGGCACATTGGTCAGCGACAATGGAAGATAACCACTGTGGGGAATGTGTGTAAGGTAGACAGGCCTCTGGATTGCCTATTTATTTTTCAAACATTTCCAAAACACTATCCTTCTGTAGTGGAAAACATAAAAACTACTCTATGAGCTCAGTCTCAGAGGTCAAGGAAAATTGAACAAAGAGTCAAATATCTAGAGCACAAGCAAGTGAACCAGCAAAGACAGGCCAAGCTACTGGAAGGAAAAAAGATGAGAAATCAAATCTTCTATCACTTTGTCCTGACTGCTCCTGCTGCTGCTTCAACATAGGAAGCTGAGATCCTAATTGGTACCATGGAACAACTATAGAAAAAAAGCTTAGAAATGTGGAGGTCTCAAAGGACCTTCCTGCTGCTAGTGTATACATTCAAATAATACTGTCATCAGCCAACAGTTATTAGCTATCTTCTGAACTGAGAAGGGGCACGCGGTATAGTGAAAAAATTGGAATAGAGGTCAAAAGAGCTGAGTTTGAATCTACTCTCCGACATTTACCATCTTTGTTTCTATGGGTAACTCATGTAATTTCCCTGTGCCTCAGTTAACCTCATCTGTAAAATGATGATACTATTTACCTGTATAGGCCAGCTAGGGGGTGCAGTGGATAAAGTGCTGGCCCTGAAGGCAGGAAAGCTAATCTTCTTGAGTTCAAATCTGACTTCAGACACTTGTTAGTTGGGTGACTCTGGGTAAGTAATTTAACCCTGTTTGCCTCTGTTTCCTCATCTGTAAAATGAGCAAGAGAAGAAAATGGCAAACCAGTCCAGTATCTTTGTCAAGAAAATCCCAAATGGGGTCTGGGAGAACCAGAGACGACTGAACAATAATAACCATTTCCCTTTATGACTTAATACTATTGTAAATACCTTATAAAGGCCAGTTCTTATCACTTGAGGGGCTGACAGTTAATTGAGATGCTTTCCAACTAGCTTTAATGCTAGATGCTAGAAGGCTGCATGCAGTGCTTTTTGGAAGAGTAAGGCAAAGATAATATCTGACTGCCAACCTGGTTCCTGAATAGATTGAATTCTAGCCCAGTAGCATATAAGAAGGAAACTGCTGAAGTTATATCTAATTATAAGAGACAGATATGCCCAGGTGTTAGCTACCTAATTATGAAAGCACAAGGTACACTACTTTCTCACAATGCCTACCAGTGTTAGGAATGTTAAAAAAAATAATTTTTGGCAGCAGAATTTGACCTCAGAGGAATTCCAAGGCAGGGTTTTAGCAGCTTTAGATCTGAGGTCTAGATTTTCTAAGGCAAAAAGAACACACTTTGAATCTGTTAAGTTTTAAGCCAACTTATTGTGTGTACTCCTGCAAGATGTTTGTGAGAATGAATGCAAATGATCAGGATTTTTTTAAAACCTTGTGATTAAGGAGAAAAAAAAGTCACAAACCTTATTGTTTTATAGAGGGGTACTAAATTGTAACTACCATTCTTGAATGAAGTTAGGAGAAGTGTAGAATTATATTTCATTATGGAGATGTATTGGTAGAAAAAAATCTCCATTTTCTTTTTTCAGCATTCTGCTTTGTGAAGGTTCCCTCCCCCCAGCTATTTTTTCCCTCAAGTATGTTACATTTCCGTCAAAATAAAAATTTCAAGCACAGTGGAACCATTTAGCATAATCCTCAATACCACATTTCCCCCATAATATTGTTCAGAGCTCAGCTTGCATGGCCCCAGCCCAAACCTTTCCAATTACTTTCCCTTCCCCATGCCCCTCACCGTGTGGTAGTGGCTATATATTTTCCTTGTACCTTCAAAAAGCATCGTAACAAAGTTTTATTATCCACAGAATCAGCGGTTGCTGAGGAGACTGGGTAACAACATGTATCAGACATTGCATTGGCCCACCTGCCTTCCCAGTTTTGGATGGAGACCACAGATATTTTTTTTCCAAAGCCAAACTGATATTCTTTTGTAAGAAGCATCTGGCTCTTTGGCAACCTCCGCAGGCAGTTAGTTATCTTGGTAGCTTGAGAGTTTCTTCTTCTATCACATGGTTCAGATATTGAAAGGGTTCCTGTCATTTTAATGTCACAGCTTCAGAGCATGAGGAATTCTAAGGAATTTAAATCTGTTTCTGCTTGCAGAGTAATTTCAAAACATTTCTAATCTATGGGTCTTTGAGCCTTTACTTCTAGGGTTAAAAAAAAGGCATCTTCCTTAAATAAATTTACAAGTGATTTCTTTTGTAAAGATTTATTTTTAACACATTGTAGACATATTTAAGAATGGGAAAACAAATAAATGAGTAATACATAAAAGGAAATTGCCATTGTAAAATATTGGCTATGAAGAAATGAGCATTCACCCCATTAGAGTGTTTTGGTTTCATAATGAAGGTGCTTTATTATATAGCCCAATGAAGATGCCAGCCTGCCCTCCTCCAGCCACCATTTCTTGAACTCTGCTCCAATGCATTGCAGCTAGACCTCGATCTCTCCGTACTCCTTCAGGTCTGCTCACAACTGCCAGATCTCTGCTGTATCATTCTATTTGCTTTTTGTCAGGTTGTCTATGCAGATGTTTCTTATTTTGCAATAGGCTTCAGTGAGGCCTGGATGGGTCTATAACTTTCTTTAGTCTGCTTCCAACGCAGCACTACATGCAGGTGTACTCAATAAATGTCACTTGATGATAGTGGTAATGGTAAAAATGGATTACATGCAAGCACATGTAGCATGTGTATTACCTATAATGCAAATACCACAACTATATACTCATGTAATAGCATGGGAAAAAAAGACTTTATGTAAGATGTGTAAATGAGTTACACCTGTCTATGTTGCCAACAGTTTAATATTCATCCTTTGGAGGAGATAGGTACATTTTTTATTCATGTATGGGCATAAATTGTTCATTGGAGTAGGGCATGCCAATTTTAACTAAGGCTTCCTCCTAATTTTGATTGTGTATCCCTTGTGGCTACATGTCAAAATATGACAGATCAGCATAGGCCAACCTGGATTTAATGAATAGGAAACCATGGAATTTATATGATTTGGGGCATGTGGAGCTTTTTCTCATGCAGGCTCCAAGGATAAGTGGCACTCAGGTTATTTGATTAATTGGGCAAGCATAAACTCTAGCTTCAGCTGCCCTACCTGCCATCTAAAGCACAAAACACTGAAGATTAGTTGACTTAGAAGTTTGGAATTTAAATGATGGTATTTATTTTTACTGTAGCAGGATGCTGTCTTCAGCAATATACTAGAACTTAGTTAAATATTGATAATTCATATTCCATATACACACATGTGTGTATATGTTTGTATATACTCTTTGACTACATGACTGTGGGCAAGTTACTTAACCTCTTCCTCAGTTTTCCCAACTGTAAGATAGGAACAACACCACCCACTTCCTAGGGTTATTGTGAGAATCAAATGAGGTATTTGCTAAGTGCCTTGCATAGTGCTTGGCACATAGTAGGTACTCAATTACATTCTTTGTTTCCTTCGTTTGATTTAATTTAAAGTCATCCCCGTTATTTTTTGACCCACTTGGAAAAGGTAACCTGATTGTCAGATTTACTTACTCCTGCCTGGCTTTATAATGAATATCCTTTATTGCTGTGATGTCAGGAATTCACATACTCTTGAAGCTTCACATTAGCACTGTGGACCTCCTAGAAATATATTTCCCTTTAGCTTAGATATAGGTTATAAATGAAAGGGAGGCATTAAATAAGAAAGTCAGTTTGGGAAGGTACACATAATAGAATTAAAGAATCTAAAAGAACTTGGAATATCCCCCCACATCAAGAGTCATCAGTTCTGATGTCTGTATCAAAGATGTCGTTGAAAATCATTCTGATCTGCCCCAAAACTAAGGATATGGGCCAAACTTTAGGAATTAATTATTACAACCCTTTTCATCTTTATAGATGAGGAGAGTCTGAGGTTTAGACAATAAAGTGACTTGCCCAAAGTCAGATGGGTTATTAAATATCAGAGTTAGAATTTGAACACAGGTGTTCTGAATCCAAATTCAGTTATCCTTTTCACCTGCATCATTTTGCTGAGAGGACATTCATTTCTCTACATGATAGAGTAGATAATAAATGATTACTTCAGGGCTCCTGGACACTTAGATTTCATTTCTTTATGATCACAGACCTAAATCTCAGAGTATACTGTTCCTCTAGGGAACCCCTAACTCTGCCTTGAGTGACAGAGTCTACCAGACTAGGTGAGCATAATCCCTCTCTGTACAGATGAATCCAAATGCTCAGTCATTCTGTAGGGTACTCTACCCCTTGGTTAAAGATCCCTATGACTGTCTCATCTACCAGTCCCAGCAGCTTGGAGTAGGAGGCGGATTATGGATATGTATCCCTATTTACCATCCTGCCACATTGAGAACCAATGAAGATTTAGTACACTACTTCTGAAAAATCCTCCATTAGATCATCCTATCATACTCAGGAAAAAATTGACTTTTATATCATTCCACATATATGAGAACCTAATTGGTGTCTTTGTGGTGTGTGTGTGTGTGTGTGTGTGAAAGAAATGATAGAGATATAGAAATGGTTATTTTCTCAAATTGATCTTGGTTTACTTTTTGTCTTTTTTTTTATATTTCTATTCAGAAAAAATAAAATTTCCAAATGGAATGACTTAGCTGTAAGTATCTCATTAAAAGTATTTAGTAGTAGTTTATCCAAATACCCATAGACCAACAGCAGAGCCTATGTTTTGCATTTTTAGAGTTTTTTGGTTAACTGACAAACATTTTTCTTCAGGGCCATCAATGAAAGCCTGCGTAAGGAAATACCTGGTAGTAAAAGTCAATAATGTTTTCCATTTTAGAGCACAGTCTTGGGTTAGCAAGTGTCAGTCAGGTGTGGATCAAGGTTGCAGCTTTATTTTCTGCAAGTTAGAGTTGCTCAAGAAAGACTTTAACCAATTTACTTTTCATTAAAAGGAAAACTTACATTGGCCTTGAGGTATCTCTGTTTCAGGAATTCTAGAAGGTAGCTGGTTAGGTGGTACAGTGAGTGAATAGATCATAGACTTGTAGTCAAGAAGGTGTGAGTCCAAATCCTTGCTAACTATGTGACACTGAGCAAGTTATTCAACCTCTCTCTGACTTAATTTTTTCACCTATAAAATGAGGGTAATAATAGCACATACCTTGCCAAATTGTTGTAAGGATAAAATGAGGTGATGTTCGAAAAGCACTTTGCAAACCTTAAATTGCTATATAAATGCCAGTTGTTTATTATCATTATTATTATTAAAAAACGAGTTTTGGCTCCTAGAAAGTACCATTAGACAAAGCACATAAGGAAGAAGGTTGAACCCTAAGGCATCAAGGAAATAACAGTGACCCATTTTCTAAATCATAATTCTTAGAACCATAACTCTTTACTGATTCAGTGGGTACCTTAGTTAACAACTCACCTCTCAGAGAGAAAGAAATTGTTAATAGCGTAGTTCAATTAGTGGAAGGCTCCATTTGAACAAAATGAAATGCTCGCACTTCTGTGTTAGGAAATAGTTTAATTATGGATGCTGACCCATAGGTAAAAGCCACCTTTTAGAGGAGTATAACTCAAAGAAAAGTGAAGGCTTAACTATTGACCCAAGCACCCTCATGACACTTGGCTCTGTGTGCACTGTTTAGTCATCTTAGTAAATGACACCACAGGTGCATTTGAATTAAAATTTGAGTTAATGATCTTAAAGATATCAATGGTCAGCACACAGGTGTATTGTTTATGCCTCAGTGGAGTGGAACAATGCTGTATTGGCACTGGGATTGAGGATGAAAAGGGAAGGAAATATCCCAGTTTTTGTGCCATGGTGATCCACACTGTCTGCAGCTGGAGTGGACTCCTGGGAGCTAAGAAGGATCTGATTCCATTTCCTGCTTCTATGAGTAGATTCTTTACCTTTCAAAGGAAAAGAAAGAGGGAGTACAGAGCTGCACTCCGAGACACAATGATACCTGAGGATCTTAGTTCCTTCAGCAAAATAAAAGAACATCCACATGCAGCAATTAATTTTGGAGACACTTAATATGTTGTACATAGGGAGCTAGTCTGATCTGTAGGAATGTTGGAATTTGGATGGTAATTGGATCAATTTATTATGTTGCTTTGGTTTCATGATTTCTCCTGTTTCGGTTCTTTGTATGTGCAAGTCTTAGATCAATGGCTACATGCTTAATTCCTTGAATACTTGGCACATGAAACAAAATCCAAAATCACTCAAAAACTTTGTTTTAAAGAAAACAGTTGGCTCCAACTTTCTAATAAGTATGTCGAAATTGCTAACCCATTAGAAAAGTTTACTTTTCCATAAGAGAAAGGAAGAATAGATTTCATTTCCATTGAAATATAATAATCCATCATCATCATTAGCCTTCTATGTTCTAAATTGACTAGGGAATTGATATATTTGTCTTTTAAATGCTGATTCCAGGGTTTGTGATAGGTCTGACCAATAACTGTGTGAATTTATTTTTAATTTTTATATTCAGTGTCTTTGTATACACATAGTTACACTAATCTTTTAACACATTTATGCAGATGTGCTCTATGCTGCTTTATGCATTATAGTAAAAATGTTTTTCTGTACTTATTTTTTGCACTAAAGTTGCGTTGTTGATCAGAAAGTACATGCTTTGAAAATAAGAGTAGCAAATGCCTGCTTAGTCAGTGTTAGCTTGTCAATTTCCTAGCTACTAGAATGACTTAAGTGATAACCGATTTTTGAATAAGTATTTGATATTGATTTTCTGGTCTGATTTAGCAAGTTACTATGTGCTTCGTAAATGAAATTGAATCTCACTGATTGTATATTCTATATAATGGGGGTCAGGAGAATTCCCTGAATGGCTAATCTGCTGCAGTGTAGTAGAGGATAAATGAGCTTAGAGAGGTATTTGTTTTGCATAAAGCAGTTGTAATTTCCATGGTATGATAATAATAGTTGACATATATGTACACATAGCTCTTTCAGGTTTGCAAAAACACTTTACATATATTATCACATTTGAAACTCATACCTCTGCGAAGTAGGTACTTAAGGGATTATTCTTTTTTTTTTAATGGGAGGAAAATGAGGCTCAGAATCTTGTGCTTGATCATAGAATTAATAAGTGTCAAAGCCAGGATATGAACCTGACTCCAGGATCAGGATGTCATTTACTTCATTGCATTGCCTCAGTAGTAAAACAAAACAAAACAAACCTTAGTATAAACAAAAGACTCTCACAGAAGGTCTTTCTAAGCTTAGTGAAACATAATGTAATATAGCATTTACATTATTTTCTTGATTATTCCTATTAAACCTTGAGTCATTAGCCATAATTATAGTCAACAGGAAATGTTGATTTGTTTATAAAATACAGACATTTTCATGAATTCATTTGATGGCATACTATACTTTTCTTCCTCTTTCAAGCTGATATTTTTCGCTGACGTTGATAATGACACACTATATTTTTGTCTCTTGAGCAACTAGATGGCATAGTGGATAGACTGCTGAGCCTGGAGTCAGGAAAACTTGAGTTCCAATGTAGCTTCAGATACCAGTGCTGTGGGACTTTAGGCAAATCACTTAATCTTTGTTTTGCCTTAGTTCTCTCAACTATAAAATGAGGATAATAATAACATTTAGCTCACAGGGTTGTTGTGAAGATCAAATGAGATAATATTAGTAAAGTGCTTAGGATAGTACCTGGCACATAGCAGGTACTATATAAATGCTCATTCCTCCTTTCCACACACCCCCAAAGGAAATATTACATAATGATAACATTATGTGCTCTGTGTTTTATGAGCTAGATAGGACTTTTAAGCATGAGAAGTTCATTCTAGAATTAAATGCATTAATTTTCTTATGCATATTTATGTTTATGATCTGAAAATAAATCTTATATTAACATGCTGAATGTGTTTTTTTCCCTATCAACTCTTAGTTCAACAGAAATTTTTATAAACTTTTGAAAACCTACAGAAGATAGCACTCTGGTTATGGATTATTGCAGCAGTAATTTAACACGTCAAATTTCATTTTAACTTTTAAGATCCCATTAGCTTCTTTTGGTTGAGCCAGTGACAAGTTTGCATGCATTCATTCTTGTGATAAGCCTAGACTTCATCAGCTGGTAGACTAAGATTTAAGGAGTTTAATATAAATTGTCAAAAGACAATTTCTCATGGAGGGTCCTGTCATAATGTAATTTCAAAGACTGTCCAAGTTCTCTTCATTAAACACATGGATGATGTTTGCAGGGTTAGGGCTAGCCCATGAAGTAAAAGAGGCTGGGAAATATAATTCTCCTGCCATTATTTAAGATGATGACAGGTTCACATCTTCCTTTAATGGAATATTCTTGGGTCCTGCCCAAGAAGAGGAGAATGGACTAAATGGAAATGGAAATGGAAGTCTTTCGTCGTTCTGTAGTCATTCACCAAGCAAAACTTAAACTTTGGCTTTGCCATATACTATATTCTAAGGCTAAGCTATTGCAATATATTTCAATTAATTGCAATATTTCAATTAAATAAATTGGAGAGTTGAATTGGAAAAAAATTCTCTTTTGAGCAGAATAGCTGTTTTGTCCATTTTTCTAATATAATTCTTCAAAGTGACAGTTCCCTTTCTTCAGATCATTTCTCTAAGATACCTTCATAAATATTTCTTGGATTTTTTGATTCCTTTAAAGAAAGCAAAAACATCATTATTTCCAACAGAATGAAAAGAGTGTCTTTTAGGATATAAAGGCAGTGAGATAATTTTTTTTTAATATATATTGTAGTGCTTAGCATACTGAAGGTACTGTCTCAACCACCTACAGGTCCAGTTAATTTTTGCTTCAGGTCCATGTGTCACCTCTTTTAAGGTGTAAATTACTCAAAATTGGGGCATGTGATTTCTTAACTTGCCTTTTATGAGACTCAGAAGAGGGTATAGGAGAGGTTATCGAGTATGTTTTATGATAGAATAACCATAACAATCTTATTTTGATATGAAAAGAACAAAAGATGCTTTTAGAATTGTTTCTGAATAAAAATAACCTAAAAATTTACCTGGCTATTTCTGAAAAGCTAAATGTGAACAGCTTTACATGAGTGTCTGTATAAAAGGGTAAAAGTCTAAATAAGAAAAAGACTGCATTATGGTTACCAAAGTACAGCTAAGTGCTCATATTGATTGATTTTGAAAACATTGTAGTATAGCTCTTGAAAAAAGAGAAATAATCTTTGCTATCACAGATGTAGGTTATACCAAGCAAAGAAGTATAATTCAAGGTAGTATTTAATATCAGTATTGGTTATTGGTCTTCATTCTTGAAGAAGACCAAAATGACATCACTATGATAAAGTCGCGTTGTTCAATGTGTCCAACTGTGGCAGATTGGACCAATATGAGCTTGGAATGTTCTACCACAGATTGGGCACAGATAGTCCATGTGAACATTTGGGGTGGATATTCTAAATTTGCGCCTCCTTTGTGTTGTTTTAATTCTGCTTTGCTCTAGAGCACAGTACCATCTCTGATGTGGGCATGCCCATCCTGAACAGTCCTGTACCAATGTCTCCCATGTCACACAATCGATGCCAAAGTTCTTGAGAGAGACCTCAAGAGTGTCCTTGTATCACCTCTTCCAACCACCATGTGATCGCCTGCCCCATGCAAGTTCTCCATAAAATAGGCTTTTTGGCAATTGTACATTTTGCATTCAAACAACATGGCCAGCCCATCAGAGTTTTGCTTTCTGAAGCATAGTCTGAATGCTTGACAATTTAGTTTGAGTAAGGACTTTAGTGTCTGGTACCTTATCTTGCCAGGTGATGTTCAGAATCTTCCTAAGACAATTCAAATGGACTGTGGTAAGGGATTAGAAAAGTTGAGGAACTTTGACTGTTGGGAATGAAGTCCACTAGATAGAAAACCTATATAACATGGGAAGGCCAATCAACAATAAGAAAATGTTAAAGAAGCTGTAGTCACTTCAAATGAATGTTTCATGAACTGTATAAATAGTAACAATTAGATTTTGAGCATTTTAAGAAAATCTAATTATACTTAATATTAATGATAGGAAATAGTATTGATATTGCTTACCATCATTTCCCAAAGAATGTAAAATTTGGTCATACTCATGGAAAAATCAGTCATTAGAAACATCTGCTTCAAAGATCATTTGTTAGAGCAAAGGAAACAGAAGTCGTATCCTGAAGAACAATTCGTTTGGATCCTCAAATCTGCGCTTCACTGCATACTAACTCAAAAGGAAGCACCGAATAGTCTTTATCAGCAAACAAGTTTGAATAAATGAATGATGTGAACCTAAGAAATCAACACCCTAAAGGGTTCCTGTTGTCAGCGTAGGACTGGTTTATCTCATGAATATCTTATGACTTATGAAAGGGAGTATATAATATTAGGAAAACTTGGAGCTCTCTAGGAGACTTTGGAATGTCCAAGAGTGCTGCTAGCCAGTGTATGCTTAAGTAGTCTGAGACTGAAATAACTCCCTGTGGTCATGGGATTCATGGCAGTTGTTAGTGCTGTCTTTGGTCTAAATGCCTAAAGGCTATGCAATTGCCACCATAGGAATGTAGATTAGAACCAAGGCAAACCCAGGTGATTCATTCTGGGTTGGTTACACCCTAGAAATAACTGTCAGAAAATACCTGGGGAAGTCCATGAACCCATCTAGCCACTTGAATTTTCTCTTAACCAGGAACCACTTGTGTCTGAATTAAGATAGAATATTCTAAATACTCTTAATGAGGCCATGTGGTATGTAGACCTAAAGTGTTTAAAGAGGATAATAGCAATTTCCACATAGGTAATGTCAAGAGTAAAAATACCAAGCTGTTAAGGATGCCCCTAAGTGAACACAATTTAGATGTTGCATAGTGAATTCCTGAATGTGGTTCTTCTTTTTAATTGCATCCTTGTGCCAAGATTGTGTCATGAATAAAAACTGAAATGAATTGAGAGGTAGTTATCCAGAATATCCAACAGAAAAATACCCCCTTTGCTTTAAATGTCCAGATGACAGAAGTAAAGTGGGTTTCTTTGCTGAAATGATTGGGGTAACTGTTTTATATCAGCATTTTGCATACAGAGAGCCTAAAGAGAAAGAAGAGCAGAAATTATGAAAGTTTATTTTTATTCCATGAAGCATGGATATTATGAGTATTTGGTATAGTGACATAACAAATATTAAGTGTATGTTAAAATACTGTTCATTAAGTTTTATGGCTCAGTGTTATATCCAGGTGATTGTGTGCCATACTTCAGTATGTGATGATGCTACAGAGGGATTACAGTTAATAATGAGCACTTATGAGGCACTGGGTAGAAAATATCCTCAGGAAAATCAGAATTCATGTTGAACCTTTGATTGTATGGATGTGGGAAAGTCACTTAGACAACATAGGCAGATAGAATGCTGGCCCCTGAGTCAGATTCAGTTTCTGTCTCAGACACAGTCAATTAGCATTTTACTATGTGCCAGGACTGTGCTAAGCACTGAGGTTACAAAGAAAGGGTGAAAAAATCTTTGTCCTTCAGGAGCATCTAATGGGAGAGATAACTTGTAACCAACTAGGTACAAACTACTTACAGAATAAATTTAAAATAATTACCACAAGTGGGGCTATAGAATTAAGAAAGAAATGGGAAAAGCTTCCCGTACAAGGCAGAATTTTAGCTGGGACTTGAAGGAAGCCAGGAAAGCCAGAAGATGGAAAGGAGGAGAGAGAACATTTCACGCGTGGAAGGGAGCAGCCAGAGAAAATGCCCAGAACCAAGAGATGTAGTGTCTTGTTTGAGGAATATCAAGGAACCAGTACTACGGGACTGAAGAGGATGGGGGAGGAGGGTGGGAGTCAGTGTTAGGTGTAAAAAGACTGGAACGATAGTGCTGGGGTTGATCGTGAAAAACTTGAAACCAAAGGATTTGACATTTGATCCCAGAGGTGATATAGAGTCACAAATCACTTAAGCTCTTCCACATGACTCCATGTCTTCACATCTGTTTCTCCACGTAAACTACCACAAACAACAACAAACTTTATTTGAGCCTCACAGTTAGTTAGTTCATCCTCATTTTTTAGATGAAGGACTGAAGCTACAGGATTCATTTGCCCATGATCCTGGTGCTAGAAGTATATGTGAGAGGTAGGATGTGAACTCAGTCATTCCTTAATCCAAGCTTAGGACTCTGTGTGCTGCTGCTGTACCACTGTGAAAAGAAAGAAGCTAAAACTGTATTCAGCACAGTGCTTGACACGTTTTCACTACCAGCCAGTGTGAAGGTGGTCATGTTCTGTCTCTGCAAAGCCTCTTTTTTAGAGGATTAAACATGTGGATGGCCTAGTTGTAGATCTTAGAGGTTAGAGCGATCGGGTGGAACAGTTAAGTACTTCCCATACAATTTCCCAGATGCTTTTAATAGAGCCTTAAAATCTCTGGAAAGATATTGGATTTTGGGTTGAAGAACACTATCCCAGATGGAATCCCATTTTTTTTCTTCATATATGTCTTTAGCAGAATTTTTTAAAAAACACTCCAAAGTCTTTTGACTTTGAACAGAAACTAAAGATTCCTATAGTGCCCAGGGTAGAAATAATATAATGAACAACTGTTCCATAGCTTGGGAATACAGACTTCAGCAGATCAACCTTCTTTTACAAGAAGTAAAATTATCTTGGACCAGTTATTTCTGGGTCTGGCTAGGTGAGCAAAGTTAGTCTGGAGTGATATTTTAGTCACATTTAATAACAAAATGATACCTTGCATTTTCATGTCCCCTCAATGCTTCTCAGTCCTTTACACATTTGTTATCGCATTTGAGTCTCACAATAAGCATAGGAGGCAGATAGGACTGGTATTTTTATGTCTGTTTACAGTTGTAGAAACTGAGGCACAATAAAATTAGCTGGTCCTTTGGTCCCGTAGTTGATGATGGAGTCAGAACTAGAACTCTAATCTAGTTAAAAGTCTAGTATTTGTGCAATATGGAAACAGGGAGAAAGTACTTAGAAGACCCGAGGTCACAGTGGAGGGAAATGCTATTGCCTCTATTTAATAGGAGTTAAAGTTTATAACAAAAGTTAAAGTTTTTGTAGTAAGTTTAGATGGAGTTTGTGGTTTATTCCTAGGTCATCATGATGACCTTATTCTTATCCCAGCAATTAATTATTTATACAGTCATCTTAGTACAAAGGTGTCAAATGCGCTGTCTGCGAAATGCTGACCTGAACCTTATTAAAATGCAATTGAGAAATGGTTAACAAAATAAATTTAGGAACAATATAGCATAACATTAATTTGCAATTTTCAAACTCAATACTCTACCTGAGTTTGACACCCCTGATCTAATGCCTTTCCCGTACCATGATGCTGTGGGACATTATAGTAACTTCTCTTAGGAAATTTGGATTTTGTTTGCAAAAAGGAAGAAATGGTATCTCTATTTTTCTATGTGCCAAATTAAATATATGTGTATACATGTGTGTATGCATACAGTAAGGCATGGCTATTTCAATTTCTTGAGGTTTAAGTATTTCCAAATGAATCTGTCAGCTATTTCTCCATTTTCTGGTTGGCAGCACATGTCACTGCCATACTGGGAGAATCGCAGAATTCTCCCGCTTAGGTCAGTGGGTATTTTTAGTTCCTGCTTAGTGAAGGGAAAGGCAAAAGGTCAAGTGAGAGAGGAAGGAAGCATTAGTGGTAAACTTAGCTAATTCTGCGACTGGTGTGTATTTTGTGTAAGGTCCAGCAGGGAAGCACTTCCATCCAGGTGTATCAGGAATATGAGGCTGTAGCTCAAAACTCCAGAGGCTGAAATTAGAATCTCCTGCCAGAGAGCAACGCAAATCTCCATTCATTCATTTATTCATTTAGCAAATATTTATTGATTTTTTAAAAAATCACTGGGCTTAGGATTTCAGCATTATTAAAAACTCCCAGGGAGGGACTTCCTTGACTAATAGGGATTGTCTAAAAATTATAATTTTAGAAGGTGGCCTGAGGCACTGAGAGATTGTGATTTGTCTAGTATATTTGTTGTGTATGGCCAGAAGCAGATCTTGAACCCAGAATTTCTTGTCTCCAAGGCCAGCTCTCTAAACACCACAATATGCTGCCTCTTATTTGCTGAATATTTTATAAAATTCAGTACTTGTTACATGCATAATAACACTGTCTGCCCCAGGCGCTCTCAAGTGCTAGTGTTCAGTATTCTGAACAGAAGTAGGAGGTATAGGCCATTTCTGGAGATTTTTCAACTTGAAATCAAGAAGGCGTCTGTTACATATGCTTTGGTATCTAGGAGTATGTGTGTTGAGACAGAGAAATTGAAAATAAAAACATTTAGAAAACAAGAGGTGCTAGAATATATTCATAGCATTCTAGCTGTATTTTTATTCCACTTTTCTTTATAACTGCCATCATGGAGGATATGTCCATATATACTAATCATCAAATACCTGATAATATATGTCAATTTTCCCCCAATACAGTAAGGGCATTGAAGCTAACATCGGGAGAGAACTGGGTATGAATTGTACCTCCAACTGTGTGACTATGAACATATCACTTATTTTCTCTGAGTCTCAGTCTTCTTACCTATAAAATGGGGAAAATAGTACTGGTAGTACTTGTCTCACAGGGCTATGGTGAAGATTAATTAAGATTATACATACGTACATACATACGTACGCACATACATATGTATATAAAATACTTTAATAAATTAAAACTTCACTAAGTCTTTGGCAAAACCTGTATACACCATCTTATAACCCTTACAGAAACACAATACACACATAAGTTTTGCAACACATTATACGCATTATTGTTACTAATTATTATGATTGAAATTAGAAAGTAGCAGGTATTATATTAGCTGTAGGAATACTCACAATTACCATTGTCATCCATCATCATTACTACTGCAGAATGAATTATGGAGCGATGCAATTTAATTACCTTTATTTTTTCTTCTGTTATCAAATTTAATTTGCTGACAAGTTTTTAAAATATAAAATTAACAAAATGTCCTAAAAGCACACCCAGCATGTTATAGGATGTAACACATTAAAAATATTTTTACTTTCCTATTGTTAATTTCAAAAAAGTAGCTGACAGTAGAAAAAATAAGCCTTAAAGATTCTTCCCAAACGAGGTATCTCCCACGCATATGTGAAGAATATCCAAAAATTCAATAATGGATGCAACCATAGAGATAACTTTGTTTCATGACAATTTGATACATTAGGGGTGTGTGTGTGTGTGTGTGTGTGTGTGTGTGTGCGCGCGCGCGAGCGTTCACGCGCACACTTGTTCAGTGAGTATCAACTTCAAGTGAGATATCAAATAGAGACATAGATTACCAAATGTTTTCACCAGTTTCAGTAAGGAGCATGCCCTGTACAAAGTCCAAATAAGAAAGGCATTGCCTCTCAGTGGTCAAATGCTTGTCTATAACACTGTGTTGATTACATTGCATCCTCAGTTGCTACAGGATCTCCTAGAGATCCATGATCCCTTGATGATCAGCTTAGTCACCAACCCTGGTAGAATAAAGTAGATGATGAATCCACATTGCCAAGATATTGACATGGTAAGTTGGACAGGCAGCTCATGAGTTGTTTGGACAGGTACTGCAGGTGGATGGTGGGGTGGATCCAAAATTTTACCTGGAAAAATAGCTTAGTCTGGATCATATTTTTGGAATGGTACAACTCTTATAATAATCTGGAACTGCTTCCTGCTGCCAACATTTATCTTTTTTTAAAATGCTATTCATTATTTTGTTGTTATATGACTATGGGACATGGAACACCATGAGCTTGACATAATCAAGATTACAGGCAACCCAAAGAGGGATGGAAAGATGCTTAATTGACTATTAAAAGGCCATAGAAGCTTACCAGTGATACCTTGTGCAAATGAAGTGATGTAAAAATGTGTTCTCAAGGACATATATAACTGGAAAATGAGTTGTACCAGTGGTGGCAATAATGAGAAATAACAGATATTTTCATGGTATCCATGAAATATAAAAAGAATTAGAGGAAACCTTCCAGTGCATGGAGTGGAAGATTTATAGAAAAATATGGATAAAAATGACTGAAAATGGAAGGCAATGGAGAGATTGCTATTTGCATTGATGAAGTACCCACACAGATGAGGTCATGGATCCATCTAAGGAGTGAAATAACTCTTTCATCTCTCCTGGAAGAAGTCTTTCCCAGTCCTTTTTTAATCTCAGTGTCTTCGTCTGAGATTCCCTTTAGTTTATTCTGTGTATATCTTATTTGTACATCATTGTTGGATGTTGATTCCGCATTAGACTGTGAGTTCCTTGAGGGCAGGAGATATTTTTTAACCTTCCTTTGTGTCCCCAGTGAGCACAGTGCCTGACCTCATTGTGTCTGTATAAAAAATGCTAGTTGACAGATTGATGAATACTGCTTTGTCCTTTGCTTCTTAGTTCAAATGAAGCTGCTAGTGACTATATGTAACCCTTTACCTGCCTTTATGGCTCTCAATTATTGGTCAATTAGTAGGTCACAACCCAAGCCTCCTTTGCTCATTGTTTGATGGCTTATAGTGAATGTAAATAGCAATTTTTTCTGTTCTGGCCAGAAACTCTACGAGTAGTCTTCTCCTCTACTGAGTCTTTTGTGAAGGCAGACTAGGCCATCTTTTACCTCAGTTCTTACGTAGTCTTTAATCACTGAATGGATTCTGCCTCAGACAAACTGAGACCTGGGAAAGACTTTAGTTTGAGAAAGCCAAGGTCTCCCACTGCACCTGGGACCATCACCAGCCCTCCTGACCTATGTCTTGCTGCTGGACTCAGATCATGCTGGAGGAGAGAGTGAGGCTGATGACTTTGCACAGCTCTGCCTCACTTAAGTCCAATTTACTTGCAAGTCAAGATATCACCCTTCTGATGTCATTGGTCTTTGAAAACAAAGGGTAAACAACAATGCTCCTGTCTCCTATGCAAAATGGGGTTCAGGATCACTGCTTCAGTTGAAAGTTTATGAGGCAGAACCTTTTCACTGACTGATAAAAGGCTTTACCAAGACTACTGATTAATGACCTCCCACCATTAACAGAACATTTAGGTCAACTTGGGCCCCACAATAGGACCTCAATCACCAGGGAACATAGTTTTGACAGCTATATCCTAAGTCCGTTGCTTAAGCCCCTGGCTCTAGGAAAGACACATCAAGCTCATGCTGAGGTAGGTGGAAGGAAAGTTTATTCACCTCTATAAGGAAGGATTTAAACTAGTTTTAAAGGTTTGCCATTTATTTAGTCAATAAACATTTAGTAGGCATCTACTGTGTACAGGTGACTGTGATAGATCTTGGGGCAGATACAAAGTTTAGATATAAGACATGATCTTCTCACCCTTTGAGGGAAAATGTGGTACAAGCACTGATTTGTAGTCAAAATGCCTGACTTTAAATCCAATCTCTTGTCATTTATTCATCGTATAGCCTTGGGCAGGGCAGTTAGCTGATGAGATGTATAGAGAGCCAGAACTAGAATCAGGAGAACCTGAGTTCAAATCCAGCCTCAGACTCCTACTAACTGGGTGACCCTGGGTAAGTCATTTAATCCTGTTGGCCTTAGTTTCCTCATTGTAAAATGAGCTGGAGAAGGAAATGGCAAAAGCACTCTAGTATCTTTGCCATGAGAACCCCAAAATGGCATCATGAAGAGTCAGACACAACTGAAAAATGACTGAAGAACCACAACCAAACTTGAAAAAAAATCACTTAACTTCTCTGAACTGAGGCTGTTTCCTCATCTGTTAAATGAAAGTTGCCTTTCACTGCTAAATCTGTGGATGTTACAATCTACTAGGAGTTAAGACATGGTTATATAGGTGTATATATATGTGTGTGTGTGTGTATACATATATGTCATATATTATTGTATTGTATGTATGTATATTATGTCATCTATTAGAAAAGAGCAAAGAAAAAGTGTGTGAAGCCCAAGGCAGGTATATTTTATAGAAGAAATCTACTTCATGCTAACCATGCATTGGCTCTTACACAGCTATACGGGTGGGTAGGCCAGAACTGCTATCCTCGGCCCTTTTGAAAGGTGGAGCTAACCAGTCATAAGGCAGGGGTCCCTCAGAGCACTTGCAACATTAAAATGGTCCACCATTCCCAAGGTGACCTGCTGATCATTGGTACTTCAAGAGTAGGCCAAATTGGGAATGTTACCCATTGGCAGTAGCTATCCTGGGTCAGTGTTCTGCATTATCAGTAAATACAAGGATAGTTGATGCAGGTTAACCTCTAAACTAGCACAGGACCTAATCGAGTACACAGAGAAGGATGGATCAAGGATACCCATGCTCTGCAGTAGTAAGTAGGTCATCACTATAGAGATGACAGTTGATGATAGAAGTTGCTGGATATTATGCTTCTCAGAAATAATTATAGACTGTATTTAAAGTGGGGAAATAAGATGCCTAGCCAACTTATTTTTCAACTTTTTGCTTGATCCATTCCCACATATTTCCTGTAGGATTTGTTCTTCCTCAAAGATTAAGCACATGTGACAAATCTTTGATTTATTTAATGTAAATTCAGACTTGGAAAGCACCTCAAAGGTAATTTTCCTTTATAAATCTTATGTATTTTATTTTATGCATTTAACAATATTATTCTGAGAATGGGTCCATAGGCTCCAGCAAAAACTAGCCAAAGGACTCTACGATGCAGAAAAGGTTAAGAACTCTAGATCTAATCTAAAAAATGACCCATTAGTCCTCTCAAAAATCATGTGAGGTGAATAGAACCAGTATTCTTCATGTTTTACAGATGAGGTAACTGAAACCAGAGATGTTAAGATTTGCATTTAAGGTCAACCTAGGACAAAATAGTGAAGTCAGTAAGTGTGTTTTATTTGTAAACAATCCCTCCCCTTTTCAGCTGTCTTCCCTTGTAGAGCTCAAAGTATTTTTTGGTGTAAATGTAAAATGTCTAGGGGGACTAAGCCAGAATCAAAGTTAAAGGATACTAGTCATTCCAAAGGATGCAAGCTGGAGTAAAGACCTAATCTCCACCTAGGTACCAGAAAGAACCATCACTGTCAGTCTGAGAGTTAGCAAGATGCTGGAATAAAATACTGATTCTGAGTCATTAACGTACAGGGATCAGTTTATCGAGGAATGGTCCAGGGAAAATAGCAGTGAGATTTTATACATTGGCATCAACAGTATTCATTCACATAGTGGTTTCATTTGTGATACTGGCCTCTAGCTGCATTTGTGCATGTGATATGAATTTCTGTCTCTATCGTAGGGGGCACAAACCTTTTCCTTTTCTTGACCTTTCATGCAGCTATTCTTATTGCTATACCTCTGCGTTCCCCATCATTCTGGGGCTTCACTTCCTGGCCTGGGTCTTTCATGCTGCCTTCTTAGGTACTCTACATGAGCCTGTGCTTCCCCAGTTCTTGATTTCTCCTCACCCCCTTAGTCACCAAGAACTTACTATTCCCTTCTCTAAAAAGTGTTCCTATCCTAAATCTAATCCTTTCAGGAATATGTTTTTAAAGGTGACAGATTATTAATCTGATAAAAAAAAAAACTTCACAGGAGATGAGCATATAAGATTGGATTTATTTCCTTAAGGAATTAAAAGAAAAGAACCTGGCTGAGAAAGTAGGGAGCAACCTTCCCTCTTCTCTCATCTAAGTATAATCCTTGTAGGAGAGAAGCATATGCAAAGCATTGTGCACCGTCAAAAATGTATGTCTCATTCTGCACCCTGATTTCATCACCCCTGTGTCACAAAGAGTGTAGGATGTTTCATCACCAGTGCTTTGGATTCATGTTGATAATTACATTGATTAGAATCCTTAAGTTATTCAAAGTTGTTTGTCTTTGCAGTGTTGTTAATATATAAATGGCTTGTCTGGTTCTGCTCCCTTCACTTTGCATCAGCCTTTTTTTCCTTATATATTTGAATCAGTTGCTTATATATTTTGAATATCGAATCTTTATCTAAGAAACTTGCTGCAACGTTAACTATTTCTCTTCTAATTTTAGCTGCATTGATTTTGTTTGACACAGTATTCCTGAAAGTAATGACTTTATGAGAAAACTTGAATTCAAGTGCAAATTAAAATTTCAAGCCCATTTTCATTAGCACTCTTTTTAGTCATCCAAAGTATCACAGTACCTTTGATTTGTCTTAGATTGAAGAATAAGTTTTTCCTTCAGGGTTATTGACTAGGGCTCTTGACTCCACCTCTATCTTCCTCTGGCACAAACTGGTATTTATTCTTTTTGCTAGCTGAAAACAGGGAGCCAGCATCACTGTTGTGAACCTGGCAGCAGGACCACGCACTGCTGTAATGTATGATAGCCTTCAGTTCTTGAATGAGATGAACAGATCGACTTTGAGGCATTTAAGAGGAGTTGAAGGGTTCCTTAATGGAGCATCTTCTCCCTACTAGGCTATAGCAAATTCTAGAAATAGCTGTCTTATTAAATGATTGTGGGAACAAATGGGACCAATGAGGTAGCAGAGGGAGATACAAAACTTAACAGACGCTTGAAAATAAGACAGAGGAGATGCCTAGTAGCCCTCTATGAGAAGGAAGGTATAGATCAAGAATAACTGACAGATGATATAGATGGGAAATAGTGGATCCAAGTCTCATCAGACAAAGAGAGTCAGAAGACTGAAGGTAAGTACACGGGTGAGTAGTGGTACTAGGAACCTCATTGCTAGGAAGATGTGCTTTGGTTATACCTTAATGCCTGATGTATTATTTATTATCTGGATCTTTGGTGGATTAAAAAAAAAAGCCCTGATCTGAGATATTCCTGGCAGCCATAATGAAACTTGGATGTTGATAATAATATTATCTGGCTGCAACCACTGCCAACTAAAAGCTCCCTGGGAATCCTCAGGGCCTGGGGAACTGCTACCAGTTCTAGTACCTGGCATCAGGTCAAACTGGGCTTTGTAATGGAACTTCCACCAGTCAGAGAATACACCACCATAGGCAGTAAGATGGTCTATTCAAGTGGATAGAGTGTCACAATGACCCAAGTTAAAATTTAGACTTCAAATCTTAACCCTGTCTGCCTCAGTTTACTCAGCTGCAAATGGTACTTTCCTCCCAGGGTTATGTGAAGATCAAGTGAGATAATATTTGTAAAGTACTTAATGCAGTGCCTAGCTCCTAGTGGGCATTAAATAATGTTTGTTTCCTTCCTTCTATATATGTCATCATGGACTTCCTCAAGATTGTTGCCATCCAATTCTATATGTCAAGTTCCTTTCAGCTGGGTAGAAATCTTTGTATTTCAGAGCTCATAAGATATTAGATTTAAAGCTAGAAAGGGATCTTAGAGACCACTGAGTCCAATTCCCTTTTATTAATGGGGAAACTGAAGCACAGAGAATTTAAATGACTTGCCCAAATTGCCATAGCTAGTTAAGTGTCTAAGATGAGATTTTCACCTAAGCCTTCCTGATTTGAAGTCTAGTACTCAGTATCATACACCACACAGCCTCTCTAACAGGGCAGCAATTCATGCATTAATTCTGGTGAGATATCCAACAGATATATGGACTGTAATCTCTTTTAACCAAAGAATACCCCTAATACTAGAGGTAAGAATTGGGGTTTGAGGGTTTTGTTTCATTTTGAACCTGCTTTTTTTCATTGATAGTGTGTATTCTCCATTAGGGAACTCCTTAGTGAAGAGTGACTTGGGTCATCGAGAAGTTAAATCACTTGTCTAAAGTTATATAATCAGATTGTGTGAGACAGTATTTGAACCATTATCTTCTTGACTCCAAGACTGTCTCTTTAGCCACTATAATATCCTGTCTTTCATTGGCCAGAAAGAACTGGGAATATTCGCAAATCAAGATGTGCCTGCACATCTGTGTGTATATATACGTACATTCAGACAGACATATTGATGTGTGCCTGGATGGTAGTAGGATTTAGGGTTAGGGTTAGGGTTACTTGTTAAACAATTTGCCAAAAAAATAATATTCAGCATTCCTGTTAGAGTGGTACAAGCTCTCAGAGCCAGAATGCTGTCACCTTTGACACAGACACACCTGAGAAAATAGAGACTAGCTCAGAAGCTGTTATCAAGCACACAGCTGGTCTTTGACCCTGTGACACTGATTCATCTCTGCCAGGAGCCCCTTAGTGCCCTCTATACCTAAGACCTCAAGTAATTCAGAGCATGACTCAGCATACAGGGCCTATGCAACAAAAAGTTACTCAAAGGCATTTGAGAATAGCAGTCCAAGAATGACAGCTCTCTTCCTCAAGTGCCCTTGTGCCTTTCAGTATTGGTCCACCATTTTAGAATTCTACCTTAGTTTGCGGTCTCCCATTTCCTTCCAATACAAACAGCTTTGGAATGACAGTAAAATGAGCTAGCCTATCAATCCAGTTCCGCTTTTCCATGACTTTAGGAGTCAGTTGCAGCTAACGCTAGTGTTGGAGAGAAGCTTGTCCACTACATAGAGCAATTGGGAGCAAGCAGTTGCTGTCTTGCCACACCCACAACTCTGTTGACTTGGCTTACTTTGTACATGACATCATCCCTCCCTGCTCTCCCTGGGGCCCCATCATCTTTCTTTGTTCCACTCCCTTCTGAAGGGTTAACCTGAAGTACCCTTGGGGAGCCAAATTCATCAGGGAAAGAATGGGGACATTCTTAGAGATTCTAAACCCAGCATTGTGGGTTATACCCACCTTATAGAACATGGTGGTTAGATGGTGGTAGATGTAGCCCACTTTTCATTCATTACAAAGCAAGGGGCTTCTTTCCTGTACAAAGTCATTTCATCCCTCAGACTATTCCTGAATCCTATGATAATTGCTTTCTTTTGTGTTCTCTCTCTTCTCTCTCTCTCTCTCTCTCTCTCTCTCTCTCTCTCTCTCTCTCTCTCATTTTTACTGAAGCCCAGGTGACATTAGTAGTTCCAAGGGGAAAAAAAGATTTTAGAAAAAGTTCTCAGGAACAGCTACCTACCATTTATATACTCCTTCATGATTTGCAAAGCATTCTATGTTATTTAATTTCCACATCAAACCTATAAGGTTGGTGCTATTATCACCCTAATTTCATAGGTAAGAAAAGTGAGGCTGAAAGAGGTTTGATCACTTATTTAAGGACATACAGTGAGTATCTGAATATCTGAGGTAGGATTTGGACTCAAATATTCCTGATTCCAAGTATAGCATTCAACCTGCTATGCCACCTACATAAAAGAATAATAGATATCCTTTGGGTTTAACATATAGTTCTTCAGGGATTATGTAGGGTTCTGTGCCTTCAGATTGTTGGTGCTGTCCAGTCATTTTAGTCATGTCTGACTCTTTGTGATCTTATGTGCGGTTTTCAGAGATACTGAAGTGTTCTAACATTTCCTTCTTTAGCTCATTTTACAGATGACAAAACTGAGGCAAACAGGCTTAAGTGACTTTCCTGTGATCACACATATTGAGATACTTTCGCTAAACCTTACATGCTTAGTCTAACCTTATGTAGTTATTCATCATGGAATTCGTGGGAAGTCAACTGATTTGAAATCTGAAACTTTCATGATACTTGGCATGAAGCTTCATTAGTGATCTCCTTGGTCACAATCACGTTTGTGTGGTGGTTCTTGGTAGTTAAAACAAAGCTGAAGCAAGCTTTATGAAAGATGAAGTGTCTCAGTATATCAGGAGTTTAAAACTGCTGGGAGCTCAAATTTAAAAACGGATATGGCAAAGTGAAAAATGAAATTTAACCAGGCATTTGGTGGAGAAAAAGTAATTTATTGGCTGTAAGATGAAAAGCCGCAATAACATAAACATCAATCTTGTCTCAGACATGTGTCATTGATTGATGTCTATTCTGTGCTGCTGCCTGAAGGTAACCCTTTGAAAAAAGCATAGTAGGTATTTTGTCCGTGGATAGAGGCACAAATTTTTTATACTACTGCTTTCTGAGACTCTGTTATCTCTTTATGTTCAATCAAAGAGAAAAACGGTAAATTAAAGTAATTGCTTCACCCCATGGCACTGCTAGTTTGTAAAGAAAAGGATACTGTAAAAATCCTCAAATTAACTTCTACTGTTTAAACTATAGGAAAAGTCTCCTTTGAAAAAAGTGATTTGAAACATAGACTTGAATTTTAGGGAGTATGTTACCAGTTCATCAAAGCTCAACACTTTTTTTCTAAGCACACCAAGGGTTCAGTTTTCCTTAAGAAAATCATTTACGCTTGGAAATGCTATTGTCTCTGTAACAGCTCATTAGAGTTCATTAACATGAGAGATTTGAAAATGTCATAATTTACAAGTTGAAAAGGAACCTGGGACCAAGTTAGTGATCAGTAAAGAACCAATCTGTAACTTTTGAAATGAAAGCATTGTGTCAACAATTCTGTGACCTCTCATTGCTAGGGTCCTGCCACCTTTGACTCTTGAATCTCTGAGAGAATACAGCAGAATTCAGAAACTGCTCTCAAGGACCCAGATGTTACCAAGGGCAGAATCATTATCTTGGACGCTTTTGGTTCATTCACTACCCAAGAACTCAGGCAACTTTCAGCACAAGCCAAATTCCTCAGAGCTTCATTGCTATTCCTTTGAAGAGGTCTCATTGGACCCCCTCATCTCCCCCCAGTATAATAAAATCAGATCTATAGCAATAACTGGGTGACCCCAGGCAAGTCACTCAACCCCATTTGCCTCAGTTTCCTCATCTATAAAATGAGCTGGAGAAGGAAATGGCAAACCACTCTGGTATCTTTGCCAAGAAAACTCCCAAATGGGGTCACAAAGAGCTGGACATGACTAATTGACAAAATAACAATACAGCAAGAGCATGAGAATCTGTTTGGGAATATCAGTTCAGAAGCTCTAAATCCCCCTGATTTTCCCGGTCCTCTCTAGATTTTCTTGGAATAGGAGAAAGGAGGTTGCCCTCATTAGGTTTTTGGCAATAACCTATTTTGCTGGCTCCACAATTTAACAGTCCTTCCCCTTAGATTTTGCTAACACAATGGCACTGGGGTATTCATTTTAGTCAATAAACAGGACACTTTGCACTAGCTGTTATCTCTTATTCTAAAGAAACCTGTTATATAGGAATTGGTTTTACAGAATCAATAAAACTGGGAAATTAATTAATTTTATGAAGCCTCAGATTTGAAATTTTTATGCTGTGGTACATCATGCATTAGTTGGCTGTCACCTGTCTACAAAATTTAAGAGTACTGCCCAGCTCTGTTTTACATAAATAAACTTAATGGTGCCGCACAGCTCTATTTTACATAAATGAAAGGCCCAACTCAAACACATGCCTTCACTACTGGGCAAGCAGGGATGTCTGGCAAATGTTAGATATATATTTTTGCAACATTGATATTGCTAATTAATGCCACTAAATCTGATGACTACTAACATTTAAAGTGTTTGGGCAACTGTAGCCAAGTGTAGGGGTTTGTAGGATAAAGAGTTGACTACAGTACAACTCAGAGGGGGAAGGAAGAGGTACAACTTTTAATATACCATTTTTTTTAACTGATAGATGCTTTTTTATTGCCAGAAAATTTAATGCTCTCTAGGACATGGACACTTATTTTGCAGTAACTCAAACATTAGCTCTGGAGTCAAAAGACCTGTGTTCAAATTTCACTTCAGCTTCCATATAATGGCAGACAGTCATTTAATTTCCCTAGATCTTAGTTTCTTCCTCTGCAAAATGAGGGAGTGGGAATGGATAGCCTATGAAGTCCCTTCTGAGGGACCTTTGCTCTGTGTGATATTAAGTAACCTGCACAAAAGTCCTATTCTGTGCATTATTGTGGCATTGAATCTCAAAGACCAGCAAACTACAAACTCCAGCAGTTTCTCCAAATCTTGAAAAGCTCAGAATGTGGTTCTGATGACAGATTTTGTCTTCTTTTGGAGGCTGCAGTTAGCTAAATCAGAGAAGTTCATTACCAGATCCTGTAGCTTATTTTAGGGTGCTGGGAGTGTGGCTACAGTGACCCGTGAAATAGAAAAAATCTACAAAATGATCCTCAATTCCGTATGGTTTCATTTTGCTTTTCAGAGTGGTAATGCTAATGTAGTAGAAAAGAAATCAGGATGAGAAAGTGGGAAGCATGCTGAATTTAGGGTGAGAGGGTCTTGTATTCTCATCCCAGCTTTATGGGACCTTGACCAAACCTTTTTGGCCCCAGTTTCTTATCTGCAAAATGAATCTCCCTTCCACTCTAAATCTCCTGTGATCCTAAGAGGCTGAGTGGAAGAGGACAGTAGAGTGTGACTGTTTACAAAAGTGTTAATTTAACTCTTTGTACTCACAATGTGCTTTTCTTATCCATTAATCAAAGGGTTTACACACCTGCATTCATAAGAGCTGCATTCAATATGATATCTTCTCTATAAATAAAGCTAGAAAATGCAAAGAATTTGCAGTAGAGGGGACAATGGCTCACAAATTTTCATTGGAGGTGCAAATTAAGGAATTGGCAGAGCTGATTTCATAAGCACTAAAAGGCAAATATGAAACATAGTATCCCTAGGTCATCTAACCTCCCAATGCTCATAATAAGCAGGTGATAAGCCACCTTAGAGATAAGTGTACCTGCTGCACCAACATTTGTTTCGATGGATGGAAATGTTTATTATTTGATTAATTTTAATTAGATTAATTCAGTTAATTAAACATTAATAAATATTTATTGGTAGATTAGAGATGTAAAGAAAGTCACTGAAGAACTTGGCAAGATCTTCCAAACTAAGTCACTGGAAACTTTGATACATACTTTTGCACACATAGACATACACACACACAAATATGCATATGTGGAAGAAAATGTAATTCAGGACCAAAATGAAGGAGTCTGAAGGCTGATAGACCACTCAGTAGCCCGTATGGAAAGAACATTCTCTTCAAAAGGAAAGTTGGAAGACTTTAGAAATGCCAAGGACTGAAAATGGTGAAATGTATTGTCTTGGAAGAACACTGGATTCTGACAGTTCAGAATAAGCTGTTTAAAGTGAAATCATTAACTCCATCCAGCAAAGTTTAAATAAATGTAAAATTAGAAGAAAGGATAAAGATGAGAAAAACACTATTTGAAATTTTAGTTGCCTGTTTAAAAAAAAGGCTATTTGCTTCAGAAAAGTGGAGGAGGGGGGAAAGAGAAGCGAAAACATTGGCTTGATCGCGATTCCTTAAAGATGTTTTATGTACAGCAGCCACCACAATAAGAAGGCTAACTCATGATTTCCTTGCCAAACAAAAAAGATCTCAAGATCGTAAGCGTAGAGCTGGAAGATAGATTTGAGATCATCTTTAAATCTCCTTATTTTACAGCTGAAAAAACTGAGGCAAGTGGTATTTTGACCATGGTCACTCAGGTAGTTAAGCATCAGCTTGTTTTGTTTTTCTCAGTTATTATGTTTTTTCTTTTCTCACTTGCATCCTGCTCTTTGTGAGCTGTGACTGTAATGGGGGTTTTCTTGGCAAAGATGCTGGAATGGTTTGCCATTTTCTTCTATAGCTCATTTTACAGATGAGGAAACTGAGGCAAATAGGGTGAAGTGATTTGCCCAGGGTTACACAACTAGTGAGTGTATGAGGCTGGATTTGAACTCATAAAGATGAGTCTTCCTGACTACAGACTTGGAGATCTATCCACTGTACGACCTAGCTCAAATGTCAGGCCTCTAATTCTAAGTCCAAGTCTCCTTCTACTTTATTAATATAATAATAACTAACACTTATATAGAGCCTTCAGGTTTTAAAGCACTTTTACTATATCTGCTCATTTGATCTTCACAATAACCTTGTGATTTAGCTGCTATTATTTTCCCCTTTTACAGATGATTAAACAGGTTTAAGGACATGTTCATGGTAACAATGCTACATTGAATGTCTCAGCAGGATTTGAACTCAGATCTCGAATCCAAGTCCAACTCCCTGCTCATTTTATCACATAGTTGCCATTACATCTCAATAGAATCAGCCAACCCAACAAACATTTATGAAGTATATGTAAAAATAAAAGTAAAAGATTAATTTTCTCCAAGACCTTACATTCTGCCAGGGGAGACATTGAAATATCAATCAAGTCAGAGTTTTTACAGTGAAAATTCAAAGCCTCATGTGCATAGTTACCCACAAAGGATATAAATTTCAAACCTAATATATAGATCCCAGGATCATAGAAAGTCAGAACTGAAAGAGAGCTTAGACTTTTTTTCACTTTTGTCATTATATCCCCATTGCCTAAAACAATTGCTTAATAAATGTTTGTTGAACTAAACAGTAGCAGATTTAACATTTATTATTACACAAAACACGTCTATCTATTATGGTGGACAAATCAGGACATCCTAGGATGTAAAGATCCTTAAGTGATCTTTTAAGTTATCTTTGAAAAATTAGAATTAGTATCCACTTTATTATTAAGAAAAGTGGCCAGAAATGAACAGCATTTCAGTAAAGCTGAGCTTAGTAAATCTAGCAGTTTAAAAAAAATATTGGGAACAACTTGACCAGTACCAGTATGTTAGAAAAAAGAAGTCCAGAGGTGATAACAAATAAAAAGCCGAGTTTCAGTTAACTATATAGTACTGTTACATTTTAAAACAAAGAACTCAAATATTAATGTATGCTTGAATAGAAGTCTCAGCTTTTGCAACTATGAACTAATAATTCTCTTAAAACATTCAATGAAATTTACATCCTTATAAGAATACTTCTCATTATGAGCTTTTCTTAAGGGAGTAATTTTGGAAAGCATTCAGAGGAATGGATGGATGGATGGATGGATGGATGGATGGATGGATGGATGGATGAATAAAGATGCATTTATTAAATGCTTACTGTGTACCAAGCACTGTGCTAAATGCTGGGGATCCAAATAGAAAAGAAAATATAGTCTGTACCCTCAAGAAGTTTATACTCCAAAAAAAGGAGACAAAACATATAGGAGAGGGGTGGTCAACTAGGAATATTTTGGTTTTGAAAGTTACAGACATGGTGCAGAGATCTGTAGGGCAATGGGTTGATATACATTTATTATTAATAATGATAACTAGCATTTATATAGCATTTTAAAGCTGGAAAAGCACTTTAAAAATATTGGCTCATTTTATCCTCTGGAAGATAGATGCTATGACCATCTTCATTTTACAGATCAGGAAACTGAGGTTAAGTGACTTGCCCAGGGTCACATAGTCAATAAGTATGTGAGGTAGAATTTGAACTCAATTCTTTCTGACTCCAAGTCCAGATTCTATCCCTTGTGCCACCTAGTATTTATATATTTCGTTTATAAGTGAATATATATGAATGTATGCCTATATGCATTTGTGGATATATGTCTCTATATATAGAGGGATTGAGATCACATGTGATTGAATATTAGGATAGTGCACAAAAATGGAAGGAATTATTATTTTATGTAATATGGTATAATAAAAAGGGAATTCAGAATCTATTCTGAGTTCAAATCCAGGCTTTGCTAACTTGTAACCTGTGACCCAATTACTTGCCCAAGCAAGTAATTTAATCTCTCGTGGACTCAGTTTCCTTGTCTGTAAAATTGGGGGGAAGTTGGAATAGGTGATCTCTTAAGTTCCCTTCAAGTTTTCAATTCTTTTTAACCTAAAAACAGCATATAAATACACATACAAAAGAAGGCTAGGGTCATTTCATGTGCAGTAGAAGAGCGAAGAAATGTCCTTCAATATATGAGGAATTGTTTTTTAGGTTGCTGTCCCGCTGTTTATCTCCACAAAATGTAGGTCAAGAGGAAATGGGTTTTGAGGAATTTAGGTTAGATACAAGGAAATGATTGTTGTCAGGAAGCATTCTTAACCCATTTCTGATTCACTTCTCCTACTTGCTGTCATGGCTCATCTTCCTACCTTCCTTTTTCCCAGCTCTCACTGGAAGCTAAAGGAAGAATTTTCAAGTACTCTTAGCTCCTCTTTTCACTAACTTAACAAAAAGATTACCAATCTAACATCATCCTCTTTAACAGTAATGAGATATTTTAATTAGTTTGACTTATTAAATTAAAAACAATTGTTACAGATTGAGAGCATTTGATTAAGTTTCTTTAATTACCCTGAATTGGTGCTATTTCTCCTTCAGAAAAGGAAAGGATGATGGGGAGTTTCTACTGCACAGTGTCTTCTCTCTTTCTACCCTTTGCTTTCTCCCATGGCTGTCTGCCCTGTCATTAGTCAATCCATTTATGCCTTGGAGCATTTACAGCAGTTTAAACCATTTTTGTGTATATCATGGATCCCTTTGGCAGTCTGATGGAATTTATAGACCCCTTCTTAGAATATTTTTAGAAAATAACCATTGAAGGAAACACTGAATTTTAGTTGGAGATTAGTTAAAATAAAGATGTAAATTTTTTCCCCTCACCCAGGTTCATTGACCCCCAAGACAGAGGAATTCGTGAAGTCCATTTAAGAGCCTCTAGCTAAGCAGGAGTCACTTGCCTATGAAACCCAAGGCTCCTAAAGTGTGCTTATGCCAAATTCATATATTGTATCCAATAGCGCAGGCCAGTTCTGAACCAAAATGTAAAGCAGGCAAAGTTATAGCCCCATTTTCCCGTTTTTCACCCTTTCCCCATTTGTACTTGAACCCAGGCAAAGGCACGCAGTTCACAGGTTATTTTTTTTCTTTTAAGAATATTTATTTTTCTCCCTCTTATTTCACCTACCCTCCCATTAGGAAAAAAAACAAAAACAAAAACAAAAACCTTTGCTCAAGTAAAACAAACTCCCATAGTGTCCATGACCAAAAATGTCTTATTCTTCATATCAGTCCATCAGTCTTTGTCAAACTATAGTACCCTTCATCATTTAGAATCATAATTGAGAGTTGCTTTGACCATAGTTCTTGTCTTTCAAAATTCTCTGTTCCCACAATATGGATATTATAGTACACATTGTTCTCCTGGTTCTTATCACTTCCTTCTACATCAGTTCATACAAATCTAGGTTTCTATAAATCTAGTCCTTCATTTCTTATGGCACAATAATATTTTATTATATTTACGTACTATAATTTTGACCATTCCCCAATTAATGAGCACCTCATAAATTTCCAGTTTTTTTTCTGCCTCAGAAAGAATTACTATAAATATTTTCATACCTATAGGATCTTTTCCTCTTTCTATTTTTCTTTGGGTTGTAGTGCAATCTCTGGGTCAAAGGTCATGCACTATTTAGTCACTTTTAGAGCATAGTTCCAATTTTGCTTTCACAGTTTTACCAACAGTGCATCAGTGTACCTGCAGCATTTGTTATTTTTCATTTTTGTCAATTTTGCTAATCTGATAGATATAAACTTAGAATTGCTTTAGTTTGAATTTCTCTAATTATCAGTATCTTGAGACATTTTTCATATGGCTATCAATAGCTTGAATTTCTTCCCTCCAGAACTGGTTAATTTTTTTAAAAGTTTTATTGGTTGTTCTTTTTAAAATTGCTGTCTTTGTCCAATATTGCCCCCTTCCCACAGTGGAGTTCTCCCTTGTAACATAGAAATAAATTTAATAAAAATTAACACATTGACAGTATCTGAAAGCATATACATCATTTGACTCCTGTACCCTATCTCTACTAAGTCAAGATTGGTTATTTAACTGATCAGATTGCTGATTCGTTTACTCTTTTTTCTTTTACTTACAATGGTTACAGTGTATCTTGTTCTCTTGATTCTGCTTCTTCTACCTTGCATCAGTTCACACAACTCTTGCCAAGGTCTTCTGAAATTCTCTTACTCATCATTTTCTTGCATACAATAATAGTTCCTTATATTCATATGTTACATTTTGTTCAGTCATTCCTCAATTGATAGGCACCCATTTTGTTTCAAACTTTTTCCTATCACTGTGGTATCTGATAGCTTTTTCCCTCTTTCACTTTCTTGGAAATATACGTCCAGTAGGGAGGGAACTGGATCAAAATATATGAATAATTTAATCCCTTGCAACTCCTCCAGCACTGACAATTTCCATATTTTTTCATGTTGGCTAATTTTCTACATACCTATTGATAAATCAGGGTTATTTTAATTTGCACTTATTTTACTATTAGTGGTTCAGAGCATTATTTCATATGCTGTTGATAACTTGAATTTCTTCTCTTGAAAACTCTTTCTTCATATTTTTGGACAGTTAGAATATGTTGCTTTTCCTTAGCTAAGACAATCTAGATGTTCTGGCAGAGAAGTTCAGCTAGACATATACCATGTTGACTAAAGAATTCTATTTCTTCTGGGAAAACCATATTTTTTTGACCAAGTGCATAGCTTCAGAAAGGATGCACATGGCTCAGTGAGAGAGAAGGAAAAAAAATTCCATCCTTGCAATCCAGCAAATCAGCAGGGTGATATCTCACAGCCAGATCCCTGTCTAATAATCTGAGAAACAAAGAAGAAGCCACTGAAAACACTGAGTCCTTTAGTGATGATACCACCATTATTAATAGCCCTCTTGGTTTATATTTTGTACTAAATCCCCATTTATTTACTCATCTTTCTGTTGTGCTCCCCTCCTGCCACCATTTCTAAATTTACAAAGGAATGTCTTTTCTTAAGTTCTGAGGAATGAGACTGATTCTTGTCCTTTAGTGCCCCTGAAGTATAAGATAATAAAAGAAAATCAGAACAGCCAAGTCTTTATTCCCCCAAATCTCCTTGTAGTTCTCTCTGAGCTGGGAAACAACCTCTCTTTGTTTTTACCCTGTTTTCCTTCTGCTGAGGCACATGTTCCCTATTTATAAGTAATGGGCTCTACAGATGTAACATTAGTGTTACTGCAACTAGGCTGGTAACTCATGTGCCAATTTAGAGATGAGCACAGTACCTTGAACAGTAGTATCCTCTCCATGCTACCTATTTAATAGCATATTTTTGGTGTTTAACCTCTTAGCCCAAGTTTCTTAATCTTTGAAATTATCCCAGTCATACCTTCTATCCTCTCTCCCCCTTGCCTTTCTCCAAGGGATGTTGCGAGAATAATTAAGGAACATATGTGTGAAGTGCTTTGCACTCAGTGGAAGGAAGAAGCTATAAGATTCATAGATATGATTATTATTTAGTCTCATGCTGTCACCATATGATCAAGAATAAATTAATTTTTAAAGTGATAATTTCATATTTAGATATTTTCTACTACTAACCTATTTGAATTATTTTGGCCTCCCTTCTAAAATCCATTTTAATTTATAGATTCAATTTTTTAAAAATACAAAGGAAAATTATCTGAAATCTGTGTCTGTTATGTTATGACATATCTTAGATGTATTCTTCTGGGGACTTTAAGAAAATTATGAAGTTTTAAAAAGCTGATTTAAAAGGCTTATTTTTGCATGGGCTCTAAGCATCTGCAATAAATAAAAATGTAACAGTTGGCTGCCTCTCCCTTCCAAGCAAAATAAATAAATACATTTGGTGACATACGTTTGGGGAAATGTGATTCTTGTGATTTTCATGCAAATAGGGAGCAGCTTTACAACTGATAGAGATTGTGCCATCTGCCAGTAACAAAGATACAAAACTCTCAACTTGCAACACTTATGAAATTAATGTATATGAATGATGACATACAAGGAATTGTGATTGTCTTCTAACTTGAGAAAATTGTTATAGGAGATGCTGACCTAATTTTTCAGCATAGATGGAAGGGATTCCTTCCTGGCAGAATTAAATATCATGTTCTTCGCACAGTTTTGAAACAAGATGGGAGAAGTGGACTCATCTTTAATAATGGATGTTTCAGGAGCAAAAATTGTAATTGAGTCAGCAGTACTTGTCGTTCCTTTAAACAGAATGCAGGAAGAGCTCATGTACTCTTTGCAGACTAGATGCCGAACCACCCCTGAGAGGAGAGAGAGATTTTCTCACAGAGGGATTTGGTATTGGTTAGGAGGCAAGAGTGGATGCTCTTACTCCTTAATGGAATGACGCTTTCTCTGAACAGATGAAAGATATTCCACTTAGTTAAATTACAAGAGGCAGCATGACAGAGTAGAGCCTCATAGTTGGGAAGACATGAGTTCAAGTCATGTTGTGATACATAGAGACTGTGACCCTGGAAAGTCACTTACTGTCAGCACTCCCAGACATCTCTCCAAGACTATAAATTTCAAATCAAGTACAGATCCCAAGTAGTAAAATGAATTTCATCAGGCATTCCCTGTACTAATAAAATATATGCATAGGTATATCTAATATGTAATTTTGTATATAAATTATATTTATATAAATTAATTATATAAGTTAATTTATGTAAATTTGTATATTTATATAGATATTTGTATTTTTATATAAAATATATCTATGTAATACATGACATTTATGTATAAATGTATCTTTTTATAATACATGATATATTTTGAGATATGCATATATATGAATAAACATGTATATAATATGTAAAATATGCATGTATATATAAAAGTTCTTGTACTGAGGGTGAGAACGTTTTTTAAATAGGAGTGAAGTTATTTTAATTCCTTTACCCTTATTTGAAGACATGTGTATATCTGTCCTTTCTTTAGAACATAAGTTATAAGGAGGAAGGGGCTAGTTTCACCTCTGTGTTGTGAAGAATCCTATACAGTGCTGATGGCATAGTAGAAACATCAAATTCTTACCGATTTTGCTTGAGTGATGGTAGGTAGTGTGTAATGATCAATCTGTGTTGTTAATAATCCATATATTTAACCAACAGGTCTAGATGCATTGAATTTTAGTCTAGGGTAGTAGGAAGGAGCATGGGGTGAAATTTTAGTGGTTAACTTTGTTTTGTCAGATTGCCATACATGAACTTTATAGAAATCAAATTTTAGGAAACATGATCCCCACCTAGAAATATAAATAGGCTGGAGAATAAGACAAGATTGATCAAAGAGTGCTTTCCCATCCTTTCCTATAATTTCTCCCTGTCCCAAAAATATACCTACCCCGACCTATACGTTTCATTGTACTTTCTTCTTTTGGTTCACTATTTTCATTCTACTCCTTCTAGATGTCTGACCAGCAGTGCTGATCCCAGACAAAATGCAACAGGGAGTGAACTGTGCTTTAAGTATCTTTTCTAAATTCTCCACTTTCCTTTTTTTTTCTCTTTTCCAGTCTCTTCAAGTCTCAGCTACAATCTCAACTTACTTAAGAATCCTTTCCTCATTCTCTTTAGTGTTAATATCTTCTCTCTGAGATGATCTCCAGTTTATCCTGTGTATATCTTTTGTGTACAGGGCTGAGCTTTCTTGTTGACCTTTCTTTTTTTGTTGACCAGGGCTTAGCTTAGTACCTGGCACGTAGTAGGTGCTTACTGACTTGAGTTAATAAATGCTTACTGAGTAATGGATTGCTTACCTGAGCCTCATAATAAAACATATGTAGTCTATGGTATTATGCTGAAACTGTTACATGGAGCCAACTCTCTTCCCTCAGGAAGAGCCTAAAAGAGACAAGATTTACAGAATTTCAAGGTCTTACTTGTGCATAGACAGGATAGCCACAACATGATTATAGCTTTGGAGACCCAACAAAGATGTTGACCTTCACTCCTGTCTCAAATTCATGAATTAAAAATTCATTGCTAGAGTTTATGATTTCTTATTCACTGTAATTCATTACTCTTCATTACAATACATATACACAAGCATGTACATATGTTAGGATGTGTATGTATGTGTATATACATACATGTGTATGTTATATACCTGTATACATACACATATATGTATAAACAATTTGTGTATCCTCACCCTGTGAATTAGTTTGTCAGATGTGGTGGTGCTCTTTAGAGCAATAGGAAGTCAGAAAGAGGGACACTAACTTAGTACTTCCAGGGATTGTACTGAGTGCTATGAATACAAAGATAAGATGAAATTGTTCCTGCCCTCAATGAACTTCAATTCGACCAGGTAATGGTAGGGAATGAACATAATGTAGAACATGAAATACAACCTAGTCACCTTCATGAAGTGCTTCTGATCTCTTCAAAGTTAGCACCTAAAAGGTTGTCAGCACATTAGGGATTTCTCTCTTATTGAAATTTCCAAATGATATAGATTCTTCCATAACTTGTCTTGATGGTTTTGTTGAGTTATTTCAGTCAGTCGTGGCTGACTGTGACCCCATTTGGGACTTTTGGCGTGGTTTGCCGTTTCCCTCTCCAGCTCATTTTACAGATGAGGAAACTGAGGCAAACAGGGCTGAGGGACTTGCCCACAGGGTCACACAACTAGTAAATGTTTGAAGTTGGATTTGAATTCAGGTCTTCCGGACTCCAGATCTGGCACTCTATCCATTTCACCACCTAGCTACCCTTCATAATTTGTACCTACCTGCTAAATACTATTTCCAGAAAATTAAGTGCTGAGGAAAAGTGTAGGTCGTAGAAAGTCAAATATCCCAAGTAAAATTTGCTCTTCTTCCATGACCCTGCAGTCTGATTTCTGAAGGGATGATTTAGACCCTGTGACTTCTCCTGCTGGTCACTTTCACAACAGTTATTCAGAGCAATTTTTGTAGGTGTGGTATTGGTCTTGGGGCTTATTTCACAGGAAGGTCACCGTCTGGACTCCCAAATCTAATGACTTTTAATAAATTACCAAAGATGTATTAAAATGCTAATAGTCTACCTCTTCTGGGCATTTTAGCATTCCATAATCTTAAATTTAAATAAAATGGCCTCAGGCTTTCTAAGAGCTTTGCCTGAAGCATGTTGAAGGATTTGAACAGCTGATTTGAATTTTAGGTAACCAGACTAAGCTAAGAGTGTTTATTTATGACCCCTACTGTTACATGAAAATGCTTTTATTTTGCTAGTGTTAGCTGAACAAAATAAAGTATGAATTATGTTTTTTAGATATCTTCAATAGCACTTAATAATAATTAATGTTACATAACATGTATCATCAAAACGGTGATATATTGCATTGCATAGTATTTTACATAATTTTTCAAAGTAGTTTAAATCCTATTATTTCATTCATCCACCTAACAGCACTCTCAACTAATTCAGTGGGAAGGTATTATTATACTTTAAAGACAGCACCTCCCCGTTCCATCTCACACTGTGTAGGGGTCATGTTCCACCAAACTGCTTCCTACTTCACCTGTGTGACTGTCCTGTGCTGGAAAGCTTAGCTTTTAGAAGGTCAACAGGAACATATGTCTACTGAACCAGTTACACAGTTCCATTCCCTATCCTGTTGTATTCAATAACTCAGTTTCTAACTTCAGGGCTAATTCTCCCTTGATTCCATGGTTGGAGTTCTCTGATGCCTAAAGTCATTAACCTTGAAGGTGATTCCAGCCCTGACTCTGCTTGTTCTCTCTGATATGTGTAGTATCTCCTATTGAGATCCAATGTGGTTCTACTGTAAAACATATACTGTTCTCTGGTAGAGACCTGAGCCTGGAGTCAAGAAGACCCGAGTTTCAAAACAACCTGAGACAGGAGCTGTGTGACCTTGGGCAAGTCACTAAACTTCTGTTTCCCTCAGTTTCTTCAACTGTAAAATGGGGATAATAATCCCCAGGATTATTGTGAGGAGCAAATGAGATAATATTTGTGAAATGCTTAAACAGGGCTTGGAACAAAGTAGGCCCCATATAAATGCTTATTCTTTATCCCTGGTAGAAGCAGAAATTTTACATACTACAAAGCCATCTCTGCTTTTCTTGGGTCTCAGCTATCTCCAGGGCTGGCCAGCTTAGTGGGTATGGTCAATGTTTTCCTAGCCAAAGGCAGGCTACCTCTCCAATCCCGTTAGCAGGGAAACTTCACACTTTATAATGAGATAACAGAATCTCTTCATTTAACACCTCCCTCTCAATGATTACATTAACAGGGGTGTGGGGTGGTATGGGAAACAAATTACACATAAATGAAGAAATTGAGAAGCAGAAAGGTTAAATAATTTGCCTAAGGCCACACAGTTTGTTGGCAACAAAATTAGAACTAGAACCCAGGTCTCCTGATGCCTACATCATAGCTCTTTACACTAAAATAAATAGAGCCGCGGGCCTGGAGTCAGGAAGACTCATCTTTCTGAACTCCAATCCATCCTCAGATAATAATCATAAGTATTATTTTTGTGACCCTGGGCAAGTCACTTAACCCTGTTTGCCTCAGTTTCCTTATCTATAAAATTAGCAAGAGAAGGAAATGGCAAACCACTGTCTTTGCAAATGAAATGCCAGGTGGGGTCATGAAGAGTTGGACGTGACTAAAAATGACTGAACCAAAAACTCCTTTATTTTGTAACTTAGGCAATATCTTTTTCACATGTCTGCTCAGAATTAATAGGAGTCCAGTGATTATTTGGCATTAGTTTGGTTGGCTCACCTGACTACATTTATTATTGCTATTACTACCGCAGCTATTACTATTTTTTTTATTAATTTGTTTGCTTATTTCTTTTACTAAGAGCTAGCCTAGTGACTTAAGAACTCCTGACCATACATCCACAAAACGGTGTATTTCTTTCTTATGGGCAGAATTGAGTCTTTTGTTTCCTCTGTAACAAAGAAATGGAGAACTTCTTTAATTCTTTCTCTTGTCTAGAGTCTAGTATTTGTATTTTGGGAGACTAGTCATTAAATTTTCTTCTGCAAAAAAAAAAGATCTAATTCTTTTTGTCTGATGGAATGACATAATTCAATTTCCTATCTCCCTCTTCATTGCCTGCACCCCCCTTTCCCAACACATTTTTCATAGTTAGAGGGAGTGATGGTGTCAAATATATCAGAAGGAAAAATTGATTCAGTAGTAGTATGACGACTTGGCTGATTAACAGAGATCAGAAGAAGCAGCATAACTGTGGAAACCACTCCAGCATGTAGTTTTAACAGCTCTTTAGGGAGCTAGTTAATGAAAGAATCACTGCAGAAACACAGCCATGGAAAAAAAAAAGGAGCATTCCCATATAACACTCTGAGGATATGTCATAAGTGGAAATATGCTCATAATTTCTATTTACACATAGCTGTAATTACCGTCTGCTTTAAGATTACTTTCAGTCTTCTCCTGTCAAAGTTGCTTAGATATTTCCTCTTTCACATTTCAGGCAGAGAAGTTCAGTACAGGCTATAGCTTGTCCCAAGTTTCTTTTTTCCTTCTCCTCTCCCCCCCCTTGAAGAATTTAATTATCTGTTCTCTGTGTGAAGAAAGCACTAGTGCATCCAGGGACCTTGACTTCTACTGCCTGATTGGACTGGCATTAATCTGATCCATGTTCTTGTTTTCGTTGCCATTTGTCTGGGAAGCAGACTTCTGCACTTGTATTAGTGTTGGATTGTGCTTTGCCCTTTAAATTTGTGTGAGTTTGGTTTTTCTCTTTTCTTTCTTTGGATGCAGTGTCTATGAACCAGACAGAAATGTGTTACGGAGGAAAGAACGGGAAAGGAGGAATCAGGAAACTCAGCAGGATGATGGTGCATTTAGTACAAGTTACTCCCTCTTCAGTGAACCTTACAAGGTAGAGGCTTTTCAGCTGCTTCGTCTTTATTTCCCTCTCCCACTGCCCCCACCCCCACTATGCCAGACTCTAGTTCTGAGAGAAGATGCTAAAATTTGAATGTACTGCTCCCTGTGAAGTCCAAGGGAGACAACACAGTCACCAGATGTTGATTTCAACCTCACCAGATGCTGATTTCTACTTCACATATCTTCAGTGGCTGATGTATACTTGGTAAAATAGCAAATGTTTTTATATTACAGCTAAGGTTGCTAAGGATTTCAGCAATGAGATAAATTGTTAGATGTCTAATTAGCTCCCCAGGTGAAGGTTGTGTTGCCCTAATCACTAAGCACTTAGCAAAAGTAGTTAGATTTTTTAAAAAAGAGGTCGGGTTTACATTTTATTTTAACATATTTGGCTCATGCTTCCAGTCTGGGTGCCTCTTTGGACTGATAATGAAGAAACAATAGATGGATTATTTCTTATTTGCACTAAATACCAGAAATCTAATCTGTCCTCCAAAACTAATTTTCTTCAGGAAATTTCACTGATATAAAGGGCTTCATGGAGCTTAGGGAAAGCTCAGGATGATAGGTTTCCTGTAACCTTAGCTCCAAATGCCTATTCAAACTACTATTTGGTTTCTCTTGCCTGTCACTCTGTTTCTGAAAAGAATAATTACACAGGGGAAAAAATAGAGATTGGAGCAGTTAAGAGGCCAATCTGAATTTTTGAGAAAGACTTCCAGTGGACTACAAAGAAACCAAAATTTGATCATGGAGAGATTTAATCTGAATCACTTTGTGCAGTTGCAATAGTAAATTTTCTGGTTTCTAGGTAATATATTTTAACTGCAACATGATACCAGTGATAGATTTCTTCTTTATGTACTCCAGGGCTGTTTATAGCTTTTCCAGTGCAGGGTGGTTTTAGAATGTTGACAAATGTCTTCAGAGACAATGAGGATCCAATCTTGACACCAACCCTTAGCTCTCTTTTTTTTTAAAGGAGGCAGCTCTGCTTGCTATAAGGTCTTTAATAAAGGCACGTTCAATATCATTTTGTTTTGTTTTGTTTTCTTCTCTCTCTTGTATTTTATAACAAGTTTGCTTTTTTCCCCTCCAGACTAACAAGGGGGATGAGCTCTCAAATCGGATCCAGAATACTTTAGGCAGTTATGATGAAATGAAAGACTTCTTGACTGACAGATCCAATCAGAGTCATCTTGTTGGAGTTCCCAAACCTGGGGTTCCACAGACTCCTATGAACAAAATAGATGAGCATTTCATTGCTGACTCAAGACCACAGCCCCAGCCTCCTATCTGCAGCACATCATCTTCCACACCAGCAGCTGTACCTGTGCAGCAGAGCAAGAGGGTCACCATGGGCTGGCAGAAAGTTGGGCATCCTACATCTGATGGCCAGCAGAGGGCAAGCAAGCATGGGCATAGATTGCTTGATTCACACAATAGTGACTTCAAATCTGCTAACCAAAAAACCAGTAATGAGAAACCTAAACACTGTGTCTCAAGCCCCACATCCTCCTCCTCCTCTTCCTCCTCCTCCTCCTCCTCCTCTTCTTCTTCTTCTTCTTCCTCCTCCAACTCAGCACAACCAGGACCTCCAAGGACCATGCTTGGAGACAGCGTCAGCAGGCAGCAGTCACGGTCCAAACAAAGCTGCAGTGTGGAAATGGGTCTTCAACCTCAAGAAAGGACATCTACCATGTCTGCCAAACACAGCACTGGTGGGCACTGTGTTCAGAACTTCCCTCCTTCTCTTGCTTCAAAACCAAGTCTAATCCAACAGAAACCAACTGCTTATGTACGGCCAATGGATGGCCAAGACCAGGCCCCTGATGAATCTCCTAAACTCAAGTCTTCAACAGACACTAGTGTACATTGTGCATCCTACAGAGGAGTACCTGTCAATAAAGCTGAATCATCCAGGACCAAGTCCAAGCTAGCAAAATTTAGCATTCCCAAACAAGGAGAGGTAAGTTACTTTTAAATATTATTTTCATGGAGTTGCTGAATAAGTTAATGATTCATATGTGACCATTTGTCAGGCCTGAGGTTTACTTTCCAGTCCTCCCTTTTCTCTAATTCATGAATATGGATATTAATTCCATATATGTGTATGCATATATGTGGTATATAATATACTGATTCCCTCTTTATATATTATATATACATTATTACATCATGTATAATAATATATATGATATATATTATATATAAAAATTCTTCTCTCTTTATCATACACACACACATATATGTCCACATAGATATATACATATATAGGAAAACCAGTAAAGAAATACAAAAGCACAATTTGTGATCTTTGAAAACTTAAGATCAGGACTTTTAGTATTTAAATTGAACCAAGGGGTCATGCCTATGAGTTTTTGTTGTGGTGGTGACATGACTCCATTGTATCTAGGTGATATTTTGAAGAAAAAGTTCTATATTGTCTGACATACTATTAAGTACATTACAGTGGAAATAAAAGTACTTGAACACAAATGACTGATGATTACTTTTTAATGTGCAAAATGGTTATTTTTAATGGATTAACTTTTCAGTTTAGAAAAAATCCCTTAGTGTCCTGGCACAAAATGAAGCACATAATGATTTTGAAAAGGGGCTGTTTTCATGAGAAGATCTTATATATCATGAATATATAAATATATCACATTTCCTTCAGTATTTGGAATATTTAAGGCCTGGGTTCTTTGCTATTAATCAGAATTTCTACTCTCGTTCTCTCAGAAATAAACTTAGTGCTGTAAATGATACTGGAGTCTTTAAGTTTAATTTTGTATTTTGATTTTCTGCTAATTGCTTAATAATTTTATTACAAAATGAAAGAAGAAAGTGATATTTTATTGTAATATTTATATTTATATTCATATTTATATTCATATTTAAAGATAAACTAGCAAGGGATTTGTGAGCTTTTTGCATTAGAAAAGCATTTTAAATGCATATTACTGAGGAAGTCACCATCACTTCTGTATATTTTCCAACATGTACTACCAAAGACTATGTATTATCTCAACATTGTTTCCTCCTCAATACCTGGCACATTGTTCTATACACAGTGCAGCTGAATTTCTCGAAGGAGTGACTAAAAAGTATGAACACACACTCACACCCAAATATGTATGTGCACAAATCTGCGTATATGGACAGATATTTATGTATATGTGTGTATATATGCAATACATATATACATATACAATAATTATATATAATAATATAATTATACATGTATAATACATATATGTATTGCATATATACACACATACTGGAGAGAGAAAGAGAGAGAGATTTGTACAGGGTATCCAAAAGTCCCAGTGCAGTTCTAAATAAATGTGTGTTGTATTTAATATAATTATATCGACATATTTGAATCCCAGGGTTGGACTTTTATTAGCTGTTTGACCCTATGCAAATTATTTAACCTTTCTGGACCTCAGTTTCCTTACTTTGGAATGTTTTCTCTTCCAGTTCTAACAGTCTATTTTAGGAGTCTGAGGCAGACAAGGCAAATAGCATCTGGTTTCATATGTGCTCATCTCCAAAATAAAAGATCAGACTAAGCAGTGGGTTCATTGAGAAGCACAATTCCAAACATTAAATGCCAATTTTACTCATACTTTGAAAAAGTCAATTTAATAATTAGATGAAATGAAATGTGTCTACAATTGGTCTGTTCTGGTTGGATATAGGAAAATACTAATTCAAAATTTGAAAAAATCAGTTTTAGAGATCTCCATACATTAATTGAAGATAAAGCTAATATTCTCAGAGAAGTCTTAAAAAAAAAACTTCATTTCCCAAATTTCTATAGAGGACACAATTTTTAAAAAGCAATAACTGGAAAAGTTTGTGAATTTTGGCATTAGTAATTGGCAGTGTGTTCATCTATATCCTTACTTCTTTACATTAGGGTAACTTTTTTCAAAAGTATCTCCAATCTGTTTGATTTAAAAAATCATATAGGAAACAACCCTACAAAATTAAGCTTGGTCAAACTAGTTCACCTGTCTTTATACCTGCCCTACATGGTTTAAGTATTTATTTAAAGCATTTTAGCAAAGGGTTATATAACAGATGGGTTTTTATCTCATTAGGCTCTTTGATTTCATGATCATCACTGTCAGTAACCATTAAAGAAATGCATTTCTCCTGGTTATATTGGAATAGGACCTACCTGTGAATATCTGGCAATGCTTCCTCTAGTACTAACTCTAGTCGTCAGGAGGGGAAAATATCCTGAAATGGAGGGATCCACACAGGCTAAAACATACTATTTAGAGCTGCTTTCTTCTTCTTATTCTAGTAAGCATTTCATGTTCTTTTCAATTTAGTAGAGTGGAATAGGGGCAGCTAGGTGGTGCAGTGGATAGGGCACCATTGCTGGAGTCAGGAGGACCTGAGTTCAAATCTCACCTCAGACACTTGACACTCATTAGCTGTGCGACCTTGGGTAAGTCACTTAACCCCAATTGGATCATCTCCACTCATCCTGATGAATATCTGGTCACTGGGTTCAGATGGCTCTGGAGGAGAAGTGAGGCTGATGACCTTGCACAGCCCTCCCTCACGCAAAACAAAGTCAAATGCAAGTCATGTCATTATTTCTCTGATGGCATGGTCTTCGGCAATGAAGGACAAACACACAGAGTGGAATAGGATACTTACTCTAATCAAGCGGAAAAGAATAACAATGAAAGAATACTTCCTTCTTTACCTTCTCATTCCCACTTTTACCAACGGTTTGATCACAGTACCTAGAGACTGAAATTACTTTAGAGATCATCTAGTCCAAGCTCATTTTATAGAGTAATTAACCAATCAATCAATATTTATTACAAATGAAGAAAGGGAGACCCATAAAGTGAAGGGACTTGCCCTAGTAATCAACAAATCTGAGATTCAAATCAACCCAGGGTCTTTGATCTCTAAACCAATCACTCATAAACATTTATTAAATGGCATTTGTGCTAGGCACTGTACTAAACATTGGGATACCAAAAAAGGTAAAAGTCAATCCCTGTTCTCAAGGAGTTCACTCACAGTTTAACTTTGTACAGTCAACTTTGTACAGTCAAGCTACATACAGGATACAGTGGAAATAATCAGCAAAGACATGACACTAGAATGAAGGGAGACTAGGAATGACTTCCTCTAGATGGTAGGATTTTAGGTGGAATTTTAAGGAAGCCAAGAGGCAGAGAGATGAGAAGGAAGAGAATCTCAGGCAGAGGATGAGACAGTGAAAATGTCTGGTGTCAGGAGATGAAGAGTCTTATTTGAAGAAAAACAAGGCCAACATCATTCAATCTTAGAGTACATGGAAGGGTGTAAGGTGTTAGAAGATTGGAAGGGTATGGGGGGGCAGGTTATAAGCCACTTTGAATGTCAAGCAGAGCATTTTATATTTGATCTTGGAGGTGATGGAGAATCCCTAGAGTTTGTTGAGTGATGGGAAGGGGTTGACGTGGTCAGACCTACAGTTAAGATCTCTTTGACACCTGAATAAAAGATAGACTCAAGTGTCACCCAGATTCTTTCTTCCATACCACATTGTTTTATTGAGTTCAATCTATGACTGGATTGAAAAATAGTAGAAAGGAAAGCTGTTCATAGTCAACACTGATGTGTAAGTTGGGGCCAGTTTATGATAAAATTTTGTCAGTTTTAAACAAACTGTTAGATTGGCAAAAGATCTTAAAAGCACAGTTCTATGAAGCAGATAAGAGAGATAGAATCAGGATCTTTTCACAGTTGTCTGTTTTAATTGAAGATCTACTCATGATGAGAAAATAACTTTTCATAAGTATTAGTACAATGGTATGAATATCATCTGTAACCTTACTTCTATTCTCCCCCATCTTATGAAGTACTATTTTTTGGTTTTGTTTTTTACAAACCTTTAAGAGGAACTCAAGACTATCAGTTGCCGGTGCATAATGAAATGTTTCCAATTCTTCCCATGAAATCCCAGATGATTACGGTCATCAGTGAATGAGTACAACTCAGAGCATATATTTACTTCTTAAAGCAGGTAAAATGGGTTCACATGGCAGAAAAATAATTTTCAGGATCTGAACACTTTTTGCTTAGGTGGCACCTTTGTTAAAATATCTACATGTGCGTGCATGTGTGTGTGTGCGTGTGTGTATCATTAGTTCTGGTATCAGTTACTTCTGAATTGTATGGTGAGGGTTATTGTTACCTCACCTTACAAAGGAAATTAATTTTGAAGGAACTGCTATGATTTGACCACCCTTTTCCAAGAGGTCAGTGGTTCAACTTGGAATAGACATGAGGGCTTCCTACGCTGCTACTATGCTTCTTCATAGTGCAGTGCTTTTGGAAGTGTTCTTTGAAATTATTCACCAAGATTATGTTTACGTAATGCCAAAACAACTGGTCAATTCAGTGGGAAAAAAATCAGATGACAATTATAATGTGGTATAGATGCAAAAGAAACTGACAAATATTTATTGAATATCTGCTATGGGCAAGGTACTGTGCTGGCACTATGGGAGGTACAAACACATATTAAATATAGCCTTGCCCTCAAGATGTTTACACTTGAATTGAGGAAATTAAATACTAATACAGAATTAGAAAGTTTTGAATTTTTAGTTTCTTTCCTGTAAGTTAATTTTAAAGTTAAATTAATTTAAAAACAAACCTGAATGTCTTCTATATCTGATATAAGTGCCTTCCCTTTTATGATGATCTGTAGTAAAATATATTCTGTAAATGTGTGTATTTAAATTTGAAAATTTGTGAACACTTTTTGTCTGGTCTTGACACTTCCTGAACTATTCATTGTTTGCAGTATATTCCACATCTGTTACTATGGTGAATTATTTGTTATTACTCATTCTTCAATAACAGGGTAATTAGTATAAAAAATTCCCTGAAACTTTGTTTGGAAGTTAAAATTGTCTAGGGACTTCCTTAACTTATGCACCTGCCTCTTTGCTAGCTTTTTCCCAAGCTCTTTCTCCCTCTCTCTTTTTTTGCATTTAATAAAAGACATATTTTCAGTATTGTAGTAGGGGGCTTTTTTCTTGAGCCCTACCCTTCATTAAAATGAATTTTCCCTGGAGTTTGATTTGGAAAGGGGGCCACTTTTAGATTTGAGGCAAGGATCTTAATGAATGGCAGAAATATACCAAACTTTATTTCCAAATGGAATAATTTTTTAGTTTATGGATTAGTCCCTTTGAGCTCATAAGGTAATTCAGAATCCAGTGTTCCAGTTATTAATAGAATCCAGACATTAAGGACTATTGCATAGTAAAGTTATAGCATTGTTAATAAAGTGACATTTTTAGTCCTGGAAAACCACTTTGGATTAGCCTAGTATTTTGGTAGAATTTTTCTGTTATATATAGATATAGATATATATCTTATTCTGAGTGTGGGAAAGCCAAAAAAAGAAAAAAAGGATCATGAAGAAGTCAAATAATGCAAAAAAACAAACAAACAAACCCCTTAGAAATAACATGTGTCTTAAAAGTTTAAAAGGAAAAAAAACCCTCTACGTATATGAATTATATCCCTGAGAAGGCTTTTGGACACTTAATTTTTTTTTTTTTTAGCTTAGGGTAGTTACGGTGAAACAAATTTGCGTGGGAAGTGTTACAGTCTCATCAAGGTTATTTCAAAACATCTGAATTACACCACTCTGACCCGGAGTTTCTGGTTTGTGTTATTTTTTAATTAAAATGACTTGAAACTGCCACAGCTAAAAGTTTCTGATGACTGGAGAATGGATGCTTTTTGGAAGTCAGGGAATATTATTACCTGAATCGTGTTAGCAACTTCTATGAAAGTGACAACCCACATTTTAGTTTAAGTATGAATATACATTTATATTTTTAATCTGATAATTCATCCAAGAGACCAAAACACTGTGGGGTTGGGGGGAGGGGTGGGTACTTAAAATTAATTAGCTAAAAATCAATCATTCTAAAATATGTATTCTAGGACATATGTGTGTGTAAATATCTTTAAGAGGCATGAGTTTGAGGCATCTTAAAAGTGTCATTTATGCTGTGAAAGTACAGAATATGCAGGTAGCATTGTGGTTCTACTAAATAGCTTCTTAGAAATGCAATTAACTGAGGGTTTTTGCTGTGTGTGTGTGTGTGTGTGTGTGTGTGTGTGTGTGTGTGTGTGTGTGTGTGTGTGTTTTAAAGAAAAGTTCACAAAGGATAAATAAGGTAGGCGTCTGATTTCCTGTCACTCTTGGTTACCTTTGTATGAAAATGGATCGTTTCCAAATTAAAGCAGGCACCAGCCTGTCGAGGGAAAAAGGCATCTGTAGAGCAATGTGTATATTACATATTCATGCAATTCTAAATTTCTTAATTATATTTGAGATGTGTTACGTTTCATATACTGAAATATGGTGGTACCTTATTGTTTAGTGATGAAATGGCAGTGTGAAACATGCTCTTGGGCTCAGGTTACCCATCTGGCACAACAGTCTTTTCCCCACTAATTTCCCTTCCCCCCAAACTGCCTAAGTATTACATAGATACAGTTCTGTGTGGTTGTTCAGTAATGCCAATCAGTAAAACTAATATAGGACAGAAGTTGTGTGGTGCAGTGGGGAAAACAAACATTGAATTTGGAGCCAAGGTACCTGGGTTCAAATTCAGACTGTTGTCGCTACCTGTGTGACCTTTGGCAAGTCAGTCAGCTTCTCTTGGTCTCAGTTTCTTTGTCAGTAAAATGAGGGGGTTTGCAGTACTTGATTCCTAAGGTCCTTTCTTGTTTTAAATTTAATCCCATGACATGTTACTTTGGATTATAAGGGAAGTATTGGTATTTCAGAGACAAGATGCTGGAGAGAGGGACAGAGATAGGGGGAGGTACACATACATACAGGGTAATGTTCAGAGAGAGTAAAGTCTAAGACTAATATTAGAAAAGTCAGCCTCAGCTTCTCTTCTCCATTGCTGACCCCTGGTCTTTCCTGTGGCTGGGAATGGTTGTTTCCTTTATTTGTAACAGGTGGGTCATAACGAAGCTTGGCAAAGAGGGAAAGTTTTCATTTTTATTTGTTCTTTTATGTCCAGCCAGCATATGTTTGAAAGGTAATGTGCTTTCAAAGAACTTAAAATAACCTTAGGTTTCCATAACCCTTCTTTGAAGGTGTCAGAAAAGTACATTATAATGTGCCCTGTTGTGTCATGTTGTTATTTCTACGCCTCCTTTCCCCCTCCAGACTCTTTAAAATTCATACCATAAAACCAAGTTTTTCAGTAGAGTAGGTGGGAAACTACTAATTAGGGTGGAGGTACTTGGGGGAGGAGCACTGAGGAAAGTTATATGAAATTTTTTACTTTATCCCTGAATGTTTTCTTATTTCTCATAAAACTCACTCCCCTGGTTCCATCATAACAGGTTATATATTTTATTTGTACTTATGCTACAACTATATGTACTTACAGCGTCCTCTATATCCAATTCAAGTACTAACAGCCTTATTACATCTATGTTCAAGTTTAACCGTATAGCCCAGAGTCTTTCCAGGGTGTTTGTTATCCCTTCATAGTTTCATGCTGCTGGTTAATGTGGTAAAAACATGTGAAGATTTCCAGACACAAAGTTAGAACCACCTCTAAAAAAAAACAAGTGTAGAGGGGATAATAAAGACTTAATGGAATTCTGAAAGAAAATATGTGTAGAAGAAACACTGTACCTGTGTGTTTAGAAAGAGTGAAACCTTTAAGACTGATTGGACCTGGATGTAAAAAGACCAAAATAATCACTCTTGCAAATTTATTGCTCGGTTGCCTTAAGGGATTGGGATTACCACCTCTTGCATCAAAGTTGCTCCTTGTAAAGCATTATAAAATTGTGTGCGTGTGTCTGTGTATAAATACGTACGTACACATCAATGTTTTTCCTAGCTGAGGCATACAGTAGAACATATGTGCCTTCAATTTCCAATTAAATAAGATATCAGAATAGAGACTTAGGGAAAAAAATTATAAAATTTCAACTAATAAGTCTTTAGAATGACTCATTTAAGCATACCTTACTGAAGCCACAGGGTATAAAATAGCTTTAAAAAAATATTTTCAGTCTAATTGAGTCACTTTACAGCACATTTTTGTCCGCATCTTCATAATACTTTTAAAATTGGATTGAAGTGGAATTCGCCTGGTAGTACTTGTTAAAAATTATATTCAATTGGACATGTGAAAAACACTCAGGCTAGGCAATAGAATGAAATCTGTAGTTAATATTAGGAGCCAACCTCTCCCATATGTACCCACCTTCCAAATGACCTACCATTGATCCCTGACAGAGTCCCAAGTGCACCATCATCTTTTAGTCTTCTTGTTAACTGTGGTCAGATAGTTAACGACTATCTCTTGGGGGCAACTTCAACTAATTCAGCTATTCCTGTCTGACCTAAATAGTAGCCATGGACCTTGAAGTGTAGTGAAGGAGTCTGAGAAAGTTGTTGTTGTGTTCATCCTTCGTTGCTGAAGAAGACCATGCCATCAGAGAAATAATGACATGACTTGCACTTGACTTTGTTTTGAGGGAGGGAGGGCTGTGCAAGTCACCAGCCTCACTTCTCCTCCAGAGCCATCTGAATCCAGTGACCAGATATTCATCAGGATGACTGGAGATGACTCAGGATGAGGCAGCTGGGATTAAGTGACTTGCCCAAGGTCACACAGCTAGTGTTTGAGGTGAGATTTGAACTCAGGTCCTCCTGACACCTGCACTGGTACCCTATCTACTGCACCACCTAGGAATGCTGGAAGTAGATCAGGAGAAAAGGGGACCTAACGTCATGGTGGAAAGAGCACTATTGATTTGGAATCAGAAGACCTACTTTTGGAGCTCCCTGGGCCTACCACTTCTTACTGACAACTGGGCAAACCAAGGGATCTCTGGACTTCCTTATCTATAAAATAAGGGAATTGTACTAGATGCCTGATGAGGTCCTTCTAGGGATAAAAGTGTAGTAATGATCCTCAAAAAGAACTGGAATTTATAATCCTAAAGTCCTACTTCTCTTTTAATTTCTGTGCTACCCACCCATCAACCTACACGACTCCTCTCTCGTGTGAACAGAGAAGCAAATACATCTCACAAATAATTAGCAGTTACTTTTTTACTTTTTTTGAATTCATTATATACTTTAATTCTATTTATTTTATTCTGAACTTAGGAAATAAAACAGGAATTTCCACAACATATTAGAATAGAAAAAAAGATGATTGTACATGAAACTACAAATCACTTATGTACAACTTGAAATTCCTTTTAAATATATAATAAAGTTATTACACAGCTTTCTTTTTTCCCTCACTTTTATAGGAAGAAAGAGAAACCATGTAGATGCACATAAATGCAGCATATATCAAATCAAACATGTATGCTTTGCCCTAGGGGGAAAAAGCAGAATGTGTTGAAAAGGAGTTCTAGACAATCCATTTCTTCTTTCATTTTGTTTAGAACACATGAATCTCTCTTTCCTTTGTCCTAGTGACAGGGATTACCGAAGAATGGGAAGTGAGGGAAGCACCATTGGTAAATGTGGTTCAACCAATGCAGATCTGGGGAACTGAATAGATTCTTGCAGGCCTGATGATTTTCAAAATCTTTTTACAATGTTTAAAGCATTCAAAATATTATAGTGTCATAGATTTTTGCAAGACAATTCAATTAATAGTTATTATTTAGTGGATCTCCAGAGGCAGCTTGGTATATACACTAGAGAGCAAGTGTTTAAGGTAAGAAAACCTGAGTTCAAAAACTACCTCGAATACATTCTAGCTTGTGCAGCCCTGAGCAAGTCACTCAGTTGGTTAGTACTCTAGGCCAGAGCTGTCAAACACATGGCTGCAGCAACTCCCCAGTGGGGCCTGAACCAGATTACAGTGTAACTGTGAAACTTTTAACAAAAGAAACAAAAATACAATAGAACACAGGTAATGTTAATAGACGTGCAGTGGACAGAGTGAAGTCAGTAGGGTTCATCTTCCTGAGTTCAAATCCAACCTCAGATCCTTACTAGCTGTGTGACCCTGTGCAAGTCACTTAACCCTGTTTGCCTCAGCCTCCTCATCTGTAAAATGAGCTGTAGAAGGAAATGGCAAACCACTCCAGTGCCTTGGCCAAGAAAATCCCAAATGGGGTCACAGAGAGTCGGGTATGAGTGAAAAAATGACTTAACAAACAAGTATGTTGCAAAGAAGGCGTTGGCCTACATCAGTATTGGATGTTTCCCTGTGCCAATGTTTCTATACCAAGCAAATCACAGATCTAGTCTTATCCCTGTTGAATCTGTTATGCTAACTGTCTCAGCATCTTCCAAGAACAACACTTTCAGTGGGAGCTACTCTGTGTGCTTTTGGTGATTGTGTTTTCTCTTGTTTCCTGTTCCAGTTATCTATGGTGATTAGTGATTTCATAGCCTAATCAAAAATTATACTTTAGAAATTGTTCTGAAGCAGGTACAATAAAACTGTGTGTTTATACAGTATCCTGTTATTCTAAATACAAATCCTTCAGAAATGTTGTCTGATACACTTACTTGGGCTTATTTATCTCTTATTTAAAACAGTAAATATGTGGGCTCTGTCAACATCATAACCACCTGGTAAAGTCAGTATTTTATTTTATTTGTTTTTTTAAGATCCAAATTTATTTATTGATTTTTAGCTTTCAGCATTCATTTCCACAGGATATTGAGTTCCAAAATTTCTCCTCATCTTTTCCCTCCTCCCTACTCTGAGATAGCAAGCATTCTGATTATCCCTTCCTCTCAGTCTTCCCTCTCTTTTATCATCCCTCCCTCTTATCCACTTCCCCTATATTTCTTGAAAGGCACGATAATTTCTATATCCCATTGCCTGTATATCTTATTTCCCAGTTGCACGTAAAAACAATTTTTTAACATTTGTTTTTAAAACTTTGAGTTCCAAATTCTCTCCCTTCTTCCCTCCCTACCCATCCCTATTGAGAAGGCAAGCAATTCAATATAGGTTATACATGTGTAGTTATGCAAAACACTTCCATAATTGTCATGTTATAAAAGACTAACTATATTTCCTTCCATCCTATCCTACCCCCGAATTATTCTATTTTCTCCTTTGACCCTGTCCCTTTTCTAAAGTGTTTGTAAAGTCAGCATTTTAGTTAACCACTATTTTGTGTACACCAATATAGCCACCACATATTTCCCTAAAGTAAGCACATATTTTTTTCACTCATTACATAAATTTTGCCAGCTTATCTGAAGTTTAATATCTCTGTCAATTAGACCTTCATTGATGAGAACTTTTAAGTCTTTAATATTTTCAATACTTCATCATTTTGTACTGCACTGCATACAGGGTTCTGATACTTTCAGGTAGACACAAAAGTGAGGAAAAGCACTTCTTTAGAGTTTTGAGTTTGTGAAATTCTTGTATGAGATTTATGATCTCTCTAAAATCAGAGTCTGGACTAGTTGTTAAGTGGAAGAAGCTTCTTATCTTAGCCATTAATGTGGATTTATTCATAGAACTCTGATATAAAATGTGGTTTACCTCAATGGAAATGAACAAGAGACGATCCTTTGACCTAGAGGATTACATTTTATGTGTTGGTATCCACGGTTGCAGAAAGATGTGCCATCTAACAGACTTTTTTTTCTCTCTTTATACTCAAATTTCTGAAAACATGGGTTATACAGATTTATGAATCTGAAACTGGTGTTGAGAAACATCACTATCCTTGTCAATCAATAAAAAAGTGTTCATTAATTATAACGTGTGCTAGGTTCTAGGAGTCCCTAATCAGAAATTAAGTCTCTGCCCTCAAGGAGCTTATATTTTGTCAGAGAGGCATATTCACTCATTAGTATGCCTTTTTTGTATGAGAGATGGAATTGTGAATATCTGGACATATAATCATAAGATCATACATTAAGAACTGTAAGTAACCTTAGATATTAATGAGTTCAGCCCCCTTATTTTTTACAAAAGGAAACCAAGGTATATTGATTTCTCCCAGGTCACACATACAGTAAGCTGTAGAGCCAGGATTTCAATCCAAGTTTCCCTGTCTCCAGATTCAGCAGTTTTTTCTACTACCTTAGACAAAGGCAGATTTGTTATATCTCTGTTTTCAAGTAATTGTCTTACAGTCATTCTTATATTGTTTTTACAGTGACTTAATCATGTTTCAATATCCCCTTTTGAAATTTTTTTAAGTAGGCATATCATATTTATTCCTCTGCTTATTTGCCAACTTACTCATTTAGAGCTTAAGTTATTATTTTCATGATCCTGGAGTGTGTCTTAACAAAGAGGTAAAAGCAAATTTGGTAAGGAATGAGATAAACGTACTCTGTAATAAGGTAAGCCAGTGATTGACTAATTTTTTGGACCAGTAGCACCTTATCAATTATCTGTATCAGAAGTATGTCCATTTTGCAAATATTTATCGAGCTCATACTAGATATGAGCCACTAAGGTGGGCATGTTTGAGGAACAGAGAGTAGAGCAGTTTGGATGGAGTATAAATAGAGAATTAACGTTCTGAACAGAACATGGGTTATTGTAGTAACCTGGTTTTCTGATCTCTTGAGATTTTAAGGTACAATTGGATTGAATAATTAATTAGGGAGATCAAAAATCTGAGTGAAAATGAAAAAAGGAAGTATCTTCTTCCCAAGGGCATATAAAATTATTCTAATCAGCAGAAAAATTCAACAATATGAATTTAGAAAAAAGACTATAAAATCCAGCAAATGATTAAATTATGCTGTTACCAAAAAAAAAAAAAAAAGGATTATGAAAGTTTAGCATAAAATAAATGCCTTGTTGGTACAGTTGTTTTCAAACTCAGACTTGTGGTTGTATGTGTGTGTATATCTAAATATAGATCTATGTATCTTTAAGTAATATAGATATATCCATCAACATAAATATGGATAAACATATATATATGTTTATCTATATACTCATACATATACTTTATATATATACTCATATATATATATATTTATATATGAGTAGGGTTTCAGTACGACACATAAAATCTGAGATTCTAAACCTAAGTGGAATAAATTTCAGAGAAGTATTTTTTTTTAATTTAAATTATGGGTTTTATTGATACCTTTTGTTTCTACATCATAATTGTTTTAGGATATTGTTCTCCTCCCCTCTAGCACCCATGATCCCTCAAAAACAGAAAAGCAGCTGAGCAAAATCAACCAACACAGGGATCGCATCTGATAATGTACGCATTGCACATCCATATCATCCCACATCTCTACCAAAAGAAGGAAGATATAATTTCTCATCTCTTCTCTGGGGTCAACACTAGTCTTTATAATTTAGGGTAATGAATTATAATGATTGTTATCTTTACTCCAAGCTAGCTGCTGTTCCTCCATGCCTAATTCCATGAATAATTCCATCATTTTATTAGTCTCCTAAATCTGAAACCTTGGAACCATTCTTGATTCTGTCTCTGTTTTTGTAATGTCTCTTCCTTTGTAATGTATCCTCATCTGTCCCTTTTGGCCATCATCTCTTACATTGCTTCTACCCTGGTAGAAGTCATCTTACACCGTCCAAGAAACATTTAATAAGCACATATTCTATGGCAGCTCTGGCACAAAGATTACAGATTTGACCTCAGAGCCAGGAAGACTTAGGTTCTGGTCTGCTTCTGCTATATACTTGCTGTGTGGACCTAACTTTCTAGGCTCCCTTTTCTCCCTTACATAGATCCATTGTTCTGGTCAAAATAAAGTGTCTATTTATTGCTCCTCAAATAGGCGATGCATCACACCATTTTTCATACCTAGAATGTTTTGGCCCTGTCTTTCTACTTATCTAAACCCTTCCTTCAACTCGCAGTTTAAGTCTTGTCCAACCACTACAGTCTTCAATGGTTTTTCCCTTCTCTAAACTCTCATAGAATTTATTGTCAGTGCTACCCATGAGAACTTAGCACATGCCCCTTTATTATGTTCATATTCTGTCTCTTGCTCCTTGAGGACACAGTCTCATGTCTTATGTCTATTAGATTCCCAGCATCTGACATCAGAGTTGTTACTTTTTGTGCTTCATTGACTGATTGCACTCCAAGTCAGTGCCTCCCTGGTACAGTCTTGTACTACCCTATCAAAATAACCATCATAGCAGGGGCTGCCATATTGTATCATGGAATCTTTGCTTTAACACTTCTCCCACTTTCCTCTGAACCAAATCAAGAGTGCATTTGGCTACCATGGGTTAAAAAAAAGATTCTAGTCATGATATAGCAGATTTTTTCTTTTGTGAAGATATAAAAAAACTTGACTTCCTTTAAATTTTATGAAGCTTTAAACTATTAAGCTAAGACTAATGAAACTAGTAGAAGCCTTGGTTATTTCTTTGAGCTACAGGATAGCTGACAAGACTATTCAGTTGCATTGCATGAACTTAGTTATATACTCTGGTAGCTTCTCAAAATTTGTAATAGTGACAATATAGAGGTCTGGAACTGTTTTCCATTTTTATTGTTGTGTTACCAACACTATAAGTAGTGCCTTGCACAAAGTAGCAGGAATATATATTGGTTGAATTGAATTGGTTTTGTGATTGACAAGGTGCTTTTATGTTGACTGTTGATTCTTAGAACATCCCTGTGAGATAACCAGGCAAGAAAATTAAGGCCCTGAGAAGTTAAATTACTTATATAAGGTCATATATAGCACTAGTACAGGGCAATCAGGACCTGAACCCCAACTGTCAGATTGCATAGCCAAGATTCTTTTCCCTAAAACACCCTATTTCTCTTTTGAAGAGGCTTTTAGAGTCTCTAGTTACACTCTTGAGGTGTCAAAGTATGTAGCAAGTTTAGTTTCTGCCATCCAGGGTATGGCTACACAAAATAGGGATAGCCCACAAAACTTGGAAGCAATAAGGTAAAGTGTGGGACTAAAAGGAAGGAAATGTTGCCACTATTGGGTCGGATTGGGTGTTTCTGTGGTTTAGGAATATAAAGGCGGAGTTATTTAAGGTCTTCTTACAGGTATATAGTTAGACATAATGTGATAGATCTTCTGAATAAGCCCATGCTGATAACTTCCAAATGACAACAGGGAAAAAATTCTGCATCACTTCCATTCACAAAAACCAGGGCTAAATAGAGGGAGGAAGGATCCGTGAACTGGCGATTATGGGTCCTAGTTTTTAGGTGTTGAATTTACTACTAATTTCTTATGTGACAGTTCTCTTATGCCCTTGGTTTTAACCTTGGGTATCTGAGAAATGGGTGCTTTTATATCTTTCTTCCCTGGATGTCAGCAATATTATAAGGATAAATGACACCTGTGTGAAATAATTTGAATTCCTAGAAAAATGGAGCTCAGTATATTTTTTTGATACATTTTCAGTAGTTGTTCAAGGATCAAAAAAGACCTTCTGATGTACCCTAGTTCATCATCATAGTTTGGTAATTGCCCCCCCCAAATCAATGACAGATACAGAGCACGGGAATTTGATTGAACTAAGTATAAGTATAGCCAGCAATGTAGGCCATTCTTACTCAGTATGAAAATGTCTTTGGATAATAAGTGGATTCCTATCTAAATTCATGAGTTCTTTTATGACATTTTGGGTTAAGCCTGAAATAGATTAATCTTTTTCTGATAAAGTTTCATAAGCTGTGATTTCTCTGGTGACCACATTTAATTGGATATTAAATAAAGTGCTTATCTTTACACCAACAGGTTTTATAGCTGGATTTTCCCTCTGAACTGTATTTCACAGATTAAATAACCAGGAGAAGTCAAAAAATAAAATAAATTGTTGATTAAACTATGATCTGGTAAGATTAGAAATTAGAATACACCCTGTTATGCTTGTTTTTCAAATGTTAAAAAAAATGAAAATTTAGACTTAAGTCTAAAGGATATGGGGAAGTTTAAATATGCTTGTACCAGTCAAAAATAAATTTGTATGTCTTTTTCTTAAGTACATCCTCTCTTTCCCCAACCTTCACAAATTGGAACAGCTTCTACTAAGTGGAAAGTTCGTTTGCAACCACAAAAGCTGAAACATTTTGTGATAAAGTCCTGATGGTTTTAATTAAAAAGTGAGATTTTTTTTAATACTTTGAATCATAATAAGAAACAACCCAAAATATCACTTTCTGACTTGACAATTTTTCCTTGAGTACAGGAAATCAGATGAGATACTCCTCAAATTTTTCAATAGTCTAGTAGCAAATACTAATATAATATTGTAGCATGTAGAGTAATACAGAAAGGATACCCTTACTTCCTAGAGAAAACAAACAAACAGGAAAAAAAAAACCCTCTGAAAATTGGTTGTGAAGGTGGGTGCAATGGAAAGAGTGCTGGGTTTGGAGTCACAGATCCTGGATTCAGACATAGCTTTCCCACTTATCACTTACTTGACCTTTGTCAAGTCACTTTGGGCAGTTAGGTGGTATAGTAGATAGAGCACCAGTCCTAGAGTCAAGAAGTCTCATCTTCCTGAGTTCAAATCTGGCCTTAGACACTCACTAGCTGTGCAGTTCTGGGCAAGTCACTAAGCCTGTTTGCCTCAGTTTCCTCATCTATGAGCTGAAAGTTTCCCTTGATTATTTCAGCCACCATGATAGTCATACTATTTGCAAGACCCATTTTGGTGCTTAATTATATACTGTCTTAAATTGTTATGTAAATGTCGGTCTAACCTTCCTAACTAAAGCACAAACTTCTAGAGATCAGAGACTGAGAAGGGAGGAGAGGTGGGGGCATTGATCTGGGGAACTCTAAGGTGAGGTAACTCCCTTTACCAAAGTAGGTTAGCACCTTCCCTGCCTGGAGGGAAGAATTAAACAGAGCACTTAGAAATTAAATGACTTGTCCATGGCCTGCAAAGCCCACGTGAGTCAGAGGTGGATCTTGAACCCAAGCTTCCTGACCTCAAGGCTATGCAGAGCTGAAATTGAAACACAGGCCCATTGATCCCAGATTCAACCTGGTTATTGTATACCATATTGATTTCTATTACTCTAATACTACCACCACAGAAGCAAAATGGAGCCCAATAGGACCATGGGCCATTGGGTAATTTTTTCTGTTTCACATTAATCCCACTTCCTTCTCCCACCTCCTCCCTAAGAGAAAGAAATCACCTACAGTGTCTGGAAATGATCCTCTTTGTATTTAGCTAGCCTAAGACTCAGACAGAAAACAAAATCTGTCACCAGAAACAAATACTTAAAGCCATTCCATATTGGGAGAAACTGCCTGAGCCTGGACTCTGCTGATGCAGTATTTAAGAATTGATATCACAGCAGGGTTTATGTGTAAATAAAAGAGAAGACAATAGTTTCCTTCAAATATTTTAGAGGATGCCATGTGGGAGAGGAAGTAAAGCTCATCTTTTGTGTTGCTCTAGAAAGGTAAGGCCAAGGGATAAAGGTTACAAGGAGGAAAAATTTGACTTAATAGAATGATGAATTTTCTAATAATTCAAGCTGTCTAACAATGGAAAAGTATCTCTTGCAAAGGTATAAATTTCCTATTGTTAGAGGTATCTAGGCCATGACTAGAGAACCGCCTTTTAGTAATATGTTAGAAGGGATTTTTAAATTGTACAGGATTTTCGACTAGATGACTAATCAGGTTCAAATTCTAAGATTTTGTGAATATGAAGTTTCTTTGAATGAAGAAGCATGATACAAGAGAGAGTGTGTTTGCCCTGCAGTCACAAGACATATAACTCCTGTGATCCCATGATTCTTCTCATTTTTTTTTTCCCATTATTGTACTAAGTTGATGACATACTAACCAGCTGTGTGACCTTGAAAAAGTCATGGACTTTCTCCGAGCTTCTATCTCCTCATTTGTTACAATGAGGAGATTGGACTAGGCAGAACCTACATTTTGTGAGATGGTAACACTAAATGCCAATGTCTGATGCCTCAAGATAACATAAAACTTTGAGTTCACAGAGCTCTAGTTTGGGCAAGATGACTGCAACTTTGCAACAGAGCAAAGAGAATGTAAACGTTTCTACCATTTGAGGTCCTGGTCTGTCTTGTTTCTGTCCCCAGGCTGTGACCTCACAGTATCCATCTTCGATCCCCAGGTTCATTTACAGGCTTATCATAGGCATGGCTTAATAATGTTTCCCCTATAGGATGAAAATTGCTAATTATGACTCTTGATTTTAGTACCTCGATCTACTAACTTTATGTTTTTAAGAATCAGAGCTTATTTTTAAAATGGAGAACTATTTTTCCAAAATTTATTTATTTTTAACATTCTCTTTTTAAAATTTCAAGTTCTAAATTCTCTACCTCCCGCTCCCATTGAGAAGGTAAGAAATGTGATATTAATTGTACGTGTGAAATCTTGCAAAACCTATTTCCATATTAGTCATTTTGAGAAAAAAGAAAGAAAAGAAAAATGAAAAAAAAATTATTCTGCACTCAGGCTGACTCTGTCAGTTCTCTCCCCAAAGTGGATACCATTTATAATCATAAGTCCTTCAGAATTGTCTTGTATCATTGTCTTGACCGAAAAAGCTAAGTCATTCACAGTTGATCAACATAGAACATTGCTGTCACAATGTTCTGGTTCTACTCACTTCACTTTGCATCAATTTATTTGTCTTTCCAAGTTTTTCTAAAACTGTCCTGGCCGTCATTTCTTATCTATGGCATGATAATATTTCATCACAATCATACACCACAACTTGTTCAGCTGTTCTCCAACTGATGGGCATCACCTCAATCTCTAATTCTTTGCCACCACCAAAAAATGCTGCTATAAATATTTTCATACATAAGGTCCTTTTCTTTTTTCTTTAATTTCTTTGGTTTATAGATCTACTATGGGTATTGCTTGGTGAAACTATGCACAGTCTTATAGCCCTTTAAGTATAGTTAAAAATTATTCTCCAAAATGATTGGATCAGTTTACAACTCCACCAACCGTGTTTAGTGTCCCAATTATTCTACATCTCTCCCAACATTTATCATTTTCCATTTTTGTCATGTTAGCCAGGTTATTTTAATTTCCTTTTCTCTAATTGATAATGATTTAGAGCATTATTTTCATATGACATAGCTCTGATCTTCTCCAGAAAGCTGCCTGTTCATACCCTTTGACCATTATCAATTGAGGAATGACTCATATTTTTATAAATTTGACTCAGTAACCTACATATTTAAGAAAAGAGGCCTTTATAAGAGAAACCTATTGCAAATTTTTCCCCCAGTTTCCTGCTTTCTTTTTAATCTTGGTTACATTGGTTTTGTGTGCAGAAATATTAACAGTGCTATATACTGACTTTTAAAGCAGCTAGGTAGTACAGTGGATAGAGTGCCAGGCCTAGAGTCAGGAAGACTCCTGTTTCTGAGTTTAAATCTGGCTTCAGTCATTTATTAGCTGTGTGACCCTGGGAAAGTCACCTAACCCTGTTTACCTCAGTTTCCTTATCTGTAAAATGAACTGGAGAAGGAAACAGCAAACTACTCCAGTATCTTTGCCAAGAAAACACCAAATAGTATCACAAAGAGTCAGACACAACTAAAAAAAATAACTTAACATACTGACTTTTGCGTTCTATTCATTTGTCTAATAGCATAAGAATATATTTTCACATGAGGAACTCTACCTACTTCAAAAGTAAATATAATTGTCCTCACTTTGCTTTTGAGAAGACAGACTCAAGTTTTAATTCTCCCTTTAGGTCATACAACTAATGAATATCAAACTCCAGTTCCTAGCTCATTTTTTTTCACCTCCAGTTAACCAATCCGAATTAATTTTTAGAAGTCAAGTCAACATGCATTTATTGAGCAGCATCATGTGCATGGTCCTTCACTGTATACTGGGGACATAAAGAAAGGGGAAGAAAAATAAAGTCTCTTTTCTCAAAGTGATAACAGCCTAATGTGAGAGATAACATGCAAATAGCTATGTACAAAGAAAAGCTATATATGTAAGATAAATTAGAGATGACCAATAGAGGGAAGGCACTAGTCTTAAGTGGAACCAGGAAAGCATACTTGCAGAAGGTGTGTTCATCCTTCATTGCCAAAGAAGACCATGCCATCAGAGAAATGATGACATGACTTGCACTTGACTTTGTGTTGAGTGAGGGAGGGCTGTGCAGGTCACCAGCCTCACTTCTCCTCCAGAGCCATCTGAATCCAGTGACCAGATATATTCATCAGAATGACTGGAGATGAGCCAATTGGGGTTAAGTGACTTGCCCAAGGTCACGCAGCTAGTGAGTGTCAAGTGTCTAAGGTGAGATTTGAACTCAGGTCCTCCTGACCCCTGCACTGGTGCTCTATCCACCACACCACCTAGCTGCTACTTGCAGAAGGTAAGATTTTAGCCAAGACTAAATTTTGTGGGAGGCACAACAAGTGTCTCTGTATTGTAGAATACATGGAGAGGTGTACAATAGGGGGAAGCCTGTGGAGTTTTCTCTTTTTTTATAAGAAGGGTAACATGGCCAGACCTGCACTTCAGAAAGATTATTTTGATTGCTGAGTGAAGGATAAGCTCTTCTAGGAAAGGACTTTATGCAGGGAAATCAACTAGAAGAAGGCTATCGTAAGAGTCCAGGCATGATGTAATGAGAGTCTATACCAGAGTGGTGGCAATGTCAGAGGGTATATGCAAGAGATGTGGCAAAGGTAGAAATGACAGGACTTGGTAAGAGATTGGCAGTAAAAGAGACTGAGGAGTTGAAGATGACACCTAGGTTGCAACACTGGGTGATTGGGAGAAAAGTGTTATTCTTGGAAGATGGTGGAACGATGCCTATGGGACATTCAATTCAAGATCTCTAGTCAGCACTAGAAGACGTAAGGCTGGAGGTCAAGAAAATAGATTGTAATAGATGGGTAAATACTAGTAAATAAATCAAAAAATTGGTAAATAGATTGGAATAGATGGGAATCACAAGCAGAAGACTATGTGGAGAATCTGTGTTGCAAGGTATGGAAATGATCTATAGAAGAATTTCAAAATATTAGAAAAGGAAAAATTCCCTGAAATCCCTAAACAAATGAAAGGCATAAAAAACACATGCAGCCAGGCACTACAGTTTCAAAGGTCTATGTACATTATTTATCCCAGTAGAAGTCTAAAGTAAATTAAATAAGCCCTATACCTACCCCAAATCTCCATAGCCCATGTTTACATGATTGGGAATTCTGGGGAAGCATCTAAAACAACACTGTTCCTGACAGTCCTTTCAGGTGTCAACCCTGGCAATTAATTGAATATGATATCTACCATCCTCCTTTATTTTGAATTGTGTTGGGAGTGGGAGGGGATTTCCCTCATAAATGTGGACCCTACACAGTTTAATACAAAGGCTGCAGTTAAGTGGTTGTCCCTTTTTCTTTTTAACACATAAATTACATAGAGAAGTCAAGATCTTAGAAGAAAATTTCAGTCTCTGCATCTATGCTCAAGTCAATGAACAGGCATAAAGAAGGAGGTCAAAGAGGCAGCCCTCTAAGGGCAAAGAAAGCCTCTTTATGCCTCTGACCCCAGGTTCACAGGTTTATGGTCACCATTTGAGGAGGGCAGCTGTAAAACCACTTAAGATAAAGTGGTGGTCTACGTGATTATGCTTGTACCTATTACCTTATTAGTACACCCAAGACCTTGAGGGTGTAGGAATACAGGGAACTCTTAGGGGGAAAACAGAGTTTAACATCATCGTCTCCTAATTTATGAAGTTTACATCTCCCTGTAGTCTATTCAAGCTGTTTACAGTATAACTTTAGGTTCTGAAAGTGCAGCTCTTAATAAAAACTGGTAAAACATTACAGTACTATCTTGTATACAACAGGAGACAGTATCGGTAGTTGTCCCTCCAGTAAGAAATAGGAAAAACACTTCTTACAACTGAAAATACTTCGTTGACTTCAGGAGATAATATCTTTTTCATCTGCTGCATTTGTGTTTAGTAATTCTAATCTTTGACTCTTTATTAGAGGTAGACTTTCTGCTCTTTAGAGAGAAAAAAGTGCCAGTAATGGTGGAACCACTTGGAACTAAACTTTACTTGAAATTACTGATTTAAAATGAGTTCTTTGCTTCAGATGATATTAAGGGAAAATGTAGCACACAATAAATATTCATTTAGCATTCATGGCCTTATTGTGGTAATTGGAACAATTTCAAAAGACGAAATGGTCCTTCTTAGAATATTATAATTCGAATTTACATTAAAATCATTAGCTTGTTTTGCCACTCAGCAAAACCTTGTGAATGGGTGAAGCTTACTGATGAGCAAAATTCTCTTCTTAGGTGACATGAAGCTTTTTAATTGGGAGATGGGGTAACTCATATAAAATGTGGCAAAATAATGAGAGCAATTTTTGGTTTGAATTATTCAGTCATCCTTGTAGATGTCTTAGCTATCTTAAGCTATTTATTTTTTGATATTTTAAAATTTCATTTGTTTTATTTCTCTGTTTAATATAAGAAATATTTTCCTTTTAAAAAGTGATATGATATCCCTATTATTTTATGTGCCATGTGATATTTTTTTTAAATCTGGATATAACAAATAGTGATGCATTTGGCAAGTTTTATGAGGAAAAAGAAGTTGATACCACATTCTCATTATTTGAAGAAGTACATACACATATCCCTGCATTCCCATTCCAAATTTTTAAAGGAAAAAGGTATTCAGTGGGACGCTGGAGTCCATTCCATTGTAACACTTCATGATAGAAATATAGTTTCCTAGGAATTGATATCTCGTTCTATTTTGTACAGTCAATGATCTTGATGCAGGGCACCCTTTACTACACACATACACAAAAGGGGGGAAAACAACCCTGCAATTGTTTCATATTAAAATGAGAATATTTTAAAACAAAAATGAAGATTTGCTTTGGTTACTCACTGCAAAATTTTGAGTATGTAAATGTAGCACATCTGTGTATTTGTTTTGTTGCAGACATAGCCAGCAAGAGTTTAGTGATGAAATCTGTTCTTAATTATGATAGCAGCTGTCGGAGTAGTAGCCATTTTTTTTCTTCCTGATGTGAAGTTGCCTGATTTACTCATTTTTGTCTGCATTTGTCAGGGCTGCCAGTGCAGAGAGGGAACTCTTTGTGAGTGGTTGCAATTTGTTTTCTGTATGAGAGCCAGTGCAAATTGACTAAATCTGCACAGCAGGGTAGTTTTATCTTTCCTCCTTGTGCATTGCAAGCTGCTGTACCTCTGCTCTAGCACAAGAGACCTATAAAACCACCAAACAAATGAGGGAGTTGTTAAGTGTTCTGGCAAGTATCTTAGGTAGCAGTTCATGTAAATGAACTATGTCCTTCTGATCAGAAAAAAATAAAACACCAAAAAATTGTGAGTGGACCTTATAGAACTGGAACAGATGGTATTCAAATACTATTTTGTTCTAAAGTTTATAAATTTATTAATGCTCCTCATTCTCAGTTCTAGTTATTTTTTCCCTCCATTTGAAAACTTACGAGGCACTATGTATTGGACCTAAGCAAAGCCGACTTTTTCACTTCATCTTCCATGGTTATAAGTCAACTTAGAAATGTTGTGTTGGTTTTTTACATCAAAACAGAAGGATACTCTATATTATTTTTCTAAAGAGATTTCATATTGTAGTGAACGATGATAGACTTTGAATTGATTTGGAAATGAAAACTGAGAGGAGTAACAATTTTTTAAAACTAGAAAAGACTTCTATTCCATATGTAATTTATGAATTCCTTGGGCACCTTTTAAAATATTTTAAATGTAATGAATTTTTCATGTGAAGTGCTCTATGCTTAGTTTCATTTAAATATCTGTTCTTCAGCTCCCAAATCATGCAGTATATAGCCATGTTCACTTTTTTCCCCTTTTGTTATTTTCGGGTAAAAAAAAGAGTTTGGTGTTTTTGCTCATGTTCTTAAAGGCAATTGACATTGTATAACCAAGGGAAAAATAAAAAGCCAGAATACCTCAATATTACATTTTGATGCTTCACACAAATCTGGAAACAAAAGCACTGCTTATTCTTTGAGTCTTATTTTATTATTTAAAAGTAAAAAACCAGAAATAACCAATATATAGATTTTATCCATGACTTTCTGTCTTTTGGGGCTTATGTCGTTAAATTTTACAATAATCTCTGTCCAAAAAGCACTATAATAGGTATGTGTTGGGGAAATTGATATACGTGTAATATTCATACATTTGTATTATATATAGGCATTGTGTACTTCAAAACTTCAAGGACCTCCAGTTTCAATGGTTTGAGTATGTCCTTCACCCATGAATATTACTGTGGCTAGAAAAAAAATTGCTTGAAGGCCACATTCTAATGATGATCCCCTTCTTGTTTAATTAGTTTAATCATTGAGTGACAAACAAAGAATCCCTTGCTGCACTAAAGCTTTTCTACCAGAAATTGTGCTCTCCAACTATAGCTTTTGAGAACCCAGGGTCACTTCCAAGTCACAATAAGGCATAAGGTGGGATTTCGGTTAGCTATATATGCGTATAATATGTACATATATGTATATATATACACACCTGTATTTTAGGTTGGCCATAGGCACATGTATGTGCATGTGCGTATACATATGCACACACACACATACAGCCAAAACATATGTTTATAAATAAATATAGCTAGCAGAAATATATAAGTAGGTATACTTATAGTGCTCACATATGTACACGTATGTATGAACTCATAGTCTCTTGAACTATATCTACTTATATAAAAAAGCAATTAAAATTAATTTGATTTTTAGAATTTATGATATTTCTTGAAGATCCTGTATACTGTTGTAAAACATGAGTTGAAAATAATTGCTCTAAATCCTTTGAAGTAAACTGCTTCCCTGATAGTGATATGTACTACTTTTATATATTAATTAAGTTTAGATCTAGATGGTACAAATACCTAAATAACTTAATCTCTAAAATTTCTATTTTCTAAGGAACTCAGCGAAAATTAAATTTTCCTGCCTCCCTATCTGAGTTCTGCTCTTTAGACCTGGTGAATGGGTTAAAATTAAAATGAAACAAAACAAACTTGAAATTTTTCCCAGCAGTAAAATGAGAAGTTAGACTGGATGAACTGTAAGACCTTTTCCAACTTTAAATGTATGATCTTATGATCTTGCCTTTCATATAAACAGAAAGATCCCAAATTCTTGAACATAGAATGAAATACTTTTTTCTGGAAAGATCTGATGCATTGTGATACATCCATTAAGATTTTAAGTAATGATAATCACAACAAATAATAATGTGAGGATAGAACAAAAAATATAATTACACAGTGGTGTGTTTAATTCAGAAAAAAGTAGCAGTGTGATGTTTTTGCTCTCACATATATGCATGTATGTGTGCAATATGTTCTTACAGATTCCGAGAAATTAGAGATAGAATAAACCAGTTGGTAATCTAGCGCCTTTACTCAAGTCTGGCTTAAAATAATTCAGGTATTAAACTGGAAAACAGTACACACACACACACACACACACACACACACACACACACACACTCTATTTCCAGGTATCTAACACTACCTATAGTAAGTGAGCCTGGCCTATGAAATGTCATTGTGTGTATACGTATGCGTACACATGATGGATAGATGAATGAATGGATGGATGGATGAATGAATGGACGGATGGATGGATAGATGGACATAAATCTCACTCCCAACAATGAGATGACAAAGAAATCATGGAATCGTTCTTCAAAGAAACCACCGGAAGACTTAATATCTGTATTCTTATAGACCGAATCTGAGTAAATGGACTAAATTATCGTTAAGCTTATTCTACCTATAACTTTTTAGAACTTGTGGCACTCTTATCCACCTTACTACTGATGTTCATTTTCCCCTATCAATAAAGCAATGATTTCAGTGAGTGTTTTTGTTGTTTTAATACTTCTGTGTCAGGGTCTGATGATTAAGCTTAAGACTGGCTTAAGCTCAGAAATAATGTAGTGTATTTCTAACCTCTCATAGGCACTTTGTAGGCCTAATGATATCAGTAATTCTTTCAAACATAACTGTAACTAGGAATTTTTGTACCTGGGACAAGCACCACCAACTGTGGCTGGGTCAAGATTTGTCCCCTAACAGGTACTGAGGCAGTGTCCCACTTTCCCTACATTGTCTCCCATCTCAAAGACCCTTTATTTTCCACAGACCAAATCTGAGGAGAATAGATAGAAAAGGACTATGAAGAATAAGTTTTGAGTGATCATTATCATCTTTATTGGAAAAAAAATATAAAGATATATACATATATACACATACTGTTCCATGCCTAGTAAGATGAGAACCTAATAGTCTCAGGCAAAGACACTGTGTTTGTCCTTTGTTGCCAAAGAACATGCCATCAGAGAAATGATGACATGACTTGCACTTGACTTTATTTTGAGTGAGGGAGGGCTGTGCAGGTCACCAGCCTCACTTCTCCTCCAGAGCCATCTGAATCCAGTGACCAGATATTCATCAGGATGACTGGAGATGAGCCAGGATGAGGCAGTTGGGGTTAAGTGACTTGCCCAAGGTCACACAGCTAGTGAGTGTCAAGTGTCTGAGGTAAGATTTGAACTCAGGTCCTCCTGACTCCTGCACTGGTGCACTACCCACTGTACCACTAAGGCAAAGACCCTATTCTTGCTCTAAAGAAGCTTGTAGTCATTTCTGACTTGTTTGGGTAAATGAATTTGGTCAATGAAATATACCATTGTTTTCCTCTACTATTGAACTCTCTCTTTTGGTTCAAAGTTGTTATTTTGCCTTTCTAGTTAATCTCTCAGACCCTCAGTTTCCTCATCTATAAATTAGGGAAGCAGTTTGGTGGTGCAGTGGACAGAATATTGACCCTGAGTTCAAATTTTGCCTCAGACATTCACTAGCTGTGTGACACCGGGCAGTCAGTCTATCCTAGTCTCAATTTCCTCATCTTCAAAATGAGGCAAATAATACCATCTGCCTCCCAAGATTGTTGTGAGATTCAAATATGATATTTATAAAATGATTTGCAAGCCTCAAGGTACAATATAAATACTAATTATTTGTTATTATTATTAATTATTAGGGTCAAATGAGATCATGTGTGGTAAGCGTCTTTACAAACATTAAAACCTACACAAATGTGAGCTAATGTCTCATTCTTTGATTTTTTCCCATTTTCTTCTACCCGTTTCCTTGTTGTTTTTTAAATACTATTTTATAAGATACTCAGTGTTTAGAACTTCTATATTTGTATGTGTACATGTAAGTGTAAGCTATCATGTTGCAAACCAATGAAGCAAGTTGGCATTTGAAGATAAGATGGTAATGAAGGCATGTTATCAGGAGCTCTCACACCAGACTAAAATTCAAAAATTCAAGTAACTTGATGAGTGTTTGTGGTTATAGAGACTTGACCACATTTAGCTGTTGTGTTTATGCTTTTCTAGTCTATTTAGCATGAGTACGGTGTCTGTTGCCTTAGCACTCTGTACCGAATTTCCTGAACAGCAAACTTGTGGTCCGATATGATCCTTGGTTGCCTATGCATGACTCTCGCTGGTTTCAGAGGGAGAGCCTTGCTCGTACAACATCTTCATTGTAACTCTTTGGGGCACTGGGTGATTTCTTAGCTAAAGCTTAATCACCAGAGCCTGCGATTGTAGCCAGCAGACAAGCAGCTGAAATCACTTGCATGTATGGTCTTCCCTTGGTTCATAGTCACAATGTATCATTTTTAATAAGTTTGTACCCTGGGTTTGTTCAGAGAGAAGACAGATATTTACAATTTCTCTGAACTAACATAGCCCTTTGTACTTTATTTATCGTACCTTTAGGTTATAACTTGTTTTGTAATTAATTGTGTGTATATCTTACTTGTTCCTACTAGACTGTCAATTTCATAATGAATTTTTTATTCATCTTTGTATCCTTCATAGCACCAACATAGTCCAGTGCCTTGCACGTTAGTAGTCATTCAATAAAGTCTTTTTTTAATGAATGAATGAAATTCTGACGTGATTAGGCAGATTATATGAGAAATAGGATAGAAGAAATCACATTTACTGAGGTTTATTTCAAGGCGAAGAGACAGTGAGGTGTTGTTAATAAAGGGTTGAAGTCAGGAAAGCCTGGGTTAAGTTCTGTCTCTGACACATAGGAATGTTATTTACCTCTCAGTACCCAAAACACTATGGATTACAAATGAATTGAGGGACTATATATCAATGGAAAAATGTCCACACTACGAATTTCCCGTGTCAATGAAATCAAAACTCTGCTACCTTCTAAAAAAACATGTAAATAAATAAAATGACCCATGTATTCCCCAGTTTAATATCCAGGGCTCCAATCTGCTTAAAACCAGTGACTAAACCATGCAGTTCTTTATAAAAAGAGATAGGGATAAATTTTGAAATGTTGACTACAAAGTGAGGTTCAGATCAGAAAAGCACACCTGTAATCTGTCCTTAAGATAAATTAGGATTGTCATTATGGAGCCAGGGAAAGGAATTTCCAGAAATCTGACTCTTCCTAAGAAAATAGCCATCTATTCCTTAGAGGACTAAAACTACATTGCATATTAGTAAATAGATTTCCTTATATTTCTCTGGGTTATTCAGGTATAATTGCTTTCAGTGATGATCTTCTAAAAGCCCCCACCTTAATTTCCAGCCTAATGCACAGTCAGTATTATGTTCCGTACTAGTGGAAGTGTATGCCAAAAGTAGAGGAGAGGAAAACATTGACATTGTGTCTTTGATGGCTCATCATGTGTCTTCTATCCTGGCACTAGAGCCAAGCATGCCAGACAACCCTGGAGGCTGAAATGAGGTTGCCAAGCAGCTGAGGAAAAGCAAACAGCAAAATATTTATTTCCTGAATGGATGTCACAATTATGAATAGAGCAAGAACTCTATTAGCTTAAGTCAAACAATAGCCAGGGCTGAATTGCGTGATATAACAGTGATGATGCCATAAACCTGAGGACATTGTCATGTATTTTTGCATTTAAAAAAATTAGCTAGCAACTTATATTTAATTAAGGGCCCATAATGATGATGAGCAGCACTCTTTAAAACCACAGATGTTAAGAAATATAGACAATAAGGTACTCAGAAGTGTTTGCTTATCTACATTGCACATACTTAATATAAAATCTAAGTTCTTGGGTGATCATTTGATTGTAAAGTGTGCTAGGAGATAGAAAACATTACACACTAAAGGTAGACAAGACCATGTAGTGGTTTCAGAAGAGGAAAGCAGACAACAGAATATACAAAAAAAGTGAGCGCTCCTTTGTGCCTTCAACAAAGGACCTCAGAAATTTTTCTTTTGCCTCTAAAGCATACATATAAACACACCTAAATCCTTTAATAATAGCATTTACATAACACTTTAGGGTATGCGGAGTGCTTTACAGTTATCATCTCATTTAATCCTCATAACAGCCCATGAAGTAGGTGGTATTATTATTTCCATTTTACAGATGAGGAAAATGAGTTAAAGGTTAAGTGACTTGCTCAGAGTCACACAGCTAAATAATATTAGAGATAGAATTTGAACCCCAAGTTTTCTTGACTCCAAATCCAGTATTCTCTGCGCCACAGTGCCTTACTGCTGACTACACTTAGAATGTGAATATCCTTACTCTACGTTTAACAGGTGTAGCGTCTCATAACCTAAGTAATATTATGATATACAAATCATCTATTCAGTTAGGAAGGAAAGAAACATTTATTAAACGTTTATACTACCTACTAGATGCTGTGCTAAACATTTTAGGAATATCTTATTTGGTTCTCACAACAACCTTGTGAGGTAGCTGCTATTTGTTATTTCTGTTTCACAGTTGAGTAAATTAAAGCAGAGAAGAGATTGACTTGCTCAGCATCACGCAGCTTGTAAGTATCTGACGCTGGATTTGGACTCTAGTCTTCCTGATTCAAGGGCCTATGTTCTGTCCGCTGTACCAGCTAGCAACCTATCAGGGAGGCAGATTCAGGGAAGTAGATGCTTCCTCTGATCCCTCTCTACCCTAGGTCCCAGAAATATTTTGGTCAGGGATCTCCCTTCCAACAAAAATGTTCACTTTTCTCTGATTCTTATCCCAGTATCAACATGCATTCAAATATATTTGTAATACTTCTCTACTAGGAAAAGGTCTAACTTTGGCGACTATCCTTCGTCATATTCTACCTCTACTTAAGGGTTCTTAACCTGGGGTCCATGAACTTTTGACACCATATTTTGACAACTGTATTTAAGTAGAATTGGTTTCCATTTTAGTCCTATATATTTTGTCTTGTGCTTTTAAAAGCATTATTCTGAAAAGTGGTCCATAGACTTTACCAGATGTCCAAAGGGTCCATGACACAAATGAAAAGGTTCAGAAATGCTGTTCTAGAAATACTTCATCCAATGCCACTACTTTGATATCTAGATCACCTGCCCCAGGAGACTTCATAGTATTTCTGGTAACTTAGTTTACACTTGATACACATTCTAGGATAAGTATGCCTTTGTTTTATAGATTTTCCTTTAAAAAGAGGTGTATGCATATCTAAAACTCTTTTTCTTGCCTTTCAGGGAATGTTACCTTTTTAATACTAGTAATCTGAGGACATTTTTCCTTGCTATTTGTCTTAAACTAATGTGATTATAGTCTGAAACAGGTTAATAGCAATTAAGAAATTGACTATGCTTTGTTTTCACATTTATTCCTAAGGGTAATTATATGTTTGTATAAAGATTCTGACTTAATATCAGGCATTAATAATGGAAACTACCCTTGAATTTTACAGCTATGTCTGAATTTCACAAGTCCTGATTTTATAAGAGGAAGCTTACATTCCATCTTTGACTTGTATGCATGTACATTTATGAATGTATATATTGTCTTCCTTCAGTGGAATACAAGATCATTAAGGACAAGAACTTTTTGGTTCTTTGTAGCCCCAGCACCTAGGACAGTTCCTAGAACATGATAGAAGTTTGACAAATGCCTTTTGATTGTTTGATAGATTCTTAGGATAAAACCTTCTTACTTTTAATCTGCCCTCATATTGTAGCCTCATGATTTCTTTGATCATTGTATCACTTTGCTCTGGACTTTTTTCAGTCTGTTCCTGTCTCTGTTGTGATAGCTGAAGTGGTGCACAGTATCTCAGGTGTGGGCAAGCTATCACATCAGACATGAGCAGAATAATGTTCAGTGTTTCTGTTTCTAGAATGTTCCCTGATGATGCCCAGCATCTTGCTGGCCTTTGGGGCTGAGGCAGCACATCAAGCTAATGTTTTCAGGGAATAGTTTTCAATGAAGCCTGCTTTCATATGCTGACACCTCTGAAATAAACATAAGGCCTTTGTTTAGTGAATAATTAGTCTTGATGTTAGCAGTATTAGTAGAATCATAATTCATTAATTTATTAAATGTTTTTCCCTCCAGGGACTACTAGCCTATGTTGGTACTTCAGCCATAAAAACAAGTGTATTGTGTATTTTTGTGTATGTGTATGCATACACACAATATCAAGATGGTCCCTCTATTTTGACAAAATTCAACTTGTTTTCCTAAACTTGGGATTTAAGCATCTGTCACATTATCCTAGTACACAATTTGGTAATGATTTTTCCAAATTTTCCCTCAATGGTAAAATAACCAATTTATCAAGAATTGGTGTGCCTAGCAACAGGAGTTGTGTGTTCAAATTACATCGCAGGTCCTTACTACTCATGTAACCTTGGACAAGTTACTCAGCCTTTCTGAGCATCTCATTGACAAGTGGAGAATGCTGGAATAGAATCTCTGACATCTATTCCAATTCTAGATCTAAACAGTGCTTCGTGAACAATGATTCAATGTTTTTGAACATTTGTCCACATTTCGTGGAGTAAAGGAGCTGTCCCAGAATTCCTTCTTTTCAAATCAGTGATTTCTGTTTATACCAATTCTTCCTAACCTTTAAACATTTCAATGAGAATGTCAGCAATTTGTAAGATGTAAGCATAAGAAAGAGAGAGGAAGGCAGAAGCAAAGTGGTTGAAGAAAAGCAGAAGAGTTGTGCTTCCAACCTTTTAAGATATCTCCTCAAGGACCCTATTAGGGTTTCACGTAGAACTTTGGAGTAGTTTTTGGGTCAGATCTGAGATCTAAAGCTACAGACAAATGTCTCAGTCCTGAGCTTGGAAAGGGAATGAGCCACTGCCACAGAAGCCTGGAAGAAAAGAAAATCACAGACTGGTGATGATCTGCAGACTGTTGGTTTAGAAACCTAATATAAGACTTAGCTTCTATAAAGAGAAAAAAAGAGCATTTGGAATAAGTTAAGTAACAGTAAACATAACTGACATTTGCATAGTTCCTTTTACAACTTTAATTAGCCTAGCTCACCTGGAAGTATGTACATTATTTTTTCATTTTTATTGATGAAGTTTAGTGGACAAAGTTATTCGATGCCACTATGGTAGTCACTGCTTAACTCAAGGTGAGCATCAAAGAGTACAAGACTATTGTTCTGGTGCTTCTGTCTCCCATCAGTCATAAGTAGTAGGGTGAGGAATTAAATGAACTATTTTACTGCAAGATACCCAATTTTTCTGAAAAGTAGGCATTACTGTTCATTTCCCTTTATGACAACTCCCTGCATTACTCCCCTACCCCCAAAAATATAGTGGGGCAAGGATAACAGGGATGTGAGGGCTTCTGATACTGAAGCTGCTGAATAAGACTCCTCTTTCTGTGCAGAATATTAGCTAAGCAGCATAGAAAGGGACCTGAAAGCAAAAGGTGCTTGTGAAATTGATTTTGTAAGAGTTTAAGATCTGCTGGCTGATTATAATCAACCTACTGGAGAAACCTGCCCTGTAGACTTCTTTGTCTAATGTTCCTGCTACTAAAAGTTACTCACACTCTTAGAATTACAGCTGGAACGAGATCATCAGATGTAAAATAATCCACCTGCTCTACAAAGACAGGGGTACTTCAAGATGAATGCTAGATCAGGCTTCAGAAGACCTGGGTTCATTTCCAGTCTCTGATGTTTATTATTTATGTTACCTCACCCAAGGTCACTTAATTCTATCCTCAACTTCTTCTATAAAATGAGAGGGTTGTACTCAATGACCTTCCAGGTTTTTCCCTCTGTTAAAATCTGTGACCGTATAAATGGTCTTGATAATTCTTTTTGATGTTGAAAATCCATTCTATAAGGTTTTTTGTTTTTATATCTAACCTATTTTGTGTAAATTTCAATTCTGACACCTTGATTCAAATTGCACCTATAACAGATTCTAGCTCAACTGACCATTTTTTACAGATATAATTTCTTTATAGAATTGAGATAATATATAATACATTTTAACATAAGTAAATAATACAACTTTACAGAGTTGTTATGAAGGGCAAAGGAAATAATGTAAAGTGTTCTGTAAACTTTAAAGTTCTAGGTAAATACTATCAATATTATTATTATGACATCTCCATCATCATTCTCATCATCATAATCATTATTTCCTAAGTATTACCCATGGTTGCCAGATTATTGTTGTGGATACTTCATATGTTTGATGATCCCTATAAATCTGATGCTAAGATATTTCCCCAGGGTGACTAATTCCAGTTCCATTCACTTTTCCTCCTTGACTTTTGAAGAAAAAGTTAGCAATAGAAAATTCAAATCAACTTAATATATTTCTTTTCCTTTTTGAAAAAAAAAAAAAAGAATGAAATCATTTAAGTGAAAATAACCAGCCATTACTTCTTCCAGACTGGGAGCTTCCTATCAGTGAAACTCAAATTCCCTGAAATGAGAAGGAAGTTACTTATTCAGTTTCCAGTGCTATATCATCGTATTCTTTCCTTCCTCACTGAGAATCAGTTTCTATTTTTTTAAGTAGGTCATGGAGAGTTGCCCTAGGTACTTAAAGGCAGTTATCTAAGCTAAAGAGAGTTTTGAAATGCTTAAAAAGAAAACCAAGAATTTAAGAATTGTGTGAAACACCAACTTTAGCTCTATAGATTTCTACTGATTCATAATATATGATGACAGGAAAAAATAACACAAAAACAGTGTTTGCATCACCATGGATTCTATCACAAAAATATTAAATATTTTATCAAAAGGGGAAGAAGAGATCATTTTTGTGAGGGCTGTACTCTTGCTGGAGTATGTGTCTGATGATGATTATGATGACGACGATGATGATGACAACTTACCCTAATTCTAAGATGACCTTTAGAATCATGAGGGAGGAGATAGTCATATCCTCCCTGGGGAATTGCTCTGGCAACTGAAATGTGAGTTAAAGAAAGGATGCTACACAAAGAATCATTGAATCTAAGAGGTGAAAGGAAACCTAGCATCATCTAATTCAATAACTATTCTACGTATCAATTCTTTCTACAGTTTCCTTTATAAATTATCTTTTATCCTTTGTTTGGTCTTCTCCACTTATGCACTCTTACCCTCATAAAGAAGGTAATTTCATTTTTATTTCACTTATACATTTCTTCTCTATCATGAACTTAGCCTTCAACAGACACGAATTGTTCACTATTCTAAGAATAGAAAAGAAGGTTGCACATGAAGCTACAAACTTCCGTTACAGTTTAATTTAAGTGTATATTAAATTTGGCATGGTAGTAATAAATTGCCTGCCTCGATCCCCTTCTGAATTTTCTTTTGTCCTCTTCTGTACATTAAAAAATATTTCATTGATGTTCTTTTCATATTTTCTTCATTTTTTGTAATATTATTATGACTCATTAACTCACTGCTCCCCAAATAAAAGTATATCCTTGTGATGAACAAGTATAGTTAAGAAAAACAAATCACCACATTAACTATATCTGCAAGTTTATTTCTCATTCTCCACCCCTAACCTATTGCCTCTATGCAGAGGTGAGACACAGGCTTCATCATCACTCTTTTGATGTACTATTGCATTTTAATATGGCTATTATTGCTAGAGTTGTCTCACTTACTTTGAATAAAAATCTGCTACCCTATAATTTGTATGTTTGTATTAGTACTAATCTTATATAATAATATTAACTCAAATTTATAAAGTGCTTTTCCAAAAATCTTATGAGGTAGATAATTCTTCACTCTTAGGAGAAGCAAAACAAACCTAATCCTTCCAACACATGACAGCCCTTAAAATATTCTTGTTTCCCATAAATCTCTTTTCCAACCTAAACTTCACCAGTCATTTGATTGCTTCTCCCTTGATACGGTTTCAGGTTCCCTTGTCATAATAGTAACTGTTCTCAAGTTCTGTTCCAGCTTGCCAACATCCCTCCAAAATGCATCCCTTATAATTTAACATAGTATTCTGTAAATGACTTGTCCATTCCATCACCTCTTTTAATTAATAATAGTAAGAGTAACAGTTATAATAGTTAGGATTTATATCATGCTCCAACATTTGCAAAGTTCTTTATATGTTAACTCATTTGATTCTATTTGATCCTCATAATACCCCTATAAAATAGAATACTGCTATTATTCCCATTTTACAGATGAGAAAAAAGAGACTGAGAAAGATGAAGTGACTTTCCCAGGGTCAAACAACTAGTAAATTTCCAAAGTCAGATTTGAACACAGATCTTTCTGACTCTGCCCTCTACTCCACACGCTGCACCATCTTCATCCATTAATGAAATCTAAGATCACTTTAGTCTTGTTTAACAACCACGTATTGAGCATGCAATTAATTAAAACCTTCAAGACGTTTTCACATGAATTTTATTTAGATTCATTTTCTATAACAAACTGACTCTTATAAAGACATCACTGAGACCATAATAATTCATTTGTTTAAAAAAATCATACATTCAAATGGTAACATGTTTTTCCTTCATGACAAAAAAAAATGTGTGAAAAAAACAAATTTAGTCATTACAGTTTATATTTATACTATGATGGAAGGTTTACAGTGTGCTTTCTAATAATCCAGTGAGATAGGTAGTATGTGCATTGTCATTTCTTTTTTTGGATTGGAAAATGAGGCTCATGAAGCTAAGAAGTTTTGGATATATGATTTGAACTCAAGTCTTCATACTCTGAATGTTCTATGGTCTTTCCATTGTGCCACTTTAAGGATTAATTCTCTGCTGGCTTCTTTTAAATGACAAGCTTCCATCATACTCTGTTTGTTGACACCTTTTTTTATGTCACTTTAATTTCCAAAAACATTTTTTTCCTCTGAAATACACCAAGGCATCCCCTATAAAAATGAGAGAGAGAGAGAAAAAGAGAGAGAGAATTTTGTTCAACAACCAAGTCTGACAGTATTTTCAATATTCCTAGCTTACAATAGTCTTCCACTTCTGCAAAGAAGGGAGGTATATTTTCTGACCTTTTCTTTATGGCCCAACTTGATCAATAAAATTACACAGTATTCAGTTTCATTTTGCATTTACAATGTAGTAATTATTGTATGTAATGTTTTCCTGGTTCTACTTCCCTTACTTGGCATCAATTCATATATCTTTCCATTCTTCTTTATATTTTTCATATTCATGATTTCTGCTATTGACATGATTTTCCTTTGTATCCATATACCACAATTTATTTAGCCATTTCTTAATCAACAGAAATGTACTTTGTTTCCAGTTCTTTGCTACTACAAAAAAGAGCTGCTATAAATATTTTGATACCTATGAAATATTTTCTTTTCTTTAACTTCCTTTAACTTCCTTAAGATATATTCCCATCAGTGGGATTCTCTGGGTCAAAGGATAGGATTCAATTTTTTAAAAAATTAGTTCATAATTACCTTTTTAGGAACACACATTTTATAAAATAAGATGCACTTAAAAATATTTCAGTGAGGAAACTTTCCAGTATTTAACTTCAATTTTTATCAATTTGCTATATTTTCTTCTTCATGTCAAGGCATCAGTAACAATATATCAGCAGGTGTCCCCTTTGTTCAGTCTTTTTGTTTTCCCATTTTTTCTGATTTTTTTTCCTTCCTTCTGCTACCATCTTAAAATCTGAAGTGAAAGGTAGGGAACTGAGTCAATCATTTTGGAGAGCAATCTGGAATTATACCCAAAGAGTTATAAAACTGTATATCTTTTGATCCAGCAATACTGGTGTTAGGTTTGTTTCCCAGGGTGATCAGAGAAAAGGAAAAGAACCTATATGCTCTAAAATATTTATAGCAGGTCTTTTGTGGCAAAGAAGTGGAAATTAAGGGGATGCCCAATCAACTGGGCAATGGCTAAACAAATTGTGATATATGGCTGTGATGGAATACTATTGGGCTTATAAGAAATGATGAGCAAATTGACTTTAGAAAAATAGAAAAACTTGCATGAAACAGTGCAGAGTGAAATGAGAAAAACCAAGAGATCATTGTATACAGTAACAGTAATATTGTTTGAAGAATAACTGTGAACAACTAAGCTGTTCTGAGTATGATAAATATTCAGATCAACTACAAAGGACCTATGAAAGAAGATACCATCTGCCTCCAGAGAAAGAACTGATATATGGAAATATGCATAATGTGGTGTATATATAAAATATATGTGTGTATACATATGTATATGTGTGTGCGTACATTGTGTGTATTTTATATGTATATATGTGTACGTGTGTGTGTGTGTGTGAAATAGTGGCCTTCTGTAGTTCAAGGTGTGAAGGGAGACAGAAACAGTTTGCAATTTTAAAAGTAACAAAAAAATTAAATTTTAAAAAATGGTTCAGTAAGTATGCTTAGATTTACCACATAAGCATAGATGAGTATATTTTCCTGCAAGTACAGCAGTGTCTATCCCATGCCTGTCATTAGATGTGAAAGAGGAGCTAAACCTTGAATCAAGGTGCCTTAACTACAAACTGATCAATATGATTCCCTGGGTCAAGATTACATGTGCTTTTTCAAGATTCTTATTATAGCTATTGGCTCTATTACCCTCATCTCAGGTCAGTCCTATGAAATGTCTACAAGTGAGTGAAAAATCTTACTGTTCTCTCTGTGCTAAGCACTTGGGATCAGGGCATAAATTTCAGATTCATTATTCAGTCACTACCTTGGATTGCAACCTGATGATGCTTCTCTCCAGTGTCACCGTGCTACCCTGCCACATGGTGATGAGTTTCTCACATCGTTATTCGACTTGGCAGCACGATGAATATGTTACATGTGTCACAACACTGCCATGCAAATATATTGGTATTCACTGTGGGTACTCAAAGGGAAGGTTGGATGAGGAGACTAGATTCAAATGAGATCTCATTAATTAGTCTTTTATTTCTGTAATACAATGACAAATGTCAACTTTTAATTTGTTTCCTACAAAATCAAACCTTCTCCCCAGAAGAAACTGATCACTACTTACTAAATATATAATAACCAAACTTCTTTACCTCTTCTCAGTGGTCAGAGAGACAAAAGCCTGGTAGACTGGTTTGGGTACATTTTTAGTACATTTAACAACAGCTGGTAGGTTGCTTTTGGATTACATCTCAGAAATGACAGCATGGACATGTGAAAATGTGCCTTTTATTATGATGTTTAGCTTTCTTTCTGAGATTATTTGGTCCCAGATTCTGTGGTCATACTGCCAGACAGTGTCAAAATTGTTGAACAATGTGCTTACTTTTGTGCTTAAGTACACTTATTGATAAACATGCAGCTGTTAAAATAGATTGGTTTCAATCTATTTCAACTAAGTCAACTGGCCCTAACTAAGCCTAAAGTTTAACATGCAGTTAAATGAAAGAACTCAGTCAGTTTTAATCAGATGGCCATTCAAAAGAGTTACTTCATTTTCTGAATTCCCCAAAACATTTTAATCAATAGTTTTAAAAAAACAAGGGTTAAGAAAAAGTAGAGATGAGAAAGATAACTTTTATGAAGCAAGTTAACTTTAGCTGTGCATATTAACATCATTTTAAAGTGCACAACATGTAACCTTTCCACATGTTCTTCTTCCTCCTTCATTTCCTGCTCTGAAAATTACAAAGTTAAATTTCTTCAAGAGTGATGTTTAAATGGAGATCACAAATAGAACTCATATATGAATGAATATTTCTGTTGGCTTCGATGTCTCTGATGTTCTGATTACAGTCTTAATGCAATGTTTTAAATGTCTCATTATTTCCATGTCTCTAAAAGAAGAATTCTTGAGAGAAATGCTCTGCCTCTACCCCTCAATAGGTCACAACGCAAGAACTATGTCATAACCACTTCTAAATGAAATGGAGCCAAGCAGATGAATATAGCAAGAGATATGAAAGCTGAGTAAGCTATGCTAGTCTCATAGAAGCAGCAATAATTTCCCTCAAAAGGCTCCCAAATAGATAAATCTATTTGAAAAAATAAAACAAGTGAGAATCATATGTAAGCAGTTAAAATATATAAAATGTTTTGTTTTGTTTTTTTCTTTTTACTTCCTGCCCCTTGCTTCATTATTCTCCTGTCAATGACCTGGGAAGAGTTCAGTTGGTAAAAGCCAATAATACATCTTAACATGTTACCGCTTCCTTTTTTTGGTTTCTATTGGATGCGTAATAGTCTTTTATTATTTGAATTTCTTTTCTTCCATATTTGAAAGTTTTTCTCTTGCTTACTTGTAGAATTTTTTGTTAGTAGAACTTTTAACTTTAATCACGACCTTGAAGTTTGCAACGTAGGATTTTTTTTCTTAGAAGCAATCTTTGAATTCTTAAGATTGATACTTTGTTCACTGTGTTCAGATATTCTGGGCAGTTTCCTTTTATTATTTCATACACACACACACACACACATACACACACACACACACACACACACACATATATATATACATATATATATATATATATATATATATATATATATATATATATATATATAAGTTTTTTGATTCAGATTCATTGTACTCTTCATCCTTAGGTTGTCCTTACTCATCCTGTCTTCAAGATGTTTGGCTTGTGGGGAGATCATGTCTTTTTTTAACATTATTACTTTTTGGTTCTCTCTTCTATTCTTATAGATTGTCGTTCACTTCTGTGTCTTCGTGTTCCTAATCACTTATTCTCTCTTTTTTGGTTCTTTGGTGACTTGTCACTAATTTCAAGTTTTTCTGTTCTCTCTATCATTTCTGTTGTGCAGGCCATACATTTTGTTTTCACAGTTATTTTTATTTTAAATCATTCAGGAACAGTCTACTATGGTCCCATGTTCATCTAGTTCATTAGATATTGATTCATTTTCCTTTATTTTGCAATATTTATTCATAGATATCTAGACTCTTCTAGCTAATCTGAAGGTTATGTTCCCTTCTATTATATTTTCCCTATTGGTTTATCTGCTTATGCTCAAAGTCTTTAACTGAGTTTTCTTTCTCAGAGTTCTTTGGTAATTTGTCTTTTTTTTCCCCTTCTATTTCCCTATTGCTCACTTTCCAACTCCTTCCCCTTCGAAGCTGCTTCTCTGGGTATCTAGACCCTAAATCTTTCTTCATTTGTTTCCATGCTGGGCAGTTCATGTTTCACTGGCCTCAGTCTCCGTCCCAAGTGAATTTGAGGAATGTGGAGAGAAACAGAACTGGCACCAGCTGGATGCAGGGCTTCTTTCTTCAGATTGATGGAGTATCACACAATCATCCACACTTAGTGTCCTGCCACAGTTCCCTTTGTTAGTTAGTTTCAGGACTGAGCTCTGTTGTAGCACAGTGCTGCCACTCTTTTTCCCCAACCAAAGCAACCTTCTGCCTTTTGATTTTTCCATACTCCTCAAGAGTTTTCTTGCAAGCCTATAAATAGACTTGGACAGTCCAGCCTGAGCATGGTAAGTAGTGGGTGAGGGCTACTGAGTGAACACATTGCATCTTTGGGATTAGCCTTCTCTGTCATGCATTGTGGTTTTACATCTTTAGGATTTTTTATATCCTAGACCATAGGGGCTGAGGAAATTGCTTTCTCTCTTGTACATCATTCCTATTTTGGAAAGACTTGGGTGATTGTGAGAAAGTGTCTAGAGTGACTAGAGAAAGTGTTTAGTTGACCAAATGACCATCTCATTAGTTACATGACTCAGAACCTTCAGTAATATTTCAGTGGGACATCTTATATCTAGGATGGCAGGATTTCCTCCTCACAGACTTAGGAGTATTAAATTCAGGAAAATTGAGGTCTGTTTTTGTGCAAGTTTATTTTGGATCTATTTTTAAAAGGTTTTTTTTTCATCTACAATGTACTTAAAACAAAACCATAATTAATAAATAACTCATCATAAGTGCAGTTCCCAAGTTGAGAAAGAAAAAAAATTTCAGGGTATAGTTTATTTAAGTGAATGTAGGAGAGAAAAAATCAGAAGAAAGCTCTCTTCCTCTAGAAAAAAAGCAAAACTTAAAATGAATAATCCAGAACTACTTCCCATCCCCTATTACTTGCATCCATTCTTAAGAGAAATGTACTTTTATAGAAATAAGATCATAGTGTAGAAGAGCTTTCAAGCTATAGTTTGTTCTGTCAGTACTAAGATTTTATATAATAGATCAGTTAGGGTTAAGTACTACCGGAGAATGGTGTAAAAAACTAACCTTACAGCAGAGAATAATCAATATATGGCAATTAAAGACCTTGAGAATACAAATGTTTTAAAGTTGCACAAAGTAAATTGAAAATGGCTTGAAAATTTTAAAGTTATAAAGTAAGATTCTATATCGATCACTATCCAGGTAATAAGAATTGAAATGGACTTTCATGATATGTCAGTTTATGGACCATACTGTTGTGATAGAAAGAGTAGTCAAGGAAAGGGTCCAATCAATCAACACTATTCATTAAGCACCTTCTATAGTCAGACACGGGATATATGTACACAGAATGAAATAATTTCTACTTGTAATGAAAGTCTAATAGGGGAGCCAACAAGTACATATAAAAATACGCATAGCATAAATATAGAGTTAATAAATACAAAGTAGTTAATTAAGATAGAGTTTGTTAATGAAGGGAAAAATGAATTTGGGAAAAAAACTTTATGAAGAAAATGACCCTAGAGCTCCATCTTAAAAGAAAGAGGAAATACATTACACATGGGGCAGGGAGGTGGCCAGTTCAAAAACACAGACATAGGAGATGAAGTGCTACGAGTGAGGAACAGAAAGATTAGTTTAGTTAGATTGCAGAGTACGCAATGGAGAGTAATGTCCCATAAGGCAATAAAGATAGAGCCTAGTTTGTGTAGGGTTTTACAAGTTAAATAGAATAGTGAGTATTTGTTTATAAAGACAAATAGGAAGCCACTGGAATTGGCTGACTAGGGAAGTTACAAGGGGTTGTCAATTGTAAGATGAACTGGAGTGAACAGAGACTTAAGGGAGGGAGACCAATTAGGAAGCTGTTGCAATAATATGGGTGAGAGAATATGAGAGTTCAAACTACTCTAGCACTTGGTGTGAATAGAGAAGGGGTCAGATGTTAGTGATGGGAAGCAGATACATTAAAATTTGGAAAGTGTTTGGATATATGGCATACAGGAGAGTGAGGTGTCTAGGATAATGCCCATAAGATTCTGGAAGGATGGTGACCTTTTAGAAAGAAATAGGGAAGTATAGAAGAAGAGCAGGTTTAGGAAGATAGATGGGGGGGTTCATTTTTAGAAACTTTAAATTTAAGATGTCCAATAGGATGATAGGATGTCCAATAGACAATTAGTAATACAAGGTTGAAGCTCTGGGAAGAGACTGCAGCTGGATATCTCAATCTGAAAGTCATATGCATACAAATGATAGTTAAACCTATGGAATTAAGAGTTTGCTGAAGGATAGTAGGGGGAGCGGAGGAGATGACCCAGGACAGAACTTTGTGCAGCATCCACAATTAAGTGGCTTGATGTATATGGATGATGAGCAAATGAGATTAGGAATGAGTAGTCAGACAGGAAGAAAGCAAACTAAGAGAGTAATGTCATAAAATGCCAGAGAGGAAAGAGTATACAGGAATAGTCTTTGAATATGAGCCGATATTCTCAAAGCCAACACTTGTGAGGAGGAGACCATTTCCAGCCTTACATGTCTGCATAGTTGGCACAGTGCACTGACATCCACCCAGTTGGCTGGAAAAAGGTCCCCCCAAGTCCCGCATGTTAGTGTGGGAAAAGGCAAAGAATATCCATGCATACTATATTGTTAAATGAAATTATAAATGAAAATATCCCATGTATGCGTATGTCACTTGTCATAGATGGATATGCCTGTACAAATAACTAGTCATTGGCGTGATATACATCCCCTGAAGTAAAGGACCAGTACTGAGAATGTTGCTATGCTATGACACAGAAAATATATACATTATAGCTAATTTATAATTGCTATTCTCCAGTACCAAAAATGTAAAGGAATTTCACAGAAAATTGTTCATTAGACTCATAAACATATCTGAGTGACTATTTTAGTTTGTGGGATTATTCAGGTTCAAACTGATATGGTTGACTTAAGGTGGGTAGAGTGTTGGGAATAGACAATCTCTGGAAAGATCAGCAACCACTACACATGGTTCTCAGTCCAAACTGAGATTCCCAGAATTTGGAGTTGTTCTAGAGTAGTGTGGTTAGGCAGAATTAGTTTTATCCAGTACTGTTCCATCAGTCCTCCGGCTTCTCCTTAGTCAAAGTTTCCCTCTAACAAGCTATAGTTTTACAGGGCTGTCACTAGCTCCCATTCAAACCTGCATGATGGGAATGTCTGGGAGGCTCTGGGTATACATAAGAGAATAACCTTTTATCTAACTTGAGTCTAAACAATTGGAGCTGAGCATATTATATACATGATGTGTTCACGTGGCTTTCACGTCAGAACATACACTCCAGAGCAGAAATTGTTTTGTAACTGTTGTTACCGCTGTTGCTGTTTTATCCCTTGTTGTATTCCCAATGCTTAGTCTGGCACATAGTAAGCTCTTAATAAATTCTTGAAGCTTTAATTGACTTAACATTCTCTTCTAGCCTATGCATGCCTACCATATAATCATTGACTCTTAGGCTAGGATTTGATGTGCTCTCTGAATGACACCCAAGCATTGCTATGTTAAGTTAGGAATGCCTACTGGATTGATTATGACCTGCCCCTTTTCTGAGAGGTTCTAGAGAAACATTAGATCAGCTAAGGAGTTATTACAATAATCTAAGCATTAGTAGGTAGAGACCTAGTAGGGAAAGAAAAGAAGGAATATTTGTGAATAATTTCTTGGGAAGAAACAGGTCTTGCTTGTTGATAAGATCTGGGAGTAAAGGAGAGGGAAGAGTCAAAGATAACTTAAAGGGTTGAGCCTCAACAACTGAGCTAACTCACTTTTACTGGCTGTACCACTGACAAAAATATGGATTGTAGGAAGGATGCCTGTTTGTGAGGTGGATAATAGTAATAGTATAATACCTTATGTGTCACATGTACTTCATTCAATGTTTTCCAGAAGTCTATAAAGTAACAATGGGAAATATTAATTATAAACAAAATTAGTTTCAGAGGTGGATTTATCCAAATTCACATAGTAAATGGAGCTGAGACAAAAGCTCAAATCTTCTGATACCTAGTCATGAAGAAACAGAAGATATGAAACTATAGTAAGTCAATTAACATTTTTAACTACCTACTGTATGTGCTTTCATCCTTCATTGCTGAAGAAGACCATGCCATCCAAGAAATAATGACATGGCTTGCACTTGACTTTGTTTTGAGTGAGGGAGGGCTGTGCAGGTCACCAGCCTCACTTCTCCTCCAGAGCCACCTGGATCCAGTGACCAGATATTCATCAGGATGACTGGAGATGACTCGGGATGAGGCACTTAGAGTAAGTGACCTGCCCAAGGTCACACAGCTAGTGAATATCAAGTGTCTGAGGTGTGATTTGAACTCAGGTCCTTCTGACTCCTTCACTGGTGCTCTATCCACTGCAGCACCTAGCTGCCAAGCCCTTGGCATGCAAAAAAAGTCAAAGAACCTTATCTCAAGAAATTTACAGTCTAATGTGGGAGATAACCTGCAAACCACTAGATACCAACAAATTTGTGTTTATACAAGATAAATAGGAAAAAATCAACAGAGGGATGGCGCTAAAATGAAAGGGGATTAAGAAAGGTTTCCCAGACACGAGTGAGAGGTGAAGGCTAAAGATATACATTTGGAAGTCATCTGTGTAAAAATGACAAGTTCAAGCTATGAAAATGGATCATACAGAAAACAGAGATTCAGTTACTGAGTCTGGGGTAAAAACAACACCTAGAGAAGAATGGGAGTCAGTGAAAGAAATAGAAGGAGATATTAGAAAGATAGAAGATAAAAACAGGATCCTGATAATGTCAGTGCCAAGGGAGGAGAGTGTTTGTAGAAGGAATTTGTGATCAGTGTCAACAGGAAGGTTATAAAGAATTAAGGCCAAAAAAAAGATCTTTGCATCTATCAACAAGGACGTATTTGTGACTTTTATGTCAGTAGTATGAAGAGATTTATAAGAACAGAGGTTGTTTATATAGGAAATGGAGACAATGGGTATAGACTGATTTTACCACTGAAAGGAAAGAAGAAAATAGAATAATATTTCAAGGAGACAACAAGGTCAAACAGAAGCTCTTTGAAAGCAGGGGACTCTGTGTATGTTTAATGGCAAAGGGGAATAGGTCAATGGAAGAGACTAAAAGTTCTGGAGAAGGAAGTTATAAGTACAGGAACTAGACACTGAGAGTGGGAAGTGATTGTACCTACGTGTGCGTAGAGGCCTTAGCCTTGGAAAGGAAAAAGTACATTTCCTTCTGTCTGATAGGGGATGAAACATTATACTGAATTATAATTTATTCTCATCTCTGGACATAAGAAGGACTATAACTTCTATTTTTTGGTCCATCCTAACCCCTATCAGAAAATTATATTCTCTCTCACATAGCAGATCCACAGTTTGCATTCTGTTATGCCATATTTTGTTTTTTCTTCACGTGGTGTTTGGAAATGAGTACAAAGAGAATTGTTAGGAGGCTGAAATGGATAACATCTGTAAAATGTCTTGTGCTTCTTAGGAAAAAAACGTAAATGCATGACACTATTGTTCAAATTCCATGTGAAGATTGCCAAAGATTATAATAAATGGATCTTCAGGTTTAGAAATCTTGAGTTTATTTCTTTCCATCTCTAGCTTTTAAGTATCTTTCTCATTCTCTAGGATCTTTCTAAAGAGCAACCTTGATCATGTCATGTCTTTAAATTCAGTAAACTCCAGTGGCTCCTTATCCCTATAGCTAGGATCAAATATAAAATCTTCTGTTTGACATTCAAAGACTTTTGTTACCTGGCCCTCCATTACTTTTCCAGTTTTCTTCCACCTTACTCCCCTCCATTTACTCTGTGTATCAGTGACACAGATCTCCTTACTAGTGTAAGATTCCATTTTTCAACTCTGGTCTGCCTCTCCCCCATGCCGAGAATTCTCTCCCTTCTCATCTCCACCTCCTGGCTTTCCTGTATACTTTCAATCCTAGTTGTAACTCTGTCTTCTGAAGAAAATCTTTCCTCATGTGCTCTAATGCTTGGACCTTTCCTCTTTTGTCCTGGATCCATTTTGTCTGTATATAATTATTTGCATGTTATGAACAGTAAGAGTGTGAACTCTTTGAGAGTAAGGACCACCTATTACCTTTCTTTTGTCCCCAATGCTTAGCACAGTGCCTAGCAGATAGCAGTCAATATTTATTGACCCACCTGGATGATTGATTTGTTATAAGAAGTATCTCAGCTTTTAAAATTAAATCTTCCTGTTCTGAGAAAAATGTACCAGACTTCCCAATTGCTGCTGTTACTTCTACTAAAATCCATCTTCTGTAGACAAAGATGATGCTACTAATGATTCATTATTAGACTGAGTTGAATGGGTGTAGTTTTTCTACCAATTAGTAAATATGATCCAAGGTGGATTCAAGGTCATGATTTATAGCAAAGGATATTGAGTCTGATGTCAATTCACAAAGGCATGAAAGTGAGTCAAGACGTGTTCCAAGCTTGTGATCAAACACTAATGAAAAGTCATGGATGGAAGGGAGGTCTTGCAACAGATTCCAGCCTCTCACAAAAGGGAGGAACAACAATCATGCAGTTGACCCTTGTGTCTCCCTCTATATTCAGCACAGTACATAGGTTGATGATTCCTGTCATTTAGGTTTGATTTTTAGATCACATTATTACTTCCATTGGGGCAGAGAAGTGGTGCCTGGAAACAGAAAAACTCATCTTCCTGAGTTCAAATTCAACCTCAGACCCTTGGTAGTTGTGTGACCCTGGGGCAGTATAACTTAACCCTGTTTGCCTTGGTTTCTCCTCTGTAAAAATGAGCTAGTAAAGGAAATGGCAAACAACTATAGTCTCTTTGCCAAGAAAACCCCAAATAGGGTCATGAAGTGCAGTACACAACTGAAAATGACAAGACAATAACAACTTGGTGCTTAACTATCTGAATGACCTTGGTCAAAGGGTCACTTGTTGTCACTTGATTTTTCTCAGCTATAAAACAGAGCGATAAAGAATAACAATTACTTTTATTCCATTCTCTCCCATTTACTGTTCTTAACTCCATAGTTCCACCCCTTTGCCTCACTAAGTTTAAGTGCTTATCTACCTACATCGCATTATTAGTGATGGATATAATACCCCTAAATTCCTGTTATCTTATAACCTCTTGTTAGTGTAACAACAACTGGTATTTTTGTGTTTTAAGATTTGCAGTGAATTTTACAAATATCATCTCATTTGATCTGCCCAACAACCCTGAGTGGCAGGCACTATTATTATCCCGATTTTACACATGAGAAAACTGTGAAGAAAGGTTAAATGAACTGTACTCTTTCTTTCCCTTTGAAAGGGAAAGACCGGAGGCAATATGTGCAAACAAGTCAAGCCCCTGCAACTACCTTGACCATCATCTCCCCTCAGACTCTAATGGAGAAGGGGTCCAAGACTCTGACCCAAGAGCCTTAGGAATGCCAATGCTTCCAGCCCAGTGCCCTCAGCCACCATCCAGTGATGCAACCCCTGTGCAGATGCTACCTGGCAACTGTTCTTGCAGGTGCTATAGCCACTGTTACATAAGGCATAGAAAAGAAAGGTTTTGACACGATTCAATGGTTTAACATCAGAAATGGACATGATTTTATTAGTGGAGATGACATAAAGGGAGAGGCATTGCCATCTCTTCTGCTGCAGCACCCCAAGGACCATGAGTTCTTTCCATATGACTTGCTGCTGAAATCTTCCATATGGGAGGTTTCCTTCATTAGAATGGGAGCTGGTTGAGAGCAGGGACTGTCTTATTTTCCATTTATATCCCCAGCACATAGCACTGTGCTTTGCACATAGTAAATAACTAAGAGATGCATTTTTCATTCATTCATTCAAATGGTTAAAGCCTTTTATACAACTAAGAAATTTTCCCTTTTGTGAATGTTTTATTGATGCCACTTGTTTTTCTATCACAGTTATTACCTGGGTAAATTCCACCCCACATGGGGAGGGAGACATTAACATCTTTTCACAGAGGGAAACTGTTAATCAGAAATAGCCAATATGCTATTTCTATTCAGGGGTACAGCATACTGTCTTCATTGTTCCCTGCCTGTCTGCTTATAAGAAGCATGTATATTTTATAGTATGTCCCCTGGGATCAATATTAGTTTTTTATAGTTACTCAGAGTTTAACTTCCTTTTAATGATATTTTCATTAAATTATTTTGGCTATCCAGTAGATTTTACTTTAAGAACTCATTTTATTCTGCATCAATTCATATATATATATATATATATATATATATATATATATATATATATATATATATGCATATACATATCTGTACATGCTTCAATAAAGTTCTTCAATAAAGTTCATAATAATATTCTACTATGTTAACATATTTTGAACATAGATGTTTATATACATACATGTATATACGCACAAGAATACACTTACGCACACATAGTCTTTCCTGATAGAATGTAAACTTCTTGAGGTTAGGAACTGTTTAAGTTTGTCTTTGTATTCCCAGAATGTAGCATAGCCCTAACACATCGTAGACACTTAATAAATTCTTGCTGATTTAGCAATTTATGATAAACTACATTTTATTCAGCCATTTTTATTAGTTTTCAATTCTTTACTACAACCAAACCAGTATTGTTAGGAATACTTTAGCATATACTGACTTTTTACTCTGTCTTTGACTTTCTTGGTGGTATGTGCCCATTCAAGTGGGATCACTAAGTCAGAGAATATAAATAGAGAAACCACATTAGTTATCACAAGAGCATAAAAGATCAGGGTTTTTCCAGGATGGGGATGAGGAGGAGAGGCCAATGAAGATCAGAGCAGGTAAAGGAAGAGTGGTAAGAAAACATCATCAGGAAAAAAAACACTCCTACTCAAGAGCTGTCATGGATAGCGTTCTAAAAGTATGCTATAACAAACAAATGTCCTCTAGGGTACTTACCATACTGTTGCTCACTTCATGTTTTATCCATTACTGTGATATGATGAGAACATCCATTCCACCTTGTTTCTAGATCTAAATTGTTCGATTCCAAGTTATGCCAGAGTAGAAATGTCAACTAATTTTCTTTAGAGAAATAATTTTCTTTTTTTTTTTTTTTAATGATTAGTCAACTAAATGGGTAGGGGTAAAGGATGGCTCCTTTTAATTGCATACATTTGTAACACCCTGCTTGGGGCTGGACATTCAAGATAGACATTTCTAACTCTAAAAGTAGTTATGGTTTAAGGGTAGTAAAAAAACTGTGAGAAATCTTTTGGAATAGGAATGAAATGAAAAAAAGCATACAGTTGCAAAGGAGTTTTCAAAAGAGGAGGTCAGAAAAGTCCCATGACAAAAAAATGTAATTGTGGATGTATAGGGAAAGTCAGTTCCACTTTCACAGAAGCTTGGGGTTAGAAAAAGTTCCATTTGCCACCCCCTAATTGATAAATGGTCCAAAGATATGAACAGGCAGTTTTCAAATGAAGAAATCAAAGCTATCTATAGGCATATGAAGAAGTACTTTAAATCACTTTTGGTTAGAGAAATGTAAATTAAAACAACTCTGAGGTACCATCTCACACCTATAACAAAAAAAGAAAATGATAAATGTTGAGGATGCAGGAAAATTGGCACACATGCATTGCTGATGGAGTTATGAACTGATCCAACCATTCTGGAGAGTAATTTGGAACTGTGCCCAAAAGGCAACCAAATTGTGCATGCCCTTTGATCCAGCAATATCTCTACTAGATCAAAGAGGTTACAAAAAAAGGGGAAAGGACTTACATATTCAAAAATATTTCTAGCAGCCCTCTTCATGGTGGCAAAATATTGGAAATTTAGGGGATGCCCATCAATTGGAGAATGTCTGAACAAGCTATGTAAATGGAATGGAATGGAATACTGTTGTGCAGTAAGAAATGATGAACAGGCAGATATCAGAAAAACATGGAAAGATTGTATGAACTGATGCAAAGTGAAATGAGCAGAAGCAAGAAAACGCTGTATCAGCATCACTGTGTAATGATCAACTACAAATGACTCAGCTCTTCTCAGCAACACAGTGATCCAAGACAAGTACAAAGGACTCATGATGGAAAATGCTATTCATATTCAGATCAGTTCTTTTACTGATGGGTTCTGAATACAGTATTTTTTTTACTTGTTTTATTCTTTCTCATAGGTTTTTTTCTGTTTGATCTATTTATTCTTTCACAACTCTGACTAATATGGAAATATTTTTACATGATAGAACATCTATAAACCATATCAAACAGCCTAGCATTTTCAGAAGAGGGGAGGGGAGGAAGAGAGAAAAATTTGGAACTCAAAATCTTGTAAAAATGAATGCTAAAAATTTTCTTGATGTGTAACTGGGGAAAAAATAAAATACTATTAAACTTTCTTCACAAGTTCCATATCTTTTCCTGTATACAAGATGAATATCACACTGTATTTTTTTAAAAATCTAGTCTTTCCATTTTTTTTAAAAAAAGGAGGCTGGACAGCATACCTTGGAAAGTATTTCCGTTGACTTGCTCATAATTTTTATATTCAAGTATAGGTGTGTTTTAAGGCCTCATAAAGTGATCTGATCTACAGATTTGCTTATAAAGTCACATTACTCACATACATAGTAATGGATAGCATCTCTGCCCAGAGATAATGAAGTGATCTAGTGGATTGAACACTGGAGCTGGAGTCAGGAAGACCTAAGTTCAAATCCAACTTCAGACACTCACCATTTGTGTGATACTGGGCAAATCAGTTAACTGCGGACAGCCTCACTTTCCTCAATTGTAAAATGGGGATAATAGTAATACCTACTTCCCAGGGTTGTTGAGAAGATCAAATGAAGTAATATCGCATTGGGCTGAGCACAGTGCCTGGCATGTGGCAGGTGCTTAATAAATGCTTGTTCCCTCCCATTAGGGTTATTCTTGTACATTTCCACTCTACCTCTTCAGATATAACCATTACCTATAGCCTTTCCCAAATGTTTAATCATTTCACTTGCTTTCACTTGAGTGGTTTTTAAATTCTCTATATCACATCCTTATTTCAACTCAATAAGTTTTCAACTAAAAATCTAGGTTAGAGCTCAGTGTGGAGAATTACCATAGATTATCTCATGATTGCTACATGCTAAACCCTTATTTATGCATTCCATTATAGAGTTGACATTTTATAAGTTCAAGGTTTAGTGCTGGCTCACACTTATGTTGCAATTCACTACCATAGCAAATATTTTAAATACTGATCTGACCCTCTCTTACATCGATGTAGATTTTTTTCTGACCCTAGTCAATTACTTCATTTTCATTTTTTAGTTGACTTAATTATTTTTTTAAAAATAGACTTATGTTGATATCTTTTGTTTTTACATTACCTAAATTTGTCCCTGTATACTTTTCCTTCCTAAATGGTACAATTTATTATAACAAATACTTTTTTAAAAAAAGAAGGACAAGAAAAAATGAAGAGAAAAATCCAGCAGAATCAACCAATACATTGAAAAAAATGCATATGCCAAGTTCCATACCTTTGGACCTCCCACTTCTGCAAAGCGATATTGTGTATGCTGTGTATGCTGTTTTCTGTTTACTTGGTATCTGTTCATGCTGGTCTTTCCATGCTTTTCTGTATTCCCTATCTTTATATTTTCTTACAGCACAATAATATTCCATTATATTAATGTAACTCAATTTGCTTAGCTATTTCACAATGGATAGGCATTCCATCGATGCAATTCAGATTCTAGTTTCTAATTTATGAACATTTTATTTCTCCTCCTCTTGCCCATAGGAATTCAGCATCCTTAGTTACCTACAGTCTCAGCTACCAGAACAGAGAAGTCTCTTATCTTACTGCGAAGGCATGAGGAAATACGTTCTAATGTACTGCTTTATAACATGGAACATATTTTCCCATACAAGTAACACTAACTTGTTTTTGTTGTTTTTGTTTCAGTCATATCCAACTCTTTGTGACCCGATTTGGGGTTTACTTGGCAAAGATAAAGGAGTGGTTTGTCATTTTCTTCAGCTCATTTTACAGTTTAGGAAACTGAGGCAAGGAGAGTTAAATGACTTGCCCGGGGTCACATTTCTAGGAAGTATCTGACACCAGATTTGAACTCAGGAAGATGAATATTCCTGACTCTAGGCCTAGCACTCTATCCACTGTACTAACTTCTATAAGATTTCTGCTATTAAGTTACTTTGTATAATAGACTAAAGAAGATTGTATGGGCTAGCCTCGAAACCCAACCACCATTTGTCACATTGATTCATTGAAAAAATTCAGTGCTAAGACTGAATTAGCTCAGTAGCTAATTCACAAATAAACTTTTGTAATACTTCATGTTAGTGCTGCATATTTCAGAGTATTCCAGAATCTCTGAGTCAGAAAGTACCTCAAAGGTCCTATACAATTAACTAACATAGTGTGTAGAGCACTAAATATGGAGTTTTACTGCCTACTAGCTGTGTGAACCTGGGCAAGTCATTTGACTTCTATCTACTTCAGCTTCCTCTTCTGTAAAATGGAGATCCTAATAAAAAATGCCTACCTCCCAGGATTATTGTGAGGATGAGGTAACATTTGTAAAGTGCTTTGCAAACTTTAAAGTAATGTGTAAGTGCTAGTGATTATTATATTTGCCAAACATGTGGCTGAATAGGAAACTTCCCTAGAATATCTCTGATATGTGGTCTTCCTAGGTACAATCTACTCCAAGCAATGTAGTTATGTTTGCATTTTTGAGAAAATGATCTATTAAAAAGCAGTGAGTTAAGGGGAATTACACACATCAAGAATATTCTTTGAGGTCAATTGTGAGGAAAGTTCTATGCTTAGTACTCTGAAGGATATAGTGATATAGGGCCCAGTTCTTGCCTTGAACAATTTACTGTATAACTGGAGAGGCAAAATATAAATACATAAAAATACAAATGATTATTGGATATGTAAGTACATCTGTGGTTCTATCGATGTGGGGAATTTGCTCCCATGAAGCAGATCACAACCCATCTACACCTTCCGATGGATACATCTCATAAGTCCTCCACAGAGATTCAACTCCACACATTAGAGGCGTTTCTCTAGCTCTTTGAAGATTCTCTGGGAAATAGTACAACATCCAGGACCGTAGGAATCATTTCCCATTGTCACTATGTGAAAGGTCCATCTCCTTTACCAATTATAACTTTCCTGAATGTTAACAAGTAAACATACTACAGCCTGACATGACAGTAGGTGAATATACAAAACCGTAATTAATATGAGTTAAGTGACAGCGTAAGAGAACAAAACAAGATGTCATGAGACAGTACATGATTAATTGGTAAATGAATGTTTTAGATAATAAGTGTTATGAGTGTCAGGAAGGAGAGATCAGTATGTTTCCCAGTCTGACACCGAACTAAGAATAACTACTTTTTGGAAACGAGCCTCCAGCTACTTTTGCAGCTGATAATAGCATGGCCCAAGACGAACCATAATTCCCTAGCTTCTTTTAAAGGAAAGCCAAATCTATCCTATAGGTTCCGACTTCATTGGAGGTTTTCTGTCAGCATTGGCAGTTTCTCAGATTCATAGACTCATTAGTTCATAGATTTAGAGCTGGAATGGAACTTGAAGTTCATTAAGCTGATGTATCTTATTTTCCAGGTATAGAAACTGAGGCCCAGAGAGGTTAAGGGTCCAAGTGACTTAATAAGTCTGTCTGACGTAGAATTCAAACCCAGGTCTGTCTGATTCCAAATCCAATACGCCATTATGTCTTGGCATCTCTTACATTCTCTCAGTCCTCTTGAAAATACTGACTACAGAAAGTAACAGAAAAACAGCTGATTCCTTGTAAGATTATCTTCAAAATCTTCCATTATCGGGTTCAACTTGGGTCCCTAATTCCTGTGTCACTGGGGAGAGGGAAAGAAAGGTTGCGAGGTGTCAAAAGAAGATTGTAGGGAAAGCTCTTATGGAAAAGCTTTTAAAATACCTATGATATCTGAAAGCAAAGTCCTACCACCAGAGGAGAAGGTGACAGGCTCAGTATGATTTCCAGTTTAGCAAGCAGGTGGAGTACCATGTGGAAGGGCATGTGACTGCAGTTCAAGCCAGAACTCCAAAGCTCTGTGTAAATGGGTCACAGATTTGGCAGAAAAGCAAGAAAGCTCACAGGAAAATAGCACAGCAGTAAAAGAAAGGCAAGTAGAAGAAGCTGAAGAACAGGGGCTGGCATGATACAGTTGGAGAGCTCAAAGGGAAGCCAAGGACAGAGCCAAGCAAAGGTTATATGACGCACTGTTTACGTCCCTAGACAATCCCTTCATTCTGGTTCTCCGGGGGCCAGATCCCCAACTTCTCCAACATCCCATTACAGTTCTGCACCATCACTTTGGGGAATGATGGTGACACAGGGAACAAAACAAGCTAGAAAAAGGGAATATTTAAAAATCTTTATAGGGTGATGTGCAGGTGATAGGACAGGAAATATTTGGGGTGAAAGAGAGAACAGTATTTTGCTAATAAAATGTGGAATCTGAGCAGGCTATTTGTGGGCCAACCCATCTGGTCCTGGTGGTTTTCTCTGTAAATATAAAGCATAATTGTAAACAGAAATATCAAATGAAGTCTCAGAGAAACCATTTTCTTTATAATAACCAAGAAAGTGTAAAATTACGTGTGACCTTGTTCTTTTCTTATATTGTGTTTCTAAAATGGTTGTAAACAGCCTTTTAAAAATTGCAAAAAAAATAATATGATTAAGAATGGAAGGGAGGATGGCAGTGTGAATATGGGTTGCTTAAACATGAACAAATGATTACTAGTATGAGTTGGAAAAACAGAAAACTGTGACACATAGAATTTCAGAATCTATTTGCAGTCAAATTGTGATTATCTGTACTGTATCATGAGTAATCCCAAAGAACAGATAATCCAAAAATCAAACCTATTTGATATGAACATGTATTTATACTTTTTAAAAAAAGTCAATTTACTTTCTAAATGTTTTGCTAGAGATAACATAAAATTATTTTATTTTGTTGTCTGAGCACACAGCTCTGATGGTAGAGTTCAGAAGTATGGGAGACAATAGCAAAAAGTCAACTTTTATGTAAAAATATTTTGCAGACAACTCTCAGGCAAATAATCAAGGGCTTTTGCAAAATAAAAATGTAACATTTATAAAATAGAAATGTAAGAACAACTGAATAAAGAAGGAAAATTTTATGATAGCTTTTAGAGGAAAACTAATTTCAAAAATGCTCACAAATATGTTAATTTGAACACAATATATTAGAGGGGATTGTCTGGTTTTTTTGGCATTACTACAAAACAGACATGAGACCCAAGACCTTGGGGTAGAGTCTATGTGCTTCAGTTTCCCCATGTAAAATATGAAGCATAATACTAGCATGAGGAGTGTCATTGCAAAGTAGTGAGAGAGCTGGCCTCAAAGCCAGAAATATCCGAGTTTAAGTCCTGACTCTAACAATTACTGGCCAAGAGTCCATGGACAAGTCATTTAAATTTCTTGCATACAGGGACAGGTACCATTCCATTTTGTGTCTGTCTGTCTGTGCTCTACACAGCTTTCTACATCCATCAATTACAGATAAAATGGGAATTTGAATTGTTAAAGGAAGTTCCTTATTGTGAGCTCCCAAAATCAATGAAAACACAGCTCTAGGACTTTTCCTTATCCCTGATATTAACATTATAAAGGTTATTGAAAATGATCAAAACTTTTCATTCCTTGACATGGATCAGGCAATTGTCCTATATCTTTCCTCACCTTCACTGCTAAACAATTAGTTTATCTTCTTGCCTCTACTTTGTCTCCTAATTCCTCGATCCCTTGCAATTTGGTGCCCAAACCCTTTTCAGTTTTCCTTCTACTAGGTTTATATATGTATATGTTTTGCTTAATACATTATATATTGTAATATATAAGCTTCTTGTATACAGGGACAAGTGCCATTCCATTTTATGTTTGTCTCTGTCTCTGTCTCCCTCTCCATCTCTATCTCTTTCTGTTGTATCTGTGTCTACATACATACATACATACATACACACACACACACACACACACACACACACACACTTATCTTAAAAAATAAAACCCTAAAAGCTATGTAATTATAATGACCCACCTTGGCCTGGGAGAAGAAATGAGAAAATCCACCCTGCCAGGCATGGTAGTAAATACTAGTAATCACAATTATTGGTGAGACTTAGAACTTTTGAACTCAGGAGTGCAGAACTCTCAGGAATGTAGGTAGATTGGATATCCATACTGAGTTCCACATTAATATGGTGAATCCCTGGGACCAAAGGGTTATTAGGTGGGGCAAATTGGCCCAAGTCATATTTGGAGCAGATCAAAGCATCTGTGGCCATCAGAGTGGGATCAGAGTTGTTAGTAGTAATGTTCCAGCACTTCCAGCCTGAATGAGATAAGGAAGGAGGGAGGGAAAGAAGGAGGAAGGGATCAAAGAATGAAGGAAAGAAAAGAAGAGGAAAGAAAGGAAGAAGGGAAGGAAAGAAAAAAGAAGGAAGGAAAAGAGGAGGAGAAAAAAGAAAAAAGGGACTATGGATATGGAAAAAGGCAGTATAATATAATTAATGGAAAGAGCACTGGCTTCAGAGTCAGAGACCTTGGATTCAAATCCTGTCTTAAGAAGGAACAGTTGGGCAAGTCACTTTACATATCTGGGCCTCAGTTTCCTCATCTGTAAAGTGAAGCAGCTGGATTAGGCAGCCTCTAAAGTCCCTTGCAGTTCTAGATCTATGATGTTATGAACGCAATGAGAAAATATATTTGTCAGGGTTTTACTGATCTGCTATTTTTTTCTCTTTCTTTTTTATTTTTTATTACAAGGGATGGTTTGCTGGGGAGGGAAAGATACATTAGGAAATCAATGTCATATAAAAACAAAAGATATCAATAAAAACTCTCAAAATGTTTGCTGAATTACATAATCATAGAAGTTTGTTGATGAATATGTGATAGAGTGCTATTAAAAGTGCTTTACAAGGAGTGCCTGTTGAAATGAACATTATGGATATGGATTTTTAAAATGATAAAATACATCTGCTCATTAGAATCATAAAATCTAAGTGGTATGAATTTTAGATGTCATGTAGGATAAACTCCCATCCAATGTAAGAATCTCCTTTATAATAGCCCCATTAGATATTGTAGCTGCTTATCTTTATTCTAATTGAATTCCACTAGAAGGGACCTCCCAGACTTACAAGGTAGTCCATTCCATCTTTGAAATTCCTTTAGCCATTAAAATCTTCCTCCTTGTAACTTTTACCTACTGTCCTGATTCCAGAACTTCCAGAGTTAAAAGAATTCCCACTTTTTTTCCTTATAATATCCATTCCCATTTTTGAAAGAGATATTATATGCCCCAGAGGTCTTCTCTTTTCCAGGTTAAATATTCCTGGATCTCTAAGTCTAAATCATTCTTAATACATAACAGGGCAATAGATCTCGTCAGTATAAGTACTGAAGTACAAAGTACCACTCAGCCAGTGCAGACCCCCAGGCTTCCATTCCACCTCATTCAGTGTGGTTCTCCAAATCTTTCCACAAATCTTCTATAAGGAAATATACCCAACAATGTGATAGGTGTCCTGAGTGTGTGGTCTTTTCAGATCTTGTGGACACCAGGGCAACCCCTAACTGACCTCATATCTCTCACTCTTGCTATGTTAATCAATAAGCATTTATTAAGTGCCTACTATGTGCCAGGCATTATGCTATGATCTGGGAATACATATATGAAAAAAGAAATGTCCTGCCCTTGAGGAACTTAGAATCTAATGAGGGAAAGATGGCACTCAAAAGGAAACTGAAAAGTAGGAGGCAGGGTACCAATGGAAAACTCAGACAAGTCCCAAAGTAGTTCAGCCAGGTGAGAAATGAGATGTTCTGAGTTGAGTTCCCTCCTTAAATGGAGCTTTTAGAGTTCATAGCAACACCTTCCAAATGAAGGAACAGCGAGTGGGTGATGAGGTAGAGTACCAAGGCTGATGGGTTCTTGCAGGATGATGAGATTTTCCCAATAATGAGCTTCTGGGGGCATGGTGGGTGACTGACCCATCTCTTTGTATGGTCATATATTTCCTTTGATAATATTTTTGTGACATTTCAGACCTGGCAGTCCCTATTAGTCTTAGGCTACAATGCACTTACACCCAAAATGAATCTTTCTGTTACCCTTTGTATTCTCCACTATTGTGATTCTTATGAGATAGTACATTTCTAATGTCTCACTTTGGCATTCAGGTGACCCTAGATTCTTAAGAGCTATATCCCCCATGGTGTACAAGCTTTATCTGGCTGGTTTTCTCCAGCTGAAAAGGTTTCTGATATATACCTGGTGAAAGACTACGCCTGTGTCTACAGACCAGCCCAGCTGAGTACAAAAAAGCTCTTCACTAGAAGGTTGGATCCTAGGTGAGGATTTTTTTTTTTTTTTTTTTTTGCCATAGCAACCTATTTATCAGTATTCCAATTAAAATGTGATGCCTAGGACTGAGCGTAAACTCCAGCTGTGGGCAGACCAGTGCAAAGTACAATGGAATTATCAGCACCCTATCTCTGAGTATAATGCTTTTGATTTATATAGATGAGTCCCATTTATTTAAGGGTTGATCAATTTAAGTCGAATTACCAAACATTTATGTAGCACCTACTACATGCCAACCGTTATGCTAGGTGCTGTTAGCCAAGAGTCCCCTCCCAGCCACAGCTGCTATCTATAATTTGCATTGTCTTTTGACAGGGCTATTACTATACCTCCTGGCTTGTCGTCTTCCCCTGTGAATGTATGTACAGCTGTATCTTTGAAAGACTGACTTGCCTTTCTCACTTCAGATGCAGAAAATACCTCAAACAATAACAGGAACTTCCTTTTCTTCCCAGATCCTAAGTGAATTTCCCTCTGAAAATGATTTAATGTGCAGACTTTATCTCCCACAAATCTTGGCAGCCTGACAGTTTGTTTCTTTATTGCCAGTAATGTGCTATTTTATCTGAAAGATCTTTCTAACCTGAAATGGCCCAGTTGGTCCTTTTAAAACTTCAAACCATCTTCGGAAGGAACACTGCTTTTTGAACACTCTGTGGAGGCTGACAGATAGGGGGGTTTTCTATGAGTTGATGCTATTGCTTTTTCACTGTGAAAAAAAAAATAAAACAAGTCATTCTACCTTTTGCTTCTCTTTCCCTTTCCAACCTCTTTCCTTACCCAATCTGTACATACAGCTACATTTTCTCATTTGATGTCCTATTAAGGTAATTTTTAAGTAGCATGGCAAACCAATTAGCTTCTTTTGATTTTAATCGGTTTCTGAACAAAACTCCAAGGTTACAAGAATCACTGAATTATTTTCAAATACTTATGGATTTTTCCTAAAAATGACCTTTCTTAAATATGCCACACTTAATGAAGTAGAAGAGTAGTCACTTCTTAATAATGATATAGGGACCTAAAAATCTATAAAGATCTCTTGATGAAATAGTTTCCCCCCTCTTAAGTCCAATAAATCATAACTTTACAGGGAGGAGTAATGATTACAGGAAGTAACTTATTTTATACTTCGCCTCAGTTTTAAATTCTGATTCCCATGCTTGTGGGGCTTACATTTCAAACCGAGCCAAAGTTGGTAGTGAGCCATTATAATGTTTCTTTCATAATTACTAATTTCCTGTTCTGTTTCCTGCTCATCTCACAGAAACTTGCTACCATAACTTCTGCAGGGAACTCTGGGATGGTAAGAACAAGGCACAATATATGATTAAGCATTAGTGCCCATGTAACATTTCAGCAGCTTTCTTAAGTAGTGTAATTCTGAATTGTCAGAATACACAGATTTAAGGAAATTTGCCTAATAATTAAATCTTGTATAAAGTAAAATCAAGGCATATGTAATTTGGAATGTTGTAATGTCTTATTACTAGGTAAAGAAGCAATATGGCTTAGTGCTGGGGTGGGGAACCTGTAGCCTCAAGGCTGAATGTGGCCTTCTAGGTCCTTGAGTGCAGCCTTTTGACTGAGTCCAAGTTTTCCAGAACAAATCCTTTTAAAAAGGAGATTTGTTTTTTGAAGTCTGGATTCAAAGGGTTGCACTTGAGGACCTAGAGGGCCACATGAGGGCCTCGAAGCCACAGGTTTCCTACCCCTGGTTTGGTGGATAGAGACCTAGCTCAGAATTAGGAAGAGCTGAGTTTAAGACTGCCAAAAAAATCTGTTTAGTAACTGTCTTTTAACAGTAATATGACTGCTAAGTTGCCTCTTACCACAATGCTGTCTTTGTGGCCCTGGGCAAGCCAATTAATTTCCAGGTGTCCCAAGAAACTCTCGGACTCTAAATGGCATAGAAGGTACCAATATTTATTGGTAAAGGAATTTTCCTCTTTGAGACTCCCTTAATCTCATGGGATCATAGGGTCTACTCCATAACCTTTCCTCTGTCCCGCCCTCCCACATTATCTATTAACTTATTTTCAGTTATTACAAGGAACTGTGCTTCCATCTGAGTAAACATTCTTTTCACTGATATGTATCACAATTCTTCCAAGGACATGATTGTAAGGAAAATTAGAAATAGCTGTAGAGATTTTATTTTAATGCAGATATATAAATAGCATTCATTATCAGTAGAACTCTATTCCAAATCTGGATTGAAATACCCTGCAGATTATATCAGGTTCTACACAGTGCAATTATGATGCCTCCCAGAACCTTGGGAGATAAAACACAAGGCAATAAAGAGAACATTGGACTAGGAAGGAGGTGTTTGTTCAGTTGTGTCTGACTCTTTGTGACCCCATTTAGGTTTGGTTTCTTTTGGGGGGGGGACAGTGGAGTGGTTTGCTTTTCTTTCTCCAGCTCATTTTACAGATGAGGAAACTGAGGCAGGTGGGATTAAGTCACTTGTCCAAGGTCACACAACTAGGAAGTATTGGAGGTCAAATTTGAACTCAGGTCTTACTGATTCCAGACCCAGCTCTCTATCAGCTGTTTCACTCAGCCACCCAGGAAAGAGATAGGTGACTTTTTTTCTAATCTTATCTCTGCTTCTTAATTAGCTGTGTAACCTGGGGCATGTTTCTTTTCCTTTTTGTAAAATGCCAGCTCAGTAAGGTTCTGTCAGGTCAACATTTCTTTGATAATTCAGTGGGATATACTATAGTTTGACAGTAAAGTAGAGGTTCATCCTCTTCCTCCTATCAGTTTAGGGGTGTATGGGACTAACCTTAACTGGCTATTAAATTTTCAGGGGCAGCATTTATACTTCAGAAATCAACAACAGTTTCAAATCAAGGTTTGGGGTATTGTTTTGCCGTGTGTCTCTAGATTTTTAAAAGTGTTAATAACGCAGAATAAGCTTAAAAGTAGATATGCATATATCACCTTCCCTCATATCCCCAGACCTTCCCCAGTGTTAAACATTGATCTGCACACCCCTTTTTCTTGCTCTATAAATATCGCTTGAGTTCAGCAAGAATGTAGCAGAAGTTTCAGAAAATGAAGTCATCACCAGTCTAGAGGCTTGGTGACTATAACATTAATGATAATAACTGGCATTCATATGGCACTTTAAGATTTGTAAAGTGTTTTACATTCATTATCATGAGATGATGTTGAGCCTCACAAACCCCTAACACCATTGGGACAAAGAAGTTCCATGTTATTTCTAAGAGTAGATGCTTTCTTGTTATTCCTGTCTCTCCTTTTCTGAATCTCCCTGTCCCCAATATGAATTTATTACTTCATGATTTCATTAAATGTAGTTTCATATTTTCTTTTATTAAATGCTTCCACACTAAATTAAAATAAAATTATTAAGTGATTCAGTTGAAAAAACGTGAAATTGATGCACAGACAGAGGACCTGAGTACAAATTCTGGCTCTTGTAAATTACTAGCAAGTATAACTTGGACAAGTCACCTAACATCTCTGGGTCTCAATTTTCTCACCTGTAAAATGAAGGAGTTGAACTAGATGACTTCTAAGGCCCTTCTCGTTCTAAATCTATGATCTTAAGATTTGAAGAAGCTCAATTTCTGCATGAGGGTGCTTTCCCTATGATACTCATTCATCTTTATTTGACTTTAAGAAATAAGTTCATAAGGGAAAACATCAAGAATTTTTTTTTATTTCATTCTATTTTTAGAAAGCAGTATGACTCCACTAGCTTAACAATAGAAGATACCAGATGCTGGCAAATGGTTAATTTCATTAAAATGTCTTGCCATATTATTCAGCAATACAGTTATGTAGCTTGGTTTATCACATTTTTTCCTACCTAAAAACTCTCTTCTCTTAGCAGAGATGTATAAATGACGTGAGATTCAAGTTTCATTTACTCTTCCCACATGTCATTGATTTTATGATAGTATTTACTGGGAAGGTGCTGAATAGTACTTAGGACTTATTTGGAGACAATTCTCTATCAAACTGTTTTGGATTCACAATACTAAAGAGTCACAGAAGAACCTTAACAGTTGTCTATAAATTTGATAGCTGCACAGCAATTAATATGTCTACAGGAAAGAATACTATATATATTTTTATCACCCTTAGGTTTCTCTTTTTTTTAATAGGAGTACTGTGTTTTGTACAAGTCAATTATTTTTGATAGTTACAGTAATTAATGTTTAATTATATTTTATTAGTCTCATTTTTGTTCAACTACCTTGGAGCCAATCCAAGCATTTCTAAATACTGTGCTTACAATGTTTTCTACACATGGATCCTTATCTTGTGAAAATTTGTGTACAGATTCACTATTTTATTTGGTTTTAGATCAATGCATATTGATAAAATATCACATAAAATCATCTTTATGCTTCACTGGAAAATAGGCTTTACTATTTTTGAATTAAATTCTGAAGAGGGGAAAACATCTAAATCATGCACTAAAATTGTAGTTATTAGATTATCAAATTGGTCTTAAAGTGATTTCTAACTCTCCAATATTTCAATTTTATTTATATATTGTTGCCTTTCATATATAAAGGTATCACTAATGATATCCAATATTATCCATAGACCACATTCTTTGGGGTGTTTTCCAGGAGTGTTATTGGATTTGTGCCATCAACACTCTCTAGAATGAATGTGGATATATCTGTGGCCACAGAACAGAGCAAAGCTAACTGGTCCATTAGGGATCAAAGCCATGACCTTGGTCATGTCACTATAGTGTCTCAACCAACTGCACTAGCTAGCAGTAGATTTGCTCTTATATTTACTCATTGATGCATTACAGCCTTTTCTTTTTAGTGAGATGACCTTCTTACCACCTGTGCATTCACTTAACATTTGTGTGATCCAGAGGAATATTTCTTGAATGAAGGATTTTTATCTAAATAAACTTTAAAAAAAGAATTTGAAAGTTGATCATGTAGTCTAGAGCTAGGGAACTTCCAATAGTCTTTCAGTGATAATGAAAGTCTAGTTTCAGACTCTGCTTGTTTACCATTATCCCATTTTCCTTTATTTCTTACTGATTTTTTTTCTAGCCTCATTAATCCCATTTTCTAACATTATCAATCAGTATCTACTTGATGTTTCTTCTTTCCTGGGAATACTTCATTTCTTCAAAAACCTATAATTTTAAAACTGTGGACATACTCCTCTACTAATGATTCCCCAATTTCTTTATAATTCATCACCATGAGACCAGCCTGTTATTGTTGTGCAGTTGTTTTGGACTCTTTGCAACCCCATTTGGGTTTTCTTAGCAAAGATACTGGAGTGGTTGTCATTTCCTTCTCCAGCTCATTTTATAGATGAGGAAGCTGAAGCAAACAGGGTTAAGTGACTTGCCCAAGGTCACATAGCTAGCAAGTTCTGAGGCCAGCTTTGAACTCAGGAAGATGAATCTTCTTGACTCCAAGCCCGGCACACTATCCATTGTGCCATCGTTTTCCAAGTCTAATAGTCTAGTCCTCAAACCATAGACATATTCGTCACTCGGCCCATACTTGAAGCCTTTCTAGTTAGCAGTTTCCCTACCAGAGCTGGCATTCTATTGGTGTAGATTCCAAGAAATCAACTTTACCTCCAAGACACAATGAGTCATTGTTGTAGGGTAAATATATATCTATATAGATAAATGCAAAGGAAGTTGAGTTTACAGCCTGAGTTAATGAACTCAGTAGTGGGTCTGGAATCAAAAGACCTAGATTTGAATCCCAGATCTATTACTTTAATTCAGTTCATTTCTCTGGGCCTCAGGTTCATCACCTGTAGATTTCAGGGATCTCTAAGGTCCCTTCTGGCTCTAAATGAAATGGAATGGAATGAAATAAGCATTTATTAAGTGACTACTATGTACCAGGCTTTGTGCTATGTGATTTACAAATATTATCACATTTGATTCTTGCAATAAGCCTGGAGAGGCAGGTGCTATTATCATCCCCATTTTGCAGTTGAGGAAGCTGAGGCAGAAAGAGCTGAAGCCAGAGTCACTTAGCTCATAAGTGTCTGAGGATGGATTTGAACTCAGATGTTCCTGACTCCAGGTTCAGTGCTCTTCCCACTATGCCTCTGGGTTATCTCTAAAGCCTCTGATTTCTCTCAGTGCCAACAATCTCTCTGTTAACTTAAATTTGCCTCCATATCTCCAAGGCCACCTTATATTTTCTTCTGAAAGACATTATTTGTTAGTTTAATGCAGTGATTAGTAACTGATTTGGGGTACAAAATCTAAAGGCTCACCAACGTCAATTGGTTATATCTTCTACTTAACCTGAATCTATAAGGTTTGTGAGGGTAGGTTAAGTTAATTGGACAATATTTGTCCTTAGGCTCTGGATTTTGGAGCTGCATGGGACCATAGAGATTCTAGATCCCTTTATTTTATGGAAGAAGGACGCTGAAGATTAGAGGATGCTTCAATTGATAAGTCACCCACATTTAGTGGGCAAAGCCTAGGTATAGTAATACTAGTAAATATTAGTTATCAAACTCTTCTCTGACCCTCTGTTTAAGACGAGGTACCTCATAATGTCCCTTCTGGCTTCAAGACATCTTCTCCCTTCTCTCCCACTTACTGACTTCGTTTTAAGTCTACTGCATTAGAAGGCAGGGAGTGATTTTTACTTGTCTTTGTATCCCCATTGTCCTGCGCATAGTAGGTGCTTAATAGATGTTTGCTGATTTTTGATTATATAAAGCAACACTTGTTAATACCCTATAGACTGTTTGCGAATTTATTTTGTGATCATTTGTTTTCTAGATGTAATTATACACACGCATACACACACACACACACATGACAAGTACAATATCAAAAGTAGTTATTTTATTTACCAGAAAAATAAATGCAAAAGAATTATAGCAGAAGAGGAATTTGTCTCAGGACCATTTCTATCTGAACATCATGGAAAAAGGATGAGAAAGTGATGTAATAAGTAACAATAACAACTCATGTTCATAAAGCATTTAAAGTTTGCAGATTTACAGACATTAGCTCATTTGAGTCCAGGAGAACATAGAGGTTGAGCTGCTGTGACTTAGAGTCATTTCTTTTTTTATTTTTGAAGCAAAGATACTAAATTACCTTTTTTCAGTCTTCAAGTAGCTCCCCTATGAAGCCCAGCCCTGCTCCCAGATAGAATGGTGCGAGTACCAATGAGACATCATTTCATGACTCCAGAATAACTCTGGTTGGTTTCAGTATGCAGAATTCCTGCCCTGGTTCCTCTTTTCTAAGTCTCAGAAGATCTCTGTTAGAAAGGAAATATACTTGTTAGGAAAATATATATACTCTATATACAAAAATATATACAAATAATACAGTAAATCATCAACATCTTCACATAAGTAAGTTTATCAGATAAGTTAGCCTATTTACCTAACAAGGAAAAAGGAGATACAAAATAGAGAAATGTTGGTTGATGCTAAATAAAAAGTCAAGCACAGAACAGAAGGGCAGACCAGGGAGAACAATGCCTCTGGATTTCAAGGAACTATATATGAATCTAGTGGGTTCCTAGGAGGTGGGGAGGGAACTACTGAAAATAAGGGACACTATCATGTTATTTTTTTCTGTAACATTCAATTAGATAATTGTACGCTGGCTTACACTAAGTTTTTGTGGTTTGTTATGATTACTCTTATACCTTCAGTTAATAAACAAACATTTATAAAACACTTACTATGTGCCAAGCACTATACTAAGAATTGGGAATACGAAGACAAGTGGAATCTGTACCCCACCATGTTAGAGAAAGTTCAAAGTACAGGCTGGAAAAGAATGAAGATGTGTCTGACCTGGGCAACCTTCTTCAATGAGCTGTCCAATCAGAGGGAGAAGTCACAGGGACAAAAAGTATTTCCAGTGTGTAATTCCCAGGCGTGGAGTAAAGTTCCATCATCAAGAGCTTTACAAGGCATGGTGGAGGAAGTCTGGAATGGAAACTGGGAAGGAGTGCTTGTCAACCCCCAGCTAGACAGTAAATTCCTTGAAGGGGAGAGTACCTTGGCTTATGTTTCTCTTACCAAAGGACCTACCATCCTGTAGTTTCTCCCCAAAAAATGTGCTAATTGATTGATTAATGTAGTGGACCCTGAATCTCCTGTAAAGTTAAACATTTGTAGTGTCAGAATTTCTGGTATGATAGCCAGTAGAGGATACTACGTGGATTTAGAGTCAAGAAGATCTCATTTCAAATACTGCCTCAAATATTAGCTACGTGACATTGGACAAGTTACTTGTCTTTTTGCCTCCATTTCTTCAGTTATAAAATAGGGATAATAATAGCCCAGAGTTGTGAAAATCAAATGAGAGAATATTTGTCAAGTGCTTAGCACACTGTATGGTACATAGTAGGCACCATTTAAATGTTAGCTATTGTTACTTGGTGGTGTCATTGAATTAAAAGTGCACATTATCAAGATGTTGGCATTGTATTATACATGCATAAAATTGAGATAATGATACCTTTCTAGTATTGTAGACAGTAGGTGGTATTAATATTGTTACAAATGGAACATCAAGATTTTAGAATATTGTGAAACCTTTTCCCATATGACCGTTCATAACTAAATTTACATCTCATTTTCAGAAGAGGAGAATTAGACTCAGCATGTAGGTTCTTTCTCGTTCACTGTTTCTTCCACGTATACAGCGTACTCATTTCTATTTGTTTTATATTTGACAGGGAGTAGCAAATTAGCAGCACAACAATAGTTTGGTATCTTGACCTCAAACAGTAGAAACACCTAAGTAAGAATGGAATGGGAAAATAACCTGTAATCATGCAGTTATACTTTGTGCATGATTAAGTATCTAATTGTTTGACCAATTTGAATTGATGCAGTTGCACATATAATTACATTTTAGCTAAAGTTACTTCATTAGTAATGCTTTGTTGTCCATTTCATACAAATCAAATTACTTTGAGAGATTTGATCTTTAGATTTCTTGGTGCTATCTAGAAAAATAATGACAGGGGAAGAGGTTTTTGAAGTGCTCAGGAATTCAAAGTCTTCTTACATTGTACTGTGTGGTAATTTAAAGAGAAATGAAGGAAGCATTCTATGGCCTTTTATTGATTTTTTAAAAATAACTATCAGGTTAAAATGATGAAGAAACAGAAGTTAGCTACTTCACACTTCTTATTTTTCACTGATCTACCAGAAAAAAAGTTAAATTTCAGCCTCAATATTGCCTTTCCCCTACTTCTAGAACAATTAATTCAATTGATAAATTATTAAGCATCTGCCATGCTCAAGACCCTGGGTAAGGTGCTGGTCATAAAAAGATTAAATGAGACTTAAAGTCTGTTAGGGAAAATAAAGAATATATGCAGAGAAAAGACTATAATAGGAGACGAAAATATTGCTTAAGGTAGTGGAAAGGTTGAAACCAAAGGATGACATCTAAGTGGCACCATGGTTAGAGCACCAGGTCTGGAGTCAGGAAGACCTAAGTTCAAATCCGATACTTACTACTGTGTGATTCTAGGCAAACCTTAACCCTATTTGCTTCTGTTTCCTCATCTGTAAAATAAGCTAGAGAAGGAAACTGCAAACCACTCCAGCATCTTGGCCAAGAAAACCCCAGATGGGGTCACCAAGAGTCGGACATAACTAAAAAAATGACTCAGTCACAGTGCAAAACCAATACGTAAAAATCTCATAAAGGACATGTATGACCAGAGACAAAAATGGACCATTCTTCATACAGCAAGAAAGGGAAAAACAGATGAACAATTCAAGAGCTGCACTGGTTTCCATGACATATTAAAAGAAGGCCTCCAATGTATTTGGGTAGATATTCTATGGAGGATTTATGGATGGATATGGCAGAGTTACACAGGAAGAGAAGGTATAAATGAGTTGCATTCCATACCACATAAATGAGATCATAGATCCATAAAGCATTAAATTGTGGTCAACTAGAAGGTGTGTATGTGTGTGTGTATGTGTGTGTATGTATGTGTATGTATGTGTATTCTTGCCTTAAAGTAGAGATGACTGGCAATCTTCTAAAGGATTTCTGAAAAAGCATCAAATAGAGTGAAAATAGCTCTGTTTAGGTGATTTTAAAATTTTGGTTTACGTGAAAATCTCTGATTATGAAACATTCCAGTTTGTTATAAAATAAAAAAAATATTTAAGCAGTTGACTTTTGTTAATTTACTGAAACAGGAGCTAGAAATGACATAATAGAAAATTCTGGCAGTCCCCTAATTATGAATACTGACTGTTATTATACCAGGTAGAGGAGCATAGGCTTAGGAAATCTAAGGCCAAACTTCCTTCAGATACTTAATAACTCTTTGATAATTCAGTTGGCCTCTTAGAATCTCAGTTTCTCCATTTATAAAATGGAGGTGATAATAATAGGTAGCACCTACTCTGATACCAAAGTTTATGGTGTCAAGTAAATGCATTACTTTATTAGAAATGAAATTCTTTAACACTTTCATATGTTGAGTGTCATGAGACTTAGACTCTAAATTTTAGTGTTATACAATACTTGAGTGATCATCCAAACTAACCTTATCATTCTATAGATGAAAAAACTGAGACTGAGTTTTTGACCAAGTTTTCCAAGGTCATATAGTTTACTACATATTTAAATAGTAGCAATAGATGTTACAGTACCACCTTTTGTATGTAGCTCTACCTGCTAGTACCTTTGTGCCAAAATTATTTTGTATCCATTTGTTTATATCTACAGACATAAATTCACATGTATTACCTCTCTGACTAGACCTGTAAGGTCCTGAGCAGCAGGGACTTTCATTCCTGGCTTTGTATCTCCATCGCCTAAGAGTCTCTGGAACATAGTAAGCAGTTATTGAACGGCTAATTGATTAAAGGAAGGGAGCTAGACATTATAAAAGACAGAGAGGTGATGAGGAAGTACATTCCAGGCATGGGAGATGATCCACGCAAAGGCATGGAAGTGGGAGATAGAATGTCACATCTGACTTGGGACAGCAAATACAGTGGTTTGCAGGGCCATAGAGTGCATTAATCCGGGAGAAGGGTTATACTTATTAAATCTGGAAAGGTAGATGGAGACAAATTGTGAAAGATTTTAAATGCCAAACTAAGGAGTTTTGTGTTTGATCTTAGAGCCCCTGCAGCTTCCTGAGCTAGGAAATAACATGGCTAGGTACATGGGCTTCTTCATCGGCTCCTCATAAAGTCTCTTTTGCTGTTCTCACCAGAAAGGTTTTTTTTTTTTAATTTCCTTATTCAGTAATCAATTTCAGATCTAAGCTCTGCTCCTGGAGTCATCTACAGTTTCCCTATTCTACCCTTTGACTGTGAGTGATTCAATGGGATTGGGACCTTTTATCACTTAGTTCTTAATCCCTGCCCTAATTTCTTATATGTTTACTGAGCCAGGGGATTTTCATCAACCCTCTTCTGTTCTGTCTTGTACTTTGTTCATAAAGAGAGACGTTGACCAGGAAAAAAGAGTTAAGGAATTTCTCCTTCTGTTTTCTGACCTAGTACATTCATTTTTTAAATGAATATCTAAGCCAGTGAGTTGTCCTGATCTGTAACTTGTCACTGGAGCCAGATAGCTCTGGAGAAAAGAGTAAGACTAGTGAGTTTGCACAGCTTTCCCTCACTTAAATCCAATTCACTTGCAAGTCATGGTATCATCTTCCTGATGTCATGGTCCTCTTTGAGAACAAAGGATCAAAATCACCTAAGCCTGTAATCCTGTCTCCTATTTGCATTTTACACAGGCAGAAAGGAGATTGATGAAACAACTGACTTTCAAATAAAGAACTGACTATATGGGAATGAATGAATATTTTTAAAAAATTATTAAGCAGTGACTGTGTTCCATTCACTGTGCCAAGTGCTGAAGATACAAATAGAAAGATCTTCTTGTCTTTAATAACCTCATTCTCCATTTGGAGGAGATAACAGATATAGGAAAGTATAGTTTCAGGGCAGATGGAAAGGCTCAAAGCTCCTACTGTGTGTAGATCCCACTACCCTTTTAGATAAAGTCAAGATTCTGTGATTTCCAATAAAATTAGAATTGTGGGAGACTGGCATGCCTGATTCTTCTGGCATATTTTCAGATTATGCTGTTTGGGAAACTTGAATAACTTGTAAATTGAATTTTTATTCTCAACTCTCTTCCTAATAAGGACTAAAATAATGCACTGTGAAATAGCAATGTTGTCTCCCAAAGCCTCTTCCAGCTATTTGAGGGACCAAGCTTTTTTCTTTATCACGAGAAGTATAACCACTATTCTCCAACATTAGATCTTTTAAATATGAGTTTGTCAGTCTTACATAGAAGGCAATCCTTCAGGATATTTGAGTGGAGAGTGGGAGGTCTATCTGAGGTTAACAGAAGAACCTTCAAGTAGTTGATAAAGGCGTCTAGCCTCCCTTGTTTTGGACAAGACCCATCTACTGGTCTACCTCCTTTTTCCAATATTGTTCCCCCAGAAAACAAGAATAAAGCAAAAAGGATAGAAGACATAAAATTCTTATGCAGTAACAGGTGTCGGCATCAACAGAAGTCTAATATTTAGGCAAAAAGAATGGTGTTCTAGGCTAATTTATAAAATATAACTTCATGTAGATTCAAAAGCTTATCATCTCCAGATAAGTATTCTTTATCTCAGATTAGAAATAAATATTCTTTATCTCAGATTAGAGTTCAGCCCTAGAATAGAGGGCTCTGAATTGATGCCTGAAGAAAAAAAAAAAAGCCCATGGACTTTCATTAATTCAAATTAATGTGGAAAGGAAGATCAGTCTGAATAAGTGAAAAATGTAAATTATCAAATATTGTTAAAGAAATTCAGCGTTATTGCCTTTAAGTACATAGAACAACTTGAATTAAATTAGTAGAATATTACCATGTTAGAAGTCCTTCAGTAGTCTGCTTTAATGAATAGATAAAATAATATTTAATTCAAGGACCCTCCAGAACCAGATGGGGTCATAGAGTCAGAACTGGAGGAGAATTCAGAGATTATTTGGTCTGATTCTCTCATTTTCGAGATGATGAAAATGAATGCAAGAAAGGTTAAATAACTTGCCCATAGCTGTATAGATAGTATGAAGCAGATTTGGGATTTGAATTCAGGTTTTCTAACTCCAAAATGCAGTGATTTTTACACTGCATGGGGATGTCTTCCTAATTAGGTTACAATGCTTTACATATAAGAATTTTGCTAAGGTGCTTGGAAATACTTTGTTTTCTTATGTGAGTCAGATGTGCCTGCTCTACTGTCTTGTTTCTGCCATTATTTTACTTTTTTTTTTTTTGCTCTGTACCTGTTAAGTCTATTTGTGTATGGTATTCTTAATGGGGAAACTCTTTCCCAGTTGCTTTATAATTTATACTCTTGGAGTTGTCTATGTTCTAACACACATTCAGACCTTTCAAACAGCCACTTACCCAAAGCAAAGGGGCAGCTAGGGGGTGCAGTGGATAGAGTACCAGTGCAGGAGTGAGGAGGACCTGAGTTCAAATCTCACCTCAGACACTTGACACTCACTAGCTGTGTGACCTTGGGCAAGTCACTTAACCTCAATTGCCTCATCCTGGTTCATCTCCAGTCATCCTGATGATATCTGGTCACTGGATTCAGATGGCTCTGGAGGCAAAGTGAGGCTGGTGACCTGAACAGTCTTCCCTCACTCAAAACAAAGTCAAGTGCAAGTCATGTCATTATTTCTCTGATGGCATGGTCTTCTTCGGCCATGAAGGATGAACACACACATACCCAAATCAAGCAACAATTTAACACAGGCAAGTAAGACTGCTAACAATTCACTTTCTTCCTGGCTTGATTCCATGAGGGAAGGAAGGTATGCTAACAAAAAGTGTGTGTGGACTGATAAATTTTTGTACTTATTAGCAAGGCTGTCATTACATTCTTTGCACATTAGTGAGTGATGAACACAGTAGAAATTAGGCTCAGAAGCCTCCCTCAGTCATTTGTTATTCTCTGGGGTTAAGATTAACTGCTCTTTCCATCTCATTAAAGACTCTTCTGAAGACTGCTTCAGTTGGTTTATGCTTTATTAAGTATAAATTCATGTGTAAATCCATTGCTCTTCCTGGGAGAAGTTTGTGTAAGGTCCTAAAGGCAGGAAAATAGACAAGTTGACCTTTTAAGGTCTCTTCTAGCCCTGTGCTTCTTCAGCTTTCTATGTGGGAGCTATTTGTTTATCATTCCCTTTCAGCTACAAGTGGGTAATTGCTGCCATCTCATTAACAACATTGCTACCTTGGGTCAAGAATGCCTTGTATTGACTTGATTTCATTTACGGTTAATGCTTCTCCAAACGTCTTAGTCGAAGGATATATGGATATACCTGATGGGAATATAAAACATATGCGTTTCTGTGGAGGGATGCAGTCATTTTCATAATTTGACTCATTTACCATGACCTCAAGGAGAGGGGGTAATGTCACTTTAGGCAGTATTTCCTTCTTTTTTTTTCAGAACCAGTAGGGGCAAGCTTGGGGTAGGGAATAAAAGAACAGACTGTTTGCCTGTTCCTCATCCATTATCTTTATGAAAATGTTAAGACTGTTAAGAGTAAAGCAGAGAAGAAAAGAAATGACTTGGTTCCCTAGTAAATATCGTGCCAAAGTTGAAAAGTGGGGCTAGGCCAGGTGCTAACCATACAAAAATGAAAATCAATATGGTCCTTTTCTGTAGAGAGCTTACAATCTGAGGGATGTAATGGTCTCATCCACTATAATAGGGTTTCTGAGTTAGTATAATAAGCATCAAGGAAAAGCTGGAATAATCTCTTTTATCCAAACAATAGATGTAAATAATGATCTTTTTTAGGAGAAAACTCAAAAATGGAAGGTGTTTTCAAATTAAAAAATGATATTATTGTTACTACTCAGATATATATATATATATATGTAACACCCATGATTTAAATAGGCATATATTCCACATTTCAAATTTTTAACTTAATTGATGACATTTTTAAAAAATTAGTCCAATAATACCTAGGAGGTCTTTGCCTCTGCTTAAATTAGAATAAAATAAGTAGTCTTTTAAAATGTTATGTTTATTTATGTTTTTGTCATTATATTATGTTTCCAAAGACATCCCTTCTCCCTCCTGCACACAGTAAACCATCTCTTGTAACAAAGATTTACAAAAAGAAAGCAAACTTAACCCTTCATCTACGTTCAACTGTATGTATGACATTCCACACTCGTAATTTCCTGCTTCTTCAGTGAAAAGAGGGGGAGGCATTTTCTTAACTCTTTGCTGTGGCCAAATTTGGTCATTTTAATTCCACATATCGTGTCATTTCGCTGTTTTTCTTTCCATTTATGTTGTTTTAATTTTGGTTCACATTTTCCTTCACATATATTAGGAAATTACTCAGTATAAATGTACAAAAATACCAGTAATATAACAGATAATATATAAAAAGAACTTTAATTTTGTATTAAAAAAATAACCAAAGGGGCACATGTCTGTCTGTCTGTCTCTCTCTCTCTCTGTCTCTCTGTCTCTGTCTGTTTCTCTCTCTTTCTCTTTCCCTCTCTCTCTTCCTCCCCTCCCCTCTTATTAAGTGTTTATGTATGCCTTTATTTGTATCCTCAGTGCTTAGCAAAGTTCCTAGCACATAATAAATGCTTAATAAAGGTTTATTGACTGACTAATCAACAATATAACTGGATCACTCAGATTTTAGAAGATAAAGAGGAAAAACATCATATAAACTATATTAAAGGATAATATAATGCACACAAAGCATGACAGTCATATAGGTAGAGTCTTTATTCAAACTAAAAAACTGCTTAAGCAAAACTGAAAATGGAGACTATGATGGAAATTGGTAGGTTACCTTCAAATCAAAATAGAGTACCAATCTGAAACATAAAATGGGAAAATCAACAGAAGACTATGCTCAACTGTATCCCGATTTCATGATTAAATATGGACTATAAAACATGAGCAAAAGAGAGCAGATGAGAAATTTATTATTCCTGGTTCAATTCTTCTTAATGAAGAGCATTAAATTAGAATTAAGTAATAATTACACAATTATTGAATTTAATAAATCTGTTTAAGGATGTTAAAACGAGAAAAAAATTATGCATTGATATACTAGGATTTATTTTTCTGGAAGTTCAGGGGGAAGTCTAAGTTTTGAAACTAGGGATTTTTTTTCTTCTTTTGGCGACACTTTAGGAAATAAATTGTCACTAAGATATATAATTTCATGACTAGTTCAGCTGATATCTCTAAAATAGTGACCATTCTTCCCTGAGAGCATAGATATAGAAAATAAAGGTAAAGCTGGGAAACAGTTTTGACCCTGTACTCCTGACCATAATTTTATCTCCAATCCTCCTAAAAGGTATTATTTATTTTTATGTAATTTGGGTATTACATGAACCTAAAAGGGAGACTTGGAACTTATTGAATAATAATATCTAGCATATACGTAGTACTTTCAGGTTTGTCAAGCATTTTCTATTTTACATGTGTTATCTCATTTGGAACTCACAGCAACACTATGAGGTAGGTGCTATTATCATAAGGCCCATCTACATCCAAGTAGAAGTCACATGTGGCTCAACTTACAGATCTTTAACTGTTGTAGCATACCAAGGGCTCTGTCTATGGACCTGTGCCATTTAATGCAGATAGAAGGGTCAGTGAATACAGTGCTACACTGGTTGTCAATGAGTCTTAGGTTTAAATGTCGCCTCAGAAACTCACTGAACTAGTTGTGTGACCCTAGGCAAGTCACTTAACCTTTGAGTGCCACCATTTCTTGATCAATTAAAAATGATGACAAAGGGTTTCTGTGAGGATCCAATGTTATATTTGTAAAGCACTTTGCAAACCATAAATGCTAACATTGCTATATAAATGCTAACATTTACTTGGGTGAAAGCAAAGATAATATGAACTCTACTGATGACAAAAAAAAGAAAGAAATAGTTAAAACATGGGATCCTAGAGTCAGGATGCAAAATGTTTCCCACAGGCTAGAATGGTACTAGAGAACAAAAAGGATACTAGAGATCTCCACTGGCTAGAATAAGTCTAATGTTATTAGACTTACAAGAGAACTAAGTATAAAGTCATACCTCTAGGTTTTAAAAAAATCTACTTCATAAATGTAAGGTCCAGGATCATGTTTTTTAAAGTAGATTTCAAACTATACTAAGTCAGCATTGTGATGGGGTAGCCAAAAAATTGAATTCAGTGTTGAACAGCAGCAGCATTAAAGAAATGATGTCCAGAACACAGAAGAGGATAGTTCTGCTGTGCTTTGCTCTGATGAGACTATGTAAGGAATATTGTTTTCGGTTCTAAGTAACATTTAGAAAGCACTTTGATAAGTTGGAAAAAATCAAAGGGAGAACAACCAGGATGGTGACAATGAGCTATAGGAATGGAAGGTATTCAGAATTGTAAATGGCCTCTAATGGCTCTCTTTATTTATGTCAAGGGTTGGCATGTGGAAGAGATATCCACCATGTTCTTTTTTACTTCATAACCAGATATAGGAGCAACAGGTAGAAATTGCAGAGGCAGAAAGATCTAATAATTAGAGCTGTTGCAAAATGAAATAGGTTGCCCTGGGAGTTAGTGCCATCCACTCACATGGGTTGGAAATATTATGAAGAGACTTTCTGTTCAGATATAGATTGGCTTAGATAACCACTAGAAAAGATTCTGTCATTATTTAGTTGATCAATAGATCTTGACAACTTAGGCTGCTATTCTCATAGTTAGCTTCTACCAGGCAATTTTCTCTTGAGCCTTCCAAAATTCCCTGCAAATACCTTTAAGAGCACCACCACATCCCTGCCCAGGAGAGGTCTATTCTTATGTACAGTAAAATGTGGATAGGATCATATGAAGTAGTTGACCTATGACCCATAAAATGGTACTGCTTCCTAGACTATGAGCTCCATTATGGGAGTTACTAAATATTTTATCTGAACTTCATAATTCCCCCAGTGCCTCAGCAGTCAACAAGCATTTATTAATTAAGCACTTGCTAAATACTAGTCACTGTGCTAAACATTAGGAAAAAAACAAAGTTAAAAAACATAGTGCCTGCTCTCAAGAAACTCACATTCCAATTAGTAGAGAAAACAATACACAACTATGCAAATAGAAAATATGGACAATGTAAAGTGGAGGAAATCTCTAGGGGAAGGCACCAGACTGGCCCTTTTGCTGAAGAAGGGACTTGAGTTGAATCTTAAAGGAAACCAGGAGACAAAAGTGAGAAGGAAGACCATTCCAGGTTTGGAAGGGGGGAGAGGGAGGAGAACAACTAGTTGAAATGTACAGAATCAGGAGATTGCATATGGTGTTCTTGTAACTCTGTAAAGGCTAGTGTTGCTGGATGGTTGAGTACATGACCATGAGTGATTTGCACGTTAATATTTGCATGTGTATGTATGAAAGAATGAACGAATGAGTGATGGCATAAGAATTAAAGGCTTCCTTGACAGTTTTTTGATGAATAAATCATTTTTTCCTTTCTTACTTTTCCCTGGAAGAGCTGGATTTTCTAGCTACAAGATTTAAACTCTAACCGAATTTGTTCACCCTGGTTTAGAAATTCTTATATAGTGCCGTATTGTTTTCTGTGGGCCTCAAAGACACTCACTAGGGATGAGACTGGGAGAATTCTTGTCAGGCATCTGGTTTCTATTAAAGTAATAATACTGGGATTTCCATTTGTCCCTTCTCTCCCCTGTAATTCATTGCCAAAGACTCCTTTTTCAGGCCCATTCCCATTACTTACAACCACGGAGACACTACCTCTGATCCCAGACTTGGTTTTCTTGGCTTGTTATCAACTTCAGCAGTTATAGTGGCCAGCAGAGATTTGTCCTAAAAAAAACGACAAAATCATAGAACAGACTTTAAATTCTACGTTTATTAGTCTTCTATCGCTTTAGTGCTGAGGAAACTCATTTAGCAACACCACTATTTGAAAAATGTTAACAAACATTTTCATAGTACCTTTATGGCATTCTTGGAGTAGGAGGCAACAGAACTGGATATTAAAGTTTGAGAGGTGACACAGAGACAGATAAAAGCAAATCAAGACTATTCTCTTGACTCTACCCCTTGATTTGTGACCTTGCACAAATTATTTTCTTTTTCTGTGCCCCCTTTGTAAGATCGGGAAAGAACTACTCACCTCAGAGGCGTGTTGACATAATTAATTTATGCAGAGCACTGTTAAGGTCACAGATGAAAGACTCTAAAGAAATATTAAATGTAATGTCACATAAATACATAGAAGAACCAGTGGATGTGTTTGCTAATTTAAGATTATAACGTGAATCATTTGCTATTTCAGATATATATTATACATTTTGGGGTAACCATTATTGAGAAAGCTCAGATCTGAGTGTTTATAAAGGATTCTCCCAGCCCCTTTGCACCCAATTAGCTTTTAGTTCCATGCACTTCAGCCTATCTAACTATAATCTTAATACCATAAGCCCTACCAGGACAGTATGGTTATCATTAAGAGAGAATTAAATAGAAAACCTTTATGTACCCTTACAACCTCAGAATAGAATTATCCCAATAGAAACCTGATAATATTGTCATTGGCAAAGTCATCCTTATTAGTGCCATAAACAGATAATGAGAGAAATGAAAGGTGGTGGTGGTTTTTTTAATTTAAAGTGCTTCATTAACTAAACAAAAACAGCCATAACATCAAATGTTTCAGGGAGCTTAGTTTTAACAAAAATAACCATACTTATTCCTGTGTAAAGCTGAAAAGTTGAATAAGAACATTTGGTTGTACTTTAATGGATGGCAACATTTCCGAAGTGCTGCACAGAAATTAGGCTTTCATAGAGCATAGATTTTTCTTTCTTATTGCCATTGTTAAAACTTCCCTTTAGATATAATATCATCTTAAACTAAAACTAAGGTCTGCAAAAAGTGACTTGTAGGCTATTATGCAAACCTATGGTAATTTGCTTTAGGAGGGTGGGCCTATTAAAAGTCCATTTATTTATTTATTTATTTTTCGCTGCATCAGAGAACTTTTTATACTGCTTTGATTGTGCCTGTATACCCTAGATTAAAATGTGGTGCAGTGGAAGGAATGACGATCTTTTAAGTCAAGAGAAAACTGAGCTCAAACTATAGTTCTAACTGTATGATATTGGGTAAGCCTTCACTTCTGTGGAACTTATTTTCTCATCCATAAAATGATGGTCATGCCTTATCTCATACAGTTGTTTTGATAAAAATTCTTGGCGAGCTTTAAAATGCTAGTGTGGCACAGCAGATGGAGTATTGGAGTTGCGGTCATGGGCTCCTGCCTTCGAATTCTGCCTCAGGTACTTATTGGCTGTGTGACCATGGACAGATCATGGAACCTCTCTCAGCCTGTTTCCTCATCTGAAAAATGGGGATAATAGCATCTCCCTCACAGACTTGTTGTAAAGATCAAATGAAATAACAGGTTAGAAGTTACTTAAACCTGTTTTATTTAATGTTTTCGTTCATTTTTCCCATGGTAACATAAGAGTTAGGGACAAATTAAAATTTTAAAAAGTGAAACACAGGTCAGTGAAGCAGCTAAGCCATCCCCCAAACTGAATAAGTGACTATCTTACATTTTCATTCTTTCTGGAGCATCTGGGGGGAAAAAATCAATCGTTTTTTTCTTTCTCAGTTTGACCAGAAGATAAAAAAACAAAGTCCATAGAGAAGTAACACTTCTACATACAACTTTAAATAATCAGAAAGTCCAGAAAGCTTGTGTATCTCCTTTGTTACTTTAAAAAAAATAAGTTAATTTTATTTATGTCTTTTGTTTATCTAGTACATTCCCCACTGTACCCCTTCTCTTCCTCTGTCTCAAAAATCCATCCCTTATAATGAAAAAACAAAACAAAACCATAAACCATGTTCAACCAAACTAACCAACATATTGAAAAATTCTGATATTATGTACAGTGTTCTACACTCACCATCTCCCACCTCTGTTAAGAATTGAGGGGAAGTGTTTTCCAAAATTTCTTTTTGGGGGTCAAACTCAGTCATTATCATTTTGTAGCATTCAGTTTTGATTTTGCTGCTGCAGCTGCTTTTCTTTCTGGCTACATTTCTGTAATCTTTTTGTTTATTGGTTTCCTAGTTCAGGTTACTTCACTTTGATTTAATTCATATAATCTTTCTACAATCTTCTGCATTCATTGTTTCTTACAGCACCGTAATATTCTATTACATTCAAGTAACACAATTTCTCAAGCTAATCAGTAGCATTTGCTCTTCTAGTTCTTTGCTACAACTAAGACTGCTACTAGAAATATTTTGATATATGTTGAACTTTTCTTTTTGTCATTGACCTCCTAGGTATATACACCCAGACCAATCAGCACTTATGACTTTTTGAAGGTTTGGGGGATGGCGGGCTGGAGTATCATTCACAGAATCGCCAGTTTTATGGGCAACCCAGGCATAAGGAAGAATGCTTCTCCCCACTCCACCTCACATGGTTGGACAGCATCAGGGTCCACCACATATTGCTGGTGAGGGGAACACACATATGAAGTGTACCAACAAAGTGTTAACAGCATGAGGGGATCCCAGTATGGTCTCCTAGATGCAAGCCTAAAGATCATTTTGTCCCTGCTAGCAGCATGGGTGCTGTTGGAGATGGGGATAAGATACTTGAGTGAATACTTTAAAGATGACCATTTTCCAGTCCTTATGAATTAACATTCATAGAGAGTTTACTTTTTTAAGACTTTTTTTCTTGTGGATTCAGCTCTAATTGGAGTGGGGCAAGCAGTGTCTTTAAAATCAGAGATTTCTGGGATTCAGATTCTACCTCTGATGTTTATTGCTTCTGGGACCTGGAGAATTAGTTTCCTTAACTGTAAAGTGAAAAGGTTGGAGAAGGTGGCCTCTGAGGTTGATTCTAGCTCAAGACCTATGATACTATGATCTTATGCTCTATGCCTTATACATAATTACTCTTTTGTGACATTTTCATTATTTCTCTGGTAGGATAACTGATATTTTGTTGAACTAGGGAACTGGGAGAGTATAAACAGATAAGAGGTATGAGGGCATAGAGAATTGATATTCAGTAAAGGGAAGAAGAAACATTTAAATATAAAAGAGAGACTTCAAAATGCATGCCACTATGGGGGAAAAAATGTCTAAATTGCCATCTTGTTGATTCCATGACCCAAAACCTCTGTTACCTTTCTCATTCAAACCTCTTTGTCTAACATAGTAGCGTATGTCAAGTGAACCCAGGATCTCATCAATATGACATTACCTCCACAATTATATGGCACTAAAAAGTTTGCAAAAACAATTTTCTGTTAACCTTCATGGACGGGAAATACATGTATTTTTGTCCCCATGTTACAGAAAAGGAGACAGAATCATAGGGTTAAAGTGACCTATCTGAATCTTGTAAGTGACAGAACTGGGATTTGAATGGAAGGCTACAGTTTAGCATTCATTTCACTAAAATGCTTCTACTATTACAGTGTACTGCTTGGTTCTTAGGTTTTTGGTTTCTGAAATCATTTCCACCAAGAATCCCTTCACATTGTCCTAAATTTCACAGTCTTCCTTTTATTTTTATATATCTTTTCTTCCCAGTTTAGATGTCAATTTTGCTATGCTCTTAGGTACCCTGTCCCCCCCTTGGTTGTATGTATTCGTTCAGGTCCTCAAACACAAACATCAGCTCTCTTAAGGGAAAGATAGGTATTTATTGAACTACTATTCCATACTTAGTATGGTATAACTTTCCTGCCCCATATCACTTCCAGCCACTTTTTGTTAACATTTTCAGATGTTATGGAATTATTTAGAAGTTCTCCCCTAAACATTGATTTAGGTTTTCCTAAGTGGCATGATTGGAGACTATATCCCTGATAAAGATTGAATTCCAGTTCTTTCCTTGAGTAAAGGAAGACCATTCCTGTGTTATACTTGTATTTAGCTTTCCATTCCAGAGACTGGTTGTATATTTAAATAAGGGATTTGCTTTGATGAGGGCTATTAGTACTTGAAAGTGTGTTTACATTTCCATAAGTGTGTTTATACTTCACAAGTCTTTCTTCCACCCCCATGTTTTTTTTAACCTTGAAGCCAGGTTCCCCAAACAAGCCGGATTTGCTAATTGTTCCTTCCTTTCTGTGAACTTGAAAGTTTTGTATAGGACCAAACTCCTTTGAAATGATTGATTGACCCATTTTCCTAGTCCTCTTGGCTAAAAGTTGCATTGAGGCCAAAACTGTTTGCTTAAGCATAGTCCTTGAAGTTGCATTTCCTTTTGTCTGTACTGGAATGTATGTGGACTTGGCAGTAAGAGGCAATGTCTTTATTCTGTAATCCTTCTGGCAGTTTCTGAGGAAGCCTCTCTGGAACACAGCTGGCTTCCCTGTCCCTTCAGTTGCCGGGTGGTCAGATTAGGATAACACCCCTAATCAAAGCTGTGCAGGCACTGCAGCTCAGCACATGAAACTGTCAGTAAATGATCCTCTAGATTTCCTCAAGACTCCTACCCAGAGGGCATCGCAGCACCAACTGCTGCAGAGGAGGTATTAGCAGATCCTCAGCTGACTGACTTCCCTCTCTAATCTTTCCACACCAGCAAAGATAGATTCCCCAATTAATACCTAGCTAACAGCTAAATCTATCTCTCCCAGGGATGCAGTCTCACAGGGCAAAAAAGAAATTTCTTCTTGGTGCTCCCACTAGCTCCATGAAAAACCAGAGTGTAGTTTTACAGTGGTGCCAATTATTTTCCCTTTGCTTCCCTATCAGGTCATTGCTGCTGCAAACATTTGCATGAAGAAGCAATAACGTAAGCCCAGAGGCTAGCAAGGAGCAGCAGAAAACACCCTTCTTTATCTTTGATGCATACACACACACACACACACACACACACACACACACACACACAAAACTAAAAATAAATAATAATAAAATCTAGAGTCTGACTTTAACTTCTTTTGGATTTTCCTAGAAAGTGTAATTATTGGGACCCAGTGGCTGAGACTTCTTTATTTGAATGACTGGCTTGTTCAAATACCTGAGTTAGCAAACTCTCTAATATTAAATGTTCCATATGCTAACACGATAAGAATATGACATCTATGGGTGTTTCGGAGGATTTGTGGTTCAAGAACCATCCTTCCTTTAAAGGCTCAAAGAATGAATGAATGAAAAACATTTGTTGAGAATTTACCGTGTGCTAACAACTGTGCTAAGTGCTGGGCATATAAATAGAAAAAAATGAGATGGCCCCTTCTTTCAAGGAATTTATACTCTAATTGGGAGAGACAAAGCATAAACATATGTTCAATTGCAAGCAGGGTGGAAAGTCCTGAGGTCTAAGGGGAGCAATGATGAGGAATCTGGCAAAGACCAAGGGTCCTTAGGTTGTTTCAGATAACAGTGCCGGGGATCTAGAGGACATAAAGGCAAGGCAAATGGTAAGGACTGGTCATCTACCATCTCACTAGAAGGAAAGGAGTTGATGACTCCCATCTAATCTGAATAGTGAGCAGTCGAGCAGTGCTTGTGGGTTTTAGAAGGTATGAGCCTGAAGAAGACAGGGAGGAAGAGAGGAAAGGGCACCCCTGGAAATAGTGGGTCCTTTCTTTTCCCAGAAGTGCTGAATAGATTCTGGGTGGCCCAGTGGGAAAGGACCAAGAGAGGGAAAGGAGAATTCTTAATTGATTTATTATTTTAGGGATCAATTTTTATAACCAGAGGACCTTGGTTCAAATCTTGACTCTGATACTACCTGTGTGATCTTTGAAAGGTCACTTAACTAATAAAAGTAACTGGTGGTATGTAGTGAATGAGCAGAAGCCATCTAGGTGTTGCTGTCAGGGCTTTAGGTCCTAATATTTGTCAGTCTCAGACAAGTACCAGATATCCACGGTTAAGACCAACAAAACGCCAAAAGGTGCTGATCATTTTGAGATAATGTGGACATGTTAACTTATAAGTTTTACTGAAAACTTTGAGATGATTTGAATCTGTTAATCAAGTAACTCCAAGGTATATACAGATAAGAGTTAGTCTATTTCCTCAAAAACCCTATAAAAATGAAACTCAACCTTGCTCACCAACCCTCTCCACCTCCATTGAGTCCACGATGCCTAGTGCTTCCAACTCTAATCTGTGGTTACATGAATGATACTCTGTGTCCCTCCCCCTCCTCATCCTCTTCCTCACAGTACCAGCCTTCCTTTGCCACTCCATCCCAACCCCATAGCATCTGCACTCCTTTAGCTACTTGTCTCCATACTCTCTGTGTTTTTTTGCCCCTATACTATCTGTACCTATTAAAGTGTGATTGCCATCCCCCCATATTTCCCAGTGCCAGTAGTGTTCTTTCCTGGTGAGCACCCACAGAACTGAGCATGCCTGCCCTGATTTCATAAATTATCTATCACCTGGACTAGTACCCTTTTTCTTTTTTACAAACGAAAAAATACTAAAACCATTAAATCATTAAGTTGTAGATTCAAGTCTTGCCTTTGATACAGACTGGTTGTAAGACCCTAGGCAAGTCATTTAACTTATCAATGCTTAGACAACTGTCTGATACTATAAGGCACTAAGTAGGTACTAAATCTGACTGATGGAGTTTTCTTACTGAAACTTCCAAGTTACACTGATATTGTAACTCTGCTCTAAAAACAGAATAAGATTAAACACTCATAAAGAGTCCTGTAAATAAAGTAATATGGTGTCATTGGGTGTAGATCATGGGAGGTTTCATGGAAGAGGTAGAAATTAAGTTGATGAGATTCAATAAGTAGGAATGAACCTAAGTTCTTTGATTCCAAATCCATCACTCTTTCTCCTGGACCACATTGACTAGTAGTCCTGTTAAGCTCAAGCACAAGACTACAAGGGGAAGGTATCACACGTGGAGGAGAGGGCCTAGAATTGTAGAGTAGGAAAGCCAACTTCATTCAGTAGGCAGATGAAAGCCATTGAAGGTTTGTGAGCTATAGAGTAACATGAACAAATTAGAGAATGAGAAAAATTAACCTGGCAACACTGAATAGATTGAATGTTAATTAGGCTTTAAACTCAGAGAGTGATAATAGGGATGGAAAGGAGGAAAATGATACAAAGACAAATTTAAAAAAAAAAACTTGACCACCAAGGTTTTCCCATTGACAGTATGGAAAATGGGTCCGGAAACATTCTTTCTGGGTTTCGTGAGTGCCATATACAACTGTGTCACTTTGAGACACAGAATAATACAGTGAGAAAACAACATGGAAACTGGAGTGAAAGAACCTAGGTTCAGATTCTAGCATGGCCACTTACTAAGCCATATTACCTCAGGTCTACTTGTCTGTAAAGTATTGGGTTTGGTCTCAATGGCCTCTAGTGCCCCTTTCAGCTCAAAATCTATGCTCTTTGTTACTAATAAAAGGAAGGCAGCAGTGACCTTAATAGATAGAATTCTGTCCTCTGAGTCACATGCTGGCTCTGGGATCCAGGGCAAATCATTTAACCTCTCAGTGCCCCCAGGCAACTCTAATACTATAAATTGCAGAGAATGTGCCATTTTATATTTATAGAGGAAGTTCATCATGGGAAGGTTCTTAACCCCAGTGAAACCATAAGTCTGATAAAAAGAATTTGAAAATTTAGAACTCTATGGTACACTGTAACACATTACACTGTAACACATTCATCCTTCAAACTTGAAAATGCCCCCACTGAGACAAGTCGGTGACAAGCATCAAATCATAGCTTGGGAAAGACTTCAGAATTGATGCAGATCTAGATAGAGAGACTTTTGCTCAGGATTATCATTAAATGTGATGCAAAGGAAATAGCTACTCAAGAGAATGGATTCTATGTCCTACTTTGCTATTAATTAGCTATAAGATGATGGGAAAACTACTTAAATTTAGTTTCCTTATATAATGGTCCAGATGATCTCTAAGCTCTCTTCCAGGTCTACCATTCCATGATTCTAAAGTATTATAGAGAAATGGTTGTCTATTTTTTTTCTTTCCTTGAACAGACCTTAAACAGACCACTTCAGTACAGATCTGCTCCACTAATTGATTCTGCTAGCAACTCTCTTGTTTGGAAAGTACTTTCATTCATCTATCCTAAATCCCTCTTGATCCAATTTAAGCCCAGTTTAGCCCTTTCCTACCTTTCCTGTCTTTTTACACCTTTTTACATCTTTTTTACACCCAACACAGATACTCTTAGATCCAGTGACACTGACCTCCTGGTTATTTCACAAATAAGATAGTCCTCTTGACTCTAGGAATTCTCTCTGGCTGTACTCTATGCCTGGATACTCTCCCTCCTCTGCTCCAGCTACTGACCTCCCTTGCTTCCTTTAAGTACCAACTAAAATTCCACTTTCTACAGGAAGCCTTCCTCAATCCCTCATAATTCCAGTGCCTTCCCTCTGTAAATTATTTCCTATTTGTCCTGTATACAGCTTGCTTTGTCTATATTTGTTTGCATGTTGGGCCCCCCCCCCCCACATTAGATTTGAAGTTCCTTGAGAGCAGGAAATGTACTTTTCCTCTTTTTTGTGCACTCCACACTTAGCACAGTGCCTGTCACAGAGTAAGCACTTAATAAATGTTTATTGAATTCAGTTGAAGGTTTTCTTTTCTTACTCTGTCCTCAGTATTTTAATATTTTTTTAAATCTTTTTTCTGAACAATAGTATGCTGGTAAATGCTTAACAACCAGCCTTTCGGGGGGGCAGATAATATATCCAGAACACGCTTTTAAATTTAATTTGCAATATTAAGTCAAGACAGTCAACAAAACAGCAAATCAAGCCCCAATTTCTGGCATTCACCATGTAAATGATCACATTTAATAATTGGCTCCCTTTAGCTTATTCATCTAGCCAATGTTCTTGAACCTGACTGGATGTGTGACCTCAGATGAGAATTTTAACCGCTCACTCAGTGCCCAGATAACTCTCTGAGACTGTAAGGTGCGGTGCAGGTACTGGTCTGATTTGGTTGAGAGAATTTAATTATTGGAAGTTTCTTATAACAATGAAGTCACAAATTTGATTTAGAAAATCTTTAGTGCATCTCAGCATTGAAGTCATTAAAAGGGAAACTGAGATTATTGATTTAGCTAGTTGAGAGTGAAATTTAGTAGAGTGGTATGTCCAAATGAATCATGGACATGGGGCCCAAAGACCTATTTCAAATTTCAGCAAATCATTTAACCTGTCTGATACTCTTTTTTCTCATCTGTAAAATGGGGATAAAAATATTTGCAAAGCCTACTTCCTAGGTTTGTTTTAAAAAAAAAACAAAAAACCTCTGTAAATTGTAAAGCGCTGAATAAACATGAGCTATAATTATCCAGGTCTAGAGCTTTGGCTCTGACTGTCCATTCCATCTTGCTTTTGCCTGGAAATATAAATCTTATTTTATTATGTGCTTATTTATTTATTATCTGACAAGCAAATTCAGTTTGCTCTTCTGTAAAATTAATGCAGTTCATCTTCTAGATACATACTTAACATCCATAAAAAGATCTAATTGGAATATGTATATGTTAGTGGATTCTGTGTGTTATGCTAAGCAGCAAAGTAGAAAAGTTGAATGGCCAATGAAATTGGCTAGGGGTGGGAGTCATCCATAGGATTGTATTTTAATTTTTTACTTCTTTCTCCACAACTATTGTTACTGCTACAACATTTATTAAATGCCTCTATGTGCAAATCATTAAAGTAGGTTCTGAGTTAGAATTATGCCAGCCTTGGGCCAGGTGTAGAAGTATAGAAGGATATATAGCATAGAAGAACATAGAAGGGTAGAAGGATAGAACGGCAAGAAAAGAGAATTAAAAATGCTAGAGAAGGTGCTTGTTGACATGGAGAAGAACAACAAAGAATTTCTGGAAGAGGCAGTTCCTTTAATTCTTCAAATCTTTGCCATGTTTAATAAGTACCATGAGGTTTTATTACTGTTATGTGGTTTGTAGCCAAGTGGTCAGTGTGAAGGGTGTTGTTACTTCCACAAAATCATCCTCTTTGACCTCTCATTGCTACTGGCTCCTTTTTCTTTAATGTTTTTCTCTGGGTTCAAAAAGTAGTCTGGAGCATTAATAGCTTCTGGAATATTATTGGAATTTCAGAAATTCTCAAATAGGTGACTTTCACCTCAGCCTGAGCTTAAAACTACTTCCTCTCCTGTTTGAAGGACCTTCCCTTCTCTCAGTCCCAAACCGCATACTGGTTGGGTTCGACTAAAACTACTATTACTACCCATATACTTGGATAGCAGTTTCAGATAACATAGAAACATAAACAAGGACTAAAATAAAGCACAGAAAGTGGGAATATGAATTGTAGCAGTGGAATTTAATTTTCTTTTCTTCCCCTTCCACAGGTCAAAGTGGAATGAGGAATGAAATAGTCAGGCAGGTAAAGGAAATTTCCCTACTGTGACTTTTAGGGAAGCAGAGGAGGAGTGGGAAGGAATTGGTTGGTTTGTTTTAATCTGCTCTCTGCTTCGTTCTCCAGGGAACTGTGCTTTTCTCCACCTACCTCCTCTTGTACACTTCAGGGTTTCAGGTGCACCTGCTTTCCTTGCTTTCTGTCACAGGGGAAGTCGCCAGTCTTCCAATTCCCTAATGGCTCAGAAGAAGAAGCATAGCGAACTAGGGTAGTTCATAGTCTGGGCTTCTCTTTTGGAAGGAAGTTCTTTTCAAGATCATGAAAACTTCCTTACTTGAGGGACTCTGGGTAATGCCTCTGCTACCCCAGCTTTCCCAGTCTGCTTAGTCTTTGAGGCAGGGTCCCTAGAAATAGGCTGTGATTTTGTACCCTGAGATATGAAATTATGCCTACCTTTTCCTGGGACAAAGAAAAAAATCTTCCAACAAGTACACTTTGTGTACCTGGGGTGGAGGTCAGGGTTTGCCTGACATGGGAGAGGAAGGAGGGCAAGAACAAACTAATCACATTAAAGAGAGGGAGAGGTACGCTATCATTATAGCTGATTCTATAATAAAGGAGACTGATCCTAGAATTACAGTATTCCAGAAACTAATTTACCTTCTTGAGATCATAATCACGATTATAAAATTGTTTTAAAAAAAGGAAAAACAAAGCCCTCCTTGTGACTTTAAAAAGCTTCTTCCCCAGGAATTTAATGTCTAAATCCTAAAGTCTAGTGATTGCAGCACCAGTGTGAGTTAAAGCTTAGGCAAGTTACTAAATCATGCTCTGATCTGCACTGAGCACCATTATACATGTGTTTTTTGTAATGTGCACCTCTTGGCTCTCATTAAAGCCTCATAGAAATGATACACGGTGCGTGAAAACCATAGATTGGAAAATAAATACATTTGAGCTTGTGTTTTTGGGCTAGTATCCTGGTTCCCAGTGGTAAACTTAGCCCATTAATGGCTGATCCTTTAAAGAAATATAAAAGCCCTTAGGCTAGACTTGTATTGCAATGCATCTGCATAGCAGCTACAAGTATTAATCAAAGCTTTGGAGCTAAAGCAGCAGATTGCCCTTGATCAGAAGAGTCTGTCCCTGATTGCTGGAGTTTAGCCTTTTTGTATGTTGACAGGATAATCTCTCCTACCAGAAATCACCTTCTTATGTCTTTTCCAAAACAAATTCTGCATGTATTCCAAATGTCAAAAGGAATGATTTTATTTCCTTCTATACTTGGCCATTACTAAGGCAGGACCACCAAAAAAAAAAACCCAAATAAAACAAAACACCCTAGCACTGCAGCAATCAAATCAAATGATCCTTAGTCTGAAGGGAATGTAGGTTCTCTTATCCTGATAATTGAAGCACCATTTCACAACTGTGGCTACCACAAAAATGTGTGGTGAAGGCAGGGAATTGTTCATCCTGAATCTAAATTCATGGAGGCCTGAGGGTTGTTGTTCCAATTCCAATTGTCTCCCCCCTCTTTTAAGAAAAAAGAAGAGTGTGTTAATCTCAAAGAATAAATATTCATATTTTATCCTTGCTAAAACATAGGGTTGTGAAGTAAAACTTAGGTGGTCCTGCAAACCTAATCTTCAAATGTTAAACTTACTTAGCTGTGAATTAAGACTTGGAAACAGCTCAAGGAGATGCCAGCTTTGGGGAAATGTAGCCCTAGGAATGAATTGGGGAACCAGAACAAGGCTTCCTTTTCTGTAGTCCAAAAATTTAATCCTTCTTGTGTCATGAAGTCCTTTGGCAATCTGGTGAAACCTATGGATCCATTCTCAGAATAATGTTTTTAAAAATTCAAAATTGAAGAAAATGATAAATTTCAGTTAGAGGTTAGGAAAAATAAGGGTATAATTTTTTTCCCGTCCAAATTCATGAACACCCTGAAATTCATCCACAGACTCCTTCATCTTGACTTCTCAGGACAGATTGATTGATGTCAGAAAATCACATAATCCATTTTATAAAATTCAGATTCTAGATATTCTCTGAATATTCTCCTGTCTCTCCTTACCTCTGTATCTTCCTTGGCCTACCTATTGTTTATATCAAGCCATAATTCTAAATGATAATCATTTTTAATTAAAGGGCTAAATCACTTTGAAATGATTTCACCTTCTTCTTTTGCCCAGGGATATTATTTCATTTTTTCTGGTTTTACATTTTGGCACAAAGATGATATTTGAGTCAAGATTTTTGAATCTTCTGTTTTATTTATTAAACTAGAAAGTTTCTTTTAAATCGAGATACAGCAGTTTAGTGTGGTCCATCAGGATGTGGTATGTCTGAAGAAGAAATTTTGCTGTAAGAAGATATTCTTTAGCAGAGCTGCATTTCTGTTGAGTAATGTGAGAAGTAACTGGAGACAAATATCAAAGAATCATTGAGGACAAGATAAAAATAATTTTTTAAAAACTAGCCACGTTCTTAATATAAAATTAAGAGTTGTATCATTTTATCACCTTGTCACTGGGTCTTCATTTAGTTTTAGTTAGTTTTGATTTTGTGCCATAATTAGTTGTGTACTTTCTTGGGATTACTTGAGTTTTGACACTCTATTTGATAGGTTACTTATTTGATTTTAACCAAAACACATCAAGATGCTATACAAATAGGATTTTTTTCCTTGACAGAAAGCTTTGGTAAATAGGAAGTGAGGTGGTCGAGGGAAGGCTGATGTAGTGTAATAACTTAGAGCCAGGAATATTAAGGAGTAATTACACAAATAGCCAAATAACCAAAAGTGTGTGAAGTGCCAACATTTGGTTTTTGGGGGGAAATAATAGCTCCCTGAGGATCCACAGCATACATGATAGATTAAATTTTTTAAATTTTAGAATATTTCTCTACTGACAAAACTGAGAAAGGAATTATCTTTTACCCTTTTTTGCATCCCTAGCACTTTGCAAAAAGCCTGAACCATAAGAGGCATTTAAAAGCTTGTTGACCAACCGAAAATATACCTTGACATTTGTGAAGAATTTTATTTTTAAGCTATTGGGTTTAGAGAATAGTCCTAAGTGTTGCTCTTCAGAGATTATTCTGGATAGTTACCTTTTAGAAATGGAAGATGACCCTCCTGCTAATATTAATATGTATATCTAGCTCTCCATCTGTCTTTCTCTGTGTCTGTCTCTGTATGTCAGTAAGGTCAAGAAGACTTACCTCCAATGTTCTCCACATCCTGTACACATAGCCCATCTTTTCTTAGGAGCCCTCTCCAGTGTTTATGGCTCTTTTTCTTCTTTATGGCAATTACTACTACTCCAATGAAAATGGAGCACCTCTTGCTGTTTTCTCAGTTGGCTTGATGCATACCAAGATTAGCCTGTTTGGTTATCTTCAAGGTTTCAGCCTTTTGGGAATTCATGAGAAGGTTCCAGAAATAGAGGTTTCTGAGTACATGGAGAAATTATCCTAGAATAATATGGTGGCAATATTCCCATATATATATTCTGTGCTTCTTCAGACTAAAGGAACTGGGAGTGTTTAGCAAAGAGAAAACTTAGAGGGGATGCGATAATTGTCTTCAAATATTTGAAAGGGTGTCAAATGGAAAAGAGATCAAACCTGACCCCAAAGGATAAAACTCAAAGTAATGGGTAGAAGTGGCAGACAATTAGATTTTAGCTCCACGTAAGGAAACATTTCCTAATAATTAGAGCTTGCCAACGATAGAATTGCCCACAGGAGGAAGCTGTTGTTCACTTGTTTCCAGTTGTTTATGACTTTTCACAACCCCATTTGTGGTTTTCTTGGCAAAGATACTGGAGTGGTTTTCCATTTCCTTCTCCAGCTCATTTTACCGATGAGTAAACTGAGGCAAGCAGGGTTAAATGACTTTCTCTGCGTCACATAGCTAGTAAGTGCCTGAAGTCATTTTTGAACTTAGGAAAATGAGTCTTCCTGATTCCAGGTACAGCATTCTATCCACCATGCCATCTTGCTGCCCAAAAAGGTAGTAGGTGTCCTTATAACTGGAGGTGTCATGAAGTAAATGACCACTTGTCAGGAAAGCTACAAAGAAGATTCCTACTGAGGTATAAGACACTCCATCTTTTGGCTCTAACTGTCCCACCTTCTGATTTCTCTGGCCTCCAAGTTCCAGCTAAAAATTCACCTTCTATAAGAAATCTTTCCCACCCCCTCTTAATTCTTCCCTCTGTTAATTATTTCCTATTTGTCCTGTAAAAGCTGGTTTGTACATATTTGTTTGCTTGTTGTCTCCCTAATTAAAGTGTGAGCTCCTTGCGGTCAGGGACTGTTTTTTGCCTCTTTTTATATACCTGGTGCCTGGTACATAGTAGGTCCTTAATAAATGCCTATTGAACGATTGACAGGAAACACTAATTATTGTCTGGTGAATTAGTAAGTGAATTTTGGCAGATATAATGATATTCCTACCATCGTTGATAGACCCGGAATTTCACCAGGCTGCCTTCGTGAAAAATGTGAGAAAGAAACAGTGACATCTGCTCTGATGACTGTCACCACCTCCACTACCAATTTTGTAACCTGTAATAGGATCATAAGCTCATAGATTTACAGATGAAAGGGACCTTAGAGGTCATCTCCTTCAACCCCCTCATTTTACAGATGAAGAAACAGAAGACCTTGGAGGTTAAATAACTTTCCAAGATCATACAGGTAGTAATTGGCCGTGCTCAGATTCAAACTGAGGTTCTCTACCTCTAAATCCATCACTTTTCCCACAGCAAATAGACCTCACCCCTGAAATTCTCGTCCTTTTGAAAGTTGAGAGTGCTTGATCATACAGTGCCATTAGTATTCAGGGCATGCCACTGAGGTCTTTTTCCCTTTTAAATCTATGATCCCATCCCCTTCTTTACCCAAAGGTCTCTATAGCTCATGCAAAATGTGGCAACTCTACTGCTATTTCCCAACTATTAGAAGACCAGTCTGGATAATTTTATGGATGAACCACATGGTGACTTTGTTCTTCTCCTTACTCTTCTTCAGACGATGATCCTGCATTATGAACTATATAAAGCTATGATTAAATTTAGCAAATAACTACCAGACTTAATATTATTAGTTAGTCACTTGTTTTATTAAAATGCCTGGTATGATTAAAATTCTCATAGGCTATAGCTAGGACTACATCACTTGGGCCAATGTGTCCTCAAGGGATAAAGATGAGCCAAAGAATATATTTTCTTTCTCATGATAACAAATCAAACTCTCTGTTTATAATATAACATGTGCTACTCTTGCTGTATCAAAAGACACCTAAAGTCCAGGATACACAATGACATTAGATATCACTGGAGCCTTTTTTAACCATCAGGACAGAAAGCCCTTGTCTTAAGTGACCCAATAGTAAGTATGGACTTGAGCTTTCTATACAAGCAGCATGAGCCATCCATCAGTTCTCAACACCAAGGAATGGGCTATAGGATCAAATTTGGTAGCTTAGGTAAACATTCAATCCTGAGTACCTTAACCACCAAGTTTATGAAACTCCAGAGGATGCAAAGGAGGAAAAAGTATGAAATATTCTAACAATGTTGAGCAAAGACTGTTGTAAACAGTTGGGTTATGTTGCATCCTCAGGACTACTCAAGATTCAAATAAATTGGGCTTGGTACAGAGTGGGAGGAAACTGCTCAGAAGCACAAGAGGGATATTGGTTTAGCCTAGTCTGCCACTGGCTCCTACCTAGAAACCAATGACACCATTTGTGCTCTGAGATTTCATTGTACATGTCTTGTCAAGGAGTAAGCTGATGGAGAGACTCACTTAGCTGGAGAATTCTAATAAGAAGAGACCTCAAAGTAGTGCTATGTCCAAATCCTGCAACTGGATTCTCTAGGAAGACTCTTTTGTCAGTCAGTTACAAGCAAGTTCCCTCTTGATCTCAACAAACAAAAACCTATTTGCTTTATTTGTAAAATTACAATTAGAGGAGCCTGTGGTGTGAAGACAACCTATAAGTATCTGCTTTTACCTATGAATATCGATGAGGATTTAGGAAATTTGTGTTCTAGAGAGGTTTCTAAGCTTTCCATGCTGCATATTAAAAAGATCTACAGCACAAAGCTATTTACCTTCAAAGCTGAAGTTGTCATTAAGCTATTTGGCCTTAAACAGCAATTTTCTTACTCCTATTAGTGTTTCAGTCACACCATCTGATAGCTTTACACAGTCTGAGATGTGAACATAGCCCCTCACAGTCCCTGTGATCTCTCAATAATAGCCAATTTATACATTTCACTGCCTCCTAGTTATTGCTGTGACACTTAGTGTTTCTCAGGGTTAAAGCACAGGGTGGGCTCTTGTGGCTGGATTTGCCAGTGACTCATTTAGTAACCTTTGGAAAATTACTTAATTGCTGTCCTATTTCTAGAGTTCTGGTTTTGAGAGAGGAATGGAGGTAATATTTGCTGCTTGTCTAGACCAGTGGGGATGTAGTGAGAACTGGAAAGGTAAATGCCTATATCCCTTTCACCTGTTTGCATTTGAATTAACCAAAACAGGTTGAAGTAGCCATAATACAGCCTCTTGAATTAGTGCATGCCTAGGTCTGAATGAAACCAAGGAGTGGAAATACCAGGAACTGTGCCTCACTTTTCTAATACTCCTTTGTTAGGGTCTCAAAGGAATTTACATTTTTGATATACTTCGACTATGTTTGACCACATACTTCTCTTTTGTTAGGAGTTGCTGGATCTCTAAAATAATATGAGGAAAAGAAGCAAGATAAGATTGGCTAAGAAGGTTCAGAGAGAAGCATTAGTTAGGATTCACTAAATCAACAAGCATTTATTAAGCTCCTAGTACGTGCTAGAGCTAGGCATTGGGCTTTGTGCAGTAGGGTTGGGTTTTTTTTGTAGACAGAAAAGATACAGGACCTATTTTCAAGGGGCTTATACACTACTGGAAGGAAACAACATGTACACAAATAAGTCTTTACAATTTATACAAAATAATTTCTGGGGAGGAAGGTCATTAACAACTGGGGAGATCAGGAAAGGTCCCCTGAAGGAAATGGTAATTGAACTGAGCTTCTAAGAGGTGACGATGAGGGAGAACCTTCCAGGCTTAGGTGACAGCCCAGTCATAAAAGCAGGAAATGAAATGACATATACAGAGAATAGCAATGAGCCTAATTTGCCTGGAATATAGTATGAGCAAAGAGGATTAATGTGTGATCAATCTGGGAAGATAGGTTGGAGTTAAAGGAGTTCATATTTGATCTCAGAGGCATAGAGGGAGCTACTGGACTTTCCTTAGCAGGGAAGTGACATGGTCAGGTTGGTGATTTACCAGTTATGAGCTTTGCAGTTGTGTGAAGGATGGATTGGAGAGGGAAGAGACTGGAAGAAAAGAGATTAATTAGGATGATTGTCTAGTAATTCACATGAAAAGTGATAAGAACCTTAACTAGCATTTTCATCATGTGAGTGATGGATATAAAAAATGTTTTGGGAGTAAAATCAACAAGATTTGGCAACACGTTGGATATGGGGAGTCAATCCCTGGGAAACTCTGGACACCCCCTACCCTGTTCTGATTAGGAATATCTAATCATTCCCTGCCTCAAGGTAAACTGGAAATGATTGCTGTGACCAGCAGTTTCTAACTGCCCCTGTTCCCAGGCAGAGATAGCTCCAGGGATGCTCATGCAAGCCCTCCCTTTCTGCAGTTGTGTTATTCTGATGACCCTGCAGGTGACCCTGTCTTGGGGCTGGGTCAACTGTCTGCCTCTGTTGGCTAGAAGCAGCCTAAACCAAGGCGGTGATTTTTTTTCAGGAAGGTGCTATCACTCCACAATAAATAATTTGTGACCCACCCATTGTTCTATCTACCTCACTGTCCCTTCTGAGTGATTCTAACTTCTGTTTGTAACTCCTTTCACTGAACTTTCCTATCTGAGTAAGACAGTTCGTTGCTCCAGATTGCAATTCCTTGAGCCTGAATAAATGCCTTACTTTATTTGTTGATCATCTTATTAATCTGAGTTTTTGTACAGGCTTGACAGGGTTAGGTAAAGGAAAGCAAGGAGCTAAGGTTGTAAACTTGGATACCTGAAAGGATAGAATGTCTTCAAAAAAAAAGAGGAGTGAGTTAGGGGCACTTAGGTAAAAAAACTGAAATATAAAAACTAATTTACAAAAAAATCTACCTTCAGGGTTCTATAATGATGATAATGATGATAGGGACAGCTAGGTAGTGCAGTGGATAGAGTACCAGTGCAGGAGTCAGGAGGACCTGAGTTCAAATCTCATCTCAGACACTTGACACTCACTAGCTATGTGACCTTGGGCAAATCACCTAACTCCAATTGCCTCATCCTGGGTCATCTCCAGTCATCCTGATGAATATCCGGTCACTGGATTCAGATGGCTCTGGAGGAGAAGTGAGGCTGGTGACCTGCACAGCCCTCGCTCACTCAAAACAAAGTCAAGTGAAAGTCATGTCACCATTTCTCTGATGGCGTGGTCTTCTTTGGCAACAAAGGACGAACACACACAATGATGATAACTTGTATTTATATAGAGCTTTAAGGTTAATTAAGTGTTTTGCAAACATCTCATCTTTGTCCTTACATCAGCCCTGAGAGGTAAGGGCTGTTATTATCCTGATTTTACAGATGAGGAAGCTGAGGAAGTGAGAAATTAAATGACATGTCTAGAGTCTCACAGCTAGTGAGGGGAGCAGAGGGCATTTGAAATCATGTCTTCCTGATTCCATGTTCATTGCACCACCTAGCTGCCTGATTATGAGTTAATTTTCCTATGTGAATACTATTCAGATCTTATCAGTAATAGCCAAAATAATATAGTATTCAGGAGGCATATATAGTAGCTACACATGACACTACAACATAAAGGGGCAATAACTACCTTGGACATTCCATTAGAGTATAAGCCCTTGCAAACAAGTTTCTAGCACCCTGCCCTGCTATAATAGGTGCTAAATAACCATTTATTGATTCAGATTGAAGTTCCTAGTTCACTGTAGGGGGATCGTATTCCACATTAATGACACAGCATCCTGAGGCATGTGAAAGAGCAGTTTAGTGTCTGCTAGACGATACACTTAAGTCACACTCTTCTAAGTGCCAATGCTTGCCCTATTTTTCTACCTCCTAATGTTCTCTGACTTTTAACACTCCTTCCTCCACCCTTTCACTAGTGCCAGACCCTCTGGTAATGTCAAGGATATGAGCACCAGTTTAGGTCAGATGGTCTTGGCAGGGGTAGATTTGGTGGATGCACAAAAGATACACACCCTTGGATACTTGTCCTGAATGCAGAGATAGTGATTTCAGTGCCAGAGATCAGTTCCAGAACACAAATCCCATGATCAGCATCTTTACTGTCAAGTTACAAAGGATTATTCACTCACCTTTCAAAATCTTGGAGGAGGTTGCATTCTCTCTGGCAATGGCAAAGAATTGTAGGAAAATGACTCTGGAAAGTTTGGCAAGATAGGGACAGTTTTTCTATGCCAATGTAATAGTAAAGATTAAGTTATCAGTGTAACGAAAGCAATCAGATCAATAAATAAACCCTAAGCACAAGCATTCAGTGCTGTAACCCTAATTAGAATGCCCTTCTTAAACTGCATGAACCACAGGATAATTAAAATGAAAGAATTTAGCATTTCTGGCTCTATAGTTTTGATCTTTGCAGGCTCTAATTCTGGAATATAGCACATGACAGATTCAGCAACCTTATGACGTTACTATTTTTGCTGGATCAATGTTGGAAGTTGTAGTGGAAAGTAAAGCTCTTGGAACCTGTAAGTATTACCAAAGACCAAGGACTCATGGCAATGGCAAAAGTGATTAAGTAACAGATATGGTACCTCAGAAGCTGGGTTTCCATGTTTGTGGAAGTGAAAATCCTCTAGTATTTGAAGAGAGATGGCAGGGGGAGAAAGGGGAGGGGAAAGGGAACTGACCGCTGATGGAGGTGGCTCTAATGCCATCACTCTTATTTTAAGATCAACGTTGACATGAGGCATTCATGTATCACTGAAGAGATTACAGAAAGAGGTTTACCTCTTGCCATAACACACAGTAAGGATATACACCAAGGATGCGGTGACATTTCTCTGGATACAGCTCCCTTCATCTCCATATGGACATGTATCTGGGCAATGTCATGATGACTTAACGGGTCCACCTAGATTCCAGTGACTGGGACTTAGGTGACCAGGAAACTGACTCAAGGAAGCTGGAACCAATGAGGCCCCTCAGGGAAGCATTGATTTCTTCTAGGTAAACCTGTCCATGTTTTAAGAGGGAAGAGAGAAGCTATGTCAGGGAAACACAACAAGTACAAAGGTATTATTTCTACATACTCTGTTCCTTTTTTTTTCCCCAACAGAGACTGAACTTGTGATTTAATTATGAAAAAAGAAAAGCATCTTAGATGAAGACCTTACTGTTGCTTAAGCTGAGGCATAACAAAGTACATGAAAAGGACAGAAGTAACATCTTCTTTGAAATATCTCCTACATCAGTTCCCTTTATCTCCCACTGCAATTCCATCCTTATCATCCCACAACTGGGACCAAAGCAGATTTTCTGAATGGCCTCTTCTCCTCTAGTACCTTCTCACTTCATCTCTCCCCTCCCTGGTATGTTGTAGAAAGATAATTGAAGTAGGAATTGTAAGATTGGATTCCAATTCAAGCTCCAATATTCAAAAGCTGCATGGTCTTAAGTAAGATGTATCTGACCCTCAGTTTTCTATTCTGCAAAATGAAAGGGTTAAAGTAGATGATGTCTAAGGTTCTCTCTAGCTCTAAGTCCCATAATTCTAATCTCCAAGACTTATCTACTTGTTCATCCGTAAAATGAAAAGCATTTGAATAGATGGATTCTAAGGTTAATTTCAGCCTTGAAATTAATAGAATCATAGACTTTTAGACTTGTCAAGGACATGAGAGGTCATTTAAATCAAACCCTGCTGAAATCATAAATCATGTACACAATATCCTCAACAAATTGCCATCTGGGTTTTTATTGAACACTGGTAGAAGTCATTGAGAAATTCATCCCCTGTCACTGTCACCTCCCTACCCCCACGCAGTGCTTCTATTTTTAGATAGTTCTAATTGTCAGGAACTCCTCCCCCTATGCTGATCAGAAATCTGTCTTTTTGTAACTTCCATCTATCTGTGTTTACTTTTGACCTCTAAGTGGAGCACATCTGGTCCCTCTTCCACATAGCTGTTCAAATATTTGAAAGCTACTTTGTTGTTGTTCAGTTGTGTTTTACTCTTTGTGATCCATTTGGGGTTTTCTTGGAAAAAATACTGCAGTAGTTTGCTATTTCCTTCTCTAGTTCATTTTACAGATGAGGAAACTGAGGCAAACAGGATTAAGTGACTTGCCCAGGATCACACAGCTAGTATTAAATGTCTGAGGCTAGATTTGAACTCAGGAAGATGAGTCTTTCTGACCCCAAGTCCAGCTCTCGGTACATTGTACATACCTCTGGTTGGACAATAGGATGCATGAATGGGAATAATATTGAAAAGTCTCAAAAGGTAAGTTGGAGCCAGATTATGAAAGGCTTCAAAAGCCGACCTTTGGAGTTTGTTTTTGATAGTAGAGGAAGGAGGAAGCCACTGGCACTTTCTTGAGCAGTGCCATGGTCAGACCTGTGATTTAGAAACATAAATTTGACATTTGTGTGTTGTATATGGTTTAGAGAGGAGAAGAAAAGAGAAGCAAGGTGAACAATTAGGAGCCTACTGAAGTAGCACAGATGAGAAGAAAAGAGTTCTATAGGAGGGTGTATGTGGAAGTAGAGATAAGGGGATGGATGTGAAAAAATATGTTGAGAGTAGAATTGACAAGAATTACCACCTGATTATATATAGGAAGTGAAGCAGAGTAAGGAGTTAAAAATTACTTTGAGGTTGTGAACTTGGATAACTAGAAGTATAATGGTATTTTTTGAGAAAAATAGGGAAGTTAGAAGAATGGTGGATTTATAGAAGAAAGAGAACGAGTTCTGTTTTGCACATGTGTTTGAGATGCCAATAATCTAAGTGGAAATTCCCAATAAGAAATTGGTATTACAGTACTGAAGCTCAAGAGACAGTTGGGATAGATATATAGATCCAATCATTTGTATCTTATAGAGAATAAATGACTTTCCCAGAGTTTAGCCAATGGCCAGTTCAAGTTCCTTAACTACCTAATGATTTTCTACTCTACCATATTGTCTCTTGGCACTCAAAGCTCTCTGTAATTTGCCATCATACCACTTTTCCCAACTTATTTCCTACTCTCTGCTTCACCCAGGTCAATCTCTCCATTGTGCCCTAAAATACTACTTGTTTCTTACTTTGCCAATGCTACCCACACACACATACACATCTTGCCTCCAAATGCTGTCCATCTTCCTTCATGAAGCCTTCCCTCCTCTAACCTCCGTGTTGCCCCATTCACTTTGGCACTTTTTAGGATTATAGATTTACTTCTGGAAAAGCATATCAGAGTCCACTGAGTCCAGAAACTGAGCCCTGGAAAAGGTAGACTAGGGATCATATTTCTAGAAAGTTTCTGAGGCATTATAGGAACTCTGATCTCTCAGACTCCAAGTTCAGAACTCTATCCTCTATACCATGTAGCTATTTCATCAATTATTTGCTTTCATGCTTTGTTATTTAACTGCTTTTATGTGTGTATTTTCTCCTTTATAAGCTCCTAGAAGGCAGAGATTGTGACATATCTTTTGGGGAGAGGGAATGCAGTTCCACCAGTCCTTAATGCAGAGTTAGTAAGTAAGCCATTTAGTAAGCAAGGACTTGCTTGCTTGTTGAATGACAAGGTAGGGAAGTTCTAATAGAAAAATAACAACAATACTTTTCAGTATATCACTTTATAAATTGCTTTCACCTGCATCATCTCTTTTGATCTGTGTAATAATAACTCTGAAAGCAGGATTTATTATCCTCATTTTTTCATTGAATAATATTTTATTTTTCCCAATCACATGTAAAAACAATTTTAGCATTCATTTTCTTAAAAGTTTGAGTTTTGGATTCTCTTTCTTCCTTCCTCCCATACCCCCTCCCTGAGACAGTAAGCAATTTGATATAAGTTTTACATGTATAATCATGCAAAACATATTTTCATATTAGTCATGTTAGGAAAGAAAGCACAGACCCCCAAAAAAACCCCCACAAAAAAGTGAAAAATAGTATCATATATGCATTCAGACTCCATCAGTTCTTTCTCTAGAGGTGGATAAAATTTTTCATGCGCCCTTTGGAATTGTCTTGTATCGTTATATTGCTGAGAATAGCTATCATTCACAGTTGATCATTATGCCATATTGTTGTTACGGTATCCAAGTTCTCCTGGTTCTACTCACTTCATTTTGCATCAGTCTATGTAAGTCTTTCCAGGATTTTCTGAAATCCTCCTGCTTGTCATTTCTTATAGCACAACAGTATTGCATTACTTATCTTCATTTTTAAAAAGAAACCAAAGTTTGATTACTTTCACTCACTATGGAACTGGGACTAGATGTCTTTTCCCCTTGTTACACTGCTGCTCCAAGGTACAACAAAATTCATTGACAAAAGTCTGAGTCAGATCACTAGCTTTTCTCTGAATATATAGTGCCTTAAGGTGTACAGTGTTTTACATATGCAATCTTATTTGATTCTGTCAACCACTATACAAGGTAGGTGCTCTTATTACCCTTGTTTTTCAGGTTAACAAATAAGATAAGGAGTTGTGAGTTTACCAAGGTCATGCAGATAGTAAAGATTAGAAGCTAAGCAGTACTCTATCCACCACCACAGTGCAAAAGGGTACATATTAGCATGTGAGAGAGATAAACAAAATGCGATAGCTTTGATTTCCTCTTTGTAGAACAAATTTATCAAATCAGAAAGCTGAATTATTTCCTTTTGATGTGAAAAATAACTATAGAAAAATTCTGCTTAGGTGACTTCACCATGCAGTTCAGGATATGTGTTTCAAGTACCCCTGAATTTTCAATTTCATTTTGTATTCTGCCTTTTATGGCCAGATTTGTTGGACTTAATGAGACTTGCTCAACTAGACTCAAAAGATCCCAATGGTCTTTGGCAAATAGTTCTTTTTTGCAGAAATACAACTTAGCCCTTAAGTTAGTGGAACTTTTAATTGTGGCCCTTGAGAATACTTGAGGAATGTGTGTTCAATAAAGAACTTGCTGGTTTTTAAGCCTGGAGCTGGTTTCTTTCTAGCTGCTCCATATGTGTTTCAACATTGGGAGCTTGTGTCTATAAATTGCCAATCTGTATACTTGTGAGCATCTCAGATTTTATTTAGACTAAAGTTAATGCACAGCACATTATCAGCATTGTATCTGTAAAAACAATCCATTGACTCCCTGGGGCACCATTTTACTTTTAGCAACTTAGAGCTTGGTCTAATAGAGATGGCAGCTGGGAGGAGGTCTGCATCCCTGTAGATAAAAGTTGAAGAGAACCCAGACCTGTCTTGCCTATGACTTTCCCTCTATTGTAACTTTTAAAAAGGAATTCAGATTCAACAAAGCTGCCTGTGAAGAAACCTATATTATTTGTTTAAAATATTCCTAATTTAGTTTTGTGTTTTTCACAGAAAGAATTGGGTTTGTTCCCTTTAAGAAGAAAGAATGTAAAAAACAGAAATAATTTTGTGTCAATGAGGGAATCACATATGGAACAGTCTTAGACACCACATTAAGAAAAGCTCTCTAGAAAGCAATTCAGTAATGACCTTGACATAGAGAAATTGAGCCTTTAGTACTGACAAAGTAATGGAGAGGTGTAAAGGAGGTAATTAACACCTTCCTTCAAAAGACACCCACAGCCTAGAAGAGACTAGGATCTGTGAAAAGGTCCTGGGGCAGCTCTGGAGGTGAGAAAGATAATGAGCTTCTTCTGGGTATGCACCAAAGCAAATGTTTAGATAAATATAGTCTACTAAGAAGATGCTTAATTTATATTAGAGTTCTATTATCACCTTGCTCTAACCAGGGTTTTTAACCTGGGGTCTAATCTGAAAACTTTAAAAAAAATTAATAATTGTTTCAACATAGCTTTCTTTGTAAACTTATATATTTTATTTTATGTGTTCAAAATGTTATTATGAGAAGGGATCCATGGGCTTCATCAGATCGCGAAAGGAGTCTATAACACACACACACACACACACACACACACACACATACACACATACAAGATTAACTTGGTATGTTAGGTCTAGATTGGTATGTTAAAAGATCTTGTCAGTGTGTTATATTGCTTGTTAGTAGAAAGTACAAGTTAAGCAGTACAAGGACCATTTTCATAACAATGATCTCTATTTTTGCTGAAAAAAGGAAAACTAAGTTAGATGACTTGCTGTAGCCTTGCTCTGGGTCTTGCATGGTTATCATGAGGAAAGTGCTTTGTAATCATTAAATGTGAACTATTTTTTTTTCATTTTTTCCATTCTCTATAACTGAAGAAGGCTGTTAGCACTAAACAGGTGCTGCCCTTCATCTGGTGGCAGTTATCTGAAGTGAAGCCAGAGGTGCTAATTTACCCAAATAGGGGCTGACCTTGTATTCCATCACCTATTTTAGTAATGAAAAGTCAGACTCACTGAGAAAAATATATTTGTGTGTTCAAGAGAACTGCAAAATGAGATAAATGGTAGGAATTCAAATACTATCACTCATTTATCCATGAAGGCTACAAATATTTAAATTGGAAATTGAGAGATTTTAATTGATTGGTTGAACTGTATGAATTAATGCAGTAATTAGGTGAAGTGAGTAGAGCACCAGTCCTGGAATCAGAAAGACTCATCTTCCTGAATTTAAATCTGGCCTCAGATATACTTAGTAGCTATGTGACCTGCAAGTCATTTAACCCTGTTTGCCTCAGTTTCCTCATCTGTAAAATGAGCTGGAGAAGGAAATGACAAACTACTCTAATATCATTGCCAGGAAAACCCCAAATGGAGTCATGAAGACTCAGACAGGACTGAAATAACTGATCAACAAAACTTGTACTTCATTTGCTACACTAGGTTGTCTCTATGATGGGAAATTATCATTGAATTGCAAAGCTCTTACTTTAAAATAAATTCCCTCCATTACAATGTTACATAGGACATGGATAAAAAATGTGAGAAAATCATTAATTTTCCCCCTCTTAAATATAAGACTTGGAGTCCCACCTTTGACACTTGCTATGTGACCCTGGGCAAGTCACTTAACATCTAAGGACTCTCTCAGACTTTCTAAGTAAAAGACATTTTTACAAAGACATACTTTACAAAGTAGGTCATGATCCATGTTAGAAGGAGTTCCCACACCAGGAGCTCTCTATACAGATTATTCCCATTTATAGTAATAGTGAGAAAGTGTATATATATAGCTACATATATCTCCGGTGATATAATTCAAAATAGTAATGTCTGGACCTTTCAGGACCGTACAACTGCATGTTATAAGATAAGGTCCCCAGGTCCCAGAACTCTAAGCACACGAATCCCGTTGACCAGTGATGACAGTTTCCAGTATCTTTTGATCTCATCTTTGATGTTTGATTCTGGACTGTAGTTCCTCAGTAATATTTCTTGAATCGCTCTCTCCTGCTCCCTTCCCCTGGGAGTATTTTCAGAGGCTAATGAACAGTGAGAGCCCAGACTTCCTGTTTACTTCCAACATGAACCAGAAATTATGTTGTACACACTAACTTTTGGTTCCAATTAAATCCATTTTAATTTAACAAGTATTTATTGAGGTTAGGAGTAGAGTTGGAAGGAGGGGGTAACAGGAAGAAAAAAATATTTAGGAAGATGAGAGGTTTGACTGATAAATATCAAAGGCCTGTACAAATGAAATAAAATGTTGTGGGATTTTTAGCTACCTAATCCCTTTTCCCTGTGCCTTGTACCTGAGGCTCCCTCCTAACACCAAGGACCCAGGATTATTTGGGGTCCCTCTAAATGTCTTTGGTTCATTGTCTTTCACTTAGGTGGAAAGCTGGGAATGTTGATATCTAACACTCCTCTAAGCCCTCTGAAAAGAAGTCAGGCTGGTAGGACATCAGTCTTGTGATAGGTTTCCAAAAGAAAAAACTATATGTCCCCACGCTCACCGGAATGTAAGCAACTTTCTACTGGAATGCCCCTCCCCACAGGGGTTGATAAAGTCCATGAAGCTTAAAATTTTAGATGGGATTACCAGGCAGGAGAAAAGACCCATATCTGAGCTCATAAAGAGTCCGAATTATGAGATAAAATGGATACTCTACATCTCCATCTGAATTCCCATTGGGCTCCTGTTTCTCTATAGGGACCTGTACAGTCTATAAAACTAATAGCACCAGAGACATAACTAGGGTGGGACAACTGATTCTTTTCCCCCGGAGGGGAAATTTAAAGTGTGAAGATATTACCATACTAGGGTCACTTCCTCTCATGTCCTGCCTATTCCGACTCTTCCCCTATGACAGAACTGGCAGTTTTGTCCTTAGGAAATGTTTCTCTGCCCCAGGTCTTTGATGCCAAGAGCCTGTAAGCATCTTCTTAGGAATGCACCCATACCTGCCCCATGTTGTTTCCCTAGAATCCTGTATTTCCTAGAATCTGTATCCTAGAATCTCTAGGTGATCCTATGCCTGACTTTGCCCCAAGTACAGGAAATTTTTATCTGCAGTTCTCTATTATATTGTCCTAGATGGAACCCCTAATAAAGAAGAAGGACTCAGGGTTCAGTTTTCCTGGTCAGGACTCTGCCTTGGTGCTTATAGGCTGACCCCTCCCTCTCATCCTTAATTCCTTACAGTTGCTCTTTCTTTTGGCCTCTACCTTGTTTGGCAGTTCCCTGACAATTTGTTCTTAGATCTTCTGCCGTAAGAAATTCTACAGCAGGCACAAGAAGTCTTTCTGATGGCTGTAACTGTCCTCATTTCAGCTTGGCTGTTCGGGTTCTCTACTTTTCCTCCCCCATGTAATAGCCTCTTCCAGAACACGGTCAGAACGCCTCTGCTGTATTTAGGACTCTGTGACTTTTCACTAGGGTTGCATGGCCAGATGCTGAAGCAGCTGCAGTGTCTTCATAGGCTTGTAAATCTAGCACCAGAAGGAATCTTTAGAGGTTGTCTAGTCTATCCTTACATTTTAGAGATGAAGGAACTGAGATAAACTAACTTGTCCAAGGTCATACAGATAGCAATGAGCAGAAGTGGGATCTGAACTCAGGTCCGGTGACCACAAAAATACAGAACTCTTTCCATAGTAACTTCTGCTGATGTTTGGATGGCATCTGTATTTTTCTCATGGTGACCATTAACCTCCTCTCTCCTCCAGTTCCTGGGCAGTTTACCTTCCACTTGATCAGTACCTCCCACTGACTCTTGATCCCATGTAGGGACTCCTTTCTTTCCTTTCCTTATTTGTTTTCCCATATTTTTCTCTTCCTCTGTAGCAGGTGGGCCAGGTTATGCAGATTTCTCTGGGGGTACCAATGGTATGCAACGCAGCCAGTGACTCTCAGCACAAGCACTTGTGGCTCATCAGAAAGAAGGACAATCCTGCCTAAATAACAAATATTCGTACCTCTGATGTATTTTTTCTAAGAACTGTTGACAAAAGTCGTTTATGTAATGTTTTCCTGAGAAAGTGATATTCTGAACTAATAGTTTGAAGTGGATACAATATGAATATTTTCATCCAAGCAAATTCATAAAGCATACTGTCTTGTATGTAGGTAGAAGCATTTAATACATTTTATTGAATGAAATGAAAGTTGAAAGTATTATTATTGTTGTTTTTAAATAGTTTCGGGGCTCTTTGATCTGATTTGGGGTTTTCTTGGCAAAGATACTGGAGTGATTTTCCATTTCCTTCCCTACTCCATTTCCTCAGATGGGGAATCTGAGGCCAACAACATTAAATGACTTGCCCAGGGTCACATAGCTAATAAGTGTCTGAGGCCAGATGCGAACTCAGGGAATTGAGTCTTCCTGACTCTGGGCCATTTAGGATGCTTCGCAAAGGTGAACACTTCTCCCTTACCCCTTCCCTTAGCTAAGGAACCCTTCTTTGCCTCCCTTGAATCTCTGCCTTTAAGATTTCTCTCAAGCAGCATCACCTTTAGGAGGTCTCTTCTAGTCCCTTCAGCTGCTAACATCTCCCCTTCTAAATGTATCTTCTAACCTTGCACCTCTTCTATATTTTTCTGGTACGTGTTCGTACATTTGCCTTGTCACAGAGAATAGAGTGCCAGGCTTAGACAACCTTCCTTAACATATATGAAAAAGTGAAATAACATTTCATCTAATTAAACTTAAAAGATTAAAGTGACATCATGATATAACCGAAATTTGTATGAAAATTTTCAAAATAACATTTTCAAAAGGCTCAACCTTTTTACTTCTAAGATACAGAACTTATAATTATTGAATATCATATAAGGCAACGTAGAAAAAGATAAATCACATTTCATTGACTTATTATTACCAATCATAATAGCTAGCATGTATATTGTTTTCTACTTTTTTCCAATACTATATCAACAACCCTAGAAGGTGGATGCTTTTATTATCCCTATTTTACAGTTGAGGAAACCAAAGCAAACAGATTTAGAGTTGCCTCGGGCCACACAACTAGTCTAGTGTCCGAAGGCAAATTGGAATTCAGGTCTTTCCAAATCCAGGACTACTGAGTCACTTTAAAAAATAGTAGGAGACAAAAGTGTGGTTTGAAGAAACAGTAAATGACTTATTCCCATTGGACACCTAAACTACACTGAAAGAGAGAAGCTTTTATCAGAGTTGATTGTTTACCAGCACATTATGACGAGAATCATACAGAGAATACTAGAGGTCTTTTTTTTTTCTACTGAGAGTTTTTATTTCTGTAATATTTTCACGTAATCGTCCAAACAATAAATACAGTAATAGAATTTCTTTGAGCTCTTTGTGTGGTGGGATAATGCAGTTTCCTTGTCAGATGGCAACCAACTTTCCTCATTTATTCTTACTATTAGGTAATGTTGTGTCTTGTATAGGCATGTAAATTAGGCTATCAAGAACCAAAACTGGGATTAACAAGTACAGGCACCTACCCCTTCAGAGTAAAAGCAGAGAATGCTGAAAATTCCAAGGGGAACGTTGCATTCTGGTCCTTTTGACATAGGAAATCTTGCAGCTTGTTTAACTGTCAGTAAGTCTTTATTCTATTTTTCTTAGTGCCCACCGCAGAACTAGAAAAGAGATTGTTTCTGTCTTCAAGGAACTTCCAGGCTAGCTGGAGAGATAAGAGTAATATGTATGAAACACTTATTGAACAGGAAAAGATCATCTATAATGAAAAAAGTGTTCAACTGTGTGTTTCTGGGTCTAAGAATAATAGGAGCTCAAAGAAAGGGAAAATGAATAGAGAAGGCTGCAATAATAGTAATGACTACTATTTATGTAACCCTAAATGAAATGTATACATAGAAAGACTGGAAGTAAGGCTGGAGCAACGCCTGGAAAAATAAGTAGGTTTGGAATAATCCAAGAGGAATGGGCATTCCTAGAAGGAAACAAGTCAGAGGCAGGAACTTGATCGCCTTCTGAAAGACTTAAATGGAATTTCTGCATCTTCTAAGAATTCACAAAGTCACAGACTTCGTGAAACATCTATTGGACCGAATTACATAGAATTGACAATTCAGTCATACATCCCCCTGCTGATGGTTTGCCACGTATCTCGTGGGGAATTCTGATTTTGGTAGGAACTCTTCCATAATGTCTTACTTGATAAATCCCTGTGGTGACCAAAATTGATGGCCTGTAGGGGAAGCAGCTGCTGTAGAGGGATCTGTAGGCTCCAGTCAGGGATTCCCACTGGGCAAGCAGCCCATTGTCATTTGGATGGGAAAGCGATGCTTTCTTTTGTGCTTCCTAGAAGTATTACTGGTAAATGTGGTTTTCCAAGAAGGGAGCTACCAGGAGTTTCCTCCATACCTGTGGCTTTTCTCTAAGTCCCTTCCATTGCTAATATCCTTTTTTTTGGTTTGCCCTATACATAATTCTCTCCTCTACCTTCCCCTTTTTGGGAGTCAGAGGCACTGAGTTCAAATCCATCACCCTGCTACTTACCATTTTATGTCCGTAGACAAGTTACTTTATTTCCCTGGGTTTCAGTATTCTTATCTTCAAAATAAGGACATCAGACTACATGATATATAAGGTTCCTGTCCAGTTCTAATTTTTATAAGGACCATTATATCTGTTTCCTCTTCCTTCACCCTTTCTCATAGTGTCAAAAATGGATACTTTTCCAGTATTAATAAATTTTTATTGTTGTTCAGTTACATTTGACTCTTCATGACCTTATTTGGGGTTTTTTTTGGCAAAGTTACTAGAATGGTTTGCTGTTTCCTTCTCTAGATTATTTTAGAGATGTGAAAACTGAGGCAAAGAGGGTTAAGGGTCTTTCCTGGTATTGCACAGTTAGTCTCTGAGGCTGGATTTGAACTCAGGTGTTCTGTTTTCAGGCCTGGCACTGTATCCCCCATGCCACCTAGATGGCCTATTAGGGATTTGCTTTTGTGTTGTGAAGTTCAATTGTGTCCAACTCTTTGTGACCCTATTTGGGGTTTTCTTGGCAAGGATACCAGAGTTATTTGTCATTTCTTTCTACAGCTCGTTTTACAGATGAAGAAACTGAGGCAGGCAGGTTTAAGTGGCTTGCCCAGGGTCACACAACTGGTAAATGTCGGAAAGTAGATTTAAAATCGTGAAGATGAGTCTTCCTGTCTTCAAGCCTAGCACTCTCTCCACGGAGCCACCTAACTGCCCCTACAAATTTTTACTAACTTCCTAATTCATCTCCATCCAACTTTTGATAGGCTTTTGCTATTTGCGTTGTTCAATCTTTTCAGTCATGTCTGACTGTGATTCCATTTGAGGTTTTCTTGGAAAAGATACTGGAGTGACTTGCCATTAGTATTTCTCTTCACATTAATTTAACAGGAAACATGTACTTTATAAGTGAATGAATTCTTGAGAGGTTGTTGCAAGGAGTGGATATAGCGTTAGGTTTGGTATCAAGAGACTTCAGTTCAAATCTTGCCTCGGGATCTTGTCATCTCTGTAATCATAGCCATATCATTCAGCTGCTCAAGCCTCAGTTGCGTCATCTGAATAGCAGAAGTAATACTTTCACTACCTCCCTTGAGAGATGGTTACTAAGAAAGGGCTATATAAATATTAAAACACTATATAAACATTAGTTATAATTATTATAAAGAGGCACTGACTTGATCAAAACTATGCCTAATACCTGTAATGCTAAGAGCTAATATTTGGAAAGCAGTTTACATAGCAGTCAATAATCATTGATTAAATGCCTTAAAAAAAAAGAAATTGAGGCTCGAAAAGCTTAAACATGTTAACCAAGGTCACACAGCTAGTGTCCAAACTGGAATCTAATACTAGGTTCTCTTGCTCCAAATTCAGCACGCTTTGAACTAGACCATTCTATGTTGTGAGTGTGTGTGTGTGTGTGTGTGTGTGTGTGTGTGTGTCTTCTTCCATGTGCTAACTACAGGAGGAGCTCTCATCAGTAAATCCAAGGGGCCATGTTAGCCAGGTCCTGCCTTCCTCCCTCTGTAAAGTACCTTGAAAAAGTGAAGTCACAGAAACCCTCCGAGTTATACCTTTAGATGAAGACTACATGTGCCTTGTGTGGAGCTAATTTTCTTCCATATCAGTCTGACTGGCTCAAGACAGCTTCCCAGTTCTTTCTCAATTCCTACAGATGAGCAGACAGAATATACTTTACTGGACTATTTCTAAATGAGTGGGTACTTGGCAGAGTTGCTCACACACACAAGTCCCAAAACAAATGAGCTCTCATGACACCATAAGGGGGAATCTTTTCGTTGCCTGTTCCTTCGTACACCAGTTTTCCTGCCCATGAAACCTCTATTGTGCAAGCTGAGGCATCGAAGCTCTTTAAATACCATGCGCACTTGTCAGCAGATCATGCAAAAAAGCAGATGCTTGCCAGCAGGAAGCTAATCAACTATACCTTGTCACAGCCTTTGCAAGCTTTGCCAGTTCCCTACCTTCTTATTGTATATTCCTATGGGCTTTGGACCCCAGCTTGGATTGTTGGTTCCTGACTGAGCCTTGGATTACTTCTTGGGCAGCATCCATTTGGTTCTCCATATTGATCTCCCTGGTAATGACATAATTTGAACTAAACCAAACTCATGCTATCCCCCTAGGCAGCTCATGGAAGACACCCCACCAGTTGCAGCCACAGAGTTTCAAGCAGCAGTAATCTGTCTTAGCCGGGCTGTTAAACATCTGTGTAAAGGAGAAGGAAGGTGTTTCCCTGCTGTCAGTTGTGACATATTTGTGTCAGCCATGACATGTCTGTGTCTCTGCCACAAGATCATTTTACAGGTGACATCCTATTTTATCAGACTATTCCTGCTACTTTCTGTAAGCAGAGATCCTTGGACAGGGTATCAAGTAGTCCTCAATGATAACTGAATATGTAGTGGGTTTTAATATCTGTCCTTCAGAACTCAAGCTTAAGGTTACTTTGGCATCTTTCTTTTCTAAATGAAATAACATGCATATTCACATATAACAAATTCAGTCAATGTGCTTCTTGCTCCCATATATTGTTTAATTTTTATTGTAGACATCCGTATGCCTATATATGTCTACATTTTGCTTATAAGTAATTCTCTGCTATATTCCAATGAGATTGTGTGCCCTTTAGTATCAGGAGAACTTGTTATCCTCACTATATTTTGCACACACACAATATACCACCACTTGTTTTTATGGGTGCTTTTTAAAATGTCAATTGATGATCTGATTTGATTCAATTCAACATTTACTAAATGTCCTAGCATCATGTACAAGGCAATAGTGACTTCAAATGCAGGAACTTGAATCATTTAGAGATGTCTCCCTGAGCTAACAGTAGGTTTTGTGCTTGTCGTCCATATTTGTAGCTGTCACTGCAGGTCAGGTCATCCCCACTCTTCTGCCTGGCTCCGCTGTATCAGAGTTGCATGAGACAATTTCTCCAAGGACACTTTCAATCGAAGGGGACACAGATTAGAGTTAAGAGCCTGCATAGTGTTTTCCATTTTACAACTCCCATGACCAGGTTCCCTGTCATCCCAATCTCAGCCCTAAACTGTGCAACAGATGACTAGGGAATCAGCAAGAGGTGGTAATAGACAAGGTTAGGGCTTAGGAGAAATTTACCCTGAGAATGTCCTCATGGGCAAGGGATGAAAATGAAGGTGGGTACCTTTCCTCCATCAACTACTCACTCTCCTACGTCTCTCAGCTGGAAACTTTGGGTCTTCTCTTCATTTTGTAACACTCCTTGTTTCTCTCTTCCTACCTTGGAGTTGATTGTCTTTTTAGATGTTGAGCAAAATCATAAAGGTGATATCTAGGGTACCTAGTGAAGAATTGTGTCTCTCCTTTTTCTCTTTCTTTCTCTCTTCTTCTCTTCAAAGCCATGAGGTCCAGCTCCCTTCTCTCAAAAGAGAACATTTGTATATAAAACCTTGTGTTTTTGTTCTCTTTGAAGCTGAACACATTCTCCCTCAGACCAGAAAATCATCAATAACTTATAGGGAAATGATGACTTAAGGATTAGTTTTCCCCAGATTATTTTATTGGGGAATACAACCCTATGAGATTTGGGCTCTCCTTAGATTTATGGTAGCTTGATTAGATGTGTATTCCTATATTTCTTTTAAAACCCTTGTGATTTCTGCTTATAAGTGCTCATTTGTGGAGAAATGTGGCTACACTTAGTTGGGTTAAAAATATGACCTTTTAAAAGCTCTGTGTACTTGGAAGGCACCCTAAAGAAGAAAAATCTTCATAACCAGTGGTGCAGAGAAGTTATTTATTGGGTCTTAATGGGAACATACAGCACAGTTATAAATTTGAGGACATGTTGTAACAAGTTATGTGGTATTTGGAAGCAAACGTGCCAACTCTGTGACTTTTTGCTAATAATTTGTACTGATGCAAATTGCAAAGTGACATTTATGAACTGTGTTTGTCATCAAGCATAAAACTTTAGTTAGATGTAGAAATATTGATCCTCAGTTTCATGGGCAAATACTTTTTCACAGGTCACCCTAGGTTTTTGCCCTGAGCCTTTAATAATTCTAGGTTCTCAAGTTAATAAATAGAAAGACCTTAAATTTTATAGGCTAATCACTTGAAGAAATGAAAATTGACCCTACTATATTAAAGTGAGCCTTCTCTATACCCTTTGAAATAAAAAAAAAAATTGTTTATTTCATTCATCACTGATTTACTTCCACTCCACAGGATACCCTAGGTTTCTGAAGCTGTCAATAACTATTGATTATTGTCTAAGTCAAGATGGAAACAAGAGACCCAGGGCTTACTTATCTGTTTAATTTAGGCACTTCTTCCCCAGGCTATGTCATTATGCTTATAAATGTGGTTAAAATGCTATTTCCTAATGAATCTGTAGGGAAGCTATCCTTTGAGATACAAACTAGAATATGAAGATATTGATTTATCTATATATCAGTTTATTAATATATCAATTTGTATCTCAAAATGCAGTTTTCCCAATGATTCACTGGGAAAATATCATGTTCTATATTTATCATATGCACATATTACATGTATGTATAAATATTTATAAATTTTAAATTTAAATTGCTTTTGAATCTTCAGTGCTTCTTGGAATTTCCAATCAGGACTTCAGTTTGGAATAGAAGTTGTTATCACTTCTATATGGTTCATATCTTATAAGTTTATGAGGTTTGGATTTGGCTTCTGTAAGGCAGTTCTCCGTAATGTAAAGTGAACTAACATTAGAAACATGTAGTTGGACAATGGCAGCTGATACTGGTTACTGGGGCACATTTTGTTAAAGTTGGACTTTTGAAAGTAGCACACAACACCTGCATTTCCAATATGCTCTGCAATCCCAGGGTGCATCAGTAAAATTCTATATGACTTAAGTAAGTCACCTGTAATATATCAGCCTTTGTATAGTTACAGCTTTTTAAACCTGGAGACTACCCATCAAATGCCCAGTTTGAAACTTTAAAGAAATGAAGATAATAGCACTCCTCATTAGAATCATGTTGTCTTTAGAGATGGAATGGAGTTCCTTTATATGTTTAAATTTCAAAACTGGCATAGAGTGCAATATTTCTGGTAGACAGTTGAATAATTCACAATTTATGATTGTTTTACTACATAAAGGTTTTACAATAGGGATTGTGCCTTAATAGATTATCCCAACTTAGATTTTCTCATATATAAAATGAATGGTGGGAGCATTAATACTCCCAAAGAAATAAGTAAATTCACTTCCCTCCATCTTTGGAGAGATATTGGACCATAGTTATGGAGTATTGCGTATACTCTCAGATGTAATGGGTGAGAGGTTATCGAGAGCGGTATGTATGTGACAAGGGAGAGGAGAGAAGAGAATATATGAAAGTGACTAGGATGCAAAAATAAAAGACATCAATAAGGCTTGAAAAATAAAATGAGGGGGTTGAACTGGAAGATCTTTAAAGTTCCTTCCAGCTTAAAAGAATATGCCACTTGAGGTCAGGAATTATTTGTATCCCCAGGGCCTAGCACAGTGCCTTATACTTAGTGGATTTTTGGTAAATATTTGTTGAAATGAATTGAATATTATTCTGAGATACATTCTGCCTTCTTGGGCTTAAGCGCTTGGAATGGCTTGGATTTTTATTCTACAATTTTTTTCCATTCATCAAATTAATATGATAGTGACTTAAATGCAGAAATTCTTAAGAAATTCTGATATTTAATTTACTAATGTTTGTAGAGTAAGAAGAGAAAAAATAATGCATTTTTATTGCATAAGTTTTAAAATTGTATTTTTGTCCAACATAGAAATTGTCACTGGCCCTGTGATTTTGTTGGTAGAAGAAATTTCTAGATGAGACAGTTCTACCCTTAGGCTTTGATATCTTCTCAACAACTTATTAGAATACGGAAAGGTTAAGAGGTGTGTACCTGGGGTAGAGAACATGGTCAATATGCGTCAGAGGTGGGACTTGACCTGAGATCTTCCTTGACTATCCACTAGAGCAGAGAAGCATTTATAAAGCACCTAATGTATGCCAGATAGGAGCTGCTGTTATCTCCATTTTACAGTTGAGGAAACTGAGGCAAACAGAGGTGAAGTGAATTATTAAGTCACCCAGCTAGTAAATGTCTAAGGCTGGTTTAAATGCAGGCTTCACAATGCATTTTTCTTCTTGTCCATTGTGCTGTTGGTTAACCCCTCTTACTGTTAACCCCCTTTCAGGGAATCCAGTAGGCTCTCTGCTGCCTTTGCTGGTATCCCCAACACTAACTATTGGTTAGTTCTACCTAGTTCCCTCCCTGAGTCTCCCAACTTCAAGTGTAATCTGATCATAGATTTCAGTTGCACTGGTGTGTATATCCATTACCTGACCTTAACAAATGTGGCCATTCTTAACCCAAGTTGTGATGAAAAGTACAAACGTTTAAATGCCTTCAAAATTCCAAGAAAAAGTAAGATCTGATAATTTTCCATTTCAAGTCAACATTATTGCATTCTCTTTTTCTCATTCTTAGATCATACCAAATTTTCATAATCCACATTTTGTTAAATATATGCACATATGCACCAAAAGCTATATTGGTTTTTATATACGACATAATATATACACATGTGCACACACATTTATGTATTTGTGTGTGAAAACATAGAAGATAGTATTAACAGTCGAAAGGAATGGAGATGTAGCAGCCACGTACAAAATCGCGTATGTGCTTGCTGCCTTGCTCTCTACAACACAGGCCAATTTGCTGTCAAAGGCAAGGTTGTCAAGAGAACTGGCAAAATAAATGGGCTAATATGCACCACCACAGGAAATCCACACCCAGGCAGCACTGAGTCAGCCGTAAGGGTGGGAAGTCAACAGGGCTATTACACAGCATGCACAAATAGAAATCATATTTTGGGTCTTATTTGGTCTTTGTGTTGAGACTTTCTTTGGAGATTTCAATTGTCCTCAGAATAACCCTATCAGGAAGCAAATGATAAATGTTAGCCCCACTTAGTAAATGAAGAAATGGAAGCAGTTAACTTCAATTAAGTGACTTACCCAGCCTAGCATCCTTACAGCAAGCCTGAGCTCTTTAATTTGTAGCCTTTTGTGCAGTGCACTATAAAATATAACATGCCTTACCTAGTGAGTCTACCTCTGCCTTCAATTACACAAGGGCAAGATTCTTCTACAGTATATTCTAACATATTAAACAGGTATTTTTTGTTAGTCTCTGGGGAAAAGTAAACAAAAGAACATTAATAAATACATAACAACCCAAGCTCAATAAATAAATAAAGGAGGGTTATTTGTCATTGCCTGGATAGAAACTTGTTTATTCCCAGTACAAGCATTAAGAATTATGTGACTCAAAATAGGTCATTTTAATTCAATTAATATTTATCAAGCACCCCCTGGTGCATGTCAGGGTACTAGTTCCTAGACACTCAAGTCAATTCAGTACTCTGGAGAATTCATTATTTAAAATTTCAAGTTGTAACTCAAATTGGACACAGTGCCTCCATGCACAAAAATAACACTACTTAACGTGCTTATCAGTGGCAGGGATGATAGGATAAAAAGGATGTTTATGAAATATTCAAATGACCTCAATCAGTTGTGTGGAGACAGAAAACTGAGGGGAAAGGTTGGACTATTCATCATTTTAAAAGAAGATTCATTCAAAATTACCAGTGGCAAATTGGGTAGATGGAGAGAGAATAACCTCAGTGAAAACAAGTGTTATAGAATTAAGTCTGATTTAAAAACAAAATGAAACGGGACAAGCTGTTTACAAAGCAGAAACAACGTGACTGTAAGGTTTAAGAAACCAACATGGCAGAATGTAGAACTTGTAAAAAACAAAAGTCAGATTTGGAATAAAGTCCTCATTTTGCTACTTCATATCTGTCTACTCTTGGGCAAGTCATTTTACTTCTTTAAAGTTCAAACCTCGTTTTAAAAATGACATTACTTTCTGGTCAAACCTTCTGTTGGTAAGACTAACCATTTTCTAATTAGGTTGTCCCTCAGAAAGCTAATGCAGACTTTTAGAAGACATTCCAGCTTGGTATAGAATCTTCAAAAGCCCAGGGTCACTCTCATGTTGTGACAAGTCATTGGTACAAGATTTTAGTGGAGGTTTGCATGAAATAAGAATAATAATAGTTATACCATTGCCTATTTTTGTAAGTACTTTCCAGACCTTAAAGTGCCATAGAGGGATGAAATAGTAATAATTTATATGGTGAAGATTGACTTAAGAAGTCTACAATTTATTAAGCATTTACTATATGCCATGAACTATGCTAATCTCTGATACCATATGGATATAATACTAGATAATATACTGAGTAGGTAGAAGGTAATCTGAGATGAATTGTCCTGAAGGAAGTCAGGAATACTAAGGTGAGGAGGAAAAACCATCTAAATTAGACATGGAGCACAGGCATTGTGAAGCCACAGTGATGGGAGATGGGGTGTTGTGTGAGGATCAGCAAATATTCCAGTATACCCAGATCACAGAGTTCATGGGAAAGAGTAAGGAAGAAGACTGGAAGAATATAAAGAGTCCAGGTTATAAAGAGATTTGATTGCCAAACAAAGCAATCTGTATTTGGTCTTGCTGGTGTTAAGGAGCCAATGGAGCTCATCATTCAAGGGAGTGACATGACATTTTAGGAAAATCACTTTTTCAACTGAGTATTGGGTGGATTGGAAGAGGGAGAGATTTGAGGTGACGAGACCAGTTAAAGGCAGTAGTTCCAGGCAAGAGGTGATATGGGTCTGAAGTAGGTTGGTGGTTCTGAGAATGGAGAGGAAGGATTATACACTGGAACATAGAAATGACAAGATATGGCCAAGATTGGATATATGGGGTGAGTGAGAGTGAAGGGTCAATACTGAGGTTGCAAGCCTGGGTGACTGGGACATTGGTGGTGCTCTTGAAAGTGATAAGAAAGTTCATAAGAAGTGGAAGTTTGGGATGGAATGCGAGATAATGAATTTTGAACATGTTGAGTTTGAGATATGTAGGGGACATATAATTTGAGAAGTTCAAGAGGCAGTTGGTGATGTGTGACTGTAGCTCAGGAGAGAAATTAGGGCTAAATATATAGTTCTAAGACTAATTTCCATGGAGATAATAATTGAACCCATGGGAGCTGATAGGATTACCAGCCTTTCTTTGTATCCCCAGTGCTCACTAAGCATATATGCCTAGCACGTAATGAGCACTTAAAAAATACTTTTTGATGATGTTATCAGTATAGAATGAAAATAGAAAAGGGCAAAATTCAGAATCAGGGGCAATACCATTGGTTAGAGTCAGTAACCATGGATGAAAAACTAAAAAAGGAGCCTGAGGAGGGGTGCTTAGTCAAAGTGAAAAGACCCAGGAGAGAGCAGTGTCATCTAATAAACCTACAAAAAAGAAAATATCCAGGATAAGAAAGTGGTCAATAGTGAAAGTGCCACAAAGAGGTCAAGAATTATCAGAATTTAGAAAAGGCAATTCATTAGAATTTTCAACTAAGAGTCCATTTGTAACTTTGGAGAGCACTATTTCACTTGAATGATTAGGATGGAAGCAAAGTAGTGAAAATTTAGAAGAGAGAAAGAGGAAAAGAAGTTGAGGCTCCAAGGATAGAAAGCTTTCTCAAGTTTAACTGACAAGAGAACAATGATAGTTTGCGTGATAGGATAAAAGTAGATTTTTTTCAGAATGGGGAAGACATGTTTGTAAACATCAGGGGAGGAGCCTATAAATGGGACTGGGAGTGATAGAGGCAAGATGCTGGAGAAGATAGAAGGGGATAGGATCAAAGGTGTACATAGAGTGATTGACCTTGAAAGGGAAAGGGTTACCTTTTCATCTGAGACAAGACGACTTGATATAATGTAAGATACGTGAATGATGTGAGAAGACGGGGGAGAAAAGGAGATCTTGGTGAATGGTTGAAATTTTATTGAGAAAGTGTCAGGTGAGTTCCTCTGCCATGGTACCATGGAAGACTTGAAAAGAAATGAGAAGGCTTGGAAGGGTTACTATAGAGAAGGGATATTGAATTTAGAAGGGGGAAATGGTATTCTTGCTCTTCTGCAGTAAGGATCTAGTTGAGATTAGATAACATAAATTTATAGCCAACCCAGTCAATGTGGTTTCCTGATTTCCTCTACCTCCATTCAACATATGATTAAAAATAAAGTAGATAAATGATGGTAGATCCATTCCAAAGTTGGGGTTTTGCAAGGAATGGTTGGTGGTATGGCAAAGGTGAATAGTAGAGGATGTTGTAGAATGGAAGGACTTCACCAAAGGGTCAAGAAAGGGCAAGGAAGAATAAGTAGCCAATGCAGAGGTAATGTCCTGGGAAAGAAGGAAGGAGTAAAGGTAAAGGAGATCACTGCAAGAACAACGAGCAGCATCATAGGTGGTTGGGCACAAGGAAATATGGAATGCTAAAAGATTATGATTGGGCAGCTAGCTGGTGCAGTGAACAGAGAGCTGGATGTGGAGCCAAGAAGACTCATCTTCATGAGTTTAAATCTGGCCTCAGATACTAGCTATGAGATGCTGTATAAGTCACTTAACCCTGTTTGCCTCAGTTTCGTCATCTGTAAAATGAGCTGGGGAAAGAAATGGCTGACCTCTCTGGTATCTTTGCCTAGAAAATCCCAAATGGGGTCATAAAGAGTCATCACTGAAATGACTAAAGAACAACAAAAAATGTGATTAGATAAAGGAATTTGTGAATAAAGAGAACGCTTGTGGGTGATGATAAGATCAAAATATGATTATCTCTGTATGTAACTGAGGTGGAGTGGGCAGGAATGTGCTGGAGCCAACTCAAATCAGCTGGAGCCAGTTGTTAAATTTTGATTGTGAGCATTTGCACGTCAGAAGTCAGCAAATGCTACAAAACAAGATTTGGTTTGTTTTGTTGATTGTCTAGACTTTAGAAAGTGGAGGAGAAAATGTTAATAATGCCTAAAAAATGTAGGTTTTCCCTCAAGAGTCTGTTATTAAACATTTCCCAGCACACCTCTGGGATTAGGTCATAAGAATTAAAGTGATTGAAGAACTAGGTACTTAGAAACAAGAACAGAAAAAGGTAAGAACTAAAGAGGTCAAGGGGAGGTTAAGCAAGGTAATGTAGTGAACCAGGTCCTGAATATAAACTATGGGTAAAGGGAGAAAGCTAGCACATGGAATCCTAATAAAGGTAATTATCCTCAACATTGCTAAGGCCTTTATTGCAGAATAATAACTAATCTGGGGTGACACACCGTAAGAATACAATTAGAAAGGTCCTTAAGAGAGAGAATAACGGAAAGAATTACAGGACTAGAAAACATGACCTATTAAGAAGGAAATTTGACTTATTTAGCCTAAAGAGGAGAAGTCTGCATGTCTAAACTAACGTTTCTGTAGAAATAAATTCCTTTATACTTGAGACAAAACTAATAGTAAATTAAGCAAGAGTTTGTTCATTTGGAACATCCACACTTCAGAAGACAACAAACCTTCAAATCAGACCTTGATTTATTGTATTGTTGATTGTCTAGACTTAAGAAAATGATGGGAAAATGTTAATGCTGCAGATTTAACTTAAAAGTGTGTCATGCATCCATATTCCCCAGAGAGTTGGTTTTTAATATTTATCAACAGCATACACCTTATGGCAACTGTTAGTTTTTTGTAATGTTTTATATTATCTGTTAAGTATATATATAAACGCACATACACATACATATATATGTGTATGTATATATATTAATATGTTTACGTTGCAACAAGAGAATATTAGGTTGAAGTAAGAAATGTTGGACAAAAATATTGTTAGATTATGGATTAAATGCCATTTTTGGGAAGGATAGCTTTTTTTTGTTTTGTTTCCTATAGATAATTAAAAGGGTGGTCCAGTCTGAAAGAGAGGTTAGCAAAAACATGGAAAAAAACTCAGGCTTTATCAATACACACACACACACACACACACACACACACACACACACACACACACTGCCCAAATCCAGTAAGAGAATATTACTACCAACCTATGTGACTGCCTATTAATCTGTATAAATGTTTTTCCTGAGAATATTCTACATACTCAATGAGGACATTCTGGATGAATAAAGAAAAATGAATTGGTGGGCTTTCATAAATAACACTTTATAATAGACCACATTGTTACATTCATGCAGTTGACTAAAAGATGTAGAGAATATAAGATCTCACTGTGCTTATTGTGTATTGACTACAAAATAGCATTTAATTTGATAGAAAAAAATGTCAATGTAATACTTAATATGCTGTGCCTCTGTCATGGACCTCCACACTCACTCTCTGGGCTCCCTGACCCTAGCCTACTTTCCCACTGGCAGGTCTAGGTTCTCAGAGAAGTCAGATAACTACATGACTTCATTCAAACTCTGTAAAAGCTGTAGGAGCAGACCTATTGTGAGGAATTTACTCACAACTATACCTATTGAGCCCCCACTAATGTGTTTCCTTTTATACAAACTCAGTCATTTTAGTGAAACATTAGATTTTTAACATAACCATTTATTTAACAAGGCAAAAGCAATAATAAAATTAAAACATAATAGGTGCTCATATAACGCGAGTGCAGTAATAATAAATATATCCCATTTCACAAATACACCAGCATTATACCATCCCATTAATGTATTCAGCATCTGTGGGTGAGAATGGGAATATACTTGTAAAAACTCATCAGGAAAGCTCATGACTGAGAAAAATGAATGTGCTCAGCATAACTCACAACTATCAGATTATGAACTTCAAGGTCCTTTTTCTGGCTCAGGAAGTGAACATAAAATTTCCTTGATGAATATAGCTTTTGTGTTTAACAGATGACTTCACTGCTAAGCTGAGCTGATATATACTGTGCTTGACTAATCCTTCATTAGGCATGATGTCTCAGCCAAACTAGTTTATTAGTTGGGTGACTTCTCTGATTCTAAGCTGTTCCTTTGCTCAGCTAGACTTACTCCTCAATAATAACTGTGTTTTCATCACTTGCAACTTCAGGCTTAGCTGACACCTTCAATTCAAATGGTAGTTGTGCTACACTCTACTAGGTAGGTGGTGGTCTTTATCCTAAAGTTGGTAAATGCATCTCCAACTATGTCTCTTTGTGATATCCATCATCTCCTTTACCTCCTAGGAAAAGGTAGAGAAGTATCTTCTATCTTTGCCTCTTCTCTCCTTATCCAAACATTGAACAGAATACATTCTTTCTACCTCTTATTCTTCAGCAGAAAGTAAAAATAGAAAGCATAGTATATTCTTTCTATTCCTTCTCAGTTTCATGCGATAGTAAAGATCATTCCAGGCTCTTATTGATCAACCAATTGATCAGGCTAATTGATCAGTTTGTATAAAATGCTACAAGAGACAGTATGGGGAGAGAGTTACCTTCCTTCTATAACACAGTTCTGAAGTGTCCTTTTACTTTTTATTCCTTATCTTTCTGGGTTAGGTCTTCTCTGTGAATGATTCTACCTTTACTTCTATTTAGTAGCCATTTCTCATTTTATTTACTATTGCTATCTTAGAACTCCGAGTCAGATTTAGCTTCATCAACTGAGTCTCTTAAAAATCTTAGTAGTCCTAGAAAAACCTGGAAAGACTTGTATGAACTGATGCTGAGTGAAGTGAGCAGAACCAGGAGAACACTGTACACAGTAACAGCCATAGTGTGCGATGACTGATTTTAATAGACTTAGCCCTTCTCAACAATGCAAGGACCTAAAATAATTCCAAAGGACTCATGATGGAAAATGCCATCCACATCCAGAGAAAGAAGTATGGAGTCAGGACACAAAATGAAGCTGACTACTTTTTCTTTTGTTATGTTTAGTTTTTTTCTCATGGTTTCTCCCATTCATTATAATGCTTCTTTGCAACATGTGAAAATGTGTTTAATAAGAATATGTGTGTAAAGTCAAAGCAGATTGCATGCCATCTTGGGGAGAGAGGAGGAAAGGAGAGGAAGAAAATTTAAAATTTATGGAAGTAAAGGTTGAGAACTAAAAATAGATTAATAAATTGAAAAAAATAAAAAAATAAATCTTAGTAGTCCATTCCCTAGACAAGTAAACTTTTAAGATTTAATTAGACTTAATTCGAACTACTTTTCTCAGAAGCAAGCTCATGTCTCAGAAAAGTGAACTAATGTATTTACAGGGCCACTCTCTTTGTCATTCATTTTAACTCAAAAAATTAAAACCCTTCCCCAACAGAGGGTCTCCTCTTCACGTGTCAGAACTGTGTAAGATTCTTTGAAATGGAAATTCAGTGGTCCTCTGACTACCAATGTGAAGCAATACACCAAACATAAAGGAACATACTTGTAAAAGGTATTTAACACCATCATAGAGAGTGCCTAGCACAGAGTACATATGAAAAGTATTTATTATAGATTATGAAGTCTTCTAAATGCCACCATTTATGGAAGATATTATACAGATTATATAAAATCTCAAAACATTGCATAATATCTTACATGAGACCCATAATGACACAAAAGACCTTGGCCTAACTGACCCATCAGTACATAAACTTGGATAGACTCTACGAATGGACAGTGCTCTGGTATCATAATTAAGTAGGAGGAAGAGAGTGGTCTGGATTGCCTTGGGAAAACTGTGTAGCATTTTAACGACTCAAAGCTACTCACTAAAATAAAAGTCCATCTTTCTGAACCGTTTCCTTCCATTGGTACTGTATGAGTTTTAATCATGAGTTCATCCTTCGTTGCCATCAGAGAAATGATGACATGACTTGCACTTGACTTTATTTTGAGTGAAGGAGGGCTGTGCAGGTCACCAGCCTCACTTCTCCTCCAGAGCCATCAGAATCCAGTGACCTGACATTCCATATCATAGTCTGCAATGAATTAGTGTTGAAGAAGGCAACAGAGAGGTGCACTGTGGGTGGGAGAAGGCTGTAATATATGACCAAAGGAGAATTGTACCAGAGAAATATTGCAAAGTATGTAATCAGAGAGCTGTATCACTGGAAAAGTAAGTGGGCTAGTCATGTAGCAAGAATGAGAAATAACTTGTAGCATCTGTGTTCCATTTTGCGTCCACATTTGTGCATTCCATTGTTGTCCGTAAAGTTTCAAAAGATCTAGAGGAAAGCTGGAAGCACGAAAGGTGGGCTCCCTGCAGAGGATTTATGTGAGTGTATGGACATGAGTTACATAGAATGAGAAAGTACAGATGGGTTACGGTCTGTATTGCTAGAGTACCCACTGGATAAGATCAGATGTTCATCCAAGTTCTTAACTAAGCAATTTAAGTACATTTCATGCTGTATTACGTATAGTCTTGATTGAATTCAAATACCTCATTAGAGCCTTCAAGTTGTTTTTATTTTCAAATGATAACACAATCTCTTCTTTAAAATCATAGGAAATTGTTTCCTTTAAGAGCAACAGATTTAAATGTGTATGTGTAGATATATGTATATGTAACAGTATGTAATACTGCATTTAGCATATATTTTCATATATACAAATATATTACATATACACACAAATGTGTGCATATACGTATGTGTATGTATGCAATGACAGTCATACATGTGTATATATGTGTGTGCACACACATAAGGAAATTAGGGGGGTTTGCCTTTGCATGTTGCTTTGTGGACGGCATTAGTATACTTGAAGATGTCTGAAAAATAGCTGTATTGGGCATCCAAAAAAGGTCAGGTTATTATGGCTGTGGGTCCTATCAAACTTCCCATTCCTCTTGTGTCTCCAGCCACACATTAGGCAGGCCTAGTTTTAATATTCTTTCTTGTGCAGGGTAAAGTTTATCAGTTCATTTATCAAATTAAGGGAATAAAAAACTACTGAATTAGAATGACTCTCCAATGGAAGTGGAGTGCATGATACATTATAACATCTGTATGAATACCAAATGAATTCATTATGATCAGTGCTGCTAGCGTGAATACCAACTGAATTCTTAATGACTGGACTCTTAAAATAATGTATTACTTAAAATGTGAGAAAGTGGAGTGCTTAATTTTTCAGTTGGTTTATTGCAGTCCTTAACAAACAGAGTTGCCAGTAAGTAGACAGCTAAGTGAAAATCATGAAAATCTACGACAATTTTTAAAATATAAAATTGAAACAAAAAGGCCTGTTTTATTGTTTGCACAAATGCACTAAAATTTATGTAGTGCCTCTGTTTGTGGGTCTGAAGTGATGAATAAGTACAACAGAACGATAAAATGATTTTGATTCTACCCTTAGATTTCATAATAATTAGTAACGGAGATTGTATTAAAAGAAATTGTTTGTAACTGATGATCAAAATGGTTAAATTGTCATGAAAACTACTCCCTATGTATGCATGGTGGGTAGAGGCAGGTACATTGGAAAGAGAGAAGCCTAGGGAATAAACCCAGAAGCAGATTATACATCTTTCTCCATAGATGTTTATACATGCAAGGTCACAGTGACTGAAAACACTAGAATAATCCTCAGTGGAGGATGCCCCTTTAAACAGTGCATAGTTGGTTCAGCAGGAATTTGGGCAAGTATCCAATGACTCAGGGCTGGAACCTTGCAGATCTGCAGGGCAGAAACAGCAGTAAACTATTGGCCTGCTGCCTCTGCTTTTCATTCTCCCTCTAACTGCACACAGTGATATGCAAATGCTATGCAAAGGAGTAGGCAGCAAAGTGCCATCTCTAAGATACTGTGCTATCTTATGAAGCCTTCATAACATAGGAGTAGCAAGGCTGAAAGGTTGCTGAAGCATGGAAATTGTGCTGACCTAGCTGATAGGATGGAGGAGAGAGAAAAGGGAGGAAAGTAGTCAGCCAGAAGAAGAACATCTCAGGAGAAAGTGGGTGGGCAGATTCCAGCAGCAGAAGTGGGTGGAAATAAGCTGGTTGTGGGGGAGAGGGGGAAAGAAGACATAGCATGGAAATGTTCAGTTGGTATTAACCCAGAAGGGGGCTGAACAGTACGGTACTGGAGGCACAGGCTAGGTGGGAAGGAAAATCTTTGAGAAAAAGAAAGGGGGAATATGAGGGGGAGAGAAAACACACATAGATCCTGTACAGAGTTTATTTAAATTCTAGGAACAGCCTAAAATTATCGTGAAGTAAGAAGAATTTAAGGGTGGGCCAGGTATTTCTTGATTGGGATCTTTTTGTCTTTGAAAAGTTATTTCAGTAAAGAGAAAGGGTTAGAACACCAGGAGAAACGGAGTGAAAAGCGAAGTTGATGAATGAAGAGACAAAACAGTGTAGGAAAATGTCAGTGTCATCATTACTTGTACTGAAAATGTGTCAGCAAACATGAAACCATCTTTTAATTAGCAACAGTACAGTAACTGCTGAAATAGACGATTGTAGCTAAGTTAAAGAAGTAGTAGCATCATAGAGCCTGGCATTGCTATCAACATGTGTTTGCCCATCTCACAACAAAATATTGAGGCAAGAGTAGAAAGAAAATTAATTCAAAATCAAATATAAATACCATGGACCTCAAGCCAGAAAACATTGTCAAATTAGACTTTTTCCAGCACCCTAAATTCAGACAACTAGAATTCATTTACAAGTACTATCCTTCTTGTTATCATTTAATCAATTAGTCATGTCCAATTTCCCATGACTCCATTTGGGGTTCTCTTGACAAAGATACTAGACTGGTTTGTAATTTTCTTCTCCAGCTCAAATGAGGAACTGAGGTAAACAGAATTAAGTGATTTGCCCAAGGTCACTCAGCTAGTAAGTGCCTGAGGTCGGATTTGAACTTAGGTCCTCCTGACTTCAGGGACACCACTCTCTCCACTGTGTCATCTAGCTGCCCCACAAGTATGGTTCTATTTAGTCTATAAACACAGTAGAATTGTACTTTAAGGAAGAATGTGTATTTTTATTGTATAATACTAGAAAACAGCATCATTAGATTAAAGGATCAGTGTTGTAAGGTGCCTTAGAGTTCATCTAGCTAGTGGTGCAATCCTTTCATCTTCCAGATGAATCCACTGAGACTATAATGATGAAGTGACTTTTCCATAGTTACACAGATAGTAAACCACAGACATATGATTCAAACACAAGTCCTCTGAAAACCATTAATCTTTCTACTGCACTCCACTGCCACTGGTTTTCATTATTTTCTAGAAGAATGAATTTATTCACGCCCTCTTGGACTGCATTCTTATCATATAGGGAAAACACAGTTTTGTTTCAGGTATGACAGACTCATATCACATATGACACAAGATCTAGGATCATGAAAACTTGAACCTCTTTCCCCAGTAATACTGTTGGGCAATTGCGATGTGGTGTAAAAGGCACTGGTCTTGATAAGAAGATTTGGTATTAACTCTGAATTCAAAAACTTACTATTGTGTGACCTTAGGGAAGTATCAGCAATTTCTCTAAGACTCACTTTCCTCATTTATAAATGGAGATAAAATTACTTATTCTGACTACCTGTAGCACAGTGCCTACGGTAGCCATGAATATCCCAGTGCAATTCTGAATCATGAAATACAACAGACTCTCCACATGGAAGACAAAACCAAAACTTTTATTCAGACACCAGAAAGCCAAATCCATCATAGTAACAAAAATCTGTACACAATAACAATGCAAAGGACAAGACCATCCCTAAGCCTTCCCCCTGCTAGGCTTCCCACAAACCAGCTCCATTAAGCAAAATCACAAACAAGCTCTTTCACTCATGCTAGCCAGCTGCCTGCTTACCTGCATCCTTCCTAGCTCTGACTGGACTCTGACCAACTTCCTCTCCATTCTATCCTCTTCTTGTTCCACCCATTGAGCAAACTCCTCCCATCACAGGCTCCATGTGACTCAGACCCATGGGCCTATTAATGGATGGGAAAGGTCTTCCTTTAAGCAAAAATATATTAACCTATTATTCCAAAATACATTAACAATACACTATCTCACAGGATTATTATGAAAAATGTTCTCTGTAATCCTAAAAAAACTATGAAAGCATATATGACTGGGTTCTACTGTCAGAATTGATTTGAGTCCCGTTTCTGCTACTTAACAGTACCTGTAACTTCAGTGGATTGGCTTTGATTATTTCCAATATCCCATTTTTTTCACAATCTGTGTTCCTGTGATGATGGAACTCTCAGAAATAATATCACTAATCTATTTTGCAATCAAATCACTGGTTACAGAGAAATATTTCTATCAAGAAAAATGGAAGAGTTTTCAGTAAAGGATGGGACTAGTTATTAGCAAGAAGGTGAATTAAATTAATGGTAGAGACCTATCAAGTTCAATCACTGAAAAAGGTTTTCTTGAATCCTCCTTTCCTTTAGTGAATTCTGATCCTTGATTGTGAAAATACAGTGAATCTGTAACAGAGTTGGGTAGAAAGGAATATTTGCATATTATCAAGCTCCAAGCCATATTTATTAATAATAGTATCATCTGATTATTTAGCAACAACAGTGATAAGTTTTAAGTAAATCTTTCCTCCCAAGCAGTCACCTTTCTTCCAAACTTCAAACTTTTCCATTTCTATTGAAATGACTCCATTTCTAATCTCCCAAGTTCATGATCTTGACATTTCATCTTGACTCTTAGTTCTAACACACCTCATATATCCAATTAGTCTGCAATTTCTCTGTAGCATTTTTTTTGGTAATCATATGACCACCATCTTAGGTCAAGCCCTCATCATGTTGCACCAGCACTATTGCAATACACTTCTTTTTTGGCCTGCCTCATATCTTTCACCATTCCAGTTCATCCTGTACAGTTACCAATGTTGATTTCCTTTATGGTAGGTCTGATCATATCATTCTCCAATGCCAACAACTTATTCTTGTCTCTAGGATAAAAAAATAAACTCCCTTGTTTGACTTTGAAAGACCTTTGCAATCTGACCCCATCCTACTTTCCAGGCTTATTGTATACTACTCCCCTTCCCATATTTTGTAGTCTAGACAAATCAGCTTTCTTGCTAATTTTCACAGATGAGACCCCATTTCCCATCACTCTGCTTCACGCTGCTTGTCTTTCATTTCTAGAATGCATGTCATCCTCTCCTGAGCTTTGTAGAATTCTTTGATTCTATAAATCTCTAGCCAAGTCTCCCCCTTCTTCATGAAGCTTTTCCTGATTTTCCCTACCTACTAGTCGTCTTCCTCCCAAAACTACCTTATATTTACTATGTATATAGTTATATAGGCAACTAGGTGGCACAATGGAAAGAGCCCTATACTTAGAGTCAAGAAGGACTGAGTTCAGATACGGTAGCTGTATGACTGTGGGCAAGACATTTAACTGCTCTCTGTCCCCCTTCCCTTATCTGTAAAATGGGTATGATAATAGTACCTACCACCTATGGTAGTTGTGAGAGTAAAATGAGATATTTGTAATGTGCTTTGAGAAGGCTCTACATAAATGCTAGCTGTTGTCATTACGTGTTTCCCGTTGACTCCCCCAATAGAATGTAAATACTTTGAAGGCAAGGAAAAAGTAGTTTTATCCCCATTTATAGATAAGGAAACTGAGTCTTAGAGTAGTTGCTGATATTTCTATAATGTCACACAATAATAAGCTTTTGAGTTGTGTTAAGCCCAATTATTGTTTTGTGACTAGTATAGGTCTTAGTACATAGTAAGTGCTTAATAAATGCTTGTTTTATTGATCAGCTGATGTACACTCAGTCATATTAAAAGTTGTCATTATTTATGAAAATTCTGGTATCTATTATAAGCTAAAAGTAAAATTCTGGGGAAAATACATTTTAAACAATGGCAGACGCACATGTATCAGATAATTTTTCATTCAAAATTTGTACAGAATGTGTGTCTGAAATGGCCAAAATGAAATGACAGATCAGTAATTTGAATTCTCATCTAAAAAAAATCTTCCAACTTTTTCATGAGTTTAAGTTATCATGAAAATCTATCTAAGAGGTTCATATGTTGAGGCTATTTAAATGTTTGGGCTCTTAAGTAATAGAAATATGTGAAAATAGTGACATGAGCAAGAGTTACACAGGATAGTTAGGCTACAATCTGCATCACTGCATGGAACACCCAATTTAACGAGATCCCAAATCTATTTCAGTATGTAATAAAGAAATTTAGCACCATGGCTCGCACACCCTCCCAAGGATGCACAATATTGTAGGAATATCTCTTTCATATGAAATGAGATATACCTATACTGTTGAATAGTAAGTAGAGGTACATGAAAGCAGACATAAAAAATCCTACATATTCAGAATGATTTTTTTTCCTCTGCAGTCTTGGACTAGTCTAGACCTTCATCAAGTCAGTCAAATCAATAAGCATTTATTAAGTGCCTACTATGTACCACGAACTATTCTAAGTGCTGGGGTTACAAAAAAAAGGCAAAGAACAATCCTTGCTCTCAAGAAACTGATAATCTAATGATGACCTTCATCAATCTAATGATGATCCACTTCATCTGTGTGTTTCATTTTCTCCATCTGTAAAAGATGTGGTATTTATCTCATTCTTTCATTCATAGCAATTTTTCACTAATTGTCAGAATAAGTTTATTGTAACCTCTAAAAAATCTATAAGGCAATCATTTTTAGTATGCATATATTTCTAAATTTGTTCCATTTTATTTTATGACTGTATATTTTGAATACACACTCATTTATTGCCTTATTCAAGGAACACTTTGATAAAGATGTTTTATGGAGACACAAAATACCCTCACATTGTGGTATGATATTATCATTATATGGTATTGCAATAGTAAAATAATATCTGTTTTGATACCTTTTAAACTTTAATTTAAATGTTTAAATACAAGCACATACATACATCCCCCTTTGAAAAAGTAAAAAAGCCAAGAAATTACTTCATTTTCCAATTAAAGGGGCCAGAATTTTGGATGTTCAACAGTCAGTAAATATGGCAAAATAACATAGAATTGAGTAAAATATAAGCAGTGAGTGGCTAGCACAGGGTAAAACAGGTCCCCCCAAAACCCAAAGGGATCATGAGTCATCAGGAAGAAGGAGGAAACAAATTTCCAAAGAGACCCTCATAAGAGATCTGGTTTATCTAATTTATTTTATTGCCATAAAATCAGGTAGTCATATTTTAGCAAATTTATGGCTGAGTGGCTGACACAAAAAAATCTTATTTTTCCAGATGTCAAGGATTGACTACCCCCAAAGGGCAATCAGGCATTTACCCAGTGGTCTTTGGGGGAGCCTTCACTTTTTGCCCTTTGAGTGATGAGAAGAAAGAAGGAAAAGAAAAAAGAACAGCAGTGGCCTCTTGCCTCTGTAAACTCGATCTAGTTGACCTTAGGATCATGGGAATTTGCCAGGCTAGTTTTATGAAGGTTGGATATGGAAAGAGTTAAAGGGAAGAATACCAGAGCTTCAGCTGTAGTCTGTGGCTCCACTCCTTCCCTGCTTTCTTCTGCCCCTCCTTCAAGCAGCATTATTTTGCTGACTAGAATAATTATCTTGCCAGAATCCTTGTTCCCACATTACTCAGAGTTTTAGTCAATATTTTTAAGGGCTTACGGTAGTATAGCACCCAGAAGGAATTTTTTAAAAAATAATTTCACTAATATCTTTAGACTTATTAAATTAGTCTTTGCCCCATATACCTCCACTCCCCAACTCTCATGTGCAACAGCCACAAAAAGTCAAATGGAATTAGTCAATATAGCAATGACATCTGTGCCTGCCACATTCAGCATTTCTGATCATCTGACTTTTGTATTCATTATTGCTCATTTTTATTCATTCTGAATTTAGTTGTTTTCATTTAAATTGGGAAGGTGGCATTTATTGAATGCCTGCTATGTGCCAGGCACTGTACTAAGTCCTTTACAAATATCTCATTTGATCTTCAGAGCAACCTTGTTCAGTAGGTACTGCTGTAATCCTCAGTTTGTAGTTGAGGAAAATGAGGCAGACAGAAGTTAAGTGACTTGCCCAGGGCCACTCAGCTATTCTGAGGCCAGATTTGAACTCAGACTTTCCTAAATCCAGGACCAGAACTCTATCTATTTACCACCTAACTGCCAATTTGTATATAGTGTATGTCATCTGGTTCTGCTTATATTGCCTTCTGTCAACCCACACAAGGCTTCTCATGCTTTTTGTTCCTCCTGTTCATAATTTCTTTTAACGCAATAGTATCCCATTTCAACATACATTGTAATTTGTACATTGTAATTCAGTTGTTCTCGATCAATAAGCACCCACTTTGTTTCTATTTTTTCTACCTCAAAAATATGGTGCTATGAATATTTTGTACATAGGCATGTATATATGTGTTTGTATTCACTTGTATACCCTTTGTCTTTGACAGCTTTGGGATATATAACCAGAAATGGAAATATGAGGTCAGATGATTCTAAAAATTTACTTCTTTAGCCAATTCACCTGCTGTTGTTCTGACAGAAACTGAAGGAAGAAATGAAGGAAATCAGGAAACTCAGGGCTTCAAGGAAAGAAGTAACTAGAGACTATTGAAAATTTTAGTGGAAGAAGGGACTAATTTTGTAGAATCCTCGATGGTTAAGGATGAAGTGTATCAAGAAAAGGGATTTCCTAATATTGTCAGAGCTGCAGAGATGGAAAAGAAACTCTTAAAAGTTTTGTAGCCCTTTGAGAGGGTGTGTATACCAAATTGCCAGAACTGAGAGATTTCTTCCTTCCTTGTTTCCATGGCTTTTGTTGCTATGTGCATAATAATGTGACTGGTCGTTATCTTGCTGAGATTCTAGCATCTATTGCCTTTGTGTGATCCATCGTCACTACCGTGTTTAATTTAGTAGTTACATTGTCTTTAGACAACTTCAGTAAAACCTTTTTGCAAGGATCATTTTTCATAGTAAGTATTGCATCTTCACAGTTTCCATTCTTCCTGCCCTTCTATCAAAGCTCTTGCCTTGATTTTGTATCCCATCACAGCCAGCCTGTAGCTAGGATCTTCACGTTCTTACAATGAAATCTTTATATGATCATCATGATTCAGTTAAGTGGTTTTTGCCATAGCCTGATTTAACAATAAAGCTATAAAAAGCCACTTCAGAAGAGGCAACAGAGCTGGTTTTCAAAACCTAAATATCCCTGCAGCTTCCAAACATACTTTCAAAATATCAAAAGTCTACCTTAGGGACTACAGCAATTACTTGCAAATCAAACAAAAGAAGTTAGTTCCTATTACATCTCAGTTCCCCATGGACTTGACTTTATTGCACCGATTTTCCTTGGTCTTATGGGTCAAAATTTTGTTTGAGTCCCCATGGAGTATACCGAGCCAGTGAAAAGATATTGTCCTATATTAGTAATTATTATTATTAGGGCTTCCAAAATGTTAAGCCAAATTTCCGAGAGGAGAATGTATGGTCTCTTTTCCCTCAAATCTCTACATCAGCAATATTTCTTTCATGATAACATTTATTTATCAAAGTTTATGCTACTTTGACTTTTTATAAAATAACAGTGAAGATAAATGGGTCGATTGACCCCAAGAGCAGTTTATTTATCCCTTTAGTCACACTTCAGTGGCAAAATCAATATTCTTCTGAAATATCTGATATTACAGTGGTTCCAGTAAATACTGACATTCCTGAGGTATGTGCAAAGGGAACTAAAATTTATTATCAACTTAGATTTTTTAGTACCTATATTGATTTTCCTGGAGATGCTTGTGAATTTTTATTTATCTATAGCTGAGCAAGTGACCTTTGTTTCAGGAAAACTGCAGTCTAAACCTGCCAAGGTGGGGGAAGGGGTCTGTTTGCAGGTCTGTGTGATTTTGTGTGCTGAAGGGAGGGGAAAAGAGAAGGAAATTAACATTGTCCATAAAGAGGGATTTGCTAGCAGTTGGTATATTCATTTTCCTCAATATCTGGCAGTATTCATTCTTTTAAGATATAAAGATCCGGAGCCTATAGGATCAAGTCACCAAGTATGTATGAAGAATCCTCCAAAGAATACATCTCCTTAGCACATTCAAGGGCCAAGGCTAATGCCTTATTGAAGTGGCCAACTGTACATTCTCTACTGTGAAGGCAGATTAAGTCGAATGAAGTAGAAAGGTGGGAAAGAATCTAGGGAATTAAAGTAATGATGAGAGTGAAGAGTGGGTTTAAGAGGACTGAGGTGGAAGAAGAGGACTTGTCATTGATGAAGAGAATGGTCTTCTTTTCATGGGAAAGCAGAATGGATGAGGAGCTATTAGGGGAAGATGATTGAGTGATGTGAATTGAGGAGGAGAAAAAAAGAGGGATTTCTTGGTGAATGCCCTCAATTTCTCTTGGGATGAAGGGTGAGATGAGGTCCTCAGCTCACCAAGGAAAGAAATGTTGTGTCAAAATTGATGAAAGATAAGAAAATTTGGAATACCTTCTATTGGAGGGCAGAATAGCAAATTGATTAGAGATCCTGCAGAGAGGGTCCAGTTTCAATTAGATAACATGTATTTAGTGGACCCTACTCATCATTGTTTCCTGATTTCTTTCAACTCCTTTCAATGGTACTTGAATAGGAAGCAAAGAGTATAACAATCCATCATTGGGGTTTGACAAGGTCAACTTCTTGGCATGAGAATGGATCAAGTGACTTGAGAGTAGATGAGCTTTTAATTTGTTCACCAAGAGGACAAGATAGAGAAAGAAGGTGAACATAGTCAATGAAGGGATGGCAACCTAGAAAAGGATTGAAAGGTGGAGGAAATGGAAGGTAAGGTGAAGATGAAGACCAGAGTGTGGGTGTTAGAAGGCATAAGGAAAGATGGAATTATAAAAGATAATGATCGGATAAAAGGATTTCAAAGTTAACGAACATGGAAGTGGAATGCTTATGGGTAATGATAATATCAATGGCCTCCAATTCTGTATGAAGCTGAGATAGAAGCTGAAGAGGGCATGAGAATTGAATAGATAAAGGAACCCGGAAGGATATTTGAGGGAGTCTCAGTATGTATGTTAAAGTGTCCATTGTGGGAGCAGAGTTGGGATGGAGAAAAAGACTGTGAGCCAGTCACTGAGCTCATTGAGTAAAGAAAGAGAATATTCAGGGGGTGAGGAGGAGGCATTGATAAATAACAGCTAGCAGGATCTGGACTGATAAATTTAGATAAAGTTATCTCCAAAGAAGGAAGGTTACTGAGTGACAGCAGAAAAAATAGATTCTGGAAGTCTCAATGCAAGGAATGACCAGGAAGTTGAGGGTATAAGAGAGAGAGGGAAACCAATGGATAACTAAGTAGGCAGGGTGGGACCAGGTGATGAAGGACCAAATGAATTGTATTGAATTCTCAAATTTCTCATTTTGAATGGGCAGAAATAACTTAATATGTGTGTATAAGTGTATGTTTTTGACTATTTCACATAACAAAAACAATTTTAAAAATTTCTCCTTCCATTATTAAAATGATCTTATATTTTTGTTGATGATCTATGATTTTCAGAAACTACAACTTTGTCACTTTAAAGTAGACTTTAAAGTCATTTTAAATGTCAAATATTTGTTATTTAGGCATTCGAGGATATAGTTGGTATCCTCATAATACAGGTTGAATAACTATAGCTCAGATATCCATGAATGACTTTTTGAAGCCCTCTCCCAATGACTTCACAGATATTTGTTTTATTTACTCTGTGAAATAAATCATCTAAGTTTCCAAAACTGAAATGATGGTTTAGTTATTTTAGTGTTTTGGTACTTTGATATTTCTGCAGAAGCATCCAAATAACTAAATAATGATTTGTTTATTTTATTTTCTAAAAGTAAATGAAACAAATACTTGTGAAATCACTGGGAGAGGAATTCAAAAGATAAATCATGAATATCTGAAGAATATAAAGTAAGCAAATGAAATAACCAAGCCATCATTTAATTTTTGAGATAGTTTCCAAATATGTCTGGGATGAGGGAAATAAATCCTTTAAATGTCTGCTATGCATTTCTGAAAAATGAAGCCTATGTCTGTCTCTAAACAGTAAAGAATGTGTGTTCCAGTTCTTTCAGAAAACAAAAATGCACCTTTTTTAAGGGGAAAAAATAGATCTACTGAATCTTCCTGACTAGTAATTTGAATAACATTGATTTAAGTCAAATATACTTTATTTCTAGGTATCATTTCTGAGAGGTTCCTACGTAAAACTTCGTAGGTTTTGCTAGATACCAGAAACAAAAGAAACTTCTCCTACACTCAGATAAGGTTGTAGGAGGATCAGAAATGAATGAATGAGCAGTTATAATGTGCTTAAACTGTTCTAATTGCTGTAGATAGAAATGGTGTTTCTCTATACAGTACTGTAAACTAGGGCAGATACTTCTAGGTTTCAATAATTAGGGGCTGGGACAGGGTACTTTATGAGGGAAAATATTCTGAATATTTTTGGTTTTGCCTGGAATCTCCTTGGGTCAGAGATAATGTCAAAAACTAAGGCAATAATGTCTACTGCACTGTTTATTTCAGATAATATAAGCTTACATAATAGATTAGCTTAGTCTTCACCTTCTTTCTGATATCAATAAATTTTTAAAAGGTAGAGCTTTCCAGCTTTTTTTTAAATTTTCAAATGGTTTTCCAGTTTAGAATAAATTCTTTCTAGAAATATAGAAAGAGGAAGATACTGTTGGTCTAAATGTATGAGGGGCTTCCACCAATTTACTCTTGATCCTTTTTATCATTGGTGTTACAGAAAGGTGATTTCTTTATATCTGTATCACAGATAATTCTTATCTTATAGCTGAGAATTGACCCTGGCCTTATAAACCTGATCATAAAATTTTTAAGTGAGTTACAAGAACATCTTGCCTTAATACTACAAAATTAGAGTTTCCCTTCCACAGTCTTTGTTTATTAACAAAGCTTTTCTTTAGTGTCTCTAAAATTAAAATCCTCTGTATATTTTTTACCAAAAAATGGCTTAAAATATCTTAAATTATTGAAATAGTAAATAATAGTAAAAAAATTAGTGACATTTATCTTTAATTTCCAGAAGCTTCTACTTGGTAGTAGATGGTCTAGAAAACAAGGGTTCTTAACCTGAATTTGTGAACTTGTTTTTTAATATTTCAATAACCATATTTCAGTGCAGTTGATCTCCTTTGTGTGCATTTAAAAACATTATTTTGATAAGGGGTCGACAAGTTTTACCAGATTTCCAAAGGGACCAATGATACAAAGAAAGTTAAAAACACTTGGTTTAGAGGGAAGATCTCCCCTGAAATAACTTCAGTCTTTTATGGTATCACCATCTTTGTGATTGCCGTTGCTTCATACTCACATCCATTCACCAGGTTCTGTTGATGTTATCTCCATCATGTCTCTCCTACTTGTCCTTTCCTCTCCAGTCACTGATGCACTGCCACCAAATTCCTTCAGGCCTTCATCAGTGCCATTCAAAGTGGTCTCTGTGCCTCCAGTCTCTCCTGTGTCCATCCTTCACGAAGCTGCCAAACAATCTTCTTGATGCACAGAGTTGGCCATGTTCAAGAACCCTCAATGACGTTAGCTCACCTATGGGACAGCATGATGATGCTCGGTCATTTTAGTCATGTCTGATTCATTCATGTCAGAGCACCATTTGGGGCTTTCTTAGCAAAAATACTGGAATGGTTTGCCATTTCCTTCTTCATCTCATTTTACAGATGAGGAAACTGAGGCAAACAGGGTTAAGTGACTTGCCTAGAGTCTCACATCTAATAAGTGTCTGAGGCCAGACTTGAACTTACAAAGATGGGTCTTCCTGACTCCAGGTCTGGTACTCTATCCACTGTCTATCTAGCTGGACCATGAGACAGAATACAAACTTTTTATCCTGACCTTTAAAGCCCTCTAAAGTCTGAATCCAACTTACCTTTCCAGCTTAATTTAATATTACTGCTCTTTACTCATGCTAAAACTAGAGTAGCCACACTATCCATTATCTCAATCTGCCATCTTCTACTACCGAGGATTCACTCAGACTATACCCTCGTGACTACAATGCATGCCCTTCCCTTCTGCGTGCATTCAAGGCCACTTTCTTCTATGAAGTCTTCCCTGGCGTCCCCCAGCTGAAAATGCTCTCCTTCCTCAAGCTTTCATAGAAATTTGTCTTGGATCTTTCTTTTATTAGTCAACAAAAACTTATCAAGTGCTTACTTAATGTGTGCCAGGTTAATTGTGTTAAGCTCTAGGGATACAAAGAAAGGCAAAAACAGTGCTTGTCTTCAAGGAGTTTATATTCCAATTGTTACACAAAAACAAATAACTAGATATCTGCAATATATGCACAAAACCCACTCTGTTTTGTGCTTATCTCTGTACTTGTCACAGCCCTCATAAAAGAATCTAAGTTCCTCAGTGGTACAGAACATCATTTTTTATCTTTGTATTTCCAGCACCTCCACCATGCCAGGTACTCAGTAGGCACTCAGTGAATGTTTGTTGAATGGGTGAATGAAAGACTAAACGTCATTGAAATGACTTTATGGTTACTCTGATTCTGGCATGTTTCAAGATCTATAATGAGCTAATTTTAGTCATTCATCTACTGTCAACTCTAACAGGTCAATGGTGAGGCCACAACTTCCATCCTTTCTTTGCGTTTGACCCTTAGGCATTTTAAAAGCTGGTGAGCTGTAGGAAGAAGGAAATAAGTAGAGATTGCTGGCACCCCTTCTTGCACTGAGAGGGTATACTCAGCACAATGTAAAGCATAACCAGAGACCACCATGTTTAAAGCGTCTAAAGGATGTTAGTGTTCCTCTCATCTTTCCTCTCTATACACAAAGACCAGTTATAAAATTATGGTCCTAACTCTCTTTTATACTAATTCTCCCAAACTACTGAATCACTAGGCTTCGGATGAGAAGCAGAAGATTCCTTTAGCTAAGAAGGCTTGAGATTCTTGGCTGAGGGCATTGAGATCCCTAGCTCCAGATTATTACCAGCAGCTCTGAAAACCCCACATAAGTGCAACAATAATAACTATTGTTATTACTAGTAATAACTATTGATTCTGCCTTCACCATAAATATGGTAATAACTATAGTTATTACTAGCAATAACTCAGTAATAAACTCACATTTGTAAAACCCTTTATATGCTTTCCATGCAACAACCCTGTGAGATAAGTAATAGTGTTTTAATCCTCACTTTAAATGTAAGGAAACTGAGATTAATGAGGTGAAATGACCTGCCCAGGGTCACACAACTAGTAAGTGTCATAGCAAGGACTCAAACCCAGGCCATTGGAATCGAAATAAAGTAATCGAGCCACTACACTAAACTGCAACAAAGATGGTTGCTACAAGCAGAATTGTGGCTCAGAGTTGACATGTTATCTTCTTGTTCCAAGTCAACATTGCTTCATGAGAAAGAAGAAAGCAGGCCTTAAGGAGGTTTATCTGATCTGATATAGCATAGAGACTCAAACAGAATAAAGTATTCTCCATGCACCATTAATGAAAGAATACAATGAAAGGGGAAAGAAAACAAAGTGAATCCTAGAGGAAGAGGATATTTGGTTTTTATTCCTTACAAGAAAATTTTATTGAAGTAAGATTGTTATACTCACAAACCTCTACTTCTTTATTATCCATTTACTTCGTAACACTTTGTATTTAATCCCTGATGCTACAACTCTTCTGAACCTCTTGTCTCCAACATCACTCATAACCCTTTACCTTTCTTTACATGTAGCAATGGTGAATACTTCCCCAAATGCTTTCTCCTCCCTTGGCTTTTGTGACTCTTCTCTCACCTGGTTTTCCTACTTCTCAGAAAGATTATACACATTGGTACCTGATCATCATCATCCTTCTACCCTCCATTAATGGGAATTTTCCTAAGGCTCCATTATTTGGCTTCTCCTTTCTTTCTTTTCCTTGGTCATCTTTTCTACTTCCATAGCTTCAGATATTACTTCTATCTGTCTGAATACATAGTAGAGGTGTTTAGAAATTGTTTACTGACTGACTGACTTGGGAGACTGTAGGATCAAATGACGACAACCATTTATTGCCAGTAAGAAGCTAGAGGCACCTATGGGGTTCAGTGGATAGGATGCCAAGCCTGGAGTCAGGAAGACCAGTTTTCATGAGTTGAAATATGGCCCCAGACACTTACTAGCTATGAGACAATGGGCAAGTCAGTTAACCCTGTCTGTCTTACTTTCCATGTCTGCCAAATGAGCTGGAGAAGGAAACGGCAATATTTTTGCCAAGCAAACCCTAAATGAGGTCATGAAGAGTTGGACACATATGAAATAACTAAACAACATATGACTAGATACATACATACATACATATATATATAAATGTGTATATATGTGTACATACACACATACACATATTACGCTGCATTAAGACTTTTGGAACATCCTGTATGTAACAGCCCCAATTTCCACAGAGTTGCAATACTATATCTGTAGCATTCTACTGGAGCTTTCTGTCTAGACGTCTTGCTGGTACCCCAAACTCAATATGTCCAGAAGTGAACTCATATGCATACCAAAACTTACCTCTCCCAATTTCTTCTTGTCTTCTCAGGAGAATAGTGTACCATTATTTTCCCCTGTTGTTCATGTTTGAAAAAGCAATCATCTTTGATTCATTCTTCTGTCTAATTCTCCTTAGCCAATCAGTTTCCAGAGTCTATTGATTATACTTCCTTCCCCCTCTTTCTCTCTCTCTCTCTCTCTCTCTCTCTCTCTCTCTCTCTCTCTCTCTCTCTCTTTCTCTCTTTTTCTCTCTCCCATTACTTCAAATCCTCATCCCCTTTCACCTGAACAATTATCAGATGTTATTATTAAGTACCAATGTGCCTGGGGTATTGTTTTGGGTATTATGCAGAGGTAATCTAAAAAACATAGTTCCTGTTTCTCAGAAGAGTATATTTCAGTTATTTACTAATCTGTGTTAGAATTCTGCTATTTTCCATGAGATTATGCTGGTTTTGTTCTCTATTGCCTAGATCTAGATTCTTATCAGAATCACAATTTTCTGTTCCCTAACCTAGTCTTTCATTCTGAAAATGTAGATGATGCTTTACATCTGAAGGGATGAAAAAATACTAGCAGCCGTACCAGATTATATCCCCAAAGAAAAATAGGAAAAAATAGATAAATAATTTAAATCTCGCTTGTAGGGTTAACAAAACCTGTTGTCAAAACAATCTTGTCAGGCAAAAGGCAGCAACCACATACTTCAAGCAGATGACAGTGAAAGAAAAAGAATCAAAGCAGACAGAAGAAAAAATTGGCTTAAGAGGAAAACCCCCAAAGAATTCAGATCTCAGGATTTGAAGCACACACCGGGGTATTTGATTCAATCAATAAGAATTTCAGTTACTGAAGCTAAGAAGGCAGTTCTAGACATAAAAGAGGGATGAGTGGTATAGAAGGAAAATGGAATTTTTAAAATTTTAAATAATTTCTTAGTTATGGAAATATGTTTTACATGATTGCACATATATGTATGTATATATATATACATATATATATATATATATATATGCATTGGTATACACACACACACACCCCTATATCAAACTGTTTACCATCTTAGGGAGGAAGGAGAGAGAAAAATTTGGAACTCAAAATCTTATTTAAAAATTAATGTTAAAATTGTCTTTACATATAAGTGGAAAAAATTAAATACTATGTAAAAAAAGAATTCTAAAAAAAATTTCTTAATTAAGGAAAACCTTTTCTTCCATTAAAATATTTTTTAAAATATTTGATTTGTTTAAATCAGCCACTCTCCACCTTCTCACCCTCCCACCTCTACCCCTTCCCCATAAGAAAACCATAATTAAGGATAACTGAAAAAATTTTAATAACTAACATTTATATCATGCTTACTATGTGTCAGGCACTGTGTTAAGTACTTTACAGTTATTATCTCATTTGATTTCATTAATAGCCATAACAACTACAGATTTATATATGTAGAATTTATATGCTACAGAATTACAACCATAACAACTGTAGATTGTTGATGGTGATTTTCCCCCCTTTCTAATACAGGCTTAGGGGTGTGTAAAACTAGGCCAGGTATATCAAACACACCCCAAGGCAAACATTTAGGCTGTGTGCTTCAGGACATGTCTGGCTCCTTTTCTGGGCACACCTATGGATCCAAGGCACCCAATCCTACACCATTCTGTAAAATCTATCTTGCATCTTGATGTGTATTGATCGCCTATGTTTGGGGATATTTTGTTGAGTTTGATCAAGAATTCTAAAATTTAAAACTAAAAATTCTATTAGTCACTTTATTGAATAGTTTATGGAATCCAAAAGGGGGTGATTCAGAAGAGGAAATGCTAATGGTTATTCAGAATGGAGCTCTCCTCTTGGATGGTCCATTTTATTATCTTTTAATATACTTCTGCATCTGTCCTTTGTTTTGAACCATTTAAGACACCAAGATGGTAAAGAGGCATTTATTAAAAAATTAAAATGCAAAAAAGCCTATATAACCTATGAAAGTTAAAGAGATTAATCCAAAGTCTTTATGTTATCTTTTAAATTTAAAAGGCCCTCTAAGTAAGGGGTGGTGCCTATGGATCTCATATAGAGATCATGACTCATCATTTAGTTCTTAAAATTGAATCCTTCACATAATTCACCTCTGTTTTTAGTGATTTTGACAGCTGGGAAATCAAATTATTTGTCTATCTACTTTTCTCTGTCTTTTTGTGATAGATATTTTGCCTTTTAACAAAGCAAGAGCAACAAAAATAAAGACTTTAGAAAACAGAAAATACCTTCAGAGGAACAGCCTCTGCCCATTTCCCCATTTTAAACCTCTTCTTCCAAACATCTGCCTATGTGACAGAGATGTAAATTCTTAAACTATACAACACCCTTAAGCCAGTGGACCCCAGCTAGAGACTATGAAGAACTACAAAGTAGGTCCTATTTATAATTTTTAATATCTTTTTAAAAATTTTTTCTTTTAATTTTTAATTTATGGACTAAACCAAGCATTTCCATAGCACAGTAAAATAAAAAAGATGAATGCATATGAAACAGCAAATTTAACTGTACAATTTGCTATTCCCTCCAAATATACAACAAATTAGTCATGTAAATAAATGTTTTTTCTTTTTATTTTTCTTCTCTCCTCCCACCCCCTTACCACCCTGCCCGAGAAATAAGTACCATTATACATTTGAAAGGGCATAGGTGGCCTCTTTCTCCTTGGTGTTTTCCCTTCTTCTCTTAGTGTACATGATCCTCAGTCCAGGCAGGGCCTTCTTTTCAACCTCCCAGAGTGTTACAAACCCTCTGATAGCACAAGCTCTCTCACTAGGGTGCTCAGTATAGAGCACTCTCCCAGTGCCCTTGCTCTCTGCCCTTTCAAAATGCAGCATTTTTGTAGGATCCTTTTCCTCAAGGAGTCTGATCTAAGCTGAAAAGCAATCTGACAAGTAATTCATAGTCAAACGTTAATGACTACTAAGAGCTTTAAGTGTTACCCTACCAAGAACATTTAAATTTTAACAGAGAATGATGATTTATTATGTGTATTTTTTATTATCAGTTGTAGTAATAATAATAACATGTTTACCTTGTGCTTTGTTTACAAAGTGTTTCCTCATTTCAGCTCAATTAGGTAGGGCAGGGAGCCTGCATTATAACCCTCCCAAGTGTCACAGGAAACAGACTAAAATGTAATTCTGGAAGCATTTAGCAAAACACACAGAGGTGGGATAGAACATAGATAATGTTACTATGTGGTTTTCTAAGTCAGTCTGCAGCCCACAGACCTCCTCATGTAGGGTTTAATGACCCTTGTTTCTACTTGAATTTCACAACACTGAGGTATAGAGAATTTTATACTTGAAGAAATAGATGAGAGACATGCTAGCCTTCCCATGCTCACAGAGCTAGTAGGTTTGGAAGCCTGGAATGCTATAATCAGCCCCATAGAAAATCAGTGGTGAAGATAATGAAGGGCACAGGAACATTTATACTGCCCCTCAATCATATTATAAATATATCACTCTTCCGTACATACCTAACCCTATTTCTTTCAAAACAGCTTTGCAGGAATTACCCAAGTAATGATGGATTTTACTGCTTTTTGAGGCAAATGGATGGTGTGGAGGAGAGAGGGCTGGCCTTGAAGTCAGGCGAACTGTAGTTTGAATCCTTTCTCAGACACTTACTGGCTGTGTGGCCCTGGATTGTTTAACCTCTTTCAGCCTCAGTTTCCTTAGGCGTAAGATGTAGATAATAATAGTATCTAACTCACAGAGTTGTTATGAGGATAACATGACATGACATAGTGGAAGGCAGTGATATCAAACAGATAAAAAAGGGGCCACTAAATTCCTGAGGGCCACATGTTGACTCAGAACATCACATATCTCCATTATCTATGTTTTATGGCATTTTCACTTATTTTGCAAAGTATCTCCCAATTAAATCTTCATCTGGTTTGACTGATAGGAGTATTGTGGGTTATATACAACTGTGTATTTTGACACCTGTGAAGTAAAGCTCTTTTCAAACCTTAATGTGCTATATCAATGCCTGCTATTATTACTGTTGCTTTACTGTTATTTTAAATGAAGGATGATTTTTTGTCAAACTTAAATTTTGCCTAATTGCTTTAGATCAGCTTCAACTAAAGTCCTAGGCAGGTGTTTTGTCAGGGTCTAGAGATGACCCTACTATGTCTCTGTCTCCCCTTTATTTTTATTTTAAAATTTTTAATTTTGTTCATCTTAATTAATGTTGTATTTAATTTTAATAAAGACCAACATGTATATGTTATTTCTACATGAATTTTTGCATGTATTTTTGGTATATCTTTACACACATAGGAAAACATAAAATGAAGATTATACAGAAAACTTCAAATCTCTTAGGTACAGTTTGCTTTCTTTGCTAATTATACAAATTCAGCCTGTAGCTTTCAAAATTGTCCTGCTTCTCTGTGGCTCTTTCTGATTTCTCCTCCGACTTTTTTTAGAGGTGATTCAGTGATCCTATTTTGTTTTAAAAATTCTTTTGCTGCTCTATTCCTGTCCCCACCGACCGGAAGGTCATTGGCAAAAATGAAAGATCGAAGAAGCAAATCGGGTAACGTATAAAATGCTTTGTTAGCCAATAATAAATATTGTCATCATATATTAATAATCAGAGAAATAGAAAAGAAAAACAAAGCACTTTTTAAAACAAGTATACCTAGTTAAGGAAAACACATTGCCATTTGGGCTATGTGACCCTGGTTTCTCACAGTCCACAGAAGCACAAATTCTAGAAAGTTCTAGCAAGCTAAAAAGTACTTGGTACATAGTAGGCACTTAATAAATGCTTTTTGACCACCAGCCATGGTCCAGAACTAGCATAGGGTCATTTAGAGATACTCATCAATAATTCACAAATGTCTTCAGCCACAACAAACCATAAGGACTATCCCCTAAGGTACAGAGGAGTTGGAATCTCATCAGCAAAGGAGATTTCCACACCCTTATTTGTTTATTGTAAGCCGTATTTGCTAGTACTCATTGTGCTTTCTTGGTTCCCAAAGCCGACCTAAATGAAATAGGTCCTATCCAGCTCTAAATCTATCATTTTATTGTGATAGCTTGGCATTCTCTGAAGGATATCAAGGTAGTGAAAAAATCCACCTACCACAATTTTCCAGGTTGAATCCAGGGTTTTGTGGAGTTTGGAGGCTAGAGTTTTTTTGTGACGTTTTGGAATTAACTGAGTAGGTAGTAACTTAAAGTTTATTTGAGGAAGAGTCTGGAAACCTGGGTACTTTGAACCAAGAAAGCTTCAATTGATTTCTAACACAAATTACAGGAGGTACTTAAAAAAAAGACCTACACTATCCACATATATCTTGAATAATTCTGAAGCCTGTCACTTTCAAAAATCCAGCATCAGTTAATACCGTATTATGAACAAAGAAGAAAATGAATTGCTATATCACTGCTTTCGTTTCTAGGTAATATGACTCTTCCTTTTTTTTTGAAACATAAAAATGAGTTTTAAAAGGTTTAAGGGCATGCAGTTGTATCCCTGTTTTATGACAGTAAAATTAATTCTTTCATAAAGCATTCAAAACTAATGAAGATTGACGGTCCTGTTTTCTTTCTATAATGATGTGTACTGAGTTGAAAATGAAGATGTTGGAGGATAAAAAATGGTGCTGTGACTGCTATTGATTAGCTGTCTTGTTTGTTTCATTGTTGAGCCCTCATTGGCCTCTTGGGCAGAGGGACACCCAAGAATAACATTGCTGACATTTCCCCGAAAAGAGGCAATGCTTTTGAAAGTGACAGCTGCATACTTTTTTTTAAAAAAATTCATTTTTGATGTGCAAATGCCCTAGTCTTTTTGGAAGGACTACTGATGGATTAGACTAGACAAAAGAGAAAGATTTCTTTAGGATACCTTAGGTCAGATGTGCATCAGAAGTACTGAGTAGTAATGATTATGTGCTAGAGATTTTCAAAGGGAGTACTGTTTTATGCACACACACATACATACACACACACACACACACACACACACATACACACTAAAACTAGTGAGCAAAAATAAGGATGATTCAAAATGTATTTATCTACACATAAATGTGTGATTTAATCTGACCAATGTGTCTACTTGATAGTAAAAACCCATAGTCCTCTAAGTATCATATCCTATATACATACATATATATGTATACATACATACACATATATATATATACACAGTGTTGTTCAGAAAATAAAATTTAAAAATTGTTCAAAGCTGTTAAAGTTTAAAAATCTATACATTTTTCTCCTAGTAGTAATATTTTTGTTTAGTTATAAACTCTTATTCATTGAAAATAACATATAATGTGCGGGAGATTCCATGTTATGGGTGAAACCACTTTGTCTATTTAGTATTTCAGGAGCTAAATCTTTCACAGAAAATAATGTTGTAATGAGGTTCTGGTGCATGTAATTTTCATATTAAGTTCTTTGTGTGTTTGTGTGTGTGTGATAACAAGTGGTAGAGGCCATTTTATTCTGCACCTAGAACTCTTCAAATCTCTCAGGTCTTCGCTTCTTAGATGGATATAATCAATACACACATATAGACACAGATCTGTGTATGTATATATACATATGTATATATGTGTGTATGAATATGTGTGTGTGTATGCATATATATATACTCACACACATATATGTAGACATACAGGTATTTCCTTTCTATGTTTTGAAGCAATAAGATGCTTATTCTGCCATTAGTTTGAAATTGCCTAAGGTGACAGCCCTAAATATTATGTTAATTCTCTTGCAGTGTTTTCAGTGCTAAGCTTGATTGTGTATGACAGTGTTGCATGGTTAATGCCATAATAGTTACTGGATTTGATTAAAACTAATAAATGCAAACAACCATCTTAAAATTATGGTGTTTGAGTTACACACATACATATACACATACACCTACATGCACTTATAAGAAAACCCAACTGTAAGGAAATTATAAGTCAAAATTTAATCTTTAACTCAACCTGTTCTTCCTAATTTGTCTTATCTGTCTTAGCATAGGTAGGGCAGTTGATAACTGTCATGTGTTTCTATGGATGGGCCAGAAAAGGAAACTTTAAAAAATTGTGTCCCCATAAATACTCTTTAAGAAAGTCACGGTTACTACTCATTGTTTCTGTTTTGAATCTTTGACGATGGTTTAGTAGAGTTTTGTCCCTTTGACTATCATCATATTCAGATGAACCTGCAGCCTCCTTCCACATATCTTTGAGCAATGAAATCATGCTTTCTGATGTCCTTGTCAATCCTGGGGGGCCAAGGAGGCAGAAAGATGGAATATGGCCAGTCAGGTCTAAACAATTTTTTGCATATATTCTTTTCAAACAGGAAGATCTAGGGATTATAACTGACTCAATCGCTTTCCCAGAACGAGTCATCCAACCCATTCCTGATTAAGGATAGATCAACTGTATCCAGTGCTGAGATTCTAAAAAAATTAAGAGGAACTGGTAGTCACTTTAAGGTGAATTGGTTATTTCATTAAAGACAGGGAGATTATGTGACAATGCAAATATATATTTTTAGAGCCTAAGTTCCCTTCTATTAGAAACCAATCTTTAAAACTGAACTGCAAATTAATCTGATAAAGTCTTTTCTCATTAATATTGTTGTTCACGTGTCATAGCAATAGCACATAAATCAAATGCTATCATGATCCTTCTTCGCACCTGTCAGTTTGATGCAATATGTAAGCTGTAAAGCTTGCTTTTACTTTATTGTCATTAACATTTCAGTTTGGCTAATATAATTTCTTACATATATGGCTTTAGCATCACTTAACTGCCCCAAGGATAGTCAGGCACTTGGTGACCAGTGAGGGAACATGGACCTTTTAAATTTTTCCAGAGTGAAGAATGCAATCATAGCCTGGTACCTCTGTTAATTCATTGTCAAGACATCATGGGAATTTGGCCATTTATGTTGTGCAAGTCTTCTGACACTGAATGTACTTCTCTTTTTCATGTGAAATTCCTAATCAATGGACTAGCTATATTTGTTTTAAGTTAGGACTGAGGGCAGCAGGAGAGATGGGGCATGGTAATCTCGGGGTATAAATGTATGGGAGGGAAAGGATTCAATGGCAGGAGTTAGACCAATGATTTCAAATATGTGGGAAGCGAGAAGTCTACTTTAAATGAAGTGGGGTACCAGATAATGAGGTTATGTTGATTTCTTTGGCAAGGGTGAGTTATTGGAGTGTAAGCTCCTTGAAATAGATATTGTTTCATTCCTTGTATTTGTTTCACCAGCATATAATGCCTAATAATGCTGACTGATTGATTAAGATAAGGCATTTAACGTTAATCCAAAGAAAAGATATAAATAGGATAGTCACCATTCTGTCTCTGAATGTCACAGCACCCACATCAGAAGATGATAGAAATAATATGTTGAGGGTAGTAAGAAAGCACAGTTTTAGAAAGAATATTCTGTATCTTACATGTTCCTGAATATGTTTGTGTGGCAGTAGACCAACGATGTCAAACCCATGACTGTGTGCTCTCATCTCCACATGTAGCTTGAACCAGTTAAAGTACAATTGGGCAATATTTAACAAAATAATAAAAATACAAAAAAACTTAGTTAACACGTTTTTAAAACAAGTCAATATGTGGCCACGGGGATCCTTAGGTAAGTCTCATCTGTATCTGAGTTTGAAACCACTGCATTGCTAGGTAGGATAATATGAGCCCCATCAGGACAAGTAAGAGTCCTTGTACAACTGACTGGTGACTGAAAGTGACTGAAACAGTCACACCTGGCGCTTAACAGAGCTTACCTTGAAAGCATTAAAAGTGCAACTATTTAAGCCGAGTACAGATAAGGGGAGGAGGGGAAGGGAGGGAAGACCAAACTCCAGGGATTCCTGTTTAGATATTGCTTGGACCAGAAGACCTTTGAGGTCCCTTAGAGTTTTAAATTTCTTGATTGACAAGAAACCTCAAAGTGTCCAACATCATCGTTTAACCAATCTGCCACAAATTTGTATCCATATCAATAGATTCTAGAGTTCTGCAGCCATTACTATCTCTAAACTATTCAGGAATCATGAACAGAATTATGTCTTCTATCCCACCCTCACCCTCAGCCCTCTCTTTTAAAGTTATGCACTAAGTACAAACACAATATACTTTAGATTTTAAGCTTCTTCTGGTGAAAGAATATATTTCTCATAATAAAGGAAATGTCTCTGCAAAGACAACACCTGAAAAAAATGAATTTTCAAATATTTAAGTACCTACTATATTTAATGCACTTTACTAGATATTAGCAATACAAAGAAATAGATGATACACCCCTTGCCTTCAAGGAATATATTGTCTCATCAGAAAAAGAAGTCACATACAGATGAAAAGTGAACTAACACTAGAAGATTATACATATTGTGCCAAATTAGTGGTACTGACAGTAAATGCTATAGATTTTAGAAGAGGAAGATCAGAGAGGGCTCACAGAAGAGGCAGTAGGATTTGAGTTGAACCTTGGAGGATGGATAAGATTTGAACCATGAGAGAAGAAAAAGACTTGTATGCAAGAGGAATGCCACGAACAAAGCCAAAAAAGGGGGAAATAAATATGATATATTCATGGGATAATAAATCATAACAGTAAAGAGAGTTCCATTAATATTTTTAAAGTTAACTGTTTTGACATATATGTTTATGCTTGATTCTAAAAGTGGCCTTGTGAAATAGGCAAGGCAAATATTATTGTTTGCTTGACAAATAAAGGAACTGAGGTTCAGAAAGGTTGATTTTCTCAATGTCACACGATTGAGAGGTAGCAGACGTACAACTAAAATCTAGATTGTCTCACTCTTTAGACCCAAATTTATTTGCCACCATACTAGATAGCACAGCAAGAGATGAAAATTAGAAAAATATGGGGGCCATGTTGTGGAAGGCCTTGAATGCCGTGATGAAGAGCACTTTATTCTGTAAATAAATGGGTACTTCCTGAAAGTTTTAAGCAAACAAGTGATATCAGCTTGTAGTAAAATTATTCTGGTATTAGTGTATAGAATGGATGGTCTTTAAGAGAGATGTTCAGAGTCTCAACAGCATTAAAAAAAAGTGCAGAGGTGAGAAGGTGTGTACTGTGTGTAGGTGAAAAACCGAGCTGGAGAAAACTCATCTTAGCAAGGAGTAGGAGAATCTACTTCTGAATAGATATCTGGCCCCAATCCTACATCTGGTTACTGATATGTATTGCCTTCAGAATTAAATGTGGTAAAATGTATTGGACCTTGCTTTACGCCAACACAAAATGTAAAAATCTGGACTAAATTTAAAAACAAATTAATTTTTTAAAGGTAAAGCAAAACTGACTTTAGAAAAGTGCTTTTCAGTTTTCTAAAGGGTTTAATATCAAATTTCTTTATACAATAAGCTCTCTTGACATATTTGTAATATGATTGAATTTGCATGAAGTTTTTCAGCAACAGATCTATTTTTAAAGTGAGGTGCATTAGAGCTTTTGTCTAGCCCTGTGTTCCAGTTTTAATATTGGTGAACTCATGAAATAAAAATGATAAATATATGGTAGCTCTTTGTTCTGTGTGAACCAGGAATGCTGAAATCGGTTTCTATTTAGGCTATCTCACCTACGGTGAAAACTGAATTTCATATCTTTCCGTAGCATAATTAAAACTTTATTTTGGGGACTCTAAACCACCTTTGGTTCATAGACCCCTTTAACTGTTTGGTGAGGCCTATGGATCCCTTCTCAGAATAATATTTTTAAACATACAAAATAAAATGCATAAAATTTCAAAGGAAATCAATTAGAATGAAATATAATTATCAAAAAATTTTGGGAAAAGTAATTTCATCAGCACCAAGTTACAAATCCTTCTCTTTTACTTAAGGAACACTCCCCCCACCCTTTACAATTTGGGAATTAAAATAGGAAGACTGATTTTAAACAGACAGCTGAGGAGATACATAAATACAAGCATGTTCTAAAAGATAAATTCAGTCCCTTGCTAACTCAGTAGATGGACCATGGTGAAGAGTCATATATATTATATTTTAGAAAGTTCTAATGTAAAACAGAGAGGCGGGGGTGTAGAAAGAAGCCACCTTGTGGATCTGAATAGGAATGTTAGGAAAGAAGGAGGATATTTTTTTCCTCCTTCTTGAAAAGGTTTTCTGCCCCCGAAAGAAAAAGGATTCTTTTGAAATGTGGTTGTTCTCTTCCAAATGAAATTGAAGGGTCACTCCAAAGATTAATGATTCTGAGATGTTAATTCAGCAGAGAATTTATTTTTAAAGGCTGAGATTTATTCTGCACCAGAGGATTCAAGAGTTCAGCTGAGGGACTAATGAAGCATGTATTTTATTTTGCACAGCTCCTAGTGGTGCTGTCAGTCATTTGACATGGGACCTATTCTCTGGAATTTTAGATCTGGTTAAAAGACTATAAATTCAGACTGTGAGATCTTCCTTCATTGGAGATTTTCTCAGAAAACCTTTAGGGGGTTGCTTATTTCTTTTATACTTGAGAGGTTTTATGTGTGATAGTTTCAAATTTTTTACAAAGGTCCCACACTAGCATGGATTCTTATCAATTATTAACATACTGCAAAGGTTAAAATTCACATTTTGCACAGTAGGACCCCAACACTACTCTGGATAATACATTGTTTTCCTTGTCTGGCATCTGAAATGAAACAGTACTTTTATACGTTAACTTGTTCCCTTTCCAATCCCTGTGGAAGGCATCAGCTTCCTTGCGGAAATCTTTGTCTCTCTTTTTTCCCCTTAAGACAATAATGTGGGTATAACAACAGTACATCATGTTACCCTCTCAGTAGTAAAGAATTCTTTCAGCATTTCTCATTTCAACAAATTCTCTCCTACGCCCCCCCCCCCACTTTTCCTTTAGCACAGAAAAATCCTAAGGGCTTCGTTTATATCATTCATTGGTATCTCCAACTCTCAAATCATCAGGTCCTGTATGGGTATAGGTCCTATACCAGTCAATGCCCCTATCAAAATGGGCATCACGCCATAATTGATAGGTAACAATTAAATGCCGTTGGCTTGGGCTCAGGATGCTCAACTTCTTAAATGATTCATTTTCTTACTGCAATGGGTCTTGCTGTATAGTGCAGTTAAAAATTAATTATATGCATCTTTGATTTTCTGCCCATGTGTGTACATGTGGTAACACACCATGAGGGCACATGCATGCACATACACACATACACACACACACCAGAAACACAGTGTGACTAAATGAAATGTGCAAAATTCACAATGAGGTGTCATTCATCACAGCATATTCTGCCATCCGCCAAACATACAAAGTGAGACACCTGTCATCCAGAGGTGGCCCTGAATACCATGCACTGCTGTATTCATACCACTAGTGTTTCTCAAATATAATTGCACCAATGAATCAGTCATTGTCTCTCCTGGGTTTGTGGCTAGAGTCGGGTCAGCAGTTGGTCTTGAGCCATCTCAGGAACTCAGGCAATGAAACATGGCTTCCCGGCTTGTTTGTTGCACAGCTACCCCTCTAGGGTATTCCTGCCACATTATGACTTCATAAAAATCTAATGTCACAAAAATACCTAGATTTCTTAATGATAATTTATTCTTCAGATTGGGGCTTTAAATCTCATAATGTCACCAGGCAAACTTTACTGTACCAGTCAGTTACTTGTGTCTTCATTTTATATGCTTGTCTGTGTGCTTGGATGATGATTTACAACAGCAGTAAGGTAGGAGGCTGAGAGAAAAGGAAAGAACAACGCAAGTAAGGACCAATCACGCCAAAATGAGACATGATTTGCTGCTATTTTCCTTGACTGTTGTATTTTTTCTGGGTTGACTCCAGAGAAGCTCTCCTCCTAGCTTCTCTTGTTGTCATGTGCGTGCTCATGCATAAATTCAGGTCAAGTACAAACACCTGATTTTTCTATTCATGGTAAGAATAGGTAATGTTGTTATCAATACATAACAAGAAATCTCAACTAATTTGGCTCACGACCTTATTCTTTTATCATTAATGGTTGAAATGGTGTTTGCTTAACTGTTAATGCATTCAGTTCAGTAAATCAGAGCTGTTTGAAATTTCCACTAATCCTTTTCTATTGAGGGTTTCCCAGGACTAAATAACTCCTGAGAAAAACAAAAAAGCACATGCATACGCAGGTTTCTGAGATTTTCTGGATCAAATGTAATTTACAGGGTGCAACATTTTAAAATGAGATTTTTTTCCCCTTGAAATTGCAGTACCAAAAGTGCCAGAGAATGAGTAAACACTGTTTACTGAAAATATGCTTTGCATGAACCTGCCCCATAAAGTGTTCAAGTACTAGGGGCTCCTTTTTTTTCTTCAATGAAAGAATGAACCAATATATAAGAATAAAAGTAGAAAAATGGTTTAACACCCAGCACAAAGATGTTTTTCGAATGAATCAGTCTTTGCTATTTAATTTACATTTTGAGGGCTCATTAGGATGATGAATGACATTGCTGGAGAATAAAACATACTTCCTGAACAAAAGAAAATCTCTGTAGTCTAATAACATTTTATGCCAGCACTTACATTTGTCAGAAGTGGATGCTATTTATCCCTATGATTATTTAAAAATCATTTTTATTGTCCTTTGTGCTGTGTCCTCTTCTGGGAATTTTAATTCAGAGTTTGACACCTACTTATTAACTTCCATGAAGTATGGAGTACAAAGGATTATACTATATAAAGAATTCTAAACAGCCATGTTTATATTGCCTGCAGCTGTACACAAATTAGCTCAGTTTGGATTCATTTCGATCAGAAATAGAAAGTCTATTGGAATAGCGTGTAACCTTTACTTCTACCATAAAGTAAAGTGTTCTGTGCTGATTGCCTCTGAACTGAGTATGACTAGCCAAGAAGAGTGAGGAGAAGGGGAATTTGTAGGGATTGGGTTTCAACACTTAGTAGCAAACTTACTACTTGTTTCCCCACTGTTGATTCCAAACAATTCTCCACCATCGTTGTCTACACGTTGATTTCCATTCTCCCCACTCCGCCATCCTTGTCAAACCTGTATCCCCACTCCCGCACCCCCAACATTCTAGCAGATTGCTTCTTCCTGGGCCATCTGTTTCCCTGACTGTATATTGGCATACTCACTCAGTGGGCTCCATTTCCCTATCTTTTGAAAGACAGTGGTGGTCCTCCATGCAGAGTGATTCAGACTAGAAAGCTCATAGGGTCTGCCTTGCACTGTAGGGATGGAAAAACTTCCCATATTGCTCAGTCACATGATCTGACTACATAACCCGCAATACACTCATTTATACCACACAGTCTTCTTTTCCGAGCCACACTTTCCACCCTCACCTTGAGAGCCTACTGATTGCACTTGTGACTCACCCTGGAGGTTTTCTCAAAGGGCAAACTTCTGTTTGGTCCCTCTAGAGAGGAAAAACAGTCCTGACAGTGTATGAATCATAGGCATCAGAGTGAAAGATGTCACAGGGAGGCACCTCGGCAGCCCCCAGAGCACAGTTGTGCTTTCAGTGGGAGCATGTAAAACCAGATGACATGTGGCTTCATTCCATTCATTTTAATGCGATGCGCAAGTGTTTGATCTTAATTTCATTCCTTTTACTAGAATCATTCCTGCTTCCTTATAGTGATCTTTACTACCCAGCAGGAGGAGAATAAAACAGCCAGAAACACAGCAGCCAGAGTGATTTTTTTTTTTTTACAGTAAAATCCTGGCACCAATTTTAACTCTAGCTTATCAAATGGCCTTTGATGCCAATAATTTGAATTGATAGTCTACTGTGGAATCCAGCTTTGAGTTATTGGTCTGGCTTCATTAGAAATTTAATGAACAGATAATCACATTGTTGTCATCATTAGCATTAAAATAACACGAATAAATGACACTATTTCTATTTCATTCTGAACTTTCATGTTTTAATGAAAGCTGCATTGATAATTTCTAAAACTAAGATGAATCATTGCTGTTAAAATATGCAGTTACATATACATGCCTTTTAAGTTAGTTCTCCTAGGAAAGAGTAATAGAACAGCATTCTAAAACTTAAAAAGGTAGCAGGTATTTTTGTGATCAGAATTTCAATTTTCAGGTAAAGGATAGTTTTACCTGGAGCTTTGACAAGACCATAAGAGTATGTGAGCATGTGTATGCTCACACATATTGTCATTGCGCACATGGGTTTCTATGTCTCTCACTTTTATTGTCCAGTCGTTTTTCAGTCGTGTCTGACTCTTTGTGACCACATTTGGGTTTTTCTTGGCAAAGACACTGAAGTGGTTTGCCATTTCCTTTTCCAGCTTATTTTACAGATGAGGAAACTGAGGCAAACAGTTAAATGACTTGTCCAGGATAACAGTGTTTGAGGTCACAGAAGATGAGTCTTCTTGACTCCAGACCTGTACTCTATCCACCCACCATACCATCTATCTGCCTCTCTTTTATATCATTGTTTAGTTGAGTTTTTATTTTTTTGCTTATGTTCAAATAATAGTGCCTCTGATTAATAAATCAGGATTTCAGTGTTTACCTAGAAGACCTCCAGAGTAACACTGATCTGTTTTTGAAGGAATATTGGAGTGTAAAGCTGCATTTCTTGGAACAGTTTCATGAGTGCTACTGAAAATATTCTCTTTCTCAAGAAACATGAAATCATATATAGCATGGAGATGCTATGCTACTTTTTGCATGATGAGTAAATAGCTAGACCACAATATTATAGCCAATTACTTTTTAGGAGAGTATCCAAAACCACTTTTCTTCTTTTTTCCCCCAACTTCGTCCCTCACTCCTTTCTTGAGGAAATATTGAACAGATATCTACATTTCCAGAAAAGATAGAGAATTCTGGGAACTTAACAGTTTTTCTATAAAAGTTCATTACTTTATACCTCTTCTATACATTAATCATATTCTAATTTGTTATAGTGACTTGTATCTCTGTCATCTCTCCAGCTAGACTATTAGCTCCATAAAGACAAGGGCCCATGTCTCATCCACCTTCTCCTCATGTCTCCCCAACATCTAGTTCAATGGCTTGCACAAAAGAAGCATTTAACAAATATTAGTTGAGCTAAATTATTGTTGATTAAATTTTTGAACATTTGGAAGTATTACACAATGAGTACAAAAGATGGAAGTTCAACTCTTACAATTATACAAAGTATGAAGTAGAGAAAAAGATCAAAATGCCAACAAAAGAACTGGTTTTGAGAAACCTTTCATGAAAATCTGCAGGAATCATTACAGACAGCACTGGGAATTAGTCAAAAATTTTTTCACATAAATAATGTATATTGCATTTAAAGAATAAGATCTGGAAAAACATGATTTTAGAATTATCATTGCCTATTTTATTATCCCCATCATTACTGCGACTGGCCCTGATGTTTCTTTCAGTCCCATTAGCCAACATTTTATTGCTTCCTCCCAGCAGGTGGGTTAATCCTGTCCATGACTGCAGTCCATATGGACAAATCTCCCATTCATTTTCAGATTAATACTTCTTCAGAAAGAGAGGTCTAATTCTATGACTGTGAAACTATCAGATTTTTTTAACACAATTTAAATTTAATGCAGGTAAATAAATGTTTTTATTCTTCAATTCACCCTTGACCCTTCAGCTACTGTCAAAGATCTATTTTAATTCTAAAGGCCAAGATGCTTCTGTCTCAGGAATACATTTCACTGAAAGACCTTACAACTTACTCATCTATATATTTACTTGAGATATTTTAGATGCCCAAACCTGCCATTCAGTCATAACCATTTTTTGTAAACAATGAAACCACATCTTGTTGGCCATTAATCGTACAGATTTGGTTCATTTAAAATATGTTGTCCATTCTTTTTGAGATATAATCTAAAACTTTATTTTTATAGTCTTGTGGAAGTTTGGAGCTGGATGGAACATGCTGCTTTTTCAGTAAATAAGCAAGCATTTATTAAATGGTGATGATTTGCCAAGTGCTAGGAATTTATATTCTATCACAAAGAATGGTTGTGTGTGTGTGTGTGTGTACATGTATTCAAGGTAGAAATTTGATGGTTTTGAAGAGTAATCCTTGTGGGGGTCAGGAAAGACTTTATGTTAGAAGGTGATGCTTGAGCTGACTCTTGAAAGTTCCTATAGATTCTAAGAAGCAGAAGTAAGGAGGGAGGAGTGACAGCAAAGCCTAGAGAGAGGCATCATAGTAGAGTGTAAGGGTAGTAAAAAGGCCAGTTTGGCTTAGATGCCCCAAAAATATCAACAGCAAGAATTTCACCCTCAATTCCATCCCCTCAAAACTCAATTAGTTTAAATTAAAATATTGGGATGAGGGTTGAATATCTTGAAATTTTAGATAAATTCAGAAGTGACTGGAAATCAACAAGTCCATCACAAATGCTAAGCTATTGCTAATTGGTTGCCAATAGCTATAATGACCTGATATTTTTCCTTTCTCTCTTTCCCTCTGAGAAGATACGTTCTGAAAAGGTGGGATGACAAAAGAAAAGAAGTCCAGAGTTAAAAGATATTTCTAGACAAAGCCCTATATGCTTCACAACTGGAAATTCATCCTGGGGAACTATCTAGGTGAGACTACTTCCCTCTCTACATCTCTACATCAAGCTGAACTCAACTGCAGGCAGAAAAAGAACTGCCATCATCAATAGCTCGGCAGCATCATAGAACACTATCAGCTAGCATTTATATAGGAGCAGCTAGGTGACACCACAGTGCATAGAGTGCTAACCCTGGCATCAAGAAGACTCATCTTCCTGAGTTCCAATCCAGCCTCAGACATTTACTAGCTTTGTGACCTTGGGCAAATTGCTTTACCCTGTCTGCCTCAGTTTCCTCATCTGTAACAATGAGATGAAGAAGGAAATGGCAAATCATTTCAGTATCTTTGTCAAGAAAAGCCCAAATAGGGTGGCAGAGTTAGTCACTACTGAAAGGAATGAGCAGCAACGAGAATTTATGTAGTACTATATTTTATGTATATCATCTCTCAACAACCCTGTGAAGTAGGTACTACTGTTAATTATCTCCATTTTACAGATGAGGAAACTAAAACTGAGACAGGTCAAATAACTTGTTCGGGGTCACAGAACTAGGAAAAGACAGAGGAAGGATTTGAATTTCAGTCTTCCTGATTCTAGGTTCAGCACTCTAGCCATTATACTACCCAACAAACTTACTTCCCCCCGTCTCTGGACTCATCTTCTTTGTCTGAGTGAGTCCTCCCTCACTCAAATCAAAGTCAACTGCAAGTCATGTCACCATCTCCTTGATGTCATGGTCCTTTATGAGAACAAAGGACAAACACATATAACTCATCCTTTGTCTGGGGTTTTCTTGTATCAGTTATAGAAAGTAATAGTCTGGGTTTTGTTTGTTTTTATCCCAAGTTGTTCCTTATACATAACAGATATTTAATAAATATTTGTTGAAATGAGTTGAACTTGACTCTTAAGAGATAATTCTGAGATTTACTGTATGTATTCTATTGTCACTACATTGGGCGCACTAACATTGGAAGTTATTTTGATGGAGTAATGTGATTATGATGCGATGGAAATGTTTTAATTTTGTTCAGCGAGTCAAGAGACCTGAGTTCTACACTCAGCTTTGCTACTGCTTGACCTTGAGCAAATTGTTTAAATCTCTCTAGGTCTCATTTCTCTCATCTGTAAAAGGAGGCAGGAAAGAATAGATAATAATTGACATTTATATTCATCTATCACTTTAAAGTTTGCAAAGTATTTTTTATACATTATTTCAACCTGGGCATCACAACAAACCCTTGAGGTAAGTATTACAGGTATTTTCATCCACATTTTTCAGAGGAAGAAACTGAGACCCAGTGAGTTTAAGTGTCTTCAGCTCTGTGACATGGTCACTTACTATAGGTGTCTCTACAGGGAGCTGTCCTTGACCTTCTTTTCTCTTTCTGCACTACCTCATCTAGTCATCTCATTAACTAATTATCATCCCTATACATATGATTTCCATATCTATATATCCAGCCCTACACTGTCTCCTGAGCTCCATTTCCACGTCATTACTTACCTTTTGGACATCTCAAATTGGATGTCCCATAGTCCTTAGATTCAAAATATCTAAAACAAAACTCATAATCTTTGCTCCTATGTCCTCCCCATCTTCCAAACTTCTCTGCTATTTTGAGGTCTCCTCCATACTCCCATTTACCCTGGTTCGCAGCCACCATGTCAAGGTTGACGTGTTCACTTATCCCATGTACACAATCCACTGCCAAATTTTGTCACTTCTACCTTCACCAGATCCCTTGTATATAATCTCTTCCCTCCTTCTTAATGATCTCCCTGCCTCAAGTCTGTCTCCACTCCAATCCATCAATTGCCAATGTGATTTTTCTAAACTATGGTACTAAGTATATCGTTCCCCTGCTTCCTATTATCTCCAAATTCAAATTTAAGTTTCTTTGGCATTTGAAACTCTTCATCTAACCCCTTTCTACTTTTCCAAACTTCTTTTATTTTACCCTTCTAAATTCATGCTACATTCCAGACCTTATTAATATCCCATCTTCAAGTGTTTGTACCATAATGATGAACCCCATAATCTACACTTTTCAGTTTAAATTCACGTTAGTTTCTTTAGCTTTCTTCAACACTCAGTTTGAATCCTATCTATTTAGGGAGCCTTCTCCAGTCCTCTTTGTTGCTTACTCAGTGCCTTCCACTGACTCTATGTATATATATATATCTTTTATCCACTTAGTTGTTTGTATGTTTTCCCTCCCTTTAGAATATAAGTTTCTTAAGGGTAGGACTTTTTGTCTCCTTAATATACGTGTGTGTGTGTGTGTTTGTATTCCCAGTCTTAGTACAGTATCTGGCACACCATTGATTTGATATTGAAAGAATTTCAATAACAGCTGACCTATTTTCTCATCTTCATAATGTCATTTTTAGGAGAATGAGCTACACATATGCCAAGGGTATCCTTGATGAAAATATGAGAAAAAAAGTAGGCAGGCTTTTGCAAATATTTCTCTACGATAGACCACATATTTACAGTCACACAGTTGACTGAAAGATAAAAAGAATACTAGCTCCTGCTGCATTTATTATGTATTATTTATTTAGCAGCTACACCCAAGCATGACCCAAAAGAATAAGTTCCCTCTCCCTCTTTTGTCTCCTTGACAAGATGGAAATTTTTCTTGCCTTGAGTTCTCATTGATAATGAAGTCTTTCTTCTGGCAGTGATTGCAGTTTACAACTAGTTCACACATCAGAGTTATACCCTTAGATTTGGTTTATCAAACTGAGATTAGATAGAAAAACTCAGAGAGGCGATTGGACGGAACTAAGGATAAACTCAATTTCCTGGAGAGAACTCCATCCATGCATCCAGCCCTTGAAGGGAGCCATGTGTGTAAAGAAACTGGTGCCAGATGGAAAAATAGAAAAAGCAGAGAGTAGGCTTCCTAAGGGAGTGAATGCCAGTATTTCCAGAGAAGTCATCTTCTGGTGGAGATGTAAGGGAAAGAAATAACATTATATGACTATCCTTAAAAGAAAAGAAACAATGACAATAAAACAGACCCAGTAGCAAGGAGGAAACTACACTGGAAGTAGTGCATTGAGCCAGTAAGAAGAGCTACAAAGCATATTCAGGACATATTAGGCTCTATGGACAGTGGTCTGCCCAGCCCCCAAGGAAAGAAAGATCTAAGGCCTGGAGAGGGGATAACCTGGACCTACCTCTGCTCTGGTACTGTTAGCCCTGAGGACTATACAAATCTTTGGGGTAGGTAGAACCCCTAAGAGAAAAGAATTTTTCTTGTATTCTTGATTCAGGTGAAAAAAACCTTTTCTGTAATTGTTTTGGTGGGTTAAATAGGGGTTTCCTATATTTAACGTCCTATTAACCTGTATGCTTAAATCAGAATTTTTTTTCTTATGGGAGAAGACCTATACATGAATTGGGTTCTGATTCTCTTTGGAATTAATCCTGGATGGTAGCACACACCATGGAATTACTTAGCTGAAAAACCTTCAAAGTTGAACCTCTGTGTAGGTTGGAGCTGTGGTCTGAGCAAGTGGTTACAGTTAGAAAAAAATCTTTTTCATTGATAGAGCAAATCTAGCTATAAAGACCTGCAAGAGGTCTTTCATGCTTATGTTGAGATCACACAAAATGCCAGGATAAATTCAACCATCAAGATAAGTTTGTTCAGTGATCCTTTTATCATTCATGTTGAGGTAGGCATAACATAGGGAAATTCATCCTCACCAAAGGTGTTTATTACTAACCTGAAATATGACTTGTGCATCTTCTTCTAAAAAGAAGAACCTATAGATGGTGAAGGTCTTCAGATGTTCCTGTTTGTATGCTAATTGCATCAAATCCCAGCACATTACAGGGCTTCTTCAATGAGATCTGTGTTTACTTGAAACTGACCAGCAATCCATATAGGAAAAACTGAACAGATGAAAAATGCCCGTTGTCCATAGGTTGGTTCATAGACATTATGAGCAGGCAATATAATTCATATTGTTCATAGGCATATTACATCATATTTAACATTATTATAAGGCAAGCCATTGCATTAATATATCACTACATGTGTCTGGAATGGATACTGCAGATGAACAATGACTTGGAACTATGCTTGAGTAGGACTGAGAGAGGAGGGTATATTGTACTTGGGAATGCTTATAGGATTGGATAAGATTGTACACAGTGCTATTCACTGGGAAAAAACCCATCTTTTAACACAAATATTCTCCCAGCAATATTCTATGGTTGTGATTTTGGAACATCACAGTCTTTGAAAAATCATGTTGTATGAGTGGCCCCAAAGACAATGTGAAGGTCATTTTTTTTCTCCATGGTGGAGAAACAAAAGACAGGGATTGAGCAGTTCCATCTTCTCTCTTGCATCAATCATCATCCTATCTATATCAAGCAGTCTTTCCTTGATCTCATTTTAAACATTTTCCCTATTTTTTTCCTTATCTAAATCAATTGGATCTATGCCATTGAAATTTCATTTTTAGAGTTATAGTAACCAGAGAGCCATGTGGTCTCTCTGTAAAGGTTTCTTGGCAAGAGAGTAAGTTTTTAGCTATATGCTATAAAAAACGCAAGAGTGCAGATTGGCAGCAAAGGCTAGAAGGACATTACGGGTTGAGGTGATAGGAATATCATTCCAATAGGTCAAGGGAGCAGAAGAGCTCCAAAGGAAAGATGAGGTGGTAGTCAGGTGGAGCCCTCTGGCATAGTAGTCATGAAACAGACAAGGTAGCTCTGGATCTGGCTCAGAGGGGAGAAGCAAGGCTTCCCTAACACTCAGAGGTAATATATATCACTTCACACTTGGAGCACTCAGCACACCCTGCTCTCATCCACGATTTGAGAAATATCACGTTCTCTTCAGGGACCAGAGGAAGCAATTCATGCAGGGTGGACAGGTTTTGATTGCAAGCAGAAAAATTTAAATAAGCAATGACTTAGAGCCAGCTGGTGGAATGCTGTGTACAACTGATAGAACATTACACTTTGAAGCAGGATTTTATAGTAGAAGACAATCAATGAACAGGCAGTTTTGAATCACTCAATATGTTGCAAGCACTGTGGTAAGGTTATCATGCCAAAAATAAAACAGTTCTTGTCCTCAGGTGTGGTATAAACAACAACAGGTATAAATATGAATAGATATAAAATACATGAAAATTGCATACAAGTAATTTTGCTGTAGGAGTAACATAAGGAGATAGAGGGATCATGAAAGGCTTTGCCTAGGTAATGATGCTTCAGCTGATCTTTAAAGGAAAGTTGCAAATCTTAGTGATTATCCAATTCAAACCTGTATTTTGCAGGTGTGGAAAGTAAGGCTCAAGGAGCTTAAGTGAATTTCGAATCCCATGCTCTTTCTATGACAGCACACTGAGAACAGTCCATCTCCACTGAGGACACACTAATGCCTCTCTGCCATTTCCCCTTTACTCTTCTAAATCTCTTCTATCACAATTCTAATATCTTGAAACCTCAAGAATTCTCCTTCCTGAAATAATCTGTCCACCCTGAGCTTCTCTTTCTCTTCCTCGGAACTTCTACACCAAAATCAAGTGCCCTTCCCCCAAATCACCTCTTTCTCACCAGGATTCAGTCTCCCTCAGGGTACCACCTGTCAAATTCCCCTCTTGCCTGCCCTGCTGTCTCCCCTTCTGGCCCTACATTGAATTTCAATAGGTTTCAGCCAATGTTGAATATATTTTAGATGCGATGCCCTCTCTGTGAACTATGGAAGACATGATTAGCGAATACAATTAGCTGCTGTAGGGTAAAAAAAAATCAACGAAATCAAAAGAACTAGATCCTAATCGCTGAACGATTGGTTATTATTACCCGGAATATTGGTTTCAGCAATGTGCATGTTCTAAAGAAGGATGGGAGAGTGGAAATGGGTAGGAAGGAGGAAAATAAAAGAGTATTTTTCCTACAAAGAGAAAAAACACCACCACCACACTTTCAAAAGCTGTGAAAGCATTCTCTAAATCTTATAGATCCCATCTGTGCATTTTTTCAATGACATGTTTCAAGTACACATGCTGTAGTCAAAGGGCCTTTAAGAATACACATACACACACAAATGTAAAGAAAGGATGTGGGTGTTAATGAGAGGGCACCAGATTGGCAGCTGTGGGAGAATGAAGCTCTCTCCTAGTCTCTCCCATCCTGTTCCTAGCTGCCCCAAGGGGCACTGTTAGCACTCTATCACTTCTTTTAGGAAATAGGACATCAAGGAGATTTCATCCTGATCCCCAAATACCCCAGTGAATGCCTAGGCTCATATCTACCCAAGTCCTTATTTCCAGAGTCTCGACTTGTTCTGACCCAGAACAGCTGTGTGCAGAACTCTTGTAAAATTGATGAAATATATAGCAAATTGCTTTTCCTCCATTCATTTGAGGTGGGGATGAGGGAAAGAGGCAGATAAGAGGAAGTGGACTTAAAAATCAGACATTCAGAAAAGGATCCTGGCACTGAAATGTAAGACTCTAACGTGTTAATTACCAAGAGAAGTTGTGAAGTCATCTTCTTTGGATATTATAAAGAAAAAGGATGGCTCCCTTCCTGGAATGGTTAGAGTCCCAAAGAGGAAAGAGGAGAACAGATTAGAGTGTTCAAGGACCCTTACAGCTCTATGAGTCTATGAAGTGACTCTGGGATCATTGATGCAGTAATCAGTTGTCTGAGAGGGATTTAAACTCACTCTCCATAAACCATTCTGAGTATGATCCAACCTTTACCCACTTCAGTACCAGTCACTACTTCTGTATGATACAGTGGGACTCCTGGCTCGGATCTGGGAATGCTTACCTCCAAATGAGTGTTAGATATCTTTGTAAATGACTGTCAGTCAAGATCATATGTTTTCTACCAAATATGTGATTCCAGGGAACTAATATTCTCTATAATATTGTCGAAGCTGAGAGAGTTCAGCTAGAGAAGAGCCTCTGGATTTTACAAGATGTGTGACCCTGCACAAATGACTTAACTTCTTTGATCTTGTTTCCTTTTCTGTAAAATGAGGGAGTTGTTCAAGGTGACCTTTGAGTTCTTCTCCACTTCTAATTCTGTGATCTATGTTTGACAATCTAGAATCTAGAAGGTAGTTGGTAGTAGACACATGGCCTAGAACCTAGTTTTAAGTTGCTTCTAAGAACTAGTTAAATGAGTAATAAGTGGGTCTTGAACTTTTATTTCATTTCCAAGGCAGAGTTTTTTATATTAGAAAACATCAAAATACTATCTTGTAAACCTATTATCCCTAGCTCTTTTTCATAAATCCAGTCACTTTATCTTTGTAGATCACAATCCAAATTTGACATCCACTAAATACACGTTTTGTGGGAAAATTTTTGTCATAAAATGAATTTACTTCATCCATATCATCTCTAAAAAAAAAATGGCAATTTCTTTTTAGCTCATTTACCCTTCAAGATACTTTGAAACTTGAGCATTTCACTTATATTTTATGACATACATAATTGTCAATGCAGAAGAGGTGTATCCAAAATTCACAAAAGGGATATATTTTAACAAGTGTCCATAGACCTGTGCTTTGTCTTGGCATAAATTAAGCTCCATCATTATAGAGACCAATATAATTTTTCCATGTTTTATAATTTTCACTTTTAAAAATCCTTCTATTATATTGAAAATTTCTCATGATGTGGCAATGATATGAATAGTTTGCAAAGTAACAAATCTTTACCATCAGTTAGATCCAGTTATCATATGTGTGATATATATATATAAGTATATGTAATGAAATATACACATATATGTTGCTTCATTTGCTTGTGATATAAAATAAGAAGATTTTGCTTTCTCTACTAATTAACTGCAAAGCTATATGAACAATTCTTCCCACTGTATTATCTGCAAGTATAAAGCTGCTTTACACATGATTGATTCACCAAGCATTATTTTTTACTATATTAATATAATAGCTTCAGGTAGTGCCAATATTTGTCTTATCAAATGAGGCTTTTTACACTTAGCAATTCCATAAATAGTCTTTTATGTTGCAATTTGTCCTATCAATGTCACTGATACTTTAAATGTTTCATTTCACTTTATTAGGTTTCATACTATCTCCATCTAAAGCATTCTTACAAAGCAAATCTTTCTTTTCCAACATTAAAACTACTTGTGAATTGCATTGATAAACATAGTGGATTGTATTTTCTGAACTTAGGCTTTTTATTTTCTGTTTCTGTATTTCTACTACGAAAACTGTTTGTTTTGCCTATGCTTGTGTTGTTTTCGGCTCCTCCAAAAGGCTATTTCATCAAACTAGTTAAAAATCACAAAGATAAATTATTTCACTTTTTAAATGTTACATAGTGGAATTATAAAGTTAAGAAAAGTAAGTCTAGTTGTTGAAAATTTTTTCAACACTTATTCATAACTAGAATAGCTATGTCAGCTTTACTGTGCTGTATTTATGGTACTTTTAACTTGCCCACAAAGATTGTTAAACTTTGAGTTTACTCATTGTTTGCAGCAATCAGTGCAATAACATAGCTCATCTCTCTTATGAGCCTACATCTACCTCAGTGACACCACTTAAACTGTAGAGTTATGTGTGTATACATGTATATATGTCTCTGTGTGCATTTCTATATGTATATGTCACTCTCACATTCACTGTCATTTGAGCAAATCATACATTAGTTTTACTTTTGCTAGTTTAAATTTCCACTTTTGTTGAAAAAAAAAACTGGGTATTTATTTATGCAGGATTGTGCTAAAAAAAAAATCCAATAATTTTGCCCATTGTTTCCTGCCTCCCATCTAAAGTTTCATTCTCCTCTCCGAGAGGCCCCATAGTTTGAAAACTCTGACTTAATTTAAGACTAATTATTGTTCTTCTGAAATGCCCATATTGATCTCTCTCCTAATCCATTTCTTTTTTCTGTGTGCCTATCTTTTATTCATTATTTATTTTTAAATAATATTTTATCTTTTCCCAATTACATGTGAAAATTATTTAATATCCTTTTTTTGTTCTGACTTCCAAATTCTATCTCCCCTCCCCTGCTCCCTGAAACAGTAAATAATCTGCTATATGTTATATATATGTAATAATGTAAAACATTTCCATATTTGTGGAAGAAAAAAGAAGGAAAGGAAGAGAGAGAGAGAGATAAAGAGAGAGAGATAAATAGTATACTTTAGTCTGTATTCAGATGCTATCAGTTCTTTCTCTGGAGGTGGATAGCATTTTTCATCATGAGTCCTTTGGAACTTTCTTGGAGCATTAAATTGCTGAGAATAGCTAAGTCATTCACAGTTGATCATCTTTCAGTATTGCCTTTACTGTGTACAATGTTCTCCAGTTTTGCTCACTTCATTCTGTATCAGTTCATGTAAATCTTTCCAGGTTTTTCTGAAAGCATCCTGTTCATCATTTCTTATAGCACAATAATACTTACAATCATAGTCCACAGCTTGTTCAGCCATTCCCCAATTAATGGACATCCCCTCAACTTCCAATTCTTTTCACAAAAATTTTCACAAAAAGAGCTGCTATGAATATTTATATACAAATAGGTCCTCCCTCCATTCACACCCTACCTCCAATTTTTTAATCTCTTTGGGATATAAACCTAGTACTTGTATTGCTGGATCAAAGGGTATGCACAGTTTTATAGCCCTTTGGACATAGTTCCAAATTGTCCCCCAGAATGGTTAATGGTTGGATCCATTTCATTGCTTTGAACATAAGTACTTAACAAATATTTGTTGAATTGAATTGAATTGAAATATTGTTCTGGTTTCTTTACAGTTATGGTTTTTGAGGGCATTAACAACTAGTCTCTGACCTGAAATCATACATAGTACAATTGTCCTGTTCTGGATAAATTTTTCAACACACAGTTGTCAGAAACTCTTGACCTGTTTGCATAATATACGGTTTACATCAAAGCACACACTTGATAGTTAACACTTAATAGGTGTGCTTTGTTTGAAAAACCATAACTTTTAAACTTCTTGACTTTAATGATTAAGACTTTCTTTTTTTACTTGACACTGAAGGACCATCCATTTCATTCTTAATTTCCTAGCTACATTCCCATACTATTAGACCCAGGTAAATGTTTCCCACAGTACTATTCGTTAAGATGTTTTCCCTTGCTGCTGAAAACATAAACCTAACTTAATTATTGCCTGGATGTGATGTAAAGCATTTGATAGAGTACCCTTTTTGTTTTGAGGCTTTGGCTTTCAAAGGTGATGTTTTCCATGTATAGCTGAAAAGAACAGTAGGGCCAACAGATCTTTCTTCTAATACACAGATTTTCCTTAAACTATTTCCAAGGTCTGCTGCTGGCTGCTGTTCTCCATTTTTGCCTTGCAGGTTTCCTAAATCCAAGATACAAGTGAGCCATCCAATCGTTTAATTTCTGCTGTTGTTTCACCTAGGATTTCACAGCTATGTTTCATTTCAAGTTGTGATTCAGTGAGCTTTAAAAGCATTTCTTTTGCCCACCCATCTTGTTATATTCACCTCCATTCAAATCATCATAGAGCATCTGCTTAACAATCTAGCTGTCACACATCCTCCACATGTTTTTCTGCAAAACTGTCTTCTAGCTAACATTGCCCCAATGTTAGCAAGCATCTTTATTCCAGGACCTCTATGTTGATAATACTTATTTGCCATTTAATGTTGAATTTTGTATTGGAATGCTACTGATGAAAGTGAAAAAGAAATCAGAAGTGGTATCTGGGGCAAGTCCAAGTTTCTAGCAACAAAGAAGCCAGTACTCTACCATTAAATCCCTGTCTTCCTGTAGTTTCACCTGGAATCGATATTCATTCATTTTCTCTCTCTCTCTTCCTCTCCTTTTCTCCCTCTCTCCCTCTCTCTTCTTTTCTCCCTCTCTCTTCTTCTCTCTCCCCTTCTCCCTCTTTCTCTCTCCCCCATCCCTCTCTCCTCTTGTCAACCTCTCCCTCTCTTCCCTTCCTCCCTCCTTCTGTTCCTCCTCCCTCTCAATCCTTCTCTTCCCGCTCCACTAGACATATTAGCACCTTAGTCTACTTCTCAACTCTGATTAGTCATTAGTCCAAGCCTGTGGTACAGTGCAGTAGAATTTCAGTGACAGCTTTCAGTTATATTTTCTGGAGGAAACTCTTTGTCTTTCATTTCCCTGGTTCTGGCTGATGCATAACCTTGGTCTTCCCGAGGCTTATTGTCAGTCCATAATGTTGTGCACACTCAGCAGAATGGTCCATAATTTCTTGCATGTGTGTTTTGAGAGTGCAGTCATCAGCATACAGCATTTCCTGAATGCCTATCTTAAGGACCTTTCAGGATGTTTGTAGCCTATTAACTTGAAAGAGTTTCCCAGAGGACTGGAAGTAGAGTATTATTACACCAGCTTCCAGGACCTCCCCCCCCTTTTTTTTTGTCTTCAAGCCCAGCAACATAAAATAGATTGAACCTTTAATGGAACCTTGTTTTACTCCACTGGTAATGGGGAACGTGTTTGTGAGGACATTGCATTCTGGTATAATGGGTCTTATCACCATGGAGGAGACTTTACTGTCTCTAAGTGTCTCTACACAGTCAAACTTCCTGAGGAGCATTCAGAGCTCAGGGCCATCAATAGTATTATTATTTCATAAAATCAGCAGACACAAGCTATTATTCTTTCTCTTGTGTGTGCCCTGTTTCCTGTTGTATGAGACCAGCCTTATGTGTCATATTTCAGGTAGAACCTTCACCTATTTGTCGAGCACATTTTTTTCAACTTGTTATTGTTATCATTGTTGGATGGAATATAAGTTCCTTGAGGGCAAGAGCCGTTTCCTTTTCCTCTAGTACAGTGCCTGGTATATAGTAAGTGGTTAATACATCATTGTTGATTGATTGACAGTGGTCAGCTGTTTCACAAGCTGTGACACAGTAGTGAAGTGTTAACACCATAATGATCATCATCTCTTTCACTTTTGTCTTGAAGATTATAATGCTTGCAGTAGGTGTTTGGGAGAGGAAGAGGACATAGGCACCTTCATTTTTGTTGTGGTGGAACAATGAGTTCTGAAAATGTTTCTTGTCTTTTTTTCCTCTATTATTTTAAAATCTGAGAGTTTGCTACAACAGTGTAATAGTAGCAACATCTTTCCAGCATAATGGATTTCAAATTAAATTTTTTTTTCTAGAAGGCACAATTTTTCCACCTCCTTTTTTTCTTCTTAGTAGACTATCAGGATATTACCTATGACTAATCTTATCTACCTGTCATATCCTTGTCTGCAAGAGATATGTCCAGAACTGGATTACAATCCTGAATTCTTACGACATAGTGCAATATTGCCCTACATAGAGGAATTGCAATTCCATTAGCAATGTATAAGTACTTCTATTTTCCTGCAACCTTGCCAGAATTGAGCTTTGTTATTTTGTTAACCTTAAGGCAGAAGAAAAAATATTATTTTTACTCTGAATGTCCCAAAAAAGATAAAGCAAAACCTCTATAATGAATAGAAAAATTATCCTTTCTCATTAAAGTTCATACTTTTATTTTTCCTCAAACTGCTGTCATCTTCTAAAATAAATGGGCATATTGAATGAATAATATAATCTTTATCTAGAATAGTGGATAGATGTCTATAAAAATAGTTTTGAATTTATACTATGTCATTGTCTCTTCTGGAGAAGTAGTTGTGGAGAAGTTTTACTGATTTAGTTTATATTTTAAATGATTTTATTTTAATAAAAGTACTTTTTAGTATTATCTGCCTTAGAAATAAACTGTGTAGCAAGTGAGTAGGAATGACTTAGTGTAACTCACAGCTCATGTCTTACTGAAACATATAGTTGCCACCCAATACATGTCATAATTTTATTTTTAGTAAGTTGAAAAGAGAAAATATTTATAGGATCATTGGCACCTACATGATTTGAACTTAGAAGAAAAAATTGAATAGGATTTTAATTTGTTTCTTCACAGTCTCAGTATGGCCTTTCTGTGATGTTATGTTTTTCAGGATGCTGACATGTCAAATGACTAGTTTTGCAGGAAGAAAATTCTTATATTTTAGCAAAATATTAATGAATCTTTATGTATACTTTCTATTTTTGTCCATCATGTCTTACTGAGATTGACTCCCAAAGCAATACATGTCAACAAGACTCTTAACGGTGTCTACCTAGGTTTTCACATTTTAATCCTGATAGATATGTACATATAACATGATAGATTTCAAGTCTAACATAATAGAAACCACCAAAACTCTTTGCTATCAGTCATTCAAGTAACTAAAAAATAATCAGTGAGAATTTTCTGTTTGGGGAATATAAAAATAATGGCTCTTGTACTCAAGAGTTTCTTTTGGAAATGAAATGAGCATGTACACCTTATGCATCAGTATTCACTAAATCATCACTCATTAAACATTTACTATATATCGGATATAATGGATATAACTATAAGAGGAAGTGCTTCACAACTCACGACCCTGATTTTTAGAGTACTTTTTATTTATTTAGATTTATTTTCAGATCCTCATTCTCTTCTTCAGACCTCCTGCACCTACCCCAATTAAGAAAAACACAAAACTCCTATTACAAACATGTATAGTCAAGCCAAAAATATTCCCACATTGACCATGCCCCTCCCCCCAAAACATATGCTTCAGTCTCTATCCTGAGTCACCTCTTTATCAGGAGGTGGGTGGCATGTTTTATCTTGAATCCTTTGAGCTTGTGGTTGGTCACTGTGCTGATGCCAGAGTTCCTAAATAGTATTGCTGTTACTATATAGTTTCCCTGGTTCTGCTTACTTCACTTTGCATCAGTTCATTTGAGTCTTTCTTATAGCACAATAGCATTTCATCACATACGTATACTATAACTTTGTTAGCCATTACTTAATTGATGGGTACTCTCCCTCAGTTTCCAATTCTTTGCTGCCACAAAAACAGCTCCTTTATAAATATTTCTGTTCATAGGGAGCCCTTTTCCTCTTTGATCCCTTCAGGGGCATAGATCTAGTAGTGGTACTCCTCAAGCAAACCTACAATTTAGTAGCTTTAGGGGGGTAGTTCAAAATTGCTTTCTAAAATGACATTACTGGTTCATAACTCCCCTATTATGCATTAATTAATGTTCCAGTTTTCCCAAAGCCCATCCAGCATTTGTCATTTTCCTTTTTTATCAACTTTGGCAATCTGATATATATGAGATGGAACCTCAGAATGGTCTTTATCAATAATAGTGATTTAGAATCTTTTTCATGTGGCTACTGATAGTTTGTATTTCTTCCTCTGAAAACTGCCTAGTTTGGGGTTACATACTTTGTCATCTTACCAATTATGGAATAGCTCTGATTCTTGTAAATTTCACTAATTTCCCTGTTCAGTTGTTTATCTTAGAAATGAGTTTGTTATCAGAGAAACCTGTGGCAAATTTTTTTCTCTAATTACCTTCCATATAATTTTAGCAGCATTGGTTATTTTGTGTAAAAACTTTTAAATTTTATATCATCAAAATTGTTCATTTTACCTTCTGTTATCTTCTCTCTGTCGCTGTCCTTGTATCTCTCTCTGGCACTCTGTCTCTGTGTCTCTGTTTCTCATCCCCTAACCCCTCACCACCCACCACAATTTTTGGTATCGAACTCTTCCCCTATCCACAGTTCTTACAGGTAATTTCTTCCTTGCTTCTCCAATTTGTTTATGATATTACCCTTTATGCCTAAGCCATGTACCCATTTGGAGCTTGTCTTGATATAAGATATGGGATATTGATATATACTTACTTTCTGCCAAACTGCTTTCCAGTTTTCCCAATAGTAGCACTATTAATGCCATTAATGTAGTACTGTTAACAGTGAAGGAGAGACTGACCAGGAAGACTGAAGAAAACCTTCCAGATACTCTCTATTCCCATTTGTAAAGTCCATATGTAATTTTTTTATTTTTTTTATTTGTCTGGTTGATACATCCACATTTGTAGAAGAACAATTATGGGGGTTATACACAAAAACTTAATTATTAGCTTTCTACTTTGAAACTTTGATGAATCTTTAAGTTAATCAATTTATCTCAACTCTCCAACAACAAAGATTATAATGCATCCAAAACCTCTCATCTCTAGTGCAATCTTAATGCATGTCCATCCATAAATCCTCCATGCAAACTTTAGCCAACATTCTAGAGCCCTTCTAGTTCCTTTTGATATACTGCAGCTGCCAATGCCCACCCATATCAAGTTGTCCATCTGTTGTCCCTTGATCTCAACAACCATCAGATTCACAGTGTGTTATTATCAGGGTTTCTTTTTTAATTAGCAGAAATTACATAGCTTTAAGATTATATGAACAGAGGAAATTCTATGAATTTTCATGAGCAGAAATTTCATACTTTAAAAAAACTCACTGTAGGCTCAGATTTTAGATTGCTTTACTACGATATAATGATGCTGAGCTAGAAGTGTTAAACAAGACTGTGGAAACCGCAAAATTAAACCAGGCAGTAAAATGGGTATGCTATCTATTCACCAGAGAGGTTTTAGATCAGCATAAGGATTTTAGATAGGAAAAATAACTGTTTCCCAGAATAGTTTTAGAATTCATAAGGAAAGGAAATGTAATAAGCCAGGGCCTGGATAGTGAATAAAAAACACTCTAGAAATATCTATGTATTCTATTCCATAGAAATCAGAACAACACAGACAAACCAACGCTGTGATGGACTATGGAAAATGAAAACCATCTATCACTTAGTTTCTCAGTTGTCAAAAAGAAAATAAAAATAATAAAATGAAAATTTTAGTTAGGAAAAAATTAAGCAAAGAGAAAAATAAAGAATCTACAAGAAGTCTGTAGACTTTTTAAGAACACTTGTTGGAAGTTCAGGTTAAATGTAGGCAAAGCACAAAAAAGGCCATATTTTGGTCAAACTTGGAATTACTAGGTGACCCTAGATAAGTCACTTAACCTTTCTTTACCTCAATTTTCTCCTCTATAAAATGGGGATAGTAGTAGCACACAGGTAGAGTAAAGAGGAAATTTATAAATGCTAGCACTATACAAGTGCTAATTATTATTATTAATTATTAAAGGAAGATCTCCAGGAGACAACTCAATATAACTGCAAAGAACACTAGATTCTAAGATATGGGAACTGTATTTATCCTGGTTCTTCTGCTTACTCCTTATGCAACCTCAGGCAAGTTATTTTATGCCAAGCCTAGAGGCCTGTATTGGGCTACCCGAGTCTTTCTTACCTGTCCCAGGTCTTCGGTTGGCCAAACCGGATAAACGTATGAGAGAAAGGACGTTCCATAGTCGAACAGGGGTTGAGCTTTATTACAGGGTTTCGGTTACAAGTTAAGGGGGTCTTCCTTAGGAGGAAGAGGGGGAGATTTCCTAAGGAGGCTAAGCTTAAGGGATTGGAAGTAGAAGTACAAGCGGGGAGAGAGGGGGAGGGGAGAGAGGAAAGAAAAGAAGCGGAGCCTTACTGTCCTCTTGGCTCCACACGTGCTAAGAGAGAGCTTTCTGGCTTCCTCAATCCTACTTAATCTTCAGCCACACAGTTTGCATCTCAATACCATGCTGTTAGGTAACTAGGTGTGCTCTAATCCGGGACGACCTCGAGGGCAGGGAGACTCCACCCATCAGGTATCTCCGGGGGAGAGGCGGAAATACCCGAGCTAGCCGAGCTAGCTCAGTCTGACCTTCTCGAACCCCCGCTGTTCATGGAGGGCCTCGCAAGACTCTAAGATTTAGAAGTCCCACTTTTACCCGCCCGAGACCGTCCACACGGAATTGAGCTTCCAGTCCAAACAATTTTATATCTCTGATCCTCAGTTTCCTCAACTATAACATAAAGAGGTTGTAGCAGACTACTTCTAATACACCTTTTAAATCTAAAACTATGATCTTATGATCTCTGAGATTCTTTCCAAGGCAGAAATCCTGTGTTCCTACTCAAACACGACAATTCAGTCATTTGCAAATTAATTGGTGCAAAAAAAAAAAGTTTTTATCATTGAGGAACACATCAAAGAAGAAAAAGATTATCCAAGTGTGGGGAATAGGGTATTCTACGAAGTATGGCAGATCAGGTATGTGAATGAGAAATTAGGCACTCCATAAAAGGATTTTGTCAGAACCTCAAAAGGAATTTCAAAGCAATAATAAGATACTCTTTAAATACTCTTTAAATGTATGCAAGGCAAGAATCCAGCTATAGAGCCAGTGGGGCTACTTGGTGATCAGAGTGCCAAAGGTAGATTTAAGAACAAAAAGAAGATAAAAGAGAAATTAAATTAATTCTTTGCCTCAGTCATTAATTGGGAATTTTGGCCAATTCTCATAACTGAGTTCTTTCAAAACAGATTGAGAGTTCCGTTTTTAACAGTAGTAAATGCACACGATATTCTAGAACCATTTAGATGAATTTAGATTTAGATGAATTACCAGAACTGGTAGGTAGTGTTTACCTACTGAGGATTTGGAGGGCAGTCAAGAAAGAAATTGGAAAACTGTTGGTCAAAATATATAACTTCTCATTACAAATGGCAACTGAGTGGAAAGGCCAAGTGGGTAACTAATGGAACTCCATTATTCAGGTTCTAGAGAGAACTCAAGGAACCAAACTGTGCCTTGCACAAGTTACCGGAGTCTGTAATAAAGAATGGTATTACTCAACATGTAAGCAAACAGATCGTTGAAAGAAAGGCAGGAGAATGCTGGAGCCAGCTTGAACTGGCTGGATTTCCAGTGCAGATATTTATACCTCAGAAATAGGCAAATGCAACAAAGGCTTGATTTAGTGATTTGTTGACTGTTTGGACTTAAGAAAGTAATGGAGAAAATGGTAATAATGCCAGCAAAATTATAAAGTGTGTTATGAATACATATTACTTTTTGGAGAGCCAGTTAACAGTTTACCAGCATACCCTGGAGAGGGGCAATATGATTTCTTCAGGGAAAAGCATGGCTATCTATCCAGTCTATGTAATAGAATATTTTAAAGAGGTAAATACAGCCATGGAAAAGCAAAACCAAAGCTTGTGAATTATTGTGATTTTCAGAAAACTTTTGAAAAAATTCTCCACCAAAGACTATTAAAAAGATTGAATCACCATGAGATTCAGTTTGGAATGTATGGTAATTGACAGAATTGTCTTGGTGTTAGGAAACAGAGTATGGGAATAAGTAACATTTTTCTGAATGAAAAAGTATGAATACTGAAACAAAATTTGGTAAAATATGAAGAGAATCCAAAATATTTAGCATTTTTATAAATGCTCAGGAAATTCTTCCAGATTTGGTGACTACTCTTTAGTTGGGGGTAGAAAGCGCTCCAGAGCTAGTCAAGTGGTCAGAAAAGATGGCAAATTAACTTCAATAATGTGCACAGGTATAAAATAATTGATTAAGAAAAATTATACAAGCTAGTTATAATGGAACAGAAAACAACCAAAAGGAAATGCTCACAAGTACAGTAAGGTATGAAACTTGTTATCTCATTCCCCAATTGATACATGGTCAAAGGAGATGAACAGTCAGTTTTCAGAGGAAGAAATTAAAGCTGTCTACAGTCATATGAAAAAATGCTTTAAATCACTATTTATTAGAGAGATACAAATCAAAGCAACTCTGAGGTACCACATCACACCTATCAGATTGGCTAACATGACAAAACAGGAAGATGATAAATATTGGAGAAGATGTGGGAGAGCTGGAACACTAATTCATTGTTGGTGGAACTGTGAATTAATCCAACCATTCTGGAAAGCAGTTTGAAACTATGCCCAAAGGGCTACAAAAATGTGCATACCCTTTGACCTAGCAGTGTCACTTCTAGGACTATATCCAAAAGAAATCATAAAAATGGGAAAGGGTCCCACATGTACAAAAATATTTATAGCAGCTCTCTTTGTGGTGGCCAAGAACTGGAAATCCAGGGGATGCCCATCAATTGGGGAATGGCTGAATAAATTATGGTATGAATGTAATGGAATACTATTGTGCTGTAAGAAATGATGAACAGGAAGACTTCAGAGAGGCTGGAAGGACTTATAGGAACTGATGCTAAGTGAAAGGAGCAGAACCAGGAGGTCATTGTACACAGTAACAACCAGTGTACAAGGAATTTTTCTGGTAGACTTAGCCCTTCACAGAAATGCAAGGACCTAAAGGACTCTTGAGGCAAAATGCCATCCACATCCAGAGAAAGAAATATGGAATTGGAACACAGAATGAAGCAGAATATTTTCTTTTGTGTTATGTTTTGTTTAGTTTGGGTTTTTCTCATGGATTCTCCCATGCATTTTTATTTTTCTATGCAACATGACTAACGTGAAAATGTGTTTAATAAGAATGTATGTGTAGAACCCATAGAAGACTGAATGGCACCTCATAGAGGGAGAAAAGATGGAGGGAGGGGGAGAAAATTTAAGACTTATGGAAGTGATTGTAAAAAAACTGAAAACCTAAATTAATAGCAAAAAACTGAAAAAAAAAAGCTTGTTATCTTAAAAGACCCAAGGATATTACTATTTAGAGCTAGAAAGAATCATAGAGCTCGTGTAGTCTGCTCCTTCACTTTATACAGAAGATGAAACTAATACCCAGAGTGATGAGGTACTAAAGTAAGCAGACAGGTTTCAAACCAAGGTCCTTTGTCTCTAAATCTTGACCAAGCTTAAAAAGTATGAATAAATTTAAAAAGAGTTTGAGTAAATTAATGGATGAAGGACCCATAATTTAGTAAGTGAAGCTAGTGCTGTTTGTTATTGTTCAGTCATGTTCAACTCTAAGTGATCCTACAGATCCATGGGGTTTATTAGCAAAGATACTGGAGTGATTTGCCACTTCTTTCTCCAGAATAACCCTACTTTAAAAATGAGGAACTGGGGCAAAGAGAGATTAAGTGACTTGCCCAAGGTCACACAGCTAGTAAATGTGTGAGGCTGGATTTGAGTTCAGATCTTCCTTACTCCAGATCAGGTACTCTATCCACTGTAACACCTAACTGCCCCGGTGAGGTTGGTAACATGTCCTAAATCTCTGGATCTTGAGTCTGTGACTGAGTATGGCAATGCTAAATCTTGTGCTATATTTCTACATACTAAAAGTAATCTTTTTTATATTTCTACATAATAATGATCAAGGACTGGGCACATAACACACTTGCCTTAGTTTCTTTGCATTTAATGATCTTAGAACTGGAAAGCTCACACAGTGAAAGCTTCCATTTAACGTACAACAATGAAGTGGTTGTATTACACATTTTCCAGAAACAAAATAGTACAGAATCATCTGATAATCAACATAATTATTTTAGGATTAAAAATTATTCAGTCTGATAAACAAATTGTGACAATTGATGACAATTAATGCAAATGAATTGAGTGTAGCATTGTGTTCTGATCACTATTATGCTTCCAGAGTAGCACAGAGCCAGGAGCAGTTTGCAAATGAACACCCAAACGCAGATACCTAGTAGGATTATGCATTCATTTAATGCTAAAGAGTATCCATTCCCAAAGTAGGTATATTTTGTAAAATAAATTCAGCTTGAACAATAGTATTCAAACCTGCATACCTGTACGTACAACAGAACATCAAATCCCAAAACCACAGGTAGATTTAGCAGCCAGTGTCTACAATCATGAAGACCTGACTTTAAATCCAGCCTCAGACACTAGCTGTGTGATCCTGGGGAAGTCACAGAAATCTCTGCCTCAGTTTCCTCAACTGTAAAATGGGGATAATAGTACCTACCTCCCAGGGTTTATGAGAGAATCAAATGAGGTGATATCAGTAAAGCACTTAGCACAGTGCCTGGCACATAGTTGGCATAAGAGTCCTATCTTAAATGACTTTAGAATTGACTATGGATTACTATATAAGCAAGTAGAAAACTTAGACATGGTAACACCTTTTCAGAGGGAATTGGCCTAATGCTTCTTCCTTTTCTTCATTTTCTTTTCCCTGGAAAACTCCATTCAGAGTTTTTGGAATGCTCTCTGTCAGTTGGTTGGTCTGTCTGTCTGTCTGTCTGTCTCTCTCTCTCTCTCTCTGAAGTATAATCCGTAGGAGTTGAGGTCCTTTGAGATGGTACTAATATTAAGGCAAATTCATCTCTAGTTTTGATTTTTAAACAAAATCTCATGTTTCTGGTATCAAGTCAGAGTCTGTACGGTGCAAATACTTTCCTGGGCAAGTAGTCCCCAACAGGCTATGTTCCAGAAATTCATACGTTAAGTTGGTTGCTGAGAACACAGAACACATTTTCCCACTAAAATAAGTTATCCATGGTAGATGTATTTTCCCAGGCCAGCCCACAAAAGTCTATTTAATGCATAATGTGCTTGAAGCATTGTAGTAATCCTATTCTCCCAACTATATGTGGTAACATTTTATAGTATCATTTTTCTGAAAAGAATAATTTTGAGTTCTATCTCAAGATGGTAGAAACTACTTTGTACTAGCAACAGAAATAGTTATCAGTGGGTAGAAGTTACAGAGAAGGAGATTTAGGTTTAATTTAAGAACTTCCTAACATTTACAATACTGGTTCTTTACCTGGGGTCCATGAACTTATTTGTCTTGTTAATATTTTAAACCGTATTTTAGTATAACTGATTTCCTTTGTAATCCTATAAATTTTATTTTGTACCTTTGAAAACATTATTCAGAGAAGAGGTCTATACCAGGGGTGGGAAACCTGTGACCCTCTAGGTCCTCAGGAAAGGCCCTTTGACTCCAAACAGTTTAGGTTAGTCAAAGGGCAGCACTTGAGGACCTAGAGGGTCACATGTGACCTCAAGGCTCCAAGTTCCCCACCCATGGTCTATGGGCTTCACCAGACTTCCAGAGGAGTCTATGACACAAAAAAAGATCAGGAACCCCGGAGTTAGAATCTAAAAGAGCCATTTCAGGAAGTAGTGAGACAGCCTCCTTGGAGACCCACCTGAGAGGGAATGATAACCATTGATTTGGTGCATTGCAAAGGAAATTCTTGCTTAGATATGGATTGGAGTAGATGGCCATGGCATTCTCCATCAGCTGAGATTCTACTGCTGTGTGAAATCTTTCTCTTCTCTAGGAAGTGAGTTAGGCAGGAAAGGAGACAGGTGGTTGGTATAGCCATGCATTCTCAGAAGCAATAATGACCACTCTCACAAATCTCCAGGGAATATAGGTAAATTACATTAAGCAGACAGGGAAGGAAAGGCTGAAGATTTTTAGTAACTCCTGATATCAAAGTAGGAGACAGCACGATGTTATGGAAGAAGTTGTTGTTTAGTTGATTAGCTATGTCTGACTCCATGACTCTATTTGGGATTTTCTTGGCAGTGATGCTGATATGGTTTGCCATTTCCTTCTCCAGCTCATCTTGTAGGTGAGGAAACTGAGGCAAACAGGGTTAAGTTACTTACCCAGGGTCACACAGTTAGAAAGTGTCTGAGATCACATTCTAACTCAGATCTTCCTGACTCCAGGCTCAGCACTCTATACACTGTGCCATCTACCGGCCCCATGGAAATGGTACTGGCTGGATTTGAACTCGGAATACCTACCAAGTTGCTTTATCACTATCTGCCTCAATTTCCTTTGCTATAAGATGCTTTCTGGCTCCAAATCTGCAGTTCTATCCTATTATAATTCAAGTAGGTCAATCACTTGCATTGTCTCTAGATTGAAGAACAAAAGGCAGTTGGGGGAGGGAGGAGGAAAATACCGGTGAAAGGAGGGGGTAACTCTGTAGACTAGGGCTTAGATCCTTCTTGGACTATGTATTGATTTGCTTTGCTAGACCTTTTATAAACTGGAATTCCATGTTAGCACTGTGAGCTAAGATTGCCTTTTCTCCCCTTCTGTCCTTCAGCTACATAATTTTCAAAAAGGTTCTTAAAAAACAGTCAAGATAGAAATTATTCCTTTTCAATCAGAAGGTGAAAACAATAGGTAGAAGTATTTTAAAATAAGCGTTTGATTTTTTAGAAATTGTTTTTATGGTACAAAACAGTTCCCCCGTTTAAAGCTTAACGTGGTGCTGCATACGCATAGTCTTGTGGACGCAACCATAGATCTCTGCAGTTAATTTTCAGAAATCAAGGAGTGCCACAGAAATTTTCTTCTTTCCACAGTATGTTGGACCCAGACTATATATGTATATCCTTAAATTAAGAGAACTCAAGATAAATATCTTGTTTCAGCAGATGTAGAGGGGGAAATGGTGTTGTATAATTTATGATCAAAGGATTTAGAGCTGGAAGACGTTTTTGAGAAAATGTAGTCCAACCTCCTCATTTTCCACACAGTAAAGTAAGGTCCAAAGTCATACAGCTAGTAAGTAGAAGAATTGGTATCTGCATATGTGACTCCAAATCCAGCTTTCTTTCCTTATACTACATTGCCTCATTCATAGATGTGTAATTTACTGCTGGATGGTGGTAAAGAAGAACTTTGAGTAGACCCCTCCCCCTAGTCCTGTGTGGAGTGGGGATACACAGGTGGGGGACATTGCATATAATGTCAGATTTCATTCCATGCATTACTCTGAATTGTTTATTTGTGTTTTTTTTAAATTTTTCTTTAAAATATACTTTGTTATATGGAATGATTGTCTGGGAGACTGGAGGGAAAGCGACACAAAGGGAAACTCAGGTGATGTAAAAACAAAAGATATCAAGAAGTTTATTTTTTAAAAATTTTTAATTGCCAACTCTAAGGGACCTTAGAGATCAACTACTCCAACCTTCTTATTTTACATATGAGGAAACTAAGGCCCAGAAAACTAAAAACAATTTGCCCAGGGAGTAAGTGACAAAGCCAGAATTTGAGCCCGTGCTTTAACTGAAAATGCTTTAGGTTCATTTTGTTTAATTTATCATATTTTAGAAACAAAATCCATAATGATATAAAGGAAAAAGCAACATACATATACATATCATGTGATACGTATAAATCTGTTCATAGCAATTATAATATATGACTAGTTGTAGAGAGTTGTATCAGTTATAATATATGACAAGCTATGGATGGTTGTATCAGTTTTTAATCTTCATAGCTTATTCAATTTTTCTGATCAGTAAGCGTTTATTAAGTACCTACTGTGTGCACTCCATAGCACTGGATGGTATTGTTGAATCAAACATGTACTTTTGTAAAAATTAGCTGTAATTAATTTTAAACACTTCAAAGTCCTCCATTACTTAATACCTCTATATTTTATAAATCATTGTAGTTGGTTTATGAGGTGAATTATGAGCCAATAAGAGAATCAATATACCTTCAGGTAGCTTTTCATTTTTAAAAGTTGAAATATTGATCAAAACCTCTCAGTTTTATTGCTAGGCTCAAACACATACCATGCTCGGTAGACACTATATAATCAGCTAGCAAGAGTATCCTTGGACAAATACTAGGAGGTCTACTCAAAATGAAGCATTTGTTCTGGAAAGTATTTATTCTGGTAAGCTGTTTTCTGGATGATGTGATTATTCATAATATGACTTAGAACTCAGCAAATTCAGGCTTTTTTTTTTTACTTATAAGTTTCTTTTTCTTTTCTCCCTGCTGAATTAAACCTATAATTTGGTTGTTCATATAATAAAAATACACAAATTCAAGGTGTTTGCATTTGTCATTTTAGGGAGCTGAGCTTTTTTTCTGATATTAATATTGTTATTTGATGCTGTTTAGCCTTCATTCTTGAAGAGGACCATGACATCACATGCAAGTGAATTGGATTTAAGTGAGGGAGGGCTGTGCCAAGTCACCAGCCTCACTTTGTCCTCCAGAGCCATCTGGGTCCAGTGGCGAGATATAAATCAGGAAGACTGGAGGTGGTCCTGGATACAATGGGAAACCTTAGCCTTTAAAACAAAAAAGCTAAGGTCTTTAATTGGTCTCAGTCTGACTGAGGCAATACCTATTTAGTGAGTAAGGCTAGGTAAGAAACGAGACAGAGAATGGCCTCTTAGTCAAAAAAAATCAGTCTGGGAAGGGAAGACCGTAGAGGTTTCTGGCCAAAATAGAAACAATTGCTATCTTCATTCTCTGTGAGACAAACAAGAACCAAACGATAAACAAGTGGGGCTTAGCCTGGGACCTATTGTTGTACAGTCCACAGAGCAAGAATGATTTGGGTTCAAGGCTCGGTCCTATAGATAAAAGATTTCAGAGATCAAAATTTACAGTCCTTTGGGCACAACACCAGAAGGTAGGGAAGGATATGATACCCTATGTGGACAGAGGTAGAAGCAGGGGGAAAGGAAAGGAAAAGGAGAGAAGAAAGAAGAAAAAAAGGAAAGAGAGAAGGAAGGAGCTGTGTTGTTCAATTGGAAGTGGCCGGTTGGGTCCCCAAAGGGGCAGTGGTAACACATCAGGAAGTTGTGCCTCAGAGTGACTTGAGTGACTTATCTATAGTCACATAGCCAACAAGCTTTAGAGATGTCATTTTAACACATCATGGCTCCAAAAGTTCTCTTTCCACTGTACTACATAGACTCTGCTACTTAATTTTCAACCACATTTAAGAAACTGGTTAATTCATTCTCCGTCCCTCACTCTTTCCATGATCATCTCCATGTCTCCCTAGCTCATCCTTCCTTGTCAGCACCCTGACCAATGGCATTGTAGAAATAACACCTGGAGGGCACATATGGACAGATGGGGGCCACCTCTGAATTGAGGAATGCTGCCTATTGGCTGGGGAAAGCAAAGCAGTGGCCAGCAGTCCCCAACCTGCCCGTTAACCTACCTGAAATATAGTGCTAATTTCACTATTTTATTGGTACTCTAAATATCCAGCAGGTTCCCCCTGCTAAATTTCTTCTTGGGCAGCTGCGTGAGTCCTCAGTACATAGCAGTGGTTGCAGATTTCCCTGGAAATAGCTGCAGGATTCCGCATCCTTTCCTTAACTGACTTTCTTTCTTCCAGCTGTTTGGTATAAGTCTCTATGAGTTGTTCATGGGAGAAAATGAAGCTGCCTGATTCCAGGCAGGATTGTTCCCACAAGGGGCAGAGTTCCCTTTGACACCCCTTAATGTCTCTCTCCGCAAGGGTCTTGGGTGAAAGAACTGAGGTAGCAGAAGTAGGAAGGCTCAAAAAAAGAAGTGGCGGCTGTAGGCTGAGGACATTGAAAATAGCTGTGTAAGTCGCTCCTCACAAGGGTTTCATTGGCACCAAGATGACTGTAAAGGTCATTTATACTACTCTGATCTTGCCCTTCTGAAACATTCTTCCTCTTCCTTTCCAGCAAATTATTTTTCTGTCTTTCAGAACATCAGTCAAAATCTTTCTCAGGATAACTGAGAAAAGCAAGGAATTTTTGAGGATTCTTCACAAACATGTTTTATTACTTATCCGCATGCAGTCGTTTCTTGCTTGTACTTATTATTAGAAGCACAGAAAGGCATAGAGAATCCAAAAACCATATTCAGCATTGAAATATATTTCTCATATATTTTAAAATAGCTATGTCTATTGTTCCTTTATTTCTTTCTCAAAAAAAAAAAAATTGGAGCTCTGACTCCAGAGAAAATAGCTTCATTTCTCCACTCAGACTTTCTCTTTCTGTCCCCATTTGGAAATAAATTGTTTATCACTCAGTGGGAAGCAAGTCACCAGGTTAAGAAGAACTATAGCATTTCAAGCCCTCCTTGGTGTAGGTAATGGTTAAGCCAAGTCAAAAAGCTAAGTCAAGAAATATTTTTAAGTGTTTGCTATATGTCAGGCACTGTGTTAAGTGCTGGGGATACAAATAAAATCAAAAAGAAAAATGATCCCTACGTTCAAGGTGTTTACATTCTAATGGAGGATGATAGTACATAAAAGGGAGCTGAAAACCGTAAGTAGGGGAGTTACCCATGCAGCATATCTGGATTTTTCCTCAACGTGGATGTTCATTTAGCAGTTCACCAATGGAAGAAAGGTGCTACTGAGGTGGATGGAGAAGTTACAAGTTCAGGGAATGAAGCATGGCTAGTTTGAGTTCTTCCTCAGAATGGAAGTTCAGGGAAGAATTCACCAACAGGAGAAAGGAACCAAGAAAGAAGGCAGCTGGCGCATGGTGGCATGCTTAGTCGGAATGCTGAGCACTTAGTTTTCAAGGACTTCTGACAAACTACATACAAACTAATATGCAAAAGACAATAGAAATATCAACGCATCAAGAAATTACACAATGAGGGTCCTGTTTATAGGAGAGGTGTATCTCCCTCCTGCAACAAAGCAAGTATTTGACCACAATTTTATGTCTTGAATCAATACATCAATCAACAATTACTTTTTGCTTACCTATCCTATAAAAGTCACTGTACAGTGTAGACACTGAGGGGGGAGATGTTTCAAACACATGAAGGAGTTTGCAGTCCCAGCAAGAGAGAAAACATATAAACACATAAAAAGTTAAATACAGAAATTAAAAAGCCACATAGTACAACCATACAGGGAGTGTCACCAAGTACTGAGCGATTAATGGCCAGACAAGTGGTACAGATTGTAAATGGTCTGGTTCAAAGGAGGAAGAGATCACTGGGAGTCAATAAACTTGAAAGCTTGCTTTGCTTCAGTCCCTATATATACACACCTAGTAAAATTAGCATTATTATCATTTTAGAACACAGTCAGGAGCCAGAATGATCGCTTTCCCTAAAATCACATCCTACAAATTCCTCCTCTATCCTCATTATCCAACCTCATCCCTGAAATACTTTCAAAGGGGTTAAATGATTGCTATGATTTCAGACTTAATTAGAAGAGCTTGAAACATCAAGGTATTCAGTAGGAAGCAAGGTAGTCAAATGAGAAAAGGAAACACATTTATAGAAACAGTTAAGTTGAAATAGAAAATGCATAGCAGAGGTATTTTTTTTTACCTGATGGAAGGCCATATGCTTGCTGAATATGTTGATGCTGGTTTTAAGGTTCTTGGGTATTTTAAACTTGACACTTTATTTTTTTTAATGATTTCAAACATCATTTCTTTCAGAGCTTTTCCCCAGTATTGCTGTAATATTGGACAGATGGTACAGCAGCATTTCACATTTGCATTTTGCTATCCTGCCATATCATTTGTAAAATCTCTTTGCAAAAAACAGTGATTCCCTTTCTACCTTTATAGAAATGGTTTCTGTGAAGCTGTTCAAGAGGTTTGTTTTTTTCCTGGTTTCTTTGGGATTATATAGATTTTGACTCTATGCCATAGTTCTTCTAAATTTTATGTTGTGTTATATATTAATTTTTTTCTGGTGACTATATGCTGTCCTTTTAATCATCTCATTTGTCTAAAGGACTTAAAAGTATCTTCATTATAGACTGATGATATAAGAAGATGGTAAGAATATTACTTTCATTTTACAGATAGGAAAACAGAGGAATTGAAACACTAAATGACTTTTGCAAGGTGACAGTGAACAGCAAGAGACAGGATTTAAGTTTCAGAAACCCTAGATCAATTTTCTTACATAATATCATTCTCTAAAATGATTTGACTTTGATATTACTTGGGTGAGTTTTCAAGAGAATTTTTCTATGAGCAATATAGTTTCTTCCTTTGAATTAAAAAAAATGACTTCTTGAGCATTGAATGCATTGGCCCTTGGGAAGTACATGTGTGTGCATATATGTATATATGTATACATGCACATATGTACATACATAGGAGATGATGGGATTACAATTTTAGCATAAGGGGTTTTTTGGTTGTGGTTCAGTAGGTTTAGAAGCAATTCGAAATAGGAGAAACAGCTCCTCCCCCAAATAAAAACCGCTTGTAGATGTTCTTTATAAAGGGAACCATATGCATGGGAAAATAAGCTCACAAAGATTACTGCTAAGTATTCTTCTTTCTTTTTATTGGTGACATCTTTTAAGACAAGTCTGTTAAAGAGGCCTAGTTGGTTCAAAAGGTTAATGAACATATCATCACATAGATCCCTTTTAACCATTAAATAGCTAATTCTGATTATCTTCAGTTTATATGGGCTGGTTACTGTCTCCTTCCAGTGGTCTGACTAAGACGTTTTAATGAATTCAAGTGAATTCCTTATAGACTAACTGAACCATAGTTCCATAGTAAAGAATAAGTGAAAAAAAATCAGTTTGTGTGTGTTAAGACAAAATGACACTAACTTAGAGTGTCTAAAAGGGCCTACCTTCTCCCCCACTGATGACCTATAAATGGTGATATTGGTAATATTGTAATAGAGATTATTTGCAGTCCTGATCGTATCAACGAGTTCCCCCAGTCAAGCTGATGAGATTGCGGGTCATAGACTTTGTTTGTAGGCATGGAAAGCACAGATCTCCACAGAGTGTGGGCACCCCCAATGCTATCTTATCAAGAAGACACAGAGAACTCCGAAAGGATTAGCTGGATGAGATTCAGAAGAATGGATTCTTTTGGCAGACTTGCCCTTCTCTGTAGTCTCTGAAAGCAAGATGACAGAGCAGCTGGCATTCTCTTCTGGACTGTCTTTTCACCTTCAGAAAACAGACAGGCACATAATGGAGTGAACCAGTGTAGGGAGAGGGGAAGAAGAAGCAGAGGAAAGTCTGTGTCCTTGTGCATTCTCCTTCCCCCAGGAATCTTGTGGGAGGAGCGTACTGGAGTTATATGTGCTTACTCATGGTTTCTGAGCACAAATCTGAGACGAAAGTTTCTAAGAATGGGCAGTCTCATCGTAATAGACAGTTTAGCAGCCAAGGCATTGATCAATTCCTTACAAGAGCACAGGGCCAAGTAGTAGTTGCTTATAATACAGCCTGAAGGGATCAAATAATATTCCTGAATTCCAACCTTCTTTTCAGAGGAAAGGTGATTTTAAATTTCCTAGGCAGTATAATTTTGGAATCAATTCCTTTACCCAGAAAAAGGAGATTTCCTGATTAGCAATAGCTTTTTTCACCTTTTGAGTAAATTTATGTTCTAGAGTTGCCAAGACTGAGATCCCTCAACTTTGGGAGTTTGAGGATCAGATTTCCAGAGGGAAGGGATTTCCTATACTCATTTGTGTATAAAGGAAGATCATTCACACAATTTCTGAATATCATCCTATGTGGAGGGCAAAACCAGTGAGTTACTTTGACAGTGGAATGGGGATTACTTTTTCAATAGCTCCAAAAATATGTTTATTTTGAGGAAATTCTAAATCATGTATTGTTAATATAAGACTTGATGAGATTGTATAGGACTCTGCTTGAAACAGGGACTCACTATCACTTCAAAGAGTTGTTCTAATGTCAACTCAAAGTCTTGTTCCAAAGGCATAGGGGAGAAATAGCTGGGGGAACTTATGGTCTGTTTGAGTGTCATGTGATTTTTGATTGGACTCTATAAGTATTTTGTGTTGTTTTTTTTTTCATTTTCTATTGGGTGAAATAAATACTGTTTTGGATGCATTTGGTAGAATGAGTACCTATATGGAAAGTAGGTACCTTATTATTTATCATTAAGGAAAGCTAGAGATCAGCTATATTCCATCATTAAATGAGATTTTTCTGGAATTAACACCAGATATAGATGATGTACCAAAGAGAAAAAAAAAATGGACCTCTGAGCTCAGTCCTTAGTAACTATGTATGTATGAGCCTATGTGAGCCTAGAGTCCTGGGGAGTCCTGAACATGAGTTAAACTATTATCACAATAAACCGTTAACTCAAAGTTTAGCACTTCATTCAGATAACCATAGATGGAGTTCACACACTTTCACTGTGTGTGTGTGTGTATGTTTGTGTGTGTGTAAACATTTAGCAAAGTTTGTTCCTCAGAAACCTCCATGAAAAGTTTTCATTTATGTGAAAATGGCAAAGGACTTGATCTTTATTTAATAAAAACCTCAATTTCTAAAATAAAGAAAGAGCCAACACTACCAGAGGACTTTCACTTCTTGGACAAATTTAGATTTGTATTGACAGATTTCGATTTTCCACTTTCTAGCACTGGATTTTGCAACTGACTTGAAATAAGGACCTGAGATTACTCAACCTTATGGGTTGCCCAAGCTAATCACAGGGAAGTAATTGACAATTATTAGGTCAGGATATGAAGTTTTAGAGGATGAACTCCAAACTACAGCCAGGAATGGAAGGGGAAAATATGTTTTAGGGTTCCCTCCAGTTGCATGAGACACTTCCTGCAGGTTGGTTATTCATCATAAAGCAGACATTATGCTGCAATGGTGACAAGACCTGCAATTTTTTAAAATAACTTTTATATATCGTTTTACTTATTTATAATTTTTATAGATCTTTATATATTTATATTACCTAAACTTCCCTTTGTGTCCCTCCCTTAACTTCTCACAGAGAGATAGCCTACATAACAAATATTTTAAGGAGGGAAAAAAGAAATAAAGAAGCAAAATGTCAAAAAAAATCTGAAAATGTATGGATCTCTGTAAAGTAGTGGGGACCTACTCATATCTCTTCTTTTGGGCTTGTTTGGGAGATGATGGGGCCCTCAACAGAAATAAAGAAGTTCAGAAAGCAGAAGGATTTGGAGTAGGAGAATAAGTTTTGTTTTGAACATCTTAAGTTTAAGATATCCATACGAAGCTAGTTTGAAATGTCCAATAAGCAATTAATGATGTGAGGCTGAAGGTTAGGGGAGAAATTAGGACCAGATAAATAGATCTAGGAATTATCTGCATTGAGCTGATAATTGGATAATAATAATGGCAACTTATGAGGTCATCCAGGAAAATAATATAGAGAAGAGGAGAACAGACCTAAGAGACACTCATGATTAATTGATGTCACCTGAATTAAGATCTAGCAAAGGAGATTAAGAAAGAGCAGTCAGACAGGGAGGAGAAGAGCCAGGAAAAAACAGTGTCGTGAAAAACCCAAAGTGGAAAGAATATGTAGGAAAAGAGAAAAATTAACAATAGAAAAAGTTGCAAAGGCATCAAAAAGGATGAGAATTGAGGGGAAAAAAATAGATTTGGCAAATAAGAAGTCATTGACACCTTTGGAGAGAACAATTTCAGTGGAATGATGAGGTTAGAAGCCAGACTGCAGAAAGTTTAGAAGACAGTAGGAAAGGAAGTAGAGCCACCAATTATAGATAATATTCTCAAAAAGTTTAGTCATCAAGAGGAAGAGAAATATAGAATGATAGCTAGCAGGGATGGTTGTATCAAGTTAAGGTTTTTTAAGGAAAATATAGACCTGAGCATATTTCTAACCAGCAGGGAAGTAGCCAGTGGTCATAGAGAGATTCACAATTGAGTAGGAATGATGGGGGGAAGGGAGGGGTAGTTTGCTAGGAAAAAAGGAATGGAATGGGATCAAGGGCACATGTGGAGGAGTTTGTCTTAGCAAGAAGGTCCACCTCATTATAGAAACAGGGATAAAGGGAGTGAACTGTATCTCTAAGGACCTTTGAGTTCTAAATCCTGTGATAAATTGTCGTCTGTAGGCTATAAGTTTGCTCCCTATCTACCAAGTCAAAGTTCTGCCTATTTAACAATAAAGAGTTCCAGAGACCGCTAAGATTCCACAACACATTGTACTTAGTTTTCATTTTTGCTAAATCTTCTAATATGTAGGAGTTACCTAATTGTTTAATATCAAGTACTTAGATTTTTTTGAGGGATACTTGCAAATAGCTCTGCTTTATAACTGTGTGATGTGCTCCTAGAAACTTAATCTTAAAGTAGACCATAAAGAATAACCGTATTTGAAATTTCTTCAGGGTCATCTGCAACATGGATGTCAAGGTAAAGATATAGAGAAAGTAAGTGGCAAATGTGAAGCAGCAAAATGTAGGGGTTGCTCATACTCAGATGATTTGGGTCTATATTGTGAAAGGGCAAAAGTCCTTATTTTTCTTTCTTCATAGGAGCAAACGTTACCCTCTGATACTCCCTCTATCCGCCATACCCTTTCCATTGCAATGAAACCAAAGATCTGCTGATTATAATCATTAAAAATTGAGAAAGGACCTTTTCTAATGTTTTAGTTTGGCTGCTCCAAATTTCTAAGTAAACCACTTGCTTAGCAACATTTTCATAGGATGATGATTAGTGCAGAATGTTGACTTGATTCATTTGGGTTTGGGGATGACGGAAATCATGGAAGTCAATAGCTGGAAATTGACCATTACCAATTTAGGATAGAATTAGAAGTCAAAATTAAGGTAAGCCACAACCATCAATTTTCCCATAATTCTGATGAGTCACAGCCCACCCTTGCCTACCACCCCAATAATGAAAAATTTCCCAGTTTTCATTTTGCTGCACTGTTTATAGTTTATTTTCTAATGTAAGACTTTGTGTTGTTACAGGTTTAAATGTATAATAAATACTGCATAAGTATGACTTCCACAAATTATGGGTTTAACCCTTTGTTTTCGGTAACCTGTAACCACATTAACCTTCAGCTCCATGAGAATGAATACTAATTATCATTATGAACAGTTCTCATTATGTTCCTATTTATGGTATCTTTTATGGCTTGCTAATTGCAAGCATGCAAAACAGAAATGTTTGAAGCTAAATAATGTAAACAGGGATGTAATTGATTTTCATGTTGAATAGTTTTATTGATTTATTGTTAATTAAAATCTCTCAAATCTCTGCCCAATTAATCCATTTAATTTATTGGATATTAGAGTAACAGTTGCCATTTTTCGTAGTTTAAATTTGATACTTTTCTAATATTCCTTGACTTCATCTTTAAAAAGTTTGTTGCATAAACAAATAATGCAGGTATATTCATATTATGTTAAAATATGATATATAAATTCACCACTACATTTACAAATGAAGGGAAAGCTTAGGTATATCAAGAAGGCTAACTTCCTAAAATCATTAAGTTCAAGGGTATATAAATATGATATATTTATAAGGATATAAATTTATAATAATCCAACCTATCTCTCAAAGCAGGAATCATTCCAACAACATCCTTAATAGATTTAGCCTCAGTTTTGATTTGGTTTTGGGTTGTTAGTTTTGTCTTACATTTTAAGTAAATTTTTAATTCCTTCTACGGTCAATACATTTATTCATACAACAACTAAGAAGTGCCTACTATGTTCAATACGCTGTTATTTTAGGTTGGATTAGCATCTTCCTAAAAAAGTAGTTTAGCATCTGAATAACTAAGAGCATTGCATGCTATCCTTTTGTATAAGGCAAGAAAGGTTTAATGGGAACTGGATGACTTTGTAGTACAGTATGTATTTTTCAGTTAAGCTATTGTTATTTTTCCCCTAGGCCTTTAAGCTATTAGCCAGATAGAAAATAACTTTAGCTAATTTGTATTCATCCTTTTTTAACCTGATTTGAGTGTTCCTATTCATATTTTATCATAAAATGATCATTTTTCCTTTAAATAGTCTTGCTGCATTCTTAAGTGTGATATTATTATAGCCTACAGTCATTTTTTCCAAAAGAAAAAAGCTCTAATTTTATAATAAAAGTCTATGGGAAATAAGGATTCAATATGCAGAGAATTTGCTTGATTCTATACAGTAAGGCAGTCCTGTTATTGAATTTTATCAACCAATTGCCTCTTCATAGCAAGCAATGTTAGACATAACAAAAATGGCTACCCATCTGGACAGATTCTAGAGAACAGATCATGCTAGAATGGTGAAAGCTCTTTGGGAAGGCTGTGTCACTCCTATATGATCCAAGAAAATAACATCACTTCAAGTATTTTTTTTATGTATGGAGAATCATCCACAAGGTATTAGGGAAAATTGTAGTTGGATAAATGGATACCACCAAGACTCCTTGGTGTCATTGATAGAGGGCCATAGTCCAAGGATGCTTCTCCATCCCTGGCAAGCCTTTCTTTGTAAATTTTTTTGAGATCCTTTATTTCTTATAACTAAAGGGAAGTTGTTCATTTACATCTTTGAGAAAAGTTCAAACTCTCTATTTCTTTCTTCCAACTTGCCCTTAAAAAGTTATCTTAGATCATTCCAGTGCCTAGCTTGGCGCTGAACCCGTTTTTTTTTTTTCTTGATTACATACTTGTGATTTCATCAATGTAGGAAATTCCAGATGTGGAAACTCACTCTCCATACTGCTTAATAAACATATACTATGCAACTATATGATTCCAGAGGACTGGCGATGAAGCTTGCTATCCACCTGCTGACAGAAAAGTGATTGCCTCAGGGTGCAGATTAAAACACACTTTTTTAGACATGGCCAATGCAGGAATCTGTTTTACTTCATTATGTATGTTTGTAATATTACGTTATGTTTATAATATTATGGAAAGTGTTCTCTTTTTCTTTTCTTTTCCTTTTTTTGTACATTGTGGGTGATGAAGTAGAAAAGAGTCAAATAGAGTTTTGTTAATTTTTTTTAAAAAGAAAGCAAACAAGGAAGAAATACATGTTGAATGAATTGGCATGGTGATAAAAGGAAAAAAAAACCCTTCTTGCTCATGGCAAGCCAGAAGTTTGTTAAAGGAACACAGAAAACACAGATACACATGTGGCTACAAGGAGAATCCTTTAAGAAGCCACTTTCCCTTCTTAGGGCTTGAAAGCTTATACACACTTCAGGAACAAGGGCAGACTTCTATTAACATTGCCCTTGTAGGTGGGCTAATCTATATTTCCAGAAATAAGCATGTCTTTTTTATCAGCCTAGAAGGAAGGACAGAAGTAGGGAGGGCTTGAGACAAAGGAAAATGTAACTCCTCATTTTATACAGAATGAAGACTAGCATCTAAGATAGTTTCTCATGGTAAAAGATGAAAGATATAGCTCCCTTATGCAGCACCCCTCCATACACACACACTTTGATTCCATAAAATGAATGAATCTATGAATTGGTGGGTGGATAAATGAATTCTTTGACACTTCTGCAACTTAAAATAATGTATATGTTTCATGTTTAGTATATAATCTTTTCTAGGCTAAACTGTGTGTGTATGTGACTGTGTACATGAGTGCACACACAGTAGGGGAAGTATACAGTTAGATCTTCTTTCATCAAGTCAATACTATCCAATGGCACTTTTTTCAAAATTTCCCTCACAGGAAGGTTCATGAACAATGAAGGTTGAAGTACCTCCATCCTCTTTCTATCTTTCTCTCCTTTCTTTCACAGATACCCACATATGCATATGTGGACTCAAGGAATATCCAGTGGCTTGGGGGGGTCTTCACATGAGACATCAGTGGTTCTGGTAGACACAGCTCTCATTGGTATTCCAAGGACATCTCTCTCTATGTTGTTCCCAGTCCTTTCCAAAAATGCTTATTGATAAGCTAATATGAATGTTCCTTGATGACCATCTTCAAATATCCTTATGATATCATAAGGAAGATGGATAAGACTTATTCTGCCTGATGTCAAAAGTCAAGACTGAAACGGAGGTTTAGGCTTGATGTAAGGACAATCTTCCTAAAATTCAGAGCTCTTCCAAACTGGAATGGATTGTCTCTGGTTTAGACAACTCCCCTTCAGTAAAAATAAGCAAAGGCTAGGAAATCAGAAATGTTGAAGTGGGGATTTTTGTTCAAGAATATATTAGATTATAGACAGGGAATTCTTAATTTCTTCTCTATGAACTTGGGTCCTTTTTAGTATTTTGTTAATTTTTTTCAATATAATTAGTTTCATTTGAAATTCTATGCATTTTATTTTATTCTTTTATGAAATTTCACTCTGAAAAGGGTTCTGGGGTTCTTTTAAATACTCTAATGAGAGGTATAAGATTGTTCAGCTTTTTCAAGGATTAGCCCTCACAAGAGTCAACATGGCTTAGTGAATTGAGAGCTGGCCTCTAAATCAAAAAGACCTGGGTTGAAGTCTTACCACTGACACATAGTGGCCTTGTGATCCTAGCCAAATCGCTTTCACCGTGCAACCCCAGGAAAAGCTCTTAGATGATAAATTACAGAGCAGGTACTGTATTTCACTGCATAGTTTACACAGATTTTATGCCAAATTTTTTGCAAAAAAGTGGGCCACAACCATTATGTGAAGCTTTAAAAAATTGTGCCAGAATTACTTAAAAACCATTTATTACTAAACTGTCTTTCATACAAGATTAGGATGCATGGAATACTTGTGAATATATATTAAAACTGGGAAGATGCAAGTCTCACCATATCACATGACTTGCTCATGGGAGCTTTGCCTGCCGGACTGCTCCCCTTGCACCTACGGCTCTTCTTTGGATTAGTACTTCAGCACTTGAAACAAACCACAAATTCAGGTTTTTGGAAATATACTGACAGTGCATATGCACTGAGAATTCTAGGCTTGTGGCTCACAATTTGTATCCACACGCCATTGGTGAATACATTGCTACTTTGTTTACCTTTTAAGAAGGGTAATGAACAGAATTATACCCCGTGACGATTATGCTACGGAAGGTTATAAATCAATTTTTGGACTGAAAGAAAAAAGCAGGGTGTGACGATTATGCAGTAAAATACATTAATGATCTGCGTTAAAGGAAATCTCCTCATTCAGAGTTCCCCATGCCAAAGAAAGTACTGAGTTTCGAGCCAAAAAGACTTGGGTTTAAATCCTGGATCTTACCTGTTAATACCTATGTGATCTAAGCTAAGTCATTAAGCCTTTCCAAATCTGAATTTCCTCATATATAAAATGAGAGAGTGGACTAAACCACTTAAAAGTTTTCTTCTAGTATTAAATTAAATAAATTAATCAGAGAGAAGAGAATGGATAAGGTCACCAGTAGCATTTTTGCTTCCCTGTATCCTACTGATAGTTTCTCAATCCAACTCTGTAACTACATTGGCAAAATTAAGCACATTGCAGTTGACAGAGTTTGCAATTTAACAAAAAAATTGAAATGCTTTAATATGGCCTTGTATTTAGATTTTTTTAAGAAAAAAATTTTCTAGGTCTGAAAATCCTTACCAGCCCACAGAAATGTCTATAAGTTCCTCACTCATGTTTACTAAAGCCATCCTCTCCTCCATTGCAGTCACACCTCTCTGCTCCAGCTGGTTCCCAGCTAGAGAATTGCAAGCATTTATTTATAGCATATCCCCTCATATTTCCCCTACAGACACAGATTTCTCGGCAAATCTAACAAAAGTGTAATATTAAGCCAAAATCAAGTGTATCCAATTTCCTTTAGGTCTGTTGCTCAATATCTTTTAAGCTCTTAACGCTTGCTCATTTTCATGGTTCCTTAAGTAGCACAGGCACATCACTGAACTTGGCCTGGGGGAACCATGAGAAGTAATGGAAAAAGTATTGAATAGGAGTCCGAAGACCTGGGTTCTAGTTTAGGCTCTTTCACTAACCCACTATGTTACTTTCAGCCAATCACTTAACCCTTTGGTCCCTGCATTCCTTCATCTCTAAAATGAGGATAGTAATGCCTGCCTCCTGTTTATTGGTTAGGTGGTTGAAATGATCAAACAGGGTAATAACTGTGAAAATATGTTCCAAAAAAATGAAGTGCCTTTAAAATGCAGCGATGTAAATGAAATAGCCTTAAAATGCAATTTCTCTCGAACTTATTTTAAACAAATTCCCCAGATAAAATCTATATAATCTGATATCACTAGCATCAGCAGCAACAAATATCTGATATCGCTTTGACCTTGTACAATAATAGTCTTCAAGTATTAAATACTGATAGTCTCCCTGATGGTGTTGACACGACAAGTGAACAGTTTTCTTTAAAGATATTTGATGTTTAGCTTCTTAAATAACTTCATCTGTTTCTCCTCCAACATAGATGAATTGGGGTTTTGCCCTCAGAATTTCATTAATTCAGTGGGAAAGAAAAGATAGTCAAGTTTTCTTCTCCCAAATGACAGCTAATTTTTTTTCCAGGAATATTATTCACCATGAATAAAATACTTAAAAAAAGAGAATGTTATGGACAAATAACAAGTTAAGACTCAACCTTCTAAACTGCTGTATTACTAGACTTTTTGATGTCTTAACCTAAAAATTTCCCTCTTTGATCTCTCCTCCATTACTTTCTTTCTGAATGTTTTAATTTTTCTCTTGCAAGCACACTTGTTTTCCCTCCTGAAAGTCACAAAAACACAGTCACAGAGTTGGAAGGGATCTTGGAGTCTATCTAGTCCAAAATATACCAATCTATCTTCTGGTCATTATACTAAAAAAAATTCAGAAAAGGTCGAACCACTATTTCCTATGGGATCTCATTCCAATTTGGATGGCACTAATTATTAGGATTTTTTCTCTTACCTGGAGCCTAGGTCTGCCTTTTTGCAATTTCTAAGTAATGCCTAGCTCAGTCCTGTGGGACTGAGGAGAACAAGTCTAATACTTCTTCCACATGAAAGCCCTTCAGACATTCGGAGGCATTCATATCATCCCTAAATCTTTTCTAGACTAAACATCCTAAATTCCTTCAGTTGAACCTTTTATGACATGATTTCAAGGTCCTTCACCATTCTGATCATTCTACTCTCCAAGCTCCCCTGGTTATTAATGTTCTTCTTAAAATATAATCCCTGGAACACAACACACTACTTCAGATTTAGCCTAATCAGGACAATGTTCAATGAGGTTATCACCACCTTCATTCTAAATATTAGGCTTCTCTTAAGGAAGCCTAAGTTTGCATGAGAGTCCCTTTGCCCTTCTTACTGTAATATATTGGTGATTTCCTTTGAACTTCTATTGTACTAAAACTCCCAGATCAATTTTCATAGGAGCTAGCCAAGTCTCTCCCATTTCACTTGTGAAGCTAATTTTCAAACCCAGGTGCAGGATTTTATTAAATTTCATCTTCTTTGATTTAGCCCATCATTCTATGCAATTGAGATTGATCCTCTTGGATCTTGCCTTCAGTGAATTAGCTGTCTCTCTCCTAGCTTTCTGCCATGCCATAATAAGTATGCCATATATACTCTTATCCCACTTCCAGATTAAAAAAATTTAAATAGGACAGATGCAAGAACAGATCTGGAGAGGGTGGAGGCAGTAGGAGGAATGATACTATATAACTCCATTGAGATGCACCCATTAACGACTACTCTTTGGATCTTACTATTTTATTATTCAACCAGTTCTAAATAAACCTACTCTTATCACATCGTTCACATCTCTTCATCTTATCCAGAAAGACAGCATGATGGACTTGTAAAATTCTTTTCTAAAGTCTAGGAAAGTTGTGCCTGCAGCATTTGTCTAATGTACTAATACCTTCTTTAAAAAAAGGAAATGAGGTTAATCTGGCGTGCCTTGTTCTCCATGAAGTAGCTTTAAGAACACCAAGTTTCCAAAGACTCTTGTATACACCTACTTCCAAAGGACGTATGCCCATTAGATAAATTAAGAAAGATCCTAGCCCTTGTTTTCAGAAATGTGCTGTTCCTGTTTATTAGGTTTCTCATAGCGTTTTTTGTATTCAAATATTTATAATCTTCTCAGCCTTATTCTTAAACTTGTATTCTCAACTTCTTAGGAAAGTACCAATGAGAATATTATGCTAAATACCTAAGTAGCTTTCTTAATAATAACTCACATTTATGTAGTCCTCTAATGGGTAGCTAACACTTTCCTCACAACAACTCTGTGAGGTATTATTATTGTCATTTGACACATGAAGCAAGTGAGCCACAAAAAAGGTTATGTCACTTCCTCAAAGTCATAAACCTATTTGCTATTAGATCAGGTCCCTAATGACCCTTTTCTTTGGATAGTTGTCAAATAACCTTTGGTAGAAATCTTTACTCAAATGGTTTGGGCACTTAAACTTCCTTGGATCTAGATTATATCTTGAGCAAAGTTTAAATTTCAATTTACCAAGTAAAAAATGTGATAGAATTATTCCTTTCACAGCCTTTCCTCTTCTTTTCTGTCAATATTACCTTCCACCTTCCTACCCTCCCTTTTCCTCACCTTGCATTATCTCTACTTATCTGGTCTCATCAGCTTCACACTAAGTAGCCAATTTCTACTATTCTAGGATTCCTTCTGCCTAATCTCAACATTTCTATGACCACTTCTAGGTCCAAAATTTTAGGTCCTCTGAAGGTGGTGCTTAAATGGAATTAGCATTTTTAGGTGCTACAACTCTATACACCAATTTGTAGTGGCTTTTGTCTCTTAAAACTTACAAATTTGTTAAAGTATGCATTTCTCTGTCCCTCCTACTCAGAGACCCTCTTACCCTTCCCCTAGCTTTTAATTTCAAAAACATTGTTACAGGAACTGCTTTTTCTTTTAATGAATAAAAGTGAAATTTCATTGCCATAATATGCGTGTGTGTGTGTGTGTGTGTGTGTGTGTGTGTGTGTGTGTGTGTAGAATGCACACTGTTTTCTATGCCAAATTCTATTTGAAATACAAGATATTTTGAGCAGGCATATACTAAATAGGATGGCAGTTCTACTAAATAGGGTGTGTTTGGAGAAGGGCTCTTGTTCAGAAATCCATCATTAATCTGCATTCATAGTCTATCAGTAACCTGGAGAGAAAAAACATTTATAAGGAGAACTGGAAAGATTAGCCATGAGAAGTGATTTTTATTACCTTGATGGCTGTCATGATAGCACTAAGAAATATTTTGTTTTCGTTAGAATCCAAGGGATGTAGTCTCCTGTTGCACAGATTCAACAGATCTATATAATACCATCCTTTTTTCTAAGGAGGGTATAAGGGAAAATTTTGTATATGTTGGGGGAGCATGTCATAGGAAGGTTACTGTTCTTGTTTCAGTGTGCTAGCATCTGCCTTGTCACTCTTAAAGTACCAGATGCTTTTTTTTTGGTGGGAGGAGGGAGTTAGTTGTCTACTTCATTTTATTCATTTCTTAATCACTAGAAGTATGCTTACAGCAACAGCCTCTGGGTTTGTAGACAGAATAAAAGATTTGGTAGCTAATTACATGATTGGTCCCAGTGCTGTTCTCATCATAATGTTTGTAGTCAAGCAGTGGTTTCTTTATTGGGTTGTAAGCATGGGACTACTCCCCTAAATACCCACACCTATACCCTCCATCCTCCCCTGTTTTCACACTTGAGTCAAGAGGATAACCAGGACCACAGAGTCTAAACATAATCTCTTGTTGATTTCTCCTCTTGAAGACAATCAGCTTGAAATGACTGACCCTTTAGAATGAATATGCTAATGGCAAATCAAAACTCCAGGGGTTGTCAAGAGTCCTTTAGATAAAATTCACATGGATGGAATGTACACTAATACTTCCAAAAATAAGCTTATGAGGTGGATTTAAGAAACTGATATTATTGTGTTTGGTAATTATTCCAAATATTTCAATGATATTTTGTTGCTAATTTTCTACATAACTTCTTAATTGATTCTAATATTGATCATATTTTCATTACTAATTGAGTAAAAATGTAGAGGCCTTAATTTGTTTCTTGTTCTTAACACTTTAGACAATATTATAGGGCTGTTAAGAGGTATGTGAGGTAATTTACATAAAGTGCTTTGTACAATGCTGTACAGATTGCCAGCTATTAAGATTTTAATTCTGATTATAATTCTTGGAACTTTGTACACTACTGTTATACTTTATTAGGAAGTGTTTTCTCTCCAACTGCCTTATAATATCCTTGAAAACAAAAAACATATTTTATACTTCCTTCTCTCAAGTTCTACAGTTGTCGAGTACAGTGTTTCGCATGTAGTAGGAACTGTATTATTAGTAAATTAATCACTATGAAGGGACAGGCAGCTAGGTGGCACAGTGGATAAAGCATTGGTCTGAGCGTCAGGAAAACCCATCTTCCTGAGTTCAAATCTTGCCTCAGACATTTACTAGCTGAGTGACCCTGGGCAAGTCACTTAATCCTGTTTACTTCAGTTTCTTTATCTGTAGAATGAACTAGAGAAGGAAATGTCAAACCACTACAGGATTTTTGGCAAGAAAACCCCAAACAGGGTCACAAAGAGTCAGACAGGACTGAAAAACAACTGACAGTACCAGTAATCGCTACGAAATAGAATTCAGTTGAAATGAGCAATTTAAGTCATCCCTTGAACCTTTTAATAGAAACTAATAGAATCAACAAAATAATTAATGAGTTTTCCTGTTTAGATAAATAATAAAAAATAGTTTTATGAAAAGGATATGTTTTTGGTAGATATTTTAGATGCTGCAGTGAGTTTTTGTTTGTTATGCAATGATTTCAATTAAGCTTGAATCTCTGAAGAATTATTACTCGTTCTTGACTTAGCCAATGTATTTGAAATACAAAAACATGTTGGTCAAAACGTACATTTTGTCCAGTTTTACAGTGGGAATGACTGTCATTTATCTAGTATGGAGTATGAAATTTTCCGTCTTGCATTTAATGCCCTCCACAATCTGGCTTCCATCTGTTTTAACAGTATTATTTCATTGTACTCCTTCACATATCCTTCACTATTCCAGTCAAATTGACTTGTTAGACATTTCATCTTTTGCCCCTAGACCTTTGCACAAATGGTCCTCCATATCTGGAATATACCTTTACCTTACAGAATTCCTATTTTCCTTCCAAACTCAACTAGAGTGCCACCTTTGACTCAAGGCGTTTCTTGATTACCCCTAGACCCTAGTTATTAATACTTTTCTACCTCTTTAAATTATTTTGTATATACTTTGTATTATAAGTACATGCTGTATTTCCTAGTGAAATAGAAGATCCAGGGAAGACTGATTTTTTGTTTGTGTGTCCCCATATTGCATAGAGTACTAGACCAGGAGTCAGGAAGAGTCAACTTCCTGAATTTAAAACCGGGCTCAGATATTTACTGAGTGACCCTGGGCAAGCCATTTAACCATTTTGCTTCAGTTTCCTCATCTGTAAAATGAGCTGGAGAATAAAATGGAAAACCACTCGAATATCTTTGTCAAGGAAACCAGGAAAGTTACACAAAAAAAAGGCATGAAGTTTGAAATTAGATTGACAGATCCTTAGGCTAGTGAAAAAACTGACCTAATTAGAGTGAAGAGAATTTATTCGAGAGTACAGAGAAATAAGCCTGGGCGTAGGGTGGAACCAGGTAGAAAAAAAATGGCTCAATGTGGCAGAAATTAAGGGAGCAATGGAAATTTTTTTTAGGAGGGGAGTGACATACTGAAAGTGATGTTTGAGACTAGGTTGCTAGTGGTCAACACAATGGATTAGATGGGAGACAGCCCATATAGGGTGAAGTCAAGTTGGAGACAGGGGACAAGACCTTATGATTACACATTCCCCCTTTGTGAACAGCATGCTTATCTTGCCAAGGTTGGCAGAAGGAGACAATGGGAAAGGGTGACATGGGGTCAAGGAGTGGGGTTAAAGTGCTTGTGGCCTGAAAAAATATATATAATGATCATTGTTTTGAAGCACTGAGCTGAGAGACAAAATATTCATGATAATCCTGGCTCCCTGCCTCCAGGACCTTGAGAAACTCACTTAATTTGTTTGTACCTCTGCTTCCTTATAAAATGAGGATAATAATGTCTGTTCCTTACCTTCCTCAGAGAGATTTTTCAAGGTTTTGTGGGGAAAATAATTAACAGGAAAATGACTTAAGAGCTCTTTTTAATGCCTGTAAACCAACAAAAATGCTGTGGTACTCAGCAACATTATTATTTTATAATAAAAGTTCAGCCTTGAAAATGACTGATCAAGTAAAGAGTTAAAGTTCCGTAGTAAATAAAATGTGTGCCTCTTCAGCTTTGGTGGAATGACATTCCATTTCCCAAGGATTCGCAGGAGTCTATACTTCTTGAGCCTTGCACCTTCTAGAGCTCTGTGCTTGGCATGGTAATTAGCATCTTGTGCTTTCTGCGATGTGGTGCACTTGGCAATTTTTTCAGCTACAGTTACCCAGAGCTCAGATTCTTCTATTTTTCTGGCAGAATGTAAGCTGGAGTGTATTTACTTGACAGGGTTTGGGGAGGGCGACTCTATGAGAGAGGATGGTGATGGGCAGTGATTCTGAGGAGCACAATGAGCTAGAGTAGCTAGCTTTTAAGTGAAGGCTCATTGGAGTTTCCATGAGGTGAGACTGTGATGGCAGACTTCAGAATGTAACGATAGGCAAATGACTTGAGTCCATCAAAGTCAATATAAACACCGCTCAGTAACTTGGCATGGAATGACAACCACAAAAAGAAAAAAAAACATGCAAAACACAACAGTGTAATTAAAATTTACATTCTGCAGATCTTATTCCATACCAAAGAAAGTAAAATTTTGCAGTGGAAAAAATATGAACCCTTGTTGTGTTGGGTTTTTTTTTTTCTGGATGTACATCATATGTAAGTTTTGAATCATTTTAGAAAACACCGAAATTATGGACCAAGAAGCAGCTCATCATGCAAATATAAGGACAGGATTTGGCCGCAATAGAACCAGTACCATGAAGAAGCATCCAGGAAGGTGAATAAGCTCTCCAGTCCCATCCTCCATCCATGCTATACTGAACTTGAATTTAAGAAAAGATGAATTCTATCTCCTCCTTACTTCTCGGGGTCTATATCCATCTCTCTACTCTTTAGGGATTTTTCCTTTCTCCCTCTTCTTCTATCTCCAAGGCATCAGGAGCATATTCAAGATCTGAAGACCATTCTGCTGTACCCTGGCTGAACACATGTAATTTCAGACCAGGACTTTCTGAGCCTGCCTTTCAGAACACTCTGACCCTGGCTGAGTCCTAGAATCTTTTCAAAATAGAAGACGGAAAGGAGGGAGGGGATGAAGGGCAAGATCCTGAAAGGAGATGGATTGGGACCCATCCAGATGCCATGAATGTGTTCTTTTTTGGAATATTACCATGGACCTCTCCCCAGAATGAAATCTTCTTTCCCCAACTCCCAATTATCAGAGGCAGTCCTCGGCACATTGCTACTGTAGCCTCACTCCCTTGCTGAATTGCAACAATGGAAAACAAATGGGTGTGGGTGGGAGGAAATCACAAAAGGAACTTGCCATTTATATAAATCACATCAAGTGTAATTAAACTGTGGCATTCAAGAAGGAGCTTAGCTTTATGGAGTCAAACCCCAAAGTTTAATTTAAAGAGGCTTTTTAGTGCATCACTGTTTCCTAGGCAAATCCACAATGAGAATTTGTTCACATTATTCTTGATTAAGTCAACAAGTGATTTCAGAAAACAGTCCATCCTTTTTTTTAATGAGTAATTTCTGATTTAGCGTAGGCAGCGTGTCTGTCACTCAGTGGGTAAATTGGGAACAGGAACAGGTTAAGGACAGGGGAGTAGTATATATAGGCAGGGTTAGACCACTCACTACCAAAGGATTGTAGGATTTAAAGCTCCTCTAAGGATCACCTAATTCAAGTCCATCATTTTGTGGATGTGGGAACTGAGGGTTCTGAAGAGATTAAGTGATTTGCCCAAGGTCATATAGCAAGTAGCAAACCTAGACCCAAACACAGGCCCTTTGACCCCAAATCCATTACTCCTTGATGACTCTATGTTTTGAGGGATGGATGCCTCCCTCAGGTAGCTACTTGTATAGTTTTTGGTTGTTTTGGTTTTTGTTTTTGCTTTTGTTTTTTGCTGGGGTTTAGATCCTCAAACCAAAACAAACTATCACAATTTGCTGTTAAGCCTGTGAGATGTGAATTATAAAGTGCCATACTAATGACACTGGATCAACCTTAATAAAAATTCTCTGCTGAGCATTTTTACCAAAACCCCAGCAGTACCAGGATCCTGGCTTCCCAGTGTCGTTGGGGTATTAATGTTGTCGTCGTTCAGTCACATCTGACTCTTCATGACTTCATTTGGGGTTTTCTTGTGAAACATACTGGAGCAATTTGCCATGTCCCTCTCCAGCTCATTTTACAGATGACTGAGGCAAACAAGGTTCAGTGAATTGTCCAAGGTGTCACAGCTAGTAAGTATCTGAGGTGGGATATGAACTCAGGAAGATGAATCTTCCTCACTCTAGGCTGAACACTCTATCCACTGTACCACCGAGCACTGTTGGGGTAACTTACCATTAAAAAAGACATACATCTGTGCTCTTCTTAAAGGCATCTCCTTTTACCAGATCAAGCCAAATGACAAATATTTAAAATCAAAAGGCATTAACTGAAACAATATCAAGGTAATAATAAAGAATTGAATCAAGCATTCAAGAATTTCAAATGACTGCTGAGTCTTCTGCATCTCCTGGGAGTCCTCACTTTGACTCCCAATGGATTCTTTTGAAACAACAGGAGCCCTCCCCATTCTTGGAATACTGCTAGAGAAACTCACCACTAAAGACCTGCAAGTGCTGATTTAATAGACTAGTCACTAAAGAAATTGTTGTTTACTTCTGTTGGTTCAACAATTACTAGGGTGTGCTAAGGTCCCTTGTTGCTACTGTCTCTGCTTGCTCCCTGAGTTAGGACAAGCACAGTCTGTACACAGCAGCCATATTTCCCCATCCCTCTTGTCTGTGTGCCAACTCTGGGCTTCCCTGGCTGTATTATAAGACTCCCCAGTCATTTAAGGATTCTGCAAGGATTTCTACCCAAAGTCCATTAATAGGCTTATGGAAAATGTAGTTCAACGAATTTCCTTCAGGCTTTTTGTTAGCCCTAAACCTTATGGGAATATATCATCTGTCTACAATCCTCTTCTACATTGGTAGTAATGAAGGTTGGCCTGTAAAGTAGCAGAGGGTCCAATGTGGCTTTGTATTATAATATATTTCATATATTATATTTCCACAAGAATACCTAGTCAAGTTTGGTTGGGGTTATGAGGAATTGGTAGATGTCAAAGGATTCCTGGCTTGAGAGATGGACACTTAAAATTTGGTGCCAAGCACCAAAACTAAAGCAAAATTTGGAAAGAGAAACAAAAGGAGGGGTGTTTATAAAGAACTCTGAATAAAAACTATTTATAACTTTTGGTCTTGACATGCTTTCTCAAGGCCAGGCGGTTCCATTGTGTCCATGAATTGTTAGCACCATTGGTAGCACCTTACCTTCTATGATTAATAAACTTTAATGAGGAAATTAGAATGGGGTGATTTCTACAGAGCTAATGTTCTTTTTCAGTCATAACTTACTAAGTGGCCTATAATGTGATAGACTTTACTTAAAAGGTTCCAGACTCTACTCAGAAAAAGTAATGGCAGGGAAATGCCTTATGTATATAAATGGATATGGTGTTGTTCTAAAACAAAGGTTGGCTAGGCATGTGAGTATATTTTAATGATATACACTTGGATCTTAATCCTAAATATTATGGTGGTGTTTTCTTTATTGGTACTATATCTCAACCAGGTTTCCACTAATAAAAAAATGACTCTAAGTGAACTTGGAGATCATTTAGTCCAGTTCCTTCATTTTACAGATGAAGAAACTGAAAGCTAGAAAAGTGGCTTGCCTTAGGGAACACAGATTTTAAGTAGCAGAGCCAGTATTCTAACTCAGACCATCTGACAGCAGATCCCAAGTTCTGTTCTACCCCAGATTTTTACTGTGACATGCTATTAAAAATGTTTTTTAGGAAAAGATAATTTTAAAGACTTGAGCTTACATCAGATTCATATTCATGAAAGCTGATAAAATAGTGTCATTTTAGAAGAAAGGCCAAATTACAGAACCAATTGGAGTTTTATTATGTTGTTAGTTGAAAATGGGTCTCTGTGTCATCTTCCCATATAGATGATAACATAATTACAGAATCCTGGCACTGTAAATGACCTTAGGAGTCATCCAGCCCAGCCTACTAGAATAAATATACATCTGTCAGGATGGAATGCTTAAATTCCCAAATTCAGAAATTATTGTGTATGGTAATAAAGCAGAGAGAGGAGGAAGTGAAACTTTATTACTAATTTCAATACTTCAGAGATTCACTGTGAGAATGTCTTCCATTGACAAAGATAACAATCACATGGTACTTTAATAGGTAGAGGGTAGAAACTTGAATCTGTGATTTCAATGGTAACAATTCCATGATGCTTTAATAGGTAGAGGGTATGATTTCAATGATGCAGGAAACTCCCAGACAAAGAAACTGCCTCAACTGATGGAAGTCAGCACCTTTGCTACAATTTATAGAGAATTTCCTAGAACACTAAAAAGTCCAGAATCATAGAAACAGTATCTGGCAGAGGTGGGGCTTAAACCCAGGACTTCCTGACTCATAGACCACTTCTCTACCTCTATATGCATTGCTCTGATGTAAAAAGTCTTCACTCAGTGACTAACCTGATGCTAATTTATCCAGGAATGTTCCCTGTTAAGAAATGTACAGTTCCTTTGGGTTTTTTTCAAGTATAATCCACAAGAACTTTCAGATACCCCTCCATGTCATCTTGAGAGTGAGAGTCAAAAGTTAGTGGGACTTTATTGTACCTCCTTCACATATTACATTATAAAATTAGGCTAGAAAGGAAATAAAAATGATGAGGAAAACTCAACCCCCTTCCCTGCACTTGTCCACCCCTCTCCCATTTCTGTGTCTTTGTTCATTCCATTCCTTTATACCTAGAATAGATTCTTTCCTCATCTGCTGAAGTCCTTCCTTTCTTTCCATAAATCTTCCACCCAGCATAAGAGGTTACCCTCCTTTAGTCAGGTCCCAGTAGAAGCAGAACCCATAGCACTCCTGCTGAACAGAGGAAGGCTGGAGCAACACAATTCTACAAAGACCTTCTGCATAGCATACAGTCAAGCCTCAACCTTAGCAAATCAGCAATGCTTAGGCCTACAATTATTCTCTGTCCCAGAATAGGGCAAAAGAACTCAGTTCCCTTTAGAAGAAACTATCCTTTCACTGTGTAGAGTAGTGGTTGACTTCAACAGAGAAGACAGTAAACAGAGTTGCAAGCCTCAGGGATGATGAGCACAGATGTGAGCCCAGGGGTGCTGACATGGGGCAGCAAGCACACATATGGACTACCATGGTAACAGATTGAGGAGGCAGCAAACACAGATGTGGACCACATTGGTAGTAGAGGATGTTGAGAGGAGAGAGGCAGTAGAGACAGGTTCCAATAGCAATGGCCGAAGAGTAGGCACTGGCATGTACAGTAGCAAAAGGCAACTCCATTATAGTCTGTTGTTTAATATAAAATTGATTGTCTCCTCAACACTACTGCTATTATAATACCCAGGGATAATTGTACAACTCTTCCCCAAGGAAGGTTTGGAGGACCAAGGGATGGCAAAGTCTTCTTTGCCAGAGATATATTCAAATGATACCTACTTCGTGTGGGTGATTCCTAACGCTCTTTTCTGGGCCCTCTTCTCCCCCTGTATATTCGCTTGGTGATCATTCCAGTTCCTATGTATTGAATTATTATCTCTACATAAATGATTCTCAGATGTGTTTATCCAGCCCTAACTTCTCTCCTGACCTGTATACAGTCTTGCTTCTCCATTTGATTTTCTATCGGACAACTCAACTGGAGGTCCTGTAGTCATCTTAAATTCAATGTGTCCAAAACCAAACACATTATCCTTTCCCCCAAACCTTCTTCTCTTCCTAACTTCACTCTCACTGTTAGGAATACTACCAACCTCCCAGTTACCCATGCTTGCAGTCTAGGTGATCATCCGTGATCAGTTTATTCTTGTAAATGTTTAATAGCTCTTTGGGAGAATGGGGTGGGTAGGAATACATGAATGACACACTTTAAAAAAAATATTTAATAAATTTATTTGTTTTCAGTTTTCAACATTCACTTCCATAATTCTTAAATTCTATCACCCTTCCTTTCTCCTCCCTCTTCAAGACGGCATGCAATCTTATATGGGTTTTACACATAGATTCTTATTAAACACATTTTCACATTAGTCATGTTGCCTAGAAAAATTAACACGAATGGGAGAAACCATGAGAAAAACAACTGACACACTTTTAAGTTTAATCTCCATTATTAACATTTTCTCCATCACTGTCTTAGGTCTAAACAGTCAACACAACAATAAACCAAGCCCTGTCTATAGCCTATTTCCCAGATATAAATGCTTACATTAAAAAATTTAACAACCAACTCTAGCTAGATGGCTCAACTACACCCTTGTACCTTGACTCTTCACTTTCACTTCAATACGCAGTGTCTTGCATGTTCTATCATAACATTTCTTGTTATTTGCTCCCCTACCTTTCCCATCTGACATTGGCACTATCGCCTCCACTCAGGTATCAGTTATCTTCCTAAAACACAGTTCTGACCATGTCATCCCCTATTCAATAAACTCCCGATGGTTCTCTATTACCTCCAGGATCAAATATGAAATCCTTTGTTTGATTTTTAAAGTCTTTTGAAACTTGGTCCCTTTCAACATTTCTAGTCTTTTTATACTTTACTTGTCTCTGCTTACTCTGCTATTTAGTGACGCTGGTCTCCTTGCTGTTCCTCAAAAAAAAAAAAAAAAACTCTCCTTACTCTTTGTATTTTCAGTGGTGCCCCCACTCCCATGCCTGGAATTCTCTCTCTCCTTATCTCCACCTCCTGGCTTCTTGTAAGTCTCAGTTCACTTTTCACCTTCTGCAAGAAGGTCAGCTTCTTCCCTATGAATTTATCTCCAATTTATCCAATATTTATGTTATTTGTACATAGTTTGCACGTCAAGTCCCCTAGTAGATTCTCAACTCCTTGAGGACAGGGGCTATTTTTGCCTTTCTATATACCCCCAGTGCTTAACACAGTGCCCATCATATAGTAGGTGCTTAATAAATGATTATTGACATGACTTAAAGGCACAGCTCAGATACTCCTTACCCCATTCCTTTCCCTGCAATCTCAACTGAAACTAATCTCGTAAATTCCAAACAGCACATGGCTTGCCTTTGTATCCTAGTTATCTGTATTCATGGTATGACCCCCCCATTAGATTGTAAGCTTTTTGAAATCAAAGTCTGCCTCATTTTTTTGTTTTTTGTTCCTATCACTTAATAAGAATATACTGAATTGAAATGAATTAAAAGTCATATTCCTGGATTCTCTGGACCACATAAATAGAGGTCTGAGGTCTTAATTTACCCTTAATAGCATGGCTAATGGCCCAGAACTCTACTGAAACTCAAAAATTAGATTCTCACTGTACTACTATGCTAGGCACTGGACATCTAGCAAACATCCATCCATTAGCACTTCAAGAGCTATAAATAAAAGTGTTCCCAAGTGTTGCTTGCAGAATACAAACCAGCACAAGAGGCAAGCAGCACACTTTCCCCCTTGAAATCACTTCAGTATATAACAAAAGGAGTTAAGGCTGAAGTACTTCTCTTCATTTAAAATTCCTGTGGTTTCCACGGAAAGGACATCACCAGGGTAGTGTAATTTCTGAGAACTGTATTTTCCATGAAAGACTAGCAATGCTTCACAATTGAAGTCAATTCCTTCTGAATTCTAATGCTCAATAAGTTACAAAAAGTTGTAGGAAACATTTCCCCTCTATGTTGGTCATCTTACCTGTAGAGAAAAGTGTAGTAATTCAATTCAGCAAATATTTACTAACACCTAGTATGCATAAGGCACTGAAATACATACTGAGGAGATAAAAGTAAATAAGTGATACAGTCTCCAAGGAGATATGATGTGAATATGGACATTTAGGTGTGATAGGAGGGAAAATATGATAAGTGTAAAGAAGAAATTCAACTAAAGTCCTGTGAGTAGTTGAGGGAGGGAAAGATGTCACTTTCAGCCAGGGTGAACTTCATTGAGGAGGTGGCACTCAACTGAGTTGGCCTTCAAGAAAAGAAAGGATTTCAAAAGAAAATGAAGAGAATACATTCCAAGGATAGGAGATAACATGAACAAAAGCATGGAAGTGGGAGAAGGTAAGACAGGAATAAGGGATAGAAGAAAGTTCTGTTTTGACTACACCATAACCTGCATAAAGAGGAGTAATAAAAGGTATGGATGAAAAGTTAGGTTGAAAGATTATGATGGGTCTTTAAAATTTGATTTTTTTGTTTTTACATTATTTTATATTATATATTTATATATAACATATGACACATTTACACTTATATATTATACATTTATATTACTTTATATTACAAATACATTCCTCCATCCATTCCAACTCAGAGAGTCATCTCTTACAACAAAGGATGAAAATGAAAGAGGAAAAGGCAGTTCAGCAAAATTAACCAATTCTGATAATATATACAGTGTTTCCCATTCTTTCTCACATTTCTATAGAGAAGGAAGGGAGATGTGTTTTACATCTCTTCTTCATGAACAAGGTTGGTCATCATAATTATGCAGTGTTCAGTTTCAGTTTTTGTTGTTTACAATTGTATTGTTGGGATCATTATATGTGCTGTTTTCCTGGCTTTGCTTACTGCACTTTGTGTCAGTTTATACAAATCTTCTTATGTTTTTCTGTAGTCTTCATAATTTCTCAATAGTATGATAATATTATACTATGTTCATTTATTGCATTGAGGAGGGGGATGAATTGAGAGATATTGTGGAATTAGAATTCATAAGAATTGAAAATGATTAGATGCAATAAGTATGGAAAATGGAAGAATAAAAGATGCTGACTCATTTAGGAGCCCAAGTGACTGGAAGGTAGGCAGTGCCATCAAATGGAAACACAGACTTTAGGGGAAGGTATGGATTTTTGGAGGAAAAATGAGAAATTCACTTTTGGAACATTGTATTTGAGGTACTAATGTAAGTGGAGATATCCAAAAAGATCTGGGATTAGATCCTTGGGGAGAGAATAAAAGATAAAGATTTGAGAGACATTCCTTTAGGGGTGATAGATGAAGTCAAAAGAATGAATGGAATTTTCAAGGGAAGGAAAATAGAGAAGAGAAGGGAACAAGGGTTAGATCCTTTAGTAATACTCATTTTCAAGGGGCAAAAGGAAATTAAGAAACCAGCAAAGGAGTGATCAGAGAGATAGATGAAAAGTATAGGAGTGCAGTATCATGGAAGCAAAAGGAGGAGGGGTTTTTAAGATGGAGAGAAGGGTCAACAAATTTTGAGAATTATTCTGAATAATGAGCTTTCATGTAAGCTTTTGTGGCTGTACTATGCCTATAAATATTGTATGTACTTTGAAGTAAAGTTGAATATGTAAAAATGAGAGCTGACAAATTATGTTTTAAGTTTCAAGTAGTACTTCTACATATTACACAGTCAGTCAACAAGCAAGAAAATTGAGAGGTGCATGGTGAATATGAGCAGGTGATCTAGCACAAAGGAGTTGCTATCTAAATCACTGGAGAGAACTTCCACAGTGAAAAATTCTAGGTCCATCTGAGTATCTGAGCATTTCATTTGATTCTCACAGCATCATAACTTTTATGAGAAGTCATGCAAGGTTTAGTATCCCAAGTTTACAGATGAAGAAATTCAGACTAAGATAAAGGTAATCACAAAAGCAAAAAAAAAGATGATTGTCATTACATTAACTTGAAAAACTTTTGCATGAACAAAATCAATACAACTAGAAGAATGGAAAATGTAGACTGATTTTTAAAAATCATTACATCATATATCTAAGAAGAGTTTTAAATCAAGATATAAAGGGAACTAATGCAAATATAAAAGATCTTCTCCACAGTGGCATTTTATATATGAAGAAAGTGAGAGCCAAAGATGAAAAGTGATTTGTCACATGTCACTCAGGTAATAAGTAGTAAAGCCAGAATTCTAACATAGGTATTTTCTAGCTCACCAAGGAGTGAGCTGTCCTCAGTACCATGCTGCCTCCCTATGGAAATACATATCTAAACAACTCTGAAATCATGTCTCACACCCAACAAATTGACAAAGATGACAGAAGAGAAAAATAGTTAATGTTAGGACATCAAAAAGACAGTCACATTAACACATTGTTGGTGGAACTGTAGGTTGGTCCAACCATTCAGGAAAGTAATTTGACAAAAAAAAAAAGGAAGAAGACTAAATCTGCCCTTCAATGCAGAGATCCTACTGCAAGGCATATAAGGAGATTGATAACAGAAAGAAAGATGCTATATACCTTCAAAATTTCATAGCAACACTGTTTTTGTGATAGCAGAGAATTAGAAATAGTAAGTACCCATCAATTGGGGAATAGCTAAACAATGGGATATTGCTTTTAAAAAGGAATATGAAAAATTCAGAGAAACATGGAAAGATATATGAACTGATTGATATAGTAAGAAGTAAGCTGAACCAGAAAAACAATATGCCTAATGACTTCGGTAATGTAAATATGAAGAACAACTATGCTAAACACCATATGAGATAATGACTTGGTCCGAAAGAAGAGATGAGAACATGCACCTCCCTCCCTTCTTTCCAGAGGTGGAACACTGTGGATGTGGATCACTGACTTATCCCATCAGACTTGATTAATATTTTGATTAGTTTCACTCTACCCTTTTCTCTTTCATTTACGATGCTTATTATAAGGAATGGCTCACAGTATAGGGGAGATTTGAGGGAACCTATTTGGAAATAAAAGTGACAAAAAAACAAAAAATAGTTTTCATTAAAAAAAAAAAGATTCAAAAAGTTTAAGTGAACTATTAAAGATCACAAACTAGTAAGTGAGGAATTAAGCCTAGTTTAACTAACATCTAATTCCAGTGTGCATATCCCAATACAACATAGTATTTAGCTCTCTAGGAAATTGATTAAAAATGCCATTTTAAAAGAAAATACATTTTAGAGAATCAATTAGGCTTGTATTATACTGGTATAATACTGTTGAAGTTTTATGGTATAGCTGAGGAGATGTGATGCAATAGGAAGAACACTGGATTGTAGTCAAAAGACATGGGCTTGAGCCTGAGCTCTGCAGTTTACCAATTGGGAGACCTTGGTCAGGTCATTTTCCTCATATATAAAATAAGGATAATGATACTTCTCATAACTATCTCATAGGGCTAATTTAGGCAAGTTGCTTCGTAAACTGAAAGGCACAAGGTTAATTCCAGTTACTACTTATGCCTTATCTCAGTGTGTCTCAGTTTCATCTCTTATAAAATTAGGGGATTAGATTAGGTGATATTCAAGGTGCCCCCTAGTTATAAAAGCTTATGGGTTTTTTTAATTCATGTTTTATTGTTTTCACATATGGCAGCTGTACTCTGCAGGTATTGCCCAAAGATGATGAGTGCTTACTCCTTGAAAGTTAGAGCTTAAGCCAGTCCTAAAAAGCTACATGATCAGAAAGTGCACGCTAGGACATGTAGAGAATTAGGAGACCTGTGTGCTAAGCCCATCCTAAAGGGCTTTTGAACTATTCAGCTATGACTGTAAGAGACAAAAGCCACAACAGAAGCCAAAAGAGCCTGGCAATCAGAAGAATAACTAGGTAGAGGCTCAAGGCAGGAGGTACAGCAATGGAAGGGACTCCAAAGGTATAATACAAATCCCTCAATTTCCTAAGTTTAGGAGATCATGCCTGCGAGTGATTTGTATGCCCCCAATATCATAGTTCTTTAAGTTCAAAATTCATTTCATTTCTGTTCATCCGAAGCCTGTCTTTAATATTTCATTCTGTCTCTGTCTGACTGTCCTTCCTAAAAACATTTGGTGTGTCTGGCTTACAATTATATTTTCCTTTGCTTTCAGGACAGTGGATCAGGCGATAACAGCTGTGTTGAAGAAATATTACGGGTAGGAACTTATTAAAATCCCATCTATCATATTGTTGGGCATATAATCTAAATGGGAACAAAATACGAATTACCAGACTTATGATACCTTCCATACTCCCTATCCTTAACCCCTTAATTTAAAAAAAAAAGTTTATCATTACCTATAGCAATCATTTTTGTTATCTAGATAATGTTTTCTGTTATAAAACTTCTGGAAGGATAGGTACTACAGGATGCCATGGTTTCTTGGCAAAAATAAGGATGACCCTATACTAAATTTATCAGCAAGAATATAGGAAGATAGAATTATAAATGAAAATATATACTGTTGTTCACATTTGGATGCTTCCATTTTTCACACCAGTATTTAAAATCATCCTTTAATGGTCTGTACCTTTCAAGTGAGGCAGGAGCTGGCTTGGTATTTTTTCTCCTAAACTTAATTAGAATTGGTAGCACTCCAGTGAGAAGGTAGTGTTCAGCGTCTGATAAATTATTTTCATATTGTTTTGCATATCATTATTACCCTTATTACTATTTGTATTTCAGAACTCTTCATCACAGTCACCTTTATTTTGTGTACTCTGTGTGAAACAGTTTCACACTCACATTAGTCTAGGTTAGGATATGTTTCCATATTGAGTGTTTCCTTAAGTAGACAAACTTATAATCAGGGTGTCATCTACCACCCATATTCTTCACTCATATTTTCTTTTTCAAAGTAGTTACCTAATAATTTGCATTTCTCAGAAAGCTTATATTTTACTGGGCAAAACACCAAGACAAATTAGACCAGATGGCATGGCAAATCCCAGCAGGAGGAAAAAAACTTCATTTTAATATGTTTCTATCTTTTGGACATCATACACACTTTATTCTAGAATTGTTATTGAATGATAGTAATAGAGTTATTTGGTTTAGAAATCTACATTAGTAACCATGCTGTTCCCAAAAGCAGGTTTCTTTCTTGCAGATATTGTCAAATAATCATATGTCTCTCAAAGAGGCCAAATACTTTATTTAAGATTGATCTGTTGAGTGTCTTGTGATTTTTTTTCTGGCAGTTTAACTTAGAAAACATTTGTCAGAAGTAGGCAGGTCCTTCCCTCCTTGCCTTTTCTCCTATTGAAATATGTATTAAATTATTCCGTCTTCTACATTCAAATGTTTGTTTCAGTTTAAATTCAACCTGTTAATTTATCAATAAATATTTATTGAGTACCCATTAGGTGCCCTAAGACACCTGAATCTCTCTCTCTCCCTCCCTCCCTTCCCCTCTCTGTTTCTTTCTCTTACTCTCTCTTTCTCTCTTACTCTCTTGTTTCAATGTATTTATATCTTTGGAGACCAAAATATTCATGAATATTGTTAATAGGGCAAATACCCTTCCTTTAGCATTTCATGGTGTTTGTGCATGATATATAAAATACCATGAGAGATTAATTCTTTCCTTACCTTAGAAACAAAAATTTTTAAGTAGACTTTCCTCTTGTTCTCTCCCTCTCTTTCCTGTAAAACCTAGTGGTATGGTGGGAAAAGATCATTTCATCTTATTCTTCCATGTTTCAAAAACTGTTTGCAGTTTGACTAACAAATTCAGTAATACGTCCACCCAAAGTACATTATTTACTTAAAATAAAACAAAAAGTTCCCTATCATAAGATTTTAAAGTCATAGTTATGTTCCCAAAAAGTGCATTCTCATGCTTCTCAGTCACTGTCCACAGTACTGAACTTTAAATTTCCCAGTCTCATGTATCGTGCCATTCCTGGGTAACACCATAGCTATGCCAGTGCTTCTAACATTGCCATAGGGTCTAAGAACTTCCTAAATTAGAATTTTGTCAGGTGATAGTGTTATGATTATATAATAACAACACAGCTATTATACATGTATGCATATTATAAATATATATATTGCATATAACTAGATATAGATATGTATCTATATACTACTGTTTAACACAGTATTTTTCTATAACACTTCCGATAGCTACATGCTGTAGTAGCCAGAATCCAGGGTAGTAATAATAGCAAACTAGACCTTCTTGAACCTTCTCCCTATTTCTTGGTGATGGTATGGGTGATGTGTCTGGATAGAGCAAGTGCCACTTCCTAGGTGAAAGTGACAACTGACCCAAGAAATTGCATGTATGTGACTGTGACACTCTCAGCTAGGCTTGTGTTCTGAAATATTAAGATTATAAAATAAATTCAACTTGATGCAATCTACTCAATTCAACAGACCTTTATTAAGGGCATGTACAAGGCACCATACCAGCCAATAGACATAGAAAAATACCATAGTCTCATCCCTTTAAGAACTTACTTTCTATTGGACATTCTAAAAAGTGTTTTCTTTGCTACATTTCCTTTTAATGAGATTGAGAATTTTACTTAGCTTTAATTTGGTACTTTTCCTTCCTTCCTTCCTGCCATTTCATACAGACTGACAGTGCAGTTGTCATTCACAGCCTGATTTCAATATTCATCAGTGGAAAAGTTTTAACCTACTTCATTTTTCTGACCTGCACCAGTTCACCTTAGGGCATTTTGGTGGTATTCTGTTCCCAAGGACTCACCCTAATAGTGCTAGTCTTATTGTGAACCCACTATCAACTTTAGCCCTTCTATAGCTCAGAAAACCTGACCTTATACAGTCCACCAGCCTCGGCCTCCCCAGCAGCAAGGACTACAGGTGTGTGCAACAGGCAGTGCCCTGTTATTCCTGCTATTCATTCTGTATATGTGACCAGTGCTGTGAAGATGATTTATAGTGACTATCACCCTGTATATTCTTATATTTCTACCACTAGGACTATTATTTTATAAGTTATGGGCTTATTTTTATGGGGATAGTGATGGGTCATACAGATACCTCTTAAAAAGAAAAAGATTTCAGTTCACAGTTTCCACTCATTTTCTTTTCTTTTCTTTCGGAACCCACAGAGGAGACTGCATTTTGTCAATGAGTCACTGCTCATTAATAGAGTAATTGTGGTGATTGTGCTGTCTGGGCTCATGCTCCTTCTATTCATGATATCTAAGAGCCAGATGGGTGCCTCTGGGCACATGAAAATGCATATTTGATAACTAGAGTTATCGAACCTTTGCTCGACTTACCCTTTCTTCCATCTCCTTTTTGCTGATGTGATTACCTTAGAGTCATTTGAATCTAACAGTATGTTCTAAAACTTAATCATTTTATATCCTACTCTGTGTATTTTAATCATGGGACCTAATAAATCTGTGTGTTATTGCAAAATTCATTTAACCAAGGGAGAAATTATGTCTGAGTTCTGAGAAGATGGGAGATCAGGTCTTGAAGCCCTTATGGCTGACATATGTTTGCAACAGACAGTCTTCCAAGTTATACGATATTTCATTCTTAAAGGTTCCAGTGCTGTAATACTTAGGTGCTTTTTGTTGCATTATCCATTAACGTAGAATGGCATTGACATTTGTTCAGCAAATAAAATCTGTTTAGAGTTTAATGGGTTTCTGCAGCACTAGAATCCAGGATGCATAAGTTTCAGCCAAGACAGTTTTAGAAGGCAATTACAAAGTCAGACTAAGGGGTACAATCCATACAACACAGTATACAATCATGATAAAGACCAAGATATGAGCGTAACGAAAGGACTCTGGATAACAAAGATTCTGGATAGTATTTCAATGACAACATGGAAAGAGATCCTGGTGGTGATGGGGTAAATCCCTTTCACTTCTTTTGATGACCTAGGTGGCACTGAAACATTTTAATGGATTACCTTCTTAACCTAATGAAAAGTAATTTCCTTGAGAGCAAGATTTTTACTTTTCTCTTTGTAGTCCCAGAACCCATCGTAGTATCTGGCTGATAACAGACTCTTATTCAGATCTACTGATTCACTGATGAGCCCTCTCTCTTGCCAAATGCTGTTGATTCTTTCATCCTAGTACCTTTCAGGGTTGTCCCCTACTCTCCATTCATATTGCCAGTACATTAATTCAGCCTATTTCACCATTTCATCTGGACTAATTTACACTAGACTCCTAACTAGCGTCTCAATCTCCACTTTTCCTCTTCGCCAAACTATCCTATGCACAAACACTACGTTAACTGATTTTCTAATAGAACTGACCACATAATTCCCTACTGAAAAACCTTTGCTCATTCTCTATTTTCTATATCCTCTTTTAGGTTCTAGTCTTTCATTTCCCTCTACAAGTTAGGAATCTTTCCTCTATGTTGATATTCTGTTACCATCCCAAATTCAACTAGTCTAAAGCTAAACCTTCTCCACAAAGCCACCTCCTTCTTTTGAGCTTTCTGATTTTTTCACTGTTTTCTTTCCTATGTGCACAATCATACAACCTCACATCTTCCTGAGTTCCTGATCTTAGATATTTACTAGCCGTGTGATCCAGGGCAAGTCACTTAACCCTGTTTCCTCAATTTCCTCATCTTCAAAATGAGCTACATGACAAACCACTCCAGTATCTTTGCCAAGAAAACCCCAAATGGGGTCACAAAGAATCAGACATGACTTAAAACAACTGAATGCTACTACCACAACCCTCACAATCTTCTAATCGTCTTTGACTATTTCTTCATTGATCCCCATGTCCTATGTGTTTCTTCTTTTACAATGTTTCTCACATTCATCATTTCCCCTGCCACCACCAATCCTGGCCCTGATCCTCATTACAAGACTCTCTTAATTGACCTTCCTGTGCCGCATGTCTTGTGTTTCTATTCAGTCCTGCATACCATGGCCCAGTGGATCTTACTAAAGCATCACTTTCAGCATGCCACAATCTGGTCCCAAACTACTGCTACTGTCATTTTTCTCCCATTACTCCTTAATATGAACCCTCTGCAGTAGTCAAATTAATCTCCTCATTGTCCCTAGGGCAGTCCTGTCCTCATGTCTTTGCTCATGGCATTCCTTTTAAATGCAGTAAGTGCTCTTTCTGGGCATTACAATGTGTTCCAGTTGAAGTTTCACTTTCTCCATAAAATTTCTCCTAAGTACCCTAGCCCACAATGCTCACTCCTCTGTACTCCTAGAGTATTTAATTATCTGTGCACGTCATTCCTCTTCATGTACTCAAACTGATCTCACTGTTCCTTATACGTGAAACTCCCTATCCCATCTCTATGCCTTTTCACTGTCTGTCTCCCATGTCTGGAATG